>NC_072461.1:22290542-23583042 GCF_027596085.1 Anoplopoma fimbria
GGGTGCAATCAGTTGCTCCCTGATAGAAATTCACTGTTATGTGAGCTCCTGAACTTGATCTACAAACACTGACCTCCTGCCCGATGACGTGTGCCTGGGCCATCATCCCCTCGATGTCGTGTCCCTTTGGAGCCTTCTCCAGCATGTGCTGCTTGATCTTCACCTCCAGCTCAGTGTTGGACCTCTCCAGCGAGCGCACCTTATCCAGGTAGTTGGACAGCCGGTCGTTCAGGCCCTGCATGGTCTCCTTGTCGCTTGCCGAGTTGTGGTTGTTGAGGGAGAGGCTGGTGCCCAGCATGTTGAGGCCGTTGCCCATGGAGACGGAACGGGACAAGGACAGCGAGCCAATAGGGATGGGGGTCCTGGAGTGGATGCTGCGTCCGCTGTCCCTGACGGACATGCTGGATAAGGAGGGCTGACGCACCGAGTAGCTGCGCACAGACATGGTGGAGGCCATGGTGTCCACTGGAGAGAAGATTAAGATGTAAGTTTAATCAGTGCTTTTATTAAGCTACATCTACAGAATAGGATCAGAAGTACAACTTTTGTGTTGATGAGCAGGACAAAATCACAGACCTTCAATCATGCATTTGATTGATTAACGAAATTGAAAGTGTTTTATCGACCGTGGAGACAGCAGTCATAATAGAACAAGCAAGTAGGTCAAGAATAAACTTCCAATAAACTTTCAAACCAATACGGACAGAAAGAACTCAAAGCACTCGTAGTCATTTTGCATCTCTTGAAGTCATTTTGACATTCATCTGTAGTCATTTTGCATCTGCTTGTAGTCATTTTGCATCTCTTTAAGTCATTTTGCATTTGACTGTTGTCATTTTGCATCTCTATGTAGTTATTTTGTAATCTTCTGTTGTCATTTTTGCATCTCATTGTCGTTATCTTGTGTCTCTATGTGGACATTGATTAACAGTTATGTCAAACAGAGGCTAAGTTCGCTCACTCAGTAATCTATCATTCGCTCAGGACAGCTATCTGTGTCATAACTGTGAACTTGATGTGCTTCCTCCTGTTTGAAATTGAAAACAGTCAGTGGCATTAAGTTGTTATTTGATGAGAAAGACAACATAGTACTTACATCGCTCTCAGTTCTTCAGTTGGTCTTCTGTTCTGCTGCTGATTCAGGTTTCGACCCTGATTGTTCAAGTGATTACTGTTTGGTACTGGACCAGATTTAACAGGTGAGTTTGTCTGCAGAGGCACAACTCTCGTTGTCGGGGCGGAGCCACTGTCGGTGTGTCCAATCACACATAAACAAGGAGGAGGATGCAACTTGACACCTTCCAGAGGAATGAAAAAAATATCTGGACCACATAAACTAAACACGTCGGTGTCAAAATATTAAATGCAGTTAATTGTCTGCCGGATTGAAGGTTTGCAAACAGCAGCTGTAAATTTAGACACTTGAATTCATCAGTAAAACTAAATCTGTTATCTTTAAAATCTTATTTAAAATGTAATTGTATTATTCAAAGAAAGAAAATTAAGAATATAATACAAATACAACTCTTATAGGTTTTTTTTTGGGGGGGGGGGGATTTTTCAATCCATTCCGAACTAATAAAAACATTTTATTTGTGTACTGAGTTTTTTTCCCAGTGCATTTAAAACTTGTTCATTTTAAGTTTGATCAAATGTACATGATGAAAAATAAACTACTCTACATATTAGACCTAATAATATAATGAAATTTGAAATAATTATGAAAAAATAGATAACTAGCTAGAAAAAAAAGTGGTTTGATCTTGAATCACAACTATGTGTGCTGTAAAACATTGGTCTAGTTTATCTGTACTACTATTTAGCACACAAACTGACTGAGCTATATTTGGCATCGTACAGTAACATCAACCTCCTCAGGCATTCATCTGACCTGCACGGTGAAACTTGGAGGACAAACTGGTGTGGCTCACAGTGCTGGAAACAAGCACCATGCTGTCTCCACAGTGATCCCATTTAATGTGGACACAATGCACCCAGCGATGTGAGACACCGGCGTCACCGGAGGACAGCCCGATGGGAGGAAGCAGGAACAATGGAGGGACAGAAAGAAAAGAAAGTGAAGACCCCTGAGAAATGCAGGGCGTAGCTGTGGCTGAACTAAAACCTGGATTATATTCACACACACAGACACAAACCGACAGAAAACACACATTTGAAAAGTGTCAACTATCTCTCAGCCCTGTCTTGCTGTTGTACAGTATGTTGTCCCCTGTTACTGTATTGCTAAATTCCTCTGGTGAGCATTATTCTCCCTGTAGGATCAGATCTCCACCAACCCCAACCCTTACCTTGTACACACACACACACACACACAATCACATAAAAACACTGAAAAAAGACGACAATGATCTCTAAACTCATGAGATTATCAACATGATCAAATCAAGACTTAATAGCAAATAAAAGAGGGCGTGTAATTTCAGCATTAATTACATTCTTGGACTGTGGTTTGTAATCTGAATATAGAAGTTATCACCTCTCAGGCTTCTGACACAATAACACGAGTACCTTAACTTTGTTTAGCTGCCAACAATGAAGTTGAATCGAGTCCAACAAAGTCTCAACAAAAGAAGAGTTATATTTCCTGTCGTCGTCCTATTGATTGTTGAGCTATTTCGCTGAATTGAACAACATTGTATAGGTATGTGTAACAATGCAAACAGCTCTTGCAATGTTAATATCAAATACAAACTTCAGAATATATAATTTTTTAAATATGAGTGTTATGCCTCTCAAGCGTGTCTGTGAGCGCTTATTGCCACATGTTGCCTTTATGTTTAACTAGGTAGCAGCATGACTGTACAGCCACCTTGTGGTAAAAACAACATACTGCACAATATGTACAGCTCAGTTGCTGCTATACTATATCAACATATAGTCTATGATATATACTGTATTATACACAACATGTGTCCAGAATCAATAAGACTGACAGATTATTAAATTCACCTGTGGTTCACCTCAAGGTTCGTTAATATAAAGACTCCACTTATTAAAGACCATTTGTTAAGTCCTAAGTGTTAATTAAATGTAAAAATGTCTCATTATAGCACTTTGCCTTTTTAATTTGTTAATATACAGCATGTGCATCACCCTGCCTCTGGGTTGTGAGTGAGTCTGCCCGAAACGATAAAGTTCAGGTATCTCTGTATCTTGTTCACCAGTGAGAGTCACCATTGTACAGTAGCGTCATCATAAGTTCCCAATATACAGCAAATCGTCATTTCTACCTCCGACAGGCCTCAGGAGAGTGAATTAGATCCGGCTCCAGCTTCTTACAAATCAAATCGAAGTGCTGTGATATTTCATAAAAGCCGTTGTCGTCTCCCCCCAGTATAAACACTTTTCTGGGAACCTGCTGTGGAGTCCTGTGTTTATTTTTGCGTAGTGCATGGCTGGCCGTCAGCCTGGGTGAAGTGAATCATATGTTTCAGCTATTTCCTTGCCTTTTTGTCGGCTCTCCTCCTGCGCTCGTGTGCTACTGTAAGAGTCATAGTTTACATTTGAAAGAAAGTTTCTTTGTTTATTTCTCTGAATTTCTATAGCACACTATGTACCAACCCTTAGTCCAGAGTCAAATGAATTCATTTTGCTTTGTTTTGGCTTTGTTTGGAAACTTGATACTGAATCTGGTTGTGGGGAGCTTTTATAGCCGGGTTAAATGGTAGGCCTGTGCAATATCCACATTTAAACAAAACACCCAGAGCCACAAAGTAAATTCATTGTGGTCCAGTTTGCCTAGAGAAAGAAAGTTTTTCCTAAAATTGTATCTTGTAGTGTTAACCCTCCCACTGTTGTTTGTTGACGTGGTCCTGCTCTGAGGCCTCAAATAGTCCAGTCCTGAATAACAAATTAGTCACCTTTTAGTGAGAAAGGAGCTCAAGCTGCTGGTTTAATCACCAAACAGGTGATGGATGACATTACATTTAGATACGCTATAATGCTTTAAGTGCTTCCAGAAAATTGCAGCTGCTGTTGGAGCAAAACAACAAAGCAACGCATTTTGAAGGTGGATGCCTCATTTGTTTTGTGGTGAACAAACAAGAAAACAATAGAAAAGACGACTAAAATGATCTGATGCATAAGGCAAGTCAAGTTTACAACTAATTAAAAAACTTAAAGTGGCCCTATTATGCTTTTCCACTTTTTCCCTCTTCTTTAGTGTGTTATATATATTTTTGTAGATGTAAAATGTCCGTAGAGTGTAAAACCTGAAGTCCACGCCTAAAAGGAGTTACCCTCCCCCTCAGAAGCTCCTGAACTCCTGAAACGGCTCCATTGAATTCTCTCCTTCACTTCTGTAACTTTATGAGGTCATAATGTTACAGAAGTAACGTAAAACTCCTTCTGACTAGTTTGGCCCTCAAACAACAAAAGAGAGAGACGGAGCTGAAGCTCCAGAGGAAGAGTTTTTTAAAATGTGAAATGTTGACCAATCAGAGCAGACTTTACTTTCTGGAGGGAGGAGCAAGCGCTACAACGGAGCGTTTCAGAGAGAGGGTGAGAAGAGGTGCTGCAGGACAGCCAGGATGAGAAAAACAAGGAGGATTATGAGCATTAACGCATGTAAACATGTTGTAACTGTAACTTAAGATAAAAATAGCATAATAGGGCCTGTTTAACATTGCCCTAAATGTCTTGAGTTTATTCTTCGAGATCTATTTAACATTTAAAAACAATGGGTTCTTGATTCAGACAGAGGTGGACAAAAGCAGTACTCTAATTTCTAGCCTTGAACCATTGGTTTATTGGCTGCATATTGCTGGTAAATATTATCAGCTGTAGTTTACATTGTAATAACGATGGCAAGTGGCCGGGGCTTAAATAAAATAACTAAACCCCTGTGGAAGGGCCTTGTTTGAACAAAGTGAGACAAAAGACTCAGACCCCCTCCAATGTTTTTGCACATTTCCTAAAGTGCTTATTTCATTAGGAGTTGTGTATCACCTGCGTTGATTAACTGATAACTCGTGTTTCCTGTTGATTATTTTACTCCCAACAAAGTCATACAGTACACAAAGAAAGCCTTCCTGTGTTTAGATTTACCTCTACATTATCAGTTTGGTATTACACATATACATCATTATTAATCTCATGAGATATTCTTAAAATGTATTATCCATATTCTTTTATTTAAGAGCTGAAACTGAGACATTATCATGCTCATCAGCCATTCAGCTACATTGCATGGCATCATCAGCTCAGTCAAATAATATCCTCAAGTGAAGCGGAGGGGGAAAGAAAAAAACAAGAAGCATATGGCAGCGTCTGAAATAAACTTGAGGAGGAGGAGGAGGAGGGTGCTGATGAAGATGGCTCGCGTAGCAATCTTCCACAGAGGTTTTGTTGACTGTTGTGCAGGGGAGAGAGCTCATCAGCATGAAGGAGAGAGATGTGAATACGCAGAAACGAGGGGCACTGCAGTGTATCTGCTCATTAGGTGGGCGACGCTGTAATTCAGAGAGCGAGCAGCTCTGCAATCAGGGGCCTATTCATTAGCATAGGGGGCCCGCTTTCATCTGTAACCACTTGAAGCTGCCAATCACCAAGGCGAGCGCATGACATGATGACAAAACGGGGCGGCTTAAATGCTCAGGGATGCTTGTGCATGCGGAGAAGACATGCCTAAACGCTGCCTCGAGCTCTCGTATCTGAGGGGGACTTTAATGGGGAAGAAATGCGAGTTTTTACAGTGTAGTGCTGGCAGGTGGCCCAAAGTGTGTCAGCCCGATAATCATCTCTCTGCTCAGCATATAGACAGCTTTTGTTCTAAGATTTCACAAGGAGGAGCATCGGTTTCCTGAACAGGTTTCCTCCTGGATTGAATTGATTAAAAGTGATTGATTGTGGGGGGGGAAAAAAAGTTTGGTTTGTAGGTTAAGTTTAGGAAAGAATGAGAGTAGTCCATCAGTCTTCTTTTATGTTACAAGTGGTGCTCTCCTTCCTCGTACACTTACAGAACACTTCCACACAAAGACACAATCATCATGTACCTAAAAAGGATGCAGACACACACTCGCATACACCTGGTCTAGTCAACGTTTGGGGATCTTTAATTAAATCTCTGAGGTATATAAGGGAACCTTTGTGTGTATGTTTTTATCTACTGTGGTCCTGTTCCTCCACAAGCAACACGAGAAACATGGCTGTCACTTGAAACTGTATTAATGCAGATGTGATCACATTCTTTCTGTATTTTACCTCAAATCAAATGCGTGTTCACCTGTTTTAATTCCTCAGAGAAAATATGTTTACAACTAATCAAATCCTAAACAATCAGGGTATTTCCCCACTAAATCCTTTAAAATAATATCATTTTTATGTAGGGAATTCAGGTATACAGTACTGTAGGTTCATTAAAACGCTCAACCAGCACAAAATTCACTGCACACATACAACCCCTTCATGTAGTAATTGTTACACCCATTATAATCTAATATATGATAGCCATAATCATAGCAATTAAAGACGGCCATAATCTTATACTTGTTCTGTCTTTAAAATAAATACTAGCCTCCGCCAACGAGGTCCACAGTACTTGGCAAACAGCCAATCAAATTGCATCGGCACAACTGACAATCAGTCGTGTTTAGATGGTCGCCCTAGATTTGCAAAAATTCTCACCAGACTTGCTGCCCGGCGACCTATACTAACTTTAATCGATTTGAATTCAATGCCTCACCTCAACCATCTCACAAATTGAAGGTCACCATCTGGACACGACCTCGACAATCAGCTTTGGGCATGCACATTGTTGCCCACACTCATAGCACTTGACATTGTGAGCGTGAGGCTATCCCCATTTAGCGGCCAATGGAGCAAAGCTCAATTAATAACACCATTTAAGATAAACAGAATGCAGTATATTAGGTTTACCTTTGAAACAAATGTAGGCTTATTGCAAGGTAACAGAAAGTATTGCGTCAAAACTCCCAATGTGACCTTTAGGGAGCTCTGTAATTTTCTGACATTCCAAATGGTTGATTGATTGGTTGGAAAAATAAGCTGCCGATTAATCAACAATAAAAATGTGCTTTAATTTCAGCACTTATTTCAAGTAGAACCTGATGAATAAGCTTTTGCTTCCCTTTGTGTATGTTATGTTTTGATGTCTAAAAAAGTCTATTCTGGCAGATACAGCATCAACAGATTTTCTTAGTTTCTCAAATATCAGTATCTCATCCAGCACCTAATCCTGTATCAATGCTGGTCTGCTGTTTGCTCTAAGGATTGTGAAGCTGGAAGTGCATGGGCGTGGCATACCCTGAATTTACTTTAGTGGTTAAAAAAATAAATAAAAGGTCACATTGATCCAGTTTGGAAAATCTAGATCTAATGAAATCATTTAACTCAAAGTATCCCATTCATTCTTCACATTGCAGCTCCTTAAGTGCTGTCAATCAATGTAACAACTGTGGATAATCTGTGTTAAAAGGCCTCATAAGAGCCAACAAGCTGCCAGATCAATGGCCACGCTTTCACAGTGGGATTGATCACATTTCCTGTTAAGTACAGCATGTAAATTGGAGATGAAGTGCAGGACATTGTGCTCAATAATAGGTTGGTGCAAGTTCTTGGCCTCTTGACAGTCGACCTTTTTAGTTTCGTAGCACTTAGTGAGAAAATAGTGCCCTGATATAATGTGGAGATGCATTCACATTTCTGTCTTTGAAAACATAGGTTTCGCCTGACATTTTAAGACACACACACACACACACACACACACACACACACACACACACACACACACACACACACACACACACACACACACACACACACACACACACACACACACACACACACGTAACAAAACTCTCCCTCTTGCTCTTTCTGCACGAGTAAATTAAGCCTGATCCTCAATTATTCAAACACTGACATTTTCATAACGGCTCTGATACATTTTTATTAAACTGTAGCAGTATTTACAATGTACAATCACTGAATTATTTCATTTCAAGACACATTTAAAAGTGCTTTTTTTTTTTCAAAAGTGAAGTTTTGTTCTGAATAAATAAGAGTTTTCCCACAACAATACAACAACGAACAACAGTAAAGCTGCAAATGTGCTCATCACCAATACATAAAAACAAAAGCTGAGGTTTTACTGTAATACTGCTACAACACTCCCTGTTTTCATATTGCAGCAATATCATTAAAATACCTTGAGTGGGAAAACAAAAAGAAAACAATCCTGACCTGATGCAATGATTTGTGTCCCATCACAAAAGAGGAAAAATAAAATGTAAGTGGTCTTCTTATCTGCATCTTTAAAAAAAAAAAAAGAAAAAACTCCCATGTTGGCATGATGGTGATAGATTTCTCCACAGTCTGCTGCCTTATCAAAGACAACTTAAGCTCGGCGGTCTCACAGCAAAGAAGAATCCAACTGATTGAAAACAGATCGCAGAGGTCCTGCATGCACCGACGGATGAGGCTCCCAAACAGAGCAGATTACTGACAGTACGTCCCAAAGGATTTTTTTGTTTTGTTCACAACATCAGGAAGTTGACGACGCAAAAAAGAAGTAGACGCAGGAGGTCAGCGGCTGATGGGAAGCTGTGGTAAAGAGATGGACGGATGGGTCAGGTGTCCGGGGGCGGCGAGGACGGAGAAGGGATGAGCTGCACGAAGAAAAGAGAGACCACATGAGTTAATGGAGCAACGAGAGCATGTTAATGTAATTAAGCTCGAGAATATGCTGCTGATGATGGAAAAAAAACAACTCCTAAAGGTTGAGTGAAGCCACAGAGACTTCAGGATTTATATTCAGAATGTGTGTTTCTAAAACTACAATACAGGGTTTTTAAACTACGGCCTTCAACACTTTATCATAATGTCCTTTGGAAAACCTTTCAAGTCATTTTCATTTTACAACCCCATCGCTATGTGGGATTTTTACTTTTTATGAACTAAAAAAATTAGACCAAAATATAGCTATACTTGTATCGCTATAATACTTGTATCGCAGACTTTTATCTTTTTTTTTGTTGTGAATTTTGGTCCTTAACATGTATTTTTATAATCCTTATTCATATTCTTATTATAATTATTCTTTATTGCCACTAAATATTTAATCCAGCCTATTTCACCCTGCATCTCGCTACTCATATTGTTAGTGATGGAGTGATGATCCTTTACCAAGTAAAAGTATCAATACTGCAACATAAAGAACTCCATTACAAGTTCCTGCATTTAAAATATTTAAGTAAAGGTCCATAAGTATTGATACAAAATTAATTTAAGTATCAAAAGTATTAAAGTAAAATCACTCATAATGCAGAAAAATGGCCCTCTCATTGTTGTACTAATCCATGTTATATTATTGAATTATTATCACTGATGCCTTAATGTGTACGTAGCATTTAACTTTAATAGTTAGTCGAGATGGAGCTAATTTGCTCTATTTAAAATACAGTTGGGTACATTAATGTGTAGCAGTGCATCATATTTTCTAAACTGATGTTTTATGTTAAGTTTGAATCCTGTAAAATAACAAGTAACTAAAGCTGTCAGATAAATTAAGCAAAGTACGATATTATCATCTGAAATGTAGTGTAGTACAAGTAAAAAGTAGCATGAAATATAGATACACAAGTAAAGTACAATAACCTCAAATGTCTACTTAGTGCAGTACTTGAGTAAATGTGTTAAATTACTGATTAACTGATTATAATGTTGGGAAATAGATTGTTAAACATAAAGTAGTAAATGTTGTTCTGCTTTTTAAAAAATATATCATTTTCATTTATGTTAATTGACAAAAACCCTTAAACTCACTGTCCAGGTATCCGTGCAGGGCCAGCAGATGTGGTCGGTCGGGGCTGCTGAACGGTGAATAGTGGATGTCGTCCGGCAGCGACGGAGGCATCCTGGACATCGGAGCGCTCTGAGAGAAGCCGCTCAGAGGCGGCTGCTTTTTGTGTCGAGCTCGGCAGTTCTGAAACCAAACCTGGTGAAGTAATTCAGATGGTGAACATCCTGCAATCAGGAAGGGAAATACTCAACAACAACACTGTGGAAAGGAGGGTTCGAGTGTTGTTCCTCTCACCAGACCTCATTTGTTTTTGTTTGTCTGCCAGAGGAATCATTCCAGTCTGGTGTGGGAGGATTAGATTAATGGTGTTGGAGTGTAACCTACAATGAAACTGGTCTTACTCTGATTATGTTTTTCAAAGCATTTCATTGGTCAGGGTTTCATCTGGACTTTATGTGTTTAAAGTGGAACCCAAATCAGTAGTTTCCACACACATCTGAGGACTCACAAGTTGATTAAATTGGGAGAAAAAAGAAAATGTTCTAGAAATTTGCTCTTTTCTTTTGAAATACAAGATACTTTACCTCGTCTGGTTTCCTAATCCTTTAAATCTGACAATTTCACGGGTAAACAATGCTTTATTTTAAGGAGCTACAAGCAAGAAAAAATTCTGAACTCTGGAGGAAATTCTCTGGATTTAGGTGATTATTTGTCAAAATTAAACTCACCAAATTTGAAAGATTTGCACGTCTACAATCTGATTAACAGCTCAACCAAAAACTGTTTTCCCTTTTCCAATCGTTTCATTTTTTTTACCATTTTCAGAGGCCAGAAGTGGTAAAACAATCCTGTATTTTACAAGAAAAGTAAATAAATAATACATTATTTTCCCTCGCTTTCATCCCACTAAATATCTTGCATCCCTTTAAAGTATTTCAACCCCCCCTCTGGTTTTAACTACTTTTGCTTTTGCATCACAGTGTTAATTATCTTGTGTTTTATTATTTCCCACCTGTATGACTCGTCTGCTCAGTCCCGTCATTTCTGCCAGTTTCTGTAGAGTCTGAGCGTCAGGGTTGTTGTCCTGGGCGAACTGAGACTGCATCACCTGCGAGGACACAGAGTCATGAATCCACACACAAACATATATAAATACAATACTACACTAACTGCAAACACACCCACACACACACACACACACACACACACACACACACACACACACACACACACACACACACACACACACACACACACACACACACACACACACACACACCTGCAGTTGCTCAGCAGTGAACGATGTCCGCGCCCTCTTGGCTGGTTTTGGTTGGCAGTCCTGGTCCGAGGGCAGCGCTCCCTCCAGAGTGAGTCCTGTCCCTTTAAGAGAGAACAATCTCAACAGGTCAATTGCTTCACCCCCAGAATTACATCTCAGTCAGCATATTGTGGAGTTACACTAAACAACATTTGTCCAAACAACCCATGTAACACAATTTAGATGTTTTCTTGCCAACAACCGCACACAGTCCAAAGTATTTATACTACATTTGTTTTCACTGAAAGCCGAGAGCAGAGTGTGCTAGCTGTGTGACGCAAGGTTATTATATTGTGAATTTTAGGATTCATATAGAACACAACTTCTGCTTTTTAGCTGTAACATGGTGAGCAGATGGTGAAATATAATTTTCTTTCACAAGTTTATTGTTTTTGACCTGTGCTTTTGTCAGAACTCCTCAAAATGTTACATAAACTTAACAGATGTAGAAGGTTCATAATTTAATCTCATGTTTGGTGAACAACCACAGTTCAGACTCCCAGATATTTATCTTTAATAAAAGAAGATAACAAAGATCAAATACTATTTCATGTTGAAAAAAGAAATATAGAGTTTTGCATTTGATTTCATACCAAAATAGGTTTCTAGTATTTTAAATTCAAATTAATAATAGAGTGACGTGACTGCAACAAAGAGCTGGATTGAGCTCATACATGTTGTCATCCAGAGTGGAAAAAGTTACTTGACAGGAAACTTAAAGGGAAAATTTGGAAACTTTAGAGATCAAGACTTGCCAGAATATTTTGTTCCATTTGTTAACTCTTGCATATTTGTTGCTGTGAATCCAAACTGGATCATTAGAGATACATATTTGGTGATGTCTGTTACCGTTTTCTGCAGCTCGGCGGAGGTTGTCCAGCATGACGTCGTAGTGGCTTCGGCAGAGCACCCGGCCCTCCACCAGACCGAACTCCTCCCCGGTGGACAGCTGCCTCTTGCAGGAGAAACAGGCGAAACAGGCCAGGTGGTACACGCTGCCCCGAGCACGCCGCACCCAGTCGCTGGCGTACACCTGCCGGCCACACTGGCCACACTTAGTGCCGAACCTACTGTGAGGAAGGAGGAGGAAACGGACAGGTGAAGGTCGGCTGAAGGTTACAGACCTCAGTTAAAGTACAGATGTGCTGATTCTCCCCAGAATCTTTTAATATTGAGTATCTGCCTATAACCTATTCAATATCTGTTTATTTTCTCAGCACACTGAGGCTACACTTACATTTCATTTAAATACATGAAAACAATGGAGCAATTTGAGTCAGAACATCAGAAATTATAACATCTATTTTAAGCTTTCTTTGATGGCGTCTCATTATATTTACAATTTGCTGTCATATTTCGTCTAATATCTATGCAGAGGAGTTTTATTGTTGATCTGTTGTGGTCGGAAACTGGACAAAAGTCAGACCCCGTCTCTTCATCTCCAGAGTGAAACTAAATTCTGAAGTCCAGCTGCAGTTTTTCAACCAACAGCATCTCTGCGTCTCTCTCAGTCTGGGTGTCTTGCTTCTATAACGGTGGTGGTGAGGGGGGCTTTTTACTGTCGGTGCCCGGGGGCTCATTGTCTTTTAATCCGTCCATGCTAATGAAAGCATCTATAATTCGAATGAGGTTTCTGTGTGTCACCTTGTTTTTGATAGTGTGATTAAAGACAACGTTATTAAGGAATATGCAACATGTGGGCACAAAATATAAAATAAAATCGTGCAACGCATTTCCCAAATTGTCAAATAGTTTGGTCAGTGGCCACAAAATCCGCAAATAGTGCAATTAATATTGTACTTCAGTGGTACACATTTTCAAAACAATTTGCAATCATTCAAATGACCAAAACTATAATTGACATGCAGTGTGGTTAAGGGAAGTAGTCCACTTTGCCTGGTTGGTAATTCACCTATGTGCATTCATCTGCCTTTTTACAGTCTGATAATTAGTTTACAAAACATGGTTGTGTTAGTGGTTTGCTGCAAAATGTTAAATAGGATCTTGTAGACCAAAGGCCCATCATGGGGCTCCACAATTATGGAGAACTCATTTTTCAATTAGAAGCCAAATCCTGTTTTACTTGAGTCCAAAAGTTGATCTTGGGAAGCAAAGTCAAGCAAAATCAATTTGCTGTTAAAAACACAAAACCTGGATAAAGTAATATTTTTGTCAGCCATCACTGGAAATTAATCATTTTTCCTTTCAGGTGTAAAGGTTAAGTGTTTTTTTTTTTTAATATAAATTAGTACTTAAAAGCTCTTGAGATAAAGTCTGAAATATTTAGCAAAACATTCACTTTTATCGAGATTGAGAAGCATTGAAAATGAGGTTAATTAACATTAATAATTATGTTATTTCTATGAAAATTTGTTTTGTCTGCATGGCTTTTTTATTAGCATTAATAACAACAGGAATGATGCTCTCAGAGTATTGCAACAAAAGCATTTGCACATTAGCGATCGTTTACATTCATTTGGGCATGCAATAGGAGATTATTATTTTAAGTCGCAGTTAATAAACCTCGTGGAAACAGAAATATTAAAGCACAAAACGCTCCGGTTATATTCTAAATGTGTCTGCTTTTCTCTCCAGTAGGCCTATTCGTTATGTTTCTTTGTTTATAGCCTTCTCCACACATGTTATTGTACATAACATCTGCAGATAAATACATTTGCCTAAAAAAATCGAGGGATGAATCCAATACAGTATTACTGTATTCACAGGCTATTTACAGATGATCAGGATAAACTACACCGGCGTGTCCAAACAAAGCGAGAGTCGAAATCAAATTAACATTAGAAATAATAATAATAACATTTTACATTTACATTTCAAAGCAAACGGTTAAATAACCTCAGTTTAATTTTGGCAATTGACACTTTGACTTGAACCCCATTCAAAACATGTTAATGAATTAATCATTTTCAATATTATAATCATTAGCTTTTTTTTTAATTTTCAATTTTTTTTGTATGCATTGACTCCATAACTGCATTAAGCAGCAGTTTACAGTAAACTAAATCGTTTCACATATTTAAGCTTCATATATCAAATGAAATCGTTGATGATTCAGATTGCAACTTTTAAGAATATGATCGCGTTTTAGAAAAAGTCAATGAATCAGAACGAAACATATATTTATACCTGAAGTAATCCAGTTTGCAGAAGATCTCTTTGTTTTTAACGTAGCAGCTGTTGTGTTGGCGCAGAGACGCTCTGCACACTGAACACTGCAGACAGCCCAAGTGCCAGCTCAGGTTGTTCACCTGTAGAGATAAAAGACAACCACACAGAAGGATCAATTCACCTGCGTTAGTGTGTGTGTGTGTGTGTGTGTGTGTGTGTGTGTGTGTGTGTGTGTGTGTGTGTGTGTGTGTGTGTGTGTGTGTGAAACCAAGAAAAATGAGGAAAAAAGGTAAAAAAAACCTGTAAAAATAAAAGACAATCACACATAAGGATGAATTCACCTGCGTTAGTGTGTGTGTGCGTTAGTGTGTGTGTGTGTGTGTGTGTGTGTGTGTGTGTGTGTGTGTGTGTGTGTGTGTGTGTGTGTGTGTGTGTAAACCAGTGCATTGAGACTCTCTTCAATGTCATACATCTTATTATTAATTTACTAAACTATATTTATGTGCAGGTTCGTTTATTTAGTGATTTATGAAAACAAAAGGAAGAAATTAAATCATCATATTTGCCTTTTGCGCACATTTTGTTGAGATTAATCTGAGGTGTAAAACGAAAATAAAGAATAAAAGTAAAGCTAGTAGACGCAGTTTAAATTTAAATCTCTTGGAGCTTCACGGACACATTTTTCATTCTTTCTGAGAGTGTGAATGTTTATTATAATGCTTGTGTCTCACCTTCAGCAGGTATCGGTCATGGATCTCCATGCCGCAGCTCGCACACTCGTTCTTGGCCGCCGGAGAGCAGAGGCAGGCGGCCTCCGACGGGCTGGACTCACCGGTCTCCTTCTTCACCTCCGACTTAGACTGCGGGGACAGAAACGGGTTCAAACCAAACACACAGGAACAGGTTCATCATCGCCTGGTTATTTATATTAGGCCGATTATTTAGAATAGAGACAAAACAAATAGTGAAATATTTCAGACCTGAAGATCCAGCCCTGGAAAAAAACACACTGATAAGCCTATTTAACAACTGATATGTAATATACTATGATTGTAAGTCGTCTGCTAAATGACTGTAATGTAATGTAATGTAACAAAAAAATATTAATATTTTACTAAAGACTACTGGCTTTATTTTTTAATCCATTGACTTTTATTTGTATTTAAACTCTTTCATTTATTATTTGACTTTCTCGTGCATGCCTCTACGCATTGCCTATGATAAGACTATATTATGTTTCATTTACATTTTATAACACAAAGATTTAAGATAAGATAAGATAAGATAATCCTTTATTAGTCCCGCAGCGGGGACATGTGCAGGTTTACAGCAGCAGAGAGTAAAGTGCACACAAGAGACATAGAAGAAGAAAGACAAGATAAAAAATAAAAAAATGAAAAATAAAAATAAAATAAAACAAGTATTATAAATAAGCAATAAAAAAAAAAACAGTAGAAAAAACAACTGAAATATTATATTTACAGACAGAGAAAAAAACAACAACTATTTTAACTATTTTAACTATTATTTAGCCTTAAAAAAAAGCCTTAAAAAATGCATTCATTAAACTCTAATCCGCAAATTAAAGGCAGATAAATTGAGTTTTGGTGTCTTAAGGCTCCTCGACCTCCCTGTTCATTCCCTCTCATATACAGCCTTCACTTACAGCCTGGTTTAAACCTGAACCTCAGCCTAACCCAGAGTCCTGTTATGTAAAAAGTTGAGGAAGAAGAAAAAGAAGAAGAAGAAGGAATGAAAGAAGCTTACACCGACTGAAAGACAAAGAAATGAAAAGGTTGCAAAAGCAAACTCGTCCAGATGTTTGTGACTCACCATCTTCGGGTCTTGAACGCTGCCTATTCGGAGAGAAGATGGAGCTCGCTCTGCACATTACGCATCTCTGCCCCAGCCCACACTATATCCGGTCCAAAAACAGGGAATAACAGTTTCTCCTGCATTTAAAGCCTGGCAACAAAAGAAATTTTGATGCAATTAGAAGAAGAAGAAGAAGAAGAAGAAGAAGAAGAAGAAGAAGAAGAAGAAGAAGAAGACTAAGAAACCCTATATAAGATCGATCATTCCTCTTGTGCGCAATAGGAGGCTGTATTCCCATGCAATCACAACGCAGTGAAAAGAAAGGATGGCACTAAATCTGCAATTAGCGGTGGATTGAAATGCTTCTCTTGATAAGTGGCAACCAGAGTGTCAATTTCATCTGGCAATCAAGGAAAAAAAGGCAAACTGAGCCACCAAGCTAAGAGAGAGAGAGAGAGAGAGAGGAGGAGGAGGGGAAGCGGCGCATCCTAATTTCAATAGCTGTATAATCGAAAATCGAAAAATCTCCAAAGTGAAGTGGCTCAATTGGAGATCGGTCTATTCATAACAGACAATGTGCAGAAACTGCAGCTGATCTCGAGGCATAAAGGAGCCTGATTGTCTCGTTGTCGTGATGGACCCATTTAAGTGCTTGAGGCTCCCCTGGGTGATTACAGCTGCATTCATAAACTGCCAAAAAAAATCTGCGTTTGGGTGGCAATCCGGAGTCCGTGTTGTCCTTCATTTTTGTCGAAATTAACAGGAATGCAAGATTATGTTAATTACCAGCTAGGGTATAAATATTGGAGGCAGTGGAAGGAGACGAGGCTGGCCTATGTGGGAAGAGAAAAACATATACTTCATACATGGAAAACCTCCCAAAAACAGCGAACACATCGTCCAATAAAAGTTTCCACAGAACATCACAGGCGAAATATCCGATTAATCCTGCGAGACATCGTTCTTTAAAAAACAAACTCTCCTCTCTTTCTCTGTGTTGAAAACAAAAAAATAATCCAAGTGCATTGAGTTTGTGGGGATCAGAAACCCAGTGGCACCAGTGTGACCAGTGTGAGCCTCAGACTGCTGTGGTTCCCTCTCTCTCCGCCTCGACTCAAAGTTTACACCCAGTTCAGTCAGACAGGATGTGATGCTGCCCATTGGACCAGCACACCCGAGGGTTTATACCCTCCTTTCTGTAGGCTCACATGTAGGTCATGAATTAATGAAGAAGAAGAAGAAGAAGAAGAAGAAGAAGAAGAAGAAAAAAAGATAATGGTGAAAATCTGTCTGGAAACACCCACTAATTATCTTAAATTTCTTTCTTTTTTCCTCAAAAATGATGGTTGCAGATTGGAGGCCTGAGTTTATTGGAATCACTTCACTGCATCACTGCTGATTGCAGAGTGATGGAGGGTAAGAAGTGTTAAAGATGATAATGATGGGAGCTAGGGCTAATTATTCCACATACATATATATATACATATATATATATATAACTTTTTTTAAAATAATTTATTCTTTCTTTTAAGTACACTCTTACAGTTTTATCCACTTGTCCCTGTCTTTTCTGATCAGTTTAGATGATTTTGAATTCAGGTCAAGTAGCGAACCTTAAGGATGCATTCACATTTTTTTTTATTCACATGCACATTGAAGGGGTTATTGGTGGCTTTAATAGTTCCCCCTGTCCTGTCCTGGCTGGTACTTAAGTGACTTCAGTGTTAGATGTGAAGGACAAAATCAACCATCCTTGTGACGTTCTGAATATAAGGATTCAACAGTCTGAGTTAGAGAAATGAAGTGTTATTAGCATAAACTCCCCTCGTTGTCTGTCACTGCTACTCAGCAATATAAGACATAGTTGCACTAACCAAGTCTTCATCATAAAAAGTTAACATTTTAACAGATTAATATGTTTGTCTTCATGCAGGTACACACACGAGATTCAACCTGCATTCACCTCACCATAAGCACTTTTAGGAGCAGTAGGATGCTGTGAAGACTGGTGCACTGGTAAGAAATGTTGTGCTCGTGTGTTTAGAAAACACATTTATTCTTAAAGAGCTCATCTGGACAAGTTTTAAGATATAAAAAAATACTCTGCATGGAATTAAATTGTGTCTAATATAGTTTTTCCACAGATAAAACCTTAAATAACCTCGTTAAGAGCTCCTAGAATAATGTCCCATTCAAATCTAAAATCGAATACTCTTCACATAAGCGGCTCCCTCTTTAGGTTTTGTGTCTCAGTTTGGTTGTTTGATGTCCTGAGCTTAACCAGATTCATTTCAACACCTCTTTAATAATGTGTTCATACTGCACATGCAAGAAGAGAAAAGGTTTTGTCTTTTGTGTGATTAATAGATTGAAGAAAGTCCCTTTCATGTTTTATTTCGCATTATATGATCATTTTAGCGCTCAACATTTCTTCTTCAGGTTTGGTTCTTCTTATTTTATTCGTAGACCCTGGGACGGAGGATGAAGTTATTTTTTCAAATTAAATATTAAGTTAATTTTGCCACTTAAATTGTATTGTTGGTGTCCATGTGTGCATGAAACATCCTGTAAACTATTAATTAACTGGTAAATAGGATATCATCATTCAAGTTTTGAGTTTATTTTGTTTGTTAAAGTGAAGTGAAGAGAACAAAGCCTTCTGTCTTCTTGATAAATTGACATTTAAGAGATTTCACAGCGGCGACATGTAGATTATTTTCCTATTGTGTTGAAGGTTTTTCCACTGAAGCCACAGCTTTAAATGTATTTCACCATAATCATTAAACTCCCGACACCTAATGACAGATAATAAAGAAGACTTTAAGTAAAGGTTTCCATGAAATCAATGACACTTTAATTCTTATTGATCACTTAAAAAGCATCTCTAACAGCAGAAGTACATTGTCTGAGACTCTCTGTTTAGTCAGTGCAACACACTTCAGCAGCTCTGTGCATTGACTGTAATTACCAGATGGAGCAGGGTCAACTGGAAGTGAGCTGGTCAAGACTTAAAGGAGGGAAGAGTGTTATTTCACCTCCATTATGGCCACTCTTTAGTGCTGATGTGCAGGTTTTTGGACAGTTTAATTTTCTTTTTTTTTTACCAGGGTTGGGTTCCATCAATACCTACAAGGCTTTTCAGAGACCATTTTGATCCTAAAAATGACAAATACAAATACATTTTCACCTTCTGAAGCATTTTACTTCAAATTCATGATTGTAAAAGCATTTAAATTACCATTCGCATCTCAAAAAAATAGTTTGTAAAGTTGAAGTAAAGAAGATTTGTTGAATATTAAAGAAGCATCCAGGGAGGAACAATAATCAGCCAGATGTATAAAGAAAATCTAATCCAATTATTATATAATGACAGAAAGAGGTATTCCAATTTCAATTAAGTAAAAGGAGAAATATCGTGTATTTAGTATTCTGTTATTACAAGTCCTGCATTCAGAATCTTAGACAAGTAAAAGTACATCAGTATTAGAGTGCCAAAAGTAAAAGTACTCATTATGCAGAATGGCCCATTTGAGAATACTGGATTACGATTAGTTTTGCATTAATCTGTTCATCACTTTAATGTTGCATCTATCAAAGGTGGAGTTAAATTTAACTATACTACTTGGTAGTTTAATCTATTATACATCACAATTCATTAGCTGATTTATAATTTGTGTTTATAATATGAATCTGCAAATGAACTAAAGCTATCAAATAAGTGTAATATTTATCTCCAAGATATAGTTGAGAAATACGGTATTTCAGTAAATGTTTGTGTCATTTGATGTGATCAAAAGCTCAAGAACAAGCAAGTGGGTGGACTTTGAGTGGAGACAATGAAAGTCACGCCCATATATTTATTAATTTAAGAAATAAAACATTGATGTGACTTGAAAAGCACCTTTTGTAAAGATTATCTAGAAAAAAATACATTATGCAACAGGCTTTTTAGCTGTTTCCTGTTCCTCACCCTTACAGAATTTCCTCCTTGACGATTTGGCAACGTGAAACGCAAAACAACCTCCTGACTATGGTGATAGGTGAGGATGGGTAGCCTGTTGCATCCCATAGAGATGTGTGGATAAACCTGTGTGTGTGTGTGTGTGTGTGTGTGTGTGTGTGTGTGTGTGTGTGTGTGTGTGTGTGTGTGTGTGTGTGTGTGTGTGTGTGTGTGTGTGTGTGTGTGTGTGTGTGTGCACGTGTCTGTGTGACTGCTCTGTCCTGCAGCCCCTTGACCTTCCTTGACACACAGCTGTCTGCGTTCCACACAAACAATAAGACCAGCACATTTGCCACAATAAAAACAACCTGTGGCGCATGCTAAAGCTATTACACTCATCCAATGGGCCCCAGTGGACAGCTTGATGGCTGGTATGTCAACAATGTATGACGTGTGTTGTCCGCTCGCTGTGGAGGTGCAGAGGAGTTCACATGAGGGCAAAATCTTTATTTACTGTGCCAAATGTTGGGAAAAAAATAGCATCAAGGTGTGGCCCCTCTTCCACAACTGAATAACAATGCTTTTATAACACACTGGCCTTCACTTAGAGGTAAAGTCTGAAATAGTAAAGGCCTTGGTGGTAAAACAGTGTAATAAAAGCTTCTTCTGTGATTTTCAGTGAATTGATTTGTAATATCCTGCGAAGCTGAGCAACCAAAAGACGTCATCTGACAATTTAATAATCTGAGGATTCTTTTTTGTTTTTGTTTTGCAATGCCAGAAGCAACCATTTCCTCACCCTGTCACATGGGTTTGACTCCTTTATCTGAAGCAGTTTTAAGTTATTGCTTCTTATGATATAATCTGAAATTGAGCACTTGGCACACAAGAGATGTTTCAGTTTTTCTGCAATCTGCAACATTGCTGCTAGAAGCCACCAAAACCTACACAATGCACCTTTAATAAATAATAAAAACTATTTTTACCCTCAAAACTTCAACTTTGCTTGTTGCTTATTGAGATATGTAAAATGTGGAACTATCATAATATGATTCTTGATTTTTCTCAAGATCAAATATGTTTTATATGGTAAAATGTGATTCATTACAGTAGATCAAACATCATTTATCATACGTCATTGTTTATTCCACAGCTACATAAAAAATTACAGGTGATAATGAATTTGACATAGTGAAATAACAAATGAAAGAATGACTTACACAACAACAAAGATTGAATGAGTTTTGAATGGAGCCACATACATGCACAGTATGTCTAAATACCCGCACAATCTATTATATATCAATGAATTCATATACAAAGACATATTAATATACACTGTCATGCACACAGTCTGTATCTTTTATATATTTTATATTTAATGGTTTGTTTAGTTGTTTAACCCCAATTTAAAAGTGAAAACAAAGACAGAGGCTGCAAGTTAGCATTAGCTCAATGCCCTATATTACATTTATTGAATTACTTCTTCCCATATAACAATGTTAATCTGTATTTTCCTTGTTGAACAAATAAATATATACATTTTTAATTATGATATAACATAGTCAACCATGAACAACAATGTCTTCTCTTTTCAGGTTGAGTGCATGCAGTTCATGATTTTCTCTATCTCTTAGCTTACAGTAATTATTTTGGGCGAGGTGCAGACAGAATGCAGTGTGCATGATTCATTTCTCTTTCTTTCAATGGTTGCATGTTACGGAGAACCGGCACAAAGCCCCGTCAGAGGGATGACTGATGCTCTGTTTGGCATGTTGGCTGGAAGAAAAATGTTTGGAGAAGGGTGAAGCGAGCCCTAAATGCAACACCAAGGTCTTATCTTGTTTCTGTAGAACTTCTGCCACTGAAGTCCATGTGAATATTGTTAGATGTTTGAGATAGGAGTTGGATCAAGGCCAGGCTGTGTGAGAACAGGGCTTGAAAACATTAGTTGCTGCAACTGGGGTTAAGGCCTATGCCTCCTATGTAAACCTGTATTCCCAACCGATTCCCAATACCGGTGATACCCCAAAGTAATAGATAATGGTTTTGATTGCTAAAAGTAATAAATAAGCTGTTGACATATCAGCTAAAAGCATGGCTAGACAGTTGAAATACCTAGCTGAAAGTAATGAATAAAAAATCTAAATCACTGTAATAGTTAGCTAAATACCCATTGGTACGCTCTGAATTAATTAAAATGTATTTGAAGTAGTTAAAAGTAAGGAACAAATGGTTAAAATAGTTAAAGAATAGAGATTGAAATAGTAGCATGCAAACATGACCGAGGCAACAAACAGAGACAATTAAATTGTATGAAAACAGTGTTGTGACTTTAACCACTTTTGTTTATGAGTGTTAAAAACACCCGGTTTATAATCCATGTATTTGTGAGAGAATGGAAGGATACAGATGAAGGGGTATATGAGCTCATGGGACAAGGCTTTTTGGGTTATCAGACAAAAAAGGTTGGCAATCACTGCTGAAAGGTGTTTTGGATTGATGCGTCCACAAAATGTTTGTTTGAATCCTTCTTCGTGATGTGTGCATGACAATTAAGGATTTTTCAGAGGGAGTAACTGCTGAAGACGTGAAGAAGCACATGAATAACAGGAGAAAAATGAGACAGCCAGTGAATGTTTGCCTATAGGGAGCTTGTTGCAGAATCAGTTTGACGTTTGCAACGTCCAACATTCAACAGGCTGCATCTACTCTGAGATCAAACCCATCTAGATTACAGTCCTGCAGCCAAGCTTTCAACAAACAAAGGAAATGGCACATTACACCATCCTTTTCTCTGAAAAGTTGAATTGGAGAGAAAAAAAAACCCTCTCAAGTTATTTTACAAATACAAGTTTATTTGGAGTACAGACAAGGAAAAATGAAGGGCTTTTTTTCAGCGCTTGCACTCCATATGACAGCAATTTGGGGGTATTGTGTATTTTGGCCCGGGCGTGTGGTCTATGATAGATGACAGGAGAGAAAATCACGAGCCGCTGGCTCGAGCACAGACACGCAAATTGCTTTCAGCTGATTGCCGTATTCTGCTTGATATTTATCAAGTGGATTACAGTATGCCTCTTTATTTACAGCCAGGAAGCAGCTGATCAATTCCACTAACAGAGGGGAAGAAAGAGAGCTGGTGTTTTTCCTCTGCTGGGTGAAAGTACAAACCTCTCAAGTGGCCAGTGAGCCTTGTGAAATTAAGTGTATCCTCTATTGCATCTTGTTTTACCACCAAAGAGACAACATCCAGTAATGCATATGTCTTATGATTATCCAAAACCAAAACTGATATTCGTTTGTGATGAAACTGATTTGCAAATGTAGCCCCTTTGCAAAAGTAAGGGGTTAAAACACGTTAGCTCCTAATCACTATTAACAAAAATTTGTATCCATATGTAGAATCATAGTCAGCAGGACAAGATTTTGGCATCGGAAGAATTCTGGTTTTCCGTTTGAGCTCTGAGTAGTAGTGAGTAATCATGTTAAAGCAGGCTTTGGTTGAATGCAGGCTTCACTAACTACAGTCTTGCACCTCACGTTGCTAATCGGACTGTAAACAAGTGCAACCCACTGAAAAGGAAGTATTTCCCCGGATATCTGCTGGTTTCACCTTTGCTCCCAGAAGAGTTTCTGTAGTCAGACAGTTAGGCAGTGGGTTCCCAGATTCCACATAAAGTTGGATGGAAATAGTTTTGTTTTGCTTTAAACTGGATTAATTTAGTTTAATAACGAAAGCAAGAAAGGTTAACTGAGAAATTCACAAGATGTTGTCATAAAAAAGTAGGAAGTGAATAGTTTAATTAGTTAAAATAAACAGTTCTAAACAATATTGAAAGCAAACATTAGGGTAAACTAAATTAAAAACATGATAGATGTGAAGGAAGAACGTGGTTGAGCAGTGCATAGGAAAATGAAAGCTAACGCTATTTTCTTTAAAATAGTAGCAGCAATAATGCACATTTTACTATGTTTAATCTCGGTTAATTAGTCTCAATGTTAGTGTTTATGTGTGTGTTTGCAAAAGATTTGAGAAAATGTGAGTTTGACTTTCCATGTTGTTGTTGGCTATGACTTATTTTCTTTGTGTGTGAGGTGGTTTTGGTAATATTTTGTAACCCATTTGAGTGTTGCATATTGTTTTCAATCAATCAAGTGATTTGCTAATCCTAATAGGAAATCTGTGTTATTATTTGTTAATAGTTTGCAGGGAGTTTGATATGTGTCATGTGTTTTCGTTTTCTTTCAACTGAAAGGGTGAAAAGTAATAGTCAGAAACTGTTATTTGTCACATTCCAAATACTTGTCTAGGGTCAGTTATTAAGAAAAGAGCAAAGTGAACTTGAATCAACATACTGCTTTGTTTGGCAGATTCTTTCTTAAAGCCAAGTTTCCACTTCACAACTTTAAAAGACGTCAGATTGCCGTACTGTTCACAATACACAACTTGCTGTCATGTCGTCTTTTTTAAGTTCAACCCACATGACTGAGCGGCAAGACAGGGCATCGCAGGAGCAATCCCCGTAGGTCTCCAAACTTCATTTTGTCAAGAAAAACACCCGCGGGTTGAGTGACACTGGCGTAGAGATGCCTGTTGATGTTGTAGTTGGCTCACGTTTTTACATAACTGTCTGTTTCCACACGTCATTATTTTTTCCCCCTCTGCAGATCAGTCAAATATCATGCAAACATCCAGCGGCCTAGGTGCAACAACAACAACTTATGTCTGTCTTGCAAATGTAACATACATTAAAATTCCTATGGTTACAGGCGACTGCTCAGCCAGATTTCCCCTCAGCCTCCATGTCTTGTGCTCTCATTGGCTGTAGCTCCCAGACAAAATCCCCAACATGTCAAGATATTTAACCTGCTAGATATCTGGAAATGGTTTACGATGCAACATCGGCGAGCAACGGGCAGATTTGTTCCTGAGTTGGGGAATTTGTCAAAAACTCTGAGGACTGATGTCAAGTGGAAAATCAGGGTTAAAGACGTGCAGTGTGAACTAGGCATTAGAAAACTGAGCACAAACAGCCCATCATTCCAGTCTAAAGTCAGCTATATCAATTTAGGCATAATATAGATGAGATGGATGAGATATAGTTTTTAAACCTGCAGTAACACATATTTTGGTCACTTGGGGGCTCTGGAAACAAGTTCAACTGGCACCTTTTAAGTTGATTTGGGATTTTTTTTTTAGCAAACAATTGCTTATTTGGCATTAAGCCATCACAGAGCAACATTATCATTTATTTGGAGTTTGGTTCCTGGCCACTGTTGAACGTTAGTCCAGTATTCACTGTCGTTTAGTTCAGGTTTTGGTCTCTACCATTTTCTAAAGGAAAAATCTTCGTCTTTATCAGCTAAATGCTTCACAATGTTTAGAAGATAGTCGCTAACTGTTTCTCTCAGCTGTTGTTGTATAATGTCTACTATCTGTTGGAGCTTTCTAAATTCTAAGAAAATAACCAAAGAGATATCATCAGGGTTAACTCAGTTTTGGCTTCGAATTTTGAAACACAAAGCTTGCGTTCGGGGTGAGGAGTTCAGGGCTAAAAGTCAGGATATCTCATCTTCTGCCGCCTTGATTTTGATCTTTCTTTTGTCAATCTGTTTCTCACTGAATCGTTGAAGTTCCCCTTGCAAGCAAAAAGGTTGGACTATCCATTAAAAAACTTCTGAACCTCTTCCAGCTTCAGGGTCTCTGATCGGATGCTACGCCTTACCTCTAACCTCCTTTCAAACAGCATAAACAAATTTGACCCCTCAACCTCCCAGAAGATAATTTCTGTCAGCAGTGTATTATTTGTTTGTTGGATATGACAAGGACATGGATCTGTGTGAGAGAACTTGAGAGAGATGTTTGTTTTACTTATTGGCAATTAGTTGTGAACTAAAAAAAATGATGAAAAAAGACAGATTAAAATAAATAGAAAGTTAGTATGAAAGTACGAGATAGTTAAACTAGATTCCTTTAGGCACAATAATTACAGATTTGACAATAATACACACAAAGCTCAATTTCATGAACACGTTGTGATATATCTCTGTGTGATTTTAATTTAGGCCTGCTTTTTCCTCTGATCAGTCTCAGTTTTTTTACCCCAGCTCTTGATATGTTTGAGGACTCGAGCCAATGTCAAAGATCAGCTACTTACCCAATCAGGTAACCAGCTCCAGAAGGAAAATTACCTCCTTCCGACCACTTGCACTCACCTGCAGTGACCCAGAGCAATCAGAGGTGAACGGGGATCCTAATCACGAAAAAACCCTTTTGGTCAGTGCATGCACACCCCACACACTGCACCACCCAACCTCCTCCAACACCACCTCCCACCCCCCCATCCCCCAAGACAGGCCAACTCTGAGGTTCAAGTGTTTAAACTGTCACATCAAATAGGTTCAAACGTGCAGATTACTCGTGCAGGACGCATTGTGTGTTTAGTTTGATGCCGACTGCAATATCCTGCAGCTCTGTTGATCCCCGCAGCTCTCGGGTGTAGAGTGGCGGAGTCGAGCTGTGTCAAGTAGGGGTGGCTGGTATCGGGCACGCTCGCACTCCTGATCAGCCGGGGGAAGTATGGAAGGTGGGACAGGAAACAGGGGAGTGTTTGAGTAGAGAGCGCTGGAAAGGATCTATTGCTTGGAGCACAACCAGGACTCCCTCACTATTTATTTTGATAAGAATAACCCCGGTCATTCAGCAGGAGCATGTGCTACAAAGCAGAGAGTGCACATGCTGGCATAATGAATTATTTATTTTAAGACTTATGGTACTTTCTGGTCAAGTGACACGTGGATGGATACTCAGCTAGCAGTGTTTGCGTTTCATAGACCCTTAACTTTTACGGGCCGCACCATACGCGCTTAAAATTGTGAACACTTGAGATGTGGTGAGTCCGCAAAGTGACTAAATTACACTGAGGGCACTCTGTGTTTTTCTACGGTGAACCGGGCCGGCTCTCAGACAGCTGATGAATGAGTCCAAGCATCGCTCCTCCCACAGATCTCAGATCATCTGTAGCATGTAGTGTAAAAGGTCTGAGGACTGTTTGAACACCTGAACCCAGCTCACAGTACAATATGAGGACCCAGTGACTGATATTCTACAGCAGGGGTTTGCAACCTTTTTTGATATGAAGTGACATTTAAATGAGATATTTTAAGAAGGAGACATTTTTCCACTCATGCAGCCTAGTCTTCGGTAATCATCATGATGATATGTTGCAGCTGGCAGATAAGAGCCAAAGTAGATGATTATTCTCTGTGCGTTTGTCACCTTTCACATTACACATAGTCGTCTAATACACTGTTTATGTACAAAACTGACGAATGCAGCCCTGAGTACAGTTGATTAATTGTGACTTTCCATCACTGATAAATGGACCACCAGCTGACTCCTGTAGGAGTTATGTCCTCCTTTGCAATCAGCTGCTTCTTTAAAAAACAGGTTTAACAAATGATACCTGGTTGGCTGTTTAAGGACCTACCGCTGTGATAACACACGATGCCCTTCGCCTGTACGCCTATCGCCTCTCCGTCAGTTGGGTCGGCTTGTTCCACAACTGGACAGGAAGTCTGCTAATCTGTAACCCGATCCAGGGGGGAAGGAAGCACGTCAGGAACCAGCCTTCAGTGCTTTCACCAATCGTATTCATCAACAGAGCCGGACCGAGGCTCATTTAGAGCGGGAGCATGGCTTAACTAAACATCTTCGCCATAAAATAAATGCTTCCAGGTTACTCCCAGTCCAGGTTCCACTCAGAGGAGCATCTGATCTCAATTACCAGGAGTGCTATAGGAAGCAGCGAGCCTCGGTCTGTAGCCTGAGCCAACAAGCACCATGGCAACCAGCAGCACGACTACGAGCCCCGCACAGATACGAGTCCCTTTCAGGCACTTGTGAGGCGGGAAATGTTGATTTGATAATTAGTTCCTGATGCCTCTCATTCTTTTTCTTATCAATCATGTCTAGGAAACAGAATGTAATTCAAATGTAGTTTGAAGCTGCAGAGGTTGGTTGGTTTGTTGGAAGTACATTGAAGAGTGATGTATGGATGCTCTACAGTCGGTCCACTACGATTTCTATTGTGAAATTTCAACACACAAGAAAAAAATTCCCCAATCTCTGAGGGATGATATCACAATTGTGTTGCAGTATCCAATAATTGGGGGTTTTATACATTCCTACAGTTCCCATAAAGCCCTTGTTTAAGCAGTGGGAGGGGTAAAATGACTTTGCTACATTCAAGTGCTCCTCCTATTTCTAAGATTAAAGGTTTTACTAGAAACACTGTTTTTTATTTTATGGGAACGTATCAGTGTTCCTTCGTACTGCAGTGGCAATTTAGTTGGAGAAAGCACATATTGGCCTATTCAAATCTGTTTCCTAAAAGGTAAAATCTTTGACATCTCTATGTGAAACACACAAAGAGACAGTTCAAGGCCTAAGGCAGAATGTATTGTCTTTCTCTCCATATACATGAAACCATATACCCCAGTGCACAAAATAAAAGGAAAAAAAATAGGTTCAAATAAAACAGGGGTTGAGAACAGTAACGTCCAGAGGAATATAGCCTACAGAATTAGTTGCATACTAATATTATTTACTATTTATGTGGAATGATTGATTAAAGTTATAGTAGAAACACTTTAAAAATGGCGATTAAATAAACATTCAGGCTGTCATTTTTAATGAGAATAGCCAGGATTTATTGTGTGAAGAGAGAAATAAAAGTGTTCTGTAGAGAAAGCATGTAAAACCTACTTTAATATGTTTATGATAAAGTCATAAAATCTACTTTGATGCTTATTTTAATATAACATTACATTTATTATCGAACATGTAGAATTTATTTTATTTTTACTGTGACAAAGCAGATGATTGATCAACATCACTGTAAATGTGGCAGTGTGTAAAGGACCATTTTCAACTACTGTCTCCTAGCCAGATACAAACATTTCAATGATAAATATGATTTTAATTTCCATTTCAGTTAAACAATAGAAACATAAATTAAGTGCTGCAGCGACCCCACTCCCTCGATGTGGCAGACAATACAATACAATACAAATCAAAGTGACAAGAAGCTGAGCTCATGCAGTTTGTCTGTGAACCATGACACATACTGTGATTTCCCCCAAAGATAATAGGACCTTTTCCACGGCTGTTGTGGTTTTTGGTTTTGCAAGACTGATTTGAGACATTTTTGTGTTTTTAATAAGGGCTATATTACTAAAAGGAATTATCATTTGTGATCAAAGTGAATTATGTTCTACATTTGTTGAAAAAAAAGCATATTCAATAAGGTCGATAAGGTCTGCTGGGTTCAAAAAAATTAACTGAACATGTTTTTAGTCAAGATTTGACTCATCTCCATGTGGACAAGCTATTCCCAAAATTGCTACAATATGCAGGAAATTACTTCAGCAGGCAAAAATCTCACATAGGTTTGGCTCCGATAATGTCTCTGTGGAAGGTATCAAAGATCAGAAACTGGCAATTCAACTGCATTGTTTGGGTCATTTTTAAAAAGAAGTCCTCCTCTGTCCTGTGACTCTCCCCTGTATTCCCAAAAAACACAAATCAGACGTTCCCAGTCTGGGTCAGTGTCTCTGTTTGTATGTCTTAAAACTGCTCAGTAAAATCAAAACTTAATGAATAAAGAACGATTCAATCGGCTGAGGAAGATTGTGTAATATTGTCAAAAGCTCCAGAACAGCTACTAAATATACCTCGTGGTGCAGATTGTATTCTCAATATCTGTTCATTGATAATTATACCTTGATGATTAATACCACGCCGAGGCCAAGTGCTCCTCATTCTACATTGAATTACACTGTTAGAGCATAGCATATTTAATCTTTCATACGTAAACAGTAAATGCAAATACTCTTATTGGTTTATGTTTGCAACACTATGATCAGTCTTGCAGGATGCAATTTCCCCCAAAAAATCACTGTAGTTAGATAGAGATAATAATTTGTAATTGTATTATCTTGCACACACAGAAGTTGTAATGAGGGTTTCTATTGCACAAGACCATTTAGGGGTTACTGGGATATTTAGTACTGACATGTGTGAGGGTCGATTTTTAAAAAAATAAAACTTGCTTTTAATTCACTAAATTTGAAATTGAATGGTTTTATTTAAACAAGTGAAGACCTGGACGTTATAGTAATTTGCCAGCAGGTGGAGATAGAGCGCTTTGAAATCTTCCTTGAGCATCCTTAACTGTTTCCTTTCACTGTAATGATTTGACAGGACATTTAAAGCAAATAATGTTCATAATTTAAAGACTTTTTAAACACTAGATGTAATTCTGAGATCAGTTTGCCCACCACATCTGGTTTAAAATGATCAAATCAAAATGATGATATGCCAGTGGCAGCAGACTTTCTTTGACATTTTTTGCAGACTAAATGGAGGAAGTAGAGGAGACTGTGTCACCGCCCATTCTCTGTTGTTATAAAGCCTGTCTGATTTCAGGCCTATGGGTTGGTATGAAGAAAGCAGCCAACCCATGTCTCTCAGATTAACACTGTGAACTAACATTTTCAGACAACTCTAATTTCATTTTGAGCCCTCAGAGAACAATCCACTTGTGGGAAACATGAAGGGTGAGTCCTCAAAATAATAAATTAAACAAACAAAATTTTATTTTTTTACTGCAAGATAATATTTACCTGTTTTTTGTAGAGTTTAGCATCTTCTCCATCTGGTTTCTCAACCTGTTGCTGCTGGAGAGCTCATCATGTGCTGCTGACTCAAGTGTTGGTAAGCCGTTTTCTTTCCCCCTCATCACAACAGGTCGTATTGTTTAGACTGATCATTTGAGAATTTGGTTGAGGTTGTAGTGATTATACTAACTGTGTTTCATGATGATACATCATTTATTTTCTTTAAAATAAAGGTTTTAGTACAAATCTGAGATACTGTAAAGATTTGTTACCGATGTCCACCATATTCTGTGAACATAGAGGGTTCTTTGCATTAATGGTCATATTTAAAACAAGTATATGCTGCATCATTTGTTAAATTTCCAGGCACAGAAGGATCACAATGATTGCCTGAATTGTGATGTTCACTCTGCTGTGCTTCTGTTGACCCCTGATTGACTTTATGGTGTTTGGGGTTTTGGCCGACAGTTCAGTAATTTGTTGAAGAAGTGAAGGGACTTAAACTTACAGATATACAGGTGGGTACAGGTTCCAGATTTAAGGGATAATAGTTAGTGTATTGTATGGGTTAGGAAAGGCACAAAGAAACATTGATAATCCGGCAGGGAATGAGTGGAATTAGGCCTCTTATATACTGAGGGCTGATGATGGAAAGTGGAAACAGGTGAGCAGGTGGATGTGAGAGACAGGTGACTGAGACAGGTGGGTGAGTCTGAGTGGATGGACGGAGAATGGCAATGTAGGGGGAAATGAGAAGTGGCTGGTGACGGGGACAGATGGCAGGCTAAGTTGCATTAAAACAACCGAGACGGACATAGTGACAGAAAGTGAAATAAATGCCAAGTTTACTATATTAAATTACTATATTATATCTTAATATTGTCTAGTAAAGATTGACATTTATAAGCTACAATCACTTTTTTTAATCGCATGTCATCAATGATCGCAATAAGCCAATATTGTAAATTCAAGTTAAACACAGAAAATAACATTTTTCAATAACAGAAATATTGGAAAACAGCTTCAGCAGTGGTGAATGAAGTATTGAGATCATTTACTTAAGTAAATGTGGCAATACCACAAAATAAAAATACAGTCCAGCAATCATAATTTTACTTAAGTAAAAGCATAAAAGCATTAGCACCAAAATACACTTAGAGTTTCAAACATATAAATACAAATTAGGATTAGCTTCATATATGGATGTATGAATAAACTGTGACTCTTTTTTCCCCCAATAAGAGTGTTTAAAGAGTGTAATACATACTATAAGCAATGGTATGAAAAGTAGGAAATAGAACTGAAATACCTCTTAACCTTTGGTGTAGACTGACACTGATTACATTTAACTAGAAATAGGCTCAGTTTGCACTAACTCATGCTATGTGCAATAATAATTATGTTTATCTGCTTCCCTGATAAAATATATATACCTACATACCAACACATTTGTGCTATTTAAAACAGCTCATGCATGCATTCATACAGTTCTCCTTTTAGAGACCTAAATGTATTTCTTGTTCATGTAGGGTTTGCATGCTTATCTCTCCTCTCATTCATAGCTAATGAGGAAGAAAAAACTGCAGTGTCCCATTATCACATTGAACTTCTGCAAGTATGAAGGGCGGGCAGGAAGTCCTAGTACATCTGCAGAGTGTTACAAGATATGAGGGAGGGTGTCGGGGGCAGTGCGAGGCAGCAGCAACTTTTTACAAGCAGTGAAGTCTTAATATAGTTAAACACTTCCTGTAAACTGTATGTATTGAGTGAGTGGTGGTAATGAGGGCGGGTGGTGGACTTCTCTGACACGCTTGACACGCACAAACACACACAGTAATATGTAAATTAATTTAACATTTTCAGGTCGTGGCTGCACGGTGGTGTAGTAATAACTTTTATTTATATAGCACTTTTAAAAACAGAGTTTACAAAGTGCTTTGACAGACAAAGCAGAAAAAGCAAGGCAATAAAACAACAGAAAGCTCAACAATGAATAAATAAATAAACCACTGTCATTTAGTTCAGCAGGGGCAACATTATTCCAATTATTCTTTCATAGAGAGTAAGTTGAATTTTCTCCTCGTTTGCAGTGAATCCCTGTTGTTATTACCCGTGTCAGAACTCAGGAGTGTGTGTGAGATTTGGTACAGATGGTTACCAATGTGACTGCACTCGCACCGGCTTCTATGGAGAGAACTGCACTGTTCGTAAGTACAGAAAAATATGCATTTAGGACACAAAACTGCATGTTGATGTGGTGGTTAATTTAAAACTCACCACCCTAGTGACCTTCAAGTGAGACGCTGGTCAACCTCCCAAGTACCTGTTAGCTCCAGTGCTACTTAAATGTGACATTTAACCCTAGCTAAACACCATACTAACCCTAACCACTCTAATGCTCTTCTTGTTTTATTTAAATGATGAATAGTTTAAAAAAAAAACACAAAGAAAGGGTTTTTACAATGATCTATAAAGTTTGCAGTTGTATATATTCCTAAATTGTTATAACTACATTGTGCATTAGATCCCCTGCAGCTCATATTCAGATGGTTAAGGGTCAAACAGTCCAATTGACCTATCGTAATCCTAACCCTTAACCACTTTAGGAACTAAATAACTAAAAACATAAAGCAAGTGTCATTTTGAAGGAGAATAAACACAATCCCAAGGGATGTTTCACAACCTGAAAACACAAAGGTTTTACTTACAGTATTAATGGCTTTAATGTGATCTATAAAGCATTGATAAATAGTCACAATTTATGAACCCTGTATGAAGGCAGATTTATTAGAAGTTTCTCTAAATATTATTTATTCTATCTTTGTGTGCAGCGGAGCTCTGGACCAGAGTTCGTCGCACGCTGAAGCCGAGCCCTTCAGTAGTTCACTTCATCCTCACCCACTTCCAGTGGTTCTGGGACCTCGTCAACAACTCTTTCCTACGAGACACAGTCATGAGATTGGTGCTGACGGGTAGGTGAAAAGGGTTCAACGTAAAAAATAATCTGCATCCCCCCAACAAGTCAATCAATCAACAGAATCAAACAACCACAGCAGATAAATCGACACGACTGACAATGTTCTCCCGCCATTTTCTACAGATCTTTGCTGTTATTTATTTCACAACATGACAGTTTGATATACAGTATTGGCAGGAGTTTGTTGCGACACATTTTGATAAATATATTTGTGAGTTCAAGGCATTTTTTGATAAGACCTGGTGGATTAATTGTAGTAATACTGTGAGAAGTAAGGAAGAGAGGTCTGAGTGGGTTTGCCTCACCCATAGACACAAAAATGTTTGCATACAGGCATGTGTATAGATAAAAACAGCTGAGTCAACGCAAAATAAATTTGAGCAGTAATTAATCTTATAATACATTTTTAAAGTGTATCTGGAGTTTTTCTTTTTGATACAGAACAAGTTTTGAGAGCATGCAAGATTTGTGACTGCAAACAGTTATTTGAACCCAGAAAAGAGGAACTGAGTGACACAAATTATCAGATATATAAGATACATATAGTATCTCACCAGCCTTATCCCTTAAATATTTATATAGATTAGGGAATGAATCAGCTGTCTTAACATTCTGGTTCATTTATTTCAGTGAGCCAACAAAAATGGAAAATAAATGAAAAATAAGTTTGTAGTTCACAACATTTTCTTATTTGCTCACAAAGTCCGAAGCGACCTTATTCCAAGCCCTCCGACCTACAATACCAAGTATGGATACCTCAACTGGGAGGCGTACTACAACATCTCCTACTACACCCGTCTCCTCCCTCCGGTACCTGAAGACTGCCCTCTGCCGATGGGAACTAAAGGTGAGACCTGCACAACAACTGCACACAGAGGAAAGTGTTCCCTATGGAAATCTTTAACTGTTTCTTTCTCAACAGGTAAATCTGTTCTTCCTGATCCCAAAGTGTTGACTGAGAGGTTTTTCAAGAGGAAGACATTTAGGCCAGACCCTCAGGGAACCAATCTGATGTTTGCCTTCATGGCCCAACACTTCACCCACCAGTTTTTCAAGACAGACCATAAAGTTCAAGGTGGCTTCACCAAGGCTTTAGGACATGGGGTGAGACACATGCAGTACTGACAGTTAAGCAGTCAGCCACACGCAGAATGTATTATTACAAAATAATAAATACCTGTTACCTTTAATGAATTCATTGTTGGTTGTGAATGTGTTTGACTTTTTGAATCTATTGACAAATTAATGGATTTTTTTCTCACCAGGTGGATGCGGGCAATATCTACGGAGACAACCTCATTAGACAGCACCACCTCCGGCTTCATACAGATGGAAAGCTGAAATATCAGGTAATAAAGAAAGGCTATTGACTTTTTTTGCAGAGCGTTAGATGAGAAGGTCGATCAATCAATCTCGGCTGTATCGTAAATATGTCGCAAGAGCCAGCTGCCAGTCAAGGAGATTTTAAAGAAGAGATGTCACAACTTCATAACACGTTATGTCATTACAACACGTGCGGAGAAATCTGGTCTTTACTTAATGACATGCTCACTAGTTGAAGCATAATCAGAATACATGAGGATGATGTATTGGTTTCACTGCGGCGTCCACAGGAAGGGTGTCGTTGCAGCCTACTTTATGTGAGAAAATTATAGTTCTGCAATCATTGAAATTAACTTTATTAACAACACACAAACAAAGGGTCTCTCTTTGAAAACGTTCTACAGTAACGACCGCCATACATTCGAGTATACCCAAAAAATCGACATCGAGCACAACTAAAGATCACCTATGCATACACATCCCTTTATTTCTGGTACCGTCTGCAGCTACTATCCAACATAACGGCTCCAGTTTCCCTGCACATGTATCACATCCCATTGCTCAAGACAGTGTAACAATCTAGAGTCAATAGCCTTGCAGCAGGTTAGCCTATCTTAGCTTAGCATAAAGACAGGAATTGGGGGAAACAGCTAGCTTGGCTCTATCTGAATGTAACAAATCCACCTACCAGCATCTTATTCGTTTAATCCACCAAAAAACTGTGATGTAAAATTGTTTTGGCTGAGCTTACTATCGGCAAGAAATTAGCCAATTGTTGCTTTATAAATGTCAAATTGTTTCTTAAAAGGGCCTTCCTCTTATATATATATGTAAGCATCAGCTGGTTAGCTAAAAAGGGTTTAGCTTAGTTTAACTTCTTGTAAGGATTAAATAGATAAATAAAAATATTTTATCTAACTTCTGAGAATGTTTATTTTCAGATAGCACTGATTGTGATGGCGATAAAGTGGTTGAAGATGATCTCTTGCACGTATGACTGCTTGCTAGCTTGCCTTTGACGTGCTTGTGATCAGGGTTTGATAAGGAACTTCCTCAAACCATTGTTATCTAAAAGCCGCTCTGCATGAGGATGTCTGTTCTGTAGCAGGCCTACTTTATCACCACAGTATTCACAAGTCAGCCATTATCTGTGCACAACAAAACTGTTTTTGGCCAGGGGTATTCAAAAGTTTAAATGGTTCAAAATGACATTTTCAAACTCTCTCTGAAATACTATTTTTGTTTGTTCACAGTTGGTAAATGGTGACATATACCCTCCTACTGCATCTGAGGTCCCTGTGCACATGGTGTATCCTGAAAACTTCCCTCCAGAGAAGCGTCTGGTCATCGGTCAGGAGGTGTTTGGCCTCCTGCCGGGCCTCACCATGTACGCCACCATATGGCTGAGGGAGCATAACAGAGTTTGTGACATCCTGAAGTCAGAACATCCCACCTGGGACGACGAGCAGCTCTTCCAGACCACCAGACTCATCATCATTGGTGAGGGCGTCAGGAGCCAATATATATTTAATTATTCTAAATAATAAAAAACTTTTTTTTGACCATGCAAAATCCTGTCAAAATCCTTTTTTTCAAGATTATTTTATTTTCAGTAAAATCCAGTTAAATTATCTTTAGGGCTAAAACCACCTATTTTTTTGTTATTGATTAATCTGCTGATATTTGCCTAATGAATTCCTTCATTATTTGGTGTTTTAAAACATCAGAAAACTGTGAGACATACCTTAAGTGAATTCATATAACGTCTTGTTTTGTCCAACCACTATTCCAATTATTATAAGTTAAGACCAAGAAAAGCACCTAATTAGTGGAAGCTGGAAATGTATAATCTTTGCATTTTTGCTTGCAAAGTGACTTGCAAGATTAGTCGATTACCAACATGGATGGCCATCAATTTTCTGTCAATCAACTAATAGATGAATTAACTTATCATTTCAGCTCTAATGTTTGGTTATTAGTAGTAATTTTGATAAAGTTTGGCTCATTGTGTGACATCAAGTGATGAATTTTTTTCGTTCTTTGTCCCTCAGGAGAGATCATCAACATTATAATAGAAGAGTACGTGCAGCATCTCAGTGGTTACCTGCTGAATCTGAAGTTCGATCCCACCTTGCTCTTCAGCTCACGTTTCCAGTACAGCAACCGCATCGCTCTGGAGTTCTGCCACCTCTACCACTGGCATCCGCTCATGCCTGACAGCTTCCTCATTGACGGAGATGAAATCCCGTACTCCCAGTTTATTTACAACACCTCCCTCCTCATGCACTACGGGGTGGAGAAATTGACGGATGCCTTCTCCCGACAACCTGCAGGACAGGTAGATAAGTACCTACAGTCTTGTTAGTGTAGTTCCTTTTTTACTTGTACTTAAATATTTACATTTAATGTGACTTTTTACTTCTACTTCACTACATTTCAGAGGCAAATATTGTACTTCTTACTCTACATTTACCCCTCAGCTGTAGTTATTAGTTACTTTTTAAATCAAGATTTTACATTAACTTTATTGCTTCAGATATTCACGAGTTTACAGAAAGATTAATACAATTATTTTATTAAAGAATTTGTTTAAGTCCCCAAGAAGTAAAATACAAATTAGTGTAACAGAGCTTGTTTTTTTTCTTTCCATCCTGTCCCATTGATACCCCGACCCCTCAGATGTAACTTGTGACTCTTTGGAGGGGCCTGACCCCTATGTTGACAACGACTGGATTAAGCTATCTTCCTGTATATAAAGTGCTTAAAACAAGCTCCACCTTGACCAGCTACTACAGCAAAATGCAACTTATACATTGATGCATCAGTATTTGCTAATTAAACTTTTATACTTCTCTGTAAAGCTACTAAGAGGAACCTAATTATTGTGTTCCACCTATATTCTGGACAAAAGCCGTAGTGTTTCCAGGACCAGATTCCCTTTAGAAAACTTCTCATTTTACTGCAGCGGGGTCTGACAGTCTGCTCCGCTCAGTCTTGGTTTTGGATCTCTCGTTCCTTCCTCCCCTGCAGCGGGCTCAACAATGCGGCCTAATTCTCTAACAGCTTATCGTCGGTGTCTGCACCCAGCAGGCAACGGTGGACCAGCGAGGAGAAGCTCTGCTCCTGGTCCGAGCCACATATATTGACTCTCTAATTAAAGACAGAGCATATTATACTTGGAAACACTTTTACATGACTCCTCTGCTCTACCATTGATCACAAACATGACTTCAGGAATATATGAAAGGTCAAACAAATGTGAGAGGATCTTTCGTGCAGGTCACAGTTATTGTGAAACATGTGGCAAGACTTGTATTTAAAAGCACTAAACGACTGTGTTCCTTAATTTGTCAACATTAAAGCAAACTTCCCCTCTAAATTACTTCCTTAAAATCAAATAAGAGAACATATTCTCAGATATTGTTCAGCTGCATAATTTGCTTGCAACACTTTTTCTGAGAATTAAGATACACACTTATCAGAGTGGTTTTTTTTGTGTAATCTGGCGGGTTGTATTACTACGAAGACTTCAGTTCTACAGTAACTTCTTTGTGTTTCAGATAGGTGGAGGTCACAACTCTCATGCAGTAGTGCTCAAAGTGGCAGAAATGGTCATCAAAGAGTCCCGAACAACACGCGTGCAGCCCTTTAATGAATACAGGAAGAAGTTCAACCTAAAGCCATACACCTCTTTTTACGACTTAACTGGTAAACGGGAATAATTAAATATTGCTTTTTTGCTTTTCATTTCAAATTTGACATTTCTTTGCCACAGTTGTTTGTCAAATGATTTCAGGAAAAACGAACATTATCGTTGCAGAGATTAAGTAGGTATTTTTCCCTTTTATTTTTTGTGGTAACTAATATCTTATTAAGAGTTATAAAAACTCTACTTCCTTTGCACTTATTTGCCCGATTTTTTAAGTAAACTGTTACATAATTTTGTATCTCGTATAAGCAGCATTGTAGGATTAAGATCACTTTTTGTTATCAGCTCATATACCTTAAAAAAAGCAAGTTGCTTCTTATATTTTTTCCATCCATTATCTCTCCAAATCACAGTAACAGAACGCCTGAGAACGTCAGAGCAGTTACATTGTTTCAGCAGTTGCCACAGCAGTTACGTTGTTCCATTAAGTTGTTAACATTATTTAAACACAAAGCAATATGTTCTTTTCAAACCTTAACAAACTAGTGTTGTTTCCTAACCCTAATCAACTGTTTCACAACGTTAACCACGCGGCATAATGTGTTTCTGCAAGTGTTATGAAACGTATTTATGAAATATATTTTTTTTTGGTTGCGAAACATGGACATTCAACGCCACAATGCCAACATTTCTTCTTGCAACCTATTTTCAAGAAGAATTTGCATAAAACAAGAGGTGTTGAGATGATAAACGTGTTTTTGATAGTGGATAAAAGGAAAACCTAATTTAATCTGTGTGACACAAACAGTGGGATCTGGTGTAAAGTTATAAAATAATAGTACGGGTTTGTTTCACAACCTCTTCGTTTATTTACTGCTGTTTTCTATCTTTTCCAAACAGATGACATAGAAATGGCCCGAGGCTTGGAGGAGCTTTATGGTGACATAGATGCTCTGGAGCTCTACCCCGGTGTCCTGCTGGAGAAAACGCGTCCTGACAGTCTATTTGGTGAGAGTATGGTGGAGATGGGTGCTCCCTTCTCCCTCAAAGGCCTGATGGGAAACCCCATCTGCTCCCCTGAGTACTGGAAGCCCAGCACCTTTGGGGGAGAGACGGGTTTCAATATCGTCAAAACCTCCACTCTGAAGAAACTGGTGTGCCTCAACACCAAGTGGTGTCCCTACGTGGACTTCCATGTTCCACGAAATGAGGAGGAAACAAAACCAAAGAAATTATCAACTGAACTTTAATAATCATAAATCTTTAATTAATAATCTGACTGTGGAAGATATAGTAGTTGTGTTTTATACCTTTACATCTTTGCCATAATCTCATTTAGACCGGATTTAAGGAGAGGAGTGATTTTTAATTCTACATGTGCTAATTCAGTGGTTTGATTCATGCCTGCATTTAATGACATTATGTTCATTGAAGCAGGTCTACCTCCTAAAAATACAACTGACAGTCATGAGCAAGAATATTCCTTCTGGACATCGGAAAAGTATTATAATTTGCTAAAGTATATCTCAGTATGATTATTGAGATCTGTATTTGTTTCCTCTTCTTTTCAGAGTGGAGGTATTGTATCACTATATATCTTCCTGAGAACCAAAACATACCTAAACATGTGATGTAGAAATGATTAGAAAAGACTTAATTCACTGTATTTTGTATTGCTAAAAATCAAAGTAAGAACTAGTTTAAATATTTGAAATAATGATTATTGTTGTTGCATATTAGTAGAAACATTCATGATTTTGGTTAAAATTACATCCCATAAATGTTTATAATCTGTACCAAAGAAAATGTTTTTTCCAATTTAAAAAAATAAAAGTTACTATTTGGCCATTCCACTTCGGGTATTGAGGGTTTAAGTACCTTGGATCAGAAGCAACTCCTCAGGATGGAGGGGTGCAGATCAAACCAGTCAGATATTGTACTGCAACAATCAGGAGTAGATCCCTCACTGGCTTCCCACGGTTTAACTCTGCCAGTTGAGTTGGTTAAAGTCCACGTGTGTAAATTAAACCCAGGTCTCTTCATCTGTGGGTTTACTCGACACTTCCAGGGCTTCAGTTATATAAACTCATTCTTACCCCATGCTTAGCTCACATGCTAAACTAAAAGGGTGAACCTTATTCCTGCCTAGCATCAGCATGTTAGCATAGTCATTGTGAGCATGGTAGCATGCTTACATAAGCATTCAACTCATTGCAGTACCTCATAAGTTCACTCCTCTAACCTCTTAACATGGGCGTCGAAATAAAGTAGGCGTTACGCAGCTGCAAGCATAGTTACAAACTCTTAGTCTTGTTACTTTTTTCTGTAGTTTTTACTTGTGTTTCTTTATAATTTGAACTAAGAAAAACCTGCAATCACAATACTAAATGGTTAAATGTCTGTTTAAGTTATCATATTGACCATCTGACAGGCAGCAGAGGGTGGTGTGTCATCTTGTAGCATATGTGTGAGAAAAGGGATCACAAGCAGGCGGCTGTGGTTTGTGGTTATTTCACTTTTGTACACTATATACGTCTGATACAGTATGGAACAGTACCATCAGTAACCATGCCACGTTATTCTGGTGGTAAATTCATTATGGTTCAAACATTGTTATGAAAAAACAACTATAAATACAAACAAAGAGATTAGAATTTACTACTGCATTTACGGTTTTGTAGACACACATCTAACTTAAATATATATTTTAGGAAGTAAGACCAAAATGAACATAGAACATGCTCTCTTATTATTTAGAGAACGTTTCAACTTCTAGATGGCAACAAAAACAGTATTTTCGGCCTGTGTTTCTTGGCCTTGTTCATGGAAGACATTTTTTACATTTCACAGTAGGACAAGCACATGTGTAAATTATGAAATTATTGATGGCTGAATTCCATTTAGTTGCTTCAGTTATAGGGTCCTGGTATTGTGCATGCTGTACATGTGTGCAAGTCTCTGTATTAACTTTAGAGATTCAACCTCTCAATAACTACATGAGACAACAAGCACTCACTCCATAGAAAAATGATTTAAAGGAAATACCCTAAAAGTATATATAATATACAGCCAGTACTTGGTTAATAAAACATCTTGTAAATAGAAATGCAAATTGAAAAAGCAATATCCCTCTTAATTCCCTGATTAAATTTGTCTTGTGACTTGATTTGTGAATTCAGCTGCTTCTTCATCTTTCAAAACCTGCCTACTTTTTGATGTATTGCTTTTTTTAATTTGAGGAAGGCAGAGTGCAATCAATTGTAATCAAAAGTATGCATTCAGAGAGCTCTGGATAAAGTAAAAACTCACATCTAAATGAATTTAACATGTACATTTATAAGACAGGAGCAGAAAAAGGATTGGATGCACATTTAGTTTGAATAATAAGCATGGTGCTCTGATCCTACATGTAAATGATCCAACTTTGTTGCGTTGGGTTGTCTACATAGTCCGTGCTCATAAAGACTGCCTAAGTTCATCAGATATGGAAGCTGACTCATTGTGAAAAATGGAAATTTCAACAGTAATTTAACCAAAATTAATTCATGCTTAGCGTGAATCTGAATGCTATAAATACTGCAATTAGGAGGAACATTTTACTATATTTAAGTGGGTCGCATCCAGGTCTATTGAACATTTTAACTTGTCTCCTGGGCTCCCCTCGAGGAGATCCATATTGTGCAAAAACAGCTTAGGCCTGAAAGTACGTGTATCGTGTCCTTGAATGAGTTACCACTCTGAGGAGGAGTATGAAGTTTGATGCAAATTGTGGCCATGTGGTGGTAAGGGTTTTCAAAGTACCTTACTTCACCCAGTATCTTTGCCTCTCTCTCTCTCCCCCATGTAATACTTTATCTTGTAACTGGTTGAGGTGAAACTTATTAATATATTGCCTTTTGCCTTTAATCTAACAAATCATATTTTACATACATGTGGGTAAAACATTTAACTAGGGAGTAACTTTTAACTTTAGCTCTTGTACTGCAGTAAAAAAAGTACAGAAAAAATCCTTCTGAAACGTGTTGAAGTAGATGTATAAAGTAGCATGGGATTGAAATACTCAAGTTTAATTCCAACACTGCCTTAACTACTCCCTAGATTGTGTCTAGGCTGAAAAATAAATCAGCCCCACTTTTGTCAAAACATATAGGATTGAGTATGGATATCTTAACTAGGAGTTCAACTACAACTTCATCTACTAGACCAGGATCATCCTCCTGAGGGCACTACTTTACCCATTGGAACCAAAGGGGAAACCTATTGTTGTCTTCTTGTTAGAGCCTTTCTGAGGTCTGTTCAAAGGTATCATACATAATTGTTATAGTTCTGTATTTAATTAATTCTGTCATTTCTGAGAGTACACGTTGCTGTTTATGCATCTGTACTTTTTTGAATTGTTGTACACTTACTGAAGTAACAAAAAACTTGTACCTGTTCAATTAGGATATTAAATTGAATGTATTTTCAAATGCCAAAAGGTGTGTTTAAAAAATAGCCAAAATGTTTTGTGGTGGAGCTGTTGAAACATAAGTAGGTTGTTTCTTCTACCATGTGGACTGATGACTGAGAAGACACTGATACAGGATGTGCTTTTAATGAAGTTTAAGATAAGATAATACTTTATTAGTCACGCAGCGGGGAAATTTACAGCACATATTTATAGAGCTTTTAATAAGGATCAGCAACTTACATACTTTATATCAAAAATAAGATTCTCAGGCCACCATGTCTGAACTACATGCAAAAATATCACTTAAGTCTTTGGTTGTATTGTTTAAATGTTTATTGATACAGCCCCTCTTACCCTCCTTTGGTTTCAAAAAAGGTGTTAACAGTCAAGTAGCTTGATATAAGAGAATGAGCGAGTCACTGAACAAACAGAAATGCAATATTTTGTGACAAAGTAAAGTATCCTTGGCTGTTTCACTAGATAAATCAATACTGTACACATTTAAGTCTTACTGTACTTGAACTGACCCATTACATATAACACAATGTAAATCGCATGAAACGTGATTCCTATATAACAAATAATTTAAACAAAATTCAACATGCACATTTTCACTTTCCTATTTGAGTAGTGAAATAAAGAGTATAAAAAAAGCAAGACTTTTCAGAAGTAGCCTGAACTACAGTCAAACTGTAACATTATCATTAATGTAATACAGAAAGTGCTGTGCTAAAGCTATCAAATTACACATTTACAAAAAGTTTTGATTTTTGATTTAGATGAGGATATCAATATCACTCTCGTGTGTGTGTGTGTGTATAAGCCTAGCTTAGCATGAAGACTGAGGCAGGTGGAAGGTACCAGCACCTCTTAAACTCAGTAAAATGTAAGTAGCATGATGTTTATTGTTTGTATAATTTTTACAAAACAGAAAGCTGACAAGTTTTTATTTTACAGGGAGTTTCACAATTTAATTACAATTCTTGTGAACAGTCAAGAGCAGTAGAGATGCTGCACAGGTGAACGGATAAACTGTTGTTGGCACAGGAAATCGTTACTTTACGACTCCCTCTGAAACCACTAATTGTCTGTCTTTACATTTCAGTCAGTGTGCAGATTCAACAAAGAAGATAAATCCTGTTTTATATTAATTAGTAGGTGTTTTTTTTACTTTATCAGAGCCAGGCTAGCTGTATCCCTCTGCCGCCAGTCTTTATGCTAAGCTAATCACCTCAAGGCTCTAACTCCATACACTTAAAGACACTGTTAAGTAAAAAAAAATGTTTTCCAAGTTCTAAACCTGCGACCATGTGCAAACTGCTCAGTCATATTACAAATATATTTCATAAAATATATTTGTAAAATGATATATGATATTATGTAAGCATGTCCTGGAGTTGATGCCTTAATTTGGAGCTACTTACTCTGATGAAATCTCGCAGTCGATTGGTCGTTCTCCTGACGGTTAACTACCTGGGGACTGAACAGAGGTGCAGCCACTGAAGTGGAATGAGAGACTGAACTGATATGAGTGCTAGTGCCTACTGCCGTCGAAGCAGTGGCTGCTGGGTAAAAATGAACATCTACCGCCACGGTAGTGAGGCCCAAGGAGACGTGGTGAGTAAGGAGCATGGGAGGGTTGCCGTGTGAGATGCTGAGGCTGTGGTGGATGGGTGCTCCACATGCCTCAGCACTTTGCAGGGTTAAAGAGGAGCGCAGACCCTCCTCACGTCTGGATGGGGGAGAGGGGGAAGGTGATCGAGAGGGTAAGGACGATGGGGGAGGCAACGTGTCCTGGCATGGGCTGCAGCGGTTGTCTTCTCTGTTACTGGTCCAGTCCTCAGCACACTGCAGCTGGATGCTGGGCTGCGACAAACTGCAGCCCTTCTCGTCCTCCAGAATGGGATCAATCTGAAATAGTATAACAATAGTAATCATAATTTAACTGATTTGATCAAATAAAGGTTACCACGCCTGATCACACCATGAGGTTTGTAATTCTAACTTCACATCAGAAAACAAAAATGTTGACAAAAAGGTAGATGGCTGTGCTGTTGTTAAATCTTTGCCACTTGTGAGGCAAAGGGTTGCACTAGTGGACATGTGCTGCCATTTTGTTATCATAAATTCAATTTAGCATTTAGCATCACTTATTTCATAGTATTCGGACTAGACAGTTAAAACCAAAAATGATGAATATCTTGCAACAGATGTAATCTTTTTTATTACATGATTTCTTTATTACCCACAATTCAACCTCACTGCTTACAGGTTGGATGGAGATGTGGATATGCTATGGTAACAGCAAATGTAGCGCTGAGCCCTTAGCACCATGCAGAGATTGCAAGTTGGCTGAATAGGTCTGGTAAACTCGAGTCTTTCTAACTCCAACATTTTGTTGACTCGAGGAATGACATGGCTCAAGGAAATGGAGCTGTGGTACAATCGTGCCGCCTTGTTTGTTTAATCTGTTCAATGCCTGAGAACTGACATTTCTCTAAAATTTTGTTTCTGTGTTATCAAACCTTTGTGTCGAGAATGGGCTCAGGATAAGTCTCTACAGTGACTAAGTGATTGTCCACAGCAATCAGTTGTGTGTCCTCCTGAAGATCCTCAAATGTTGGCTCCATCTGCACCGTGACCAGGCTCGGCCCCGGAGGTCGGGCTCGGGTGTCTGATGTGTTGGGGCTCTGCTCGATCACTGTCACACAGTCATCGTCTTCAAAAGCTCTGTGCAAGACATAAAACACTCTAGTTTCCAGCATCTCTTGCAAGTCCTCGTCTCATGCATTTCTTGATCCTGTATAATATTGTATTTACCTGTTTTCATACGTACGTCCAGCATCTCGTAGATCTGTGTGTCGTATGGGGACGCCTAGAATCCTCTGAGCTGTGAAGTACATTTAAATATTAAAGCAATCGTTTGACATTTTGGTAAATATGCTTTATTCGCTTTCTGGTGGAGAGAAGATTGACGCCACTCTCATATCTGTCTATTCCATATGAGCAGCTCATAGCTTGGAACACAGACTGGAAAATACATGAATTAAACAAATTATGAATAACTTGTTATTAGTGAGCTTTAGAGATGCTAGTAGGCAGATTATTTTTGAATCGTTGGTGTGTCTTACTGTTTCCAGTCTTTGTGCTAAGCTAACCGGCTTCTGGCTGTAGGAAGGAGAAGGGCTGATCACAAGGTAGCCCAGCACCTAAAGCATACCCTGTTTGATCGTCTTTTTAACTCAAAATGTGACGATTCATTTACAAAATGAACATTATGCTGTATTAAAGTAGACTTGAAAAGAGCGATTGAGACCATAAACTCATGTTTACAATGTTTATGTTAAGGTAATAAATCAAGTGTGAAGTAGTGTAATTTTCTCATAAGTTTGTTAGGCCCCCTCTTCATCGATCCAACATGAGAGTGGTGTCAGTTTTCTTATCTAACTCTCCGCCCTAAAGCAAAAAAGCATATTACCCAAAATGTAAAACTATTCCTTTTAATGAGTAATGATTTATTCCGAAGTTTACCATGCTCAGAATGTGAAATAGGTGTGCTGACAATTGATGTGGCTGAGGATCTCTGACCTGCTCGGCTTGTTGTAGCAGTTTCGTTCTTCTGGACCACTGCATAGAATGTAACAGTGATGAAGATGAAGGCCAGAGATACACCCACACCCACCACAATGGGAATGTCATGTTTCTCCAGCACGGGCAACCATGATGGAGACTGCTGCGTTACTCTGTGTGGAAAACAGAACTTGTTTTTTTTATTTGTACAAAAACTCCACCTTCAGAATATCTATCACTTCTCCATATGATATTTTGACCTACCTTTGATCATTGCTGGTCATAGGTGATTGGGAGGTGTTCCTCTTCAGCCACTCTGTAAGTTCTGTGTCATTGGATGATTTAGCCGGCTGACCTGGGTCACCTTTCTGGCTAGTATTTAGCTGTACATTATCGGACATATTGACCTGATGGACAACAGGAATCTCAGGGTCTAGTGTTGAAGGATCGGAGGTCTGATGGGCGGTTGAGTTTGAAGGCTGGATTTCAAGAGGGTTTCTGTGTTGGAGTGGAAAGGGTTCTGTCTGAGGTAGATAAGCTTGTGAGTAGAGCAGTGGATGTTTTGTCGGAGATGATGGAGGAAGTGTAGACATGGTTTTAGTTGGTTTAGGCATGGTGGGCGAAGGCTTTGTGACTGAAGACAGTGGAGGTTGTGTGGAAGGCAGATATTGTGGGTTTGTCGATAGCTCAAGATGGAACTTTGGAAGAAGACTTTGAGTGAACGATTGTTGGGGATAGGATTGAGATATTTGTGAGATGGTTGGTGAAGGCTGCAGATGTGTTTCCTCGTGTAGATGTTCACCTGGGTGCTTGAATTTGGTTTGAGAAGTCTGGGTTGAGGTTGGCTCACGGATGGATTGGTAAATTGTACTTTTTGGAACCAGTTGATGAGTTTGAGTTTGGTTCTGTTCTGCTCTAAAAGCAGAAGACTGGGTGATTGAACTAGAGTGGCTCGTCATAGTTTGAGTTACTGGACTCTGTGTTGGAGTCGGCGAATTAAATTCAAGAAAGCCAACGGATATATCTACTGGAGGGTTTGACGTCTCAGTGAAGGGCTCTAGGATTTGACTGGCTAGAGACACAGCACGGATGTTCAAACCCTGAGAATCAGGCTCTATCAACAATCCGTCACTGACTTGATGCTTAAATTGTGTACGTGACGATGTTGATGTCAAATGGGATTGACTTTCAGTGAGTAAATCCTGAAGGGTTGTTCCCAAGACTTCCCTAGTGACTACTGATGTCTGGCTGTGTATTGGCTCACTATTTGAAATCAAAAGAGGATCGTCGGTCAATGGCGGTTGGGTGTGCAGATCTACTGACTGGAAGTTTGGATGTGGAGGAGGTGGTAACATTGGAGGCTGCATCTGTGTGACTAACGGCTGGGTTGGATTGGTTGTCGGCCGATGGGGGCGGGGCTTTATAAGATGGCCCAATGGTCGCGTTGGCATCTTGAGCTCAGCAACTGATCCTCTTGAAAATGTAGACAATGTGGTGGCTTTGTTTGTTGTAGCATCACAGTCTGATAAGGAGCCTGTAAATGTAAAAAAAAAAAAGGAACTTCTTTTGTTTCTGTAACTCCAAACAGTTCTTTAGGTTGACATTAAACTCACCAAAGTAATTGCTCAATCACACAGCAACATTGCTAAAAACGGATCCAATCGGGCCACAAAGCCAACAGTGTTGCCAGATAAGCTTTCCAGTGAGTGCACTTGAAATGTTGCTCATTAGCTCTCGCAGACAATAGCTCTCTTAGCACATTGGCTTGCTTATGATGCATTTACATGGAATCAGGCCGACGTTACACAGACAACACCTTCTCGACGGCACGGAAAAAAACAGTCCAAAGGATTAGCAGGAAGACAAAATGACGGCAAAAGCGTTGCCAGGTATTGCTGGCCGGTCTAACCTTATTTCTGCATCCTCCTCTCTTCAACTAACATGATATGAGGTTTGCCGCTTACCGTCTTCCTGATTCCATGTGAATGCAGCATCAGATTAGTGCTTGGTTGACAGATGCCTTGGTCTGTCTCATCAAGACAATTCAAGACAATTTCGGTATAAATAACTTGAAGTTTTGTTTTCAACCTGACTTTTCACTGTTGTTCCTTACAAAATCTTTGCACTTACTTTGATGAGTACAAAGTTATCATAACATATAGAAGTTTTTCTTGAACTACATACACATGGCCTCCTTATGCTGGTTTACATGTGGATGGTGTGTTATCCCAAGGTGTTGCTCAGCCAAAGAGTCACTGGATTGGGAAGCGGGCAGGTCTTTGCTAGTGTTGGTGCTCTAGAAAATATAAAAGACTCTTAGTTTGGGGACAGGTGTAGCATTTGACACAATCACAGATGAACTAAACCACCAAACAAGTAATAAGCAGGTTTTATGCCACAAATATCAGAGCAGTGACGTCAGCCATTGACAATGAAAAGTCACCACACGTAACATTGTAAAGAGCACAGACATTAAAGAATAATTGACAGCTTCTGGACAGAAACCACACTGATTTGGAAGCCAAACAGTGTCACCACATAAGCCACAGGTTGTCACAATGTCATTACTCACAGCAGACAAAACCAGTCTTGTCTGCTTGCCTCTATCAGCTGGACGATGTTCAGCTTAGGACAGAGGACAGCATGAAAGGCAGTCAGCAAGAAAAATAAACTTTTGCATAAGGGGTCAAGGAAGCAGCTTGTCGTATAACAATATACTGTAAGTTGTTTGGCTCAAAGTAAAAGTAGAAAAACCCCATGTAATGACAGCACACACACACACACACATTTTGAATATACTGGGAAAATAAGACAATAATCGCATGTTTAGTAATGTAACGTATTTGTCAGCCTGCCAATGATGATGAAATAACAGGGATATGATAAGCAAACGTCGACATACCTGTAACAACGAGTATGCTACGTCTCTGATGTCGTCCTGCTCGGTTCTCAGCAGTACAGTAATATTCTCCTATATCAGAGTACTGCACACTGGAAATGTGAAGAGATCCATTTTCTGCATGGAGCATAAGATAACAAGTCATAAATCACATCCAGTTTCCATCCGTAGATTAAAGTACATCTTTTGATGCTGAAAACAACTTCCAATGAGAACCTGATGAAAAACCTGATGAAAATGAAACGGCTCCAATGACACTTTGGACTCACCATCAATTTGTCTGTCTTCAGTCAGGCTGATGGGGGTCTGTCTCTCTGTTCTGCCCCTGGTCCAGGTATAGGTGATGGGCAGAATACCTACAGCCCTGCAGGGCAAGACCGCTGAAGCCCCGATCCTGCAGCTCACCTGATCTACGAAGGTCACTATGATGGGACTCACTGGGAGGAGGAAAGAGGTACATATATTCTGCATTTTATGAAAAAAAAGGCACCCTTACGTACTGCTTTATGTGCCATAAAATGAAGAAAATGCAATTAATATTATTTTAACTAATTACATTATCATTATTCTACCAATTTAGGGAAGAGAACACACTTTTGTGACATATGTAAAGCATTTTGTGCAAGGAAATTAAATTGTGTGGGACTGGATCATTGTTTAAGAGGACAAAATTTACTTGTAGATTGTCACAGTGTCTTTTTAAAGGGATTGTGAGGTCCAATATCGTATTATCCAAATAAGACACTGCTCTACAGCCAGTAAGATATGCACAATCCCAATTCTGTGTGGGTGCAATTTCAGACTTGTGTACAGTGTCTTTCATCATATCATGGTTAAATCCATGTGGTCTGCACTCCACTTTCATATCGTGCACAGTTTGTATTTGCATACACACTGTACTGAGTATTACTGAGCTCTAAACTTGAATTGTGCCTTATAAAAGTGCATATTCCACACATTCTTAAGGGTTCACTAAAATATTTTAAGTTAGAACTGTAATTTTGTCTCAATAATTGGAATCTAACCTTAAGTGTTTATGCAACAAAAGTCAGATTCACATTGTCCTGACTTATCCTGGACCTCAACAATTGATTGGTACATTCAATTCAGTTAAGTTTGTGTTAATATTACCAGCAACTCTCAGCATTGCTGTGTTGCGGCTGTGGCCCAGAGCGTTGGAGGCCTCGCACACATACACTCCCTCATCATAGCTCCGGGCTGACTGGATGGACAGAGTGGCATTTCTCAATCTGTGTGAGAAAGATGAAGATGGTCATTAGACAGTATAATATTGTATAGACACATGCACTTAAAAGAATGCTAATTACAAAAGGTTTTTATATATATATTGTAGCACATAATTATAACTTTCATGTTTGCAAAAGTAAAAAAAATTAATTTTCAAATGCAGGACTTTTACTTGTAACAGTGTATTTTCACGGTGGTAATGTTATTTTTACTTATGTAAAGAAAGAGTACTTCTTCCACAACTGATGAGCAAACAGGGTTAAAAGACAGAAAATATCATTCACCGTCTTTCATTACATTTACGTTACATTACAGTCATTTAGCAGACGCTTTTATCCAAAGCGACTTACAATCAGTAGTATATTACATATCATTCACCCATTCACACACTGATGACAGGCTACCATGCAAGGTGCCACCATCAGACTCTAACTAACATTCATACAACATCCAGTCCACACCGATGGCAAGCCTTCGGGAGCAACTTGGGGTTAAGTGTCTTGCCCAAGGACACATCGACTGCCGATAAAGTCACAACATATTAACGTACCCTGTAACTATTTTGCCTCCAGTCTGCTTGGAGTGGCCTCTCTTCACCCAGCTGATGGAGGGTAAAGGGTTACCGGACACCTGACACTCAAGCACCACCCGAGCACCCACAGGCACCGTCAACACCTGGGGCCACAATTTCACTGATGGAGGGGCTGCCAGGAAGAGAGGACAACAACTACTTTTATTATACATTATACATTATACAAGTTTGAAAAGTGTCCAGTGGAGCAGAATGGTGGGTCTATTGTGATGTCATACCCAGCACAGTCAGTGTTGCTCTTCTAGAAGTGATAAATCTTTGAAGGTGGATGTTTGAGGCCCTGCAGAAGTAGCTCCCATTGTCGAACTCCTGTACACTGCAGAGAATAAAGTCAAGACAACACGCTTGTAGAAACGCTAATGTTATATATTATTAGCTTTATTAGCAGTAATTTAGCATATTGTCATGTTCTCAACTACTCAAACACATGCACTCACAAACTAAACTGCACACGTGGCATGTCTTAAACAGGCATACATACACACACACACACCTGTGGAAGAAGAGGTCTCCACTGGGCAGCACAGTCTTGTGAGCTGTCTTGATGAGAAGTTGGTTGTTTCTGAACCAGGACACCTGAGCTGCTGGGCGGCTGTATGGAGGCCTACAGGGGACTGTGACATTTTCTCCTCCCTTCACAGTCAGGTTTACGGGCTGCTGGATGAAACTCCAGTCCATTTCTGGAAACACAACATGCGCATCACTTAAATGTACGAGGGTTGATTCTACTGCATGACTACTTTTCACAGTTTCACCATCGAACCACAAGCAACAAGAGTAATGTTTTGCGAGTAAAAGTAATGACAGAAATCCTGAGATGATTGTTTTATTAAAGCCCCCAAATCATTCTAATTCATTTTAGTTACAATCTGTGATTCAGTTTGTGTTTTTTTCCCTGTTTGGGTAAGAGAATGTTGTAAACTGTTATCTGATATTTACTGGACAAAGAAAAAAACACTGCACTACCCTCCCTACACTATAACTTTCATATTGCACATAATGTACATATAACTCGAAATGCACAAATACAAAACAAATGCTATTTAAAAAAAAAATAGGTAAAACAATCAATCAAAAGCTAAATAAAACATAGACCAAATAAAACTACTAAAAATCCAAATTTCCAAAGTTGTTTAATTCTTCTGCCTACGCATTTGACAATTTTATTGTCAGAAGCAGAGAGCTCATGTTAATCCTCAGAAAAATCAACTTAACCTTTTTCAACAGTTCGTACAGGTAGATTAAATGAGGTCTGATGTAGAAGCTACAAATTAAATTTGTCCTATTTGTTTCAACAAGAAATTTCCCTCACTGTGAAAACGATTTACTGGTTTTAAAATGTGTGATTAAACAATATGTTTTAATCTAGACGTTGGCACACAGTACCGGCTGGAAGAAGGAAGGCTGGCTGGGACTTGATTGACTCCTTCTTGTTGGATGCTTCACAGTGATACGAGCCCTCATCCTCCCTGGTCACGTTCCTGGAGAACGCAGACAGAAATGAGACTTTATGGATCACAGCGTGGATCTGAACTTGTTCCATCATATTTATAGTGCACAGTTCTTGGTTCATCATTACAATTTGACAATAAAGAATTAGTATTCCTCTTGTCCCATGCAGTGTTGGACCTGAATGTGAGCAGCTGTCCATTGTTCTGGAGGCTGAACGAGGCCGAGCAGTTCGACAGGAGGCAGCTGTCTTTGAACCAGTGCACCATGGGAACAGGGAAGCCACGGACAGCACAGTGCATGGAGACCTCTGTTCCCATAGCAACGGTGATGTTGTCAGGGCCTTGGATGAGCTGCAGCCTTCTAGGGACACCTGCAAGGTAGAGTGACAACGATTTAAGATTTTACCCCCACTGCAGAAAATGTTATTCAAATAAGACCTTTAATGTTGCATGGTGAGTCTTTAAAAAAAATCCTTCAATTGGGAATGGATCAATTTTCTTGCCTCTACTTAGTTTTAAAATAACTATTCATTTAAAGCAACATTTTGGGGAGAAGGAGGAATTATCAAATGCAAGATGAAAGTTTTCACTTAACTTAATAATAATAATAATAATAATAATAATAATAATAATAATAATAATAATAATAATAATAATAATAATAATAAAGAATAATTAAAACTGATATACTTCATTTTTACATTTTTGGATGTTATTTTGATGAATCAGAAACAAATTGATTTGCTGGTATGAACTGACAAATGGAAAATGGAAAATAGAAATATATCCATGCACTCACCCTGCACAGTGAGTTTAGCTGGTCTGCTTTTCTTGCTGATGTTCAGTGAAGGACTGTGTGTGACACATGTGTACATCCCATCATCCTCTAATGTTACGTTGAGTAGATGCAGAGTGCTTGAGGTCTTCTTCTGGTTACCTCCTCCATACTCACCCTGAACAACAACAACAACTTTAAGTTTAAAGCATGACGTTTAATATATCTCATTCGAAAGGTACTATTATTTTTAACAAGTGGAGTTTGTGCTGTATTTCATACAGACTTTGCCCTCTAATGAGGCTTTTTTTCAGAGGCTATTCGAGGCGAATAGCCAGTGTCTTGTTCAGGGTGCACACTATACATGCCTCTCTCGCTGCTTTACTTTTGCTATTCCCAGCCACTAACCACTGCAATGTCAGGGAACGTTGGTTATTTAATTAATTAAGTAATAAAGATGCCCTCAATCTGGAGACCATGGGGAAGGTACAGCAGGACAGCAGCCTCTGAACGAAATGCAAAGATCGGCAATAAAGAAAGAACATAAAGAAATGTTTAGTGTGGAAGAATGAGTCCTAAAACCTGGAAATGAGTCAGCATTGTTACACTTCCGGTTCCCTGGTCTTGAAATCAATGTTTTTTGGTTTTTTTTATGTGTTTTTGTTTAGATGCCTGAAATGAGTTATGCGGTTAACACAAGCTTGAGAGATGTTAAAGTTTTTTTATGATATAAAATACGTCAGTATAACAAATGAAGCTACTACAAATGAGACTAGAAAACGACATCACACAGATAAGTCGTTGTTCCTACTAGAACTCATGTCACCATGGTGTATTTCGTATATAGCCTAATGTTGGCTTTTTTCTTCTGCCGATTGCAGTCACGCTTCAAAAATCATTAAAGTTGTGTTCATTTGTGAAGATCATCTTGCTGAACAAAAAGTGTAAGTATGTGTAAACCTTGTGTTTGCCACAGAGTTTATTTTCTGCAATAATCCAAAAGTGAATGTAAAAATCCACATTTATTTATTTTTTTAACCAGTGCAATGTTGACTTCCAGGGTTAGCCTACAAAAATACGTCTTACCAGCAGCAATCTATTGTCCCAACAAATGCTTGTGGTGTTAATTGTCCTGCATTTTATCTCATTCATAAGTGGTAAGGATATTTCAGCAGTTCAAGGACATATTTGAGTCAAATTTATTTGTTTCAGACCGAATAAGTTGGAACTGTTTCCAGTGAGATAAAAGACCCCACAGCTTTATATTATATTCTCTGTCACCCAATGACAAACCACTCTTAGTGATGGATCTGCAGTTTTTTTCAACAAAATAGGTTGCTTTAGAAATTTTGTCAAATTTTTAGTCTTTGGCACAATCTGATCCCTCCGACTGTAGGAGACAGAGAGCAGGAGCTGACAGTCATTCAGAGCTCACCTGAATGTGTCTACCTCTTGTGACCAGTGTCCCATCTTTGAGCCAGGTGATGCTGGCAGGAGGTGAACTTTCCCCTGACACACACTGGAAGAAAACTCCCTCTCCTTCTCTGACTGTCTGGTCCTGAGGACTGAAGAAAACATCCTCCAAACCTGCAGTATTAACAGGAATATGGACGTTAGAGACAATCAGATGACCATGAATCATTCTGTTGAAACCACGCATGTTTAGGGACAGCAAACATCTAGTGGTTGAACTAACTCTACAATAAAAAGGTGAAAGGAGTCACCCAGTTCAGATGAGACCGCCAAGCTGGACAGGATGAGTAAGCAGAGGTGGGAAGTCATCTGTGGAAGCGTCCAAATGGAGACACAGACATGCATCCTACTGCAGAGCTCCCTGAGGAAACCACCACACAGCTTCATCCATGGTGTGAGCTGAAAATGTGCACACATAACAGAGTTTGTATTTAAAATGTGGACAATTTCAACACTTGTTGTCACAGACTTTGGTGCAGACTTCTTGTTTTTTAACAGCTCTGTAGTGACAAGTCTTACACAGGCAATAGCGAGGCTAAAAATGAACCCCAAAGTACACGTAGCATGTCTATAACAATGTAGTCACATGCACAAGGTGGTGAACCACGTACTGCATATGGTTAAGTTTCATCCAAGGAGGTAAAGAAGCAGGACACACTATTTCAGCAACCAGTCATCTGGTTTTGATGTGATAGTCTTGATCATTAGCTCTATAGCATTTATAGCTTATTTAACTGTATAGGATTTAAAGCCACTCATCCTGGTAAGCTCAACATAAATACTTCTCTAGTAAGGCAATTGAAAAGATTTTGGTTGGGTTAATATAAAGATTTTTGGATTATACATTATCCCGGTTTGGATCAACATATTGTACCAATGCATACTGGGTTTACTTGGGTCGTTTTGACCCAGAGTTAGTGTTATTTTTTATATTTCTGTTCGGTTATTTACCCAGTATAAAATATGTTATTTTTTTCACTTACCTTGATTGATACAGGTAATCTCATTGAGACACAGGGTCTCATTCTCCAGAGAGACCAGGTGATTATGACCCGATGTTACACACAAAACAAGCTCGTGTTTTACATTAAAATGTTCACAAATGTATTGTTAGTTGTAAAAAACAATGTGCACATGACATTTAGAACTGCAAAGAAAACGCACATTGCTATCAATCGGAAAAAATATATATTGACATATAACAGTTTGCAACGATACCACTATATAATCAACCGCCATATGCATAGATTCACTTTTGATCAGTTTCTAGCAAATGTATTCAGCAGATGAATTTAACATAACTCTCCCTCTTGCTCTTAATGCCCTCCCCTCCCTTTTTTCGCTCTGCTTCATTCCTATTTTGGTTGTGAGTGTGTGGCACCGCAGCAAGCTCAGCTTTGTCCTCTTTAGTCCCTTGAATGGGCCCAGCCACATTATAGAGCTCCCACTGTGGCCCTCCACTCAATGAAAGTGACATGAAAAGAGGCTGCGGAGCTTTGTACTATGAAGATCAGTTATTGGTCCTCTGCAAGGAAAGCTAGCCGTCTGATCACATAGGCTTTCATGATCCTCAATATGGCCGTGTAAGGGCCGATCCTTTATTGTTTGAACGTGCCACAAATTTTGTGTACGCAATGCTGAATTTGCACAAGTAAATATTAGGAGATATTGAAGGGAAATATGCCAAAGACATGATTTGATCTCAAGAGGCTCATTCATGATTTTGTTGTGCTTTGCAAGAATGTGAACGCTGCACAGAGAGACCAGAGAGAAACATAAAGAGATGTTTTGCATCAAATTTATCACTTTAACAGGTTTAGCAGAAATTGTCATCAAAAGGAGACTCGATCAGGTTTTTTTTGTCTGAAGGTTGTTGCCAAATTTTTCAAAGAAATAAGCAAAAGAACATGCAAATGAATGTGTGCTCCGATCCCCTACCCTTTTGCATATATTAGGAGTAGATTAGCAACTGGTGGCGCTAAATCTCCAGTTAGGTGCCACAAAATTATGCAGAAGAAGAGGGTGCAACAAGATGGCATGATTAATTGAGTGCCAGCTAAACCTCTATTTGTTGGAAACAATGCAGAAGACATGATAAAAATACTGCATATATTTTTTCCTCATGATTACAATTGAGGAATGTTACTGTTTTTATCTGATGTTTTGATATTTAATATTTTTTTTCTCACTCAGCATTGACGTGGACATAAACTTATTGTGTGGAAATCTGGTCATTCTATTGTAAAACTTCATGTCCTCTACTGGTCTTGAATACTTAAATATGGTAAAATGTTACAATTTTTGAAAGTTTTTCAAACTATGAATTAATAAACGACGTATCATCCACCCTAGATCAGACTGAAATGGTAGTATATTAGTAACAATCATACCCATAAATGCATCATATTATCCATATTAAGGTTTAAAGAAAAATCATCACCTTTTATTTTATGTTTGTCCCCTGGCCCTATGCTAAGAAATCAAAAGATGTGATAATGTGTAAGTCCCACCAGTGATGACGTGCTTCAACAAATCAATTCAAAACAAAACAAAACAAAATGACCCTTGATTTCAGACATTAGTACATTAGTCATCACTGTTGAACTAAACGCATCAATGAATTGCTTGATTGACTCAGCGGCTGGTTATACTCACATAATGCTGAGAGCCTGTGGGTGTGTATTTGTTTGTCTCACAACGGATCATTTACACAGTTTAGCATGTCATTAGGATTTTTTTTAGCTCACACATTGACTCTTATGCTCTTTCTTTTAATACAGATTGTCAAAGCCATGATTGTTTTTATTTTTAGTATTTACTAAATCTATAAATTCAATAAAACAATGAGTGGAGATGCTGAATTTGTATGCAACCCAGCTTTGTACTGTGTGATGCTATACAGACCAGGTGACAGCACATTGTTGCATTTCTACATATGTCGTTTTACTTTTCAAATAATGCAGAACTAATAGAAAAAAAAGAAATGACACTTTGTACACTGTCTGAAAAGTACTTATAAGGAAGTGGCTGCCTGTAAACGGGACTAAAATGGGCTAAAGCTGCAACGAATGAGCTGAATGCATCACTTCAGATCAAGTAGTCAGTAATCTTGAGTTATAATTTATAAAATAAACCTCATCCTCATCAACATTATGGGGCAGTGATTAAATTTCCTTTTGTTCACAGTAGAGTATTTTTCAACTGAAAAGCTGGAATTCTTCTATTTTTAATTATATAAAATCAGATCTCCATTCAGTGTTTGCTTTCGATGTGGAGCAAAGAAAAATAATTAGATGCAAAACAAGTTAGAGTTATTCACATAAGCTATAATTTGAATAACTCTAACTTGTTTTGCATCTAATTATTTTTCTTTGGATGGTTTCATCGCCAAAGGATTCTTATAAAAAGCATTTGGAAACAATACAACCTCTGTTGGTTTGCAGTCTCTTTCATCATCATCCTGATGATCATCCATACTTCAACAATCAGATGAATTTAGCACTGTAAACTGCATGCATGCATTCAACAGATAAACAAGAGAAATACACATTTTCTATGCTGGTTTAGTGCATGTTGTGCAAAACCAATACTGTATGGTGCCCTCAGAAACTACAGGAGAGCTGCATTTGCATATAATTGTAAATGAGAAAATATTAACAGCTGAATACACACAACACACTACACTGAATAATCAGTGTAAAGGTACAAGTAGTCCAAAAAAACTGCACTTCAGACCAGATATAAGACAAGATTTTCTAAATGAACATATTGCAACACATTTTCATCCATTCCATTGAAGGAGCATTGAGAGTATTGATACTTACTCTGCACGTGTCCAAGGTTATTTTTTTCTGAGTTGCTTTGCAATCAGCCCATTCGTCTTCAGTCAGTGTCTGTCTGTTTGTCTGTCTGTCTGTCTGTCTGTCTGTCTGTCTGTCTGTCTGTCTGTCTGTCTGTCTGTCTGTCTGTCTGCAGTCTGTGCACAACCGCTGTTGTCCTGATGCATTTGCAGAGCTTCCAGCTGGGAGAGAACAGCCGCACGCATGTACTGGACAACCTCCACCCCCTCCTTTCATACACACCCACACACACAAACACCGACACCAACACCCACACACACACACACACACACACACACACACACACACACACACACACACACACACACACACACACACACACACACACACACACACACACACACACACACAAATTCTCATTTAAAGACAACAGCTGTAATGAAGCACAAAACCATTATGTGCATACTCATTATTTTGAAATTAAACAGAAGCAAAAATGATAAAACACAACACACACAGTACAGTAAATTAAAATGTGAAGCCCGAAAGTCCACGTTATTGTAGTGAATGAAGAAGTATGTTATTAGAAAATGTTTATCTGTACAAAGATGCTCCCATTGAGCCATAAGAGCATTCATGAGGTCCAACACTGTACATATTTCATCTGATGTTGAAACAGATATATATTCCAACTTCATTCAATAATCTCAGCTCACAGAATTTGTCAGTTGAAAGTGTAAGTGATAGTTAAACTGTTTACTCCTAAATGTAGGTTAATGGAGGGTAATAATGACTGCTGCTGCAACACTCAATCAATCATTGAAGATAAATTGAGGACAAGCATTAAGGGAGGTGGCTCTTTAATGTGACTATAAAAGATGTAACTCAACACATATTAAGATTAATTGTATCTTAAACCAGATGATTTACTTGTATCCAAAAGGCTGATTCCATACAAATTACATCTGTCAAGATAGTTTCAGCTTGAGGGCCCCTTTGCTTGCTCTTGGGGTTTGATGGTACACTATCACACATGCTGCATCAGCAGATGGAGTGTAAACACTCTAAATTTAGTACAGACATTCATGGTTCCTGGATGATGAATCTTAATGATTTTGGTCATCCCCTGACTTTCCTTTTTCATGCCTGAGGCTCCTGGAAGGAACTTCCTCAAATTTGGCACAAATGTCTATTGGACTCAAGGATGAACTGAATAGGTTTTGTTGCTCAGAGGTTTATAACTATATACTTATTTATAACTTTCTCAATAAGAAATGAGACAAAACACTGAAGCAACACAGGAACATTTCCCGCCTCTTCCCACCCCTCACATGTAAGGGTAAAAAACAACAAGAACGGAACAAAAATAAAAACAATTAGTGTCTTCATGGGTTTCTATGATCATCCATTTATGCAATTAAAATAGTGAAATATCACTATTTATTATGAAATTTGGTAAAAACATTCATGCCAGTCTCCGGATGAACTGTAACAACTTTGATGATGCTGTGACTTTTTCATCTATCGCAATCTTTAGGTCAAAATCTTTATTCACATTACTGTATTTTATGACTAAATACCTGAAAAACTAATGACATTATCAGTTGACCACTGGACTTTGTGTTTAGTGCTAATGAGCAAATGTAAGTCTACCAACATGCTAAACTAGGACAGTAAACCTGTTAAACATGTTAGTTTTGTCATTGTGCGCATAATGATTTTAGCATTTAGCTCAAAATATTGCTGTACCCAAGTAAACCCTGACAGAGCTGTTTGCATAATTGTAGACTCTTAGTCTTGTTTCAACCATAAAGTAACCCCTTAAGGTAAAAGGGGAGAAGAGTACATAAATATCAGATGCATGTAGTGGCTTCTGTCTCACTTACTCACGTGCATGGCTGCAGCTAACACACTGTAGTATTGCCACATGTCTAGTGGGGCCAGATGAAGTCCTTGCAAATGTAAATTGACGATCCATTCAGCATAATCAAATGGAAATGAAAGTACAAATGCACCGATTTATAATCTATGCAGGAGGGGTCACTTTAATTAAGCAGACAAAGACTGGTTTAGCAGGCGAAATGCAACATTGTTGGATTCAGGACATCAAACACATAAATCCACCAAAGGAGGTGTAGCATCCCAGTAATACAGAAATAATCTGTGTGAGAACACAGTTAAATGTATTTATTAGAAGAGGTTTCTTTGTGGTAAAGACCCATTGGCTTTAGTAGTAACTGTTGATATGCTACCTATGGCTTTCTCTAGCACAATGTTGGCAGTGACTCCTTGTGACATTTCACATATATTTCAAACTTTTTGTCTGGAATTTGTATGCTTTATATACATTTTTTTTTTAGTCCTTATAGTCTTTAAGCACAAGATTAGGAGCCCATCACATTGCATTCCACTACACATTGAACTGTAGTACATTGATTACTCTAATACTTACACACTTTTGCAAACAAAGACAAGAAGGGATGAATATTATTGATCCCAGGTGAGAAGTTGTGTTAGATTTCCTTTGATACTGGCTGAAATGTCCCATCAATCAATGTTAAGAAGCAATGTAGAAATATAAATTCCGATATGTGACTTTTATATGGTCAGGGAAAAAAAAGGGGGAAATAAATGAATGAAAAGAATTGCAATTATTATTATTATAACACATACATCAGTGGGATCTGAGGGACCCCAAACAATGAGTAAGTAAAGCCAATCATAACAAAAGACAGGAGTTAAAAATATTTATTGTTGACCACAATTACATACCCGACTGTTTTTTTACCATAATGTATGGAGAAGACATTTACAGCGGAATTTTCAAAATAATAAATTAAAAAAGGTCAAATAGTTAGATTTTGTTGGTTATTTTAAAAAATTGCACGACCTCAGTGGCCTATTTAAAAAAACAAAACCCATCTAGTCCTGCATTTCAATTATTGACTGGAGGATAATAATTACAGTTACAAAGACTTTCCTAATAGGGATTTGGATATCCAGGTGGATTTATTGAAAGATATCGGCGTTTTGGATTCAGGACAGCAGCAGGAGACTCATAGAGACAAACAGTGAGAGGAGAAAGAGGAATCCTGAAGAGATGAAGATGGTCTGGGCAGCTCCATGTAGCTCAGTTAAACAGAGGGCCTGCTCCAACGTCTGGTGAGTCTCAGCACTAATGCCTGGAAAACATAAAGACACATCTAGCCCACCAAAAAACAGATCTGCTTAAAAAATGTCAAACTTCCACTTACCGTGTTGGGACCATTCCTTCCAGACGTGCAGAAACTCAGTGCCATGTTTACCCCCAGAAACTGTGTTAAAAGAGAACAAAAAATGGTCATTTATTCTGATAATTTACTTATTTAAAATCCAACACAAAAATGAACCCTCAGCTGTTACCTTTCAGCAGATGTTTCAAGTCTCTGAGAGCCCGGGTGAGGTTCTCCAGTCGGTGCTGCAGGTGGAGGTTATCTTCTTTCAGAGTGTGGATGGTATCCTGGAGCTCATAGGCTGAGCGGCAGCGTGAAAGCTGAGATATCAACAATAAAACTGTGCTGACATGCAAGATGGAGAACATTGTGGTAGTAATTAGATGTCATTCAGTCAGTTAGTTAAATCTGCTGCTTGTTAGTGTCCCGTTTAATCCTCCTTCAGCTCTTGAATGTTTTTAAAACCAGGTGGAAGTGGTCATGTTATTTTAGATCTGGCCTGCTTCTGGGTCGGAATTGATTCAGTGACGTAGAGCTAAATGCTCCTGGCCTGCAGACCACTCTAAAGGATCAATTGTTCTGTTTTGGATCCCAGAGCCCAAATACATAGAGTTGTTTTAGGGTTCATCTTTTACAAGCAGCTTTTAGTGAGCACACTATTTGCTCATTAGCCTGTTTGTATGACACAAAGCCTGGGGAAGACCAAGGGGATAGAAGCCACAGTGATCGGTGCACTGGAGAAATATTTGGTTTAATATATATATGTCTATATATATATATATATATATATATATATATATATATATACAGTACCAGTCAAAAGTTTGGACACTCCTTCTCATTCAATGGTTTTCCTTTATTTATTTATTTTTTATTTTTTCTACATTGTAGATTAATATTGGAGACATCCAAACTATGAAGGAACACATATGGAATTATGTGGTAAACAAACAAATGCTCAACAAACCAGAATATGTTTTATATTTTATTTTAGATTCTTTAAAGTAGTTGAATGAGAAGGTGTGTCCAAACGTTTGACTGGTACTGTATATATATATATATAAAGGCGAGAATTTAAAGCATGAATTGATTTTTATTTTTAAATAAAAATATTGCTATTTCCTTGTGGCAGCATTTAGGAACTGGTAATCTACTTTTACAAGGTTACTATAGTAACCTTGTAAAACCTTACACCTTACAAGTGTTGACCACTCATAAGCATTTAAGAGGATAATAATATTTCCAGGTTGGATCCAAATACTGATTGTTTTAAAGCTGTTTTTGTACTACTTTGAAGGTCGTTCACACTGGGACTTGAATCATAAACCTCCAGTATCATGTTCTGTTTTGGCACTGAGCTGTAATCACAGGAAAGATTTGAGTTTCTTTCCAACCATGAGATGTGTTACAGTTTGAAGCAGCATACGTCTGCTTCACATCAACTCTGCAGCTCACTGGGATCCATGTTTGATCTTTTACGTAGTTTTTTTTGTATGTTTCAGTCAGAATATGTGTAAAGTCTGAGGTTTGGTGTCTGTCCTGGCCCCACAGTGGTGGAATGAACTCCCCACTGACGTCAGGACAGCAGAGTCGCTGCCCATCTTTCGGCGCAGGCTGAAAACTCACCTCTTCAAGAAGTACTACCCTGAGCCTTCCTCGTAGCACTTATTGTATTCGTATTAGTCTGTTGCACTTATTGTATTCGTATTAGTCTGTTGCACTTATTGTATTCGTATTAGTTTGTTGCACTTATTGTATTCGTATTAGTTTGTTGCACTTATTGTATTCACATTAGTTTGTTTCTGCACTATACTTTTGCTCTGGTTTCTGCTCTTAGATGCTTGTTTAAGAAAGGAGATGCACTTATGACTTCTGGTGACTAGTAGTTCTCTTGAATACCTATGTTGAATACACTTATTGTAAGTCGCTTTGGATAAAAGCGTCTGCTAAATTACTGTGTTGAGTGGAAAACAAGAGAGACTTCTACTTTATCTTAAAACAATGTGACATTTATTGTAGGATAACAGGAGTATGTCGCCCAGCAGTTGAACGTGCACGGGCCTAGCAGTACTGAGAAGTTCAGCAACTAAAAGGCGCTTAAACAGTGTGCGCAGCATGTTATATAGACTTTATGAGTTGAATATGATAGGTCCCTAAGAATGGAAGGCGGCTCTTGGTTTAGACTTTCTGAGGGCCTTATCAGTTAGTCGAAACTGGGTTTCTGTTATCTGGTTTCGCTGCAGCTAAGGCGCATTCTTTCTGTATGTGTCTCTGTTCCTTTTCCATCGTACGATCAGGCACTAGAACGCCCTGTTCGGAGTATTTAACCTTCTAAGAGAACTCATAACATTTACCGCAATGAGCACGGTGATAATGTGATGTGAAAGCATAAACAAAATATACTGTGTTTGATATTTGTATGTGTGCATTTATACATATGAATGTAATATTTACATGACAACTGTAATGTAATGTAATGTAATGCTTGATGAAGGTAGAATTTAATTGTTTAAAAATACACTTTAAAGTACTATGTAAGGTATTAAAACAATAAATGAATATAGTTGTTTGTGGTTTACAGTCAGTAAGGGTATGGGTAGTCTGTATGTGTGTGTGTGTGTGTGTGTGTGTGTGTGTGTGTGTGTGTGTGTGGAAGTGCTTCAGAAAACTGTCATCATCATCCGGGTTACTGGCTGGTCACAGAGGATCCAAGATGGCGACCCACATGTCGAGGTGTAGAACCTGGAGTCGTGTTCAAAGGTAGATTTGCTTTAAATAAATGAATGCTTTTAAATCAGCGCCAGACTTGAGTTAGAAACAGGGAAACAACCTCCACGGTGCATTCAGTGTTGTCGGTGTCACGTCTCTCCCTGACATCTGCAGCGTGATGACGTCTCCACGTCCTCCTCACCGCGTTAGCTCGATGCTAAGTGTTAGCCGTGTCAGGATGGCTGATGTTGCATCATGAGTAAATAAAGCCAACAGGGGTTTTTGGAGACTAAATGTTTGTTGTCAGAGTCTTTACCTGGTCAGCAGAGTAAATATATATTCTTAGATTTAATTATGATTAAATTAATTTTATTTTGTATTTGTTTTTAGAGATTTCCTTGTATTTTAAAGTGTGCTATATAAATAAAATCCATTATTATTATTATTATTATTATTATTATTATTATTATTAATTAAATAACTGTACTGTTACCTTTTGTTATACTGTGTTACTACATTTAACTTTATAATATATATATCTCATTAGCCATGCTTTATCATCAATATATTACACAATATTATGTTAATATGTTACATTACATTACATTACAGTCATTTAGCAGACGCTTTTATCCAAAGCGACTTACAATAAGTGTATTCAACATAGGTATTCAAGAGAACTACTAGTCACCAGAAGTCATAAGTGCATCTCCTTTCTTAAACAAGCATCTTAAAGCATAAACCAGAGCAAAAGTACAGTGCAGAACAAAATAATACGAATACAATAAGTGCTATGTTATATTGATTTTGCATCAATCAGTTTTTGTTGGTCTCCAATGCATTTGTATAATTATAGAAATGCATTGGAGACAAAAAATATTATTATTATTATTATATTTATTATAATATTATTAAAATAATATTATAAATATTGTTTTTTACCTTTTTAAAATATTTATCCTTTTTTGTACTTTTTAAATATTTGATCTCTGCTGTCCATTGTGAAGGTCATAATGTTTTTGTTGAAACCGTTCTGTTTGAAGGTTGTGTTTAACTACAACTGAGATGTGTGTCTATAATAATGTTCGCCCCATTTATTTGATACATTTTTTCTACCAAGGAGTGTGGACTAAATATGTAGAAACACCCTTCAGTATAACAATAGGATTCAACAGCACTGTTACATTGTAACCTGTATGTGGGTATGATTTATTGCAGGACTGTCGTATTAATGATGCAATAGTTTTAGCTAGGTGAATCTTATCAACTGCTGACTAAGTGTCATTTCTACAGATTTTATTCCTTTCATGTTACATGTTTGACTCCAATGCATAGCATAACTTAACAATCGAGACAATATAGAAAGTACAGACGGCTGACAAGTTAAAGGTAAATTCCAGTTCCATTCCACCAGCAATTCTTCTTTTATTTTATGGAGGGGAAATCCAGAATGAAACAATGAATGAATGAAAGTTTAGGGACAAAGACCGGAGGCATTGTTTCAAACAGCAGACCTTAAATGTTTAAGGTTTGGTCATTTTTTAGACCATGGTCTAGTAGCAGAACTGATCATTAGAAGAGCTGTATTTGGTTGATGGTTGCTTACCACCTCAGCTAAAAAACATCCTGAGGAAACAAAACTTTGCCGTTTAGCTACCTTTACTCAAGTTATGGATTTAAACACTGTTTTCACAACTGTCCTAACATTGCTTAAAATGAATTAATGAAACATTGCTTTGTTTTTCTCAAAGGTTTGGGATCGCAGCTTACAGAAAATACAGCAGTGGCGGACGATACCCAAATATCTCCCTCTCTGAGGCGCTGCCTGGGATCCCCAAGCCAGTGTTCGCATCTGCGGACGGTCAGGAAAAATATGAGACCAAGATCACTACTCTAGAAAATGGACTCAAAGTCGCTTCCCAAAACAAGTTTGGACAATTCTGCACAGTTGGAAGTAAGTTACAGCAATTCTATGCAAAATCTTAATACCCACTTGTATCTGGGATTTGGCTGAAGTGGATAAAATGTTTTTGTTTTCTTTCTTAATTATAGTTTTAGTAAATTCTGGATCCAGACATGAAGCAAAGTACCCGAGTGGGATAGCACACTTCGTAGAGAAACTCGCCTTTTCTGTAAGTAAAACACAGTGAAGACCACAAATGGAAAAAGTCAACGTTGTTGAGGCAAGTGAAATGATGCTGACATTTTTAAAAAATCTTTAGTCCACAGCTCAGTACGGGAGTAAAGATGAAATTCTCCTCACGTTGGAAAAACACGGAGGGATATGTGACTGCCAAACATCAAGGTATGTAGTCTTTCAGCACAATGTCTGTCTCGGTGTTAAAAAAAGAAAATGTTTCTTCTGTTGGAGAATATGCAAATACAGCTGTGCTATGTGTGATGCATCATTGGTTTTGATGTGCAGGGATACCACCATGTATGCAGTGTCTGCTGAAGTGAAGGGTCTGGACACGGTGGTCAGTCTTCTCTCTGATGCTGTTCTACAGCCTCGCCTGCTGGGTAAGTCCACTCTAAACACTGTTATTGGTGTTAGTATTACACTTTATATTTTGACACTTTTAATTGAATCTTTTGTTGTAATTTAATATTTTTTTTATTTAAGTTGAATTTTTACTTTATTTATTTATAAATTGCTTTTTTTGCTTTTTTTCACATTGCTTACACATTACTTTTTGTTATTCTTCTGTTGTAATCTTTGATCAAACTCTTGCAAAATAATTTGATTTGTGATAAATGTAGTTCTAACTTAACTTAACTTAACTTAACTTAACTTAACTTAACTTAACTTAACTTAACTTCCAAATCACCGGCCTGTGTGTCTGTGTGTCTCCCCTGCCTGTCTGACATTGTCTGTTTGTCTACGTGTAGATGATGAGATCGAGATGACCAGAATGGCAGTTCGCTTTGAGTTGGAAGATCTAAACATGAGGCCAGACCCGGAACCTTTACTCACTGAGATGATCCATGCTGTGAGTCACATCATTTGTTTAAACCCTCAAACACCAGCATCCTATGAGACAGCGAACCCATTTACCCCAAACCTTTAAGCATCAATGCTGTTATTTACATTTTAAATAATAGGTTAGTTCTGAGATTAATCAGTTAATCATGTAGTACACTTTCTGATTACTTGCCTAATATTTTAGTATGTTAAATATCAAAATACTGACGTTATCAGAAACTCAGGCTTTATATTATCGGCACTACTTTTTTGGTTGGAAAGATTTCATAATAATATGAAACAAAGAACAGCAACCGTATGTTACATTTTTCAAGCTTTCACCAGAAAAACAATGGTATTTTTTTCTGTATAATTTACTAAAATTTTAAAATTTAAGCCCAATTTCAGCTATCCAATCACTGTAGATAACTCTTAGTCATTATTTGCATTCTGATCAACCCTCAACCCTGGAAGGCAAGAAAAACTAAAACCTGGATTTTTTGAATAACAAACTGTGTTTTATGTTGTCTGTAAACATGGCTTACAGATATTTCAAAATGGTGGTTGCCTGTTGGCTCATGTGTTTGACCACTCGCCGTACACTTCTGTCACTCATGGCTCCTCTTGTGCTGGGAGAGGACCTACTCTGAAATAGGAGCCAAAAAAGAGCGTTCTAAGAGCAACGATCGTTCCTAGTGCTTGCGTTGTTGAAACAATAAAAACGGCGGTTCCTAGAACTATGAAAAAGCTCCTCCGGTCTAACAACCCATTGTATTGTTCATTGTTTGTTTCCAGGCCGCATATCGAGGCAACACGGTCGGTCTGCCTCGCTTTTGTCCTGCAGACAACGTTGACAAGATAGACAGGAACGCGCTTCACAACTACCTGCGTAACTACTACTGTCCCGAGCGGATGGTGCTGGCCGGCGTGGGCATCGAGCACGAGCAGCTGGTTGAATGTGCCAGAAAATACCTGCTGAATGCGAAGCCGGTGTGGGGAACCACCGCGGTGCCCAACGTGGACCTCTCTGTTGCACAGTACACTGGTGGCATCGTCAAGGTGATTTATTGTTTTTTATTTTTTACAAGTTATGTTTGTACCTGATAGGGTCCGATGTGTTGACTTCAGGGAGCATTTATCTGGCAGATTTTCCAGTTGTGAAAGACGAAAAGAACACGTGTTGCAGTTTCACGATTACAGTATCATGGTGCTCACTTAAACAGGACGACAACCATAGAAGTGTGTAATGCATTTAGACGGTAAACAGAAATCCCGTTTCACAAGAAATATTTTATAAAGTAACCTCCTCAAATTTTCTTCTGTAGCTTCGCAAATTAGTTTGTATGCAGTTAGAAATAAGAAACCTATTTTTGGCATCTGTTTTATTTTCTGCTTATTTGATATTTCACTAAATAGAAAAAAGCTCTTGGCTGAGGAATGATGTTAGATGTGAAACAGCAGTAACTTCACAGTATTTTTTTTTAGGGGGAAAAAAGTATTCATTGGGAACATTTCAGAATTAAAAGGGGGAACACTGATATGAAGGTTGCTGAAGTTAGTCTAGAAGGATAATAACATCTTCTTTTATTCTGTTAGATGGAGAAGGATATGTCAGATGTGAGCCTTGGCCCCACCCCCATCCCAGAGCTCACCCACATCATGATCGGCCTGGAGAGCTGCTCCTTCCTGGTGGGTGTTTACGATACCTGGAGTCTCGAATCATCAGGATACATTTTAGCTACAAGCCCCAAAATTAAAAAAAATATATATTTTCTCTTCACAGGAGGACGACTTCATCCCATTCGCGGTGCTCAACATGATGATGGGTGGAGGAGGCTCCTTTTCTGCAGGAGGACCTGGGAAAGGCATGTTCACCCGCCTGTACTTGAACGTGCTCAACAGGTGAGCGTCTCACAAACCTCAATTTAGCATCTGTTTTGGATAATTATAAAGAGGGATGCGCACGACTAGTTGATTAAACGTTGCTACACTCGCTAGTTGCCATCAGACCAAGGCCATAAACCAAGATAGCGACTGTGAAAATGCCAAACTTAAGTCTTCAAAATGTCCACAAACCGATGTGTGATGCCACAATGACTACGTCCACTTCTTATATACAGTCTACAGGCTAAACAATACCAAACCATGACTCTTCTTCGACCACAGTCCACACTGTCGTTTAATCAACTATTACACCACACACCGGGTTCATGAGGCATACTCTTATCAGAGGACTGTAGCAGATGAATATTGCTTTCAGCCGCATTTAAAATATGGTTTTGGTTATTGAAAAATGTGATAAACGATTTCAAATGGCTTTTATAATATGCTTAATATTTTTTCGGTAAATGTTTAACCTTATAGATTATATGCTCAATTTTGACTGTTTTCTGAGCCTTTTCCTACTTTTAGACTCGTCGACTGTAACGCCTAATAACACCTGTCAATTTCACTAATTGTCTTATGGTTCTGATTGTCTGTTGTAGGCATCATTGGATGTACAATGCCACCTCCTACCATCATAGCTATGAGGACAGTGGTCTGCTGTGCATCCATGCCAGTGCTGATCCCAGACAGGTTGGTACAGACTCATCACAGCAGGGTTCAAATGATTTATTGTACCTTTGCATCCAAATAGTATTTATTTATTTTATTTATTTTATTTATTTTATTTATTTTATTTATTTTATTTATTTTATTTATTTTATTTATTTTATTTATTTTTTTTATTTTTTTTTATTTTATTTATTTATTTTTTACAAAATGAAGATTTGTTTTCAAAATTGGCACATGGCTTTCTGTTGTTAATGTTTCTTTATGTGGTCTTTTGTGATGTTCATGTTCTAATCATTACATACATTCGTCCTCAGGTGCGAGAAATGGTGGAGATAATAACCAGAGAGTTCATTCAGATGGCAGGCAGCGCAGGAGAGGTAATGGCTGTTTCACTATCAAGGCATTCCACCACAACTCAAGCAATATTGATTATTAATTATAGAAACAATAAAGCTGTACCGTTCTAGCAGCATTTTTTCTCATCTCCACCCCATATATATATCCAGATGGAGCTGGAGAGAGCCAAGACTCAGCTCAAGTCCATGTTGATGATGAACCTCGAGTCGAGGCCGGTCATTTTTGAAGACGTTGGTCGCCAGGTTCTCTCTACAGGAAAGAGAAAGCTGCCTCACGAACTATGTGATCTAATAAGTGAGTGCTGAACAGAATTTATAATAACAAGTCTTATTTCACCCTCCTTGTATATTCATTTTTATGACTTGTCAACTAATCATTTCTAGGCAGCGTGACATCCAGCGACATTAAGAGAGTAACCACCAAGATGCTGCGCAGTAAGCCCGCAGTAGCAGCTCTGGGAGACCTGACGGAGCTGCCGTCGTACGAACACATCCAGGCCGCTCTGTCCAGCAAGGACGGACGTCTGCCCCGCATGTACCGCCTCTTCCGGTAGACCCCCGGCGCCATCGAGCAGGTCATCGCTGGCAAACGTCACTGTAAATAAACTGGACTGGAAGATTACAGATTACACTAGTGTTCCCTCCCACCACAGAACTTGATGCAGCTCACTCTGGGAGGGGACTAATACCTCAACTCTTTACCAAACCTCTAAGAGTGGGAATTTTAAAGAAAAGTTACATTTTACTCCACAGTAACCTTCGTTTACATACAGTTGGAGTATCTGTATTTATTGATTGTGAGCAGGAAAGCCATATTTCATTATTTACTGGGGTAATTTTGAAAACCCCCAATACCAACCTGTTAATGTTCGAGTCTATGAATGAATGACAACGTAAAGGTAAAGTAGCATAGACGCAAGAGAAGGAAGCAGCTAACAAGCAGTGTCGACACTGTTTTTAATTGAGCTTTATTGTTTTTCTAAGCTTGCAAACACTCAGCTCTCTAAAAAAATAAAAAAATCATAGAGCTGCACCTCCAGCCTTCTCTTTTTCCAGAGTGGATGGATAAAAAAAATAGAAAATCTTACTAGGGATACAAAAGCACTTCATAGTCTCTTTCTTCACAAACACAAGAAATCCACACAAAGTGATGGTTAACGGATTAATAAAGGAATCCTTGGAAATTTTGGGGATAAATGTGACAAACTTAACAACTGTACAGTTTGTCCTTCACACTGAAATCATGGTTTATGTCATCATGTCTCAGTAAGTGTAAAGAGACTCAAATCTAAAGTGAAATCTGTTATTTTTTTTGTATTTTTGTGGTTGTGTAGATGGCCCCTGCTAATTAAAGAAATGTCTATATATATTAACGGGATAAAATGAAGGAATATTTTGTTTTTGGACAAAATTCAGCCGACAAACGAGTGTGTTTTTAAAACTTTTATTTTGTGATGTTACATCAGGGTGACTTATAAAAATATGCAGATAAAGTTAAAATGTCTTAAGGATATGAAACAACACTCACAGGCACTTTTTTAGAGCAGACTGATGTTCATGCTGGGAATGTGAGTTCATTAATACGGTAACTTACATACAGTACATGTACAGTTAAGATGAAAGGTAAGGCATTGAGTTACAGTCTGTTGTAAAGGATCACTTGGCCCAAAAAGAGAAAAAGTAGTGACAGGCGTTAACAGTATAAATTATCTTTTTTATAAGAAGTGAGTTCCTGCGAAATAAAGTTAAATATAAGCTGTGAAATACATTTGATCTCCCTGAAATTCAACAGAAGCATGTAACAACTGTAGTGTTATTCAATGCCATCCCTTCTTCAGTCATATATCTGATCTCTCCTACAACACAATGAAGTAAACAAACAGAACAAAATTCAAGTTATAATTGACCAATGCCAGATGCCTAAATCACATTTAAAAGTTGCACGTGTCACCAAAATGCAATTATGTTTGTATTATTTTTTTAGGTTTATATTTGATGACAAATTCACAAGGCATTTGACAGAAAAAAAACATACCATTGTGGTTCACAATGCTTTGGAAACAAAAAAAATACAGAATGAATGCAGTTACGGAGCCTTTAAGGTTAGATCAGTTCACACTGGATCATGTGACTGAAGAGTAAAGAGTAACCCCCCCCGCTCAGTCTCACTCATGTTTGAGGAGAGGGGGCTGACTAAATAAAAGGCCAGACTGCTGCTGTGTCTGCAAACCTCTCTGTGTGTGTCTGACCTCGAGGTCCCTGCCCTCAAGAACAGACACACACACGGACAGTTCCCAACAATGCCCACCAGAGGGCGCACTCTGCTCAGTTACCACGACCAGCTCTGGGCTCCGTGTAGTTTAAGACAACTCTGGTTTCCTTTTGTTCCATTTTTCTTCCGCTCCGTCTGGTTTTACATTCCAGTTTCTGGCACGGTTCAGTCCACTCCGGTCTGGAGAGTTTGTTTTAAGGGGTTTAGGAGATGGTGCAGATGCTGCTGCTACCATGGTTCTTCATGGCCTCCCTCCTCTTCAGCTCTCTGGTGATCCTCCTCCTGATGCCTTCCAAGTACAAGCCTCTGTCAAACTGTCCGGCACCCAGTGGAATACTAAACACAAACACACAAACAAACAAACAAACAATGCACACCTGACTTATGAAGTTATAATAAAGACAAGACTCATTTTAAATTCAGGACTGAAATATGTAGCCAAATAAAAATCCAGAAAGGTTAAAAGATGGAGATTCTTACCACCTAGCATTTGAAAAATGACCACAACAAATTTGCAAGAAGTTTGACAAACTGTTATTTATAAACTCTAACAAAAACAGAACATTGCCAGCTGCTGAGTCAGTTCACTTTCTAACTGTATTAGGGAAAAAATGAATGGCATCAGGACTCACTTGTCTCTGCCTGGCCTGAGTTTGACCTGGAAGACGCTGACGACGGGCCGATGGTCCGAGGTCTTGATGCTGGAGCAGCTGGTGTACTTGACCACTTTTATGTCATCGGCCTGTCTGCTCCTGAACAAGATCCTGTCCTGTGAACAGGCACAGAGAGGTTTAAGCCTGCTGAGAGCCACAATATGTAGAATAACCGCCCTGGCCGGTTCAGATTTAAATCAGAGCCATTAAAAGGTTTATAAGAGTGCCTTTCGATCAAATGTTTGGCTTATTTTGGTGGCTTTATTTTCTTTTTTCTTCTTACTGTGTATGAAGGCGTTCTCTGTTTAGAAGTAGTGTCGTAGATATCGCAGCCGGCGTCAAACTTGTATGTGGGGAGGAAGTGTATTGGTGCCTCTTGGAAACCTTTAAAGATTGAACCTGCAGGGAAAACAAGCAGATTCACACGGTGAGAATCAATCAAACACAACGACCTACTTCTATAAAAAAAAAAAAAAAAAAAAAAAAAAAAGTAACTTTTTGAAATGTTTTCACAGAGATTGAGCCTCCGACATTCAAGCATACCATCCTTCATTTCCTTGGAGAGCTGGTCATGCTCCAACAGAGGGCCCATCTCGCCGCCCACCGTGCGGCTCATGATGGCCTCCACGTCGACCCGGTCTTTACACAGCCGAAAGTTAAAGTCTCCAAACCAGAAGACCTGGTCGAATCTTGTGGTGACGTCAGCTACAATTAAAAATGACATCCTGTGATCATCAAAGACTACTAGACATTATTCTTAACAACACCAAGGCTTTAAACTAAGTACTGTACATGAATAGCAATACATTCTTTTCTGCAGTCAATACCAGGATCAAAGCCAAAACCAAGAATGGATTATGATTGCTACAGCTAAAAACCTTTCTGGGAAAAAGAGGTAGCAATTTGTAATTTGTTCAAATCAAACTTCTTAACATATTTTTAATAAAGTTCTAACTGCTTTTTAAAAATGGGAACATTTGCAAATAGGAAGAGATACATAATTTGTGAACTGCCGAGAATTAATTGAAGGAATACCTTGTTTAAGTCACATTTGTCTTTTGGAAATGGCTTGAATATGTAAAATATAATTCATCCCATTTCCAGAATGTTAATGAAATTTTAACCCAGAACATGAGGCTGACTGTAGCGGGTTAATCTGTTAGAGTTTGATCATGTTGATGAACTCTGGGAGAAGAAACAACTCCGTCCTAGTTGTTTTGATTTTTCCCGTCTTTCATACAAGATAAAGGAGTCTTACATGCTGTGGAGCGATATGGGTTGGTGTCTGGAAGGCCTTTGGGAAGAGCTAGAGCCTCGATGATCTTGTTGTAATCAAGTACTCTCTCGTAAACTTTGGCATCTCCAGCTTGAAGCAGAAACAGAAATGATAAAACATGGAAGACTGCCTTGGTATAAAAAGTCATTGCTTCAGTCTGCAGCCTTCTACTCACAGGTAAAATGGGATGTGATGAAGAGGAAGGAAGTGCCAAAAAAGGTAAAGGCGATTCCCACGGCCCCTTTGGTCTTGATCTGAGAGATGATCCTGGTTGTGACCGTGGCATGCTCCACCTCTGCGTGAGTCAACAGCACAAAATGTTGTGGTCAGTCTCAAAACCTTAAAAGTGTACTCAGATAGACTCAAACACAAAGACGAACTAAAAACTAACAAAATGTGTAACCAGAAAATCATTAATATTTCAATCATCTTCCAATAATCTACACTACCCACACATAATATAAGCAGAGAGCGAGTTTATTACCTGAACAGAACCAGATGAGGTCTCTTCTGACAAATACAGTTAAATACAAAACACCATGTGAAGCTGCATACAGCATGACGTAGTACGGCCCCAGAGTCTCCTGGAGACGGGTCTCCCACTCCCTTCTGCACACACATGGACCGTCAACAACAATTATAATAACTCACTTTAATTCTGTGATGATGATTCGAATCAAACAAAACATAACACACCTGTCTGGACAGCCCTCCTGGACCCCAATAATATAAAAGTCTTGTGCAAATTCAGAGTCTGTTGGAACTGTTGGAAGGAGGAGATCATCCAAGTTACCTGGAAGCCCCTGAAAGTGAAACAAACTTGGTTACACCTCAGTTTATAGCCTGAACTTTAAATGGTTCTTGGTCTGTGAGATGCCGCAGAGTCATGATTTCCTGCTACCTTCTCTCCCTGCATGTTCCAAGTGGCTACGTAGATGCTCACTCTCCTGTCGGGGAAGTGGCGGTCCAGTTCCTCTGCCCCGAGCAAGGCACCGCTTCCCAGCACGCTGCCCTCCAGAAAGCTCCTGGGAGATACACATCGGAAAGGAACGTTAACACTTCTTGGAGCAGCCAACTTGCCTTGCAGGATGCAGTGTAGGAAAACAATCATGCTGTTGTCTCAGATGTTAGGTCAATAATTTAAAGTGTAAAAATACTGAACCCTACTGGGTACCGACTGCGTATTGAGACCCATTTTTTGCCACTCCTGCTGACAAAGACTGTACTGAACAAGCATCTCCTCTAATCTTATGTTAATCCCCCTCCTTTCTGCCACCTTCACATATTTTCTTTAAGATGTGAAGATGTCTGGAGCAGGACAAATTTACAAGTCTGTCGGAGTTGCTTCAACACTCACTCCTGATGGTGAACGGAGCTCCAGATGCACACTGCTAATCAGCTCCAATCGGAAGGCACAATCAATACATATATAAGACACTCTACCTGATTCTTGTGATGTGTCTGTGTGTAGTAACTTTCTTTTGAGCGGTTTTCTTTTGTTATAAGGCTAAGGCAGTTGAAGCCTGGTCAGAGCTCAGACTGACACGGTATAGGATCTTAGGGACCCTTGAAACAGAGCGCTCTTTAAAAGCCTTCTCTCTGACACCTGAAAAAGTAAGCCTTCCAAGAGAGCCTTCACATCCAGCCTGGGGATGATATCACCTACATGGTCATGGTATTCCATTGCTTACTGTACCTGTTCCTCACATCCTGTGGTCTGATGGGGCTGAGCACGCTGTAGGTGGACTTCATGGAGTTGACAGAGGTGCTATCCGACCCCATGTTGTCCAGAAGCCGGCTGTCGCTCAAGTTCCTGTGGAGTCTCTCCCCGAGTTTCTCTCTGGCCAACACGGCGTAATCCAGACAATCCCTGTCAATCCTATTAGCCGCCCTTAAAGTGGCTGACGCAAAGCTCTCTCCCAGAGCAGGCAGCGTCCCCGTGGGCTGCACGGGAGACAGACGCACCTTGGTGGGCCTCGCTTGCTGGTCCGTGGGGTCGCTCTGCTGACTGTGGGGCCTCCTCTCATACTCGGAGAGACTGCTACCTCTGTCCCGGAAGACTGGGGATCCTGCCGCAGCAGCAGAGAGGGGTCTCGCATTGGAGTCCTGGTCTGTCCTGATGGGTACGTCATCGCTGAGAACGAACCCACCTGGAGCTGGGGCCGTTTGGTCCTCTTTAAGCGAGTCCGTGGAGGAGCCGGTCTCAACGGGGTCACTCAGACTCTCCTGGCTGTTTCTCAACCTCCTGTTTCTCACAGCCTCCTCCACCGAGACACTTCTGCTGGACTTTGACAGCCTGGGCAGTGAGGGTGGCCGAGGCTGGTACGGGCTGATCTCCCCCTCTGCCTTTCTAGCAGTGACTTTAAGGGCATCGCTGGGCTCCTCCTTGCTGGGTTTGGGATCTACTAAGGAGGTCTTGAGCGCCCTGCTTTCATTGCCACTTGAATCTCCTTTAGCAGGAGCTTCGCGGGACTTGAGGACTGGGCTGGGCTCTCCATTCTCAGTCATCCTCTTGTCATGTCTGGGAGCAGCTTTGGTGAAGGTGGGTGGAGCTCATTGCTGAATTCACAAACACCTGAAACACACAGGAGAGAAAATGATTCAATGAAATGTTGGCCAGCTTAACAACACAAGGGAGGTCTGCTGTATTACCAATTGAAGTCAGTGCAAACAGTCAGTAAAGGTGCATTATTAGTTACAGCTAGCTAATAATGCTAACGTTAGCCTTAGCTCTAAATTAGCTAGAGTCAAAGACTGAGTTTTATCCAATTCCCTCTCTTAACAAAAGCTCCATAATGTCTGCAAACTAGCCCAACACCCAGACAACAAGTAGCATTGACATATAAGCTAAGCTAACAATGCTAACTTCAGCTAACCCGCCTAGCCTACAGTAGCCAGTGAAGCTAACTAGCTGTAACATGTGTAGCTATAGAATGCTAGCTAAGCTAACGTGTGAAGCTAACGTTTTAAAAGGTCGTATTAATAAACCGTTAATGTTTGTAGTTTTTCAGTCTCGTGTGAGTTGTTATTTCATTGTTATGTAGTTGTAATAAAGTTACCTCTGTTTACTGTTTGGCACCCAGAGAGGCTAACTTAAGAGTAGCTCAGTTAACTACTTCCTTAGCAACGTTTGTCAACAGATTTTGTTGCCAAGACAAGAGAGTCATGACGGAGAGCGGAGCGGAGGTCACAGCGCCCCCTCTGGTGGGAGGTGGAACTACATGATTATCGTTATATACATACAGTAGCAGTCAAAAGTTTGGACACACCTTCTCATTCAACTACTTTGAAGAATCTAAAATATAAAACATATTCTGGTTTGTTGAGCATTTGTTTGTTTACCACATAATTCCATATGTGTTCCTTCATAGTTTGGATGTCTTCAATATTAATCTACAATGTAGAAAGAAAGAAAGAAAGAAAGAAAGAAAGAAAGAAAGAAAGAAAGAAAGAAAGAAAGAAAGAAAATAAAGATAAAAATAAAGAAAAAGAAAGAAAAACCATTGAATGAGAAGGTGTGTCCAAACTTTTGACTGGTACTGTACGTAAATGTACAAGCCAAAGGCCTATTTTTTGTGTTTTTTACAAAGAGTTTGAATTATATTTAAAAACCATCAACTACTGTCACAACAAAAAAGCTATAAAAACAAAGATGTCATGCATTGCCCTCGATATATATTTGTAATTATACAATCAGGATTTGTGTCTTAGTGTCTTTTTTTGTATATTATTTATTTATGTTTTTCTATTTTCATTTTGTATTATTTTGTTTCTGTCTTTCCTTCTCTCCCCCTGGCATGTAAGTTTGAATATACAGTACCAGTCAAAAGTTTGGACACACCTTCTCATTCAACTACTTTGAAGAATCTAAAATACAAAACATATTCTGGTTTGTTGAGCATTTGTTTGTTTACCACATAATTCCATATGTGTTCCTTCATATGTTGGATGTCTTCAATATTAATCTACAATGTAGAAAAAAATAAAAATAAAAATAGAGGAAAACCATTGAATGAGAAGGTGTGTCCAAACTTTTGACTGGTACTGTATATATATATATATTTTTTGCATTAGCAGAGGAGAAACAGGTGTTCAGCATATTACATAACATATTGCATTACATTGACCTTTAAAATTTGATTGACTTTGTTGTTTTGCTTTGTTTTTTCTTGTGCATGTAAATCCTTGATCACTATGTGATTACTGTATAAAAATCTATTGTATTGGCAATGTCTAATAAACTATTGTGAATATGAGGTTATAATGATTGTTATGTTAAAAAATTAACAGGACAATGTGCTTAACTTACTATTGAGACATTGATTCTTCTGATAACATTTGTGAAATTCTCATCCACACATTTCCAGCTTATCAAAGAGTATGTCTGTCTTGACCCATGTCTCTTGCCTCAAGCTAGTCTCTTAAGTTACAAGGTTATTTATTGTCATTGTACAACAGGGTCTTTCAACAAAATGTAGTTTTTAGTACATTTTGCTTCAAAAGAAAAAAACACATAAAAAAACATGAAACAAAACTATATGACATGTAGAGGGTGGAGGATGAATTGATATTATTACTGCCTCCCTGTTTGAGAAAATTAAAGAAAAAGTCAAATTCTAATGTTTTGTTAAATGAAGAAGTTATATACCAACATTTTGAAAGTAAATGTGTTGTTGGATATCATATCTAGAGTTTTTCAATTTCATTATACAGCATTTGGCTTATGCTTATTATCTTAAGAGGTCTGGCTTCCTAGATCAATAGATAAACATATCATCCTTCAGGTGAGAGGTAATAGTGTACTTACCATTAAAAACATGTATTTAAGCCACAAAAATATAAAGATAAAACTGAAAGTGTTGAGCAATGTTGACTACTACAATAAGCAAAAGGTATCTCTAAACTGTAAAAAAACGTTTTTATAGGGTCTGATACACCCACTGTATTCAAAAGTTTAACATTTAAAAAAATCACCTCACATATTCCTGATATCTGTTTTGTCATTAAATGTTTTATATTGGTAGAATACAGAGTGCTTTTTAAGTGCTTTTTACAATGGACACATTTCTGCATTATCAAAATATTTCTTTGGGATGTGACAATAACTAGAAAATCCTACCCGAAAAATCATCATCCTCAAACTTAAATCATTATATCAAATAATATATTCTGCAATTCATCCATTTCAGTGTTTTAAAAAGCATATTGGTAAAGGTGAAACCTTAACGTGACAAAAGTTAACCTAACAAGAATCTTTATGATGTTTAAGAAAAAGTATTTACCAATGTAATGTGACCCAAGCAGCATGATTAAAAACGTATTTTATTTAAAAGACATTATAACTTATTTTTTATTTCCCTTTCAAGATCCAACACAACCATTTGCTTCAATACATACATTTTCAGTTGTGTTTTTTTTACATTTTTAAATGTCACCTTGTTACTGACTATCAATATAATACAATCAACGTCAAAATCACTCACACAATGTTTCTTTATGTTAATAATGTGATACTCTTTTTGACATTTTTAACTTTCAGAGAGTTATTATTAGTAGTGTATTTACATGTAGTTCAATCACATGGAGGTTTCATGGAACTTACAAAAGTGAACATACAAAAACTTTCCATTTGCACCACTACGAGCTAAATTCAGTGACTCTGCAAATTACACACTATGTGATAGGAGAAAAAGTATGTTCTCGCTGACATAACAGCGTAATGTCAAGGTGTGACCTGCGATTGTTAACCCTTTTGACCTTTTCTGTGACGGCTGAAAGGATTTCTGAGCCCGCCAGCCGCTGGAAATGTGGACAATCCCTCCATATTCTGTGCATTTCTATGGCTCTGTTGCTGGCTCAGGGGGTTTAGACAAAAGGGCCGGTCTGTGCATCAGGTATAAAAGCTAAGGGTTAAACCAGGTAGAGTTACAGTTCAGTGCAAGAGCAACAGCAGAACCATCAGCAGCAGCAGCAACAGCAGCAGCAACAAACTGACCAGCAAAATGACTTCCACTGGAATGAACATGATGAGCAAGGTAAGCTCTTTCTGTTAGTTTTTATGTTTTCATTTTCAGAACTGAACAGCTAAACTACAAATGGCCCTTATGGCTTTTAAACACATTGAGCCATATAGCGTTTTTGTGAGGGATAGCTGCTATAATTCATGTTTTGTTTTTTAGCTATAAAAACGCCACCTGCTTTGAATATATACCCCTCAAAAGGTGGTAAAAACCATAAACAGAACTACAATAAGAGTAAATATTGGACTTACCTGCTTTGAATATATAAAATACCCCCATTTCAAAAACATTAATAAACGTGGTAAAAACCATAAACAGAACCTCACATGTGCTAACCCAACACTTTCCTTCTCCCTCAGATTATCTTCTACGAGGAGAGGAACTTCCAGGGCCGCTCTTATGAGTGCATGAGCGACTGCCCCGACATGTCCTCCTACCTGAGCAGGTGCCAATCCCTCAGGGTGGAGAGAGGCTGCTTCATGGTGTACGAGCGCACCAACTACATGGGCAACCAGTACTTCATGAGGAGGGGCGAGTACGCCGACTACATGAGCATGATGGGCATGAGCGACTCCATCAGGTCCTGCCGCATGATCCCCATGGTAGGATCTTGCACATGACTAGATTTACTGTAGATGACATCTCTAGAAAAATACAATTCTTTTTGAAAATGTTCTGAGTTAAACCCAATGGTCTTCTGCATCACAGCACAGAGGATCCTACAGGATGAAGATCTACGAGAGGGAGAACTTCGGAGGCCAGATGTCCGAGCTGATGGACGACTGTGACAACGTCATGGACCGTTTCCGCATGTCCAACTGCATGTCCTGCAACGTGATGGAGGGCCACTGGCTGATGTACGAGCAGCCCCAGTACAGAGGCAGGATGATGTACGCCAGACCCGGCGAGTACAGGAACTTCATGAACATGGGCGGAAGCGGCATGAGGTTCATGAGCATGAAGCGCATCACCGACTCCTGCTACTAGACTCTCTAAGCACTGAATAAAACTGTCTTAACTTAAACTGCTGGTGTGTTCAAGTCATTTTTTTTTATTCTGAGTACTCATACTTCACAGTTTAAGTTTAATCAGAGATGGCCAGACTTTTATTGATGGCGGTAAATCACAGGGGAATCCTAAATAGAATGGTTATAGACAAAGATTCACAAACATTCTTATTTTCCTTAAAATAATTTTCTTCTTGGCCTTATTTCCCACTCACATTATAATCAACAACTTCACTATCTCCAATCTTTTGGCATATACAAGTGCTGGATTGTGGATTTGAAAACAAAAACCTGCACAATCTAAAATTATCTAATTAGCACTTAGAAATTCTTCTTATAGCCTTTAAAGCATGATATGTTTTGCCAGCCTTGAATATTTCTGACCTATTTACTGACTAAAGTCCAGTCAGGTTGGTTGGTGTCAGGCTTTGGGGCCTGGACCAGGCTTTTGGTCCAGCCCATGAACTCTCCTCTCACTCCCAAGACCTGCAATCCTCAAACCATCCACTGGATGCCGGCAGACTTTCTTGCCAGCCCTGTTCACCTGACATCCCCTCCCACCTACACACCTGCTCCCACTTTCCCTTGTCAGCCTACATTCCTTTTTCACACTCTCCTAGTCTGTTCATTGAAATCTCTGTGTTGCATAGTTGCTATGTCCGTGTTAGTTCTTCAGAAAGTGCTCCAGTCATTTTGCCGGCCTGTCTAACTGTAAGTAGAATACGATCTTCTTCTTTGACCTGATGGATTAAAAACAAGGATTGTACATTTAGAGGAAGTGTCAGAAGTGTGAAGGTAGATCTCCATGAGTTCCGTGCGACGGAGCTGTTCACCGCCTGTGCAGCCTTTTGATTTGCAGCTGAGAGGTGGTGATGCATACTGCTGCCCTACTTGTTACAGAATAAGGCTTGTGTCAGCTGAAATCGTGGAACTGAGCTGGAGGAAAGTTTAGTCTGAGTCTGAGCGGAATTCAAACCGTTGTGTCTATACAGTCTGTCATAGTAAACTTTGACATTGTCACATAAACAGCTGAGACTCTCTGATTTATACTCGCACTGCTCCAATTTGGCTTCAGTCCTGTTCTGAGTTGTTATGAGATGTAAATATTGTATTTGGAGCGTCTGGGTTTGTTTCTGCTTGACTGTGTGTTTCCTCCGGTCTTGTTCCTATTAGAAGACAATACCACAGCAGTCACACAGGTAAACACACAACCAGAGTCTGGTAATTTTTCACTGAAGTTACATTTTATGCACACATGATGATAAAAATATGCAATTGAAAAGAATTGTTGAGGTAAAATGTCAGGGTTTTTTTTCAAAATAAGTTTTGGCTATGCTAGTGGCTTAGCTCTATGGATGACAATATCAGATCTGTATATCAGTTTGTCAACGACTATTGGATGTATTGATATGACACCATGAAAACACATTAATAGTGCCCTGAGGATGAATCTTTCTGACTTCGGTGGTCTATTGACTTCACCTCTGGTGTCACCAGCAGGTTGACATTTGTGGTTTTGAGCGACACAACAACAATATGACAGATTGCTATTAAATTTAGAGCACACATTCATGCTCCCTGCAGGATGAATTGAAATCTCTTTCATTTTTATACAGAACCATCAGCATGTAAAAAAAAAAAGTCACTTTAAAGGGAAAACCAGATTTTTAACTGGCCTTGTCTCGTTGCATGTGGGTTGTTTGTTTAAATGAAAGATGTTCACATCACCCGTTGGCAAAAGTACGGTGTTTTGCGTCACAAGGTGGACCCTGGCTGGAAAATGAGCGTGGAGCTCTGGGGGCTGGTAACACGGAGGGAAGCCAAACATCTCTAATTTGCACAAACCACCCACAATGCAACAATACATAGCTGGTTGAAAATCTGCAAAGTGAATCAGTGAAATGTCAATATTTACTTGATGGATTGCCACAAAACATTGCAAAATTGCTCAACTTTTGGATGATTTGTCTAGAAATTTGGTACACACATTCATGCCCCCCCCCCCCCCCCAGAATGAATTATTGATGGCAGGACTTTTTCCATCCCGCACCATCATCTATTCTTTATAATTTACGCCAAAATACCTACACATCTAATGACATTCCTATCAACCTCAGCTTCTCTTTATGTTTCAAAGTCAAGATATACTTTAATTAAACTTTTATTAAAAAGATAAAAGCATACAAAAGATATATGTATGAATCACTGCCTATCTCCAGATTAGGTTTTTGTTACACGCCTCAGAGGAGGATTAAAGAAGCACAAGCCTGAATCTTTCTTTCTCACTCTTTCTTTCTTTCTCTTTCCTCTCTTCTTCCTCCAGAGAACGGCCAATCCAGCGAGCGAGCGGGGAATCGATGCCCTGATACGAGATTCAGCCTAATGAGGATCAGAAACATCTTAATAAAGACCCATAATCCACCACTTAATCCCTCATTACAGAATCATCTGCATTCACTGGTCCTGCTTCATACCGCCGCAGCGACGGCACATTTAGGTCCATTGTTCTACCTCGCCTCGTCTTTCACCCAGGGCTACGTCTCCCTTTGTCTCCCCTCGGTGTCAGTTATATTTGATCCGCTCTCATTAGACTTTCAGACGAGATGAGCAGCAGGGCCTGAAAATAGTGCTTTTGTGTGCACTTCTATGCTATCTCCTGTCTGAAATGGAAAATGAGACATATGCCTAATGAGGAGGAGATGGACTGGGACCTGCCGTCCTGACAGAGAGGGAGAGATAGTGAGCGTATTGTGTGACCGATGCTGAGAGAGGCCACACTTTCCAGGCAAAGTCTGTGCCAGTGATTATAGACTTCTGAGAGTGTGAAAATTACTCAAAAAATAAAAGTGGGACAGATGGATTAAAGTGTAATGCTGAGCCCTGGAAAGATTCTGAAACTGTATTTTAGTTTAGCGCAGCAGTAACACAAAAGTTCGAAGATTACCCAAGTTTTAAAAAAAAGTATACTCTAGTTCCTGACAGTATAGAAAGTATATCATTGATTGTCTAAGGATTTATCTACCAACCCTCTATTCATACCTATCTCTCTGGTCTTTTGCATTATGTTTGCTCATGATCCATTCATTTCTTGAGCTTCTACCTCGTGTTCTTTCATATCCATCAGTAAAGCAGCCTGCTTGTATGAGTCCTGTGGATGGGAATAGCTAGCATCAAAATGCCAAGTGATATTAGACTCATCCAGACACGCTCCAATTTGTACTAACGAAGGAGGTTAATATAGAATTATGTGTCGAGAAAGGAGGGGAAACCTCTTTTCCTTTTAGCTGTGAGATGATCCTCGTGAGGGTTGGATAATTAGCCCCATGTAGGTGTAGAGAAAGGCCGATTCTTGAACCCGCACCGCCCCTCCCTCTTCATTACTCTGTGTACTGAGGTGAGTAGGAGGTGGAGGGGGATAAAACAAAACAAATAAAACTCATTAAAGGTACCCGTGTGGCTACAAATCCCCCCCCTGCAGTATGCTAAAGCACCACAGACATCATTAGCTCCGGTCAAAGGAGCCATCGTTATTCTGCCTGGATATATGAACGCAGATCAAAGACTGCTATAGTTCATCGTCTTTTAACCTCGAGGCAGGATTCTCAAAAGCAGAGCTCCCACTTTTTTGGCAGGTTTCCATTCCCCCCCCCCTGATCTCGGCCAGTGGAGACCCAGAAAAATCACTCTGCATAGCACGAGCAAATCTGGAGATGAAAAAGCTTAAATGATTTTTCCAATGATGCACCCAGGGCTTTCTCTTGTTGTGAAGAATGAGAGTTAATAGTTGATGCTGCAAAATAGATGAGGGATCTTTTGTAGTTCTATAAAAGAAGTTGTTCTCATGTACAATGAAAACTTCAACTTCAAGCATCAATAAATCCGTGAGCAATAATCCGGTTCCTATATATTCCAAATAAAATGTATACATATTCCACCTGCCTCATGTACATAAAGTATCCTGTGACAACCTTTCCATATTTATTCAAGCATCCTTACACTCTGGATCATTGCACTACTATTATTATTTCATTGTCATTGTCATTGTTTTTTTTGTTTTTATATTTTTATATATATATATATATATATATATATATATATACTTTTGCATTTATATTTATGTGTACACAGTAGTTAAATGTTCATGCTTACATTTCTTCTTCTTTGTTGTCCTTGTTTTTTTGTTTATTTGTCTATTTCTAAGTATGTACTTTGAGAGAAAGGGAAAAAATGGATGAATGGATTGTCATTAAGTGTGGCAGGATCCCTGACTGGTCAACATTTTTGTCAGTGTAATGACCAAATACCCACAAAACTAATGACAATGTTTCAGCTCCATATTCTGTGCATTTCTATGGCTCTGTTGCTGGCTCAGGGGGTTTAGACAAAAGGGCCGGTCTGTGCGTCAGGTATAAAAGCTAAGGGTTAAACCAGGTAGAGTTACAGTTCAGTGCAAGAGCAACAGCAGAACCATCAGCAGCAGCAGCAACAGCAGCAGCAACAAACTGACCAGAAAAATGACTTCCACTGGAATGAACATGATGAGCAAGGTAAGCTCTTTCTGTTAGTTTTTATGTTTTCATTTTCAGAACTGAACAGCTAAACTACAAATGGCCCTTATGGCTTTTAAACACATTGAGCCATATAGCGTTTTTGTAAGGGATAGCTGCTATAATTCATGTTTTGTTTTTTAGCAATATTGAATCACATTAAAATGTGTAATGTGGAGAATTAACTCTCCAACTCTCCCCTCAGCTATACGAAGCTTTAAAGGCTCTTTGAGCTCATTGTTTTTGTTTCATTTGGGCCTTTGATTTTACTGTTTTTTTCACCTTACAGCTCTTACAGTGTCATTTTTGGCCACAGCAGGCAGCTGTTTTCCTTGAAAAAGCTATAAAAACGCCACCTGCTTCGCACTAGAGGGCAGACAGAGAAAGTTAGCAACCAGCTGATAAACACATGGATGATTTAGCAGGTTCAAAGCTGAATATATACCCCTCAAAAGGTGGTAAAAACCATAAACAGAACTACAATAAGAGTAAATATTGGACTTACATTCACCAAGTGGCCAAAAAAGAGCTTTTGCAGGTTTAAAACTTCACTTTAAAGTAAACCTAGTAGTAAAATACAAGTTTTTTTCCCCATTTCCCCCTTAAAAACATTAATAAACGTGCAGTTTAAACACATGAAACCTGTACTATTTACCTCACATGTGCTAACCCAACACTTTCCTTCTCCCTCAGATTATCTTCTACGAGGAGAGGAACTTCCAGGGCCGCTCTTATGAGTGCATGAGCGACTGCCCCGACATGTCCTCCTACCTGAGCAGGTGCCAATCCCTCAGGGTGGAGAGAGGCTGCTTCATGGTGTACGAGCGCACCAACTACATGGGCAACCAGTACTTCATGAGGAGGGGCGAGTACGCCGACTACATGAGCATGATGGGCATGAGCGACTCCATCAGGTCCTGCCGCATGATCCCCATGGTAGGATCTTGCACATGGCTAGATTTAATGTAGATGACATCTCTAGAAAAATACAATTCTTTTTGAAAATGTTCTGAGTTAAACCCAATGGTCTTCTGCATCACAGCACAGAGGATCCTACAGGATGAAGATCTACGAGAGGGAGAACTTCGGAGGCCAGATGTCCGAGCTGATGGACGACTGTGACAACGTCATGGACCGTTTCCGCATGTCCAACTGCATGTCCTGCAACGTGATGGAGGGCCACTGGCTGATGTACGAGCAGCCCCAGTACAGAGGCAGGATGATGTACGCCAGACCCGGCGAGTACAGGAACTTCATGAACATGGGCGGAAGCGGCATGAGGTTCATGAGCATGAAGCGCATCACCGACTCCTGCTACTAGACTCTCTAAGCACTGAATAAAACTGTCTTAACTTAAACTTCTGGTGTGTTCAAGTCTTCAGATTTAGCCTGCTGGACTGGACAAAAGATGTCCCGTCCAGCAGTTTATCAGTTTAACCAGTGAGTCAGTCAGTTAGTCACAGCGGTTGAATCCTCCCCAGAGGTGATGTTTTGCTCCGACATGCTGCGGGTAATCCACAACAATCTCCTGCCTCATTTCACACACATTTGCATCAGTGATCCTCTGGGTCTCGTCCCCCCCGACCCCGCTGATCTTACATGTCTAATAAGGGCGGTGTCATTTTTCTCCTCTAGTTTGATTGCCTCAATGCACCTTGACAACTTGATCTCAACTGTGCAAATTGCCCCATTTACATCCCATATTTCCCTCCTGCTCACACAAGCAGTTTTTTTTTTTTTTTTTCATCTGTTTGCAGAAACAGAGGCAGGTGCAGGGGTTTTACTCCTCAGGGCAGCTGTTACGAGTGTAACTGCTATCAGACAGAGAGAGAGAGAGAGAGAGAGCATGTGCCAACAAACAACGCTTTACTAATCACACATGATAGCATCTGCAGCCAGCAAGCACACGTTGCAGGCCTCAGGCGCTCCAGTAGTGGGCTGGATGAAAGACTGCAGCCAGCCGTGACAACATCCAGCACAGGAAAACACGAACAGATCAGTACAAGCACAACAAAAATGCGAATAAACATGCAGACAAACCAAACACACATTTCCACTCCTTACTAAGGTGGCTCCATTCTTGAGAAGAAGAGATTTGCACTACAACATATGCTCCGCCTTAAGTACACAAACTGAAGAGAGTTTGGCAACAGTGGAAAAAGTACTGAGATTATTTAAGAAAAATGGTGAAGACATGTGGCTCATATGTTTATCTATTTGGTAGCACCTGGAAATTGCTCAAAGTCTTCTCAGATCCATATTCTTTATATATGTTTACATCCATCCCAATTTGCCAGATTGGAAATGAGCTTTTTTGGTCTATTCTGCATTAACACAACATCTGGAGGAGAAATGGCTCCTCATTTGCTCCTCCTGAGGTTTATTTCTTCATTTTTGACCCCCATTTAAGAATCTTTCCTTCCAAATCTAAATCCAAATCTAAATCAAGGGTCTAAGGATATAAAGTGTCTTATGTTCTAGGCCTTCAGATTGTAAAGCCCCTAAAGGCATATTTATGATCTGTGATATTGGGCTTACATGTATATAAATAATAGTGACTTGACGTAAAATCACAGGTGATAGTATCAAAGTGCATTAACTCACATTAATGTAAAAAAAACATATTTTCCGTATTGTTAATTGTCGGTAATACACTTTTACTCAAGTACTTCTTTATCTCAAGTATTGTAGGCCTGCTCCATACTATTTCAAACAACGTCCCTGACACAGTCTTCAAAGACAGTTATTGATCAAGAATCAATGCTTTATATCTTTATGTGATATGGTTATGTTTCACATTTGTACCTCGGCATATATTGGTTTTTTCCCCATCTACCTTATTTAAGCACTGATTTAATCACCACCCGGCCAGTACGCTATGTGAACCAAATCAAACACACCCAAGATGTTACCTGGACAGGTGCATGCTGGGTCTGGCTATCATGCTACATGGTAAAATGCTCATGATGGGTCCTACAGGTGAGTTCTGCATTCACTGAGCATCTTTTACCTTCAGTGAGGTTTGTGATGTGAACTTATAGAGGTGCATTGGGACAGAGAGGATGATTAAGCTGGATGTACTGCAGACTGTGGAGGACTTCATAACAGATAGGATTCTTATAAGGCCAATCAGACAGGTGAGCACAACAATGAACTAGTTTAACTCTCCAGATGAGAACGTCAACAACCACTGCGATACGCGGCAACATCCATGCATTCTGCTGTAATATGTGTTTTTGTATTCAGCTCCGTGTTGTCTTCTTTGGTGATGTTTTAATAATCTGTTGATTCTACAAGAAGTGTCAGGATATTTTATTTCTGTAGCTCTTTTTATTACCCGTCGATTTGTTTAATTGTCTGAGTTTTGTCTTTTTTTTCTTTTCTTCTTAAATTATAGTGAAGCTACATTGAGGAAGAAGGTTGTATATGTATTATTGATAGAAAAGCTGACAATAGTTTTTTTGCCCAGGCTGCATAGTGTACCTAAAGACAACTTTGATTGTTGTGTTTACAAAGTAAGCAACGAATCATCTTATTTTTTTATGATTAATCAACAACAAATTGCATTTCCTCACAATAACAATTCATATATCTTCAAATGTCTTGTTTGGTCCAAAAACTGTCCAAACCCCAATTCAAATTGTTGATCAACTAATGGATTTATCAACTAATTATTCAGCCCTAGAATACATGTATTGGGGCAAAAAGGTAAATTCCTCTCTAATAACTAAAATTGCATAAAATGAAAATACACACGAAACATTTGTGCAACAAATGCCTACTGAAGTGAAGTACTTAGTACTCAATTTTGGATAATTGTTTGCTCTTTTCTTGGATTTGATATCAATGACCTCCTAAATCCACTCAGACTAACCTAATGTTTTCCGTTACACCAAACATACGGTCTTCTCCTTCCTGCTGCTTCCTGTGTTTCACTGAACCATCTCCTCCTCTGTGTTCAGCCATCACTGATAATAACTCCGCTCTGTATAGGAGGAATGTGTTTTCCTCTGTGTGTTTGTCCTGGCCGGCCTTCTTCCCAGTGTTTGTTGCAGTTGGAAGCCCGATGAAAAAGAAACACATAACACCAGATACCTAGGAAGGGGTGAACAGAGAGTGGATGGGGCAGTAATGGGAGAAAGCCGGTGGGGGGGGGCCTTTTGTTTCCCATTGTTGCCCCAAACACAAACCCACATCCATACAACTCACCCCGTGCTGGTCAGCGGTACTGGGTTCAGACATTGACCTCTGACCTCTGACCTTGTGATGGAGTGGCAGGTCGAGTGTGTTTATCAGCAACAACATGGATAATACTGCTGGCTATGACAATATACTAACAAAACCTTTTGAGAGAATTCTCTTGGCAGAAATGGGTTCTCTGCTTAGATGTTTCGGTCTTTGGTCACAACTGAAATATCTGAGCAAATAGCTACCATTGTATTCTATGGAATTCTGTGAAAAGCTGGAGCTGGCAGGTCACGTAGAGTGGATTTGTAGAGCTTTTTTCAGTGGAAACAGCTGCCATGCTGCATTTGAAAACAAGGTTGCAACCCAAACAATGGCCTTGCTGAGGGGAAATTGCAGAGTCTTTTCATATTTCTCCCTCTCAAATTAAATGTTATATATTTTATCCATTGTCAATGTAATGATACAGATTATAGCAGCTTTAAAAGTGTTAATTTGCTGCCATAGCTGGTTAGCACAAAGAATCAATGTTCCCTCTGCGATGCCCATATGAGGAACTGAAGTAATCGAGGTAACTCTTTACGACCTCAGAGTCTGCTTCATTGGATTAACCTTTGACCTTTCTCACATTATCCACTTAGCAGGTTAAGAAGGTAAACACCAAGAACACCGGTAGCTGAGTTCACTTGCTGATTAAGTGTCACTGCCTCAAAGTTGTTTATTTACACTCAGTGAAACCAGATATTTTCTTTATTTTCTATTAATATGGAATCTTTTTTCAAAATAGAAAGCCCAAACTAAGAGTTAAGTATGTTTTGGTATCCTGATATTCCCTTTAAGGATATCAATAACCACTGAAGTTGCACTCTAGTAACTCCTTTAGAAAAAGAAGGCCTTTTACTGCAGTCAGGCTGTAAATTTATATGTGAAAGATCCGCCTTTACCAATAAATCTGCAGCCGAGCTCCATGTCAGAGGGTGCTGATTTGACCCCAAACGCTGATGAGGCCCTGATGACCCGCAGTGACCTCTGACCTTTGTCCTTTACCCAGGCCTTTTAATATAACCCCAGCAGATCAGCTCCATATGGTGACTCAGAGGGGAGAGCCTGGTCGAGGCCACTGTAGAGTCATTTAATTATACGGCTCCCTACGTCTCAATCAGTGGAAACTTTATAAAAACTTTATGAGTATAATCAAAGTAGTTATTAACTGTAATTTATACAATTCATGTGTAATATGGTCGTTATTTCTTTGAAGCTTGGTTAAGCTTGCAGAGTCACTTTCTGTTAGTGTTAAAGGATAGTATCAAGTGGAAAGGAAGGTTTAAATTGTGCCATCAAAAACTTGTTATCCACTTTATCTCTGAACTCAGTGATACACTGATAAATTATCAGTATCTGCCGAGGCTGTGGCTCGGGCCAAGGTGTTGACACAGCTGCAGTCTGGGTGTAAACGTGTCCAGGATGCACCTCGTGCTGCCCGCCAGCCCAGCAGCTTCACAAAAACACAAAGACTGGAAAGATTTTCCCCCACCCTAATGTGAGAAGCCAGTCTGAGAAATGTGCTTTGACCTGAAAAGGAAAATTAGTCCAAATATTATCTTGTCCAGGAACAGTGTTCATATGATTTGGAAAAACAACTTTTTGCTATGTTGATAAATCAGTACTGTGTATATTAATATCATCATTTTCTGCAGGGTGGACAATACTGCAAGTACATTTATGAGATTCTTGTACTTGACTTGAGAATTTTCAAATATTACTCGATTTATTTAACAGCTGTTGTTACTACACACTTTAAATCCCCTGGTCACAAATGCTCCAATGTGGAAATTGTGATTGTTTTGACACATTTTTAGCGGTTTATTTTAGTAGTTTTTAATCAAACTAAAATAAATTCTTGTGAACTATCATACTCCAGCTCCTCTCATACTTGCATATCGCTATTTGTGACGGGTTTTCAATATTTGTATCATTTTCATTTATATGTATGACCGTTTTAAAGTAAAACTTGAGTTAGTTTTGTTTAACACTTACTTTCTTACAAAATACACATTTTATTTAGTAAAACCCAACAGTAACATCAGAAATAACACTAACTCTAGGACTAAACAACCCATTGGTAGTGGGTAAAGTCAACCCAATATTGCGTCAGTGCTATTTTAACCCAAACTGGCTACATTTGTAACCCAGTGATTTTTGGTGTGTATTTACTTTAGATTTTTACGATTTTTCACTCAAAAACAAGGTATAATCTGATAAAATAAAACATATTGCTACAGAATAATCACATGGTTCCCAACGTTGTGGGAAGAGACATTTTTCCTATAAAACCTTAACTTTAACTTTTCGAGCACGTTGCTGGTAATATCTTTACGGGCTTTGAATGCATGATTTGCATTAGAGTATTTATACATTGTAGTATTGGTACTTTAACTTGAATTGAGCGTCTGAGTACTTCGTCCACGACTGAAACAGCTGATGCAACTTCTAATAGACCTGAGAATCAAAGAGACAAAGTTTGTCTTTGGTCAATTCAATTTTTGTCACTGCCAGAAGGGGGCAGTGGTGCTGTTACTCTCACTTATATCTCCAATTCTGCAGAGCACCAAGCCAAACATCTGAAACTCAACCAGACAAAGAAGACCAAAACCCCAAACCCTTTGTCAAACAACAGATCTGAGATGCAGCCGGGATCTTTCTCTCTGCTCTGGTATCAGAGTGTCGGTGACTGTGAAGCCCTGCCCGAAGGCAGAGAGGAAGGCGCTGTGGTGCAGATACCACCCTTTGTCTCGCCCCTCACCTTGTCTTCAAACTGCGCTCAAAGATTGGGCATTGTGTGAGTGTGGGTGTTCATGAACATGGGGACAATGGCATCAGATGGACGCTCCGCTGGGACAAGTGTCCCTGAGATCTATATATAACGCTGTATATCCCTGTGTTTTGTTTCAGAGGGGTATAGCTTTTTCTGTATTGTTATGTGTGGGTTGGGGGTCTGATGGGTGAGAGGACATCCTCTTCTGTAGAGGGTAACAGGTGCTGCAGGGACCGGGGCGTCCCCAAGGACCAATAGGGACGAGCTCTCTGTGTAAGGTACACAGTCTACATACCTATGAATAGAACATCTGAGAGAGGATGCTTCATGACAATACAGTGTGCAGCGTCAAAAAATAGATTATTGTCTGAAAACGGCTCCCTGATGTGCTGCAAAAAGAGATGCAGAGTAGAAATTAATTTATATTTTTCATCGTAGTTTATTAGTTTATAGAGCAGGTGAGTATTTAAACAAAGTCTTTGCCTGTCATTAAGGCTTATTGGGAACAGAAACTTTAAATCTGTGAAGGAAATGACTAATCGATCACATGTACCTGCTCTATTAAGATTTTACCTGTTGAATGTTTGTGGACCTAAACATGGTCAATACGACGAGTGCAAGTGATGACAGTGTGGAGGATTCTTTGGGTCATTGATTTATCAAGCAAAAATAACAAAACTTTATCTGCAAGTTCACTATTTCAGGATGTCCTTTTTATACTCTGGAAAAGAGTGCTATTAATAAGCTTTAAGATTTTATAAATAACTTTAGATCAAGGTCAAATCACTCGTGCTGTCAGTGTAAATCCTCCATCTGTATTACTTCGGTAGTAGCTATAGTTGTAATGTAATCATAGAAATCCCTGATCTGTTTGAAAATATCAATTCCTAGCCCTCTATTATAAGTATGGAAATCCATTTATATGTGTTTGCGTTGCCAGATAAACTAAAAACAAGTAAGTGGAGTAACCGTCGACCAAGAATCTGAGATCAAAGAACAGGGTTGAAATTGTATTTTATATATTCCATTGTTAGATAGAAATGTCCTAAAATATAATTATATAATAGAAGGAGGGCGTCTCTCAGGACCCCAAAAGTATCCGTTTTACATCAGCCCCTTTGGCATTTCTCACAGAGGATCTGAGGTCACTTCCTGTTTGTCATTCCCGATTGCTATCATCCTGAAAGGCCCCGCGGCTGTTTTCCAACAATCCAGGAAGTCCTTTCTTAATTTGTTATGCCTCCATCACCTCCTCTCTTTTTTTCTCTTCTAATTCCCAAAGAAAGCCCATCGCAAAGCCAGCCGGGGCCACTTATCAGTCGGGGGACTTAAAACGTGTTTATTTACAGATCATCAGGGAGTTCAAGGCAAAGCAGGCCTCAAAGCAAGCGGCCTGCTGGTCTTCTGAAACCTGGAGATTTGGGTCCCTCGGTGCGGCGTCCGGGGGCCGCGCTCCTGTTGCCGTGTTTGATGGCGTCGACAGCCACTCGCGGTTCTTCAAAGAGCACCGCGGCGGCTGCGGATGTGTGACTGCTCACAGGGTCCTAATCTGTTCAGAGGAGGGGAGGGATTCAATCCGGAGCTTTTTCATCCAGACGCTCAGAGACACAGCTTTTTCCAAGAGGCCTTCTGTAATACAGTGCATTAGACAGATAAAGGCCTCTCCTCACAGCTGTCTCATGCTGACAGACTCTTGGAAAAAGAAAACTGGCTCTGGGTGGATCTGGGGGGGATCCTTTCCTGCTCCACGGCTGTATTTCTTCTGCAGGTTTCTTTCCTCGCAGCCTCACACTTCCTTTCAAACCCTTGAGCTTGGCCTTCTTCTTACCCATAAATCTCTCTTATCATTGTTATGATAAGGTCTCCTCGTGGTGCTGGTTCATAACACTGGGCACTTAACTGCAAAGCCTCAGCCATATTTTTCCATTTTTTTCTCAGGCATTTGAATTACCAAGCACTATGTTACCTAACTCCCTTAAAACACCTTCATCTAAATGATTGTGTTTGATATGGCAGCTAGAGATCCTTATTTATCGACCTTGTTCCATGTAAAAATACACATTTTAAAGCAGTCTGAGACGGTCAATTCAAATCAAGTGGAAATCTAAAATAATTCCTCACTTTTTTAGAATGGAAAAAAAACTGTTTTAATGTTCATACAGGCTTACATGATTATTCTTTTAAGAAAAACTTGAATATTATTTAACCTATCCTTTATTTTGAAATATTTAACAAATCCCTAAATGAATAATTCAAGATGCAGTTTGGGGATATAGAAGTTTAAAAATGAAGCCTCTTAAACAAACCTTAACTTTAAAACTAATAAACACATACATTGATTTTGACAATGATGATCCCCTTCATTCACACATTTATTTGAAATCCCTTAATTATGAATTAAAGGTATTTTTAAGATATATAACAGGTTCTCAAAAGTCCAAAGCACCTAACTAATTGAGTAGAAATGTAAGGGGTTAAGACTTCCGCCTTAATAATTATTAACAAGGAAATAAGCAGTATTTTATGATTTAAAAACAAAAGGATTCAGTCTTGTAGTGAAACAAAATATTACAACATAAATAATACTTTTGCAGGATCATTTCCTCAGAGACGAGGAGAGAAAATCTCTTGAAGGTCGTAGTCGCTCCTGTCCAATGAGGATCAGCGCTGGCTCTGGTTGTGTTTGTATTTATAGAGTGAGGAAGGCAGAGTGATGGATTGAAGTCAGTAGACCGGCAGCAGACGAGCCAGGACACCGAGAGGACGACACCAGACCAGGGAGGAAGGGAAGTAGTGGAGATGAAGGGAGGGAGGGAGGGAGGCCGAACCCCAGACGTCACATCTGCCACCACAACTCCCAAGGGGCCTTCAGGGCATGGGAACTTCTCTCTTCTCCACCCAACCTCCCCCCTCCACCTCTCTCCATGCTCCAACCAGTCCCTTCACCGGCTTGGGACCTGGTCCGCCTGGTGTGGACCCGGTTCTCCCACTCGTTTCCCTGACTCTGTCACACTACTGTTGTTGCTTTTTATATTCTTTGTCTCGTCATCTTCGACCTTTCCTTCCCTTTTCTCTCTCTTTTCCATCTTTGTCTGTTTGTACTTCTACTTTTACAAGCCCTCCCACAAACACTGATGGTGGTGATCCTCACTCTCAGTTTCATCTGTACGGATTGCTGGTTCAAAGATGTGTTTTCATGTACACATTTGAGTTTTTCAGTTTTGATCTGACTGTGCTCGAGTGTCCTGGATTTAAATGAACCAATTAGAAAGAAGTTAAAGCGCTAACTTTCAGCTTAAATATGAAGGTATTTCCATTCACATCATGAATTGTCATGGAATTGTAACCCTTCCCCCCTAAGGGTTAAAAAGGCTGCCAGCCCTACAGAAGTTTGCTAAAAACTCTTAACTAAAATAGAGCTAGTTTATTAATCAATCGACAGAGAATTTGATCAGTAACTAGAATCATTTTTGAAGCAAAAATGCCATAAATTCAAAGCTTTCTGTTTCTAAAATTTTGATAATTTGCTAGATTTCTTCCCCTTCTATTAAAGTACTGTTGGTCCCACAGAATAAACTATTAAAGGCGTGTTTTCACTTTTTGGAAATTGTGAATTTAAAAAAAAAGATTTTTCCTGACATTTTATCGACTAAATGATGAATCAAGAAAATAATAATCCAGTTAAATTGATAATGAAAATAATCCTAAATTGCAGCCCAACATTCAAAGTTCAATTTCTTGCTTTGCTTTTTCTGCACTTTCCAGTCTCAGTGGATAAAGTGAAAGTGCCGACTTTCAGCTTTAATTTGATTACATCCACATGTGAGCTCCATCCACCGAGGAAGACTTTGAGATGTGCTTGATAGATCTAGTAAAAAGTCTGGAACTTGATTTAGGGTTTCCTGGTAGACTTCAGGTTTAAGATGTTGGCCATGTAATCACAACCTCCCACATTTCTTGTCATCTCTCTGCTTTAATAAAGGCAGAAAATGCTTCAAAAAGGGTTAAGATTTAAATGTTGTCAAATTAGGGTCAAGAACAACACTTTTAACCCAATAGGACTGTGAACACCTTAAAACACCCTTAAAACCCAGAGATTCAAATGACCACTAGTCATTACGTAAAACCAAGACTATTGAAAAACAATTTCAGACTAATTAAAACTATTAATTTTACAACATTGTATTTGTAAGAGACCTCAGCAGATTGCCTCACTGTTGATTTAGTCAGGTCTACGCACTCTGAGCTCTTTAGAGGGTGAACTCACACCTACCTTTGAGCTTCTTTAGTTCAAACCACAGTGGAAAAGTTTTGTTTTGACAAAATGAACATATTAAGCTTCTTGTTTTCGAGACTTTTTTTGGTGAGCTGCCACCCTGGAGGGCAAACAATTTTGGGTGGAAAAAGTTATAATTTACAGATGATCGCCTGGTGTTCAAACCAGGTCAAACCCATGTAGTTGAATATAACCAGACTGCTGACTCACTTTTTACACTATTTACCATAGAATTGCCACTTATTCTGACTCAAAGTTTGCCCTCGATTAATTTTGTCATGTAGCACTTTCTTAAGTTATGTCTATCTGCTACTGTAGCTATTGTCCTTCCGCATAAAAAACATGTTTATCGAGATTTTTTTTATGTAGCAAGTTCATACTACAAGTATTTTAACACTTAAATTTCTTGATGCCACCAAAGTTCAAATGCCTTTTGTCCAACTGAGCCAAACTAAACGAATAAATGCTCTCACCTTTGCCGCTGCTAACACGCTTGGTATGGATGTGCTCGAACCCATGCTCTACAGGGATTACCCGGTTACAAAAGATTTATATCGGTTGCAAAACAAAGTGGCTATTTGTGTCACATTGTTGCGTTTACATCTCAGTTTTGACAGTCAAGGTTACCATGCCACATTATCTCCTCTCCCCTTGCGTGTCTGCAGTAATACAGCAGTTAAACCCCCGCCAGCTGTTAACAATGGCATGCTGTGTGTCTAAAAGACCTCTGTGAATGCTGTGTGCGAGTGTGTGTGTGTCTCTGTGTGTGTGTGTGTGTGTGTGTGTGTGGGCACATGCATGTGCAGCAGCTGCCGGCAGCATGTACGTCTTGTAGCCAGCGGCCAAAACACAGCGGCCGGCTGCTCCCAAAGCTCATAGCAGCACGGCCGCATTCACACGTTTACAGCTAACTGCTGCCCTCCTTGTAGACCGTGTCGATATTATTACAACAATACAAGTTACACAATTTGGCCAATTGTGTCTCTGAATATAATGTGGCCTGTATTTATTGAACATGTTCTTATACACATGCATCACTTAGCGGCAGAAGCGAGGAAACGACTTGTATTTTCATCTCATCTACCCCGCACCAGGGGACTACTTTTGTGTTCCGCAATTCTGGGAGAGATAGCTACCGTAAAGCCCAGTGCTGGGAGTCACAGCGGGCCGTGACCAGAGACTGCGCTGTTTGCTGATTCAGCGGGGCAGTCCCCTGGGATCGATGCTGGGGTTTGTGTAGACTGAATTATAGTTGCTTAAGCTAACTGAAGGCCCGTCGCACAGAGCTGCCGCAATCTCTCCTCCCAGCAAAGTAGACTTTGGGTGGCGAGGAGGACGAAACAAATATATGAGTCTTTTTCTGCCACTTTGGATTTAATCCAGTAAACAAACTATCAACATGTACACAGACTGTTGACTGTAATTTTAGATTGTGTGGATCAGTATAGAGGTTAAATGCTGAGCGTGTGAACGATACCATAAGCATTACTAAAAACAGACAACCATTTCCATAGAAATCACTAAAAAATATTGATTGATGCAGTACAAAAATAAAACCTAACTGTTCTTGTAAAAAAATCAACACTGGAGTAGTCACTTTAAAAAAAAATGCTCTGAGGTGTCGCCTCCCTCTCCTTTTTAAACAGCTAACAACAGCTGATATTTCATAAAAGTATAATGTTACTTCTTGGACCCACAACAAATGAACATCAAACAGGTGTCACATACTTGTCTCTGCTCAGGTTTCACAAAGCAGTCCTGTGTCACAGTCGGGAGAATAAACAAGCAGTGCCTCACATGTGTTGGTTTGTCACAGTCGGTCCACACATGTCTGAGTCTGGCAAACGTCTCCCGTCACTTAAATCAGCTGCAAATAAACATTGATGTTTGTTTTGACCTGTGGTCTCAGAATCAAATTTACAGACGGACAAATACTTTTCTGTTTTGTCTGAAAATATTGGCTCATGATAAGTTGTCCCACCCATCTGGCTGATCAGTTGGATAAGGTAAGCCAGGGGTTTGTGTCATGAAGCAGGTTTCACTGAGCTGTCTGGATAAACTGCTGGATAAATTCCTCGTCCACCGTTTTGCAGTGAAATCAACTTTGGCTTCCTCCTGACAGCCAGAGCTGAATGGAGGGAACAAACTATACACTTTCCGGACATTCTTACTCGTACACAAATCAAGCCGGAATTACACCTTATCGCCACAGGAACAATGTCCTCATTCAGGTCCCCGACATACAAGGCACTGATCCAGAAACAATAAGCTGGCACACACATACACACAAAGTGTTCTGATATACTTATGAGGACATTGCTTTTGACTTATATGGATTCCTTGGGGGTTTAATTTGACTTTAATCATCAGTGATTTATGCATTACCCCAACACTTAACATTTTTGGGACCTTACTGTTGATCCCAACGTGTGATACTGTGAACATGTTTATGTCCAATGGTTAAATTCATATGACACATACACCGACACACACACACACACACACACACACACACACACACACACACACTGGTCTAGCGCTCCAAAATCTAAACTATCTTGGTTGTATTTCATGTGAGGGAAAACTATAAAACCATAGAAATATCATAATATTCTGTTCCCTTTTTGCTGGGTCCCTGATGACTCCCTTTCTGGGTAAAAAGCCTTTGTATTGTAACCTTTTGTCCTAGAATTTAAGTTTATGTACAATTTTTGTTTTGTCAGTTACATTTTGAAGCTGCTCTGTTTATGTTTAATGGCAACATTTTAGGAGTGATGAAGCGGTAGATTTTTGTGCAGCATAGAATTAGTTTGGAGGTTGTTGGGACGATGCAGAGACGAGGGGTTCGCTTCCTGCATGTTTGATTCGGTCTGGGCAACAAAAGCTCTTTGGCTAAGATAAGTGAAAGATTATGTTTTTGGTTTAAGAACAAGTGTGTAGGATTTAGGGGGATCTAATATTCATAACAATGTTTTTCGTAGCGTATACAAACACTCCTTACACAAAACTAAGGATTGTACTGTTTATATATAAAACCTGATAGTGAGCTCTTCATATCTGCGGGTCATCTTCACAGAGCCTGCCACATCGCTTCGTAATATTTGTACAGTAGCCTGGAACAGACAAACCTAAACACTCTCTCTAGAGAATTATTTTAGCATTTTTACTTTACCTATAGGCCACCGTAGGTTTTCTGTCACGCACAGGTAGGGAGGAGTGAGCGGAGGGGTATTCAGTTGGTTACAATCTGCAATCTCACCACTAATAAAGACATATGTAGAGAACAAAAGTATGCAAATTGAAGGGAAAACAAATGAAAATATGTTGTCAGTTAAGATCCTGCATTATGTTCTGTATCAATATTTAGCAACTTGGCAGAAAATGTCATTAAAAACATTATGTAAAAATCTTGAAAACAAACAAAACAGATTTGTTGATGCAAATAAGTAAATAAATAAATGTTATTTCTGGTTAAATAAAAAAAGATAATTCGAAGACACATATTTGATATAGTTGACAATGTTTTTAACATTTTCAGAGATTGTGTCAGTATTTCAGTAATGTTTTGATTACTAATGTAATGTAATGTAATGTAATTTTAAGTATTTGAGTGATACAAAGTAGCTGGTCTAAATATAAATCATAAAATGACAGAAATTAATGTATGTACATTTCCCATTTAAATCCATTTGTTGAAGGTCTCCTCTAGCATTTATTTAGATAAGTGCAAGCAATTTCTGTATGATGTTCAATAATAACACCATGAGACAAAAATATTATGGAAAATACTTTTAGACTGAGCAGATTGACCAGGACACTTTAATAATTCAGTGCAGAAAGGTTAATCCATCCATATATTCATTAGCTGTACCCGTTTATCCTCGAGGGTCTTGGGGAGAAAGGTTAATGTTAAACAAAACTTCAAGAGCTGAGTTTCCATTCGGATAACGTCAGATGAAGGCCCGGCTGTTCTGACTGAAGCGGAAAGTCTCAAAACCTCCTTAAAAACCCTTGTGACCCGCTGTTTCTCTCCATCTGTCACCGCCCGTCCTCTGGGGATCTGTGGCTTTTATTAACTCACCACATAAACACCAATAAACCTCTCATTTGTCACGAAATGTATCCGACAGCTTGTTAAAGTCCGGTACTTCCCAGGAGCTTTCGGCTGAACGACATCTCCCCATGCTGCCTTATCAAACCTGCTGGGAATCAACGGCGACCGCTGGGAGATGAGAATTGACTGAAGGCCCCTTTTTTTACCGCCGCTGCCTGGTTAATTGGCTGGCGTGATGCCGCAGATGGGCCTCGTGTTGATATCGGTAATGGCTGTTACAGGAGACGGTGTTGATCTCAGTCACGTGCACTCTGCTGCTCTCTGCCCACACGCAGAACGAAGGGTGGCGCTAATTGATAAGAGGGATAGAGAGCACAACGGGAGGTATCGAAGGCTGGAACATCAAGAGAGACGGCGAAAGAGAGGATGCAAGGAAATAAACGAAGAAAAACAAGAAGGATGAGAAATAGATAGGAAGGCCGGTGGAGAGAGTGAACCACAGTGATGCATACTCTCCTCAGTAAGCCCCGTGTTGAGCAGAGGCAGCTGGGAGTTTGGCAGCTGTTCAATCCCTAATGAGCGACCATCTCCCTGACCCTGCCTCGTCCCTCTCTTCCTCCCTTCATCCCTCAGTTCAATGAAGCCCCTCAGTCCGAAAAACCCCCTTCCCCGCCTCTCCTCGCCTCACTCCAGCCAGCTCTCCTCAATTAGGAGAAGGACCAAACATGATTGCGATGAAAGGACGAGAGCCTGTGTGGCCCGCCGTCGCTGTCGGCTTGACTGTGTCAGAGCCAGACGCCTCGTCGTGCTCAACATTGTCTGCGTCCGCTCACAGTAAAAGCCTTTGTTCCCAGTAGACACCAGATAGAGAGAGGCGATGACCAGTTCATCCAGACCAAGAGGAGGGCTGCCCTGCAGAAGCCCTGCAGGGTCATCAGGCAGACAGAGTTTCGCCAATGAATTGGTCAAACCCAAATGGCAACCTCCAGGGCTGGAAATTAAAAACTGCAGGTCATTGAATGGCCACTTGAGGCTAGCTCCAAAAGCAAATAACATCGTCATAGACCTCTATGTTAAAATCCTAAACTTTACAGCAGATATAAACATGTTGTATGGTACAAAAAAAACCCATTTTGGTCTCTAAAGCTTATTTTCCCATTAGTTCAAAAAAACTAGATGGTGACAGCCAGATGCACACACTCTGAGTTCACGTTGACTCTTTAGAAACGTATTGGTGACTTGAGCCTCATTTTGGTGCCTTCAAGTACTTCTAGTAAAGTATGATACCTGATGCAACAAACTACCAAACGTCCCAGATTAGTATAAATAATAAATGTAGTTGGTTTTCTGCAGCAGACCCACAGATATAGAGGTTGGAGGTTTTTTTATGCACCAACGATAAATACTTTTTCTTCCTCGGGTCCTTCTTCACAACTGCATTACCACTTGACATTAGCATAACATCAAAATCTTATTTCAAGTATCTATACCTATATACTGTCATGAACTGCAATCAAAGCAGTGTGAGAGGTCAGAAATGTATCATAACTCATAGGCTGACTTTAGACTCAACGTTTGCATCATCCATGGATCCAACTTTCCAACATTTTGGTGTCTGATAAACCTTAAAACTCACAAATTTGTTACACAGACTGGACTTCCTGAATTGTATCTCACGTATCAGTCATACCCGAGGCAGCATGTCCTCACTAACTTATCCCCTTCCTTTGTTTTAACGCAGGGCTGTATTCGGTCTGAGCTTTGGTAACAGTGATATTAATACTAAACCTTTCACTTTTGAGTTGACCAAATTAGCTTTAAGGACCTTTCATTATCTCTTGGGTATTATAATTATCTTAGTTTGCTTTAGATAAATTCAGATATGCCAAAGGGCCACAATGGAGTCATATTCTTTCGATGTTTAAATGTTCTTTTCTTTGTGTTGAATGCATCAACTGGCCTCCATTTATTTCTATTCAGTATGGACGTATTTTAGTAGAGTCTTGAAACTTGTTTTTGCGCAAATCGATCATAGTGAATGTCATGAGTACGTTTATTTTTGTCAGTGTTACATTATAGTTGTATGATAATGAAGTTATAAGTACAGATTTGTTGAATATTGGCTCATGGCAGGTGAAATCTATAAATATCAGTATTGGTATCAGCCTTCAACAACCCACAGAGGCTAATGGGATGATCTGTTCATGTTGGTCATTCCAGTTCCAGCTCAGTGACTATGAATGGACGGACAGAGGCCGCAGTGAGGCTTCAGGGACAATCAGCAGTGGAGCTCATTATGAGTAAAAATAGCCCTCTTTGTTTGTGAATGTGCAGCGATATGACAGAGTACGTTTGACTGACTTTTTGTTTCTCTGTTGCTACACAAACACCTTTTTTTTTTTTTTTACAAAGTTCCTTTATGGAAAGTCTCACAGATCGTTCTGTTTGCAGTTTAAAGGATAAACACGCTCATGATACCAGCTGCTTGATGAGATCGTTAACTGTCACTTCTTCTCTCAATGCATGCAAATGTATTTCTGGAGGGGAACAGTTTGACTCAAAACACAATCTGAAGTGAATCTCACAGTAGTAGCAGCGTACGCACTGTGTGAATGTAAACATCAATATTATTTCCACATTTAGGACTTTTTCCCAGGCTCCAATGGACTTTTGTTCCTGCTTCAAAAAAAAGGAAAAAAAAGTTACGGGGTTGGTTGGTAAACAATAGCCAATAACCCTCAGGCTTTTTCCTTTGTGCAGAGAGGGGAACACAAACGGTTAACTGAGATGAAATGGGGTGACAGGTGTCGGATGAACGAAACAGGAGTCTGATGGTCTCGGAGATACTCGATGGCATCAGGGTGCCTGGGCCAGGAGAAAGTAACAAGAGATAAAAAAAACTCCATCACACAGCGTAAGCATTTAAAAAAAAAAACCATCACACACAGAGAGGGAATGTCATGTGCACAGTGTGGGAAACTGATGAAAAATGTGATAAGAGTTTGTGAGGCTGCTGTAGGTGTGAATCTCACAATTGCCTTTTCCTGGAACTGGAAGTCATTTTTTGTTTTTCATTGTTAGAAGACAGCATTTAGTTTTCACAGGGGGTTAGAAACCTGTAAATGGGAGGGGGGATTCAAAAGATACATTTAGGGAACGAGTAAAAATGTATTAGGCTCTAATTTTAAGCCCTGGTTCATGGCAAAAAAGAACTGTACTTTAGTTGCCGTTTGTAATAAATTAATTTCAGAATTAACAACTTTATAAGATACAAAATAATATTATTGAGGAGCTGCTATTTGTAACTCCAAATACCCCAGACATGCACGTGTTATGAGAAAACAAGACCATGGACACAGACATGTAAAACATTTTTTTTTTAAAAGACAAGACAAGACAAGACAAGACATCAACTGCCAAAAACGACGCAGCCTCTTTGTGGTCATCTGGTGGCACTTTGTGGCTGTTTTGTGTCTTTTTGTAGACATTTTGCATCGAATTGTAATCCTTTTGCATCAGTTTGTGGACTTTTTACATCACTTTGTGGTTGTTTTGCTTCACTTTGCATCATATTTGCGGTCCCTTTGTGTCTCTATGTCTATGTAGTCGTTTTGCATGCAATTGTAGTCGTTTTGCATAACTTTGTGGTCTTTTTACGTCACTTCGTGGTTGTTTTGCATGTCATTTTAGTAGTTTTGCAAAACTTTGTGGATGTTATGCATCACTTTGCATTATGTTGTGGTCCAGTTGTGTCTCTTTGTAGTGGTTTTGCATCACTTTTGTGAACTTTAAACATCATTTAGTTTTTTTTTTTGCATCTTTTTGTAATAATTTTGCATCACTTTGTGGTCTTATCAGCTGCACTTTCTCTTAACTACTGTATTGTGCTGTTCTGATCACAGTTCAGTGTTTGGACTAACAGGCCATTTCCTGTCGTGCAGCCCACTCAAGACATCTGATTTCCACCTCCAGCCTTCTGCAGATGTTGGTCAGCGGTGTGAACGGAATCAACCAGGGACATGAAGGGATATGTACTCATGCATGTCAACATGATAACAGCCATTTAATGAAGACCCCAGAGTGGATACATTATACTAGTGGGAGATTACATTAACATCTCAAGGCATAATTACTAAAGTGTCTGATGACGGGAAAATCTTTAGAAACCATAAAGTGAAGGATGAGAACTTTCAATCTGAACATCTACCAGTCAACAAAGTACCTGTGACTTGGTGTTGGGAAAGTTCTTATTCCTTTGTCTTGTTTTTCAGTAGCCCCTGTTTGGCGTTTCACAGCTATTAGCGTTTAAAAGGTGTATAAAACCTTTTATTTCTCCAGAACTTTCTCACAGCTGCTATTTAGGGATTAATGCCAGTCAATTATATAGCCACGCTGCATTATAAAAAAATTCCCACAGTTGAAAGATTGTCTTGTCATGAGAGCCAGCCGGGGACAAACAGGTCTATATATGCAGACTACTGTATTCGTCTGTGTTTAGACAGAGGGGATATTCAAGTACCCTGTGAACCGCATGAGAGCCGGAGCCTCAAATAGCTGTTTTTCTTTTAAGAGCAGGATTAAGAACACAAACAATTATTAATGTAAGGTCTTCTGAATTTTCTGAAGTGAAAGAGGAATTCTGAACAAAAGTCAGGGATATCTTTCATCCCATAGACCTATAGGTGAGACCTGGAGCTGAGAGCCTTTAAAATCAACAACAAAAAAAAACACAAGAAGCTAAGGAGCTTAATTGCAGGAAACAAAACATTTACTTCCTCTGAACTGTGTACATGTCGCTGGGAAAATCAGCACAGTAGGTGACTCTGTCGGCCGGGCACCGCTGAGGAGGAAACATGTACTCCAGTCCAGTTTGTCACTCGAGCCATTGTTGTGGATTCAGGTTCTCATACTGCTGCCTCTGTGATGCAAACTTGAACTTTTAGGGCAAATTAAAATTGACGTAGTTCTCCTTTAACCCCTTTTCTTTCCCTCCCCAGTGTACAGCTTTCCTATGTTGGTATACCTGGCACCAGATTCGTTGTTGTGTGGTGATTTCATTAAATATAAATTGATTTAGGAATATTTAAGCACAAACCTACAGAGGTAAAACTAGGATCCGACACACAAGATTTTCCTTAAGATCTGGTAAACTAAATTTCTTAACAAATTAGCACAAACCCATTAAGTAAGTTAAATCTGAATTTGTTGTTTGTTCTTTAGTTTTTGGTTTTTGCTTCCTCTGCTTCCTAAAATCCTATAGTTACACTTTTTTGACTGACATCACTTTTGAGTCACTTTTCACCTGCAAAAAAAAAAGAATAATACAAATTTAAGATCTTATTATCAAAAGGAAAACACTGTATCCCAGGAGTAACTTACCTGCTATATGGTGAGAAAATATATTTTGACTCACTTTTATAGGAATGGGTAATGCAGGGCAAAACAGACATTTATTAATATGAAGGATAAGTCTTAATGTTTACAATAAACAGCTTAATCTTCACATTCATTTAAATGTCCTGAGCTCAAATCTCATCATACCTCAGAGCACTAATGTACTTTACAGAAAGCCACCTACAAAGGCCCCCCCACTCAGCTAAAAAAAAAAGTAAATAAACGAGATGCGTGTGAATTTCTTTTCTCGCCGCCACGTCCTCCGTAGTGTCAAGCGTCGAGCTAAACCCCCTCAGGTGCTTCTTTGTCCCACAGAGGTCCTGGTTTCCTCACTCTTTGTGTGGCACCGTGTCACGAGCTCCCACACACACACACACATTACACAGCAACACTCACAGGAACACTAATCTTCACCCTTCCTTCCCTCGCCCAAACTACAATTATGAGATTACTCTCACAAATAAGCAGCACTCACACACACACACACACACACACACACACACACACACACACACACACACACACACACACACACACACACACACACACACACACACACACACACACACACCAATTATTGGTGCTTGCACTTATATTGTCCAAACTTGAGGAGAGATTACATCTTGGAAAAATAAACTATAGAGCATCAAAGGCTTGGGTCAACAGTTATTTTCCATCAATCATTTTTTTTTTTTTACAAAGATTTACATTACAGTGGGAAAGTGAGTGAAAAAAGACAGTGGGATGGTTTTGTGTAATTTGCAGAGACAGGAAAAGAAATGGGAGAAAAGCGATAAAGTCCCCTCTGAGAGAAAGACAGAAAGTCCCCCTCGGTCCGAGCGGTGACCTTGCGCCGGTTAAATCCATATCACTAACCCCGACTCACAGACTTGACATGGAGCTATTTCATTCCCATGACTGGGCTGCAGATATTTACCCACAATCCCACAGGGTCATGGAGCCAGTCTGTTCCAACTTCGCAGCAATACTTTGGCCTTTCACATCATGTCTCCATGATCAGAGCTCCAACAGAGGAGAGAGCAGATATCCCACTGGACATCTCTCAGTCCGTGGACTGCAGGTGATGAGTCTTACTGTCAAGAAAAGGAAAAAAAAGTAATTTGAGTGATGTATAATGATGCTACAAGTATTGAGGACATTTTCTTAATCTTTCAAAAGAGGTTAAAACATATTTGGGGTCAGAGCTGCTGGTAGATGTCGGCTACAATGATGCTCTACTGACTGGAAGACATCCCAGCCCTGTATATAATCTAAGTGTTGAAACAAAACATAGTTGTTGTTTTTTTTCTTTTTATCACAAATCCACAGAGCATTGGTTACCTAACATTAGTAATCAAAGACGTTTCCCATCAGAACAATCAACATTTGGGAGAAAGAATGGAAGCTAGTTCTTTTAATTTTGTTCGTATATTATTATCGCGTCATGTTGTTTTTGGCAAGATTCTATTACGTGTCTCATATGACGACTTCGAGTCGATTGCCTGCATACATTGCCGCTTGTTTGTGAATTTTAGTCTCGTGTGTTTTACGAGGTTTTACAGGCAATTACTGTCTACACACGGGGGTTAGCCAACTGTTGGTTGAATTCATGAATTCATACATTATAGCAGTGGTTGTTGCAGACAAACTTGCCGAAGATCTTTCTAGTTTTACTTATTTTTTTACCACCTTTTTCTGAGTTTTGCAGGTGTCATCTCTGCTTTCTATAAATCTGTTCACTTCATTTTACAATACCGTTGTGGGTCTAAACTGTTATGTTTGTGTTGTTGATAAAGTTCTGAAAAAGTTTCAAAACTCGCAAACTTTAGCCTTGATTCCCACTAGACTTTACTGTTTGTTAATAACATTTCACAACCAAGTCCTTGACAAGTTATTTGTACTTATTAGGTTTTGTGGTTGAACATAATTGCTGCCTGGTCCATATTCAGTGGAATATGTGGTTTGGTTTAGGCAACAAAAGAACTGGAAAGTTGTGCTTTTGGTGAAATATAAAACAGGTTGTCTTGTGAATCAAGTCCAAGTTGAATTTTAATTTAATTAGGATCACCATCTTTCCCCAACCTTAACCAAGTGCTGTGAATGCCTGTAAGTACGCGAGTCAAATAAAGAAATCCCCTAACACAAAAATGAACATTGATTTTAAAGGAAGGTTGTCACATTGAGAACAGATTTGTCCTCGAGTTACAGTAATGCACCACACCCAGACAGGTTTCAATGGCAGCTCATGTTTTACTCTCACCTCTTTTCACTCCATTTCCTGTCTCCATCCACAGTTTTTCGGAAATTGTGTGCAAAGGAGGAGTTTGCGTTTGGTAACTACATAAAAAGAAAAGTGGGAATGCCAAAATTTGAGCAAAATGGACTGTGACTGGGAAAAGGTGACGCACCTAACTATAATGTTAGGTGGTGGCCCTTATTCTGCAGGAAGTGATTCAATGTTGGAGAACGTTGTTGGTGCCTTTCAGTGACATCATGGTGCAAAATTTGGCCTTGCTGAATGAGTTTTTGTGTGGCAGATGTAGATGAATTCAAGGCAAATGATCAAAACTCCAACAACATTGATCATTATTTAGACTTATGATTGAGTCTGTAATTGAGAGCACATCACTGCTCTTGACTGGGAACATAACGGGCATGTGAATGAAGTCTATTTTTATGTTTCACTGGAAGTTTCTTGTTTCAATTTAAAACTGGGGGGAAAACCGTGGATTAGAGTTGCTAAAATCGCCCCTGGGATTTAAACAAGCCTGGATCTCTGACACATGGGTGGGAGTGACATACTGAAATACTGACTGGCAGCTGAACTATTAAGAGAAAATGGTGAATGACGGAAGGAAAGAGAGGAGAGGGTGTATGGCAGAGGAGAGTGAATGACATCAAGATGGTAGGGACAGAAACAAAGGTACCAGAGAAGGAAACCAAGTATGAAAGATGGACGAAGTAGAAGTGGAATTATAGAGTCCCGTGGGAAATCCTAATAAGGGAAAGGCCACATAATTCCTAAACACAGCCTTTCTTTCCTGGCTGCACCTAAGGCAAGTTAGCTCACATTTTAAATAACATTTAATCCCCTTGAGATGCCTTTGCTTCATCATAACACAGCCTCTGATGTTACTGTTTTCCATTAAACTACATGCCCTCTTTTTGCATAATTGCTGAGACTTTACGCAACACAAATAGTGGAATATTTTTCATTGTAGATGGAGCACATAAAGGGTGGTATGCAGAGAGAGTGGGAGTTCTCTCCAGCTGTAATTATCAAATGTTTGAGGGAACAAAAGAATGGTGTTCTCTGCCTGGGAACAGTGGCTCGGAGGTGTGTCTCACTACGTCTTAAGCCACAACAAGCTAGCTGCATTCCTGTGAGAGCGAAATCTGCTCTGTGGTAGCTATTCACACGTTTCTGGAGTGAGTAAGCCGTATTTTATTGTATACTAAATAAAACCTTTGCGATGAATGCACCAGTAAAAGCAGCTTGTCAGTTTGTAACTGTTGTCTCCACTTAGGCCTCTCAGTCACATCCCACCTCTGTTTAGAATCCAATGTAAGGTATATGATAACCTAATTTTTTACACTATAAGTGCAATGTTGCAAAAAATCAGCTGACTCTTTCACCCCAAATATGTCAACCTCCAAGACGAGAGTCCGGTGGCATTCAACAGGAAGCCAACGTTTTGACGGCACTAATTTCACTGTAGAAGAAGAATGGCAAATTGTATTTTGTGTATTTCTGAATTCTTCCAAACAAAACGACAACATATTCTGTGTGACGTAACAACAACCCCAAATATTTGCTGACCTAAAGCCCCTTACTGTCAGAACAAAAAACATCGGGGTTAGCGAAACATCTCTTTTTAATGAGGCTTTGAACCAAGATGATTGGGTGAAGAAACACCATAAAATGACAATAGTCACTCTGATAGAAAGAAAGCAGATTGAGAAACGGAATAACAGGAGCAAAATGGATGCGGGAGCAGCAAACATTGGTACAACTTCTTCTTTGGGAGTTTAATTCAACCCCCCCCCCTGTAAACAAAAGGAGGAAGTGGCCCTGTGTGACTGGCTTGCAGGGACTTCCTGTTTGTGATTATATGTCCAAAAACAGAACCGGGGTCTCTGGACCTCCCACGACTCTGTTTCACTGCGTATCTGTGTGCCGGAGAAAACACTGACCCGTTGCGTCTGGCTGTCCGCACATTGTGCTTACGTAGCCAGGGCGCCACAATACGGGGAAGCAGCTGCTGTGGACATAAAAGTGACAAATGTATGTTGTTAATGGCATGAAGCACAGCAGCTTTCATTAGTGCAATTAGCTTAATGGGTTGTAGTAGCGCAGGAAACGGTCGTAATGGTATTTTAATTTGCTGGGTCAGGAGTTCTGACAGATTGACCTTATTCTCATTAGTTGGAAAGACTTTTAGAGAGTTTTGACTGAGTTTGAGTGGTTAAAGATTATGATTTGCCCCCTGGCCAACTTATTTGAATGTATTTATGAATTTATGCCCGACAAAGGGCCAGTGGCAGAAGAAGCAAACACTATAAAACACTCAGTTATGATCATCCTGCAGCAGGATGGTCCTGCTTATTGTGGTGAGGATGCTTCTATCTCAGCTTCATTGATATCAAGAAAAAACATTGATGTTCAATAGCTGAAATAATAGTAATAATAATAATAATAATGGGACCATCTTTATGACTAACCATTCCTGTACAATTGTATGATTACAGAGTTTTTTGTGTGTGTATTGACAATATAACTGAATATTTGACCCAGTAAATTTGGCTTTAAATACACTGAACGATGGACTGATGTGAGTTGCCATGTTTGGGTATTATTAATTGCCAATTCAGTCGTAGCAGAACTTTCTCAACTGTTAACACGACTTAAATATTGACTAGAATGAAATTCCCAAATCGGTCGACCTAATCATCCTAATCCACGGATTAAAAATGTGAGATTATATGAACCTGGTGTTATTTTGTCAAGAATTCCCTTTGAATAGCTTTATTGGTTTTAATTTGTATCCACAAAAAAGTTTTCCAGAAAGAAATACCGTACTTTGGAGCATAATTTTCCTAACTATCCCATCAATACATTTGCTTCAAAGACTCCCAGCAGCCACCTCCTTCCCTTAACCTTGCTACCGCAGGAAAGCAGGAGCCACCGACCCTCGCCTGCATATCCTACAATCCTACAATCTACAATTCAACAATAAAAGTCAGTAAACCCTCCTCCCTGATAAGAAAACAATACAGCCACACCAGGATACCATTAATCCGTGGTTGAAACACTCAGGAAATAATACCACAGCAATACAATGGCCTATTTTCCTTCCCTCAGGTATGCTTTGTATCGTCGTGGACACCAAGCTTGTAAGAATTGTCTCTGAGCTGGATGTGATTTTGACAATAAATCAAAGGCTTGGCGTTGAAGCTATGATCCCTGGGAAAAGGGAAATACAGACAAAAGAGCTGATCAAACGTTTGTGCACAATTATTTTCCAATAATGTGCTTAATTTACTGGAAAAGGGAAATAATGCTAATCTTGCGTAATAACTTCAATATTTTTGCATGTTCAGCTGACCTGCTGTGACTTAAAGACTCTACAAGAAATGATGTGCAATTGAGTTATTGGAAATGTATCAAAAATGTGTCTCTCGTTTTCTCATAATTCGTTCTAAATTGCACAGATCTTTCCAGGAAACTCTTAGGAAGTTATTGGGATTTATTCCGAAATTATGGACCAAATAAAGCGTTACTTTTGTTGGCTGAATGAACAATAAATGCAGCGAAACACAAAAAACATTTGTTAGAAACATAAAATGAATATATTTAAATTAAAGGGACATTTTGCGTGCATACAGCACTAGACCACGCTGTTCCTTTTCTTTTATAGACCTTTAGCTAAACTGGGCCCAAGCAATGTTGTCCAACTAATGAGAGTCCCTCAGGGAGATGTAAGGGTACCAGGGTCAATTCTTTCCTCTTCCATGAAGCTTGTTATAGGCCTGTGAATTTGTCAGTAGTAGACAAGACTGTATAATTAGAAATGGCTTGGCTTTAGTAATTCTCTGGAAACAAAACAAGACCACGGGGCTCTGAAGAGGTTACAAACGAGTTGTTTGGGTCCTTCGGGGCCCTTCGAGATGCTCAGTGAACATATGTTGACGGACAACATTTGTGCTGAAGGAATCAGCTGGAAGCTGGTCTGTTGACCGATCGAGGGATTGAGGCAGCTAAGTTTTTCAGGGGTCAAGTGTCGGCGGGAAAATTGTCAAGCACTTTCAAGATGAAGTGTATAGACAATAAACACATCTTGCAATGTGTGACCGTTGTTCACACTGCTGCTAATGTGTAAATAATCTGCCTGAGTCACTTTTAAATCACAAATATATCTGGATAATCCTTAAGAGACAGAAATGGACACTTCTAGAGGCTGATATAATTCCAATCTGTGAAAAAAAAATCACCTTTAAAAACAGTTTACAGAGATTTACTGGGGGGTTTTAAGTTGAATTTATTGTCAAAATGCCATATCAAAATGTTTTCATTGATAAAAATATAATCATTTTTTTATTCATTCACAATGGTTTAGGTGTCAAAGAAGGTCAAATGTTTTTTTCTCTGATACATTACACATTTTAAACTGCAAAAGAAGTGAAGGTAACATATATATCACATATGTGAGACCTTCAATCATCTTGCGACCCCTCAAATTTATCTTGTGACCCCTGGGAGGGTCCTGGACTGAACTTTGAGAACAACTAACTACAGAGATGAGGCTGACGATATTTTCTACTTTACTTATTGTCAGAAAATCCCATTAAAAGCCTAACAAGTCTGCTAAGAAATATCGTCTGTGCAGCAAAGTCTGCTATAATGTATTCCTCTCTGCCATAGAGCTCCATGGTCCAAAAACTGCTGCCAAAGCTCTCATTATACAGGTCAAACCACTGCATGTGGCCGGTTCATGTATTTTCTCTGAAGAGCCTCAACAGGTGTTCTGGAAAATGTAAATACTTTGTAACGAAATAATTCATTTAACCTCATAAGATACTATTCTAAACAGTTAGCAGCTATCTAAAGTGGTCACTTGTTCCCGTCAAAAATTCACTAACACAAAAATATTAAACATTTCTTTGTATATTCTGCAATACTTCATGTACAGTCTTGACAAAGCATTAATACACTTTGACATTACAGTTGTCCACAACTGTCCCTTCACTCCTATGATAGTGGATACACAGATATCAGCCAAGTACTTTTCCGTGACAGTACTTTACATAAACATGTCCTGACTTGATCCTCACACACCACATCTGCCGCTGCAGGCTGCTCGGCGCCCACCCACCCTCTCCAAGGCGCTAACAGAAGATCTTTTATGCAAAGTGATAGAAACATCGTGCATTCTTGTCAGAAAGCTCATTCATGAAATACAGTGAGTGCAGCAGTTCAACAAGTTTATATTACGTCACCAACGTCACAAGCAGCCAAAAGTGAAGAGTTAAACTGTTATGATAATGGATACAAGCATGATTATATAATAATTATATAATCCTGTTATTTTACTCATGATAGGAAACCAAAGTGCCTGGATAATTGATTAAACAAAGGAACTATTCAGGAAAGTTCAGTCAATTATTCACAAAAACATATTTCCTAAATTCATTTGAGAAGATATTTTCTTAGTTAAAGGAAGCGAGGAGTATTTCTAAAAGCGCAATAAGATACAGGAAAGTTATCAGTGAAAAAAGGTTTTGTGATTACAGAATAGAATAAAAAACTTAATGAAAACAATAAATACAATAAATACAGAAATAACAAAACTATCAGTCCAGTCTCACCAAATTGTGTATGAATCAAATGACAATTTGTAAACCATTTAGGGATCAATAATAATTCCATTCTTGCTTTTTTTCATTTAACCCCATGTAGTCAGTACTGAGATGACCTACACAGGACTCTCAAACGGGAGACCAGTGTTTATGTTCTAAAGGGTTGTTGCATTGTTTTGTAGTTACGTTAGTGACAATTGTGACGTTTTTTTCTATACGTATGTTACGTTCTTTTCGTTTCACTTATTTCAAGCCTTACCGTGATGTTTTCCATATAACTAAGTGGTTTTTTTGCCTTAATGTAACTGGCTATGTCACGGTAACAATGTGGCATAGAACGACATATAGCATACAATACTTGTTACTGAGACTAATTTGTTACTCTGATTAAGGGATTTGTTGATGAAAAAAGATTGAAAAATGTTTTAAGACTTGTGAAAAAAACTTGACTGACTAATAAAGAACTTTAATAAACTTCAATAAAATTTAAAAAAAAACTACTTTTACCTCCCCTGAAGAAGTCTAGCAGCTATAAACATGCAAATTTGTTTTAATTTCAAAACCTTCAACAGACCCTGAGGAGTGGATTCTCAGTGGATGCCATTATGTGAGAAGAGCCTTCTCTTGTCAAACGCTGCTCATACATTATTCTACAGAGTGAAGCTCAAACAGCCATGTGAAGTAACACATTTGTGGGTGGAGGTGGATTTAAAAGTTGCCGCCATGAGACTAAAGTGTAGGTTGTGCAAGTGCAGATGTATCAAACCAGTCATCATCATCCTCATACAGAACAATAGTGGTTTTCTGTGATACCAGATAATAACAATCACTTTGCAGTCCAGCTTTAGTGAAATCCCTTGTTGGATGGATAGAATGACAAAAATCAGGGCGTTAACAGATTGTACTGTACTCGTCTGATTTGATCCAACCTTGAGCAGCTGTCTCTGTTTTTTTTTACAAGGCTGACAAAGTAGAACAGGTCTCCATCTGTGCTGCACCAGTCGATGGGACCGACCTCGACCCCCCAGGTCGACACAATGAGGAGGAAATCAACACAAATCCTGTTTACTCTTCACCTCACAATGTGATACATTAAACACAGTTCCCCCCCTTTTTCCCCACATTGAACAACAGCACAATAGGGAGTTGTTTAAATGAAAGACAGCTTTTGTAGGCATATGTTTGAAAATGTCTTAATACTTGCAACAGATATGGGGGATTTTTTTCTTATAACACACAAGCCCTACTAACCTGGAGATGACCAGGAGTGAGAAATGGTGTAAAAAAAAGTGTACCAATGGATACCAGAAAATGATCCCGATGAAGGTCAGTGTTAAGACTGAGGTCAAAGATCAGTGTTTAACATGGCAAGTGGGGCCACACACAGCTTCTGTGCAAATAGAAAGTTGTTGTTAACAGGTGAAAAAACACAATACACAGCATTTAACAAAATGCTGGAACATCCCTCTAATCAACCACTTTATTAATAGCAAAAAAGCAGAATGTAATCCTGTCCTGGTGGCTTTTTTTTCTGCTTCAACAAGCCAATCTTCCCACAGATAGTTATCTTATCATTTCCCAACGATGCATGACACACAAATTGTTAAAATACTTTCGCTTCTCTCTTATCAGAGAAGCGAAACTGTTATTAGACAAAGCAACACATTCCCTGTAAAATATCCTGAAAATGAACGTGTAAACAAATCGTTTTTGCACATATTCCTGTGTTGGAGGCAAATAATGAAATTACTGGTAATTTGGTTCAGTGTTAATTACCAGATTGTACTGTGTGACGGTGCAAAATGATCACCTTGTAGCAGTAGTTGAGCCTCTTCAAAATTAATTCTTGACTTTAGAGACAGCAGATGTCGAAATAATCTCACCACAAAGTCCATGTTTAATTTAAAATACTAACGCTGCTCTACTTTTCCGCCAACAATTATCCTTAACTGTCGATTATTATACAGAACCACTGCATGTGATCATTCAAAACAACAAATACATCAGGCTATCCTCTTAAGGTGATTAAATGAATTGACTGATTGAGCTGAAATCTAGGTGGGTTAATAGCCAAACAGTCAAAGCTGATTATGAGATGACCAGACTGATACATTTACATGACAATACATTTATAGTATCGCCTTAATCTGACTCTAATCATGCTATTAGTGTGCATGTGAACAGACTGATTATAGGTTACACACATCTCTTCATTGTGACCTCCACCTCTTTGCTTTACATTTTTGTTCCAGCCCTCCTATGCTCTGTCTGCCCTCGGGCTTTAAACGTCTGCTTAACGTATTTTTGTCTTTGCTCTCTGGCAGCTGTTTTACCTGTAACGTTCTGGCAGAGTGTGTCTAAGTATTGCTCTGTGGTTAATTTGAAAAACATAAAATATGAGGGCCTCTCAGTGTTGAAAGAGACAGTTACCTCCTATACAGTTAACAATCCTGAATATCTAAAATGTTTAATTTGTGTGTCAGTTATCCGACACAAAGATGATGTCTGACAAGCCTCTACTATCTTCTGAAACAGTAGCAACACATTGTGTAACCCTGCAAATACAGGGCCTTAAACGTGTTTTACCTGCTTTGGAATTTTTCATGTTTTAATGTATTATAATATTCAATCACAGTAGTTTTTTGTTTTTTTTAAATACCCTTAAATGTGTATAAAAAGTAAAGTATTTTACTCTTTAAAACGATGCATCTAAATCATGACCGGTCACTGAGATCAACTGTGTGTAGTCAAGAAGTTTCAATTCATTTTAGTATAAATACATCTGTATTTGTCTTGGTGCAACTTTTAGTCGCTGTTGTGCCAAAAGCAACGCTATGAAGACTGAGGAACACGATGAACAACTTCAGGAAAAGTTGATTGACAAGACTCTTTTTTGTGTTTTATAAGCACTGCAAAGCCTATAGTTTCCAAATTGTTGTGGACTACAGGAATGACAGTAAACACAAACATCAACCTCCACTCAAAGTCGGTTAACTTGGTGATTCTTCGCTTTCCTCGCAGATAAAATGTCTTCGGTTCTGTAGATGTTCAAACTTTCCATTATTCTGAGCACATTGAGGGCTTCTCATTGGCTTGAAAAGTGCTCAGAAGGTTAAAAAATGTAACATTTACATTTTTTTCTTGTTCATCCTTTGCCTACTGACGAGAACCGGCTGACATGAGAGTTAGTCGGTGAAGCTTGAGAGGAGATTGTTTTGTCAACGCTGAACTGTTGAGCCCGGCTGTTTTTTCTATGACCAAAGATGAGCAAAGAAAATAATATTATTTATAAGGCTTATTCCACTATTTTAGTTTTGCAGTATTTGAATGTGTTGCGAGAGAAAACTTTTAAATAAGTTTTATCAAAATCAAAGCGGTAAAAGTTTAGATCATGACTTTAAGTCAGTGATATCGGCTAGACACCAAAAAAACTGGATCCTACACTTCCCATAATGCATTAGCTTATTTTCTACGATCTTAAGGTGAAGAGCATCTTTAATACCAATCAGTTTGTTTACTTTGAGCTGCATTGTGTGTGTAAAAGCTGCTATTTTATACATTTTTGTATTATATTTCACCACATTTTAGAAAATCGGATTTTGGAGGGAAATATTTCACACTTGTCCTTATCATCTCCTTGTTGCTATCAGCTAAAGGATCGGTTGAACTCTATCTAAACCCTCAAACCCTCGACCCCAGTGAGAAAATGTAAAGCTACATAAATAAACATGTTATCAGTCAGTCTTTTCTACCTGTGCATGACAGCAGCTACCTGTGTGAAGCTGCTCAGACTCCGTTCACAACCACCTGATGGAAATCTTCTCCCGTTGCCGCTGACTCAGCAGGCTGGCTCAAAGTAAAACTTATGTCAATTGCTGTCAGCATTTATTTATCAGTGTGGAAGATCATAACTGCTAACTGGCTGCTTCCCAGGCTTTGGCAGGTTGTGATGCTCTGATACAAGAGATCCAAAACACTGAATCACTTAGTATCTGGATTTAAAGTTGCATTTTAACGATTTGATTTCACGATTTCACTTTCCTATTTGTTGTGTGGATTGTGACTCTTGTCTGTATTAGTCATCTGTAACTCTATCTTTTTTTGTGCCTTTAAAAATTATAAAAAAGGACTGGGCTGGCTGCAAAAACAAGGTTTCAAGTTCTCTACACTTATGTTTAAGTATTTGGTGCTCATCTGAGTGATTTTAGACATTTTGAAACAATGTGAGGTTTTCAGACGTTAACTCGTAAACTCGACTGGTGGAGAGAGTTACATGGTGGTGAAATACCGGTCTCGGTATAGACTGAAAGGACCATGTTCATTGGTTGTTAGATAGTTAAAAATGCAATTATGCAAGTTAAAATATGATGAAATTGGGGCGGTTTTAGAAATAATGTGTGACTATTGCAGGGCAGCAGAGTGGGGATCCCTCACAAAAGGTGATAAATGTACCGAAACATTAGAGCTGTAACGTTATCCTTTTTGCTCACTTGGATGATTGGATCATTTTGTTCATGTGCCTTCTTTATGAGTTACAAAAGTTGGTAAAAAAGTTTAATTCTTAAAATGTTTTTTGCTTGAAATCTTTAATCTAGCTTTTTTTTTGTATAACATTAGCATAACCAATGGTTGAAAAAAAAAATCTAATATTTTATTTAAGGAAAATGTGCTGCAGTGTAAAAACACTAGAAAGTAAATGTCTTACATTCAAAAGACATAGTAGTGTAAAGCACAAAAGTATTGGCATCAAAAAGTAAAAGCACTCCCTTGTGCAGAATGACCCATTTCAGAATCATATATATATAACTGGATTATAAATATTGGTGCATTAATGTTTAAATCCCTCAGATATTGCAGCTGGTAAAAGAAAAGACAATTTAAATAACTTTATATAGTTATTTTTTAGGGGTATATGGAAAGGCCAGTATTGACAATAAGTACAGTACTTGAGTAAATGCACTTAGTTACATCACATACTTAACTCTTAAGTGTAGGTATAGTATGGTAATTTTAACTGATGTCTTGAACGGTACTTTAACAGTTAATTTGCTATATTTCTTAAAAAGTTAAGTCCATTTCAGTACATTACATTACATTACATTACAGTCATTTAGCAGACGCTTTTATCCAAAGCGACTTACAGGAAGTGTAGTTGGGATGCTGCAGACACTTGATAAGCATTATAAGCCACATTTAGCTTTATGTCAGATAAGCATACAATATAATGCAACCACATTTCAAGGTAAAGAGCATCTTCAGTTCAAGTTCAATTTACTGTGTAAATAACGTGTTTTAACTTCCAGGTTCAATCTACTTATTTAAAGACTCTTTTTTTTTTTTTTTTTTACTGTTCTCACTAATGCTAGATAACTTTACATTAGGCTACATGATACATATGTGATAAAAAAACAACTGCTGACACAGACTAATTGCTGTACTAATGATTCACACGTGTTAATTAACCAATCACAACAGAGGAAAAACGCCCTGGAAATATATATATATATATATATATATATATATATATATATATATATATATATATAAAAAAAAAAAAACTTTAAACTTTATCTTTTTCATCTAAGTTGTAAGGCTGCTGCCTGTCTGGGAACAAGTGTGTGCGTGTGTTTCTGTGTGTGTGTGTGTGTGTGTGTGTGTGTTTCTGTGTGTGTGTGTGTGTGTGTTCTGTGTGTGTGTGTGTGTGTGTGTGTGTGTGTGCGTGTATTTCTGTGTGTGTGTGTGTGTGTGTGTGTGTTTCTGTGTGTTTGTGTGTGTGTGTGTGTGTGTGTGTGTGTGTGTGTGTGTGTGTGTGTTTCTCTGTGTGTGTGTGTGTTTCTCTATCTGTGTGTGTGTGTGTGTGTGTGTGTGTGTGTGTGTGTGTGTGTGTGTGTGTTGTGTGTCTCTTTCTCTGTGTGTGTGTGTGTTTCTGTGTGTGTGTGTGTGTGTGTGTGTGTGTGTGTGTGTGTGTGTGTGTGTGTGTGTGTGTGTATAAGAGAATAACGCCCCTCGGTGCTGCGGATGGAGAAGCGCGTCCCCTCAAGTCATTTCCAGCCCTGGATCTGAAGTGACAACATCTTGCACCGCTTCACTTTCTCTCTGTGGAATCTACTCGAGGATGAACTGAACCTGTTTCCTTTTTTTTTTTTTTTTTTTTTTTTTTATCTAACTGAGAGGGAGAACACACTATCGGATCTATGAAAAAACCCACGTGGATTAGTACAACCATTTTAAACCAGAAGGAATGCATATTTTCTTTGTGAAACTAACTTTCTTGTTGTCGCTGATAGCACTTACACGAGGTAAGTTGCGCGCGGTGGTGGTGGATGAAATCTCACTGTTTTATTCATCAGTAATGATATATATAATAAATATTTTTATGGTTATTTACTCCTTAAAGCTCAGAGTTAAGTTTCATTTGAACTTGTTGCATTCACTGCTTTGAAAACTAGATGAACTGAAGTATAGCAACTTTTTTTTTTTTACTCATCCTGCAGGTTTCTTCAGTTTACTGTTATTTAACATTAATTAACATTACTTAAATGACTACATGCACCTGTTGGCATCACATTCAACGCGTATTTTCTGCTCTCCTGGATCAATCCATCCTTTTGTACTTTCCCCCGGGCAGCTGTTGCGCGCTTGTCCAGCAAACACTTAACTTTATTTCCCACTAGCATGTAAACGCATGCCTTTGCACTTTGGATTCAGACCAGTATATATGTGTGTGTGTGTGTGTGTGTGTTTTTTTGGTTTTTTTATGTATTATTGCAAAGCTGTGTTACTCCCCCCCAAAAAATGGCACATTCTCTGTGGGACAGCTGCAGAGAGGAGCATGCAACTGCCAAACCAGTGTCAAGTCCTCCTGTTCACCACACAAAAACCAGCTCTTCTGAGGTGGCAAGAGTCACACCTAGACTTCACATTTATGGACCATTACATGTGCTATTTGTAATTCCCCTGAGGAAAACAAACATTTACTGAATCAGATGGACTGCTATAAAAAAAAAAGTTTTCAGCAGGTGTATTAAAACTTTCCTTTCGCAGGTCTAAGATGCTCCATGCCCACGGAGTTGTGTTTGAACCAGGGGAGGTGTGAGGCATCTCTAGATGGCAACGGAGAGTGCAAGTAAGTTTTCAACATCTGTCATTCCTCTCCTTCTTACCCTGTAAATGGCGAGGAATACCTGCAGAGAGAAAATGTGTATGAATGTGGAATTTGACATGACTCAGATTTTCTTTGGGTTTTGACATGTGAGGTCTGTAAAAAGAGGAGAGGGTGGGTGAGGAGAGGGGGGTGAGTGCTCACACCACTGTTGCTATTTCTGGGAGGCAAATGGTCAGAGAGCTGAGACAGAAATGAGTGGACATTGATGAGGACAGGGGTCACTGAGAGAGAGAGAGTGTGTTTATGTGTGTGTGTGTGTGTGTGTGTGTGTGTGTGTGTGTGTGTGTGTGTGTGTGTGTGTGTGTGTGTGTGTGTGTGACTGCCACCACACTCTCCCGTCTGCAGCCAGACTCTCGCAGCCCCTAAATCTTGCTTTTTTCTTTTCTTTCACGGAGCGACAGCTGGGGTTGCCAGAAGCTCAGCGACCATTGTTCTCCGCCGCGATTAATTCTGTGTGACTAATCTGGGTGAGGCTTCCCAGAGAGACCCTCAGACCCTGTCCTCCTACCTCCCCCCCCTCACCTCCCTCACACAACCCCTCCTCTCTCCTGGGATTGTGTCCCTTCCTCAATGGCCCTCAGTGCTCTCTCTCTCTCTCTCTCTGTCTCCCTCTATCTCTCTCTCTCTCTCTCTCACTCCCCTGGACAGATGGCATTGGGTGGATGTTTTTTAACCTGCTTAAAAAAAAAATGGAAACAAATTCTATACATGTTGTTCTTTTTTTTTTGTATTCGTAGATGTTGTCAGTCAACATGTAAACCGATAAGCTCCAGCTTTGCCCAGAACTCTCTATTATTATTTTTTTTACAACAATAGTCTACTTTGCGCTTGGCTCTATTTCCATCCTGGCATGAGCAACACCAGCCAGTGTCACCTTACTGTTGCAGAGGCGAATGATGGGGCCGGCCGGGTCACTGCTCCGAAACTGTAGGACATCTTGGCCCCGCGCCACATCTTAATTTGGTCTGGTTGTGTTATTCACCCCTCAATCAGCCCCCACCCTCCCCTCCCCAGCCTCCTCATTGGGCCACAAAGCCATCATTGTGCCGCTGCGCTGTCCTCCTCCTCCTCCTCCTCCTCAGACTTCGCCAATTAAACACGGAGATGAACATCCTCGCAAGTTTTCAAAAGGGTTTGAGCGCGCAGCAATGTGTGAGAGTGTGGTTAAAACGTTGCTGCGTTGGTCGTCACTGGGCCACCAGAGGGCCGGGAGCAAAAGTTTAGGAAGTTCAGGAAGCAAAGTATTCACAGCAGAAACTTGGAGCTGAAGCAGTTAGTCTGTTAATCCATACATTGATCGCAAGAAATAAATTTGAAATTTGATTAATCATAAATGTATTTATTAAAGCAAAAGTAGAAAATATATATGGTATAGTTCAAGATGTGAGAATGTAAAGATTTGCTGCTATTCTTCGTCACATATTGTTGTCAACTGAATTTTTTTTGGGTTTGCAACTTTTGGTTGAACTAAAAGAAGACATTTGAAGTTGTCCCTTTAGGCTCCGGTGTTTTTTTCACAATTTGGTGACATTTTAGATCATTTTAATGATATTATGCTTGCTTGTGTATTTTGCCCTGCTGGAGTTACTGTAAAGCAGTAAAACAGGTTGTCAGTGAGGTTTCAAGTTGCTGCTGTTGTGTGATTCAACATGTGTGGAGGGGACTTTTTGTTCTACATTTGAGACTAATATTGTCGACAAAATCTTTTTAGACATTGAAGATTTTTTTCTGTCAGGTCAGCATGTGAATTCTTACATCGTCAGAGGAAGCTTAGTGCTTAGTGCTTACTGTTACACGACTGAAGGGGAAATCCAGCGATTAAGCATTACACCTCCACAAGTGAAATGCAGCCGAGCTTTTTGTATCCAGACTTTCAGTGCCATTAGTCATGGTCAAAAATATTCCTGGTTAGGATCCATCAAAATGAAAACAGTAGCATCTTTCCTTGGACCCTCCCTGGTAAAGGCCGAAGTCTTTCAAACTCAACGCAACAAGTTTGTTATTAAAGTTATTCAATCTCAAATCCTGACTAAGATAACCCTAATGACATCCCTGGTGTTGTCAGATCCAACAAAAACATTATACTGTAATGTTTTCAAAGACTGAATCCTTTACTAGGGCTCGACCAGTAACCCAGGTTTACTAACATTCCTTCTTAGGGTTAATTTGGTTAATGATAAAGACTTAATTTATATATTTTTAATCAGCTTGTGATATCCTGCTCGGCCAGGGAATTTTTGTTCCTCATTCCTGACCGGATTACGAGTTAGTTTCTCCTCATTGAAAAAGCCGTCGCCTCTTGAACTCAAGTGTTGTGTCGAGGTCAACCAAGTGGAATTGGATGCTTCAGTTTTATTTAGTCTGACAGAGATGCCTACTTGACATGCCATACCATGAATACCACCTCCCGCTTCGTATCTGGCTCACCCGGCCTTGCCAGATCCCGACTGAAGTATTATCTCCAAAGAGCTCGGAGGAGGAGGCCTCTCATTTACTGCAGAGGCTTTGGCAGCAGGAGCGAGCAGTGACAGAGCCGAGCCGATCCAGACCAGGAGAAAATAACTCCCAAAAATTCCAGTGGCACAATGGCCAGAATGAAAGCGGCTGGCGGCAGCGCTTCTGTCTGCCCGGAGAGATGAGAGATGTCCAGCGAAGAAGGACGCTGCTGAGAGATCACAAACTTTAATCACCGGTTAGTCGGTGTGATGAAAAAATACAACTGACAGCCTGTTGATCACAGGGAGTCACATGGTTGTTTAGGTTCTGCTAATAAATGAAGGCATAGAGTTTGTATGCATATGGCTGGACTGGAAGGAAGCAAGCTTATCACAGAGACAAATACTTTTTCAAATTATTAGTTTTCCACCATTAAAACAGTTTTGAAGATGCTCTCCAAAACTGGTAGACGTAAAACCTTTATAAGTGCATTTGGGATCCATGAGCTCCATTATAGTTTGAGAAATAAAAATATGTTCTCTTCCAATCACGTTTTCTTTTAACAAAACAACCAAAACTTATCGATACATCAGTTTCAACTGCAGCTACACAGGTCAAAATAAGTCACATTTTGTGATTTTCTTATTCGTATCTGAATACATACAAATAGATATGTAAACAACACTGAGAATCTGCGCATGCATTCATCGCTATTTTGAAATATGACAGCTTTCAATACTTAATGCTACAAATACATATGACACATAGCAAAAATACTTGTGCTCACCAACTCTCCATCACCTCTGACTCTTTCTGCAGATGGTTCGTTCGTATTTTTGTGTAGCCGGTTGTTTTTGTCACGTTTATTTTTTGAGATTTTTTAGTTTTTTTGGGGTGAGGGGGAGTTTCAGATTTTTCTGTGTTTGCAAAAGATAACAAAAACAAAGTCTTTAATTCCTCGCTGGTATGTGCGGCGACTACTACAGTATGAAACCACTTCAATGAAAGTGAGCCCTTGTTCTGGGGATTCCTTAATGGCACCTCTGTTCGCCCCGGTCAGATGAGTCTATCTCAACACACACCCCCACCCCCCAAGCATCCATTCAGAGTCAGGAAACAGCCTCAGAGTGGCCCGAGGGAAGAAAAGGTGCCGTATCTGATCATATCATCACACAACGAGAAACACAGAGCGCGAGGCTTTTATATGGCCGCCGGTGTCGGGTTCCCGTTGGCAAGAGTCCGGCTGGTGAGAGGGCTGATCGTCAGGAGTGCTCTGGCTGAATGAAGTGACTCGGTGGTGGGGGAACTTCATCGCAGAGGATTAGTGATATTTGAGCCTCCCTCGTTGGCATATGCCAAGACAAATCACATAAACTTTGATCGCAGACTGACAGCGTGTGTGTGTGTGTGTGTGTGAGAGACAAAGACACTGGGCATACTCCAAACCACACTTCCTCATTTCTTTATTTTTCTTTCAGCCAGACCACCTGTCTGTGGGTTACTGGATAACAACTAAGAGGGAGCACAGCAGCATGCTCCATAATACCCATGATTACTTGTGGTTTTTAGCCCAATTCAGCTCCACACAGGAACAGATTGACTTTGTTGGCCCAGGTGTGCGTTTCGCTTTTCAGTCGCTGCTGATACACACTTACTCACAGGATATTTAGGAGGATGGAGCGTGATGGCTTTGTGGTTCAGTTAAGCAGTAATGCAGATTGTAAGACTGATAACGATCATGGTTTCCGTTACACGGAGAAAAAAAAGTATCCTCAAGGCTCGTAAATTACAACACAGTGTTTAAGCCAAGATTACTTCTCGAAGACATAACTCAGTCAAATCCTAACACGTAGACATGACACGCATATTTTCAGATTAGATAGTGACTTACACCTCCCAAGGATGTCATCATCTTTCCCTAAATCTCCTTAAAAATAGCAGAAAAAGACTCTCCCTACACCTCCAGAACTTGCCTGAGAATCATCAAGTTGTCTTCAGTATTACAGTTATCCAGTGATAGCTGCCTGCACAGCCATTGGTACATTGCAAAAAAGAAACTGATAATACCTTATTCGGCATAATTTTAATGGCGTAAATTTTGCTAAAATGTAAACAACTATAGCTTTAAGAAAAATGGACAAATAACACCCGATGGTTTGTTGTCTGATATGTTTAAGCAGCTAAAACACAAAATCCCACTGACTTACATATCAAAACAATACAAGGTGGCATTTCACCCCTTTTAACCATAATTTGCGGAGCGAGCAGACACTGGCTTGCAAGTTACCGTTTAACAGCCAACAGGTAATTCTGTTGTTTGGCAAACTCACAAAATAAATGAATAAACTGTACAGTGTATACAATCTGGCAGTAGAATCCTGGTCTTGATTTAAGGGGGACTGGTAGGATGCAGTGGTTTTGACATTTTGGCGTGTACAGCATCCACCTGAGTGTCCGGTTGCAGGTTGTCAGCTACACCTTCAGACTCCCGTAAAGCACTCAAGTGGTTCCCAGACTTGTTAAGTCGGCAGTGGCAGAAGTCATTAGAGCTGCTAAGACTCTCAAGACATTCACCCACACACACACACACACACACACACACACACACACACACACACACACACACACACACACACACACACACACACACACACACACACACACACACACACACACAGAGTGGTTGGTCCCTGAGGGAGCTGACTTTTTCCCATGAGCTGTGTCCAGGACGCTCCCAAATATACAGGGTCTCTAATGAAGGCTTCCAGATGTGGGCTGGCCAGGTCAGCTCTCCTGTACGATTAGAGAGGAAGGAAAAAGAAGGATGGATGTAAGGAGAGGCAAAGAGGGGCAGCGTTTCCCCTGTAATTTCTCTAGCCAGTGGGGATTTGGTGGTTCACTTTGGTTTCAGCTGCATAACAAAAAGCAACCCTGCCTTTTTTTTTGTGCCAGCTTTGGTTTTAGTGGAAGAGCTATTTTCATTTCGGCAGACTTGGATTTGTGTGATTGAAATTGAATTTTGAAGCCTGCATTTCAATGTTGATTTTCGCCACCAGTGGTGGCAGAGTTGTCACAGTGGTGAGCCACGAAACGCTGCTGGGAGAGGGCAAAAAGAGAGAGGGGAGTGTAGAGGAGAGGAGGAGAGACACCCCCCCTCCCCTTCTCTCTCCCCTTGGGGCAACGCTTTAAAAACAGATCAGACAAGACTAAAGGGGACTTAAACCAGACACAGAACCAAACAGCCAGGAAATGAGAACGGGTGGTGGGGAGACAGGAGGGAGGAGTGGAGGAGGGAGGGTCGGAGGTACAAACATGTTCCACTTACACAGTTTGACTCCTGGCGCTGAAGGAGACACCTGAGAGAGAGAGAGAGAGAGAGAGAGAGAGAGAGATGTTATTATCATTACAGTTATTTACATCTTTAGGTAGGGCTGCCACTGATGCAACTTTTTTTTTATCAGACCAAATATAAAAAGTATATTTTAATATTATTAATATATATATATATATAAACACAAAAATATTAGCATGTCCTCACACAGATACCTGAAAACGAAGCTATACCAATGAGAGTTTGGCATTCTTACCAGAATAAAAAGACCTGTCCTTTAAATCATTACCAATTAATATGTGTTTAATCGACTAATTGATTAGTTCCTACTTCACCTTTGACCTCCCTGGTTTACAGTAGCTGTGGGTGAACAAAGTTTTCCACTGCATTGAAGGTTTTTCCGACATTTCGGCTGTTTCACTTTCAGTTATTTTTTCACGTAAAGAAGTTTAAGTAATCTGTTCGCTTGCGTGTTTGTTGCCATATCAGACTTTGTTGTCAATATATCACTTAACACTTATTTTGGCGAGTACACTGTTATCAGCAACGATAGAAATGATTTCCATAACCTTTAAATATTATCCCAGTTGTAATAAACCAGATTTCTTTCTTTATCTAACATCCTGATCATGCGTTATTTACTGTTACCAAATATCTAAATGAACAGGCTGAACAAAGAATAATCCTAAAATACTCTTAATTATGTCATTTACAGAAATGGAACCTGACCCTGGTTCGGTCTCCCACAGAGCTTTACAAGGCACAATAAATGTATAAATGCACAACCTAATTCACTAAGCTTCTTAAAATGGATACAGATTTGGGGTCTGTACAGCTGCCAAAATCTGCCCCGCTCTCTCCAGGTTTTTATTTGTTTACAGTGCACATGTGTGTAGCCCCGCATATGACGCGTTCAAAGCCTCCGTCCTCGTCTGTGTGTGACCTCGGAAAGATGGCAGATGGCAGATTGGCCCGGCGGAGAGGGAAAAGCCCCCTTCAGAGTGACGCCTGGCCAAGGGTCAGATGTCACCACAACATCTGCTGCAGGCTCGAGCCGCCGCCCGGCCCCTGTTATTATGCATCCCATCAGTGTCGCCGACCTGTTGCCACGGGCTACTGCGGCGGCAACAGAAGAAGAGACGGCCCCCCAAAGAAGTGAGAGCGGAGGAGAACAATGAGGGCTACCGGGCGGGGATGACAGAAAAGATAATAACAGTATCGGCCTTACCCCTGAGATAATTCCACTGCTGTCCTGCAGTTATACGATACCTCCCCAGCACCTGATATTTGCTCAGCTTCTGATTTGTGCCCCTCTTTTCATGTCTTCTTTATTTACCTTTCCAGCAGCCCAGTTTACCTGCTGCTGTTGAGATTATCCCGCTCACCAGGGCGGCAGATTTCTCTTGTTGGAGCAGCTGCTTTTCTCTGTTTGTTTTGAATACAGCCAAGACTCCATAAAAGAGTCGTTGGATATCTTTTCTTTTACTCCCCCCCCCCCCCCCTCCCCAGCCTCCACCTATTTCTAAGTGTGTGCTCTCATTGAGACAGTTAGGCTCGCTGTTTTGTGCCGAGCGTGTATTTGACGGGCTCATGCCAAGTTAAAGAGCAAACTGTTAGCATTCTTCGCCTAGCGTGTGCTACAGTTGACTTATGCCTATCACCTCAGCCGGAGTGTGTTTGCACAGTGCGTCCACGTGCAACCAGTTTAAGGCTCCTTGCGTCTCGATCTGTTTGTCTTTCGGGCCTCGGTGTGAGACGCCTGGCTGTTTTGCAAAAAGGGGAAGATGCCAGATTTCAAGTTTTTTGTTTTTGTTGCAAGGAGCCACAGAAAGTGAGACTGCCAGCGAGCCTCGGGGTTAAGAATCAGCACAGGAGACTCTTTAGAGTAAACACCACAATTCCTTCTGAACTAGCAACCCCCTTTATGCTTTTCTCCTCCTCTGGAAAACCCAACCAAACCAGTTCCAGCTTCCTTTCTCTCAGACTCCTTTTGTTTGTCCTGCTGCTTGTGTGTGTGTTTTGGATTTTTAAAGCTTTTCTTTTGCCTTACGCTTGGCCTCAAAACATCGCAGACCGCTAAAACGTTGCAGAGTAGATCGGGGGTGAACTTGGATGCAAGTTTGAAGGGGGGGGTGAGTGAGCAGTCAGTTGAGACTTATAAATCCTAATGTGGTTACTTACAAATGCAAAGAAAAAGGAGGGGGGTGCACAGAGGGGAGCGAGCGGATGCCAGCGACCGTACGACTTTGAACAGAGGAAGTGAAACCAGTAATGAGAAAAAAATGCAGGGATGAGCCATTTATAATGAAAGACGATTAAGAGAAAGATTTTTTTTTTTTTTTTTTTTTTTTTTTTTTTGGAGACAGAGAGGAGGGAAAGGAGAGGAAAGAGGAGGTGTAGCTGAATAAACCCGGCCTGTGGTCAACTCTGAATGGGGAGGAAAAACAATGGGCCCACTCATCCTTCGCTCTCTCTCTCTCTCTCTTTCTCCCTCTATCCTCTCTTCCTCGGTCGCTCTTTATTTCTCTGCTAAGTAGTGAGGGGAGAAAAGGGGAGGGGGGGGCCATTCAGATTCCAACACTGTAAAAAATGTCCAACCCGACATATGTTTGCTTTTATATCATTTGGATTCGTTTTGAAATGGAAACCACACACTAATTCAATAGTATTAAAAAAACAAACCTCATAGTGAGTATTTTAGACTAATTCTTAAGTTGATAAGCTCATTTCTTTGCACTGCGTGGCCCCTGGGTCCGTCTGGGCTTGAAGACAGTAGTAGGATGGGGTGCCATGCAGAGGAAGGAGGCAGAGCGGTGGGATATGGGAGGTGTAGGGGGAGAAGGAGGAGGAAGGGTGGGGGTGGGGGTGAATGGCCCGGGAGCAGCAGCTGCCGTCTCCTCATTAACATGCGCACCTGCTCCCTGCGGCCTTTCTCCAGCGAGCTCGTGTGGCGCCTCACGACCTCAGCACCCGCCACCGCTGGGACTGAACTGGACTGGCCCTCTAGCAGCCAGATCTGCTGCTTCTCGCCACTGACCCCCCTCCTCCACACACACACACACACACACACACACACACACACACACACACACACACACACACACACACACACACACACACACACACACTCCTACTGTCCTCGATACGGACGCTCAGAAATTATGTAGAGGAATTTTTATTTTTCATGTACAGATACGTCTGTCTCAACAGATTAAATCAGAAAGTGAAACAGAGTATCCAGAGTTACAGTAACTCTAGTTTCTGTTGTTGAAGTTTAAATTCGTAAGAACAATAGAACGGTTTCACTATTACTGCAACTACAGTAATAAGTCAAAAGCTTTTGCGTTTTAAAATAGACATCTCATTTAATCAGGATTGATTGTTTGTAAAAGACAATATGTGACAGCTTTGAGCCAAATGTCTTAAACAATCGCAGCTCTGAAAGGCAATTCAAAACAACCAACCAGAGTCGATTAGAATAAAACGTATTGTTATTGCACAGAGTACAAGTTATGAGACAACAGAATGCAGTTTAGCAGCTAAACAGAAGTGCAAAAAGTAGTAAAGTGCATACCTATGGGGGTAATAAAGGGAAAACACAGGAAGCGTAATAAAGATTTGTAAATGATTGATTAATTATGTAAATTACAATAATTAATCAGATCAAGAGTACGTCTTCTTTTTCTTTCAGAGACTTACTGGATCTTTATACTGCTGTTAAAGTGTTTTTGGGGAACCTTTTCTGCATTAAGGGTCCAATACTAGAGGCTATATAATGACTCAACCAATGACTTAATAATTTACAATTTCTTTATTATGAGCATGCAACAGATTCAACTTTCAGCTTCTGACGCCAGAGCTTAAACCTTAACGTTAGAGTGATCACAGTCCAAATGACACTGAGCTAAGGTACGACTCTCCGCTCTCTACGCGCAGACATGCCACCACTCACTACTGCTGTTTGTGCAGCGGGCAGCCTAGCATGTGATGTTTTCTTTTCCTTACCACAGTCCTAAGGCTGTCTAATCCCCCCAGAGGGAGACCCTGTCTAAACACAGGCCCGTCCCTGCAAACCCTGTCCCCAAACCCACGGCACACACACACACACACACACACACACACACACACACACACACACACACACACACACACACACACACATACACATACATACATACTGGACCCCCTGGGAATGTTTGGGGACGTGGTCCTGCCAGCCCCTCGGGGCTAACAGACTGGCTGTCTCTGTTCAGGTATTTGAGAGTGATGGCGGGTTTTGCCGTTGTGGGAAGGCCGCTTTCATGTCGGCAGGATGTTTTATGCGTGGGAATAAAACACAACGTATTGAAAGTGACCAGTTGTTTGTCGAGATTTCTAGACATTCCCTGTGTGATTTATTTTTTTTCCTCTGTGCAGGAATTTATATTCCACAAATCTCTCAGGTAGCGCCACTGTCTCCTCCTTTTCATCCTCTTCCCAACCTCTTGTCTCATGCTGAAGCAAATTCTCTCTGGGGAGGGAAGAATATCGAGCGTTGAGGTGGGGGCAAGGTGCTTTGAAGTGTCCGTAATGTTGGCTAGCAGCTCAAACACCGTGGCATAGATGCCGCCTTGTCCTCAGGATGAATGAGTGCTGACAAAAGGGTCAAAGCGAGCACATTTCAGCCCCGAGAGCTGCTGAATGGTGCCACGATGGCTGATTTTCTTGTCTCCTGATTTTCGGAGCGGACAGATTAGAAGCAAGAATTCCAACTGCAGATTTTTTTGTTTTTTTGTTCTCGTCGTCGGTGCTATTGAGTAGACGCTTTAGTTTTGTAATGACCGAGCCTCCCTGGCCACCCAGTGTTGTTGACAACAGTATTGAATCCCTGAAGTTGATGAAAATGGGGCTGTGGCAGTAGGTAGGGTCTAATGTGGTTGTTTTTGGAGTCAAAAAGAGCTGCAAAAAGAGCCGGGTATTGAACCTCATAAGCTAAGCTAACTGGCTGCTGCCAGTAGCTTCATATTTATTGTAGACATGAGAAATCTCTCACAGAGGGATTAATCGTTTTTCGCAAAATGTTGAACTTTTCTGTTTATCAGGTATTCACAGATTTAAAACCCACAGTGGTATTGCTGATTGAATTGAGGCAAAGTCATTGTAGGACTGCCTGTGCTAGGGAAACATTTAATATTAAAGCTAGGGTAGGTAATCTTGAGAAACTAGAAAGCGTACTAGATTAAAAAAATTAACCAACAAAAAAAAAACATGAACATTAACATATCATAATGAACGGAAACAACGAACTTGGCTATTGTTAGTACTCACAGCTGTATGGTCAGGCAGGTGGACTGACAGGTATCGAATTAAATTATTGGACAGGCTTATTACAGCGCTACAACAGCCACAGATAAAATATCTTTGTCCCTTTTTAACAGAGCTTTGGATTCATTCATTAATCTCAGGATGTAATGATTTCCAACAAAAATATCCCAAATGTTTTTACGATTACCAACCTTGCCTTTAACAGAAACCTGGCTTCAGTGATTAATAAAACAAGAGAGGATATCTTCATATAAAGGAGCTGGAACAAGGAAATGTTTGGCATTTTCACACAATAAATGAAACAAAGAGATTAATCAGATATTATAATTGTTTGCAGGATCATTTCATGCATGCATTTGGGAATGTAGGAGGTGTGTGTGTGTGTGTGTGTGTGTGTGTGTGTGTGTGTGTGTGTGTGTGTGTGTGTGTGTGTGTGTGTGTGTGTGTGTGTGTGTGTGTGTGTACAAGTATGCACACTGTGTAGGTATGAGTGTGTGCATGCTCTGTGTGTGTGGCCCCCTCTTTGTTGAGCCGTGCATATCCTCAGGGGACTCCCTTCAGCTCCTCTCATTGTAATTGTTAATGTGTGAATCCCAGTGATCCCAGTGATCTGCAGGGTCTCTCTCTCTCTCTCTCTCTCTCTCTCTCTCTCTCTCTCTCTCTCTCTCTGGAACTTGTCCACTGGGGTCCAAGCTGCGTTTATGACTCGACCTGTGAGAAACATCACAGGAGGCCCCCCCCTCGGTTCAGACCTCTCCGTTTTACAGCCTGAAACACATTGTTGGCGGGGGGGCGACAGCAGAAAGACGAATGTCCCGTTTAAAGGGTAGCTTCTCATGGCCGTGTTGCCGTGTTGTAAAAACAGCATGGACAGCACCGTCGTTTAAGAGGAATGGATTGTTGGTCCTGTTTGTTACCCGAGCAGCTGATTTATAAGCACTGTAGCAAAGAAGAAGGGCTGACCCCTGCTAGTGTTGTCTTACCCCTGTGAACTCTTCCATCCGTGCTGAGATCCAAAGATTGGATGGATGAAAATAGTGTTTGGGAATTCCCTTTGACTAATTCCACTCTTTGTAATGCAAATTTTAAATGAAGAAGGAATGGACATTTATTAGTACACCAATATATCTTGCAGAGACAGAGGTTTTTATTAGATAATTAAGAAATGGTTTGTATTCATTATATAATGGTGGTTCTTTATGATCTTTTGTTTGATAAATAATGACTTAAATGGGGCCCAATGGTCAGAATTTTGAATCAGCCATAATTTAATTAATTTCACCAAAATAAGAAAGGAAATGTCATTCATAGATGCTTTTGTGTTGTCTTTGTGAAAAGTTTGAAGGTGTTTTAAATGGCGAGCTGAGCTTATTTTATCCCAGTTTTTTTGTTGGATCAAATAGCTGCAAAGTATGTTTGGTTATTAGAAATTTTTCGTTTTGTAAAGGAAAAACTCCTAAAAGAAACGGAAAATTCTTCAAATCTCACATCTAAGAAAAGAAAATCTGTAAAAAGGGTCATAAATGAGATAAAGATGCATGTCACAGTCTGCAGAAGTCATGTATCTCCTTAATAGATGCATCTTTCTCACTCCTCACCTGTCAAAGGCTGCACAAACAATGTTTCTGACCTCTCTATCTGTGTTTTCTCAGTTGCCGGGACGGATACACAGGGAGCAGTTGCCAGTTCCATGACCCCTGCACCAACACGCCATGCATGAACGGCGGCACGTGTCGCGCCGTGCCCAAGGGGAACACGGTGGACTTCAACTGCACCTGCAGACTGGGCTTCACCGACCGCCGCTGCCTGACGCCCGTCAACAATGCCTGCATCAGCTCGCCGTGTCGCAACGGAGGCACCTGCGAGCTGGAGAGCCTCAGGACGTACAAGTGCCGCTGCCCACCTGGATGGTCAGGTAACACGCAACGATACTATGACAGTGATGCAGTGGGTTTTAAACTTGGGAGTTGATCGTAAGCTATATCTGAGGGGTTGCAAGATGATAAGCAGGATAGGAAAATAGAAAAAAAACAGATAAACCTACAGATTTGTCTCTTGTCTTGTTTTTTTCATATGAATTATTATATCATTGGGAATATCAGTCATTTGTGGAACTTCATTCTTTTGAAAGTAAGACACCCCAACTAATAGATATCGGCATGAAACCTCCCCAGTTGTTTACTTACATTTGCAATCATTTTTTGTATTGCAAGCTTGCTGAAAATGCATGTTTCAATATGCAAATCAGGCATTATATCATCAAATATATGCAAATATACACAAATCTCCAGAACAAAAAATCTGAACAGTGGATTAAACCTGGTTCAAAATTCTTGTTTCATTTTGTTGACTTATTAGACTTAAAGGTTTTTAGAGAGGGGATTTTGGATATCTCTTTGTATCGATTTTCCCCATTTATTAGGAATAAAATATTACATAAATCAGGCTATGAATGATACATGAACCAACCCCTCTTCAAAAACAAAGTTTAGAAGTTTTCTTTTCAGTAGTCGAAGAAGAAGAAGAAGAAGAAGAAGAAGTTTCAGAAGCAATGTTGCACAAAAAAATGTAATTTGGCATGACACATTGTGTTTTTACCTGAGGCGTCTCCTCCTAAATCGGAAGAAACCCTGAGAAAAAAAAGGCCCTCGAACATCCTTTCTCTGTGCCCTCAGGTAAACTGTGCCAACAAGCCGACCCCTGTGCCTCAAACCCGTGCGCCAACGGCGGCCAGTGCTCCGCCATTGAGTCCAACTTCATCTGCTCCTGCACGCCCTTCTTCTCCGGAAAGACCTGCAAGCAGGACGTCAACGAGTGCGAAGTGAGCCAGTCCCCTTGCAAGAATGGCGGGGCGTGCATCAACGAGGTCGGCGGCTACCGGTGCCAGTGCCCGCAGGAGTACACGGGCAAGCAATGCGAGAGCCGCTACCTGCCCTGCATCCCGTCGCCCTGCCATAACGGAGGCACCTGCATCCAGAAGGGAGAGACCAGCTATGAGTGCTCCTGTGTGCCAGGTAAGGGGGGGGCACTTCATTCATGGATAAGTAGGTGGTGCTTATTGATGTGATGATCTGGTTTCATCACTTTAAGGCCTGGTCACACCACTATTTAAATCTTTATTAATTAAATGCTGATGTTCCCAGCACCATTGTACCATCCACTTTGATTTAACCTCCTCTGTCAGAGTATAAAATGCTTAAAAAATATTTAACATTAATTAAAAGGTACAGCATGTGTGTAGCGTGTTAGCAGTTAGCTCATCTGCCACAGTCGTTGGCCAACTAGCCCTGCAAGTTGTTGCTACGTCATCAAGCTTTTAGACCCAAATATTTGGTCGAGATAGGTGGATGACTTCCTCAGTTCCACCTTCAGGTGTTTCCTGGCCTTTACGTGGTTTATTGTTATGAAGAAGAAAAGTCTTGAGGTTGGAATATCGATCAGATTCGTCATTTGTAAGATGACGTGATCCTCTTGAGTTGAATTGAAATCTTACTGCCTGCTAGTTGCTGCTATCATGGATGATGTCATAGAAGGAAGGGCTGTTCCTGGTTGTGTGTGTGTGTGTGTGTGTTTTCATACATATGTGTGTGTTTGTGCTTTGGTGTGTCCAGTGTGTGAACAAGGCAGAGCAGGAAGACCTGGGGGCTTATCATAAGGAAATGGTCAAAGGACAACATCCTCTTTACGTAGCAGAGTGGAGCAAAGCTCGCTTGGACTTTAGTCGTGCCCTCCATCTCTAAAGTCGCCTTGTTTTTGTCCGTTGACCACTGAGTCCATAAAAAGCTGTTCCTTGAAACATCCTTCTTAGAAATCCTTTTCTATTATTTTCTTACCCTTTAAAACAACATAATATAAACTCAACATCCTCCTTAAAGGTGAACTTTGGAGTAGTACACAACCAGCATCATGGAGACATATTTTTCTGAGTATGTCCTCGTTTTATCTTGTGCATGCAAATGAAGACTCCCATTGGAGGGTGACAAGGGAATGGATTTTTACTCCTGTTCCATCCCACTCCCACAAGAAAAAAACCAAAACCTGTTGTCGTGTTTATTCATAAAATAACAGCATATTTATTTATAAAAACTGACCTATTGTTGTTGATGATTCCCATCCCATCCCGCTCCCATTTATTGTTTTTCCTTATTTTACGAAATAATAACGCGACAAAGGCTGACAGAACCCATTTTCATTTTATTCATTCAAACAAACACTAATGCCATCTTCAGTGTGTAGCAGCAACGAATGATGTTATGGAGTTACATGAAGGAATTATTAAATCTTGTCACGTCCTCTTGAACATATTCAAGGTACTGTAGCTGAAAGCAACAAGCACTGATTTTATTTCTCTGAAATATCAGTTTTCTAATCAAATGATGCACAACTTTTAAATACATTTTCAGATAATAATTTATTAGCGGTTTGATTCAGAAGTAGCCCGTTAATTGTTTAGGAAACATTGTGAAGCTTTTTATAAAGACTTCTGGCAGTGGAAGTGATGACTTGTACTGGTTTTGATTTATTTTGTCCACCATGCCACATGTTCAGTCCAGCGGTTGCCTCTTGTGTAACTGTATAGCAGTATAGATGTTATTACACAGCGAGGTTACCACAGACCTCAAGAGGATACATCTGTCTTCTCCCTTTGGGAGGAAAAAGGCAGTTGACCACATTTAACTGTAGAGTTAGTTTCACTCCCTGTTGTAGATGGGAGATTGAGGAAACATTAGAAATTGAAAAATCTGAAGACAGTATGAGTCTTTTACTCACATTTCACTCTTTGTATTTCAGGTTTTACAGGAAAAAACTGCCAAAGCAACATCGATGATTGCCCAGGTCACGAGTGCCACAATGGAGGGACATGTGTAGATGGAGTCAACACTTATAACTGCCAGTGTAAACCAGAGTTTACAGGTTTGTAAAGCGATGATCCAGTGCAGAAACTTAAGTCAAATCACTTTAATCAAGCCGGTAGGCGCAGAAGAAGAGTGATTTAGGGTAGCAAACCTCCTTTAATCCTCCGACCGCTGCTCCTCCCGCAGGTCAGCTCTGCACAGAGGACGTTGACGAGTGCCAGCTGATGCCCAACGCCTGCCAAAATGGCGGCACGTGCCACAACACCTTCGGCAGCTACCAGTGCGTGTGCGTGAACGGCTGGACCGGCGACGACTGCAGCGAGAACATTGATGATTGTGCCAGTGCTGCGTGCCACCAAGGCTCCACCTGTCACGACCGCGTGGCTTCTTTCTACTGCGAATGCCCCCACGGACGCACAGGTAACTACTCGTTTATTTTGAATCATAGGAAACTGTCTCTTAATGCTCAACAGGAAGTGGTTTTATATGAAAATGCAACAGTCTTATAAGCTTAAAGTCCGAGTGAAACAGAAGTGAGAGCCTCTTTTTAGCTTCTGTACTGTGACATATTTCCCATTGAAACCTGATGTCTGAATGGTGAACAGTTACAAATGGGATTTAAATCAAATCCTTCTCAGCTGATTGGACTGCTAAAAAGTGGGCGGGTTTAGAATGTAGCACGATACGGAGCTACAGTGGCTCGATCCACACACACCTTCCTACACTTAAAGTCACAGATTGATTGAGAGAGGGATGTCATGATATTATTGGTTGAAATGGGTGGTTCTAGCTCACGTAAGCAGACACAGTACGAAAAGATGATTGAATTTTGATGTAAAAATACAAAGAAAATCTTTTTTTGTAATTTTTCAGCATATTTGGTAAAATAGGTGCACAATATGACTGGGGATTTGATTTCAAAAGGTTAAAAAGGCCTTTTTCAGTCATCTCGATTTGAAGTCCTTTAGTTTAGCTGTCTTTCTTGGGCATTGTGAACGATACGGGAAGGAACAAGTTAAAACAAAGGGCTGGAAAGTCGACTCCAGTGCTCTGTCTAGAGAAAGTCACATTCAAAGATGCTGATGTTTGGTTTTTCTTGTGGTTTTGACATCCTAAACTGCTCCTGTTAGTACACATGAGGGTTTTTTTCTGCAGCTAACAGATGAAACGTTATATCATTTCTTCATTTTGGTGTTCAGTTAACTTGCTATTTGAAGTTTTTAATGTTTTACTGGAGGGATGTCTTTTTAACATCCTTTTTCTTTGCCAAAAGAAATTGAATATTGACTTAAATGATGTGCTGTTTCAGAGTAAATACCTTTTGCCATGTGTACTTATAGTAGTACATCATTTGAATACTTATTACTGTACTTGAGGATGTTAAGTCCATCTTCTGTGTTGTGCACCAGGACTGCTCTGCCAGCTGGACGACGCCTGCATCAGCAACCCTTGTCAGAAAGGCTCCAACTGTGACACCAACCCCGTCAGCGGGAATCACTTCTGTACCTGCCCATCAGGATACGTCGGAGCCTCCTGCGATCAGGATGTTGACGAGTGCTCGCTGGGTAAATGTCACACTACCTGACCTTCAAACTCTATGTCTGTTGTCTAGTTTCGGCCTAGAAATACTTACTTTCAACTGTTGCTATCTCAGGTAGCTGGTCAACTAAACTACTGTCAAAAAAACAGTACGAGCTCGTTCTTTCCACACACAGTCGTGGCTTTGGTTTGGCTTCGTCAAACAACACTAAACCTCCTAAATCATCTCACTGTCGTGTCTTTACAGTCAAATTGCTCCTCGTCGGTCATGTACATACATGATGACGGCATGTTCCAGTTAAGCTAAAAAGTATTCATTATTTTCCAACAGGTTCCAACCCGTGTGAGCACGCAGGGAAGTGCATAAACACCAAGGGTTCGTTCCAGTGTAAGTGCCAGCGGGGTTACGTGGGGCCGCGCTGCGAGCTGGACATCAACGAGTGCATGTCCAACCCGTGTATGAATGAGGCCACCTGCCTGGACCAGATAGGAGACTTCCACTGCATCTGCATGCCAGGTAAGTTATCACAGAAAATACTGATGCTCAGGTACTGGACTGGCTCTTCAAATGACATTAACACATTTTAAAGCCCTTCACGTTGTCCTGAGGCATGATCACTTGATTTTGACTAGAATTTGTAATATAGTGTTACGTTTTGACTTCCTTAAACTATTTGTTAGGATTCATGTTGACTAGTTGCAGTAAATCAAAGCTTACAAACAAGTCTCACAATCGTTTAGTCCATTCATAAAGAGAAAAGTGGATTTTTTTCTGTTTTATATCAATTATTATTGAAAATATTTGGGGTTTTTGAACTGTTGGTCAAATAAATGAACCATTTGAAGGTGTCACTTTGGGCTCTTACAATTTTCTGACACCATATCAACTAAATGATTGATAAATTTATCTTGGATAAATAGCTGAAACAATTAGTTGATTAATTGATTAGTTAATAAACGGCAACTATTTTCACAGTCGATGAGGAATAAGCTGCTTTTCTTTGTCTTTTGGGAGACTTTGGGTCTTTAGGTGTTGGACTCTGGGTCGGCCAAAACAAACAATTCCATGACATCACTTAAAACTTAACATACATTTTTGACTATGATTAATTGAGAAAAGAATTGCAGTCCTACTGTTTGATTTAAAGCTGTTACAGCAGTATATATATAGATACATATATATCTATATATAACAGCAGTGTGAAAATGCCTCTCTGTGTCTAACCGATCCATCTCCCTCCTGGTCCTCCCTTGCTAATTGGCCAGGTTACAAGGGGGAGTTCTGCGAGATCGATACGGACGAGTGCGCCCACAGCCCCTGCCTGAACAACGGCAACTGTATCGACAAGACCAACGCCTTCCTCTGCCAATGCCCCACAGGTGAGGCTGCCGCGCTGCTGCACGGGGGGGGGGGTCCATGGGGCCAGGGGGCACAGAGGTCGATCTCTCTCTCTCTCTCTCTCTACGTTACTCTGTCTCTCTCTTTCACTTCACTCACACACACACACACACACACACACACACACACACACACACACACACACACACAAACACCTTTCTGGACGGGCACTAATCCCAGCCCTGAGGCAGGCTTTCGCAGACCCGGGTAGCCCAGAACGAACGCAGCAGTCGAGGAGAAGAAGAAGAAAAAAAGGGGGCAGGGGGGGGATCTATAGGGAAAGGCTTTAAGGAAGTTTGAACTTTTTAAAACAAGTTTTTTATCCCTTTTCACAAAGTCTGATGAGTGAGGAGAAACTTGTGCCTCTAAACAAGCTTTGGATTGTGACTTGAGAAAACATTGAGAGCTAATAATAGCAGGCAGAGCTGGTACTATAAATTGACATTTTCACTGTTGTGATGGCGAATGAGGTAGTCGTTTGGTCTATTTTGAGGGCAGCTAGTTGTGTTGCTTAGGCTCTTTTTTTTTTTTTGTACCAGAAATGCCATTGGAGTTACACTATTTGGAAGAGGAGGTATTGATGTTTTGTTCATGGGTGAAGGAATGCAACCATTGAATCTCGGATCGAGAGGCGAGAAGAAAGCAGAGGAATGATCCTCAAATTCAAACTCCTGTTTTTTTTTGTTTTGCATTCTTTCATTGGGATCATTGAGGTGGAAGTGATTTTTTTTCTTTTTCTTTTTCAATTCGTTGTTTTTCTGGAAGGAAAATAGAGAAAAGCTCTGAGTCGGGTGGATCAAAGGCGGCCTGGGTGGAGTGAGGCGGGATTCCTCCTGTTGAGAGGAAAAAGAAAGGAAGAAAGAGAGACACCCCAACAAGGGAAGCTTTAGAATTGATAGAGGGGGTACAAGAGTGAACACAGGAGCTTAACGCCGAAGAAAACTGTGTGTGTGACAGTGAGCGAGGGTTATGTGAGGAAGCAGCATAAAGTGGTGGCGGTGAAATCGTTGTTTTGGGAGGGTAGATGGAGGAGGTAGGAGGAGGGGGGGGGGCTGAGAGGCACAGACCGTTATGCTGAAGCAGGAAGGGAGGGGTAGAGAAGGGGAAGGGGTCTTAACCGCCCTGCTTGAGATGTAAATTTGTCCCCGTTGCGAGGCCAGGCCTGAGGCGAGGGTCCCCTCTTATTATTTCTGTACATGGAATAGCCATGGAAACCCCGCTGAGAGCCATTGAAATGTCTGATTCCAGCAGTCTGGGGATAAAACCCTCTTTGGCTGCTGAGGTGCATGGTGTGTGTGTGTGTGTGTGTGTGTGTGTGTGTGTGTGTGTGTGTGTGTGTGTGTGTGTGTGTGTGTGTGTGTGTGTGTGTGTGTGTGTGTGTGTGTGTGTGTGTGTGTGTGTGTGTGTGTGTGTGTGTGTGTGTGTGTGTGTGTGTGTGTGTGTGTGTGTGTGTGCATGCTTACATTCCTGCTCTAGCCTTTGTGTGTGGACGCATATGTGTGCATCTGAAGAAATTCTTTCACAGGGGACTGTAACTGAACTGTGAAGAAACGTAACTTTTGCATCACACCTTGGCATTAAAATCCCTCAATTTGTAACACTGCTGCTGGTTTACTGGCAGCATCGCTTCACAGAAGAGACTGGTGTTGTTTTTCTCCTCTCGGCCTGCAAACAGCTGAACAGTTCACTTTTTTTTTATTGAAGCTTCTTCTTTATGATATTGGCTGTTTTGGTTACTGTTGAATGAGTAGTGTTTGTGTGGCTAGCATTTCATTTCTAGGGCTGTGTAGCGCCAACAATCTTATTTATGTCTCGACTTCATAGTGAGATCTACTGAATGCCACAGATAAATACCAGCAAATGAAAAAATAAATACTGACAGATAAATGATTGGTAGAACTTACAAGAGTACAGTCGCCCATTATGAAAAGTAACTGAACGCTTATTAACAGGGGTGAGGTGTTTGTTAGGGGAAGAAAAGTTTGATGAACAAGCTCTATTCTGATGCTTTTTTACACACTCTGGCCCGTCTTTACATTCAAACAAAATGTAATAATCATTGACATTTTTTAATATTTTTATAATGATATTGTTAAAAATATTAGTTGTTAGTAATAAGTAGTATCGAGTATAAGCAGAACTTCTTTCACAACTTAACAACAGCCCTGGCCCAATTTAACACCTGCTTATAGATATACATATTAACACGTACTCCCAAACACTTTGGGTAGAAAATAAACGGGTCTCAGAGGAAGTGAAAGATTTGACAAATTCTTGTGAAATAAAAAAAAAAGCTTATGCGTTGTAATGTCTTGAATAGTGTTCAACACATGTTCTACCAACGCTTCATAGATTAGTTTTAAGCCATTAGGGTTGTGGGGTTGTTTGTCTTATTTGATGGTTTGGACCTCAATAAAGCATGAGTGAATTATTTATTTACTATTAATTAGTAGTAACTTATAAACCCTTTAAAGCTTAATTAGATTGTGGCTGGTGTTCATCTTCTCTGCTGCTATAAATGTTGGTAATTATTAATAGTTTTTCCACAACCTGGCAACCCAAAAGTTACTGTTATTAATAACTTAAAAGTGATCTAAAAAGCATTAGAATAAGAAAAAAAAAATTGTATCCATTAATAAACCCATTAGTGCAACATTTGTATTGTTTTTTTAGCAGCTTATTCATTTTCTGAGCAGATGACAATTTTCATATATTTGTAACTCAAAACACACATGTGAGCACGTCTCCACTGTGTCTACGCTGCCGACCTCACTGAATGGTTCCAGCCAGGTCCTCTGGGAGAAATCAGCTCGCCGCCAGCCACACAAATATTTCCTCACCGGATTAACCGCAACTGAGTCTGTCTTTTTTTTTTTTTTTTTTTCTCTAACCACCTGTGTGTTCCCGCCATGGTGGGGCGGAGGAGGAGGGGGGGTTCAAACTTTATCTCTTCATCAGACAACATCCTACTCTTCCTCGGACTGTACCATCATGTGACGGAGGGGAGACTTGGAAGAAGAAAATATCTGTGATGAGAATAACTCCAGGAAAAAGAAAAGGGATAAAAAAAAAAAGCCTGCTGGTTGATTTTGAATGAGAAGGAGTTTGAATAGTGGCGGGTCAAAGGTCAAGCTGGTTCTTTTTTAGAGGCGCAGGGAGTGTTGGGGGAGGAGAAGGGGGCGAAAGCAAGACAGGAGAATGCACATTGTGATGGAAAAGTTTTTGGGGGGACAAAAGAGGCAACGGGCTCAGTTTGGCGTTGCGTTGAGCAGACAGGCCCTCCTTTGTCTCTCAAACCCCTCGGTCAGGAGGCCTCGCAACTTTCATTCTTCCCTCATTTCTTTCCCTCCCTCCCTCCCTCCCCCCAGGCTTTGAACAAATCGGTTCCCCCGTTCTCCCGTCCTCCCGTCCCCCTTCTTGGAGTCGCGCTGAAAAGAAGTGAAAGGGGAAAATAGAGAGTTTGTAGTGTTGCGCAGTTGTTAATTAACATGCAGATGTCTGATTCGTTGAGAGCTCTTATAGCATGGGCTCAGGATTATGAGTGGGACCGGTTTTGTGAGTGGTGAGAACACAGTAGCAATGTCTGAAAGCACACACACACACACACACACACACACACACACACACACACACACACACACACACATACACACACTCTCCCTAATGCCCACGTGCACACAGTAACATCATCTTGTTGTTTTTCCAGGCTTTTCTGGGAACCTTTGCCAGATAGACATCGATGAGTGTGCAAGCACGCCGTGCAAAAATGGCGCCAAGTGCACAGACGGACCCAACAAGTACACCTGCGAGTGCACTGAAGGTATACAAGTTCTAACAAAAGCTGAAATTAGAGCAGTAGAAACTTATACGGCCCTCAAAAAAGGGAATGGAAATTTTGAAGTTGTAGAAATAGAGCAAACCAGTAAAAAACACCCTGTTAAAAAAACAACAACATGACAAAAGCTGAAAAGAATGTATTTTTTCCAGGTTACTCTGGGAGGCACTGTGAGACGGACATCGACGAGTGTTACTCCAACCCGTGCCACTACGGCACCTGCATCGATGGCCTGGCCTCCTTCAGCTGCCACTGCAACCCCGGATACACCGGCCGGCTGTGTGAAACCAACATCAACGAGTGTCTGAGCCAGCCGTGCAGGAACGGAGGCACCTGCCAGGACCGGGAGAACGCCTACACCTGCAGCTGCCCGAAGGGAACCACCGGTACCCGCCACTCACATACAAACAGAGACACAAACAGTACTTTCCTTTTTTCAATTTTGAGGAGACTGAGAGCTAATTTTTTTTTTGATTCTGACAGGAATCAACTGCGAAATCAACATCGACGACTGCAAGAGCAACCCCTGCGACTATGGGACCTGCATCGACAAGATCAATGGCTACGAGTGCGCCTGCGAACCCGGCTACACGGGTAAGAAACAGTTTTTCAGAGAGTTGGTCATGTTATTGCTCAGTCTTGAAACATGTGGCTGCTATATGGCAGAGGATTCAGCTCAACCTCCTCTCTAAAAAAGCCCAAATTAAAGAGTGGGAACATTTATTGCCTCCCTAAAAAGGGAGTGGTAGGTTGGAAATTGAAAAATTATGCACATTTGGGAGCCAAGTTAGCTATTTTACTGCTTATTCTTATAAGATGTACAAGTTTATTGTTAGTGAGGTGCAGGTGACTCTCTTTCTACCTATTGCATCATTGCAAAACTTCAATTTTCTGAGTGGCTCTCTGCGACAGTGAAGTTTACTTAAGACAGGTTAAACGTGGCAGCTGTCTCAGGTGACAGGGAGACAAAATGAGTGTTCAAGGTGCTGAAACGTGGAACGTATGGACGGAGGAGTGAGGGGTCTTGACGGGGAGGGTGACAGATGGCGAGCACTCTCACTCGGCCGGTGTCACTTTCCAGCTACACCCTGTCCCCAACCGGCTGCTGTTAGGACACTGCAAGCTGCCCTCACATACAAAGAGGAGGACACACACACACACACACACACACACACACACACACACACACACACACACACACACACACACACACACACACACACACACACACACACACACACACACACACACAGTCACCTGGGATTTGAGCAGGAGAAAAGATTCCCTGAAAGATTCCTGAAAGTTGAGCTTTTAAAAGCTTGGAAGCCGGTCCCTGCTTTAAAGCTAAATGGGCTGCCTTTATGTTATGCGTGGCACCAGGCTGAATGGCGTCAACGCTTCAAGTGGCCGACAAAGGGGGACTTAAAACCCCCTCATGTTTCTGGAAGTTGATACATTCGCAGCGCTGAGATATAGACTTCATTGTGAAGCGGCTTTTTATGATGATATGTGAGTAAGCGTTGTGTATTTAAAATAATACTCCACATAAAGTGCAAAATGAAGCTGTTGAAACCAATAAACACATTATGTAATGAGGTTACGTCATTTATGATGATTTAAGGGAAATAGTTGGACGTTTTGTGGTTAACCTTTGTTGGCTTTCTTGCCAAAAGTTGTATGAGCGGAACAATTCCCAGCACTGTGAGAACTTGTCTAACTAGTTTTTCTTAGTTGGTCGCACCACCACATGATTTGAGCCAGAACCTCTCGTATTCTCTCCCAGCACACCGACCTTCCTCCTCTCTCTCCTCTTTTTGACTTTCAAAATAATCAGCTTTAGACCACTTCATTTTTGGAACAGCTTAACTTAGCTTAATGGATTGATTCATGAAGTTCTCCGCTGCTACGTACACACTCATCCCAATCTAGAGCCCTGAATACTACTGTCATATATGTCTATTAAATATGATGCTACGGCCAGGAGACAGTTAGCTCAGCTTAGCTTAGCATAAAGACTAGAAACAGGGTGAAACAGGAAGCTTGACTTGATAAAAAAATTAAACTGTTTCGTTCATGGAGGGTTTTGTGTGGGACTATTTGTTGGCCAGTACCAATGACTTCCCTACTGCACCCGGCCAAGAAATATTCCCCAAACATGTCCTTCTGTAAAAGCAGTATCTTGTTGTTTTAACACTTTTGTCTTTGTAAGAATTAAACAAAAAAAGATGTTGCTTGGGGAGCTTTAAGAGTGTTGGTAGGTGTTTTTTTTAACCTTTGGACAGAGCGAGGCCAACTGTTTCCCCCTGTTTTCAGTCATTATGCTAAGCTAAGCTAATCGACCGCCGGCTCGAGGTACGTATTTAGCGTACAGACATCAGAGCCGTATCAATCTTCTTATCCAACTCTCAGCAAGAAAGCTTTTTTAAGTGCACTTCACCAAAATGGAGAACTGTTGCTGTTCGATTCCTCCAGAAAAGAAAATATCAAAAAGGTATCCTCTTCTTTTTTTAGGCACCATGTGTAACATAAACATCGACGAGTGCGCCATCAACCCTTGCCACAATGGCGGCACCTGTATCGACGGCATCAACGGCTTCACCTGCATGTGTCCAGACGGCTACCAGGACCCCACCTGCTTCTCCCAGGTCAACGAGTGCCTCAGCAACCCCTGCGTCCACGGTCACTGCGAGGACAAGATCAACGGGTGAGACAAACATGGAAAAACCACTGCAAAAACAAAACGAAAAGCACTTTAAAAAAAACTTCTTTCAAGTATGGAACTACCAGGCACATCACATTTGCTCTGAATGTATCTACATTTGGAGATTCATCACTAAGATTTTCCCACTTCATTTTCTCCATTTCAGCTATAACTGTCTGTGTGATTCGGGCTGGAGCGGTAAAAACTGTGACATCAACAACAACGAGTGTGAGTCCAACCCATGTATGAACGGAGGCACCTGCAAGGACATGACCAGCGGATACGTCTGCACCTGTCGAATGGGCTTCACTGGTCAGTACTGGTGTGGATGAGATGTTTTGGCATTCATAGTGCGTGTTTGTCGTTGTTAAACTGAATTGTGTGTAATACATTTTCCGCTCTAACCCCAGGACCAAACTGCCAGACCAACATCAACGAGTGTGCCTCCAACCCCTGCCTCAACCAGGGGACGTGCATTGACGACGTCGCGGGCTACAAGTGCAACTGCGTCCTGCCTTACACGGGTATGAAAATATTATTGAAAATATTTCATGTGTTGGTCTTCTGGTATTTCCTTCCTTCGGGTGGCGGGGACAGTTTCCACAGCCGGTTTACTGTAAGTTATTGGGGCAGAGAGGAAGAAATGTGCATTGGATGAAATAACTGTTGAGTAAAGTTCAACAGCAAGACTTCCTCATGGCTCAAAGACACCGAAACCTCTGGCTCAAATCCAAGCATCCCTGATAAGAGCGCTGGAAAATATTTTTATGTCAAGTGTCTTATTATTTGACAAAACAGATAATGATGGAAGGGCCGAGGGCAAATATTTCTTGTACTTGTTGAGTCGTCTTTTTGGAAAAATCCACAGGTCTTTGAATAATAAAAGGCCTTTGCTTGTGCCGGGGTGGGAACGGGGCGCTTGACACATTTCCTGTTTGCCTGCTTCCTGTCTCACAGAACAGCAAATGGCTTCACAATTGCCGGAAACTGGAGCCGGCTTCCTGTACGAGCCATGTGTTATGGAAACAGATAGGGAAATGTCTCTGTAGGCCTCTAGCACTGACAGAACCTGGCTAAAATCTAGTGATAGCACTGATTGAAAGATGATTCTGTGTCCATTTGGGTTGGGTTATTTCCAAGTTCATGACTCCTACGTGATATCACACAGTGAGAGTTAATGTTGAACACATTTTAAATGTAATTCATTTTAGTTAAAGGTGTGTATGTGTGTTCTTTTTCTTTGTGTGTTACAGGAGAGAACTGTGAAACCTTGATGGCTCCCTGCAGCTCCAAACCCTGCAAGCATGGGGGAGTGTGTCAGGAGTCGGAGGACTATCAGAGCTTCTCCTGCGTCTGTCCTGAAGGATGGCAAGGTAAACATTATTTCTGCATATCTGTGTGTGCTACAGGAACTGTACTGTAGATATTACAGTCCTACTACATTATCCCAACAGAGAAAAAGCCCAATTTAGAGTACAAAGCTCAACTCTCTCTCTTTCATTTTTTTCTTGGCCTGAAAAAATGCCAAATCATATGAATAACATTTTCAGTGTGTTTTGGTGTGCCTGACACACCCTTTTCTCTTTTTGTATACTTTCACAATTTGTCTGGGATTGTCCAGCACCTGTGTAAATGAAACTGCTGTACAGAGGATTTGTACTTTTCTCTTGCGTATTTATATCAAATCAAAAAATACACAGTACAAGATGAAGTGAAATTTGTTTATTCCTAGCTCCAGAAAAGTAAACTAACAAATAAAAAACCTAAAAGTATACTGTAGAATAAAATACTTTATTAAAAAAACTAAAAAATATAGAATAATAAATGAATGATTAATATATATATTCAAACATACTTATTCTCCCTCCTTGCAATCAACCTATTGTTGTCTTATCTGATCCTTTTTGACCCACTTGGTTTGTGCCACCATTCAAAGAAAAGGTGACATTTGCTTTGTCTTCCTCTTTCCCACCCCTCCAAGGACAAACATGTGAGGTGGACATCAAAGAGTGTGTGAAGAATCCCTGTCGCAATGGAGCAGCCTGCCAGAACACTTTGGGCAGCTACCGCTGTGCCTGCAAACCGGGCTTCAGTGGACGCAACTGTGAAAGCAACATCGACGACTGCAAGCCCAGTGCGTACTCCAATCTCTCTCCTTTTACTTCTGTTGCTTAATTGATACACTTGAACCTCATTGTAAACCAAAAGCAATGACCTAAAAAAACACTTTCACTGAGCATTTCCCTCACCCCCTTCCTCCCACAGACCCCTGCAGCAATGGAGGCCTCTGCAAGGACGAGGTGAACGGCTTCCTGTGCACCTGCCTGGCCGGCTTTCGGGGCACAAAGTGCGAGGAGGACATCAACGAGTGCGAGAGCAACCCGTGCAAGAACGGAGCCAACTGCACCGACTGCGTCAACAGCTACACCTGTACCTGCCCGGCCGGCTTCAGCGGGATCCACTGTGAAAATAACACCCCCGACTGCACTGAGAGGTACACGGCTCACAGAGTGTCATATAAGTACCACAAAGTATCACAGAGTATCGTGTTCTAACCCCACAGATTTTATATTCAGAGTAAGATTGTGTGCACTTACACAGATTGGTGAGTAAGGGCATCTGCTCAGATCAACAGGTTCGCTTTCATCCACTCTTTAATGTAAACCCCATTTCACTGTCCACTACTGCCCCCTCTGGTGGAGTATTGACGCAGACCAGCTGGCTTCAGTATCTCTTATGTTGCAGCTGTCCCATAAACAGGAGGATAAGTAGACTGCACTTTAATGAGCTTGTAACTGTAGGGCTGTTTGTTAGAATGCCAAGACTGGTTTTCCTCAGCATCATCAACCTAGTTGGGAGATTTGATATGAAGTATCTGGAAAAAACACATATGTGCTTAGTCAAGTTTCTGAAGACAAATCTGATGTGAAAAAGCCTGCAGTTTCAGTTAATCAGAGCTGTATTGAGTTTCTCTCTTCCTCCTGAAAAGCTGCAGACAACTTAACTTATTTACAACATTCTTAATCTTTGTTTTTCTGCAGCTCCTGCTTCAATGGCGGCTCCTGTATGGACGGCATCAACACCTTCACGTGTTTATGTCCGCCGGGCTTCACCGGCAGCTACTGCCAGCATGACATCAACGAGTGTGACTCCAAACCCTGCCTGAACGGCGGCACCTGCCAGGACAGCTACGGCACCTACAAGTGCACCTGCCCACACGGATACAGCGGCCTCAACTGTCAGGTAGGAGGAAGGAGACGCGCTTTAAAGGGAGAGATCCCCCCCTAACATCTAATACATATTTTTAGTCTAACCTGGAGGGCTGTTTATCAGTCGAGATGGTTTTGGTGTGAGTTGCCTAGTTTTCGAAATATAGGCCATAGAGAAGTCTGCCTTCTCTCAAATACAGCGGGAACTACATGGCACTTGTATTGTGGTTCTCAAAGCACAAAAAAATGTATTTGAACCATATTATAGTTCTACCAATGACTAAATCTAGATTGATAAATAGAACTTGAAGTAAGAGGAAGAATTTGTACTTTTGATATTGGTGTGAACTGTCCGTCAATGTTTTACTTCAGCCACTTCTCTTAACAAGTTTTATAAAGTATTCCAGTAAAGTTAGATTTTGCGATTTGCAGGTCAAAAGATGTCAAGTTAAAAAACTGGGAAAAATTAGGTTTAAAAGTGAATGTTATTTAGATTTCTTTTGTACTTAACGCACAGCAGTTTTTACCTTTCTGTAGCTTTACACTAGCATACTGTATAATCCTAGACTTTTACCCTTCTTTTGACCTCCAAATCACTTTTTGGCATATGTAAATTTGTGAAAGTAAATTACTGATTAGAGACTGTTTTTTTTTGCACCTTTCAGAACCTGGTCCGCTGGTGCGACTCGTCACCCTGTAAGAACCGGGGGACCTGCTGGCAGCGGGGAACCACCTACAGCTGCGAGTGTGAGACTGGCTGGACGGGACTCTACTGCGACGTCCCGAGTGTCTCCTGTGAGGTGGCGGCCAAACAGAGAGGTAAGATAAGAGCTACCAGGGTTTGGCCAAAGGTGTTTTATTAAAAATCATCATCATAAATACAGTGTGGATTGGTTTGATGGTGAAAATGAAAAGCCCACCGTCTCGTCCGTCCTCTCTGCGTTAGGAGTCGACGTCGCCCATCTGTGTCGTAACTCGGGTCAGTGTCTGGACGCAGGAAACGTTCACTACTGCCACTGCCAGGTCGGATATACCGGAAGTTACTGTGAGGAGCAGGTGGACGAGTGCACCCCGAACCCCTGTCAAAACGGAGCCACCTGTACGGACTTTTTAGGCGGATACACCTGCAAGGTAACAGCACTAAAGAAAGCTATGCATCTAGTTCAATTTTAATGTATAATGCTACTGAAGTATGAATTCAGAAATCATGTCATTGCAATCTTTTTTTTTAATGTTATTCTTAATAGAATGCATCAGGTCTAAATAGAACTTCAAAATATATTCTTTTACCTTTCTATAGTAACTTACAGAGAGTTAATTAAACATTATTTTGTGTTTCCACATTTTTTCATGCAGTGTCTTTTCATTTAGTGTTGATTTGAATTGCAAATTGCATCTTAAATGTCACTCCACATGGCATTTCAAAAGTCTCATCAATAACTTATTAAACTTAAATTTGCACATCTTGTTTACTTTTCAGTCTAAATCTCAAACCTCGATTTTCTATCATGAATTTGTTAAAATGCCCGGGTGTACAGCAGGAATCCTTTCATCTGAACATAACACTAGGCAGTCCTAATGAAGAGGCCAGGTTATAAATAGCAGACAATCAGCTTGGTTATGTTAATCTCCTCTGGAATAAAGGATCTGCTGGCCTTGGCAGGATGGAGGCCAGAAAAACAGCCAGGTAAACAAAAAAACATCTATTTCATGTCGGACATTGATTAAACTTTCTCCTCTCTTCTCCCTCTGATTTCCTCTTCTTCCTCCTCCTCGGTTTCTTCTTCTTCTTCTTCTTCTTCTTCTTCTTCTTCTTCTTCTTCTTCTTCTTCTTCTTCTTCTTCTTCTTCTTCTTCTTCTTCTTCTTCTTCTCTCTCAGTGCATGCCAGGATACGTTGGGACCAACTGCTCGGACGAGATCAATGAATGTTTCTCCCAACCGTGCCAGAACGGGGGCACCTGCATTGACCTGATCAATACCTACAAATGCTCCTGTCCCAGGGGAAGCCAAGGTCAGCGGACCCCACGCACACACACTCCTCCACACCGCTCCGCCTCTCCATCCTCTCCCTCCTCTCCCTCCTCGTCTCCACGCTTCATTAATTAGGGCTTAACAGCAGCCGGGGCTTGTCTGCAAAACTCCTCCTCCCGTCCTGCCTCCACCCTTCCCTCTACTTGTCAAATACGGCATTGATTTTTTTTTCTCTCACACATGAAGGGGAGGGTGTGTTGTAGGTCAGGCCAAAGTGCCAGCGGAGTTGGGTGTAGCCCCGAAAAAAGCCGACACGTTGTTGGAGACAGAGGAAGAAATAAAATAAATTGACACAAAGTTAAGGGGAAAAGTCACCTTAAAATAGATATTTTTCAGATTAATTCATTTATAAAAAAATATATATAGATATTTTTCAATCAATATTTAAAATAAATAATAATGAATGCCACTTCCTGCTTCTGATTAAAGCATGTTATATTACGCAAGTGAGACACCATTGAAATTCAGTTTATTTTTTTCTGTTTCCTTTCTGGACACTAAAATAACCAAACTTTTTATTTTGTTCTTTTACATATTTTTTACATTCATTTCTATATGAATTTTACTTTCCTTTACCCTCCATAAAGCCATAATTCATTGCAGCCATGAGACATTTAGCATTTTTTAGGGCATTATGAAGCAGTTTTTCCCACACTGTTTCTGTGGCTATGGATCAGTTATGTATAGATCCCTCTGCTTAATCTTAAAAGTTCTCTTTTCATGTTTATTTAATATGAAAATAACATCGAGGAGTACAATTTCCCTTTTAACTAAACTACTATAAGCTGACATTACTTGTCCCTCTTCCCCTGCCGTACCCCTCCTCAGGTGTGCACTGTGAGATCAACATCGACGACTGCAACCCGTTCACCGACCCGGTCACCAAAGAGCCCAAGTGCTTCAACAAAGGGAAGTGTGTGGATCGAGTGGGAGGCTACCACTGCATCTGCTCTGCAGGATACGTAGGGGAGCGCTGCGAGGGCGACATCAACGAGTGTCTCTCCAACCCATGTGACCCGCGGGGCACGCACAGCTGCATCCAGCTCACCAACAACTACCGCTGCGACTGTCGCACCGGATACACAGGTAGACAGCCGGTCAGGGGGGGTAACTCGTCAGTCGTTTAAAGAATGAGGGAGAAATTTGACAATATGAGATGTTTTTGTTTAGATACCCAGAGTTCTTGTGTTTTATTCCCTACATTAGAGTTAGACTTACTTAAATTGTTATGGTGGGATTAATATCAGTTTTTGATTACTTTTTTGTTTGAGGGAGTTATCTTTGAAATGAGCTTTTGTCCATTAAAAAACATAAAATGTAGCTTTTTCTTCAGTCTGCAGAGGTTGAATTTATGGGTTTATGAAGATGAACTTAACTTGAACTTAAATAAAGCTGAAACTATTAGGAATGACTGCAACATTTTTTTAATAATCAACTTATTGCTTACATCGAGTCATTTTTCAAACCAAAAATATTAACATACACTAGGGAAATATGAAAATTTGGCTGTTTTTTTTGTTTGTTTTTGACTAATGTGACTAATTATTTTGGTTTTGAACTGGACAAATCAACTTTTGGAAAAATTTTACCATTTTCTCACATTTAAGTGATTTACTAAGAAAATATTCAATAAAATCATTGATAATTAACAAAAAAAAGAACATAAATTGCTGCCCTAAACTGAAATGAGAGTGGAAATCAAATGTCAGGATATTTTTTAAAGATAATATTACTATATTTTTTACTATATATTTAACATTCTCTGTCTCTGACTCCTCCTCAGGTCAACGCTGTGACACAGTGTTTGATGGATGTAAGGGGAAACCGTGTCGCAATGGAGGAACCTGTGCTGTAGCAAGTAACACGCCACATGGCTTCATCTGCAAATGTCCTCCTGTGAGTAACTACAGTACACACTCCTGCACACACACACACACACACACACACACACACACACACACACACACACACACACACACACACACACACACACACACACACACACACACACACACACTCCTGCACACACACACAGAGCTTTGTCACTTGTAAGAACATTGTATTAAATCATTCCTCGGAGGGACTATTCAAAGCTGAACTGTAACTGCTACATATCTAAATCTAACTATGTAGACCTCTTCTCTTTTAATCTAACCTTATCCTTTAAATATAAGAAGGATGAGAGGCTATAATCTTTCTTTATTCCATAAGGCCTTACTTCCATCTTTTAGATATTTTATTATTATATTACATTTTTATTTTAAGATGTTTTATCTTTAGAGCTGTTTTATATTATTTTTTATCATTTATTAATATTGTTATACTTCTGCCTCTGCACCACAAACTACAATGCTACTGTAGTCTGACCCTCTCTTACTCTAAGAGAATGTATCCTATAAGAAGAGGTTCATTTTGTCGAGACCTGATTTTTGTCCCCTCAATGCAAGCATGTGAATAGATTTATTCTGCTAAATGACTGTAATGTAATGTAATGTAATGTAATTTATGTCCCCTGATCAATAAAAGTAAACACTGACACACACTTTCTTGTCCTACCTCCATTAATTAATGTTTTAAATAGTCAGAAGGAACGCAGATAAATTCCAAGATTTTATATGGATGAAAATGAGGTATTTGCTCAAATAAAATTGTTAATCCTTATTCAAATGTTTCTTTTTTTCTTGTACAGGGCTTCACTGGCTCCACGTGTGAATATGACGCCCAGGCCTGCGGCAGCCTCCACTGCCGCAACGGAGGCACCTGCATCTCCGGCAACAAGAGTCCCAAGTGTGTGTGCACCCCGTCGTTCACCGGGCCCGAGTGCCAGTATCCCACCGACAGCCCCTGTAACTCCAACCCCTGCTACAACGGCGGCACCTGCGAATACACGTCCGAGGCGCCGTTCTACCACTGCGTCTGCCCGATCAACTTCAACGGCCTCCGCTGCCAAATCCTGGACTACAGCTTCCAGGGAGGCTTCGGCCACAACATCCCGCCGCCGTCCGAGGTGGACGTCACCTGCAAAATCCCGCTGTGCGAGGAGGCGAAGCACAACAAGTACTGCGACGTGCTCTGTAACAACCACGCGTGCGGCTGGGACAACGGGGACTGCTCGCTCAACTTCGACGACCCGTGGAAGAACTGCTCGGCCTCGCTGCAGTGCTGGCGGTACTTCAACGACGGCAAGTGCGACTCGCAGTGTGACAACGCCGGATGTCTCTACGATGGGTTTGACTGCCAGAATCTGGAGGGACAGTGCAAGTGAGTGTTTGTACCTCTAAATTAAGATAAGAGATAAGATAAGATAATCCTTTATTAGTCCCACAGCGGGGAAATTTGCAGGCTTACAGCAGCGTAGAGTAAAGTGCACACAAGAGACATAGTAGAAGAAGACAAGATAAAAAATAAATAAAAGTATTATAAATAAGCAATAAAAAAAACAGTAGAAAAAACAACAATAACTGAAATATTATATTTACAGACAGAAAAAAAAAATATTTTAACTATTTTAACTTTTTTAGAACTAGATTAAGTTAAAATGTTTAATTAATCTAATCAAATGACATTACCAAACCTCTAACTTAACCTTTTTCCTTCAGTCCTCTGTATGACCAGTACTGCAAGGACCACTACGCCGACGGCCACTGCGACCAGGGCTGCAACAATGCCGAGTGCGAGTGGGACGGCTTGGACTGTGCCAACAACATGCCCGAGAAGCTCGCCCTGGGCCAGCTGGTCCTGGTGGTCCACATCACCCCGGAGCAGCTCCTCAACAACTCCTTCGGCTTCCTGCGCGAGCTGAGCCGCGTCCTCCGTACCAACGTGGTATTCAGGAAGAACACCATGGGCAAGATGATGGTGTACCCGTACTACGGGAACGAACACGAGCTGAAGAAGTACAACGTCAAGCGCTCGGTGGATTCGTGGTCCGAGGTTCCCGGGAAGGTTGTGGATGTGGTGAAGAGGAGCCTGTATGATGTGGCAGGCGGCAGCAGGAAAGTGAAGAGGGAACTGGATCACTTGCAGATCAAAGGGTGGGCAATAATATTTAATTTGATTTATTTATTAACTTTTTCTGATTTAGTGAAAGAAATAGGTTTGATAGTTGACCTCTGTATGTGCCGTCTCTTCTCTCTACAGTTCCGTCGTCCACTTGGAGGTGGACAACCGCCAGTGCTTCCAGCAGTCCACTGAGTGTTTCCAGAGCACCAATGATGCTGCAGCTTTCCTCGGGGCTCTGGCCTCCAGCGGCAAACTGGACGTCCCCTACACCATTGAAGCAGTTTTTAGTAAGTACATCGCATACAAGTCTGCACATTTAAATATACACATTTAACCGGAGTTAGTGGACCGTACCGGCGTGTTTGCATGTTTTACCTCGAAAAACGAAGGATCCTTTTCGTTTCTTTCGGTATTAAAAGCCATTAGCAGCTTTGTGAAAATCGCTCGAGTTGCATTATAGTGGACATCAAGTCATTATGTGGTAATCTGCTAATCAATGTTAAAAACACATCAATGAGCCACATGATCCTTCATCATGATGAGCCTGGGCACCGTTCATTTTGAGTCAAGTTCACATCACAAGAGCACCAAATGTGTATTAATCCACCCCTGAAACTAGTCCCAGATAAAGACAATTTTTACAGATATTTACTTCTGTGTTTTGATGGATTACTATTGAGAGATGGACTATTATTGTTGGTTTTGTGGACAACAAAATAAGTATTGAATATCACCCGCCTCATTACGACACAACAATAATGTAACTTTGATACAAATTAGATTTTCTCACCTGGACAGCTGAAAAACTCAAATAAGTTCTGGTATAAACTGGTAATTGATTTCATATCAGTGGAAACCTAAAGTTGCTAGAGATGTTAGGACAAATACAGCCACAAATGTTAAACACAACTAAAAGGTTCACATAATTATGCTTATTTGTAACGAAAAGATAAACTTAATCCACTGGTAAGGTATTCCTGCAAATTTCCCCGCTGCGGGACTAATAAAGGATTATCTTATCTTATCTTATCTTCCTCTAATGTCCACACACATACATGCTCCTGCACGAGCGGATAAGACACGTGCTCTTCCACGCACACTCAAAACCAAAGTATCCGCCGCGCCCTCTGGTCGGGTCCTAACCCTACCGCTCTTTGATTGTGTATTTGTTATGCAGCGGTGAACAAATGCAATTGTGAATCTCATGGACTAAACAATCAATCCTCCTCTCTGTGTGTAAATCCGCTGGCTTCAGGCTCCAAAATGGTTAATTGCTGCAAATCAACTCATCCAACCCCCTACTCACACAATATAACACTCTGTCTGTCTCACTTCCCTTCACAGACATGTACACATATACGTCCACGGATAACACACACTCTCACATGCACGTACACACACACACACACACACACACACACACACACACACACACACACACACACACACACACACACACACACACACACACACACACTTCATCCCCGCAGTGTGAGGGGCTGCTGCAACCTTCACCTCGCTGAATGTAATACCAGGACTTAATGCATCTCCAAGGGTTTAGGTTGGGGGAGTTTATCATTTCAAAATCGTTAGTGGAAAAAAAAAAGAGAAGGGGAAAAATTGATCGGGAGTGTGCTAGAAGTTGGGAGTCTTTGTTATCTCGAAAATCCTAATAAATCCTTCGTCTTTACAGCTTAAAGCGCGTGCAGTAATTTGAAGTTCATTAATCCCCCTCCTTTTTTTCTCTTAAAGAAGAAATGGTAAAGTTGTCTCTTGGTACCCTGGGTTGAAAAGGGAGAGAGGAGGTGGTGGTGTTCGTTTTTTTCCCTTTTTTTTCCTTTTTTTCCTTTCTTTTATCACGCCCCATCCTTTTTTTTTTTGATGAAAAGTGGTTAGCAATTCTGATTATTACTGAATAGATAGTAGAAGCTAGCTTTACAAACGGTGAGGATCGTCAGTCACTTTCCGGCGCTTGCTGCTGGTTGCCGTGTGTTCTGGACTGGGAACCGCGGGGGCGAAGAAGAGCCGGACCAGCCTCTGCTCGAAAAACACTCGAGGCGGATCCTGGTCCACGTCCGTTTTTCCTCGGCCCGTCTTGACCATGCTGTACCCTTTCCCACCAGGCGGAGTGGAACCCCAGAATTCACAGGAGCTCTACCCGATCTACTTGGTGCTGGGCGGCATAGGGATGCTGGCCTTCCTCGGAGTGGGGATGGTGGCTGCCCGAAAGCGCCGCCATGAGCACGGGCGCCTCTGGCTCCCCGAGGGCTTCAAGACCACAGAGACCAGCAAGAAGAAGAGACGTGAGCCTGTCGGAGAGGATTCCGTGGGATTAAAGTAAGTTTCCGTTTTATTCACCAATGGCGCTCTCCGTCATCGGGGGAACCGGTTTCTTTTTGCGGGTCAGGTGAAGGGCTGGTTCTGATGGTCAGAATGGATCTAACTGGTCATCAGACAAATTTTGGGAAAGGGGGATTTTGCATTGGATCATTAATGATAATGATATAGCAGGTTAAGGTGCGCATTAATTGACTTGTAAGGGCAGAGGGGTGGGGTATGGGTTTAATCAATGCTTTTGTTTTTTCGGCATTGCTGCACCATTAATGGTGAGTGTCTCGGATGAGATGGAAGCAGCAGAGTACGTGGATTTTTACTGGGTTTTCTGCTTCATCACAGGCCACTGAAAAACACCTCAGACATTTCACTCATGGATGACGCCCAGAATGAATGGGGAGAGGACGAGCCCTCGGATGCAAAACGCTTCAGGGTAAGGAAACGGAAATATTACACACCAACTGAGCTTTGAAGGATTTTTTTTATATGTTTATAACTTTAGAAACAATTTCTTACAAATATTAATTTAGTTCAAACTAAATTAAAACTAATTTAATTGTGATTGCTTTTAAATACTTTTTTCTTCTGAATTAAAATTAAGTTTAAATGTTTCTTTTTTGTGATTTTATCATTTAAACATGTTTAATTTCTGTTGCCTAACCTCTTGATGTGCCCGTTTTAGCAGTTTGACGAGCAGGCTATCCTGGAGGTGGGCGACCAGACGGACCACCGCCAGTGGACGCAGCAGCACCTGGACGCCGCTGACCTGCGCATCCCCTCCATTGCTCCCACACCGCCTCAGGGCGAGATTGAGAATGACTGCATGGATGTCAATGTCCGGGGACCAGGTGGGTGACTGAGCACTCACTGATTCACTTACTAATAAGGAAATCGTAGAGAGTTCTGTGTTCCAACGCATGTGGACAGAATCAGTGGATCTGGACCTGATTTTGGTTCATTTTCATTTTGGATGACTCGTTTCATATTCCATGATTTTATTAAAGATCAAATCTTATCAGTTAGCATGTCAGCATAGCTTAAATGGTGAGGGAAAATATGAATGGAATCAGTTTTTAAAGGTATAAGAATTAAAAATAATTGATTTCTGTTACACAAAACTTGTTCTATTATTTCTGACCTTTTTTCTTTTGTGGTGTTCAGACCTCTAAAAATATTTAAAATTAAACCATTTGAAAAAGAAAAACTATACGTTGATAGAACAGCTGTCAACTTATGGCCAAGGAACGGTTAGATTGCGTTGTTTTAAAGGGCCACGAGCTTAAAAAAGGATTTGTCAGGAAAGATTCATAACTTTTTGAATGAACATTTCTAGTGGTGTGTGTGTGTGTGTGTGTGTGTGTGTGTGTGTGTGTGTGTGTGTGTGTGTGTGTGTGTGTGTGTGTGTGTGTGTGTGTGTGTGTGTGTGTCTGGATTGATCGACATTTCTAGTGTGTGCATTTTTGTGTGTGTGTGTGTGTGTGTGTGTGTGTAATCGCGCATGTAGGAGTAGCTAAAGCCCCGTATCCTCAGGGTACAGGATCTTCTTCAAAGCAGCCGGCTGGAAGCCAGGAGCCTGGGGGAAAACACTGATTCCTGATCAGATTAATCATTTGACCAGTTATGGGCCTCTGTTTTTTTTTCTATTCTAAATTACAAAAAACAATAAAGGATTCAAATGCAAAAGCCCAATTTTGTAATAAGTGCCAAATTCCCTGTAGAAAAAAATCAAAGTAACAGGGTTAACAACTTGAGAGCACACTTTTTCTTGCCCCGTCGTGGTTCGATGCACTTGAATCGACCAAATCTGCCAGATCTGGGGCTCGCTCTCCTTTTGAAGAGGAGAAAACCTATTCAAGTCGACTGACTGAGCTGCCTCTCACACTTAGATATTAATGCTTCGTTTTCTGCAGCAGCCCAGCTTTAGCGAGCCCCGGCCTCTATCCCCCCAGCTTCGCTTTCCTTCTGAAGCCCCTCCTGTGCCGGGGCCTTGATCAGAATCCGTTATCGAAAGCGGGGAGCTGTGATGATTCAACTCAGGCAAAAGTGTCAAATCCACATTCGATTTGTTTTGTTGCCTTGTTTTGATCTGCCTGCTGCTTTGAAGTACGCGGCTCCTGCAGCAGTTACCGGTGCTGTGCTGTGCTGTGCTGTGCTGTGCTGTGCTGACCGTGCAGTCTGTTACCCACAAGTCTCTTCTTCTAACATCCCCCCCCCCCCTCTGCCTCCTCCCTCTCTCTGTCCAGATGGATTCACACCTCTGATGATCGCGTCCTGCAGCGGGGGAGGTTTAGAAACGGGCAACAGCGAGGAGGAGGAGGACGCCTCTGCCAACGTGATCAACGACTTCATCTACCAGGGCGCTAACCTGCACAACCAGACCGACCGCACGGGGAGACCGCCCTCCACCTGGCCGCCCGCTACGCTCGCTCCGACGCCGCCAAGCGCCTGCTGGAGGCCAGCGCCGATGCCAACGTCCAGGACAACATGGGCAGGACGCCGCTGCATGCTGCTGTGGCTGCTGATGCACAGGGGGTGTTCCAGGTGAGCTCTCATATGCCAAATTAGTTTCCTAATGACTTTCTAGGTGGTAGAATTAACATATTATTAATAAAAATAAAAATAAATGAATCCATTTATCGGTCATTCGTAATGTTTAAGTCATTTATCAAGCAAAAGTGTGACAATTGTTAGATGTTTTGAGGTTCCAAATGTGAGGATTTGCTTGATTTGTTTTATATTTCTGTTAATTAAATATATTTGGAAGTCAGACAAAACAAGCAATTTGAAGATTTCGTCCTGGGCTCTAGGGAAATTATGATTGAACTATTTTCTGACATTTTCTGGACTAACTGATAAATTGGTCAGTTCACACCCATTCAATAGTTTCAGCCCTAAAAAATAAAGCTGTTAAATCATAATTTTACTGATGTAGACCAGTCGTACGAGTGGTTCAAATAACTTAGAATTACTCACAGGCTAAATTGTACATTTTATTAGAATATTTGAAGTATAACATTTTGATTAATGGTTTCATATTTAGCTCTAAAACATGTCTTATGTCTCTATAGATTCTGATTAGGAACCGCGCAACAGACTTGGATGCCCGCATGCATGATGGCACCACACCCCTGATCTTGGCTGCCAGGCTGGCGGTGGAGGGCATGGTGGAGGAGCTCATAAACTGCCACGCTGACGTCAATGCAATCGATGATTTCGGTAAGTTTTCTTAGTTTTATGCCACTTTTATGACCCTTAAAACAATCCAAAGTTAGTGTTGAAAGCAGTCAAATGAGACCCTCAAATGCATGAAAAGAAATCTAATAACCCTGTGTTTGTTTCTAAAGGTAAATCAGCCCTACATTGGGCCGCAGCAGTGAATAACGTGGAGGCTGTAATCGTGCTTCTCAAGAACAGCGCCAACAAGGACATGCAAAACAACAAGGTAAAAAATGAAAAGGCCATATGTTTCTGTCTCTTCCTGCTCTTAACTCTCTAAAACAACAGTGAATCATCCTTCCGAGATAAAAAAAGAAATTCCTCCTACCATCTGTGATTTTCTTAACGGGATGTCTCCTGTGTGTCTGCTTCAGGAGGAAACCCCTCTATTCTTGGCTGCCAGGGAAGGAAGCTACGAGACTGCCAAGGTCTTACTGGACCACTACGCCAACAGAGAAATAACCGACCACATGGACCGGCTACCCAGAGACATCGCGCAGGAGAGGATGCATCACGACATCGTGCGGCTGATGGACGACTACAACCTGGTACGGAGTCCTCACATGCATGGAGGGTCGCTCGGCACCACCTTGTCGCCTCCTCTCTGCTCGCCCAACGGCTACCTGGGCGGCATGAAGCAGCACCAGCCTCATGGCCAGGGCAAAAAGGCCCGCAAGCCCAGCGCCAAGGGCATCGGCTGCAAGGACGGCAAAGACATGAAGGTGAAGAAGAAGAACTCGCAGGACGGGAAGCCCGGGAGCCTCCTGGACGGCTCCGGTGTGCTGTCACCAGTCGACTCGCTGGAGTCCCCGCACGGCTACGTCTCCGATGTGGCCTCGCCGCCCATGATGACCTCACCGTTCCAGCAGTCGCCATCTGTGTCCCTGAACCACCTGCAGGGTATGTCCGATCCACACCTGTCCGTGGGCCATATGGTGATGCCGAACAAGCAGGAGCTGGCTCGGATGCAGTTCGACCCGCTGCCTCCCCGTCTCACCCATCTGCCCGTGTCTGGCTCCGGTGGCCAGGGCGCCATCAACGGCCAGTGCGATTGGCTGTCCAGGATGCACGGCAACATGAGCCAACCGGGCCAGTTCAACCCCATGAGAGGAGCTCCCGGTGGTCAGGGAGGCCTGCAGCACGGGATGATGACGGCCCTCCACAACGGCCACCCCGCCGCCGGCCTGTCTCAGATGATGACCTACCAGGGGATCCAGAGCACCAGGCTGGGTCCGCAGCCCCACATCCTGCAGCAGCAGCAGCAGGCTCAGCAGATGCAGCAGATGCAGAACCTGCAGCAGCTCCAACAGCAGCAGCAGCAGCAGCAGCAGCAGCAGAGCATCCAGCTGCAGCACCAGAACTCGAACGCGACCAACAGCCAGAGCTTCATCAGCGGGGAGCTCAGTTCCCCGGAGCTCCAGCAGGGCAGCGGCAACTCCACCATGCCCATCCACACCATCCTGCCGCAGGAGACCCAGATCATGTCCTCCTCCATCAGCCAGTCAATGCCCAGCACCCAGTTCCTCACCCCGCCCTCCCAGCACAGCTATTCAGGCCCCATGGACAACACCCCAAACCATCAGGTCCAAGTGCCCGACCACCCCTTTCTGACCCCCTCCCCCGGCTCCCCCGATCAGTGGTCCAGTTCGTCCCCTCATTCCAACATGTCCGACTGGTCAGAGGGCATTTCAAGTCCGCCGACAAGCATGCAGGCTCAGATTGCACATCTACCTGAACAGTTCAAATAAAAAGCTTGTATGTTTACGCCCAGACGAGCTGCTGTATATTTTTTTATAAAAAAAAGGCACTCTTTGTGGAAAGAAAAAGAAAAGAAAAAGGGCAAAGCTGTCAACAAGATTAAATAGGACATTTTTTTATATGCTTTTTATACTAACAGCAATATCTGCGTTTCATCCATTCTTTTTATTTATTAATGCCTTATTTATACACATTGCCTGCTTACAGAAATTTCGGGGATCCATGGTGCTGGGTCAAACGGAGGACGGAGAAAGTCCTTTAGAGAGACTCTTTTTCTTTTAGCATTTCTTTTCTGCAGTGAAGCCGCAGCATACACACTGGGTATTTATTTCCTTAAGGACTTTCTATTCTTTGCCTTTTTTTCCATATGATTTCTCAATCTTTGTTTATATTTTGTTACTTTTTTTTTTGTTGTATAATCTTGTTTATAAAAAAAACTCTTGTGATTATAGGGCATTTTAAATAGCACATTTTAAGTTTCAGTGTTATTTCGATGATAAAACAAGTTGTGAATGTTAACAGAACACATGTCCTGTATTTCATGCAAAGGCCGTTTATGTTTTCACAGTTTCCCCTTTTTTAAATATCATGTGATTCTTAGTTACACTCTACAGTTGTGTACATTTCTTGAATCAACGGAACGACGTAATGTTGTGTCACTAGATTTGACTGCATTCATATGTAGAGATGTGGTGGAGATGTGATATGTTGTACAGTATACAGCCATCTTGGAGATTGGCGGTTAAGACAGGCTTGAGTATCTGTTGGTGTTTGAGAACTGGCCCGTTGGCCACAGCGTATGTTGTTGTCCAGAGGGAAAAGGAAACTTCATTTCCCCTCTCCCTCCTATTAGTTTGAGCCTATGGCTGTGTTCTTCCTTCTGTAAATATGTTATGCATTTCCCTTGTAAGCAGGATTTTGTTTAAGAAATCTGATGTCTTAAGCATGCAATTTTTGATAGGTCCCGCACCAGTCAACAGCCTCTAAAATGTCAAACAGAACAGAATATATATTTTATATTTTACTGTCCCTTATGCATAAATAAAATTTGAACTATATACAAATAGATACGATATATTATTAGGAGACATTTTTCTCATAAAAAGCAAAAAAACTTAAATATTGAGGTTTTATAAAATCATATTTATTCATTGTTCTGTAACACATACAAATCAACTGAGGCAACCATTTGTGCATATTATAAAATGTTTTCTTTACACTTTGGTTAAATGGAAAAAAAAACTGTTGGCTAAGTTCTCATCTGTGTCCGCATTAGTACTTTGTGAGACACACTTCCTGTAGATTGCAAAATGTTATGATTTAAAAAAAACATTAGGTTGTAGTGAATTGTAATATCTGCAATATGTTTCCTTCCTCTTATACAGTTATAATCTGCAAGAAATGTATTTCCCATTTTCATTTTTTTTTTCTGTAAAAATGTTTCTTGGTATAATAAATGGCACTTGTGTGTCTTGAGCTTATGAACACTGTCTATGCTTTTTATAAATTACTTTACAAGATCTCTAAAGATCAATATCGTCTATACACACTGAAAAAAGAGGTGAGCTGAATAATGATATATCTAGTACAATGACCACAGTATAAAAATGAGCCTCTGATAGTTTTGGGCAGCAATTAATAGCTTTTTGAAAAAAATAAAATAATAATAGTGACCTTTCTCTTAATAAACTGCAGCACTTTATTTATCTTTCTAAATTTGCTGAAGGTGCCAAATATTTTTCTTACTGTGTCTCCCTCTAGTGGTGGTAATAATTATCACAACTGACTGACCCAGATGAAAGGTCCAGCTGAGCTGTTTCTGCAGCTCCTGTTTATCATGGAAACAGGTCAAATCTAAACTAGACAAAGCGATCTTTGCATGACTTATTGCGTTAGCTGGATTCATTTACCGGGGGACCCAGGGCATAAGGTAATCCCCAGTTCCTAATTGTTTCTGTGCTTTGTACTTTTCTAAGACAGAATACTAACTGACCCCGCATTTGACCCCAGCTCAAATCTGACATAATGAAGGTGTGTGAATTGTATTTTGATAAAGGGGTCTACTTTTCAACATATGGCCTCAAAAAGGTAAGAAAGAATCTCTGGGTCCGTCGTCTCAGTTACTCAGACCAAACAAGATATTATTGGGAAATTTACTTGTCATATTAATTGATAATTGTCCTTATTGTGGCAGTTTATATTATTCCTTTGTGGTGCATATTGCCAACTAAATTTGCATAAATCCGTTGCCACACAGTGAGCCTGGAACTTGTGGGGCCCCTGGAGGTCTGGGCTTCCTGGAGGTCTGGAGCATTGTGGCATTTGCAGGTTTTAAGATAAGATAAGATAAGATACAGTACCAGTCAAAAGTTTGGACACACCTTCTCAATGGTTTTTCTTTATTTTTTTATTTTTCTTCTACATTGTAGATTAATATTGAAGACATCCAAACTATGAAGGAACACATATGGAATTATGTGGTAAACAAACAAATGCTCAACAAACCAGAATATGTTTTATATTTTAGATTCTTCAAAGTAGTTGAATGAGAAGGTGTGTCCACACTTTTGACTGGTACTGTAAAATAATCCTTTATTAGTCCCGCAGCGGGGAAATTTACAGGATTACAGCAGCATAGAGGATAGTGCAAACAAGAGACATAGTAAATAAAATAAAACAAAAAAAACACGATCAAAATAAGTATTATAAATAAGCAAATGAGCAATAAAAAAAAAAAACAGTAAAGAATCCACAGTAACTGAAATATTATACAGACAGAAATTATTATAAATGTTGTATTGCACAGTGTATTAGTGTATTAGTGTATTAGTGTCATGTGGTCTGCTGGGAGCAGAGTTGGTTGTGCAGCCTGACAGCAGCAGGAAGGAAGGACCTGCGGTACCTCTCCTTCACACACCGGGGTGAAGCAGCCGGTGGCTGAAGGAGCTGCACAGAGCTGCCAGGGTGTCCTGCATGGGGTGAGAGGTGTTGTTCATCAGGGATGACAGCTTGGCCATCACCCTCCTGTCTCCCACCACCTCCACCGTATCCAGTGGACACCCCAGCACACTGCTGGCCTTCCTGACAAGCTTGTTTATTCTCTTCCTGTCGGCTGTCGAGATGCTGCTGCTCCAGCAGACCACTGCATAAAAAATGGCTGATGCCACCACAGAGTTGAAAAAGGTCAGTCTCCTCAGCAGATAGAGTCTGCTCTGACCCTTTTTATAAAGTGCATTTGTATGATTAGTCCAGTCCAGTTTATTGTTCAAGTGAACACCCAGGTACTTATAAGATTGCACAATCTCAATGTCCTGTCCCTGGATGTTCACTGGTTCCGGAGGACAGTGTTTACCCCGGCGGAAGTCCACCACCAGCTCTTTGGTTTTACCAGAGTTGATCTGGAGGCGGTTCCGCCGGCACCATCCTATGAAGTCCTGGTTCAGTTCTCTGTATTCCCTCTCATCGCCGGCGGAGATGAGGCCGACTATTGCAGAGTCATCAGAGAACTTTTGCAGGTGGCAGGTAGCAGAGTTGTATGTGAAGTCTGATGTGTATATGGAGAAGAGGAATGGAGCCAGAACGGTTCCTTGTGGGCCCCCGTGCTGCAGGACACCAGATCTGACTCACACACTGTGGACGGTTGGTGAGGTAGTCCAGGATCCACGCAGTGAGGTGGTGGTCCACCCCAGTCTGCTCCAGCTTGTCCCTCAGAAGCAAAGGCTGGATGGTGTTGAAGGCACTGGAGAAGTCGAAGAACATGACTCTCACAGTGCTTCCAGCCTTTTCCAGGTGAGAAAGGCATCTTTGTAGCAGGTAGATGACAGCGTCATCCACCCCGACGCCAGATTGATAAGCGAACTGAAGTGGGTCCAAAGATGAGATCACTGTGGCGGCTGTGGCGTAGTGGAGAGCAAGGTAGTTCTCCAATCAGAGGGTCGGTGGTTCGATACCCGGCTTCGGCAGTCGATGTGTCCTTGGGCAAGACACTTAACCCCAACTTGCTCCCGAAGGCTTGCCATCGGTGTGGACTGGATGATGCATGCAATGTTAGTTAATGTTAGTTAGAGCAACTCTGATGGTGGCACCTTGCATGGTAGCCTGTCATCAGTGTGTGAATGGGTGAATGATATGTAATATACTACTGATTGTAAGTCGCTTTGGCTAAAAAAAAAAAAAAATGACTGTAATGTAATGTAATCACCAGGGGGTGGAGGTGCCCCTTATATTCCCTTAGATGATGTCATTGCACTAATTTGTTGTTATAATAATAATAATAACATTAGTAATATAAAAATAATAATAATACATAATAATAGTTTGTTATTAAAGCTGGAGTGAGTTCAGCAGGGGGGGTTGCATCAATGGAATAGCCTGTAACTCTGTTCAGTCTACAAACTGTTCCTGTTCTATCTTTATTTTGTTGTATAGTATGTGTATTTATTGTCTGTGTAGTTGTATAGTATGTGTATTTATTGTCTGTGTAGTTGTATAGTATGTGTATTTATTGTCTGTGTAGTTGTATATTGTATGTATAGTATGTGTATTTATTGTCTGTGTAGTTGTATGTATGTGTATTTATTGTCTGTGTAGTTGTATAGTATGTGTATTTATTGTCTGTGTAGTTGTATAGTATGTGTATTTATTGTCTGTGTAGTTGTATAGTATGTATATTATGTATTTATTGTCTGTGTCTGTGTAGTTGTATAGTATGTGTATTTATTGTCTGTGTAGTTGTATAGTATGTGTATTTATTGTCTGTGTAGTTGTATAGTATGTGTATTTATTGTCTGTGTAGTTGTATAGTATATGTATTTATTGTCTGTGTCTGTGTAGTTGAGCTGCTGCAACACTTGAATATGATCAATAAAGGAATATAATAATAAACTCCCAAACAACTACATCTCCCATGATGCACCGGTCCTAGCAGCGTCGGAGTTCAAAGTTCACAGTAAAAACAGGGTGCTCGCTGGCTGGCTGCTTGCGGTGCTCGCTGGGAATAATCAACAACTTGCCGGTCACTGGTCATCGGACACCGAGGATGGCCCTCAGCTAACCGGCCCTGTGCTACTCTGTTGTCGGGCGGATTTACTGACAAACCACGGCTAGCTGGGTTAGCTAGCCGGCCGAGGAGCGCATAGCAAACTAGCTAGCTGCTAGCTGCTAGCTGCTAGCCACCTAGCATCCTCACTGGACTGAAGGCAGCAGCTATGTTCGTGCAGGAGGAGAAGATCTTCGCAGGGAAAGTGTTGAAAATACACATCTGCACCATGGACGGGACGGAGTGGCTGGAGGAGGTGACGGAGGACACCACTGTGGAGAAACTCAAGGAGAAGTGCTTGAAACATGTATGTTTTAGTGTGTGTGTGTGTGTGTGTGTGTGTGTGTGTGTGTGTGTGTGTGTGTGTGTGTGTGTGTGTGTGTGTGTGTGTGTGTGTGTTGTTTTGTTGTTGTTTTCTGTCCTGTCACTCCTGTGTCTGGGGTGTTTGCAGTCCGCCATACCCCTCTGAGCACATTGTATTTATAGTAACTGGGTAGACCTTGCTATTTATAATTCAGCAGGCTGGTTACCAGTCAGTCAGTCAGTCAGTCAGTCAGTCAGTCTGTCTATTCTTACACAGCTCACTTCTCCTTCTATGGCCTATAGGATAACCTAGACTGAACCTGCACCTCATGTTTGTTTATCATGACAACGTGTTGTGTAACATCAACATGTGGGCACAGCCTGATCAAATGTATGAGCAGATTCCTGGCTTTTGTGAAGGACTCTTTGTTGTGTTTTAATATTTGATCCACCCTTTATACAGTACCAGTCAAAAGTTTGGACACACCTTCTCATTCAACTACTTTGAAGAATGTAAAATATAAAACATATTCTGGTTTGTTGAGCATTTGTTTGTTTACCACATAATTCCATATGTGTTCCTTCATAGTTTGGATGTCTTCAATATTAATCTACTATGTAGGAAAAAAAATAAAGAAAAAACATTGAATGAGAAGGTGTGTCCAAACTTTTGACTGGTACTGTATAATTAAATAAAATTTTCCAAAGATGTGTATGCAATCCCCTTATTATGTGACTGAAACTTTTTTTATTTAAAATACATATATATATACATACAGTACCAGTCAAAAGTTTGGACACACCTTCTCATTCAACTACTTTGAAGAATCTAAAATATAAAAACATATTCTGGTTTGTTGAGCATTTGTTTGTTTACCACATAATTCCATATGTGTTCCTTCATAGTTTGGATGTCTTCAATATTAATCTACAATGTAGGAAAAAAATAAAGAAAAACCATTGAATGAGAAGGTGTGTCCAAACTTTTGACTGGTACTGTAGGTTCAGAGCCGATACTAGTTGATTAATTGCCTTTTAAATTAAAGTTTAGTCTATACAATATCAGAAAATGCTGAAAAAAACAACTCCTTCCCCAGAGTCCCAGGTTAGATTTTAATATCAATATGTTTGTCTCACCAAAGGATATTTATTTTCATTGATATAAGTGGAGAAATGCAGCAAATACTCAAAAGTGGAGGATTGTTTTTGATTGATATTTGACTTAAAAGATGTATTGATAATCAAAATTGTTGTGGATTAATATTAGGACACCTGATTTATCAACTTGTTGGTGTTTCAGCTATAGTTGATTGACAGGAAATTGACAACGATTTTGAGAATTGGTTAATCTTTCAAACCGTTTATTAAGCAAATGCCAGACCATACCATAATTATTTAATGGGAGAACTTTTCTGCTTGTCAGTTTTGTATATTGTAACTCAAATATTTGCAAGTTGATGGTGAAAAAAACCACAATTTGAAGATGTCACTTTTTCTAACATTTTCTATATTTTGTGAGTATTTGACACCAACCAAAAATAACTGTCATATTGTGCAATAATGCAAAGACTAAATAGTTGAATCCCTACTGTTTATTTCTGAGACGTTTGTATTGTGCTTGTCTTACAGTATGTGCACGGAAGTCTAGAAGACCCCAAAACACTTACCCACCATAAACTCATACATGCTGCTTCAGAACGAGTCCTCACAGACACCAAAACTGTCGCTGAGGAAAATCTCAAAGACAAAGGTATGTTTCTTTCTATTTGACAAGATGTGGGATGCAGACAACCTCCACTGTTTTCCACGATCTGACCATGTTTCATACATCTTGTAGACGTTTTGCTGCTCATAAAGAAAAGACCGCCACCAACACCTCCAAAGATGGCGGAAGTTAGTACAGATGAAAAGGTAAGCTTAATCAACTTTTTGTTTAAAAAACGGAGCTGAAAAGCGCCTTCATTAATGTTTTTTTTTTTAATTCAGCACCAGAAATGTGGCTTCTTTATTTTGCCTGCTTTTAATTATTTCTCTTTGTTGTTTCTCCTGGTTGTCACAGAAGAAACAAGATAACAAGGCTCCAGACAAAGATGCAATTCTAAAAGCCACCGGCAACCTGTCCACACGCCACACTGACCGCACCGTTACCCAGCACAACATCAGAGATGTAAGGCTCTCTGCGGAATGGATATAGCTTAGTTTAGACCGTTGCAAACTTGGTCATTTTGCAAATATGTTATTGATTTTTGTTCCATTTGTGTTGTTCCAGTTTCAGACGGAGCTAAGAAAAATCCTGGTTTCTCTCATTGAAGTCGCCCAGAAGCTTCTTGCCTTGAACCCTGACGCTGTTGAACTTTTCAAAAAGGCCAATGGTAAAACTTCTAATCCTTTAAAACTATTACAAATATTTACAAGTACGAAAAATTAGGATCGGGAGAATACTTTTTTTTGTTAAAACAAAGCAAAAGTTCAAAAATACATTCATCCAATAATGCCCTAGACCACTTATGCTCTGCGTAATCTTGGTACTGTAGCCAACCTTGACAAACATTGAGCTAAAGGCGGGGTCAACATGTCGTACATATGGAGAGTTTATTACATACATTTTATTTCAAAACTTAAACTCAACAAAATGAAGTATGAGATATTTTATGTAGAAAGAGTAGCTCCATATAGTGACCCTTATTTAGAGTATTTCTTTTACATACCAGCCATATTTCGATATGTATTGTTGCTGGAAATCCTGATGTTTATTGTTGGAGACATTTCACACGTATTGCTCAACCCTTAGTTACAGTTCTCTTGTCTCTTTGTGTTTCTGCGTCTTGCAGCGATGTTGGATGAAGATGAAGAGGACCGGGTGGATGAAACAGCCCTTCAGCAGCTCACTGAGATGGGATTCCCTGAGAGCAGAGCCATCAAAGCTCTTAGATTGAACCAGTAAGTCTTTGTTGAATAACAATCACAGCTGATGACGGGCCAAACTATTTAGAATATATCAACAGTATTTATCTAGAAAAGAAAGCCTTTTTTTTTTCTCTCATCTCATCTTATCCTTTCTTTCCGCAGCATGTCAGTCACTCAGGCGATGGAGTGGCTCATCGAGCATGTAGATGACCCCACTGTAGACGCACCCATACCTGGCCAGGACTCTTCTGGGGCAGCGGGAGCCACGGCTGCAGCCACACCGGGGCCCTCAGTGCCGGCCTCCGTTCCTAACCTTCTCCGCAGCCTCTCCAGCCAGTCGAGCACAGAAGACAGCATCAGGCAGGACGAGCTCACAGAGATCTTCAAGAGGATCCGCAGGAAACGGGAGTTCAGACCGGACTCAAGAGTGGGTGTCTTTATCCTGTCGGAGCTATTATTTTTAATTACTTATATATAACTCATCTCTGAGCTTTCCATTACTCTGTAATTTGTAGGAAGATGCTATTGAGAGAGATTTAGAGAATACTGAAATGGGCCCTTATGGGTAGAAAGTGTTTGTGGCTTTAGTGGTAGAGGTTTTTATATCACCTTGATTGTGTTCATAGTCTTATCGTTTCCCTAATTTCTAGAGCTTAATGTACCTCCATTTTCCAAAGGAACAGTGCTCCCCAGTATCTTCTAAAAATAGAAAAGTGATTAAAGTGCCATCTTCTAACAAAACACTCCCACATGTTACAATTTGAGTGGTTGCAACTCTTGCTGCCAGCTACTTCTTCCATTGTGCACAAATTGTGTTTTTTTCCCCCAAGACACCTGCCACACAGAGCTGTGACTGTGTTTGTAGACTTTATGAGACGGAACATTTCTTTAAACTAACACTCAGTCTTTTCCCTTGTGTCTGCAGGCTGTCATTGCATTGATGGAGATGGGGTTTGATGAGAAGGAAGTGGTCGATGCTCTGAGGGTGAATAACAACCAACAGGATGCAGCGGTGGGTTCAAACATCCACAACAGTGTTTGCGTGAAGATTTGAGAAATGGCTCTTTTTTTTTTCTTAAGCCAGCTGACTTAACCTTTGTTTTTCTGATGGCGAGCTATACTGATCGCAGCCGTTTACACAGGACATGTGGCCATGACGCTAAAACAAAAGTTGTTTTAAGAATAACAGTGCATGATATAAACACGGTTTTGTTGCTGATCCTAGATTCAAACCTCCACAAAGATAAACAGAACGTGTACTTTGATTTCAGTTATTTTGTTTTTTTCCGTCCTGCAGTGTGAGTGGTTGCTGGGAGACAGAAAACCGTCCCCAGAAGACCTGGACAAAGGCATCGACACCAACAGCCCGCTGTTCCAAGCCATTCTGGAGAATCCAGTGGTCCAGTTAGGTCTAACAAATCCCAAGACCCTGCTAGGTAGAGTCAAGTCCAATTAACTTTACAAGCCAGGATAGTAGATGTTTCTGTAAATGGGAATGCAATTAATAGGAAAATGACAGTCCACATCATATCAAAAACTTTCTTTAACATCTTTGCCTTTTTCGTTTTCAAAATCTGGTCTGGTTCCTGTTCACATTGACTTTTTACAAACGGACCTAGATAAGCAAACACAAAGAAGGAACTGATCATGAGCGTTATTAGTCGAGACTGTAGCTGGACCTTTTATATCACAAATAGTGACAGGTAAAAAAAAAAAAAAAAAAAAAGGAATATGGAACTCTGACTTTTGGCTATGAAGGTTAGAAGTTTGCTTTCTTAAGAGTTCATGCATCAGCAGATGGATTTAATTGTAGTTTAGCTTTTAGTTAATTCATGTTAACACTTCATTTAATTATCATAAAAATATTTAGGTTAGCCCACTTTGCTTTCATCCCACAAACAACCCCCCTTCTCAAGTGGTCTGGGTCCGGTTGGTCTGAAGACTTTTGAATAGCTGCTGTTTTTTTGTTAAATATCTTTCTTACCAGTGTTTATTGTGTTTGTACGCAGCGTTTGAAGACATGCTGGAGAATCCTCTGAACAGCACCCAGTGGATGAACGACCCTGAGACCGGCCCTGTCATGCTCCAAATATCCAGAATCTTCCAGACCCTCAATCGCACATAGAGCTTCCTAGTGACCCCCCCCACGTGTGACAGGCAGCTTGTGCGTGTGTGTGTGTGTGTGTGTGTGTGTGTGCGTGTGTGTGGATGTGTGTTTATCTGAGTGTGGCAGAGACACGAGTATTGTTTTTGCCTTGTAAAGACAACGCTGGAGGGGTCTAAGTATGAATTAAGATGTTACACATATAACTATTTATAACAGTACAGTAAAAACACTTATACGAAACCAATGTTAACATAAACATTATTACAGTAATAATAATAATAATAATACAAAAGATATTTAGTATGTTGTTTTTACATTTTAAAGAGAACAGTTTATAGTCATGACAGACATGATTTATTTTAAATAATTTCTCCACGTGCAGAAATGACATCAGACATCAATTTAATGTTTACACTTCAAAGAGAACTGTTTTTGTATGTTTTGCAATATTTAAATATCAATTACAGTTTTATCTGTCTCTTTAAATTGTTACATTTCATCTGTGGTGAATGTGTGGAAAACTTCTGTCAGCTTCACGTTTTTCTTTTTCTCCCCCACTTTGTCTTTGTCTTTTTTTTATTCTTTTAAATATCAAAGTACCTGCTTCTAATTGAGAGGCTGGTGGTCAAAGTGGAGTGTTTGTTCAGCTCGTTGAAAACAGGCGTTCAGACACATTACCTCTCTCTCCAGTCACGCCTGCGAGGTCACCGTAAGCCGGCCGCCTCTCGGTTTAAAGCGGAGAACGTTTGTGTCCTTGAGCTTCTTCAAGAATATTTATTTGACATTTTTTTGCCTTTTTTTTTTTCTCTTCTTTTTTCTAGACAAAAGCTGTACACTATACTGTTTGTGTCTTAGTCATGTTTTTACAAGAAAACAATATATTAGGCCTGTGTGTTTATTGTCAATGTGCTCTTGAATGTCATATTTTAATGTTGCGCTCATTTAGCACTTGTTCACCTCGACGAATATCACTCACTGCAGCACTTACGAAGTCAAAAGAAGGGTTCATGTCTCAAAACGCTGTAGTGGGGTGTTAAATGAAGCTGAGCCTAATCAAAAGGTGTTTTTTTTTTTTTTGCCTTTTTTAACCTTTGAATTTGAATGATGAAGGTGCATGCTCGCTTCTTGCTGCGAACTTGCAAGCATCTTCACACACACACACACACACACACACACACACACACACACACACACACACACACACACACACACACACACACACACACACACATATATAACAAAGGACATAACAAGATATGAGACACAACCAGTGATGTCTGTTGGTTTACTTTTTATTTTTTCTTTCTTTCTCTTGAGAGCAGTGAACATTTATGCTGTCAAACCAAACCAAAATGTCACTATATAATCTGCCTTGTCATTAGTTTTTACCCATTGAACCCCCCTCCCCTCCTCCCTCCTCCTGTATTTCTGTGCAATAGCAAGGACTTCTGTTGACCTGTAAAGAAATATATTTGTTTTTGAGTGTTAGAGAAGTGTGAACTGCAATGGGTAGCGTGTTCTACAATATTAGCCTTTTTGCATTGAGTACTTCGAATCTCCAGCTTACGAGAAGGCGAGCTTAGCCTCACCTGGTTGTACCGAGAGCTTAAAAAAAAACCAATATGGAGGGCGGTGTGTTTTGCCAAGCTTTTGAGTGTTTTTATTCAATATTTAAAAAGAAATGTGGTATTGACGTGACTTTCTGCTCAGGGAGGCTGAGATTGTTTTTCTAAAAACCTGTCGTTATGGCAAACCTCTGCTCACCTCACCCCCACCCCCTTCTAGTTTGGCATTTGAAAATGGCTTTAAACTAATCCGTCTAGAACTTTATGAATAAGAGCACTACAAGACATGGTTTCGTAATTGCAATATTTGAAAATATTTAAATGTTTTTAGAGAGAAGTGTCTGTTTGAAGTATTGTATTATTACATTATTTATATCGAAGCCAAACTAGTAACTTGTTCTTATTTATAACATTTTTAGCAAACCTCGGAGCTAATCTGTGAAAAGGAAAAAAAAAAAATTTAATGATTCAAATGTTGTTTTTACAAACCATTGTAAAAAAAAAAAAAAAAAAAAAAATGTTGCTGATGGACTTCTGGGTCTCAGCGTGATTGAAAGTAGTGCAACACGTTTGAACGAAGAAGGATTTCTACACACGTCTCCGGAAGCCTCTCTGCACACTCTCTGCACTGCGGTGGACCGCCGTCATAGCCACAAAGACCAGCCGCCTCTACTCCTCCATGCTTCACATCAGTACGCATACACAACTCTCCTCCTAATATCTGGAAACAAACATTGGGAGATTGTACTTTTTAAAGAAGGAAAAAAAAAAGAAAAAAAAAGGTCCACAGGAAATGCAGACCCCTTTTCAAAATAGTCAACAGGAACGGGAAACGGAACAAAACAAACTTTATTGCTGAGGGACACTGACGGATTGTTTGAGTAGCAGGGTTTTGTTTTCACTCAGCTTTCATACAGGACTGTCCCCCATTAACAACCTATGCAATATACTCTCACGGTCTGTTCATTCAGACAGCCTCACGGCTACTGGCATTTAAATCACTATTGCATTAAAGGTATTTTTTTGTGGCTGTATCGCTTGAATTCTGTGGGTTTTTTTTTAAGTTAACGGCCGTGTGAACAGCAAACCACAGGCAGGAGAAGTTCCACTGACAGGTTTTCAATATTTAGAAGTGAGTCAATGAGTGCAAGACTGGATTGATCACTTGGTACCTGTTTGGTTAATGTTTGACTTGTCGCTCTCTAAATGTCAGGCGGATGGAGAATGTGTTGTGCCAGGCAAGTGTACTATTGAGCAAGGAGGTTGTTTTGGAACATACAAAGGCTTAGAGGAGACATTTTGACATGTTGTAATCAGAAGACTTCAGAATGTGAGTGTTGAAAGTATTCAAGAAGAGACTTGAGACATCCTGTCACCTGGAGGATAGCCAGTATAACAAATCACAAATCTACAGACTATACAACATTTGATACCCTCTGTCCTTATAGATGCTCAGCTCAAATGAGGAAAACAACCCCAAAAATCACCTTTTAATGGGTACAGAAAAATTACAAATGTCGATAAAGCCTGGACTAGTCGGCCTGAAATTTCTGCTTCTCATTGGTCCTTTCTTGTTCGAGAGCAAAGGTGATCTGGTCAACTCTGCAGCAGCTCTGAGATTGTGGTTTTGGGGGTTTTGTTCTTCAAGTTATGCTTGTCTCATCTTGCTCTGACTGCTGTTCTTTTAACCCATCCACCATGTACTGGAGCTTAGTGATGGCAACTGATTCTCAGAGATGGTATCATTTTTATTTGTTTTATATAACATCTCTTCATGGCGCTCAGAGAGAGAGAGATGTTATGTCTGTTGAATTTAGCCCTGATGTCTGCATTCTCCGTCCTTTGTGTTGCTTCCTCTCTGAGGTCTGAGGCCCACTGGTCCACTTTCTCCTGGAGTGAAGAGACCGTGCTGTCCTTGGTATCAATGCCGCTTTGAAGTTTCAGGAGATGGACGTGCAGGGATGAATGATTTCATCATCTTTTTGCCAGACATTCCTCCTGCTGCTCAGTGAGGCTTTTTAAAGTTTCAAAAGGTATATTTATCTTTTACTATAACTAACTTTTACTAGAACGCTACAGCTAAATGTGCACTCTTGTGACCTATGTGTTTGCGTCTCCCTGCCTTCCTACGCCTGCTGTGAACCACAATTCCCTTTATGGTGATAATTAAGTTGAAGTTAAATGATAACAGCCCTGGAGTGCTTTGTGAGCTATTAATAAATACATTTGAATAGTACATACCTATTTAAATAGTATGTTAATGCAATGCAATAGCATTACAGGCCATATTTTCTTAATTATACAACAGTCCACTATAAAATGATTGCCAGACCAATTTACATTCTCAGTTTTGTGATTTTATTTGATTGACACACAATAAGCTATTAGTCATTTGTCATTAGAAAACAAACAATTATTTTTTCGACTGCATACAAATCAGTGTTGGCGAAGCTTTACAGATCCACTGAAGTGCCTGAAATTGTGACACCACATGTCCCCACTAGATGGCGTCATTCGTCAGTGCCACAACCACAACAACACAGGACGACAACAACAAAAACGTGGAAATATACTGTGATAAATTCAGACTTAAAAAAAATATTTAAAAAAGGAAGGAACAACTGGGCATGATAGTGGTTTTAGTCCACTTGTCAAACAAATATAATAACAAGAGTGTAGAGTTTACAATAAGTTGAGGCAAAAAAAATCTGTGCGATACAAATACACTGTGCAATACCATAACTATAATTATTCTGTCTGTATTTATAAGATTTTTTTCTTTAGTTATTGTGGATTTTTATTTTTCTCACTTACTTATTTCAAATACTTGTTTGTTTTTTCTACTATGTACCTTGTTTGCATTATATCTATGCTGCTGTAATCCTGTACATTTCCCCGCTGCGGGACTAATAAAGGATTATCTTATCTTAAATCAAAACCAAGCATCAGTGCCACAACAACACAGGACTACAACAACAAAAAACGTGGAAATATACTGTGATAAATTCAGACTAAAATAAAAAAAATTAAAAAAGGAAGGAACAACTGGACATGATAGTGGTTTTAGTCAACTTGTCAAACAAATATAATAACAAGAGTGTAGTGTTTACAATAAGTTGAGGCAAAAAAAATCTGTGCGATACAAATACACTGTGCAATACCATAACTATAATTATTCTGTCTGTATTTATAAGATTATTTTCTTTAGTTATTGTGGATTTTAATTTTTCTTACTTACTTACAGTACCAGTCAAAAGTTTGGACACACCTTCTCATTCAACTACTTTGAAGAATCTAAAATATAAAACATATTCTGGTTTGTTGAGCATTTGTTTGTTTACCACATAATTCCATATGTGTTCCTTCATAGTTTGGATGTCTTCAATATTAATCTACAATGTAGAAAAAAATAAAAATAAAGAAAAACCATTGAATGAGAAGGTGTGTCCAAACTTTTGACTGGTACTGTATGTTTTATTATTAATCTCAATATGCAAAGTAACTTAAGATATCAAATCAATAGTGGAGAAATAAGTAGGTTACAATATTTGCAGTAGGCTATAAACTTTATACTTATACCATTAAAATATACCAAAAAATACCTTTATTTTTGTACTTATGTGCAGTACTATAGTACTAGTAGTATATGCACTTTCTACCACTAATAGAGAGTTTAACAACATTTTATACTCTACTATTGCATCACTACACACACAAAGTAAATGCATTTTTTGTAAAATACTTAATATTTTTTCTACTATGAACCTTGTTTGCACTATATCTATGCTGCTGTAATCCTGTAAATGTAATAAAGGATTATTTTATCTTATCTTAAATCAAAACCAAGCAGATTTATAACATAACATAACATAACATAACATAAACACAGCAATACAGTGTTTTTGTTTCAAACAATGAATGAAGTCTACTTATTAGAGTGAGCTGGCCCCACTGCTGTATGTATGTAATGTAATGTAATATATAAGCTGCTGTAATCCTGTAAATGTAATAAAGGATTATTTTATCTTATCTTAAATCAAAACCAAGCAGCTTTATAACATAACATAACATAACATAACATAACATAACATAACATAACATAAACACAGCAATACAGTGTTTTTGTTTCAAACAATGAATGAAGTCTACTTATTAGAGTGAGCTGGCCCCACTGCTTGTTTAGTATTGATAGTTATTACCAGTGCTCTGGAAGGTAATCACGCATGCGCAGTGGGCGTCTTTAGGAAAGGGGCTGGTAATTACATTTCTCCGGGCAGAGCGCGAACGCACCGCCGGGTCCTCGCAGCAAAGCACGAGTCAATTACATGTGTTTATCTTATTAACTAAAAAAAATGAAGCTGCTAATACAGAGATAGATTTGTATTATAGCGTGTTTCTTTCACTGCAGAGCCTTCTCCTTTTTTTTCTTTTTTTTTTTTTCCTCCGCCTTCACCGAGGAGCGGCAGTCACGCAGGCCGAGAATCAGGTCTCGTTGCCGGGGGAGGGAGGACCACCCAGACCCGCCTCTCTCTCTCTGCTCCTAGCATTATTAGCATTATTAGCTTGGCTACAATGCTGCAGGGGTACTTTCCACACAGTGGGGCATATCCTTGGGTAATTGTTTAAACGGAGCAGAAAGAGGGGGGTGCCTTGGGGAGACGCGCAGCACCACACCTTTCAAGGTAACGTCATTCAGAGGGGGGCCTTGAATGCAGCGCGGCTCCTGTGACGTCACGGAGGAGCAAGCTAGCAGGCTAGTAGCTGTTAGCTTGCTTAGCTAGCTGTTATGTGAACATTTGCATGCTTGCTTTGCGTTAAACAAATGTGTGCTCTGTCACTTAACGGTGCTTCCTTTTGTTAATGAGATTGCAGTGGCACAAGTTAAGTGATGTGTGTATATATATGATATATAATATTAATGATATATAATGGTTAAGGTAAGGTTAGCATGCTGCAGGTGGTGTAGCATTGCCTTAGCATGTTTTTGTAAGCAGGTGAATGCACTTGTTTTCCACCATCCTATCATGACTAATGCAAGTACATGAGTTGGACTTATTCATTCTGATTTGATAAGGTTAAATACATTGTAATTATAGTGTGTTTTTTAAGTCTGCAGCAGTGCAAAGGAAATCTGTAAAAGTGAAAGTGCATTGAGTTTCTTTTAGGTAATCTGAGCACTGATTGGAAACACAAGTCTGCTACACTCCCTGCAGACTGTGTGTAATGGAAATGATAGTGAAAGGCAGCAGAGTAACATATGACCCAAATGAATCAAGATGGTGATAAGAGAGAGAGAGAAAGCACATAAGGATTTAAAGCAAGTCACTGAGACAGAACATACAATGTTGTGTTGTTGTTGTGAGTTTTGTTTTCTTGCAGGATTTGAGTCTTTCTGTCTGTCAGTCAGTGTGAGGGTGTGAGTAGTTGGCTTAAGCAACTATCTGTAAAGTTGCTCAGGTTCTTAAAGGCCCAAATCTGCTTGTTTGATAGCAAGTGTTTTTGGTTCAAGCAACTAATGTGACAATTTATTGGGTGTACAGTACCAGTCAAAAGTTTGGACACACCTTCTCATTCAATGGTTTTTCTTTATTTTTCTTTATTTAATTAATATTGAAGATATCCAAACTATGAAGGAACACATATGGAATTATGTGGTAAACAAACAAATGCTCAACAAACCAGAATATGTTTTATATTTTAGATTCTTCAAAGTAGTTGAATGAGAAGGTGTGTCCAAACTTTTGACTGCTACTGTAGGACAAAGATACTGACTAACATCAATCAGGCTTACCTTTTTATTTAGCATGTGTGTACTAGTACATACAGTACTTGTGTGCTTGCCACAATATAAATAAGGACCACAGAGTTTCATTTTTATGTTCAGTACTGTTTCATTCGTTCTAGGCCTAGGTTCATTGAAGTATCCAGCGCTGCAAAGTATTTGTCTCCTCTCTGTCATCAAGCATTCAACATAATGAATGTGATTACGCCAGCGAGGAGGATGCTACTTTGGTACTTATGTCTCAACCACCAGATATAAGCCTAATTGACTACTAAAGGGAGGATTAACAGCGGCACCCAAAACAGCACTTTTTCCTATATAATCAGCAAACACCAGATGAGGATTTTAATATTGTTACTCATTGAAGAATCATTTTAATACAGCATGGAGACACTCACACTTACCAGTGAGATTGCAATTAAGTATCATGTGGATGGCTAATAGTCATGTTATTTGACTGTTACTCAGCAGTGTGTTCAGTTTAATTGTGACACTAAAATCATATTTCATTTTTGGTTTTCAAGGATGGATGTTGATTTGTGTGCTAGCGGGGGCTGTGCCAGGAGAAAAGTGGATTTGGGTGGGGTTGCAGAAGGCACGATGGACGTTGTACCACTGGAGATGTACGACTCGGCCAGAGCAAAGATAGCTGCCAACCTGCGCTGGCTGTTTGCCAAAGCCTATGGCATTGGTGAGTAATTAAATTGACACTCACGCCACACAAATGCTTACTACTTTTTCTTTTTTTTTAGATTTACAATTGGCTATATTGTATGACTTACTTACTTAATAATATCTATATATCTACCATTACAGATTTAACAGGTAGCAGGTTTGTGACCACAGAGAGATAACACTATCCGCACCATATTGTCCTCATATATTTATACTTATTTCATGTTATTGGTGAAACAATGTGTTTACTCTTTTTCCACATTCTGCCATCAGCAGATTGTTCAGAGCGTCAGCGGGGAAACAGTGACAGGAAAAGAGAAAAATATTTATGCATGTGTGCACTTGTGCCAACAGTAATACCCCCATGACACTTGGCATCTGAAGCCTCCCTCACTGACTCACCAGATCACTGACTCACAAGATCCGTTCATTCTTGTCGGTTGGCCAGTGCGATTGAACCCAAATCAGGCAGAGTGACAGGCCCTGTGGATTAGGCTATATTTGTTAGACCGGTCTCAGAGCATGGAAAATACTGATCTGCACTGCCAGTCACTCAGCCTCCCTGTTAAGATCGTATCAGCATTAGTAACTGAGCTTTTCAGGCTAGATTTTCCTGTCTTGTCTGTGCTTGCAACAGTCAAGTGTTGACTACATTTCAGGACTTACTTAAATTGAATGGATTTTAGGACAACCCTTTAGAACCCGTTTCCCTTGTGGCTGCAGAAACTTAAAAAAAACAGCAGTATCACAGCTTATCCTTTTGTTGAGTAGTTAATACAATAAGTCCAATTTATTTTACTGGTTGCAGCTCGTCAAGTGCACGATAAAGACAGCTATAAACCTGATTTTTCTTGGAACTATTTTTTTTCTTTTTTTATGTGTAGATGAATTAACTGTAGATGTGAAGTTTGGGAATACTTAAAAGAATGTCCGCTCAGTTGCCAGTTTATAAGAAATTTACAAAAATCAAGTCTCTCTTTAAACAATCATCAGATACCCATTAGAGCATTAAAACAGGCTCTGCTTGCTAATCATTCTTCATGTTTGTAATAGCCATTAAAAGATCTCCTAATGTGGTTTGCAATGTAAATGATAGAGAACATAAAGCACAGTCCCCACTCTGTAAGTACTCCGAAGTTTATCAGTGTTTGTCTGACACTAATATGAGGATTCAGCATTTGTAGTTATCATTATAATAGTCAAATCAAGGAGATGTCTTCTAAACTTTGAAGTGGTTTTAGTGTAAATGAAATGAACATAAAGCTTTGACCTACAGAGAGTCAACAATACCAATGTTAGTGTATGTTAGTTTTTATTATAAATGCTTGAGAGAGACGTTGACATCATTGAATGTTCATTTTAAAGTCTATTGTTGTGCTGTTGGACTTGTATTGTGTTTTATTCAGAGGTGTCTCTGATATTCAGTCTACCCTTATTGATATAAATGGGACGGCCAAACCGTTAAAAACACCTCTCAGTTCAACACCCAGTTGCTGAATGTTGCCCATTGAGTGTTTAACAACCAGTGCAGCCACCTCTATGTCGCTGATAGTGGTTCTGACCAAGAGACAAAACATGGAGAGATCGATGTTTGAACTGGTGGTGGTTGGCTGTTCTGTTGGTCTAGCCAGTGGGTTTGCCGAAACCTTTTACATTTCATCAGCAGTCGGAAGTTAACGGCAATGCACAGTCAAATGTAGATGTTCTTTTCCTCTTGCATGCAGTTTTCCTCCTTCTACTAGCAGTTAACCAGCCATCATTAGGAGCTTTAGTTTGTGAAAAATATGAAGTAGTCTTTGGTGAAATAGTCATCATGGCTCATGAGATTCCAATTCAAACACTCGCTCAACTTTACGCCCTTCATATCACCAGCCAGTAAAAGTGTTGGAATGTTTTAAGATTAAATAGAATATGATTTATCGTAGGCTGTGCAGTCCATTGTTTCTTTGTGCATACCTATATATATTAACCATGAATCTGTTGTGAGAATGTTGGCCTAATTCACTCACATGATACATGTTTAACCTCTAAACTGCGGTCATTGCAACATGGAAAATACTGACAGTTTGGGAGGTGTTTAAGCTTTCTGTGGAAAGGGTTGCTGGATTAACATCACAGAATGGCGCTATTGTTTTACTGCATGGCTGCTATTTACCTTTGGGCTTGTTACACGGTGTCTCCTCCTTATCATAGAAGTTAAACTAAATCAGTGTTAGCCGTAGCTATCTGATGCTCAAGGCCCCAATATGTGCTGCTTTGCATGTCTGTTGCATCAGTGCAGTCTCTGGTAAAAATCATCCGTCATTATTTCAAAGTCTCGTGCAAGCTTTCCTTTGTATTCTTCTGTCTCTTTATATATCTGTGGTCATTACCCAGATGTTTTAAATGCCGCTGAAGCATTCATATTAAACAACTGTCAGTAAGATTGGAGTTTTAATGGTTATCCAGGTTAAGGGCGGAAAGCTACAGTCTCTTTTGTCCAATTTCTTTTCTTCTTTTAGCCTATTATTTTTGCTCTAACCTCTATTTGCTCTAAGGTTTTTTTTTTTTTTATAGGCTAATATTGTCTCAGGGTTCATATCAAACCTTGTAGGCATTTGCTTGCTCAGTTCACTGTCTGTCATAATAGGCCCCTGGCAAGCAATGCAGGCCAAAAAAAAGTAAGCGTAACAACGACGCATCGCAAATGAACTTGGGTGGAGATGCCGTTCAATTACAATAGAAAGCATACATTGGCTCCGAAGCTTTGGCAGCCCAGAGGGAGGCAACTCTCAGGTGCAGCCGCAATTATCTCCCTCCCCCCGGGGAACTGAATACACTCGGCCCATTTGTTGTTCACCCTTTTGGCTCATACGGTGTCTGCTACGTGGCTAATGCTGCACAGTTGTTTGCTTGGCTCGTGCAACGACTGGCGGACACAAACGGTGATGTAGTTCCATTTAAAATAAGTGGGGGTTTGGGGGTCCCTGTTAAGTCTCCGATCATGCATGTCTATGTGTACGTCATGCTCTCCTGTCCTGTTGCCCTCTGCATGTACCACAGCTGCTCCCAGCCTGAGCGACAGACAGCCAGACACAGAGCCGGTGAACACGCGTCATGGTTTCAGGCACATTGCCCGTCTTTGCCCCGCTCTCCCCTTTGCCTGCGTCGATCGTGTTGTGGTGCTGAACATGGTTGGCTGACTCTGCTGTAGCACATCCTGGGCGTTGCTGCCAAACCTCGTCCTCAACTGCTCCACCCTATCCCAGTTAGTAGATTTTTTTTTTTTCAGCCGGGCCCCTGGTGGCAGGAGGGTTTTGGGGGGGGGGCTGCCCTGCCACACGACATCAGTGTCTGAGGAATGAAGTCAAACGTGAAGTCTCGCCCCAGCCAGATCCCCTTTGTTTTCACACACAATCATTCCCACTGTTCTAATGTGTTTACATACTGGGACGGGGCTCTCCAGGAACAACCCACACTGCTGCTGGTGTATGTTCATAATAGATTTATGCTGTTGTACAATGACATCCCGATCCGCACCATGTGTACGGTGGCAGACGGCGTGTCGTTGAGGTCTGTGTTGATGCAACACATGTGGAATACAGCGTGCGGGAGTGATGGGATCTGAGCATTAGCAGCTACTGAGATAAGGGCTGCATGCTTAATCATAATAAAAACTGCCATTTCACTTTATACCTTTTTTATACAATCTCATTGATGCAGGACAGCAAATCTTCATAGTTGCATTTACAGGGAGATTTGATGCATCGAAGCAAAGGCTCTGAGTTTCTATTCCTATTTAATAGAAACAGAAAGGATCATGACATCCATTCTTTCTAAGTTGATTCATCAGGGGGAAAGACTGTCTTGCACAATGTGATGATCACAGGCCGAAACTACAAAAAAAAGAATCTGAAGAGAGAAGAAGAGCAACGCTTGTGTTTTGGTGATTCCTCTCAAGAAAAGACTGAATATGTTAGAAAACAGGAAACCTCCCCACTGATTCAGTGCTGCTGGATAAGATCCACTGTGATCTTATCCATGCACTAGTTCTGAATATATAATGTTTGGGCTATAGTTCATGTTTTACGGCTGACCCCTTTTAGTTGAATAGACAACTAATCAGTCATTTTGGTGGTAGACAAGTATGAGTTATGTTTTGTATTAGTCTTATTTTCTGCTTTTGTCATGCTGGATAGCTTATTTGCTTTTCTGCTTTTCTGCAGTTCTTTGTCGAGAAAATCAGTGATACAGATTTATTGATTAAATCAACCAAATGTCGACAGAAATGCATGAGTGTTAGTTGACCAAGACATTCTCTGATTTAGGACAGACCTTTCCTGTTTTATAGTGTATTATTATTCTTTGCCAAAATATGTTATACATCTCTGCAGTTCAACATCTGTGCTTTATGTATTATCATCTACAAAACCAGCTGGAAGAAGAAGAAGAAGCCTGCTTGCCTTCCTGTTTTTCGCGAGCAGGAGATTGCTGACGAGTGTCTCCCTTATCTCCCCATTCAGAGCAGGCCCTAAGAACACATACACACGTATGGCTTATGCTGTGTTACTGGAGCTAAAGCACAGTTCAAAAACAGATTTAACAGAACAGGGTACCGTACCGGTATGTGTAGTGCAGGATTCTGGACAGGTTTTGTGCCTCATTTTAGACCTATTTTAAGCCTCTGTTTGGTTTACGATGCAGTATAAATGTGGTTTGTGCATGCCTGGAGTCGAGCACTCCTTCTCCCTTATATGGCTGTGAATTCTGGTTTTGAGAGTGACTTCACATCCAAAGCAACAGACTCGCTCTAGTGTAGGTCATTGTTTTCTCTTAGTTTTTGTGGATCCAGTTCTGTTCAGTTAGTGCTGGCAAAGCCCACCGTGTCACCTGAGAGGCCTACTGAGGACTCGGCCTAGCAAGGATCTGTTTCCCAATGTTCTCTCTGAAGTAATAAGCTCTGACTTACAATCACAAATGGTCGTGTTTGCTCCAAGTAAACCTGAGCCGGCATAGAACAAATATTACATAGAAATGTGTTGCATTCCTGTAGCCTGTTGACACTGTACACGTTTGATGGGTGTAGGCAGAGATGTTGGTGTTAAAGGTCTTTCCCAAACACCATCATATTCCTGCATCAGTATCTTATCATACTGTTATCTCAACAGATAACCCATATGAATGTCTTTCAATCTAGGTCACAATTTGAAAGCTAAACTGCAGATACTACTCTAGGAGCACATGGCAATGCCTCACGGTTCACCTGACCACTCTCTCCCTCGCAGACCATATTCCAGAGGACTTAAGGGACCCGTTCTACACGGACCAGTACGACCAGGAACACATTAAGCCGCCTGTCATCCGCCTGCTGCTGACCTGCGAGCTCTACTGCCGCGTCTGTGCCCTCATCCTCAAGACGGAGCAGGCGGCGTCTCTTCAGTCCCACCTCTCGGTCATCCAGTCTCTGTCCAGAAAGGGCATATATGTTGTGGAAAGTGACGACACACCGGTCACAGACGGGGACCTGGCCTGTGTGCCCATCAAAATGGTGAGTGGAGGGGACTCGAGGTGGAGTTGGACGTGTTGGTGGTCACCTGAAACATGTTGCAGTTACCAAATGTGACTTGTAGCACAGACTATCAGTGAAAAAGGAAATAAGGTCAGAAGCTGTAACAACTTTGCACATCAGCTTCGCTCTTCCTGCTTCTGATGTTTTTATTTTACCACAGATACATCAGTGAAAGAGGCTACTGCTTTTATCTGGATCCAGCAGTATAAATCAATTTATTCAAATTAAGAGGTGGAATTTGACTGTTACTCTTGCTGGTCGTGTTAGGACTATCATGCAAAAAAGGGCCGTGATAAAGGCTGTGATGTTACTGTGCTAAGGCAATTTTTTTTTCTGTATTTGGGTCAGATTCTCTTTTGCTCTTTAAAACATTTATTATAACTTTTCCCACATCTGTTCTCTCTTCCGTCCACATATTCATATTCAGTTTTGAAAAGCTGGAACGAATGTATGTCCACATTTTTGCTTAAAACTACAAGAAAACAACAACTTGTTTCTTCAGCTGTAGTTTCTCTAGAATTAATTCATTCCTGATTTAATGGTTTAGTTGACTGAAAAATGAGAAAAAACCTAATAATATTGTACAAATCCTAATAAAAATGTGCCCTCTAAGAACAGGCAGTTTAATCATCAGTGTTAAGAGGGTTACTCTGGCGCTAATACTTCTAAGAATGGATTTGATTGTTGCTGATATTTTACTCACCTGCAATTTCGTTAATCTGTTAAGAGCATTAACTGAATGCTGGCTCTTGGAGAAATCATCCCCCTTTGGCCTTGAATGCCCAGTTTAAATGCCTTTTATCCAGCCTTGCTTTCCCCCCTGGTGGCTTAGTTCTACTGACCCTTTCTGCTGTTCCCAATACGGTTGTGATGCTTAGAATATTTTCACAGAGCAGAGAGTCAAATGTCCTCAGTGTGTAACCTACATCCTGTAGGTCATCACCTGAATCAGCAGCACCACATCACAGCACACTGAATGAAGTAGTAATAATAATAATAATAACTTTATTTATATAGCACCTTTTCAAAAACAAGGTTTACAAAGTGCTTCGACAGACAAGCCAGCAAAACGAAAAAAGAAACATTAAGAACAATCGTTAGGATAAAACTGAACAAAGAAACAAAATGAAATAACAAGTGACAATCCAATAAACGAACAAAATAAATAAAATCAAGTGAAATAGGTCAAATATAGTAAACGAATATAAGATAAAATACTAAGACCAAATTAAAATGAAACGACATCACATAAAAGCCATTCTGTAAAAATGTGTTTTAAGAAGTGATTTAAAGGAGACAGACTTTACAGAGCTCTCTCCCCGGCCACTGTAGCGATGAGATCCAATGTCTCACAGTTTCGGCGAGAGCGCTTCACACAGGATAGAGCGAACGCCACCCAGCTCCGTTGCTCTCAGCCATCTTCCCTACCCCTTTTTGTTACCATGGAAACCAGCAGTGGTGTGGAGCAGGCCTCGTCTCTGCAGGCTGTGGCCAGTCGGGGATGTGCGTCTGCTTTTCCTGCTAGCGGCCTGACAAAATAATCCACGCAGGCTTGTGTGTAAGCAGCCAGACACAAAGCCCTGTGAGGGGATGGGAAATCCTGAGCAGGACACCCGCTTATCTCTGATAGACTGTCAGAACCCCCCCCAGTTTGCTGACTTGACAAGGTGTTTCCATAGCAACATTTTTCTACTTGGTGTTTTTGTGTCTGTGTTTGAGTGAATGGAACAGCTTCTGTACCTGCAGACAGTTCCTCTGCACCTTGTCTGACTCTTGTTGGGGCAACAGCTGGGGCTTATAAAACCTTGAGAAGCTAGCCATCCTCTCGAGTCCATTTAAACCTTTGTATGTGTGTGTGTGTGTGTGCATGCTCGCTGTCTGTCTGTCATACACAGAGATGGCTCGGGGCAGCAGCAGCCCTCCCTGTGGGGCTCTACGCTGCAGTGATAAAGGGCAGAGAGAGTCTTGGTAGAGAACAAAAGATTTAATAGCACATCATGCTGTTGTGTTTGCCATATTGTTTATTTATTGAGCACTACTTATTGACACTTGGATGGTAAATGCAGTACACCATTTTTTTTTCAAGTTATGTCATTACGTGCAACAGCAGTTGTGGAAGAACATTTTTAAGACTTGATGATTAAATCGCTTTTGAAAACAGAAGAAAATCTCAGCAAAGCAGAAGCTACCGTGTGAGTGAATCCAACATAGCAGTAGCTGAGCAGCCTTCAGCTTCCTTTATGCACAGTCTTCATCCTTTCTTTATATGTTAACTTCCCCCTGTATTATATCTTAGTCTAGGCTTGTCCTGAAGTAGATTTTCATTGTTATTGTCATTCATCATGTACGCTGGCTTTGGTGAATGCTCTGAATAGCTCCCATTCTTTATGTTAACCAGCCTAATCTCTGTGCACTTCCATCACCAATTGGATTAAGCCAGCAATATGTTGCACAAAGCACTGACTTAAACACTGGCGAGAGGCGGACTATACAAAATGTGTTTTGCCAGATGGGGACATAGATTTATTAGTATTTGGCCTCTGTTTAAAAAGGAATATATTTTACTGGCAGGAACCAGGTGTTGGGCTACTTGGAGTGGGGATATACCCCTGCTGGGCCTCTAGATTTCATTATGATTAAGAGAGTGGGTTTAAAGGTGGACACCCGTTGTGCCAAACGAGAGGTGTGACCTTTGATTAAACTGCGGCGGGTTATTTCAAGCTACACAATTAGGTAGCGACCTAAGGATTGTCCCACTAGAGTTCTGAATAAGACGGCATCCTTCATGTTACTGCCATCTGTTTGTCTACACACAATAGTGGCTGTTACATCCCAGAATCCACTGGTCACTGACTATTTTTATCACATAGTATGACCTTCAAATGATTGTTCAATATGGGCAAAAGTCGTGACTGGAATATGCTTGAAACAAACTGGCTCTCATTAAAGTGTTGTCATGACACTGGTGAAGGATGTTCATAATAAACATTTAAAGGGGAACTTCACTGTTCACTGACACATCAAAGTCTTTTTACGGGTCTTTGGGAGTACTACTGTAGAGGATATGTGAAAAAGGGATCTGAGAATATATACTGCGCTGCCTCCCAATATTGCAATCCCTCAAATCCAGCTAGCAGACACGTGGCAGACATGGAGGAGGAGCGTGAAGTTGTAAATACAGAGCAGGAGGAGGCATCCCAACCAACCCAAGATTAGAAAGAACTTTGTTTACATGAATACTAGACATTGGCACACTTTAGTTTGACAGTGTTTGTCATCTTTTTAAAATGACAGATAAGCAAATTCTCAGGAAAAGTCAAGTTTTAAATAAAAACAAATTTCTGTTTTTTTTGTTATTGCACTGACTGAAGTCTGGCTGGTATTTATATGCACCTGTAACACTTGAAATTGTTGTTCTCAGGAACCTTACAGCTCCATTTTGAAAGAATTTAATAATTTCCTTATTTTGTTTGTTTGGACTGGAAGTTCCCAAAAAATAGACGGAAACTATAATATGTGATATAGTATGGTATGGTTATTTTAAACCATTTCTTAATGAAATCCACAGAGCAACAACAGTATCCTGATTTATGCCTTTGCCACGGTATAACATTACATATACCGTGATGGAAGATTTCCTGCCGTATCGCTCTCCCCTACATTACATCATATTCCACACTAATAAGCTCCATATGTGTGTTGTGTTGTTCGGGTGAATCTGTTATCTATTAGTTTGCAGTTTCAGCTTTTCTTTGCCGCTAGCTTTGATATTGAATGCATTGGAAACCAGGGAAAATCCAATGAAATTGAATTTTCCTCTGTTTCTACTTCCCTCTCGCCCAGAGTGCTCACATGCCCATGATCGATGCCCTCATGATGGCTTACACAGTGGAGATGATCAGCATCGAGAAAGTGGTGGCTTCTGTCAAGCGCTTCTCTACCTTCAGTGCCTCCAAGGAGCTGCCCTTTGACCTGGAGGACGCTATGGTCTTCTGGATCAACAAGGTTGGAGAACACACACACACACACACACACACACACACACACACACACACACACACACACACACACACACACACACACACACACACACACACAGAGAACACACATAAGCAGTGCAAATACAGCTAGAAAGGTGCACCCAGTAAGGTGCATATCAGCACTAGGTGTGTCTGCAACGACTACTGCGGTGAAGTGTGATTAAATGAATACAACCCACAATTGGCAAACCCCTCATCTAGACACTAATAGGCTGTAGGGCGTCCTAAAAACACGCTTCATTCAAACTCGAGTGAAGAGGTTCTTGAGCATGAAGAAATAACTGGTCAACCAAATATATTTAGCAGTTTGCTGCAGCAGAATGCGATATTAGCCGTGGACAGACACAGAGGTGCACGCACACGACCCATCGCTGCTGTGTGTCTTTTAGAGATCATAAAGGAAAAAAGAGCAGGAGATAGAGCAGTCATGTATGAGACTGATGACCGCTGGTTCCATTCCAGGCTCCTCCAGTGCGCATGTCCTTGTGCAAGATACTGAACCCGAAATTACTCCTAAAGGCTGTGCCATCGGTTTGTGAGTGTGTGTTAATGAGCATTAGATTCTTTTTTTGTGTGTGTGTGTGTGTGTGTGCGTGCCAGTTCATTTACAATTTACCATATTTAAAAACGTTTCACAGCACCAGTATTCCATACATCCTGCAGTCCGGCCTTCTAACCTCATGTTTGTCCTTCTGATTATGACCCTAGGCTGTCACTCGGCACCATGCGGTCTGAATAATCTGTTTCACGCTGACATTATAGGCGACAGTGGCCCACTTGTCTTCTTGAAGCCTCCGTGTCACTGTTGCTCAGAGACGGGGCCAACAGATAGGAGTGTGGGTCTGGTGCACACACACAAGAAGCTCAGGCTCAATCTGTACTCGTCTTTCAATGAGTTAAAGGCCCGAGGCTGCGAAAGCCGTGACGCAGTGTGTCCATTAATCATCATGATGTCCCACCATCTCTGTCTGGGAGAAGGAAAAGTGTCCGTTTGGGATTGACTGTTTTTAGTGGGAGAAGCAAAGGTTATCTTTTTGAATAATCTATTAATTGTTGAGCCTATAAAAATCTGTCAATCAATATCGATACATCAAATAATACCCCAAGTAAATAGTTGTTTTTTTTGTAAAATGTAAAGACATTTACTGTCTGTCCTCTCACTGAGCGGCCAGTCTGCTCTGACACATAAAACATGCCTCAAGGAAAAGAAGAAAAAACACAAACATTTAAAACAATTAGGATAACCTTCCAAAATATGGTCGAGGGTGGAGGAGGAATCTCATAACTGATCTATTGATTATAAAGAGATTTACATTAGCCAGGCTACTGCAGAGCGTGTCTACTTTTTCTTCAATCATTTGCGTAATCTGGTTTTCTTTGAATAACCTGGTTTTATTGAGTACATGTAAATGAACTGTCATTATTTTTTTACTGAAGGTGAACACCAAAATGAGGGAGATTGCAGAAAGGGAGCAGAAAGTCAAGCACCACCCCCTGGAATCCCCCAGCCACCAAAAGGTAAAGCCACTCGCAGTGTCTTCCACTTGCTTCTTTTACAGGAGACAAATCTTTGGGAGAAAAATACCAGATATAACATTTCTGCAAGTAGCTTAATATTTCTGGCTTTTGGGAACTTCTAGAAGTTTGGAAACTTCTAAAAGCTCCCAAATGTTCCTCTTTTATCAAAAAACATTTTCATCATTGGTTTTAAGTCCAGGTGTCTTCGCCTCAAAACCTTCTGGTTCAAGGCAAGATCCTTAGTTTTGATAAGGAATGTTTCTCCCTGATGTCTCTCTGGAGTTTATCTGTGACTGCTCTCCTTTTTCTCTGTTTACACCGGAGGCAGATCCGATCCTTTTTGTGTGTCCTCTGACCTGTTAATCTCTCTGTTCCTGTTCCTCATCTGTCCCTTCCTCACCCTTTTCTTATCCCTGCAAACTGGATAGTCTCCCTCCAAATGGTATTGGAAGCTAGTCCCTGTAAGTTGGATGCCAGCCCCCCCCACTCCCCATAAACCCATTTTCTTACCTCTCTCCCCCTTTGCACGTGTAGTTCTGTGTTGATGTGTTCGCACACTCCACCATGGCTCATTCAAGCTCATTCTGTGCTGCTTGTAGCCAGTTTCAGCAAGGGGGGAGAAAGCTGACCGTTTCTTTTTCTTTTCTTTTTTTTCTTTTTGTTGTTCCCTCGTTGCAAACCTGTTACTCTGACCTTTTTGTGAAGTTTTCAAAAGATATTCCTTTTAGCTACGCAGTGTGTGCTACCTCATTTCAAGCTCAAGTACGCCATGTTTTATTTGCTGTGCGTTTTATGTGGTATTTGCCTGCCCAGTGAGAGAAAAAGAGGAAATCCATGCCTCCTCTGCTTTGCAGTCCCATCCTTGGCCACCTCGTCTCACTGATCTGCTTTGTCATTCCCCCTCCGGTCTCTCTCTCCTGCTCTCACACACTGTTTCCACTGAGTGCACACGGTCTCCTCTGACAATATCTCTGCCTCCTCTCTCTCTCTCTCGTGTGTTTGTCAGCCTGATGTCATGCACGAGCTGGCCCAATGCATGCTGGAGCCAGAGGAGCTCTTAGAGGCGGTACAGTGTTCCCTCTTTGTCGGGAGAAGTTCCTTTTTGTGTAGATTTTGTAGTACAGTTCTTTAAGTTTGGTCGGTAGTTTCACCTGTCACTTGTGATAAAAAGCTGCCCTAGCACAGTTGGTTTTATTTTGTGGAATGGACACAGTAGATGCATCTGACTAAATGTTGAGAAAATGCTGTACATGTTTGAAGTTTAAGATATATGAAGTATCTTTTTTTTTTAGCTGTGATGTGCTGTGATCTTCTTAAATCGTGCATAGTCGTCTCATAGTTTCTGTGCTAGGCTTTTGATCAGTTTGTGTTTAAAATAAAGCTTTGTTCTCTTTATTAAATGGTTCCTTAGATATATATATACTTTTGAAAGAATTGTGACCAAGATGCATTCCGAGAAAATCAACTTGTCATTGTTATTTTACTGCAGTTTTTTTTTGTTAATTGTAAAACAACATATACACAGTTATTGACATATCTGCAAAAAACTAACATCAGCTCTTTTGGAGTCGTTTCCACTTCTGCATCACGTCATACAGATATCTAACACGCCTCTGCTGAGGCTAATTCGACCTGCATTTCTAAATAACTTCGATTCATTTTTTTCTCACGCCTCTCTTTTGCCAGTTCCTCAGAAATGTCAGATTGATTAGTTATTACATACTGACTGGTATTCCTAGTATAAGGTGACTGTTTTTAAGTCAAGCAGAAGCATTTTGAAGTGACAAGCAGCAGAACCAGTCAGTTCAGTCTGCTTTGGCATCCTGTGCGATCTATATTTATGTTGCTCCAAATCGTATGTAGGTCTGGAATTGATCTCCATCTCCAGTTACTATAATCGTTGCCAATGCCGATGTAACACGTTGCCTAACCGCCTTCCCGTTGAGGCCTTAAGGAAGGCCGACCATCCACTGTGTTGTTCATATCACTGCTCTAACGCTTCCACCTCCATCTCTTCACAGTCAACCAGGTCTTTTTTGGGGTTCTCCCTAAACTGCTTGATCACGAGGCAGCGAGGTTTTCTCGTCATTTTCTCCTGAAAATAACACTAAACCTGCTGTCGATCAGTTAAAGAGGAGTATCATCTTATAATATATATTGTATTTCAGCAAATCAAACCAGTCTTTGTTCTTTTGAAACTCCAGGGGAGAACCTTGATCTGATGCTCAAAAGCCGAGAGCAAACAAAAGCAAAACATCCGCCATCAATATATGCCTCGACTAGTTGAGACGTGAATCTCACAGCAAAAGAGATTTGTGCTTGTGACTCTAGTCATTGCATCTAGGATGTTTTACGTGATGTCATCCGTTGTTAGATCCTTTTGTGGTGATTGTAGTTGCTGTTTCTTTCCTCCTCATGAAACCCTCGTACTCTTCCCCCTCCTGGTCAGGTCCGGTATCGCCGTGAGCACGCTTCAGGCCGTCAGCTGCCCTTCTTCCCTCTGCTGGAAGACCTGATGAGGGATGTTTGCGACGGAGCTGCACTGCTCACTGTGGTCAACTTCTATTGCCCGGACCTCATGAAGCTGGAGGGTATGCTGAGCCTGCACGCACGCTCGTTCACACACTCCCAGAACACACACTCAATAGCCTAATCCTAATTATCAGTTGCCCTCAAAGAATTTTTTTCTGTAAAGAGCATCAAGCTTTCTCTGCTCACACATTGAATTCAATATCCATGTGTGATGCTATTTCTGGCCCTTGCACATCGCTTACTGTCCCGGTACAGTGAGTGTGACATTTAAAGCCAGCAGGTCATTGACTTGTGTCCCGATCTGACTCTGCTCTCTTCCTGTCTGACCAGATATTTGCCTGAAGGAAGTCCCCTCCATTGCTGATAGCCTGTACAACATTCATCTACTCAAAGAGTTTGCCAACGAGTATCTGAATAAAAGCTTCTATCTGACGATGGAGGACATGCTCTACTCGCCACTCGTGCTCAAGGTACAAAAAGTGCAACGTACTTTTAAATTTGCAGTACAAAAAGCCAGCCATCATATCAGGCAGCAGCAGGCAATGCTGATGTCACTATTTTAGCTACATAAAATATTTTTTTTCAAGAAACTTTGGTTAAATTCTTGCTGTTATTGTAAGCTTAATAATGATCAGGAGTCTGTATTCAAGTCTTTTTGATGTGTTTCTTGTTCTCTCCATGTAGCACAATGTGATGGTGTTCATTGCTGAACTCTTCTGGTGGTTTGAGACCGTCAAGCCGGAGTTTGTCCAGCCCAGAGATCTCCAAGAGTTCAAAGATGGTAAGCATCCCCGTGTGATTACTACAAAACGTAAATCTCCTCCTAATCTCTGAGTAACAAAGTATCACAAAAAATCTACAAAACCAGCCTGAAAATGAAACACCGCTACAAACTTTGAATGACAAAGATGTCACCCTTGTGATTCTTGTAAAGTTCTGGGGATTACAGTCCCCTTTTTCTACCCACTTGAGTTTGCAGTATGACACACATGATAACAGTGCCGTGGAGTCTAAGTAGAATCGTTTTTTGTGTATACACAACAGAACCAGTCGTTCAACATGGATCAAATAACTGTGACAGTAGGTAGTCGAGTTACAGAGAAGAAACTTGAAGTCGCACCTTAATATATTCATAAATATCTCATTGATTAAAGAAACTGGAATCTTTCCTTTTTTCCTCAGAAACAAGATTTTTGATCAAAACGTCATGTCTACATCATTTGAAGTTGCTTTTAGAATTAAATCTGGATTACAGTAACAAGTAAATCCCAGTCAAGGTTCTATGTAGAAATGTTCTAATTATTAACAGTATCAGTCACTACAAGTGTTAACATGAAGACACCTCTTTCTTCCTCCTTTCCTCAGCTCGAGCCGTAGCTCAGCCCAAGTGTGCCCGCCCATCAGTGCCTATCTCCAACGCCACCAAGCGCAGCTTCCTGGCCAGCCCTGTGGCCGATAACCAGAGCAGCCCTGAAGTCTGTAACAGGTACTTCCTGCACCCTGAAGACTCTGACCCCCTGTAAGTCTTCTCTCGCTTTCCTTATCGTTCCAAGTCATCATGATCCTGTCTCCTAACCAGTAACAGTAGCCCTAAAAGGATGGGTAGATATGCAGCATTTGTCTGACCTTCATTCTCATGTGCCCCACACCTCTAACCCTTTCTTCACCTCAGCAAATTCAAGGATTTGCACATTGCTAATATGATTATTGCATTGAGTGTGCATTGTAAGCGCTTGTGTGAAAGTTAGGTTAGGTGAAAGCTGGAGAACTATTGTCTCCCCTCTGGCACTGGGATTCAATACCACAGGGGAGAGACTGTAGCGATAAAGCAGTTAGGAGAATGGTGGAAGCTATGGTGGCAAATATTAAGAAACAACTCAACTCACCTGCAGGCATGCATGGACCAGCGTGGGAAAGTTGTCACAGACACCAGACCTCACAATATTTCTCCAAATACAGAGAGCTTTCCCTGGCTATGCTCGGCTTAATCAGCATTGTGTGAATTTATTTAACAAGGGCATGAATATAACGGTTGTTAATTTATATGTAAAACTGCTGCACTCCAGCTTTAAAGAGTACTGAACTTTCAGCATGGACATTTTCATGCCTCCTTCTTGTCCGTTGCCTGTTGAAGTATTTGGCTTTTGTCTGTGTTCAAAGATCACTGAATGCATTTGGTTTGGGGGGTAAATGGCCTAACCCCACACCTCACACTGGTTAACTGAAGTCTTTCTGCTAATCCGCTCTCCCAATCATGTTTGAAAGACAGTTATTATTTTGTAGCTTACTAAAAAAGTTGATTTCTGTTTTTGTTTTTTTTGTGCTTTTAGTAAAGGGGGTCCAACCTTCAGTCCTTCCCATCCACTCCTGCCCCTCAGACAGAGGCAACAAAAGCAGCAAGGAGAAGATGGTGCAGGTAAGGAACACATTCTTTACACCAATAAAAGACAAATGTTTTTTCGTCATTATGTAATGACCAGCAGCTGTTTTTATTCTTATTTGTTGCTTTTTTTTTTTGTCTGTTTCTGGTTAGGTCTCAGAAACCGCTCCAACTCCCTGACCCAGATGGACGGACAGCCCCGAGGCTCTGTTGTTGCTTGGCCCGACAAGAAGCAGAGGTACCTAAAGAAGATAAAGTTTAAACCTCAATTGGGTCTAATATGAAACAAATGTTTGTTTTGTTCTTTTGTGGTTGTTTTGGCCTTTCATTTTAAATGGTAATGGATGCAAAGTTACCCAAGTTAGAGGTTCACACCCTGTGTGTCTATTTGTAAGCGTGTACAATAATATAATTTACACTGCAAAGATTTTATTGTGTTTACTATTTGTACAGCTGCAACAATTTGCCAGTTTATTGTTCAGTCAATTTAAAGACAATCAATTGGCTACTGTAAATGCCCAAGCAAAATTGCTTAAAATTGGATGGACTAACTACCTAAGTCTAGCTCTAAGCAGCTTATAATATATAAATAAAGTCACTCAAGCTAAGATTTTTTTTTAATCAAAGCAACATTTTTTAAATACAAATACAACTTTATTTCCTCACTAATGACCCATAATTATTTTTTCTGGAGCTTTGCTGTTTATTATAGTTGTTAGAAATAAAAAAATATGCATAAACTATAAAGTTGCCTTAAAAATAGAAGTAGTTAAATATAAACGTATGTATGAAGAAACAAATTCTGTATATATTGTAAGCTGTATATTATGCTGACTTTACAAGTGAGATGTTTCTTATCGTCTCCTCCCACAGGCCGATGTCCACGCTGAACCCCTACATGTTACATCCAGCCACAGACTGCGATGCAGACCTTGCTTCCGGCGACAGCGTGAGTCTGGCTCGCTCCATAAGCAAGGACAGCCTGGCGTCCAACGTCCTCAACGTCACGCCCCAACACCAGACTTCTGTCCTCCAGCCTTCACAGGCTGCAATGCGCAGAGTCAACGGCCACGGCCTGCTGGGTAATGTCAACATGGAGGATGGGGAAGAAACTCTGGTGGCAGTTGCGAGGACTGACGCTCCCGGCGTCCCCAAACAGGTTGACGGGACGCAAGCAGCTGCCACAGCGGGAGCCAAACCGTCCACGGAGTCTAAGCCTGCAACAGATAGCTTTTACCTAGAACCACTGATGCCTTCTGTGATCAAAACAGCTAAAGAGAAGTCTGTATGTCCGAACAAGCAGGAGGAGAGCGGTGAGGGGCCCCATTCTTCTGGAAGGGGCTCTCTACGCAGAGGAGACGGATCTACATCAGCCGTCCGGAGGAAAGCTCCCTGCAGCTTGAACCAAACCTTCCCCCCTCCGGTTGAGCAGGCAGACTTGTCAGAGGAGCCTCAACAGGGTCCGGCAGATTTCCGCCCCATTGTTACCAGCAGTGTGGACCCCTCGTCCAGAGAACCAGCTGGGGGTTTCTACCTTCATTTAGATTCTGAAGAACCAAAGGCTGCCCAGGGCGTCGACGCTGAGCTTGAGGACCTGGATGAAGAGGAAGAGGATCTGGACGAAGCTCTTACCACTAAAGACCCCAACCGGCCCAGGAAAGCCCCTAATGAGAATGATGAAGAGGAGGAATCGGCCAAACTCCGAGAGGACATGAATGTGAAAGAGCACGAGGACAAAGACATGAACGGTGGCAGCGGTCGCTCCAGCCCGTGTCTCAGCGGTCACTCCCAGACCAGCAGCATGGCCAGCGGCAGCGTGCGCATGACCTCCTTCGCTGAGCGCAAAGCCCAGCAGCAGCGCTTCGGCAGCAACCACGACCTACGCTCCAGTGCCTCCAGCTCCCAAAGGACCACTCCGGATGGATCAGAGAGCAGCGGGCCCCTGGCTTCCTCCTGGAGGCTTAAAAGGGACCAGAGCCCCTCCTCACCCTCGGGAGGATGCATCCGTTCCGGCGACGGTGGCGGCGGTTCTAATGTACTGGCTTCTGAAATCGTCCAGCTCCGTATGCAGCTGGAGGAGAAACGGCGCGCCATTGAGCACCAGAAGAAGAAGATGGAAGTGCTGTCGGCGAGGCAGAGGCAGAAGCTGGGAAAGGCAGCCTTCCTGCACATCGTGAAGAAAGGCGGAGGCAAAAGCGACACGTTACCCAACCCGCTCAAAGCCGACATCTCTAAAAACGAGCTGAGAGGGGAGAGAGCACCAGCAAGTAAAGATGATATGTGTGTTGAAGCCCTCAGAGGGGACAAAGTGGTGGTGGCGGCGACCACCACCACCCCGCCAGGTGCCTTAGAAGCAGAAAAGAAAGAGCCCAGCGGAAGCTTCAATCTAGAAGAAGAGCTGGACCTGAATGAGTGCAGCCGCTCCATCGATCTGTTGAACGACGCCATCGGCAGCATCCAGCAGCAGATGATGCAGCTGTCACTGCAGCAGGAGATGTTGATGAAACAGAATGTACAGTCCCCACCTGTTGCAGCTCCACCTCCTCCTGTCACCAGCGACAAAAACGGCGACAATTCGAAGGGGAAGGCAGGCTTTCACTTTGTGGAGCACCTCCCCAACGCCAGCATCGCTCCCACCAGGAAACCCCCCAAGCTGAGCTCAGGCCGGAGCTCCAGGACCAAACCATCAGAGCTGAAGATAGCCAAGGATCACGGCCGGCAGACCTCCAGGACCCTCACCCCCACCCAGAGCGGCTCAGAGACATTACCACACCTAAGGCAGTTGGCCGGGGGCAGGTCCCCCAGGGCCGACCAGCCCGACAGCCCCAGGAACCCCACAGCAGCAGAGACAATCGACAGGCCGGGCGCCGGCCACGCTCGGAGCGCCAACTTCCGCCTTCACGACGAGTCCAACATACGCCTGCCGACCCGAGTGGACCTGAAGGCCGTGGTTTCCCCGGAAGTGTCCTTTGACGAGTGCCTGTCCAGCACCCCGAGAGAGTCCGACCTCAACTCCTCCGACGGTTCAGGGAAAGAGAACATACCATCAGACGAGATGCAGCGCAACAGATCCCACCTGATCGAGGTCGATCTGTCAGAGCTGAAAGCCCCCGAGGAAGAGGAAGCTGCTGAGGACACGACGGCAGAAGGAGGTGACGGAGAGCAGAAGTCAGGCATGGGCTTCTTCTTCAAGGTAATGCCTTTTGTATGAAAAAGGATATGCATTTATTTTATTTATTCACTTTTTTATTGCAGTGATGATGATTTCAGGAATTGCACCAGTCGATTTGAAATTCCAATCCAGAAGTTCATGTCAGCAACAAATTCATGTTCCACGTTTTTTTTGTGTTGTAGGACGAGCAGAAGGCAGAGGATGAGCTTGCTAAGAGGAGAGCAGCGTTCCTGATGAAGCAGCAGAAGAAAGCCGAGGAGGCTCGACTCCGTAAACAACAGTTTGAATCAGAATCAGAGCTGAAACGAGACGAAGCCAGGTAACTTTTCCAACATTATCATAGGATTGAGATGTGGTTCTTAAAAAGTTTTTTTTTAACACTTATTGTATTCGTATTAGTTTGTTTCTGTACTTTTGCTCTGGTTTCTGCTCTTAGATGCTTGTTTAAGAAAGGAGATGCACTTATGACTTCTGGTGGCTAGTAGTTCTCTTGAATACCTATGTTGAATACACTTATTGTAAGTCGCTTTGGATAAAAGCGTCTGCTAAATGACTGTAATGTAATGTAATGTAACACTGGTGTTTGGTTTCAAAACCAGACGGAAGGCAGAGGAGGACCGCCTGCGTAAAGAAGAGGAGAAGACGCGGCGGGAGATTATTAAGCAGGAGTACCTACGGAGGAAGCAGCAGGAGATCTTCGAGGAACAAGGCCTCGCGAAGCCCAAAACCCCCAAACCCAAGCAGAAACACCGACCCAAGTCCGTCTTCAGAGAGGAATCTTCCGGCGACAGTTCCTCCAAGTGCTCTTCTTCCACACGTAAGATCGTTACATCATTAGTTTGAACATTTAACTGTCACATTATTTTCCCAACATGTGTTAGCACAGTGTGCTTCATTTGCTTTATCCAGCAGAGCTGTGGGGCACATTTGCTGTCTGCCAATAAAACATCCGGTTCTACGGTTGTTATGTCACAGAGATGCTGACACGACTGAGATTCTTTTTTGACACAAATGTCTTCACTTCTTCGGATCAAATAATGGTTTAGATATCAAATAGAGTTATACTGAGGATTGCCGAGGAAAGACTGATCCGTGTAACCTAATATTGATCTGCAACTGGGCAGAAATAAGAGGTTTAAACAGAAAACCTGAATGAAATTCGAATGTTGATTTTTCAAATGCTAAAATTCCAACGTAAGGAAAGGTTAACGTAAGGTTCAAAGTATTATACAGCCCTAGAATTACATGAAGTAAAACTATGAACTTGTAGAGAAAGAAGAGATGGGATTTCACGCAGCAGATGCCATTTAATGAAGCTATTATTACTATTGCTCAGAAACAATAAAACCAACAAACTCACTCTCTGTTTCACACAGCTGACAACCTGAGCAACGCCCAATCAGGCTCCAGTCTGTCTCTGGCCTCCGCTGCAACCAACGAGGCCGACAGCGTCAACTCTGGAGGGGCTGGCTCTCAGCGGTAAGATGCTCACTCATTTTTTTTGTTTCGTTTACAATGTTAGCTTGTGCTGAGGGAATATTCCGTGTATTGTTTTAAGATGTGCAGTCGTTACAGTGTCTTCTGTTTACCTTATCGGTCGGCGCCTCCTTTCATTGTGTCTTCCAGATGTGACTCGGTGGAGTCGTTTCCCGGCAGTCGTAACAACAGTCGAACTGCAGAGAGGGACTGGGACAACGGCTCCACTGCATCCTCCATCGCCTCCATGGCTGAATACACTGGTAAGTGGCGACACACATTTATTATGTTGTCTTTCTCAGCTATTATCAGACATGTTAATATGATAACAGACCAGTAATCTTGGTATTAGTTATTTATTGATCAAGAAAAGAGTAATATGTCAGTGAAATAGAGAATCCATGATCATTGTGGTCCTGTGTTGCTCGTCTTCATTTCCAGATCACAATAAATGGATAATTGTTACCTGCTAAAGTGACTATTGCATGACGTGCACTTGTTGTAGCTGCAGCTAATTTATAGTCGTCTGATTATTTACTCTCTGGTTAAGTGTTGCAACAACGATGAGGTCTAACTGGCTTTTCTCCTTCAGGTCCCAAACTATTCAAAGAGCCCAGCGCCAAGTCGAACAAGCCAATCATCCACAATGCAATCTCCCACTGCTGCTTGGCTGGCAAAGTCAACGAGCCTCAGAAGAACCAGATCCTGGAGGTCAGTTCTCTGCCATGATAGTGTTGCACAATATATGCCGATACTAGAAAGGTATCGCAAAACTATTTTATTTGTACTTATACACAAGAATGATAGTGTTTTTAAAAGGAGCTGTAGGGGCAAAGGCGGTCTTAACTTTGGTGGGAGGAGGCGGGTCCTGGGATTTAGAAAGCGTTAACCAGAAGACTGGAGTGAACAAATAAAGTTGAGAAGAAGAAGATTAAAGCAGGGCATGAACTTGACGGCTGCACATCATTTTAGGTTCCATTTCCTGTAATTTACTTTTGCTGGTGTTTTAGTTTTTTGCCGTGGTAATATTTCAGTATTGGTATCAAACATGTGGGCAGGGTTTCATATCAAAGTCATCATTTTGTGTAATATAGTGACAACACTATGCCAGACATGCACCAACCTAATCATTTGCTTCTGCTAGTATGATTTTACGTCTCATTGCGACACTGCTGTTCTGGCAACACGGCACCAGACTTCCTCTGGTCCATGTTAGTGGTACAAAGGTGGGAAACAGTTTTTTTTCCACTTGTACAGTAAGTGTTAACTCCTCCATAACAGCAAAACCTTTAACATGAGTCTGCAGAAACTGAGAGTTTAACTAGACATACTGGACACTTTTGAAGGTTGGACACATCAGGATTAAAAATACCACATTATACACAGTGAATACCTCTTGTTATACACAACAATAGCAGGTATTCACTCTTTTCAAAAGTCAGCTTATGTGAAAAAACGTCTTGCCTTCAGACATAAGATGTCTCCAATTTTCTGTTTGTTGTCTCTTTTTTTTTTTTAAGTCAAAAATGTCTTTCTCATTTTGCACACTACTTCAATGTACTTCAGCGGTATATCAGTGCCATATTAATTATTATTATTATCATCACTAACTTGTATCCCCCTACCCTGTAGGAGTTGGATAAGTGCGAGTCCAACCACCTGATGATCCTGTTCCGTGACGGTGGCTGCCAGTTCCGAGCGCTCTACTCGTACTTCCCCGACACCGAGGAGATGCAGAAGCTGACGGGAACGGGACCCAAGAGCATCACCAAGAAGATGATCGACAAGCTCTACAAGTACAGCTCGGACCGGAAGCAGTTCACCGTCATCCCCGCCAAGACTGTGTCGGTCAGCGTGGACGCCCTGACCATCCACAACCACCTGTGGCAGGCCAAGAGAGGCACCGTGCCAAAGAAGAGCGGAAAATAGCAGATAGCCGGATTTTTAAGCCCTCCTTCGTCCAAATCATCTTCTCCCCATCTCGCTTGTTTTCCTGAATAAACTGCATCGATGTTCACCGCCATGCTGGGCCTTTTAAACCTACTCTGGAGAGGCCGCACTTATGGACAAGCGGTCCTCTGTAGGTGGACCCAGGCAGCAACGAGGGAAAAGGTATGTGTGTGTGTGTGTGTGTGTGTCAGTGTGTGTCAGTGTGTGTGTGTGTCAGTGTGTGTGTGTCACAGGTGGTCTGAGGGACAACAGAAAGAGGAATGCCGGCTGAATTCGCCTCTTCTCCCAGTGATCTCCTTGCGATCTCTTCGGGGTTTCTTTTGGTCCGGCTCTGTTTTTATACGACGACCACCACGACTCAAGCATGTGGCATTTTTTCCCTCTCTGTCTCTCTCTCTCATACGTGGTGGATGTTCATTTTTTTTTTTTTTTTTACATGAAGTATTTATTAGTTCAGCACTGTCATGGTCGAGAGCTCAGCTGCAGCACTAAAGTCCTTCCTTCTCTGCGGGAAAACGCCTCTCCGTCGGACGAATTCGGACAAAAGGAGGGGACATTGGGGGGAATTCTGTCGCTCTTTTAGGGAAAATTCCGAAGCAAAGGACCTTTGTACGACCTTTAAGGACTGTCGGTCTGCTCCGCTGCCCCAACAAAACAACAATCTCTTCCCGCGTGGACTGTCGAAATCTGTCCAATCAGGCTGGCATTGCCGACTTTTGCCTCACCAAGGATCTCCCCAAAAACAACCTGCTGCTCTGAACTGTCTTCTTCTTTTTGTCCCGGGGGGAGCTCCTCAGCTCTCCCTCAGGCATCCATTGGCCTTTTTCACGCATCGTGGTACTATCGTCTATTTATCCAACCGCTTTTTAAATCTAGACGCTGATCGTGTAGCACTGGGTATGTGTAAAGCAACAAAAAAAAGAAAAGAAAAGATAACGATGGTCATTTTAAATACTTTTTATTTGTCACAACATCCATTTCTGAAACAAAAAAAGGGTGAGGGATAGATTTTTGGTACATAAATGATGCTTTTTTTGTTTTGTTTTGTTTCAGCTTTTTTCTTTTCATTATGATTAAAGCGATGTGGTATAGAGTCCGAGCTGATGTTATGTGTTTTCATCATAACGGATATTCTCTGATGTTTAGAGCTTAGTTGTGTTTTTTCGCTCCACCGGGCACTCTTGAACTGACCTGTATAAAGGTGCACTCATGAACACTTGTCGACGGCTTCTTTCATGCAATGTAACCCCCCATCCTCCCCCCTCCTCTCCCCTCTCTGAGTGTTTTTGTCGGCCTGTCCCATCTTTAAACCACGAGAGCGGCACACACACACACACACACACACACACTCTTGTTGTGAAGGGTTTTTCGGTGTGTCGCTCTGTAACCGCTTGGAATGACAGTATTTGATATATTCACAAAGGGGTTTCTGTGTGTGGGCGGGGCAGGAGACTGTGGTTCCGTTATTCTACCAACATTAAAGAACATTCCTCCAAGGTGTTGACAACCACTGCCACGGCGTCTCTCTCTCTCTTCTCTCTGTCTTTTAAAAAAATCCAAAAAAAAAAATCATAAGTGCTTTTTTTTAGAAACCGTTTGTTGGCCTCGAGAACAACCAGAAGTGTTGCACGAGCACTTTACTTTGTTTGTTTTGGGAATTTTACCGTTTTTTGAATGGGCATAAAAACGAAGAACTAATTGATAATACTGCTGTTGTTGCGCTCGTAAAATTGTTGAAACTAAACCAAACGCTAAGATTAAATACTGACATTTAAAGGGTCTCCGTTGCTATGATACTACTGCTGTCTCCAAAAACGACAGAATACTTGATTATTAATCGTTTGCTGCATTTTGTTTTGTTTTTGGGTGGACGAGGTGGCAGATCCTTAATTGTATGCAAGTGTATTTTTATGTTCACTAAAAAGATTGTACTGGCATTTGGTCACCATTTTTGTTACACTAGTGTAATTTTCATCCTTGTTGATTTTTTTATCTTTGATCCCATGCCATCTATTTATTTAAAAAATGGAAGCACTGAAACAGAATACATTTTCAAGTGAATAAAAGTCACATTTTTCATTTTTATTCTTTTTCTCACGGCTTGATTTGTCCATTTGTGAGACTCCACTGTTTGTTTGATTTTGCTAGTTTTAGACACCACACTGATTTTAATCTTTGCACAACGACTCACCCACAAGTTTCTGATTGTTTTTCCACGTTTCTTTCACGACGGGCGGAGCTGCATCTTTTCACTGAAATATTTGTTTTTCTTCACATTTGTGAGTTTAAACCAACGGCACTGGGTTGAATGATTCTCCACAAAGCAAAGAAGCCAAAATGTATCATCGAACATGACGCTGGGTTTCTAATGCCAGCAATCTGAGTAGTCAAAACATCTTCGGGCCTCCCCTGGTGCTAACGGCCTCACACTCTACCACCCAACTGGAACAGCGGCTTCAGCGCCTCGACGCCAGCGCTCATAACCATGGCAAACTCACATCTGCCATGGCAACAATGTTTCTGTCCACACCTGCTGGTTCAGGTGATCACAAGACCCCCAAACTTTGTAAACTCAGTCCAGGTCGAGTCCATCGGGTCGGTCACCATGAAGGGTAAGTGCACGTCTTCCACGCTCGTACGACACGTAATAAAAGATGAAATGTTGAAGTCGGAGATCATCAGATTTTCTCTGTTTCTCCTCAGCTGTTGCTGCTCTCGTCTTGTTGCTGATGAATGTGCGTTTGAGTTATTCTTGTGAAGGAGATGACAACTTTATGTTCTGCTTAACGATTCCAGCAGGTGAGGACTAACCTAGATTACCCAGATATCTTGAGCTGATATTAGCCTTTGATTAAATGTCTTCTCATGTACATGTCTTCATAACCACAGCTTTGTAGAAACTTGATAAAAGCGTAAATCCAATCTCATTTCCTAGAATTCTAAAAGTATTACCTAACATTTACTGCCAATCTGCACAAGATCATTTCTTCCCAGTTTTAGTTCCAGCTGGTGATAAAAATGCTGTGTAAAGAGCATCAAAACATAAACTCTTTATTACAAAAAAAAGCTTCGTCGTATTGACTTAAAGTTTGTGCATTACCAGAAAAACGTATGGGTCCTTATCGTGATAAGCAGACGTGAGTCTGGTGATGTAACATAGTGCAACTAGTCCACTAGATGGCAGCACAAGCACTACTTTGAAATTGCTTCATAAAATAATAAATATAATTGCTGAAAAATATGGTTTATCATGAGTACATATGGACTTGCTTTGTACAGTTCCCTTTAATGCACTAATCTTACATCTGCATCGTCACTGCTGCCATTGTTTTCTCCGATAGAATCAATAAAAGTGCAATTTATAAAAAAATAAAGGGTTCTCCAATGTGGTCAGAAAGCATGCAATAAATGCAGCTGATAAAAACTGTCTTGTGTTGCAGACAACTGATTGCTGTGCTCTTAGCTTTCAGGCCTGGTCGTTCATCTCTGATTATGATTGTGAAGAATGTCGGGGAGATAGACTCCACTGTGTTTAGCAGCGACAACCTCAACTCTATCACCAACCTCAAGATCGCAAACGCTGGTGTCACAGGAATCGCTGAAGGGGCCTTCAGTTCTTTCATAAAACTCACTAATCTCAATTTAGACCAGAACTTTCTGACTGAGATTAACCCAAACTGGTTCAGTCGGCCTCACGTCCTCAGAGAAATCGGACTGACAGAAAACCACATTGAAGTTCTGAACGAGTCCATGCTCAACGGGTTCGCTAACCTCACAAAGCTCAGGCTGAGTAAGAACAGGATCAGAACCGTTGATCCAGATACGTTTCGCTCCCACACCAACTTGGCTGAGTTGGACTTGTCTGAGAACAGGATGACTCGGGTCTCGCCTCAGGTCTTCAGGCCTCTCAGGTCCACCAGGATCAGACTAGATGGGAACCCCTGGGACTGTTCCTGTGGAGCGGAAGACTTTGTGGACTTCCTCAAAGGTTTGTAAAATATTAAACCTGAAGTCATGTGTGTTTCCTTGTTTGTTTTTATAAACCTAAAGCTCTTTCTCTCCTCAGATCTACAAAGCAGGTCTCTACTGGACCGAGAGATGAATGTGACCTGTGAGAGTCCTCCATCTCTGAGGGGTCGACCTGTGTGGAACGTATCGGTGTGCGTGACGTCACCTCCACCTCCACCTCCATCACCATCACCATCAGTGACGCAAACCGTCCACCCGAAACCCACAACGGTCCCGGCATCCACATCCGGTACGTCTTCTTTTCTCAGTTATTGTTTGATATTTGAAGTTATTCACAGTAACAATCAGGATATTTTTCCACTCCTTACTTTTATAAAATGTGCTTATTTTCTAGCTAAGGTTCTGACAACACCTCCATCACGACCAACATCAAAACCCTCCGTCCAGCCCAAACCCTCTGATGCACCCGTCACAATGTCCTCAAACCCGGGTACATGTGGTTCCTCTTGTCCCTGTTACTGATTTTAAATGATTTATAATAAGAGTCTTAATTAAATATGTGCTTAGCGTCTCTGTTGATCTCTGTAGCAACACCTCCATCACCACCAACATCAGAGACAAAAACCTCTGTCCGACCCACACCCTCTGATATCCTCACAGCTGTCTCTACGTCTACTTTAAAGTCTGGTACAGTTGGTTAGTTTTGTTCATATTTGGAGTACTTCACCAGTAGAATCAGAGTATAATGAGATATTAAAAGGGACAAAATCTAAGAAAAAAAAAAGTTGTAATTCCAAGAAAAATGTCATAAGAAAAAGGAATCATGAACTTGTATGATGATTTAATTTTAATATCAATTAACCTTCATCCACTCCCCCATTTGACACATAACAACTGACCGACTAAAAGTGTCATTAAATTCACATCATAATGTTACTTTTCTTTTATCCTTTTTTTATTCTTTAGTCGTTCAAATACCACAATGGATTTTTTTTTTTGTGAATAGCACCACCATGTGGTCATTTGTCTAATTTTGTTTTTATTTTGGATTTCTTAATTCAAGGAAAATGTTTGTACAGCCCCGTGCTTTTTCATAATATTTTCTACAAATATTTTGTTATTTTTTGTTTTATTCTGAAATATTTCTTTAGCCCTATAATTAAGGCTTCTATTAAGTCATAATAATTAATTATTACATATTATTTAAGCTTGACCTTTGAAATAGTAGTTTGACAAGAAATCTGAAGCCCACGATCTACTTTAGTGGAGCTTTCAGCCTTTACCTCATGGCCTTCATTATCAAATGATTAAAATAACACATTAAGAAGACTGAGCAGCTTGAGGGGCTTTAATCTTTTACGTTTGTCCGTTGTTTCCTTTAGCAGCTCATGTGACATCACCTCCATCAGTGACGGAGATCACTGTCCAACCTAAACCTTCTGACCTGCCCAGAACTAAACCTACACCCACTGGGATGACTGGTGTGTCTGGTTCTTCTCCTCTTTTGATATTTGAACAATTCTATAACTTGTCCTTCATGTTTCTGTTTTTCCTTCCAGAAACGTGTGAGACATCCAGACCATCGTCGGATACAAACATCGTGTGCACACTGGTTGTTGTCATAGGTATGTTTCTGTTTGAATGTACTGAACAAGATGCTTTACATTTCATTTCCCTTCTAACAACCTGCTCCTCTGCAGCGGTTCTTTCTTTGCTCCTGTCGGCGGCCTGTTTCCTGACCGTGCTGCATCGGAGGAATCGCATCAGCAAAACTGTGATGCCTGTCCGTCCAGAGGAAAACAGAAACCAGTTGAAAGAAGACAGCGGATCCAGTCGTGCTCAGTCTCCAGGACACTCTGAGAAAAGAGAAAACAATCACCGGGACTCAGAGACGGGATGGAGGACATCCTTCACTGGAGTCAGAGCTAAGTCAGCTAATGCTATTCTCTTTATGTCTCCTTTTTGTGCACCTGTGAAGGATGGAGTGACTTTACAAACTGAGACTCAGTCAAAAGATGCAGAAAACCAAGCTGAGGGAAAGCAGAACCTGGAAGATGAAACTGAAGCAGATGGAGGAGTTGAGACAGACGATGCTAAAGTAATACAACATGCAAAACAATCCAAGGATGGCGTAAATCTAGATGAGATCTCCCACCATGTTTCTGTCAACGCTGACACTGCACCTTATCTGAGCATCGGTACAAACCAGACTAAACCCAATCCTGATGATTTCAACAAACAGCCCACTGACGGTTCAGGTCAAAGATCTCAGAAGGGAAAAGTCATGGGGAGGATCTCCACCTGGCCTCCGACTGCCGTTCAGTGGCAGGCCAGATGTAAAGCGAAGGAGGACGAGGAGGAGTCTGATGTCTTCACTGTTTGGTCGCCAACGTTTTCAGGTGAGGTGGAGAAAGTCTTAAAGGCAGAGGAGCCTCCCTCCGGTTCTGACTGGGACAAAAGGGAAGAGGACATTGAAACCAGTCGAATGGAAGATTTAGGAACTGCACCAAACCAAGATCCTTTAAAGATGACTGAAGCTCCCATGACGTTGGGACTCTCTCAGTCCTCAAAACCAAACGACAAGACCACCTGTTTCAGTGAGGCTCCTACCCACACTGACACGAGGCTAGAAGAGCAGCTAAAGGAGGAGGAGATGATCCAGGACCCTGCCACTGTGAGACAGACCCAAAATCTGAACCAGGACGAACTCGGTCCAAATCAAGGCCGTAAATCTGCAGAGAATCCTGCACAGAAGAAGAGCAGCAACAAGGCAAGTGCATCAAAGCGAGCTGGGACGAGCCGACAGAGGGCGGAGAACAGAAGCACCGGCCCAAAGGCTCCCTCTGGTGGCGCCTCGCCAGATGATGAAACGCTGCTGTCCGGCAACGAGTACGCCTTCATGGACCTGCTGCATGAGGTCGTGCAGAACAACGGCCGCTGGACGCGAGACAGGTGGAAGCAGATAAACGTCAACAAGCAGCGGCGTCCCGACAGAGGTACCGAAGGGGTTTAGAAAAAGGATTCACTTAAAGTTGGAAATGATGTTCACATAACATGACACACAATATTGTAGTTTAATTATGTCACTACGAGTTAAAGAAAATGGTTTATATTTGCTTGTTGCTGCAGTTACATGTAAAATGATCTGTGTGTATTTTTGGGAACACTGGGAACACTTATTTGCTTTCATGGCGAGAGTTGGATTGATACCATTCTCATGTCTGTCCATTAAAGGGACACCACAGTGACTTTGTATGACACTTCTGTAAAGTCAGGTGACTCACAAGAGACAGATTAAAAAAAGATGGTTAGAACTTGTGCAGAAAAGGCTGAGATTTCTCGACTTTTAGTCTCTAGTGTGGGTCAAGCTTGAAAAATCCCCCATATTTCCCATAATGCAACATATCATCTTACATTAGACCTCCCCCTGCTTCCCAACGCTGCATTCATGCTAGTCATGGAAATCTGAGTACTGCCTCAGTATACACAAGGGCTGGATCTATAAATGCATTAGTGTTTCAAGTAAATGAGTTATTGTTTTTGCTGTTAATGTAGGAAACATTTGTTTAAGCTTTGTCATAATATGTAATATTGATTCTGCAGTTATATAAATTATTTGGTAACATTTTTATTTCTAAGAACTTGTTACCTTGTTTAAGCCTAATGTGTTTCAACTTTTAAAAAATAATTGTATTGAAAGGTACCATGCTATAGAATCTGTCAGCCTTTAGGTCATTGTATCAGCGTCATTAAACATTGTAAAATTATTTTCCATCTTATTGCAAAGATGCAACTTAAAACCAACTTTTTTTTGTTTCGATTAGACAAAAGAGATACAACTAAATTAAATAAGTCTTTAGAGCTGCTGGAAGGCATTTTTATTAACCTTAGGCCAGAGCAGGATTGTTTTTATGCTAAGCTAAGCTAACCGTCTCTTCATATTTACCATACAGACATGAGTGGTATTGATCTTCTCATCTTACTCTCAGCAAGAAAGACGTGTAGTTCCCAAAATATCGAACATTTTCCTTAAAAAATTGTTTTATTTTAATTGTTGCTGCAGTTTAAGTTTAATCTTTGTAACAATGTAATTGCGAGATAAAGTCAATACTACTGGAATAATATCACTCTAATCAAATAACACACATTTATCTACATGTGATTGACCCCATATATCCATCAAGCTGTCATTCAACGATGTGGGACAGAAATAAAAAATGATTTTCATTCATTGTATCTGGCTGCATGCAGCATTTATTTGTTCATATTTTATACGTGGAGAAGTACACTCGCTCCTCATAAGAAATAGTACAAAATGGATCATCCCCTTTTTGACAACGACTTAAAAACATAAAGTGGAGGTAAACAGAATACGTAGGCTTTCGATAACACCTGGACACAACATGCATGTTCCATTCATAGAAATACACAGTATCAAATAATGGCTCCAACTTGCAAGCAGTTGACTTGATTATGGGTTTTCTCTATACATAGGACATCCCACTAAATGTACAAAATGTATCGTTCTTGGCAAGCTTGTATATCAAAACATGCTGTTTGGTGTTTACATGCCCCATGTGGTATTTGTAAGTGTAGACGCACTCGGAGATCTGAGTGACCTCTTTGTGGCGTGTTAGGATTTGTCAGGAGTGAGGACCAGGGAAGACGTTAAATGAAGGGATCAGCACACCGATCGGATCTTCCATCGTGGTCGCTCACACTTTCATCTCTCCTCAGCTCTCCTGTCCTGTAAACTGACACTTCTAATGGGGCCCTTGAGCAAAGATTAACAGTACATTTCTATGGGACTATTTGCAAAATACATACAGTTAAAGGTTAAAAAAAAAAAGAAAATCACAAAGAGAAAAATAAATCCATCTGAGATTACCTTAACACCATTACTGTCTCTTCATATTTCTTTAACAAATAACAATGGCTCCCAACAAAATATACTTTTCAAACATCTGCGAGGTAAATGAAAACAACAAAAAGCGTGACATGTGACTGCATGTTCGACTGTTGGAATGGTTGAATGCCGTCCACCGTGTTGTACGGATTAAAGGGTCATGCTGTTCGGCTCTACACATCGCCTACGCAGAGCTTAGTGCAAAAATAGTTCAAGTCCTTTTTCACTTTTCATCACACAGAAGAGACCGAAAAACAAAAGAAAGCAAATCCGCAAACGATTTACAAAGTTACTATTTACAGCGATTAAACGAAAACATGTATAACTCAAGATTTAATACTGCACACTGACACTGCCTTATACGGAAGGCGTGGCCTGTACAATTTGGAGAGGAGAGCACTTCGTTTCAGCTCAAGTATGTTCCAACTAGATTCAGAAACGGGTGACAGGATAGAAATCGACTCGACTGCCCGTCGCCGTCTGTGCAAAAACGATTCTGCTACCAGTGTAACTGCCGACTCACAGGATCACAATACTAATGAAGATTTACCACCAAATATAAAAGAGTAAATCAATAAAAACACAAGAACCTGACTGATACTGGATATTTACATTCTGATAATGATATGTCGGCCAATATTCCTGGTTTGAATAGTTTGGAAGTACTTTATACACGCTTATTCAAATTGGCTTATTGACGTTCTAGACGTTAGACGAGAACATTGATACCACTCTAATGTCTGCCTGTTATTTATGAGCTGTTAGCTTAGCATAAATGCTAGAAGCAAGGAGAAACAGCAATTGTCTGGTTGCAGCACCTTAAACTCACAGAGACACTTAATAGCTGTGTCCCACTGCTTCCATTAGCTTAACCTTTATGCTAAGCTAAGCTAAGTAACTGTTGGCTCTAGCTTTATATTTAACATACAGATATGAGAGTGGTGTCAAGCTTCTCATTAAACTCTGCAAAATAGCATATAAGCTTATTTCCCATGATTTCAAACTATTCCTTTTAAATCTGTCTGGATATGTACTGAGTCAGAAATTTTACATTTTAATACATAAATGTCAAAAACAAAACACAAACTATATAAAAACACAAATATAACATGAATATGCTCAAATTCAGCTAAGAAAAAACCCCGTTAAATATACTTTAAATAAAGTAGAACGTGTCGTGGGCAAACTTGAAATACACACAGTAAATACATTTGTTTTTTGATAAAATAGCCACCATGATCTTCAGACTGACATATATGTGATGAGCTAAAACCATCTGATATAAGATCGGTCAGGTTCTAAAATAAAATAACACTGATATAACAAAGCATCACACATGCGAAATGGCACAAAATCTACAAATTATTGAAAAGATATTTACAAAGCAATAGAGTAAACAAAAGAATGGCAAATACTGTATAGCAGACGTGATCCTGGACACTTAAAAATGGTAAAAATAAATTAACAATATTCATAATTTTTTTACAATCACCACAACAAAACAATCGTGGCAGATAATCGTGCCACCACAGTGTGAATATTCACAGATGACAATTTGTCGTTAAAAAAAGTTGGTGCTCATAAAGAAAATGGAAAATCCTGTCTGATTAGAAACTAACAAAAAAAATAAATAAACTGACATCTGGATTAAATTAAGAAAAGTTCACGTGCACTGTAACGAGGGTGCAGTTGCCCCGAGATTGGGTTCTTTGCGAGTTTAGGCAGAAACAGGCGTAGAGGAAGTCGACCCCGCGAGGGGCAACTTCACCCCTGAGTGGAATGATTTGATATCCTGGACAGCGTGTGCACCGAAAACCTCCTCTGACGAGTCCAAAGACCTCCCACAACGTCCACCGAGTCTCCCGGTCCTTCGGGTGACGGGAGGAAGACGCCTCCTGGTGCGATCGTGACGTGTGCAAGTACTGACGGTGTGCGAGGGCGGAGTCGGGTGGGGGGGTCGATGACGAGGCACTCTTCATGCATCCTCCTGTAGCAGCTCAGTGGGGAAACAGCAGGCCGTCTATTATTTATTTATCATTTTTTTTTTTTTTTTAAATCTGACCTGAGGCCTGAGAGACACATAATGCACATTCACTATGGACTGCTGTTCTTGGTCCTTCATCTGTGAGAGACAAACATGCTCTGTCGGCCCCCAGGCGGCGGCTTAGAGGTTAAGGTGTCGGGGTGACCGGGACTGGGGAGGGTGGAGGTTTCAGAGGTGAGTCTCGTCTCTCGTCTCTGTGCAAAAGTCCTGCCGGTTCCTGGTGCTGCGGGCCTGCCCAGGTTGTGAGTCCTCGGGCATGTGAGCCAGCGGGTCGGACCGGATAATGTACCTGTGAAGACAAAGTCAACATCATCGGCCGGCGTGGAGCAGTGAGTATGGATTCAAGTCTGGGCAGCACGATTAACTAGCAAATCATGAGCGCAGTTAACTGATAGAGACACGCAGCAGAACACCCCCGCACATAGTTTACCACGGGTCCACATTAATCTACCGCAAACCAGGTGCAGTTAGTTATGCATGTTTGTATGCAGGAGTTTTACGACTGTACACGGCAAGTTATTGCTTCTTAACAGCAGTACAGTGTGGTAAAATATACAACCAAAGGAAAAAGAAGTGGTGTCCCCACACTGGTCTCCCTCTATGTCATTGGAAAATTTGTCATTTTCAGTGTTGAAGTTGAAATGAATGTGTAAATGTCTTAAAATGGCAGATTTTAACCTGTAATCTATAATCTAAGACTATGTAATGTTGCGTGTTTAGACGTTAAAATCATCTGGTACCCGTGAGAAACGAACGATTTTGGCCGCCTTGCTTGCGATATGCATTATGGTGCATAAGGATACTTCACTGTCCAATTTCCCAGCAACATCGTCCATCAACAACTCAGAAAAAGAAGCAATTCTATGACATTGGCTGGCCTGAATTGACACATCCTGTTTTTTAACACTTTACTTCTTCTGTTTGTCTTACTGATGGCCCTCATTGAGGCTGGTGTTAGTTTCATTCAATAACTCATCATAACATCTAGAATGACATAATGCTGTTGTTACCAAAGTAAAGTCTACGTGGCCATAAGAGAAGGTGGTGTTCTTACACGACGTCGTTGAGCTCCAGCATGGTGTCAGGAGGAGGATTGATGAGGACGTAGGACAGCGTGTTCTGGTGGTCGTTCATCTCGTCTGGAGGAAGAGACAGAGGAGACCTTCAGTGCTGCTCTGGATCCCTCGTCCTCTTTCATTATATAGTTCATCAGACAGGAAATGAGCCTTTTAACCACTAAAACTATGAGACTCCCTCGTTTTCAACCTTTCAGTGAGGACAAAGTAACTCACGTACAGTATCGGAGTAAGTATGTGGAGGCTGAAGAAAGAGATTATTGTTACAACTGTTAACAATTACAATTTAACTACTTTAAAAAAAAAAAATTAAAGTTACCTATACCAATTGAGTAATTTATGAATCATGCTGACAATGCAGTTATTAATTTATAATAAATGACTGAATATACAAATACATTTTGCAATTAACATTTTGACTAAAGCCTGAGCAATAATGGACTTTTGGTTGATACCGATATTGATATTTAGCGGTTTAAACGATTAAATCCTTAATTTATGTAATTATCAATTGTTTTATCGAGCTATTGATAAATAACACTTTTATGTTCAACTAAATATTAAATAAAATTATTTTTAAATCAACATAACATTATTTTATTTGTTCAATGTTGTATTATTCCCTTTCTTATCTGATACAAAATGAACGGATAAACTACTTCATGTACTCTTTGAGTAACAGCCTTCTATAAACAGCTGCCTGTAAACAGTTTCCACATTATATATTTACATTAACAGTTGCAACAATATTCTTTTATTGCTTTCCCAATATACTTAAGCTAACCAAGGAAACTGTTTTGCACTATGGAGGTCTAATATAATCTCAAGAATCAATAAGAGGAATCTGACTGTTACACTCACTCCCCTGATGAGTCATAATAATGTGTGTGTGTGTTGTTTATGTCAGTGTGTGTGTGTGTGTGTGTCTGTGTGTGTTGTTTATGTGCGTCTGTATGTGTTGTTCAGTGCTCTCTGGCGGCGGCTCCTACTTGCTTTTGCGTGATGGACGGAGGAAGTGTAAGGAGGGCACATGTGTCTCCATGACAACCCACCTGCTTGTGGCCCTTTTATAAAGCCGGGTGGGGTGGGAGAGAGAGAAGGGCTAACCGTTACTGACAGGGCACTCTGAGGAACAAGGGGAGGCCCATGCTGCCTGCTGACAGAAACGGCACCCCATGCGCAGCTTCAGGGCGGAGCCAACATGCAGACAGCGTCCGCGGCTACGCCACAAATCCATCCCCCATCGCATTCCAATTCTTTTTTTCTTTATTTATTTTTTCTCTCCTGAGCATTCCACACTGGACCAAGGCGGCAGGTTGCCATGCCAACAGACGAAAGACACTCAGCCCCACCACACACCCACAGACACAGAGGGTCACATGCTCCAGCATCCTTCAGACCGGACCAAACGCAGAGCGACTCAAAACCCAAACGGAGTGGAGCAGAACGCATTGGGAGTGTGAGAGTGGAAGAGGGCGACCTGCTGCTGGATCATCTTCACCCGGGAGTTACATTTACTATATGATACAAAAAAAATGATCAAGTCAGTCGTAAGTGGAGAGAAATAGTGTAAGTGATGTAAAAGGACTGTACCAATTTGTTTTCTCCTCTAATCCACACGTTCTTGTTGAATACTCGGTGTATTAAATATTGATTATACCATGGCCACAGAAAAAGAAAAAAAAGCCTTCATCTTGTCTTTTTTTCTTGGAAAGGAAACCTCAAACATACAGTTCAGAAAGTATCGAGTCTGGTGTTTTTTTTTTATTGTTGTGGCTCTGTAGTCCAGGACGATCAAAGTGACTTTGATTCCCACTTTTTCTGGTGTTTTTCTTTTATTCTCAATTTTGCTAAAAAAAAATCAGACTGAAGGCAAAAGCCCCTCAAACAAGCCAGACATACTGCTATTCCTGTACGAATACTCCTTAATTCCTTGTTCCCTGTACTTTCTTACATCTACATCCCAGTCACGTGTCAAATATGTTAATTTGAATATTTAACGCCTGGAATTTATATAATCTATAAATTATAGATTTTATTATAGACTATAATATACTGGGTGTTATTCAAAACTTGTAATGAGAATTGTATACTGAGGGACGGATACAGTTTGGTAAAGGTTCATACAGCAACCACTTGGGGCGGCAGAAGCTGGAAGTTTCAACCATTCAACCCCTTTTTTTTAATCCATTTAGACTTCCATTTGTCCCTTGAGGGCACTTTAGAAGTTAAACCACTGGAGGTCAGCAAAAACGAGATTCTAACTGATTTTAGGGTTTAGGATCTTTGAATTTAATTTGAAAGTCAGCACGTCGCCATTATAGTCATGTGTAATTTCAAATCAAATGTGCTGGACTACAGAAAATATTTTTAAAAGCTCTAAATCAGGGCACAAACTGTATTAATCAGCAGGCAACTATTGAAATAGCACTATTTAAGTCTAACTAGCAAACCATAAAAAAAAATGAAGAAATGAATGGCAATAAAAACAGTGCTTCTCGTTCTGCCCGGGGTTAAGTGGCCATGGTATAAGTGTGAAGATCCACTTTGAGGTGTCCTGATATATGGAAATAATAGAACAAGGCAGAGCTCTTAATAATCTATACCAAGACACCTCTGAAACACATCACTGTTCATATATCTAATGTTTGTATTTGAATTCTACGTCTAACCTTCCATCCACAGACATAATGCGTTGCGCTCCGCTCTTTAAGCCATACTCTGATGCCCTGCAGTACTCTAGCCATTTGGGACGCCACCTCACAGGAACACAATGCAGAAAAGACCAGGTAGAGAGAGAGTTAGTAGAGCGAGATAGGGAGAGATTGGCTGTTGATCTACAACTCATTCTGGAAGAACACACACACACACACACACACATACATACATACATACATACACGCACACACACACACACGCACACACTCATGCAGTTGCAGTACTGTGATCAACAAGCTAACCTGACGGTCTGGTCCCCTCTGTATACGGGTGCTCTGAAATGTCCTGCAACTCTAAGCAACGGCATTCACTGTCAACTTCAATCACCTAATTTGTTAATTTATAAAAAAAGAAACTACAAATTGTATAAAAAGAAAAACTACAAAAGATCAAACAAAGTGGAAAAACACACTTCTAAAAAAGGGATATATCAAGATCTGTGTTTAAATTCAGTGCACTACTCTTCGATGGATGCTGGTGAAAGGACAAATTCCTTTCTCCACAAAGATGGAACGTAACCACTCACATTGTTGTAAATTAGAGTTATAAAGAGCACACAAAAGTTACCTTGCAAATATCCTAGATTTACTCGATTCATGACATCGCTCGCAGTGAGATTAGAAACATCCTCTACAAGCCAAAGGAGGAAAGATGGAAGAATCAGAGAGAGAGAGAGAGAGACAGCGAGAGAGGGAGAAGAAAAAGAAAAGAACAAAGGAAGGGGAGGGAAACAAGAAAAAGATCAGGCAGCGATTTGCATTTGCAGTTTCAAAAAATAACTTTCAAAAAAAAAAGGTGAGAGCGATGCAAAGCAGCCAAGCAATGAATGGTGTGTGTGTGTGTGTGTGTGTGTGTGTGTGTGTACAGAATCACTTCCACATGATTCCTCTAACACACACGTTATGATGATGCTGCTGCAGTAATCCACACCGACATTCACGGTTCATAAGATGATCCTGAACTTTTGGGGTTTTACCTGAAACGTATTTCATTTGACATAATATTTAGCAAGTGCACATCTGGATCATGATTCTGCTTTTGAAGCGTGAAGCTGGGAGGAAAGAAGAACTTCAGAAAAGAAAAAAAAAAATGGAGGTACAGAAGTGAGCAGATAAAGAGTGCAGGCAAATTGCAGCCTGTGATCAAATGCGATTGAGACACGGTTTGGTGCTCCAGCATCTCCGTGCATGACGCGTTCACATCCACATGTTGATGTGTGATCATGACTGTGAATGAGTATGAGTATGTGTATGTGTGATGGCAGATTGGGGGGGGGGGGGGGGGAGAGTGAGAATGATGTGAGAAAATAAAGTTTACTGAAAGTTGATTATGATGTAGTGTGATTGTAATGATCTGTACTATCAAGACCCACAGCACCACGTCTTAATAGGTGGTGAGATGACAGAAAAATTAGTGGAGCACAGATTTGAGTTTTTCAAGCACAGCTGAAATAATTGAATTGGTTGAGAGTGGGTGGAGCAAAAGCTTTATGAAATCTATAGTATGACTTCTACATAACTACATTCAATACTATAGTAGGGCTTTATTATGTCAATTTAATGAATACAATGACTACTCTTATACTGTGACTTTATGAGTTTATGGACATTCTAGACTTTTTTTTTTACATTTTTATTATGTCTAACAATACTATGAATTTAAGTCAAGGGCATACTATACTATGACATTTTATTGCATTTGAAAGAATGATACTAAGACTTTATGATTGCATTTTAAATGGCATACTCTTCTATGACTTCTTTATGCCATTTTTATGAAATTCTATACTAGAATATGACGTGTTTATGTCAATTTAATGACAAAATATACTATGCATTTTTGTGACATACCATACGATTGCTTTTTCACAGAATTCTTATGATATACTATTATGATATGTGCATATAATCCACAGATTATAAATAACATTTTATGGCATTTTCTACGATGAAAAATGTTTATGGATAACTACACTATGATTTTGTAAATGACATACTACATTATGACCTTACGATTGTTTTTAAATAATATGCTATGATACTTTTAATAAAATGCTATGACATTCTATACTATTTAAGTATACTTTTTTATAAAAAAAATGTGCATGATGCACCGCCCTCAACTGTAAGACCCCACAATGGGTGGTGGAAACTGCTCAGCTGCACATCACAAGGATGGAGCTGCCATCAGTGGAGGACTTCTACACCCAGTGGGGTAGGATGAAGGCCATCAGGATTCTCAAAAGCCCAAACTACACCAGCCACAAACTGATCTGCCTGCAGTCGTCCAGAATGTGGTACCACAGCATGCAGTACCCCAACAGGCTGAGGAAGAGCTGCTTACAAGCCACGACGATTAAACTCTTAACAGCTTTCTATTTATGTCACAGTTCATTCACTTTACTGTCTACCACAAACATGTTATTTTAATTCACATGTTATATTGTATCCCTATATCTTAATTTTGCACTATTTTATGTGTTAGATTCTCAATTGTACTTGCATTTTCTTTTTAAACAGATTTAATGAGCATTGTTTGAGGGAGCATGAGATCTATAATTGGTAACAATGCTTCTCTGTAATCGATGTGCATATATGACAAATAAAGAACTTGGAACACTTTTATGGCCTTTTCTATGACAAACTATACACCATTTTAGTACGGCATACAACAATATGCCAATTTTGACATGTTTTTACGACATGCTGTATTATAACTTTTAAAATCAATTGTTTAGTGGCATGCTGTCCTTGGACTTTTTATGACATATTTTGAAAGCATACTATACTTTACCTTTTATCACATTTTTTCATTTTGTCATAACTGACATGACTTTTTATAAAATGGCATACTATACTATGACTATTTTATGACATTTTTGATGGCATACTATACTATGACTTTTTTTTCCATTTTTGATGGCATACAATACTATGACTTATACATGATATACAGTATTAACCGTGGCTTGACACATCACATGACACTGTTGATCAGCAACAGGCAGCTGTGTCACAAAATGTTCTCACCCTAAATCTGAGATTTTTAAGCCCCACCCACTGAGGTTAAACACAACCAATTTGATTATTTCTGCCTCCTGCTGCTGCTGTGGCCTTTAAGATATGTTTAAAGAAATGAGACTCCAATCTGTGAAAAAACATGACCATTTACATCATTATACATTTGAATGCACATTATTACCAATTATGCTAAAATAAATATGAATTAAATAAGCAAACTTAGTTACCGTCTATATTGTTTTTAGTCTTGCTATACATATATAAGATACATATACATATATTTTAAACTACTGCATTTAATTCATTTCTACATAACAAAGTACATATTGTTTATCATTTCTCTAAATCTCGTGCCATCAGCTGTTCCACTCACCGTATCCCACGGTGGGCAGGCCGAGGTGCTTCATGCGATTCTTGACCAGCTCAGAGAGCTCCTGTCTTTCGGAGCGTCGGTACAGGTTGAGTCTCTGCTGTGAAATTCGCTCTGCTCTGCTGGACGGTTTGGTGGACTTCCTGCTCAGCCGCCGCGCCCACTGCATGCTCTTCTTTCTCAGCAGTGGGTGCTCTGATTGGTCACTCGTGGTAGAGTTTCTGTGTGCCTTCTTCTCCTTCCAGGACTCTCCGCGCTCACGTTGCTCCTCGCCTTGCTGCATGTTTATGGACACCTGGGACTGTGAAAGCAGGGTGGCAGTGTTTATGCAGGATACTATGTGTGAATGTGTTTGTGTTGGCTTGACTGTTTTGTTTTTTCACAATTAAAGCAAACTCCCATCTTTATTGCCATTGTAAGTGCAATTTGTGGTGCCTGTATTATCAAGATGTGACGGTAATGAGCTTTATATTTTGATACGTAAATATCCAAATTATAAAACAAGCACATTCAGATCTTACCTGTGCGTAACTGTCTTTGCCCTGAAACAGGAGACAGACAAACCGACATCCAAACAAAAAGAAAAGCAATGAAAGATGGGGGCATCCAAAGCAAACAAAATCATCCAAAAGCTCAAAAGTTTGCACATTAATTATTAAATATAGTGATTTATTTACATCTTTATTATTTACTATTAAAATGGTGTGAAATTAACACCATCTAGCAATGCTACATGGCTTGTGAGTTTGGATCTCACATTAGCCACTTACATAACCTGCCAAATATCATATAGGGCTGATTTATTTTATTAATCACACTGGTTTCCCAAAAAAATAGTGAAAGTTGTTGAATAACTTTTTGCTGGAAATGCCTAAAATGCATCAATTTCATTATTTAATTTCCTTCTCCTGACATAAAACAAATAGAAGAGAGAAATGCAAAAAGGAGCAAACAACAATAGATGAAAAGCAGCAAGAAAAAGAATTAAAAGCAGCTAGTTAGAAGGATTGAAAAACCCAAAGAGAGGGTGGGATAATGTAGAAACATTTTGAATTTCAGAAAGAAAGACAAAAGGTAGGAGAATGAGATGTGACCTTGAGGGATAAACTAGGAGGAGTGAAAGTTTAAAAAGAAAAAAAAAAGGAATGAAGCAAACACAAAATGAGGGAATGAATAATGGAAGAAGTTAAAGCAGCAGTAAAACCTCAGCTTAAGCCAAACCCAAAGCGAGGTCTCGGATATAAAGCATGTGATCAAACTGAACTTGCCTCTGAGGTTGAGAACATGTGCGACTCCGTGCGGTAGATCCCTATGGGGATCTCGGCGCTGGAGGAGCAAAGCTTCTGGAAGAGTCTGCCATAAGTCCTGATCCACAGATCCTCTTCTGTGATCTTCATCTGAGGACGGAGACAAAGAATCAACTAGATTCAAGCACAAACTATTTCACTCAATCTTACAAATACTTAGCAGTTTGAACATTCCTACTTACAGCACACAGGTACCCAGAGCCAGGCGTGGTGTCCAGACCAAGAAGCAGCCTCGCAATACCGATCATGTAGTCCTTAACGAACGACTGTTACAGCAGAGAGAAGGACCGCGTTACACTACTGTGAACAAGCCCTTATACGAACACATTGTGCAAAAATCAGGGTTAGACATTTATGTATATATGCTTTAGTATCCCACCTGGTAAAGGAGCGTATCCAACATGCTGATACTGAACACCCTGCCTGCAGCGAACGGCAGCCGGAACATGAAGGCCAGGTTTGAGCCCTTATCACGCTCTATCTGAGGAGAGAAACAGAACAGAGCAACCAGATATATGATACGCTCTCTTTTCTATCAAACTGAAATAAAGGCACATGAAAAATAACTTGGATTTTACAACTTAATAGGTCCTGTTTTTAGTTTTGGGGATCGAGAAATAGCTCTATTTATATTAACTTATCCATTTCAGTAATGAAAATATACATGGGAAAGAGACAAATGGTATGTTTACTCCTAAAGACACAAAACATAATAAACATATAGAACTTTAAAGACTTTTCTTCAGTTTATTTAGATATTTAAGAGTGATTTTTGTGACAATTTAAGGGTGTTAAACAGGCCCTATTATACTATTTTCCGGGTGCATATTTTTATCTCAAGTTACAGTTACAACATGTTTACATGCGTTAATGCTCATAATCCTCCTTGTTTTTCTCACCCTGGCTGTCCTGCAGGATGAAATGCATGAATAGCGCTTGCTTTGCCCTCCAGAAAGCAAAGTCTGCTCTGATTGGTCAGCTAGCCCGCTCTGTTGTGATTGGTCAACATTTTGCATGCGTCGGAAATGTCCCGCCCCCATAATATGGCCACTTTAAGGTTAAGAAAAAATAAACGATTCCCTCAATCCCTTAAAACTCATTTTAAACTCTACACTGCTAGAGATTATCTTCTATAATGCCGCTTTGATCAGCCTTTTGAAAACACGGATGGACCATAGAGTTTCAAAGTCAAAGCCAGGGAGTCATAACATGTCTCTCCCTTCTCAACAGCTCACCTTCTCCAGTTTGGACAGAGCGAGTGAGTAGCAGTCCTTGGCTCTGAACTGCATGAACCTCATGTTGGACGGATGTGTGAGCTCGGTGATGATGCTGAGACTGGGGAACAACCTGAGCGGGGGAGATTGAAGATTGAGTGGAGGGTTAGTGGAGGGAAGAAATGCTTTGTTCTGAGGGGAAGACAACACGTGGCAGTGATAGATGCTTTTAATTTTGGTTGTTAAATAAAAGAATACTTTTTGGCAACTGTAGTTTGTCTTTGAGATGAACTCATTCACCATTCTGTCAAAGTTTAAAAACAACAATTTGCTTTCAAGCAACTTTACGAGAACAGATGAGGAAGTTAATCAAGTGGAGTCTGATGCATATTTGACTCAACACCTCGAGGTCTGGCTCAACACATAAACAGCAACATGGTACCGACTGTTTACTGTGTGTTCCTACTCAGTGGAATGCTCTCTCCGTGTTACCTGAACATAGTCTGGACGTTGACGATGGTCTTGGCGTCCGCCATGTAGTCCTCCTCAGCGCTCATGGTGCTCTCCTTGTCCACAACCACCAAGTTGTCAGCGTAAATGATGCCACACTGAAGCAGGTTGTCCAAGCTGGTCCATTCACAAAACAACATAACTTGTTCATAACGGCATGACATGTCAGGAAATATTTCAGCCTGCATATTATAACTATGGTATAACATTGACCTGTAATGTTTAGTGTATTTCTATTTATACACTATAATTTTTATAAATTTAATTTTTGTCACATTTAATGACATAGTTTAACTTCATTATTACATACAAACATTTAACAGACTTTTTAATCACATATTCTGTTTCATACTATGATTTTTGATCACATTTGTATGACAAACTATAATACTTTTATAACATTTTGTAGGGCATACAAAACTATGACTTTTTTATTAATTTCTTTTTATGATATTCTATACTATGACTTTTATTTTATTTATTTTTTACAACATAATATACTCAACTTGTTTAAGTAATTTTTTTATGATATATTACACCATGACTTTTTTATGACTATGAAAATGCAATGCGATACTATAGTATAACTTTTTATGACACTTTTAATGGCATACCAGGTTGTTTTATGATATCTCTTATGGGATACTGTATGATGACTATACTATGACTTGTTTTATCACATTTTGTTATGACATACTATTTTTTTGCATATGATACTATCATTTTCTTTACAAAAATTTCATGACCTGCTTTGACTTTTTTTGGGCACATTACACTTTGACTCTTTAATGCTGTTTTATGGCATAGTATACCATGTCCATCTATGATATTTTTATGGCATTTATCTGTGACATAGTTGCATATCATACTATGAAGTCGTTGCAAAAACATTTTCCATGTGTGCAGTCAGTTCTGTTAATGTTGCAGTGACTGCCTGTTTACAAAGCTGATTGCTTTTAATTGGACAGCACACCAATATTCCTAGCAACCAAATTACACATTACTGAAATCTTAATTAACCAAGCCTCCATAAGAGTTAAAGGTCCAATCTGGTTTATTCAATCACTAGGTAATAACTAGAAAATGGATGTGGGAATAGGAATATGATGGGTCTAGTTACCTTTAACCCTTACCTTTAATCAGACCCTGAAACTATGTTTGATTTGAACACCCACTACGGATTGAATTGCGTTTTATTCATGAGTCATAGTGTAAGGCAGCTGTAATACAAATGGAAAACCTACTACTTAGATAAACATGATCATTAAAGCAATCAATCAAGTGAGCAGGTTTTTATAGGTTCATAGGTAATCCAAACACATACTTATCGATTGTGCCAGCCATGAAGTAAACCATTGGAAAGCAGCAAATGGCCTCTAAGAAGTGGTTGTCTGGCCTGAGGGAAACAGGAAACATCATGAATGAGCCTCCCACACTAATTACCTCTGTGAAACCCCAGTGACACATTACAGCAACTGTTGCTGCAATTTCCTGAAATGTGCTTGTTGATCCGGGCAGTGCAGAGAACAATACAGCTGTATTATTTTGATGTATACTGTATGTTTGAGTCTTAAATTAAACAAGAGGATTTTACTGGTTGCTATGGAAACCCCTGAGGTTGACACACAGTTTCCTTGGCTAGTTTATTGGTTTTAGCGACCGTAGAGATTTGGCCAATCCTAATGAAACTCAAAGTGAGTTGGAGCAGAAAACGGTGTGGATCACGGCAACACACACACACACACACACACACACACACACACACACACACACACACACACACACACACACACACACACACACAATATGGTACACACACACACACACACACACACACACACACACACACACACACACACACACACACACACACACACACACCTCGACTTTCTCATGCAGAGGACTGAATAATGCAAAAGCCATTTCTTTCCTTATCTTGAAGTGGAACGCTAACCCATAGTTCCTACTCTGCTCCACTGACTAAAATTTGATTGCTTTGAATTACAAACTTACAGAGCACTGGAACATTTCTCAAAAATCAATTTCAAACCCACATGGGCCCACATGCAAATGCAAATTCACACCAAGACTCAAACAGATCCATTTCCTCACATCTTTTGAACTTTGATTCAGTTTTCTGCATGAAGAACTGTGTTTTATTGATAATGTAAAACTATTATTTTCCTATATCTTGAGGCTACGTTAGCCCATGTTCATCAAGCTAAAATAACCAACTTTACTGCAAGCAATTCTGTCACTCTGATCATATGCTCACAGCAAAGTAGCAGAGTATCTTTTATCTTCAACAAACTGTGAAATAATTGAAATAAAGAACAAATACAGAACGGTAATAAAAAGTTCTAATACCACTAAACCTTAATCAACATAGATGTGCAGTTGTATTAGTTCACTGCCTATCTGCATACTATCTCATCTTTATAGTGTTGTATGTACATCATTATAGGTGTAGGCAGTACATGTGTTAGAGGCCTCTATATAAACACAGTAATGTTACATCCCTGTAGGAGTGAGAACAAACAAATAGGACTGTTCAAGGTCTTACTGGTTGTCGAGCAGCAGCACTATGGGGTTGAGCTCCTTCCTTGGCCGATAGTAGGCACGCAGAGGGACAATGAAATTGTAGAGACCATTTCCCGCCGTCTCTGCAGACACTATTATCAGCTTATTCTTGAAGCCGTAAGCTTTGGCATCCTCAAAGCTGCTATGTGGACAGCTCTGGATGGAGAAAGGCAATCATCGGGGAGTCAGTCAGGTTTTAGTTGTACCGTGGTGCTATTAGCAGATATTTCACATAACGGTTTGTATTTTATTCGTAAAATGATTGAGGTATGTTTTTTTTGGTTTAATCCAGAGATGTTTCTGTCTTTTTCCTGGGTGTGAATTCACCTTGTCGAGGCGAAGGCAGCAGGGTGGAGCTTTCTGTGGCAAGAGGTGACACAGGGTTGGAGAGCTGCCGATGTAGGGCGAGTTGGGAGGGTAGCCCTTCACAAAACTGATGGAAACAAAACAAGAATTTATCAAAAAATCTTTAACAACATTGTGATAACGTAGTGTCAACAAACTGGAGTAATGAGAATTACCACCTCATGGTTGTATGCCTCCACCACAGTTGTCATTTTTATCCATGTCTATCCAAAATGTCATCCCTTTATCATTTTATTCTATTAGACATTTGTGTGTTATTGTCATAATTAGCATATTTATTAGTGCTTTATCACCAAAAACAAGGTTTTATGAGGTCACGGTGACCTTGACCACTAAATTCTAATCAGTGATGTTTGTGCTTTCCTGAGATTAATTATTTTCCTCTTTCCGTTTATTGTTAAAATTAGTTTACAAGCCCGAAGGACTCATTCCCTGCTCAATACAAACTACACCAGCAATTACAATGTTTTTGTAGTTTAGTTTTAATCGTGTCTCATTTTGTTTGCAACAATTTTGTCAATTTGGTTCTGTGACCCCTGATTTGTAAAATGCCAGCTGCAATTACCCTAATCAATTCCAACGTGCCCTCTAGTTTACCAATAAAGGAGATTCTACCTTTGTTTATTGGATGCATATGCCTGATCACCACATGATGGCACTGTGGGACTTTGAGCAGCTCAGTCTGTTTCCTGCAGACAATGCAGTCGCCTCCATCTCCCCAACTACTGCGTCTGACATTTCTTAAAGAAGAAAAACTACCCAAATGTTGAGAGGCGCAGTAATAGGGGCTCAGAGGTTAGAGGGACTATGTTAAATCCAACTTTATAAGACCCAATAACAGTTACTGTTCAAAAAGAGTTGTATGGGCTGAGGAACAGACTGTGAGGCACAGATTCATCCGATCTGTCCTGAAGTTATCTCCATCTAATGAAACCACATACAAGGAGGGAAAAGAGGAGAACAAAACTGCTGAGATAAACGGATTACTCTGACTGCTATAATGAATTGCTATAATGGCGACTTATAGATGAGCGTTGAGTGGTGAAGATCTATATAAGGACATACAGCATGAGCTTCACTCAAGAGGTAAAGTGCTGACCCTCCCTGTCATGACACATTCATCACCGCCATGTCCGCACCTTACAGCATCATGACACACAGATTACACGGCCATTTCAAATCCATCAATCTCTCCTCCTACAACCACTGAGGCATGAAGAAGAGGAGGACAGGAGACATCAATCATGTATATAGAGCACAGGACGGCTGCAATATGAGGACATTTCACTTATTTTACTGCCACATTACAAGACACGCTGTTCAATAAAAAACCAAACAAATCTCTTTTGGGTCAATAACGTCACTCACTCTGACCCGACGGAGCCCTCCTCGTCTGATTGGTTGGTCTCGTCCTCTGATTGGTCGCTGAGGAGGTCGCAGGGCAGGATGGCGGAGGAGTCTGCGATCTCGAGGACGGGCGCGATGCTCGGCCTGCGGCTTCCAGAGCCGTTCTCCGTCGGCAGGGTCAGCTTGTCGCTCTCCTCGGGGGGATCGGGGTTCTGGAGATCTATGGCCACAGTGCCTGAAGGCGACGGGAGGTTATTGTATGAGAAGAAAAACCATACGGCCATTTAGAAATAGCATGTTCAGCACTTTTACTGTAATGTGTTGTTAAGACATCAGTGTTTGCTGTCGCATAAATGTCTTGTTGAATCCATGACCATTTTATCTCAGAAAACACGCCTGTGCCTTTTCATATTTTATATGTATAAGTAATAAGTCTATGTTTAGCTTGGTCAGCATCTTTGCAGCTCACAATCCTAACACCTTCTTTAGCTCAGCTTAGATCTTTGAAGCTTTGATCTTGAGGAGAAAATGTATTGCTTTCTGAATCATGTAATTGTACTCTCAAGTTACAAAAAAAGACATGCAAACAGTATTGACATTGTATTTGTGTCAATAAATAAAGCCCTAAAATGCATCATATTGGCTGTATATAATATGATGTGTGATATATACACAATACATATATCAGATATATCAAATACATGATATACTGTATGTACAATACATCAGGCATATCAGATACATTATGATATATGCACAATACATATATCAGATATATCGAATATATGATATACTGGTTGTAAAATACATAAATAATAATAAAAAAAATTCTTATAAAAAAAGATAATTTAAATCACTAAAGAATTAAGAGGCGTTATTAATAATAAAATATCACTAACATACTATCAAATGTAAAGTTTGTACTCCTTAAATTGCAGGACTATTAAGTATGTGTGAAAAAGTGATGCATCATGCGCAAACTTACCATATGCAGTGGCCTGATCAACTTTTTACAGGTCAAAGAAAAAGCACAACACAATAATGTCAGCCAAGAAAGTAAAAAACGCATGTAAGAAAAAAGTCATGCATAACAATCAGCGAAAGCATACAGAATCACCAAGGCAGCCACCACTCCAGAGGTGTGAGCGATAAACATCAGCAACAAAGCAGCCATTTTCTCATCGTACATGAAAACCCTTTCAACCTAACAAATGTAAGACTGTCTTCAAACTGAACAAACAGCATCTTCTATCTCCCTTTTTCTTTTCTCCTTCCGTAACCAACTTCCAAACATAATTTTTCAGGTCCGAGTCTCACCCATGCTGGCGATGATGCTGTGCACGGGCAGCCTGGAGGGAGCGTCGTAGAGGCCGGAGACCGACAGGCCCTTGTTGTGCTTCTCCTCCTGTTTGAAGATGAAGGCCGAGTTCTCCTCCTTGGTGATGTTGATGTAGTAGCAGGTGTCTGCGCCAGCCATGATGTGTCGGGGCCCCGGGTTAAGGAGGATGCTCTTGTTGTCCTCCCTCTTCACTCCGATCAAACACACACCATACCTGGGAGGAAAAGATGGGGTTATGCAATGTTCAAAATGGTTATTTTTTGCTCAAAAAAACATTAGAATTTACTCTAATTAGATCAAACATCACTGTGTTTTGAGATTAAGCTAGTGGAAGTTTTTACTAACTTCTTGTGAGCGTGGAAGGAGGCGTAGGTGAAGCTCTTTCCATCATACTCCCCGAAAAACTTGCTGTCACACAAGCGGATGTGGTAGACCTCGTTTCCAGAGCAGCGTCCATAAATCCTCTGCCACTGCTCCGGTGACAACTGCCCCTCCCTGAAAAAAAAAAGCATTATCGTCATAGACACTGCTTAAAATGACAGTAACATGAAGCAGCCTTGTTTTTAAGAAAAGTAATGTTTTATTTTCCAAATATACGATTTTATTTGCAACTCTTTCCCCGTCGACTGATACATCTATCGGACCATTCATGACCCTATACTCCCCAACTTCCTTAATTCTAGTCACAATTATAAAGAAAAAGAGAAAAAGGCAATGAGGTCATTATATTTATGCAATTCATATCCATCATGACTATTAATCATTATGATAACATTTAAATTAACACCTGCCAAAAGGAAGTCTATTCCCAGTCCTGTCACCTTCACAGCCCCAATGTGAGTTCCCATAATGGAAATGAAAATGGATGAGCTACGTCTCTAGTGTGGACAGCAGTGGAGATATAGTGGTCACCTTGCAGACAATATAAAAAAAACACAGCCAGATTTATTGGTTTACTGGTCCGACAGTGATAAGTTTCTGCAGTGGTGACCGTACAGTAGTCAGCTCTGCAGAGACGAAAAGCAGGTACAGTCTGTATAAGTTTTAGACAACTTTCTCTCATGATAATCATCAATCTTTCAACATAGTTCATCACACAAAAGGGATATTAAACATTAACAGAGCACTCTAATGTAGCACGATAAAAAGTTTACTTGGTGAAAGTTACAAGAGAAGGAATATGTCAAACTCTCTTGCAACTGTTTAAAAACATATCAAGCCAAATAAAGTTATTTAGGGTCACTAACAAGTTTAATATTTCCAGAAATCTGTAAACTCAAAATCATAGGTTTTACCAAATAAGCATAAAGGAATAGGTTAACTTTTTGGGAGATAAGCTTCTTTGCTTGCTGGGTTGAAAATATTAATTCTGATCTCATGTCCATCTGGTACACAAGTTAGCTTAGCTTAGCATAACAACTAGAGACAGGTGGAAAAACAGCCTGGCTCTGTCAAAATGTAATACAATCTGCCTACCAGGATCTCTAAAGCTCCCTATTTAACAGTATCCTGTTTGTTTAATCCGTTAAAGAAACCTGTTGGTAGGCAAATTCTGTTAGATTTGGACAGAGCTAGCTCTTTCCACCTGTTTCCTGCCTTTATGCTAAGCTAATATAATGGACAGATATTACAGTGGTATCGATCTTCGCATCTAACTCTTGGCAGGAATGCGAATAAGTGTATTTCCTCAGGGATCAAAATTCAAACAATTAGATTACTTTGACTGTAAGAGCACTTTCTTATATTTCATAACTTTTACATTACCTCAAGTGCAAAGCATGTACAGTATATTACCTTGAGAAAGTTGCAGGACCATAACGATAACTCACACAGTGATAAAAAGGACATACGGTCAGTGGATTGCACTGTAAATCCATAAATGATAATATTAATTGCCATTATTTTGAATTAGTAGCATGTACTCACTGTCCTCTGGAGGTGTGAACCAGGAGTGTGACTAAGGTAGACGTGGCCGGACACACACAGTTCAGCGCCAACATGGCATACTTGAACTCCTCTTCACATACTACGTGATCTGATTAAAAAGGGATAAAATGCATTAATACAATATGTTAGACTGCGGCTGGGTTGCACCAACAAGGATTCATTTCAAAACACGATTAACTTTGAAATCATGTTGCACCAAACTTTAAAACAATCTTAAAATTTAAATAAAATCTAAACCTCTCTTCAAAAATCAGTTTGGATTTTACTCATAGCTTAAAGGAAGTTTAACTTTTAAAATAGCTGCCCTGCAAAAAAATATCAACTAATCAATAAGTAGCAAGTCTTCACAGCACTTACCTGCAAACTTAACATGGAATTTATTTTCTGGTTTGAGAATTTGGACGTAGAGAGGGCAATTTGGAGCAAAATCTTTTGCAGCCCAAGCCCTCAAAATGGTCTGATGATCCTGTGAGACGAGAAAAGGCTCAATTTAACTCACGCAGTAAGTCATTTGTAAATGCAATCTGAATTTTATGGACCATAAAGTTTGCCTCAGTGTGCTTCCAATACTCAATGGCAGGGCCAACATAATCACAATATCTCAAACGCCCTCGGCTAAATTATAAAAAGGAGGGTGTGGGGGGAAATTGCTCCATTTAAATCATTGTTATTGTGTGACTGTTTGTACTGGATTTCAAGAATCCTGTTGATGAGACTCACAGCAGCAGTTCGATCGACTTCGTTCCTGCTGCTGAGGATGAAGCAGGCCTCAGCGTCGTCCATCCTGAGCACAGTTAGAGAGAAGAGACAGAAAGAAACGCAGACAGACGTTTCACGGGTTGATTACTGTGAGGAGGACGTTCAGCCAAACGTAAAATTTAGTATTTACGAAATCAATGCTTTGTAGAAAAGCCAGGCAGGGGTGAGTACTAATGTCCTGTGACAAAGGGTTAACGGTCCATTTCTAGCGTGAAAACAATCTGCTGATATTTGACATAAGAGCCACACACAAGGGAGAAAAATCATTCATTTGTGACAGTAGACACACATGAACTGCTAAATGAAAAGTTTTAAATCTGTCAGCTTAGCAGAGTGGATGTTTCTATGAGGCTTACCTGTCTGTGTGATTTTATCTACAACACGTTGGTGCGTGAAATTGCCATGGAATCTAATCACCTGCATAACTTTGCACTTCAATGAGGGGCTTTTAGGAAAGGAGACGGCCCTGCTGAACAGTTTTATTTTCCTATACGTCTTAGCAAGAGGAACTTTGACGTCTTAGCATCAAAACTTCTGCCAGCAAGCAGCAAGATCTGCCTGAATGGCACACAGGTGCTGCAATATTTTGTAGGTACAAAGACAAAATGATCAGGTCAGACATATTCCAGTGTGATCCATCAGTCTCTATTGCTGCCTATCCTGTGTGGCCTTTTGATGTGAGGAGCTGATCAATGTAGAGTGAAATCCCATTACACTGATGTGCAAGCAGAGGGCAGCCAAGTGAAAGTGTAAGTGCCGCCTCCACTATATGAGAACTTCACAGACTCTGATTTGCCAGTGGAGGGCTTAAACTTTACATTTAGGTTAACATTTTAATATGGAGATTCTTTCCCAGAACTTAAAATGAATAAAACATATAATTTGTGCTAGACTTAAGGTCAAACCTTATAAAGGATATTACATGCAGGTTAAATGACTTTATTCGGCATTAAAACACGGGCTGGTTTCATGTAGCCTGATAATATCTCAATGAGTTGCCATTAAATACACTATTCGATGCATACAGTAAATGCAGTTTTATAGAGAACGCTGGAATCAGAGATGACACTCCCATCTGCATAAATGTGTTTGTCTAAATGTAAGCATGAATGCCACACTTTCACTCACTTGGCCCTCATTAAGTCCTGGTCTTTGAGGGCAGATCCCTGAAGGTAGATGACCCTCTGGGACCACAGAGGGATCTGGAGGATACGGCGAACCTGAATGTCTATCTCCGTTGGACACAGGATCACCACGTAGTAGTCCTGCAAAACAAGGAAGACGAATGCATCTATTTGAATCGTGCAAGTTTTATATAATGTGCAGGCTTTTACAGCTAGATGCATATCCTACATTCATTCTAAAGCGATACTACACAAACTTTATGTCACAAAATGGAATTAAGTTACTGTATTGAAACATAAATCTACAGTTATTGTCATCCTGCTTATCACTTAACCACTCCTATGCTGCTGGCAAAAAGCAGCTTTGGTTTTTCATGTATGGTTTTTGCACTGATTACATACATCTGTTTTGTTTTGGTACCTGTAATCTCGGATGAGCATAGAACTCGTTGAGGAAATCCATCAGCAGGTCAATCTTCAGCGAGCTGACACACAACACCACGTGCTTCTCCGTCTGCGCCCGGTGGCGGCTGTAGTTCCCTCCTAACTTCTGGCTCTCCATCCACAGGTACGCTAGTTCTTCAAACTGACCAAAACAACAACAACAACACCGACGTGAAATTAAATGCAACAAGAATTAAATCAATAACAAATGACAGCTTGATAAAGCGGCCTGGACACAGACGGTGAAAGCACTGAAGTGAAAACTGCTGATGCAGTAGTTTGCCAGCAGCAGGAACTCATTTATATTTCTTCCCGAGCACTCAAACAAGTGTTTGTGATCTTTAATAATAAATAACAGAGTGAACAGGTAGATTTATCATTCAGCAAGTGACGATATGACTCGCCCCGGATTTTATGTCATTTGATATTTGATAATAGTCCCACAAAGGTCATCACTAGAAGAGGAACATGACAAGAATTGCTGATGATGAGACAGCACCAAGTATGAGGTTAACCAAAGTCTGGAACCCGTCACAGTACTTAGGGGAAAAACACCAGGTTAGTTCCCTCTGCGGTCATTACCTGCAGTGGGAGCACCACCAGCGCAACACAGATGAGAATGACCACCAGCAGCTGGGAGGGCCAGATCTGGGGCGTGACGTCTCCGTAGCCCACGGTGGAGAAGGTGACGATGCAGAAATAGAAGGAGTCGAACAGGTCCAGCTGCTTCCCGGCTCTCTCTAGATGCTGGATACCACAGGCTCTGCAGAGAGATGGGGAATTATACTACATGATGCTACATCGGACATTTCTCCTATGGGTAAAGATAATTAAAACATACAAACAGCTTACGAGGGGAAGCTGTTTTAGCCCGGTGGACTGGATATCGAACTCAATTTTCCAAAGATGAAAGGGCGGTAGAGTCAATACACTCAAGGCTCCTCATCAGTTTGTCATTTAAAGTGACATTATTGATTGCTCTGTCGGTTCCACCTCCAAGCTTGAGCCATTTGTGTTTTTTTACATTGATGAGTTGGAGATTTAATGAAACCCTGAGGCGAATGAGGATTTCTGACTGGACAGAGTGGAGTAGAGGAGGTAGGTGCAGGCCAAGGCACAGTGTGTGGCATTTAGGGGGATATATTGGCAGAATTGGAGTAGAATATTATGAAGCATGTTTCGTTGTGTTTTGGTTACCTCAGAATAAGCTGTTTGTATCTACATACGAACTGAGTCCTCTTCATGCAGCTGGCCGTCATATTTCTACAGTAGCCCAGAATGGACAAACCAAACGCTGGCTCTAGGGACATTCACGTTTTAGTGTTTCAGCACTGACCACCAGCGTTCTCCTACATGCTTGGCCTTCGGGAAAAGTTACAGTTCAATCACGGCTAAATGAGGCCAAATCTTACACACTAGGATTTAAAGGAAAACTTCACCCACACAATTATCATTTGCATTTAAATTACTCACCTAAGACCTTAAAACAGACCTTTTAAAACACTTCTGCATATTCAGTCTCATGCTTGTGCAGGCGTGTTACTTGTTCATGTGGGTGCAAAGTGTTTTAATTGTAAGGTTTTAGCTGAAATGCATGTGTTTGGGAAGTAGTGAGCATTCAGCTGGATACATTTAACTGGGATTGTACTGCACATGTTGTGCAAGGGGCTGTAACCAGAAGTTTTGATATAGTTTTGCTGTTATTATATGCGGCCCCCACTTAACTCAGTACATGAAGAGTTTTATCCGTTAATAGATTCTCTGGTCACAGTGAAGGTAAGCAAGAAAAACATGTTTTTATTCAAGAATAAAATGTATGGGTGAGTTATTCTTTTAGAGAGCTAAAGATCTAATAACTTACTTTGATCAAAACAGATTAGTGTTGTAAAAGTCAGGTTCCCATGATTTATCACCTTTTCCTGCTGTGTTTTCTTGTTGTTAGTTCATGTTTCACTGCTGTTCATGACTATTTGTGGTCACAAAATAGTTCCAACTCCAAGATAACAAATGCCAAGATCTTTATCTTTTTAAATTTGTATTAACATGTATGTACATTTTACAAATAGCTATATATTTACCATTTGCTTTTCGTAGCTTTTCATAGCGGTTTACATTTTGAGGCTTTTTTGGTCAAATTTGATCTCGTCAGATGAATCTGTGCACCCCACCACTGTGCCAATAACAGCAGAGCCTGTGTGTCTACTTACGCAAACTACATTTTCAATCTCTACTATTACAGCATGTATAGCTTCTTCCTTATAATCTACCTTGTACATTACATGCACACTACTGCAACTGTGCTAGATATCATCATGTTTCCTGAACCATGCATGGTAATACATGTCTGTGGGTAACTAGAACAGAGGTTCACTCACCCAGTGAAAACCAGACACATTAAGGTGCAGATGAGGATGAACACCTGGTTGAACATGGCAGAATGGGTCCTCTGGATGGCACGATGGAAGTCATTCTGGACATGGGGGAAAAAGAGATTACTAAATATACATCCCACCCCACTGTCCTTCGTTGTCATACAACAGTGTGTTTTCTCCTACTCCGTCTTGAAATGTAGGAGCTCACAACTCATTTCCAGTTGCACCTTGTTAGCATGTTCTGCCTGCCACCGCCTCCCTTCATCGCCTCTCCAAACTGTCCCTGTTTTCTCTCCATGTGCTGGTCTGCTTGGCCTCGGATTCTACCATCTGCCCAACTACCGCCTTGGCATGAGGCTCTTACTCTGTCACGGTGTCATCTGAATCACAGCGAAGAGAACACACTTCGCCAGTTGGATGTCATCTAATTGCTTTGAATCCCATGTACCAGCACCTTCTGTATGATAAATCATGGACATATTGATACTACAACACCAGAATCCTGAGGCACCAGGCATTTCTATCCTTTATATGTCTTAATGCTGCATTGCAGTGTTTGGTTTTGCCTTCATTTTGTGTTCAAAATGTGCATTTTCTTGTTCCATATATAGGCCTACAGTATATTAAGAATTTGCACGCTTTGGAGTTGCATCATTAATCCCAAGCAACTGCTGCTACTTAATTAAAATCAACTGAACGAGTGAGTCATAAGCAGCTCCCTATGAAACCGTCCATACAAGATACAAACCTTGAAAAAATGCTGTAATATGGATGTGTCGGATCAATTTTAAACTAAAAGTTTAATTCATTTAATACATTAGGCAATTGTGAAAAAAAGTCCTAGCATCTTTTATCTTTTCTCCAAACAAGAGTCGGCTCAGTTACCCTGATTTAACAATTTTTAAATAGCCAGCAACCTAATGTATTAAAGAAACCAGCGTTAACAGCAACCATTTCCAACAATGTAACACAAACTAACAGCTAATATCACTAGCCTCAGAAAGATACATTGGCTGGTGCACTGTGTCAGCTCAATTGAATTCTCTTAAATTGTATAAACCCAGTCAGCCCTTATTGCCAGCTTTACCCATGAGCTGAAGACCTTCAATATGGCTGTGACAGGATAGATAAAGTACTTTATAAGTCCTCAGTGGTGAAAAAAACAAACAAACACAAATGTGATTTCTTTGTGCCTTTTTTTCTTTTAATGCATTACAGCTCCTTGAAATACTTACGATCATGTTCTCCAGAGCACCTTTGGCAAGCCAGCAGTTAAGAAACACCGGGACGAAAATGTCTCTCAATGGAGGCCAGAAGATCTTAAGGAAGAGAGTAAAGGGGTGAAATACATCAGTGAAACATTTTTTTAATTAAACATATTGACTGCCCATGTGATTAAATGAATTACTCACTGTGATTATAAATGGCACTGAATTGATCATCTCCAATATGAAGCATATCTGGAAGATCTGCTCCCAAATGTTCCCCTAGAAGGCAGATTGATGGGAAATGATTAAATAAACCAGTGACAGCGCAGATTGTTTAAGAATGTAATTCCAGCCGAGATATGAGATATGAGAACAATACTGTATAACATGCAAGCGGACAGCCGTTTTGTATGTTGTGAGTTGTTGTTCCTTGTTCCTCTAATAAGAACATTTAAAATGCTTCATTCTTTGGAATAAACAACCTTAGTATTGATCCGAGGTCCTCAAAGCTGGAATGAAAAGGTTGGTAATTAAAGTCGGGTCAGGAAACAACAACCCTCGTTGACCTAGTTTTGTTCTTGAAGTGCCTGTTTGTGGAGCATGTTAATGATGCTTAGCTACTGTGTAATTATTATTATAATCTTTATTATAATCTTGAAATATGAATGAAATATCTCCTCATCACAAATGCTTTCTTCTAGATTATATTTCTTTTTGAAGACTTTACTTTGTAAACTACTGTATGCTGAATTCTCTGCTCTTGCTTCCAGACATGTGTTATGTAAATTTAGCTTATGCTGAATTATGTATTCAAAAAAGCCTTGCATGGAGGAAAGCAAAACTATTTCAAAATGACAGAGGAAAAAAACTAGTTCATTAGTTTTTATTTAGTCTGAAAATACTTTGTGGACACAAGATGTAGGCCAGATAATAAAGTATGTGCATACAGTGAAAGTATGGTTGCAGCTAATTGCACAATCAGTGTGTGGGACTGAATACTGATCACATATTGAGAGCGCAGCAGAGTTTACAAAGTGCAGTTCAGTGGTGTCTTCTGTCCGTAATGCTTTTAAAAAAGAAAGAAGTAAAAGCGTGTGATACCAAAACATTTTATCAATAGATGAAAAAAGTGATTTGCTCCGCCGTAAATATACGTAGAATGAGTCCCTTAACAGTCTTCTGAGAAAGGGGGAAAAAGACATTGCAAGACATAAAACAGATAAAAGAAAGTGCAAATAATAAAACCAAGACAAAACTTCAGAGGATCACCGAGGGGGGAAGAAACTGAAACATATGGAACAAGCAGCAAAGCGTAACCAACAATTTCCAAGCAAAGACCATATTTCCTTAGAATACATAATGGTGATATCTTCACTCACTGCTTGCAGAGTCCCACCTTTAAATTCATGTGGGAATCATTTTAAGGGAATAAAGTGCACCTTTAGAGGACTGGAATAGATGAAACAAAAAGAGCACTTCCAGCCCTGCAAAGAGGTTTATGTAACTTGTAACCGTGCGTGATGTCTGAGTCTAAAACTAGTGGGCAAAGTCTTCTCGCCCTGTGTCTCTGATAGGTGCTTTGCTTGGACCTGGACTGAACACTGAAGAGGTTAGAGAGTTGTCGGCTCTCGAGGGAGAACAATCAAGGAGTTCTAGACTTTGATCAGACAGCTGTAAGACATCGGTTCAGAATAAAAGAGAGAAACTGTGCACCGGTCCCTTACCTTGTAGCTGAGATATGTGATGAGCACGGTCTCCAAGAAACTGATTAAGGCCACTGTCACCTGGAGCAGAGGGGAGAGAGAGAGAGACCGGTGAACACAGCAACTTCAAACTCATCTCTTCTGCTCTGCAATGCTCGTATCCAATAAATGGCTGCTAATGTCTCTGGGTTGCTTTGAGAGTTACTTCAAGCAGTGGAATTGGATTCATGTGCACTTATAAGTCTCACCTGTATCGCCCATACAGGTTCCCATCTGTGAACCCAGAAAATCAACGACCTGTCAAAAACCATATGAAAGGTTTCTTTGCTGCGCCTCCATATAATTGCAACGTCCGCAGTGAACGCGCTTCAGTTTATAATGAAATGCCATTAAGACCGAAACGTACCAGTCGATTTCTGACGAGTTGGCTGTGTTGTTGTTGCTCCAACATATTGCACTGTGGAGAAAAACGGTAACAGGGGAAACACAAAAAGAATGTGAACGTGTGTGTGTGTGAATGTGAATGGAAACATACCCGCTGGGAAATATTTCGTTCAGCTGGTATGTTGCCATAAAGAAACAAACCCACATGTCTCTAAAAGCTGCTGGCAGTCAAAGCAATACAAACAATCCACTACTTCCACATTACTGCACAGACGGAGCGACACACACAAATTAAAATCACTTCAGCACTTTAAAAATAAATAAGAAAAACATTAAGACAGCCCGTGGATACAGTTAGCAGAAACAAACATTTAATGAGACACATCTAGTTTTTAGTTTTGGGAGAAAAATCTCAATTAGAAAAAAAACAAAAACCTTCGACTTATTCAAAGTGTTGAAAGCAACATCTGAATTTGAATAGGTGTTTCTGCTCTAATTAGATCTTTCACATTTGTTGCTCTATGCACATGGCAAGAGGAAAATATTCTCTGAATATGAAAGTCATCTAGCTAATTTCAAATATAATACAAGAGGATAAGGATAGATATATTTAAAAAGGCGATGAGGAGTTAAGATTAAAGAAGCGTCCTCTTCAAAAAACAGTTTCTGAACACTTGCAGCCTTTTCTGAATCAAAGGTTGTCACATTAACGAAGTCTCAAAAATCTATAAAGAAAATATATTCACATCTGGAATAGGGGATAACTGATGAGTGGGATTGCAACTGCTGAGAGTGACTCTCACCACTGGTTTCCGTTGGCTGCCTTGGGGTTGTCGAGGGTGACCCTCAGTATGTAGAGGACACAGGTGAGAATCTTCAGTGAGAAGTTGAACAGGCGGATCCTCAGGCCTGTGGACCAACAAAGACAAGCGGTCTGGCTTAACGGAAGAGATCAACACCTAAAAATGAGTTGTTTTTTTTTAGATCTCTGATATTTTGGTTGTAAATGTGGCTTTAAAGCTTTGCACACTTTTTTCACAGTTGTCCACCATCTAAAGTTCAGACCCTCCAGTGTTATGACCCCCTCGTGTGCTGCTGACGACGTCGATACATCTTGAACACCAGTTGTTTAGGTGCATAAACCGCCTTTAGTGAAAGGCTTAAAGGGGCTAGATGTGTCGAAGCCCTGAAGCATGACTGATGTAGCTCTATGCTGCTCTGGCACCCTGTCACAACAGATTTTCCTCTGACGCATTGGCTTTCAAAAACCCTCAAAGAATAACATCAGATAACACCAGCACTTTTATGGGCGTCTAATATGAAGACGGAGCAGGATAAATGACCGATGGGATGGCACAGAGATAGGCAAGGGAGATACTAATGTTTGTAGAATCACAATTTCCTTTTTAAATAAGTGTAGGCAATTACTAGTAAGCACACAGCACCACCAAATATGCAGAACAGCAACTTGGCTGCAGACATGCCGGCCAGTCAGAGGGTGGTGCTAGTTGTATAACCCAATTCCAAAATCAGCCTCAGCGGCTATACCTAATATCTCGTGACACGACCTCTTCAGACGAAGCCGGCGTCGATGTTTAAATGATTTGAAACTGGACAAACAAACGGCGCTGGAATGGCATAGAGCAACAGACCCCTGCAGCCTGGTCTGACATTTGTATAAGAGTCTGCCGTGTGTTGTCAAATGCTGCTGTGGCTTAGGGATAGTGACAAGTTGAGGGAAAGGCGACAGATGTCAGTGTCGAGGATATGGTATGGGGCGGCTGTGGCGTATTGGAGAGCAAGGTAGTTCTCCAATCAGAGGGTCGGTGGTTCGATACCCGGCTTCGGCAGTCGATGTGTCCTTGGGCAAGACACTTAACCCCAAGTTGCTCCCGAAGGCTTGCCATCGGTGTGGACTGATGTGAATGAATGTTAGTTAGAGTCTGATGGTGGCACCTTGCATGGTAGCCTGTCATCAGTGTGTGAATGGGTGAATGATATGTAATATACTACTGATTGTAAGTCGCTTTGGATAAAAGCGTCTGCTAAATGACTATAATGTAATGTAATGTAATGGTAACAACGTGTTCTACCAGAGACACAGAGTTCCCATAGAGAACATTTATAACAACCAGACGAGTGGCTTCCAGACAGAATGCACCAAACTGCTGTGCTGCACCACCGTCTCTTACACAGATGCTGTTTTCTTTTATCTCGTTTTGAGAAAAACACTGCAGCGCTGCCTCGTTTCTCAACAAATGAGCCTTACTCTCTGTCCTTGCTGTGCACGACTATATACACTGTACAATGTTTCACAATGAGACAGCTAATGTAACAATAACAATCCAACTGAGACCCATTTGAAAAAGGAATACGATATGCGTCATCACTGACTGCAATTTCCTACATTATGTTTTTGTTTGCTCATTTAGCTCCGAGCACATCTAGCAGCAGCAAGCCTCTTAGCATTATGGGAAGAGAGAGGAGACGGTGGGATGTTCCCAGTGGGCTGTACTTACTTGACCTTTGGTTTTTGATGAAGAAAAGCTTCAGCCTCTCCTTGAAGGTGTTTTCGTTCACGTAGAACTCGACCTGCACCCTGTGGGGAGCAGTCACATGATGTCAGTGTAAATGTACACAGGTGAGCATGCACTAAGCCCTGCCGGGAAACATATATACACACACAGAAATGACCAAACAGTGTAAATCTTACCTTGGTACTATATATAAGCAGGTGGGAGACAAAGCAGTGGATTTGCAGTTATATTACTTTGGCTACAGACCAAAACAATACCTGAGTTTCGGTACAGATACCAAAATGATATACTTTATATACCGTTTGAGGAATATAAACACTAGCAAAACCCAACTTTTTAAACGTCTTAATGTTTTGGTAGCTGAAAATAGTCACCAACAAATAGGCTTTATATTCCTGTTTGGATAGAGTTTGCTAAAAAGTACCGTGTCAAGCTGTTTCAGGAAATGATTAAGCCTTTTTAAAAATATAAGTATTTATCCATAACCCGTTTCTAAAGTTTAACAGCATGTCTTCAGTAGGAACACATTAGCCAGGGATTGACATATTGCTTATAACAATCACACTTATAAGCACTAGACTGAAACAGAAAATGTCTCATCAAAGAAGGAAAAACACGACTTAGAATATGACTAAGCATTCGATGCATGACAGATTGATACTTGATGCAGAGGATACATTTCAGTAAATACATTAAAAGTATTGAGGTTTGATACCCAGCCTTTGTTTGCATCCTGCCATCGTTAAAAAAACAAACACATTGGTAATATTAATTGTGCCATTGCCGTAATTGTGTTAGTCGAAGTGTTCCAGTAAAAAAAAAGAAAAAAAAGGACGTGTGGAAATCTAGTGCAGGGAAAAGCTGTGAAAGTCTCCCTTCTGACTACACTAATTCCATAACCCTCCATTTACCATCAGTCATTGTATAGAGCTCCCCTTCACCAAGCAACAAAATCTGCCACAAATGCATATGAGCTTGGAACTCAATGTGCAGCACTGGCACTTGTTAAATAATGCAGATTATTACATAAATAAATGGCCCATTTTTTTCCAAACACTGACAGACATTCTCCTAATGGTGCACCAGCTAGGACTTATAGTCATACTGTAAAGATGTGACACATGGGAAGGTAAGGGTTTTTTAAGTGCTATACTGAGACATTCATCATCAAAACTGATCAATTTGTGCGTGTAAAATGGACCTAGGAGGGTTTAATACTTTCTATTAGCTCTTAATATTTCATAAGCACATTAAGTACCCAACCACATACATCTGAAATGTTGATTGGATAAAGACTATTTGTTCTTCATATATCCATATTACGTGGTAATATTGAGGATTACCACAAAAGGTTCCATTAATAAATGACCTCCCTCCTGAAAAACAAAGCTACTTCAAATCAAATGGACTGTCTTTTCACTTATGACTCATCCTCAGCATTAAAGGATTGGGCAGACATAATGGACTTTAATAGTCTTGGGAGATTGACCAAACGACTGCTTAAGTATCTACTGTACTGTTTATAGGTCAGATGAATACAGGTAGTGAGACAGGCCTATTAACAGTTTATGTAATGTAGAGAGCTCGATGTCACTAATGAGCATGGAGGGGAATCAACTATGGCCTCGTGATTCCAGGAGGGACCCTTTAGAGCCTTCCACCCTGTCTGACAAGATGAATGCAGGGTGAACAAAAACAAAAAGAGGTGAGTAGGAGGGCAATTACAGCAGCCAAATCCCAAGATAGGTATGTATGTGCAGATTAAGAGTGTAGGTGGATAAAAGAACATGAGATGTGCACCATCTTCCAGCTGTTCCCCCCCTCTCCCTCATCCGGCTCTATCGCCATGGAGACAGCTTCCAAGGCAGGAAATGTTCACGGCAGGCTGTGTTTGGGTGTTATTTGTTTCCAGTACAAGGGATTAGCCGTAGCCTCACACATACATGGACATGGCACCACCCACACACTAACATCCCCCTCCCCACCGACTCCATCCTACCGAAACACCGTGCACACTGTAAAACACAAAAACCAAGAGCATCCACTGCTCCAGCGTCAGTGGCGAATCAGGAAATCATTAGTGTGTGTCGTCGCCATTGACACAGCTGTCAGAATGGACAACAGCTACACGGGCTTCATGTTTACCCAGCTTGACTACAGGCACCTGTAATTACACATCACATAGAAAACGTTGACTTAGCAAAAACCTGAAATGTGACTCCAAAATAAACTATTATTGTGTTATGACAACAGATTAAAAAAAAACTGAGCATTAGGAGAGGCTTATCTGGATGTAAGGGGAGACACCTGACCTGTATTACAGTCTGTAAACATCTGGGCGGAGACACATTATCTTTTGTGTTAGCTCTCTATTTTAATCACATCATATTTGAAAAGCAAACAGTGATTATGAGGGTAATGTTTGGTCTGACTTGTAGCTCTGAGGGTGTTTTTATCCTTACTGAGAGAACCATGTAGTGCTGCTATTGTAACTTTTTGAGCCATTCTAGCAGCATAGCTCTTCCTTACTCTAAGTCATAGCTTTGCTCTTGCTGGTTGTTTAAGATCAAAAGGACCTCAAGCAAGAATATTTCATTATTCTCGTCTTATCTTGCTCTTCCTTTTTTATTTTCCATACCTTGGGCTCGTAAGAATGTGCCACGTCAGATTCAGCAAACGCTTCTGACTTCATAGAACTGTGTAGATGATCAGCGTAAACATGATTAATGCCACCTGTGCATAAATGAGTGCATAATTAAGGATCAAATAATACAGTATAAGGCCTCCCTGCCCCGTATGTTCATTATTAACCCTGCTTTATGAGAACCATAAAGGAAAGTCAAAAATCTGTTCCAGTGTCAGCAGCAGAATTAAGGAACCTGTCAAAGCCGATGATTTGGGAAAAGTAACGAGTGCTGAAATTGTTCAATACAAAAAAAACATCTGGCCACAGCAAGACGGTCGATGACTGCAACAAGAGGTGGGTCAAATACTTTAAGTTGTTTTGCAGATTAAGATTTTGTTGTGTTATACAATAACATCAATAGCCAATTTAAATCAATGTGATATTGTTAGGCTATATGAATGAATTTTGAATCTTATTTGCCTGGTATAATTTGAATTGCAGTGTCAAACAAGATAATGTAAACATAATTATATAGTGTAATCTATTTAGGGTTTTCAAACTCAAAATTGCTTCAAAGTAATGAAATATACAACCCATTGGTGTAAAGAAAAGAGTACAAGGCTACAAATCCTACATTTGACCCAATATGAATATGAACACCTTCAAATTCTTTAGCCGCACCATCATTTCATAATAATTTGTAAGTGTTAAGTGTTAAGTAAAGCCAAAAAAAGAAAAGAAAATTGTGACCCCTTCAAACACTTACAGACCACAGCGTTAGTGGGTTTTTTTTGACCACATAGGCAAAGTATAGTCCTTTACTTTTTATGTTTGAAACAATAAACCACCACTAGAGCATAAATTAAGATACATATCTCTGCCAAGTACCGTGCATATTGTCATTTTTCTAAGTAGCTCTGACTCAGGCTGCAAATAGCACTTACTCCAGCTTGACGACTGCCAGCAACCGCAGGCCTACAGCCATACCTTTTAAGTACTCACGCTCTTTTCTCTGGCATCTCTGATGTCTGCAATCCATCACCACCACCATCTATGTATACATCAGCCACACTTGGCAAATATAAACAAGAGCAGTTTTGAATATCCAAGAGGTCAGACAGCATCTACAACAGGTTGGTACTTCTCAGGAAGAGACGCTCCCTTCACTCCTCTAAAGCTTAAAGATGGTTGGCATGGCATAAGCCAGGAACGTTTGTACATAGTCACAATAGATGGAGAATGAATGACAACCTTATGTCCTCAATTAACAAGTCTACATGGTATGTAGACATGGTAGAATTATTGTATTCGTATTAGTCTGTTGCACTTATTGTATTCGTATTAGTTTGTTTCTGTACTTTTGCTCTGGTTTATGCTTTTAGATGCTTGTTTAATAAAGGAGATGCACTTATGACTTCTGGGGACTAGTAGTTCTCTTGAATACCTATGTTGAATGCACTTATTGTAAGTCGCTTTGGATAAAAGCGTCTGCTAAAATGACTGTAATGTAATGTAGAGCCTTTTGTATATAGAACAGAGTATATAGATATAGAACAGTACCAGGTTCGTGATCATAATGAAAGTAATGAGGAGCAAAAGTGTAATCTGAGAGGAAGATGGAGTCTGGAGGGAAGGATATGATCAAGCCTTCAGTGTTAAAGTGGCACACCCAATGACAACTATATGGAGTACACCATGACCGTTGCCATTAATAGGATTACAATTGAATCCACCCTTGCCTGAAACACAGAGAGTATACAACTGACAGAAAAGAGCTGTTCAAATGCCTGCGTTAATTCTAGTGAAGAAAAAAAAATAAAAATGTTGGACAGCCACCAGATGCTCTGCGCCATATGGAGTATGTGTCAGAGGGTTTGCATGGGCAAGAGCAGGTGAACAGCAGTATCAGTTAGCCTCGTGCTACATCACCTGGGGGCTAAACATGATCAAGGGAACATCTATCCTGAGACAACCCTGTGTCCAACAAAAATACACTCCCATAGAACTAATCTGAACTCTCAATTATGTTTCGAGGGAAATACATTTTCTACTTGGTTAGGTTTGATAAAAAACATCAAGATTGGGCTATAAATGACTATGGAATTCAAACAAAACAAGCTCCGATGCTTCCGTATGCTCTTGATTCAAAGCAGCAATTAAATCCAGTCTTGTGGAAGGCATCTTATAGTGTACACTGACCAATCAGAGTTAGATTACACACAAGGGTTCAACGTTAATGTTTTTCTTAATTTGCCCAATCTGGCATGTGGCTCACAAATCTACCGGCCCAAAAATAATTTTGAATGCCCCTAAACTAATTGTTTGATCCATTTGTGGCTATCAAATAATAACAAAGACCAAAATTAATTGTCATGTTTTATCCACCTCGTTCTCAAACTTGCAAAATATATTCAGAGTTTCGCCTACGTCCTCGAACGCCGCCCACTAAACTCCTGTTTCCAGGATGAAATACTTGTTGCACCTCAGCTCACAAACTTTATCTTTTCCCGACACCAATTTCTCACCAGTGCCCAAATGGTACTGTGCATGTGCAAGACTCAACAGAGATTAGAAGGAGGCGAGATGGCTCCAGTTTCGGCTTAAATTTATTTCTAGTGCTGCACAGCGGCAAAAACAACAATACAATATATAAGATGACTCACTCCTTAGCTACTTCATGTCCCTGTTGAAAGCCCTTCTGGCTGTGTTTCAAGCTTGTGAGCCTTATTGGTGATCCCTGCACACTAGATCATGGTTTACAATAAGATCTAGACTTTAGGGCACAGAATCAGAAGAACACAAACCAATAATACGGCATCTTGTCTTTTAAAAACAGCACAACAGCCATCTTTCCCCTTACAACCATGAATACAATATTTTTATTTCCAGATCTCAGGTTTTGCTCTTTCCCCTCCTCTGCTTGATGAAAACAGAAAACTTCCCATGCACCACGCTCACACATATAAAACCTGCAGGGATTCTAAAAATATTACACTCGAATTTGAATATTCAAAAGCTTTGGACATCTTTGTTATCCTCTGCTTCTGTTCCACCAAGCTGCATCTAAAACTTCTATTGGGCAAGCTGTTGCAAATGTGAAAGTGCTTTGTCAAATGGATACTGAAAACAGGACTCTCAACGGGGACATAAAAGAGTTTCTGTTGTAATCAGATATGGGGAGGATAAACACCTTAATGGGAGCTGGGTGTCCTGTGGGCTGATGGGATGAATGTGAATGAGCAGGCCCAGGTCATTTACGGTCCTCTAAGGCATCCGGACACTCTGTAAGCGGCTGTGTATGTGCGTGGGTGTTGTGGAGAGGGTCCTAGCTATTCTGTGTGTGTGTGCACATGTGTTCAAGGACATAGAAATCCCCGAAGCATTTTGTTCTAAAGCTTTTGCTAGTGTAAGTGCTCAGCAGCACAATTTACTATATTCTAGCCTTGACTCAGCATGTCAAAGACGCTGATTCAAAGCAGTTGTCACGTGTCTTTCAAGGTCTGATCAAGGGGTTTTGACACAAATATGCAGTTATAATGAGAGTGCTGCTCACTTTATGGATGAATACACCGTTTGTGTAAAAACAAATTAATCTTCCTGTTGACTGAAGTGAAGATTTCAAGAGCACAGAAGCTAAATTGTAAAATTAATTGGATGACACACTAGGCAGTCCCTGAGAAAGGTTAATCCACATAAAAGAGAAGTTCCTTGTTCCTAAAAAGAGACAGTAGCAGAAAACAGAGGATTTAAAAGGATGCTGGTTGAATGCTATAAACTCATAAATAAACCAGACCAACTCTGCTTGGGACTGTTGGCCAGTTCTGTTTGCGTCATAACCAAAATCTAAAAACCCAAACAAACATTCCCCCAAAAAATAAACCAAGCTTTACAAAAACTTTGAATTTGTTGGGAAATAACAAATTAAATCCAACCAAACTAAAATGAAACCAACCCAAATAACCAAAACAAGTAAGTTGTGGCGCTTGAAGACTTCTGCTTCCATAGTCCACGTATTTTCAGCACACCTGCCCTCAATAACAGCTTCCTGAGATGCCAGGTCAGGTGACACTGCACCAAAAACTACCACTAGGTGCTGCCAAACTTTTTTCAATTAAGTAATTGGAATGAAAAGTAAATTCTAAAAGCCTCTATCAGTGGTTCTATAGATTTACTGTCCCTCAATTCCTTTGAGCTTGAGGCTCAGCGCTGTAAAGAGTACTGACACCTCAGGGCCTAAACAGGGCATGAAGGTATGAGGCTGTCAGATTGGACAATGGCATCTTTGGGACCTTTTAAAAAGGCCACAAAGGTTTCTATAAGATCTGCTTGCTTGGCATTAGTCTTTCTCAAAAATGCCAATCGAAGAAAGAGCCCAACATATTGGGCATTAAACTATAAAAAGTAAAGCTCAGAAAATGGAAGAGTTAGTTAGATGTACACTGGCTGAGAAATGGGAAAAGAAAGTGTATCCAAGTAAGAGGCCATTTTCGTTTATTAGAAAATGACAAAGCATATGGCATTCTGGTGTCTAATGAAAGCTGGAACGCTTCAGAACACAGGCTTGGTCTTGAACGAGCAGCAATTTGCAGAGAAAAAAAAACGTATGTCACGCTGTCAAAGTCTTTAAACGAGCAATGAAGAAAATGACTACTCCCTCCCCTACAGCTGTGTTTAGTAGAGCTAATGATTATGCAATATGTGCCGCAGGAAGCTAGGAACTAATTGATGAATGTGATACAGCTCTATTTATAAAGATTTTTCTGAGTGATAAGTTCAACGGCATATTTAGCCAGTTTTGTGAAAAATGTTGTTGAAAACAAATGTATGAAAACAGCTAAATATGTGTCTATATCAATGTTTATGAAGCTTATTCCCTTTTAACAAGATAAAACAAAAAGCAATATGCTCTGTCAGCCTGAATTTCTACAAATAGGATCAGCACAAAAGAGGATAACCGCGATGAAGACAACACTAACAAGTCAACACATGATTAGAGCTCGCCACTTAGCACATCCCCCAGGATCCCAATCCACTCTCCAAAAGCAGCACAGCCCCAGTAAACACCTCACTCAAGAGGCATCCCCCCACAGCTGGGTGATGAAACCTCTGCAAAACTGCCTATATATAATATATAATACCTACATCGCTACCACAGCAACGCATGCTGTCTGGACTAACAAATCTGATCTGATAATTTGCAAATAACTTAAAGATCTGATTTTAGAAACAAATCTGATTTGCCTGCAGTATGAATGTATATTTCTTTTGTTTTTTCAACCGGCATGTAGTCAATACATGCTGTAAAAAAAGAAACTATGCAAAAAAAAAAAAACTATGCAAATACGCTGGTGATGTGGATTTCTAAAGATGGAAGCATTTGCTCTCAAAACAATCAGGCTGTCAAGTTACGTTGTAGAACCCAGATAAACTCAGCAACAGAGAAGGCTGGTAAACACTGCGAGAAGGAAGAAGCAGGAAGTGAAAGCAAAGTGAAAGTGCCTGTCCACGGACTGTTGTTCTCCTCTGTTGTCCTCCATAGCGCTCTGCTTGTAGCAGCATGGTATGCTCAGCACCTACACACCATGAAACATTGAATTTGAGCAGTCAGAGCGTCCGGGCTGAGACACTTTCAACTGTGGTTTTAATCAGATTTGCTTAAATTGCATTTCATGTTTTTGGGGGGTTTTCCAGACTTTCTAGATCAAGAAAATCTATATATGCCAAAAAAAATGGATATGATTTGGGACGAAGATTTAACATGTGTATGAGATTTACAGATTCAAGAGGGGAGTTGGCTTGATTGTCTCTGGACAACGAATGACTACATTTTAAATAATTATATTTCAAACAAACAATCACTGTCGATTACTGATGTGGCCTCCATGCTTCACCCCTTTTATTACCACGACTCAGCTGTAAGGCTGAAATGAATGGTTCAAAGCTTCAACCGTTACCATGGTAATTGACTTCCAAATCAATATGTGTATGCATTTTTTTTTTTAAATAAATAAATATAGGCTTGCATTACCCATCAAAATCCCAATAGCCCATGAGATAAGAAAAAGTAATCTTACATTATCCGTCATGCATCAACATGAATTAATAATCTGGGACAGATAGTGCTGTTTGTTGTCTGTAGAAGGTGTGTTTGTCGCCTCGGCCTTTTATTCAATATGTTGGCAAAGGCTAAAGTTAGTTAATTATTTGTTTATAGGCTTACATATGAGCATGTATTAGTTTTTTATCGCTGTAATTCATTTCATGTTATTGTTGCACATTTTGCCGCCCTTTTCGTTCCGATAAAACTGAAAGTCAGATTTTTGTCTTCATCTTTCATAAGACAAAAATGGCAAATTAAATACAAAGCTTTGAATGTTTCTGGGTTTTCCTGTCTAGATGCTCAAGAATAAACTTGTTCAGTCGCTAAGCAGCAGTACACAGCATTAATACAGCAAAAACAATTGACATATTGGTGATTTCAGCACTTATTTCACCAATACAACCCGCAGTGTGTCCAGAGGCTCTCTCATCTTTAAGCCAAGATCTCACATTGACAACAGTGATAGAGTCAAGACGGGTGTGCACATTCAGTGGAGGGACATAATAATAATACACCCGGAATAAGTTGATTAAAACACACAAGCTGCCTTTTCACCATTTACTGTGACGTGATCGAATGTGACAAAAAGCTTTATTCTGTGCTAAATGTTTCTTTTGAGTCTTTTGCCACAATAATTGTTGAAAAGGTAGCGACACATGAATGGGTTATTCTCAGCATTCTGCACCCATTACCACAACGATCATTGCCCACTTTACAGAGAAAACGTGTAATGGTGATATTACCTCCAAGGCATAAGGTCCCACATACAGCAAAATCCGAAACGAACAATACTATGTATGTGCTTTGGTGCTCGCAAAAAACAGTCCTGTGTACAGTTACCATTGTAGATACAATCCATGCCATGCAAGCATGATGCTGCCAGGGACTTACTGGGCATTGGTTGAGTCCATACTGTACTCCTCTTGATACCTGGACGCAGCACACATGGACACAGATAGGCATAGGTTAGGAGAGAGTGGGGCCAAGGAAGCATGGAAAGGGAAGGAAAGAGCAAAAAAAAATAAAAAAAAAAGGAAGCCACTCAGGATACCACTGCAATACATTTGCATTCACTTGAATCTCCAGTCAGAATGCAACTTTTTTTTAATAACCTTGTGGAAGAATCTGAGCTCCATTTGTAGAAGCCTACTGTCAAGACTTTCCCACCAAGGTTTCATTGAGTCACCTTCAAACTCCTGATACAAGTAAATATAAACATTCAGAGCGGAAACTGACTGCATCTGAGGCCGACAGGGAAAATACAAAAGTATTTCAAAAGCTATTAATTCACAAGGCGCATGCAAAGCAAACTCTGCACATTAAAGGGTAATCAAAGAACGTTGCTTCAGCTGATTAAAGAACAGATGGGACACTTAATGCAAACCACAGGGGATTAGTGGACACACCCTCTTGGCCGATCTCGTAGGCGGAGATGACTACGGCGAAAACGGAAGTTTGCAACACTGAGGGAACTGACAGACAGAGAGACATACCCAGATATTGATTTTAATGGCTGACACATGGACAGTTGGGATCGACTAGGGGTCAAAGGTTAAGCACATAGTTTGATTTGATGCAGAAGAAATTGTGTTGTGCACTCTATGGAAATGGAACCACAGAGTTGTGGTATTTAATGTACGGTTGGTGTGTCATTTGGTTCTTAATTGTGCACACATTCAAACCTGCATATAAAAATCAACCCGGTAATTACACAGGCACAGGTAACAGCACAACTTGGACTTTTTGACTGAGGCAGAAGCACCACAAAGCCACTGTGAATTGGGCAGAAGACAGTTTCACTGGGTGTAAGTAATAAACAGAGGTGTGAATATTAACATTAGGTATACAATTGAGCCATCATTAATGTTACTTGCCACATTTGTGCCCTTTCCTGCTATAGTAAGGTGAATGTCTGCTGCAACAGAAAACAAAAGTTCCCATGTTACCGTACAGAAATATGTAGAAAGCATTAAAAATGATGAAAGTGAAGGACAGAAAACAAAGCTCCTCCAGAAAATGTTTGAAATATTTAACTTAAAATTATGAAGTCCTTATACTGTAAAAAAAAAAAGGTTATTCATTTTATCTCTAGACTAGCATACCTAAGATATATTTTATGACTGAGTGGTGGATCCAACTTTTACTCCATTTTACACAATCCTGTATATAATGTTTGAGCAAAACCATAAACAAAGCAAAAAAAGGGCCCTAAATAAAGTTAGCTCAGTTGCTGTATAGCCAATTAGTTTTGATCCAAAGTCCAGTTCCATTGGTCTTCTTTGCATTATAGAGATATTAGTATGCATTAAGCACTGAATCCTTACATGTAACCAATAGTAGTATTTCCCAAAGCTTTAAAACACTGTCAACAGAATTATGAATTGAGAATTTTGTCTCTGTACTCTTCTTGCTATTCAAAAACAGGTGTGAGTACACTGTTAGTCTAGTGAGTAAAATGCTTCAAGGCCAAGTCCAAAGCACGTCTAAAAATATACATTTCAGCGGTGGATGGAAAAAAAATATAATTTAGGTTGATATCCCTTTGAAGCTTGTAAATAAGCAAAGAGTGTGTTTGTTGGTCAAAGTATAAAGAAGGAACGCTGAAGGAATATGTGATGTGAAAAGGTCATTACTCAGCAGTTCAGGCTGTAAAGTATCTGACAGAACAAGCCTTTTGAAAAAAGACTAATGGAGTGTCCATTAAACCCAGGAAGTAGCCAGTCACAAGAGAGGATCTGTACTATGCCAATGATTAATCAAGAACCATTTGGCATCTCAACAACAGAGCACAGTCTATTACTATGGTCCCCAGGAACCAATGAAATCGTCAGCTATGGCATTGGGTCCATTGACTTTTAGTGGATATTGGACAAAAGATTAACGTCAACAATTTCCTCCTGTAACTTTGGAGTAATGCTACCATAAAAGTGAAGTTGATTTTAAAATGTTCATTACCTGAAGTTTGTCATTCACTGGAGGTTTTTCTCAGCAAGTGACCTTAAATTAAATGAAAATCATTTTTTTAATGGAGGTTTTAGTTACAATCATATTGAATGAAAGAGCTTCAACTTTTAAAAACAGGTTTGATTCAATATTAAATAAATTACACGTTATTTAAGACCTGTAATGCATATAGGAGAGATAGATAAAAAAGGTACAAAGAAAGATGGGTTGCTGGGTATTTTGGAAACTTTTTGATATCAGTAAAGTTCAACTGCATTGAAGGATACATCTATTTGACTGGTAAGACTTACTAAGGCTGGGCAATATATCGATATAATATAATATTGTGATTTGGGACTAATCATCTTAGATTTTGGATATCAAAATATGGCATAAATTTCCCCTGGTTTTAAAAAGGTAGCATGAACTTACCGGACTCTTCTATTATTTGACTTTATCCACTTGGCCATTATATCCACATTACTTATGAGTCAAAAGTATCACTATGTGAAATTTTTGAGAGTATATATATATATTTTAGTTCCTCCATATCGCCCAGTCTTACAATTTACTGTACAAAGGACAACTATACCAGAGTGGTATACCGGGCGCCAGCTGCCCCTTTAACAACTTAGTTCAGAAGTGAAAAGGCAATTTGGAAATGCTTAGTTTGTTTATCACAAATACTGTACAGGAACTACATCAACCCCTCTGCTGTGATCCTACTGTCCATTTTGTAGCCAATTGACAACAATAACGATGCTATCTGGCTGCTAAGAGCTTTAGCTGTGTGGATGATACGATTAACTGAGGCTGCCCTTGCCTCCATCACTCAACACACACTGACTCCCTCCTCTGTCTCTTCATCATTAACCCAAAAACCTTAAACATCCTCAATATTATGCAGTTAGCATGATGATGCCCTTCACGTTTTACTTGATTATGATCAAACACACACACACACACACACAACAAAGAAGCGAACCGATCCTCACCTCTTAGCAGCAGATCTGGAATCACAGGTATGAGCCGAGCTACTGAGACAACAAGTGCAAAATGACCAGCACTTTCAGAGCATGCTTTCAAAACACATTTACTGAGAACTGCCTCAAGGACTGATGGATAGAAAGTGGGAGGGCACATACACCAACTCTGCAGCAATTTCAAGGGCAAATGGGATTTGTAGTTCATCATCGGGTTCACCTGCATCAGGGAGCTTGCCAACATTTCCTCAAATACTACAGTTCCCATACTGTTCCTCACTACCAACAGAGGCAGCTCAAGTTCTCCCCTCAAAAAATATGACTAGTTGGTTCCAGTAAGTTAACATCTGGTTAAGAAGGGAGTCTAACAGCAGCAAACAGAGAGATGCTGGCCTGTAGCTTACTTATTCTGGCCAAAACCTTTTTGTTAAAGTACTGCTGATCTGTAAATAAAGATGGAGGACAAAAAACACTTTTATACTATATTTATAATATGCCATTTAACAGAAAATACCTGCTTCTGACTGGCTGGCAAGTTTCCATCAAAACCTTACAATCGAACACCTCAGACAGGGTTCTGGTCAACAGTTAAACCTCTGTTCTAAATTCGTCTAAAAAAGGTATATTAAACTGCAGGTAACCATAGCAACAGTACCTCTGTACCTTTGTTTTACTTTACCAGCTACAGTGTCTCTTACTTTTGTAAGTGACCTGCCCAGGTGTTGAACTGACTACGAGTAACACAGTAAAAGAAATGAAAGGACGGAAAAGTAATTTCTCAACGTTTTATAAAATATGATAGCCATTAATGTCTGTACCAGGACAATTCATCTTGTGTTATAAATCACTTAGAGAAGCCCATTTCTGAATCCAAAAGAGGTTCAACCAAAATGTTCCATTATAAAGCTTTAGCCAGTTCATAAAGAGTGGGTTGGGCGAACAGAAGACAATTATCATGAGACAATAAGACTCAGAAATCTAGTTAAATTTGCTGGAACTGTTTAGTAGATCATTATGGATAGTGTTCCATTGAATTAGCTGAAAAGTTTTGTGGCTATACTTATGTGATTTTTTCATCAATGTTATTTATTATCTATCTTAATTGGTAGATAATTTTCTCTGCTTTGAACCGATCCCATTTTTCCAGAAATGACACTATCTCAATCTATTGATAAAAAAAAAAAAAAGCTCATGATATTGATTATCCACGCCCTTGTTGATGCTCTAAGCATGTGCAGCCCACATTATGGACTCAAAGATAGCAGCGTTCTAGAGAGCTCTCTTCCGAGCATCTCAGCCAATCAGAGTGCTCTCCTCCCTTTCCTCGCTCACAACTCAGACTAAGAAGGTCTGTGGTGGTGCTACTTTGCTCTCTGCACAGCCCAGGTTGTGAGTTTTTTGTTTTTCTGGAGCGTGGCCCAGATTCAGTTCAGCCGACATCCAGAGCTGACTGCGTGAGAGCCTCAGTTTGGCAGCTTCGCTCGAATTATCCCACATCCTCACATTCTTAAAGGCCTTCCTATTGATTCTCTGTTAACTAATGCTCTTAAGAAGACAAGGAGAGCGAACGACGTGTGTGATCGATGATTTGGCCAATGCATGTGCACAATAACTACGTGCATGTACACTTGTGCAACACGCAGCCAAGCACACACACAGGTCTCAGTGTGAGAGACGTAATTAAAACGGTCACTTTAATGATTTTAGATGTAGCCTCTTGATATTTAAGCTCATTATAATAGGTTTATTTTTGTTTAGGGACATGCATTAGAAACCAGAGCACTGGTTATTTTCGGGGTTCCAACTCTTTTATGAATAATAATGATGGACAACATGCAATTTACCCCAAGGACCGCATCAAACCACTCATTAAACCTTGGGTACTCAAATCATAATTGTTCTGTGAAAGCAGGGCACTATAAATAAACATAAATTCTAAAAAGGGCAGAAGACACACACTTTAGTAGTCTGTGTGATAAATAAGTTGTGAAATGCCGTAAAATTGTTTACAACTATGGGGGGGCGCCTGGGCAGCCATGAATTTGAAAAGAAAGCGAAGAAGTTAACAGCTGGAAAACTTATTTTCCCCTCCGTCATTGTGAGACATTACAAATGATAAGCTTAAGATAAACAACATGCTGTATTAAGAGCTACCACAATAAGGCCAACATCCATCTCCTAAGAGAATAAAATAGATTGTAAAGAGGCAGAGGACAAAAGGTTTGCAGAACAACACATCCTCTTTTTATTCTAATGAGCTGCTGTTCTTTTATTACATCTGCACTCATCTTAATAGTTATTTAAACAGTGTACAAGTCCATTACATTTCAGCTATTTCCCTACTGACTGCTGCTTACATCAAAAGAAATCCTCATTTAGCTGTGATAGATTAGTATTACTTTAGGCAGCTGTTGGGGCGGAACCTCATAACGTGGATTAAGATTTAACAGGATATTCAGAGTTAATTATTCCCCCTTAAATGCATCTAAATGACTGTATAAGATGCATAATACACTGTACACCATTTGAAGAGAATGTTTGCATCAAAGTGTCTCCAGAGGGATAACAAAAAGAGTTGTGTGAGTAGCAGAGAAGTAAATCTAAATAAGACAAAAGTCAGGTTTCGTGCACAGAATAATTTACAATCAAAGTATTTTAGAGAAGTTGAAGGTATCAAAATGTTTATATACTTAAGTTAGCAGTAACTGATATTCTGTCCTGACAACAGATGCCCTAAAAATGACCATTTTCTGCAGAGAAATTATAGAGATTGTTCCTGATTTCTCCTTAAAAGATACAAAAAAATACAATTATTCTGCTTGACCTATAGTGGTGCCTTGTCTAAAGTGCACATCCCAAATTGTTCCTGTTTAACTAAGAATTAAAAGGAAAAAAACGAATTAATGAATTCATGAATCCATCAAAGCATCAATCAAAAAGTGGAAACAAGAATGGCACAAAGACTGCAGTGTAGCTTTGATATTGAGGGGTCGACAATAAAGCATTACAACTTTGAAAATCACGACACGCTTTCAACTGACGGACGTGAGCTCTGTGAAAAGCTCAGTGTTGCTGAAATGTCAGCGAGATATATAAAGTCTATGCTGCATATCAGTCAATCAAAAGTTCTGCTTTTCTTTTTTTATCAAGTTGCTACTCTGCTGGCCTATATCAAGTAAAACACTCAAATCACCGAGTGTGAAATACTGGTCTAGCATTAATGAGAATATGAATAAGAGCTCCCACTGCTCAATTGTTTTGATTCATTGCACACAGACAGGCCAAAAACCAAATGCCTGTTTTCTAAACAGATTTTTCACAAAAGAGGCAATGTGCTGACGAGGCGGGATGGAGCCACAATAAACCTGTGAGTTCTGTGTTTAATAAGATCCTCCAAGTCTCACTTAGTCTCTTCACCGCCTGGTATTTACAGTAGATGTCAAAACTGTACAGAGAATCCTATAAACACAAACATCAAAGGGCATGTAAATTAGGCAGAATTAGATAAATTCTTTATAAACGTGTGTCACACAATGGGCCAGATTATCGATTCCCTTACTCCTCCCTCCAAATTCTCTCATTCTTGACACAAATCCCACGCTGATCACATTTCACAACCTATACAGCTCTATTTCCTGACCACATCCTGTCAGCCCGCAGGCTTATGTCACACAGGAAGAGATCAAATGATTAAAAGTAGCGCGGTGTGACAGCAGGATGATCAAAGTCAAACAATAATCCATTCATTTAACATATAAGAACTCGTTGCCAAGAGTGGTAACCTACTAAATGGTTGTCCAAGTCTGGTTGCCCAGGGCAACTGTCCAACTGATAGATTAGGGTTTTACAGCCCTAGCCTTATTAGATCACCATTCAAACAGTATGGCGTTGCCGCTTGTCAATATTGTTCAACTTCTGGAAGTCAATCTGTTCTTCTTTCAGCATGTTCAGAGCAGGTGTCAGCTGCTTCACTGGCTTCTGTAAGACTTTGATCACTGACACAGATCTGCAACCATAACAACAACCACCTACAGGAAGTCAGCTTCATCATCTCCATGTTGCTCATGCTCATTATTGCTACATGTCACGGCTGTGTAGTATTCATCATCGTCGATTTAATTTATGTCAGGATCATCTCAATACAAAGTTTTCTTGATGACTTGTCAAAAATCTTGCTGGTTTTTGATGACCAGCTGAACCAGACATGAACATGAATGTTGTCACTAAAGTACAGGTCATATCATATTCGTTGCATCCTTAGCTGAACCACTAGAGCAGTGGTTCTCAACCTTTTTTCAGTGATGCACCCCCTAACAAGCGCAAAGCATTTTTGGTTGAAAAAAAGATGTAACACACAGCGCTGTGCCATCAGTGTCTGAATTATTAAACTGTCAACACTGAAGATTGCATTGTTGCATTGAATTCAGTTCATGAACTTACAATTATATTTTATTGAATATTTATTAAATAACTATTTTTTAAGGATTTTTGAATGGATGCTAATTTTAAATAATAAAATTTAAAATAAATCTCACGTACCCCCTGGAGTGCCTTCACGTACCCCCATTTGAGAATCACTGCACTAGAGTATTCAAAATTATTGAAATCACTCTGGGCTACGCTGCCATCTTAAAACTATAATCATAACAAAAAAAAACATTCAAGAAACATACAATGAATAACAGTTAAGATACTTAAAAAGCCGGTCAATGAGTTTTTTTAGGTTGTAATGATTCTCATATCATTCTCTAGCTTCGCAGTGGTGCTCCGAAATCAAAACATTCACATTTTCGTCTGTTTTAGCGTCAAAATACTGCTTTTTCAAGTCCTTCTAAAAACACGTTCCCACGCGACCTTATGTAGGTTTCTGCATGATGACGCTGCTACGTACAGTATTAATCCTTATAGTCTGTGTTTGACATACAGTAACTTAGATGGCGGTTGGCACGCTCCCAGTTTGGAGAAGCAGACAGCAGTACTGGCAGAGAAGATAAGCGATGTACTTCTCTGAACGCATTGGTTAGTTCGGATGCAAAACTCACTCAAACAAACTAACTGATCAACTCGTGTTCTGCGAGGTAAAGTTTTAATTCATGTGGCTTTGAAGAAAGAATGGAGCTGCTTCAGTTTCCCATTAAAAAAAGTGTCTCATTGCAAGGTAAAGCTGTGAAAATATCTTAAATATAGCGTACATAGTTTTTTTAGGTGGCTAAAATATATTTTTAAGCTGAACTCGTCCACAGCCGCTTTATCTGTCAGTCAGAAAGCCCTTTTAAATGAGAATTGAAGCCTTTATATCACTCTATATACATATATAACCCCACTTATAATAAGGGGGCTGGAGATTAAACATACGAGATAAGACTTCTTGAAGTTGTGACATTAACTTCACCATGGGGCGGCTGTGGCACATGAGGTAGAGCGCTTGTCCCGTAACCACAAGGTTGGTGGTTCAAACCCCTCTACCGGCAACATGCCGAGGTGTCCTTGAGCAAGACACCTAACCCCAAATTGCTCCCCGGGCACTTCATTGCAGCCCACTGCTCCTCCGGGATGGGTTAAATGCAGAGAAATAATTTCCCATTGTGGGACTAATAAAGGCTTAATTATAATATACTGTATTTCAATAAGAAGGACATTTTAAAACATTGTCCTTAGAAAGATTGCCCTTAATAAGTGTCCCATCAATCCTCAAGTATTTCTAACCCATTTCTCAAAGCCGATCCGTCTGCAGTCTCCTGAGATGGGATAACACTCTCGACTCTGCAACACATCATGGCACCCATTGAAAAGACCTGAAGTATTTGCTTCATGGTTGATGACTGAAGTGATGATAATCTGATGGATTATTTCACTTCATCACATTCTTTGACACTGACATTCTGTATGAACTAAGTGTTTTTTCCAATGCCACTGCTGCTGCTGCTGCTTTTATTATCAAACAGATGCATTACACAATAAATGCTCCTGCATTACAGATCCCAAATTTCTGATCAAAAACATAGCAAAGATGCCAATGCCCTCAAATAAATATTGGTGAGAAAAATGTGTGCTGTAAATATTGAGAGACAGAAAAACGCTGCACCGCCAGCACATTGGCGGTGCAGCGGTCTCTGAAACGCTGCCAAACAAAAACAATCTTTTTCCCTTTTCGGCCAAACCAACCTCATATAGCCTGCAGATAAGAGTGCCAATCTGAGCTTTGATGGCACGCTTTGATCTCAAGTGCTGTTATCTCTCTGAAAGGAAGAAAAATGAACCATGTAGTCTCCCTCAGTTATTACTGGTCCAGCCCATCTCACACAAACCACAATCTAATTTGTCTAGCAAATTGTATAGGAGAGTGTCCTGATGGTGGAAGAGTCTGCATGCCGATGTTATTGAGCGGTGCAGACGTGCTGAAATTGATGTAGTCCTTTTTTTTTTTTGCAGGTATGTCAACACAATCTCCTGTGGTTTGCATTTTTGTTTCATATAAATCTGGGTTGCTTTGGATGCAGTGGCATACTATATCATTTCACCGCCGCCGCCCCCAAAAAAGGATTCATTAAATTGTAATAGGAATGCAGCATCCACAGAATTATGTAATCACAATATACTGCAGCTATTAAATGCATCCCCCCTGTGGAGCCAAGAAGGAAAAAATGATTGACAGCAGAAGCGTTTTGCGATCATTCATCTTTCTGTCATCAAACAGACTCATAAATTGGAGCACTAGATGCGTTTGATAAACCTCAATGGGGGTGAGGGAATACATCCTACAACCGCAACCATTACACATTCCTACAAACAAACAAACAAACAAACAAACAAACAAACAAAAAAATTGTGAAATGGCACTGGGATGTTGATCACGACGCAAGTTTTGCCTAATGACAACGACGCGTAGTTGTTGGTAGACTTCATGCACCATGCGCTGCCATCATTATGTATTTGGCGGATTCAGCATGTGTTGCAAGCGAAGACATGCGGGAATGTGAGTGCGGGCGGGCGGCTACCTTTGGCCGGCATCGCTCCCGAAAGAGCCCGCGGTCCGGAGCGGGCTGGACGGGTTGACCCAGGTGGGCTCGGGGGTTTTCTGCGCCTCTGTCTTGACATCTGGGTCGATCTCCGATGGAGAGGGTGTCAGTTTAGCGCCTGCCATGATGGCTCTCCTCCAGCACAGAGAGAGAGAGAGAGAGAGAGAGAGAGAGAGGCCGATATGTTCCCTTTCTATCCGTCCTCCTCACAAAAAACGCATCTCCCCGTCTTCAGTGTGGGTGCGCGGAGGGCGGAGGGAGGAGAGAGAGCGGCGGCTCCCTCCCTGCCGCATCACGGGGTCCTCGGACTCGGCCTGTCTCCAGCGTCGTCGAGCGTCTCCTCCATCCCCCCGATGGACGTGTGAGGTGGTACCCAAGTGCGCGCGTCCGTGCAGATTTTTTTTACGCGTGGTCACGATTGGGACGGTGGAGCTCAATCAGACCGACGTGCCAATTATTCAATCACGTCATCCATCATCCATCACTTCCCATGATTACTGTTTCCATTAACGTGTGTGTGTGTGTGTGTGTGTGTGTGTGTGTGTGTGTGTGTGTGTGTATAGGGCCTACTTAATGTTTCAAAAAAGGGTGCTGAATGGAAGATGGAATTATGCCAATCAAGCAGTCCTCACTTCACACATCAGATCCTCATTACTCAGCTGTTTTATCGTTTTCACTTCCATCCTGGGAGAAGGATCCCTCCTCTGTCGTTCTCCCAAAGGTTTCTTCCTTTTTTCTCCCTGTTAAAGGGGTTTTTTAGGGGAGTTTTTCCTGTGAATGTGAGGGTTATGGGACAGAGGATGTCGCATGTGCACAGATTGTAAAGCCCTCTGAGGCAAATTTGTAATTTGTGATTCTGGGCTATACAAAATAAACTGAATTGAATTGAATTTACGCACACATGATATGCAGCAGACACATGAGCAGGTGGCCTAAATAAACACTGCATGGTGTGATCATGCTCGTTTACATGCACGTGACACCTGGAGTACAACCCACACGAGCCATAACACCAGAGGATCTGTCAGTTCCTTTCAAAAACAATAGCAGGAAAGTTATTAAGCTTTTTAGAGACACGCAACATCTCTCACTGATAAATTAAAAAGATTATTATGAATCAGCATTCTTTTTTTGGGGGGGGGGGGGATTATGTCTCTGATCAGCAGTTTTCAAAACAAAACTGGTATACTTAATAACTATCAAGTGATTTAAAGCTTGAAAACGTGCTGCAGCATGTACTGTATATGTAAAAGCAAAGATACACAATGAAACATGTTTTTTTTATTTTCATTAAATCAACATGTAAATATGTGTGTGTCTGATAATACTGACACAAATAGCTGGATCAGGTGTCTGTGACAATAGGCCGAGTAGTAAAATGAATAAATAACTTTCTATTACATGTACAGTACCAGTCAAAAGTTTGGACACACCTTCTCATTCAATGGTTTTTCTTTATTTTTTATTTTTTTCTACATTGTAGATTAATATTGAAGACATCCAAACTATGAAGGAACACATATGGAATTATGTGGTAAACAAACAAATGCTCAACAAACCAGAATATGTTTTATATTTTAGATTCTTCAAAGTAGTTGAATGAGAAGGTGTGTCCACACTTTTGACTGGTACTGTATGTATTTTGTCCATTTTGTTTCGCAAAGTCAAGCCTGATGTTTCTTAAAACACACAAAAAACAAAATCCCAGTCACTTCCACACAGTGAGGCATACTGCTTTTAATTAACACAGGTATCGGGTCGGTTCTCCGTATCAGCCGATACCCAAAGCCCAGTCATCCTTTTTAGTATCAGGACTTAAAAAAAAAAACTGGATATGTGCATCCCTAGTCCCAGCCTTTAGGCCACAAGAGCAAACTTTACATTACATTAAACACCCTGTACAGGCTGCCAGATTGTCACTTACACACTATTCCAGACACAGTCAGTTGAACTTGCAGCATTCATTTAGCCGTGGGGGTTACTTGTTTCCTGAGCCATCTGAATTGCACGTGTTTGGAGAGTGGAAGACACTGGAGCACCATAATGAAACATGCAAATGGGGGAAGAGGATCACACAGATTGGACCGTGAAAAATATACCCCCAGCTATGAGCTGACAGCATTAACTACAGGGTGCTGCAGATGCCGGGTTTTCCTTTACAGGCGTTTAAGAACTTCAACATATACCCTGTATTTATGTCACAATATTCTCTCTCTGATTTTCAGCTGGTATACATTTTCAGCCTGTTGTATCCTGTTTTGTGCCAGATAGGAATTCATATTTTTCCATCTCCTGATCATGATCTACAGGCCTATTGACCGTCGTGTGCTTACCAGGATGCAGTTTATCACTAATGCAACCCTACAGATTTCTGAATGGGTCTTTATTGTTTGGAAATGATTGTGACGGTTGGAGAGCGAGCATATGAATATTCAAAAGGGACGTCACAGCGTAGGGCTTCATCGTTATGATTCCTGCAAATGTCCGTGGAAAATATAACAATTAATGGCTTGACAGATTTAATGGTAATGGCATTTTGATCTGGAAGCCACTTTTGCTTGAGGATTATTACGAGATTAGTTATTGGGAAGATTTAATGCACCATGCGCTTACATCACCCTTACGTCTCTGATGATGATGACATCATGTGTCTATCTCAGAGGCAGAGGTTCATATAGTTCTCCTGCTCATGATTATGATCCACTGGCCTATTGACAGTCGTGTGCTTACCAGGATGCAGTTTGTTTCTAATGTAGCCAGAGAAGCCACACATGAGCTCAACTCTCATCAGTAATGCATTTAGGAAACACATAATGCAATCCTCGTTCATTGCACACGGCATTTGGAGCCCAGCCTTCAGGAAACACATCAAATTATGTGTTGATCGTTGCCTTGGGATAAAGGAGGGTGGGCCTGCAGAGGGAGGATATTTAATATCTGACTGGATATAGCAACATTTAGGGAGTGCTTTTCTAAAACAGCAGTTATAAATATGTATCAATGAGAAAGCTACTTAGCCATGACTGTTCCATTGGATCAGCTTAGTGTTCCGCGGCAACATTATGCAGAACAATAAACAATGTGTTATTATTTAATCATGTTAGAAAAACGAATCTGTTCATAAGGAGACTATGTCCATCCTGTAAGTGCTTGTGGGCTTGTGTGATTTCAGGGCACAGAAATCAAAGAAAATGAATGGTTTGAGGGAGAAAAAGGATGCAGGCAAGTTCATCAACAGACTTGAGCACAGAGACACTCCGTGGCAAAGTAGAGAACTGCAGATCGTGCGAGTTTAAATCTGATTCGACAACAGCCGCAAGGAGACACTGTACAACAAACAGGCATCAGCCAGTGCCGACGTACTCTACTGTTTATCTGATGGCCCAGATGGCAGTGTGGCTCTGGGTTTAATCTCCCGTTAGGGCGTAATAATGTAGCGCCCTTGAACAAGATGCCCAACCGCTTTATATGCTTCAGGTACATCACAAAACCTGCTGGAACCTGCACCAAAAGCCAGAGGAAAATAACTGATTATGATGCAAAAAAAGTGTGGAAAACAAAATCTAAAGCATTAAGCATGATTCAAATTCATATCTAAAGACTGGATTGGTATTCGTTATCTTACTCCTTTGTCCCAGACATGAATACAGAATACAATAGCATTTTAATATTTCTCATCTCCAGCTTGTTATCATGATCTTACAGGCTTATTGGGCACATGCTTACAGGATGCGGTTTATTTCTATTGTAGTCAGAACTCCAGAAGTATTGCATTATGAGTGGCTTCAGATTCACACTGGTGTATTTACATACATTATTTTAGGCTGGATTTTGACAGCGTGGCAAAACACAGGGATATAAACCAGTGAGAGGGAGATGCAGTGAAGCCTGTTAGCTGAGTGTATCTGGTAACTCCACTCTGAAACGCCTGGCACATAAACTTGAATGAATTCCAGAGCCTAACTTCCAGCCACTGAGATCAAAAGATGAGAACAGAGAAGAGAAAGTGAACTGAGTATTTCTGTGACAGAGCTGATAATAGACCATGCTGCAACAAAGTGCAACTGCTGTCACATTTTTTGCATCGCAATGCAGTTGAGGGCATTGCTCTAAAATAAGTGATCATATTGTTGAATTTGTGAATCCTGTTATTCCAACCAACGATGGCAACGGAGTACCAGCCAATCAGAGGCCGAGTAGGGCGGGGCACGCCTTCGTCATAACAGGATTCCTTATTTAGTTTACGGTACGGAACTGCCACCGCTTTCCTGAACACCTGTAGTTCATAGTTAACATGCAAGTTCTCTTCAGACACAGGAAAAACACCATGACATCATGCACAAATAATGTCATGGTGACCTTGGGCAAGGTCTTTTTTTTTTTTTTTCTCCTGTTTACAAAAGTGTATTTTCTTCAGAGATACAATACATACATTAGGAATACAACACCTTTTTTCAACAGGCATCTTCTGGCTATTAAAAGAAAATAGTTTGGAGAAAGTTAATACTTATTTTGTCTTTTGTAGGATTAGTTTGTCTAAAATAAAAAATAAAATAAATTTGTTAATCTTAAAAAAAAAAAAAAAAAAGATTATTTATTTATATCTGAGATTTTTAGGCTACTTTGCACCACCCTAATCATTGGATAAAAATTGAACTAAATAATAGGAATTAATTTACATTTATCAATGATTTAACTATGCATATTTTGGATAGAGTAAACATACAGTAGTGGAACATTTGTGACTTTAATTAGTGAGCCACCAGCTGCCTGGGAGAACACGCCATTGATGGGTCAGAGGATTTTATAGTCTTGGTGAGCAACCAGGCCTCCCTCCGTGCTGCAGATGGGCGTCAAGAGCTGTGATAATGCTTCCTCTGTCAAAACATATTAAGGCAGTGAGCTGGCGCTGCTGTGGGCGAGCTTGTCTGTCTGTGCTCAGCATAGCCAGAGAGGAGGAGGAAGTCTAGCCAACCCCACTGGCAGGCTTACACACAGGAGTGCACACTCGCACACAGGGATGCTTTAGCTCGCCGACTGCTGTTTTGCCAATGGCTGTTTTGTGCAAAAAAGGTTCAACTACCCATTTACTGGTCATGGCCTTATGTTCTCTTCCCATAATGAAGATGTCTCAGGGAATGTAAAGTGGTTTTGCCAGAACCAATGGTTCATCCTAAAAAAGAAATTAAAAAATGCCATCCTTCCATGGGACCGTTAAATGTCTTTCAATCTCTTAGAAAGATGGGAGTGCCTTGATGCCGAAAGAAATTCAGCTTGTGCAGCATTTACTCCTAAAAATATGCCTCCAAAATAAAACAGCATGAATATGACTGCTTGGGGTTTTAGGATACAACCATCATTTCCCTCAGAAACGTCTCTGATATGAATAAAATATGCAGGCACTTTTATCAGGCCAAATTAAAAGACAAACAGACCATGTTCAACAGTTTTCATGAATAAAACAACAGCTCGCAGCATGACGCTGTGCCAGAAAGCCGTAGTGGTGTCTTCCTCCGCTTTTATTTTCCAACTCTTGTGTATAGATGTAGATATAAACAGCTGCAAAATGTCATAATTAGATAACTTTTAAATCTCTGCTCTTTAGTTATTTATCACAGCCCAGTCCGTCCAGTATTGATCCATGTATCTGAACTGTTTGAATAATGGCCTACTTACTCATGATGTCCACAAAAGGTAAAGTAAGGTCTCCTTTCATAAATCAGAGATGCTCACTTGGATCGATTTTTTTTTTTATCTTCGGGGCCTTTGAAAAAATAAATTTCTAATGTGGTTTTAATTACTGAAAGTATCTTTCATTGTCCAGTATTAATCCAGTTAAAACATCTAGATAAGCTGTACTTAAAGCAGTCTTATATTAAACTGAATGCAGGGATGAGGTAGTAGATAGAGTGTAAGTAAACAGACAGTAGGAGAGGCTGCCACTGGGCTCTTTTCTAAAATAATGCTGTAAATCCGTGATCAGTGAACCACAGCAGCTCTATTGATTATGAAACATTTTCCTGATTACTTTGCTGGGGCGGAAAACAAAACAGGCAAAACACTCAAATAAAAAGACATTTATGTTTCAATTTGTTGCCGATTAAAAGTAAATGTTTTACACTTCAAACGTTTCAGTATTCAGCCCCTGCACATTTGTTTGAATCATTTTGAATTAGTGGAAGGATTTGTGTTCTGTGACTCCTGAATAATCCCCTAAGTGACGCTGTAGCTCTCAACACTCACCCACGACACAGTGACCCCCCCCTCCCTCTACAGTGCTGACAACCTCCTCCAAATGCCTCCATCATCACAGCTGCCTATCGACATCTGACAAGCCAACTCCACCGATGCTAATTAAGATGGCAAGACGAAGCGTGGGGAATGAACGGCGAGTGCACCAGAGATTTCCAGGCACAAGGATGTAAAGGCCCATAAGAGAAACGCATTCTGAAGGGTAAAATACAGAGCACCCCTCCGACGATTCTCTCTTTGTAGCCTACCTTTAATAGGCAGTCACTATTTCAGCTATTCCTCTGAGGCTGTGCTCTCACAGGCGGCAGCCTCTGCTTCTTCAAAAAGAGGAGCCAATTATGTGGAAGTGCCTTAAACTTGCATTCTCTCTAATGGCCATCAGGGGGCAATTCCTCTGGTTGCAAAACGAAGTCTGATTGTATAGAAGTCTAAGAGAAAATGATCCTGCTTCTCTCTTAATTAGCTACCTCAGTAAACATTGTTAACATGGGTTTATGGTCTTAATCGCTAGTTTAAAGGGTATGCTATAGGGCTTGGCTACGTGTGATTGACAGGTCGCCAACACGGCGTTGTTGTCAGGTCTGGTAGTTCGTCTTAGACCTTTTAACCTTTTCACAGTGCAAATTTGTGAAAGTCAATAGTAACACTGTGGTCGCCTAAAAATGTCTTATTTAGTGTTCAGTTATACTTAGCTCCGCCCTCTCATGTCACTTCTGGTAGGAAAAAAAAACAAGATGGCAACGACCGAAATGCTGAACTCGAAGTATCCAAACGGCAATCCACAAACCAATGGGTGACATCACGGTGACTACTTCCACTTCTTATATACAGTCTATGTGCACTCAGACATTGTAACAGGGCCCAACCGTAACATTTGCCAGGTTGCCATTGGCAACCATAATGAGAAATAAGCAATCAATGCCTAGCCACCGATGACAATCACTTTTTAAAATATAAAAAATACAGACAGTAAACAGCAAAACGAGCACCCCCAAAATAAATACATTTGAACATTTACTGCCCACATTCTGAGGCTACATGATGTGTTGGCTCTCCCGTTGTCCTCTGCTGTATGTGAGGAGGGATTCAGCGGTCTAAGCAGAATCAATACAGATTGGAGGTCATCTCTGAAAGTACAGATGATGGACAAACAGATGTTGGTTTTGCTTTGGGGACCAACAAACCAAGAATTCAATGCTAAAAAGGGCCAAAGGATCTGTGGTGGGAATCAGCACAAAAGGTCCAGAAAAACAAAGTCAAAAGGGGAAAAAAACAGAATAATTAAGCAACCAGTGACTCGCTGGATTCATTTTTAAGAGATCTGTGAAGAACATGAAAACAACTGCACTACTACATACTGGCAACCACTTTTAAATGTTAGTGTAGATCCCTTTGTAATGCTGTTTCATATACACACACACACACACACCAAATAAAACACTTTATAAGAGACGCACGATCATTCCTCTCAGCTTAAGCACGCCGTGCTGCTTTCACTAATACCTCCACTGTGTTTAGAGGAACTAAATCTTTTTCCGGAATGCAATGCCTAATTCTCACCGTTTACTTGTTCACATTCCAGTTTCTGCTCGCTGGCTGCACAAATCCTTAGAGAAACTTACCCCCCCATACAATGTGACAAAACAGACAGAATGTGTACAACAGGTTTGGGGCCTCTGCTTCACTGTGATAACAACAGTAATTCTCAAACCGACAGCATGCGGGAGACCGACAGCCACTCCGCTGCTGATGGGAACAAGTCTAGCGGCGTCGCCCACCCACTCTGTGCTGATGGTGGTGACTAATGCCACCTATGGTCTAAATTGCAAGCTCCGGTTGCCAAGCGGAACCGTACATGTCACCAGTAACAACACTCAACATTTCAAGTACGTCAATTACTTTTTAGTGAGAGGACGTTGGGAAACTGTAGGATCACAACTCATAAGGTCAAAGTTGGACTTTCTCCTTTTATCTCAGGTGACGTAGATGTTATTTCTGGCAATTTGTCCAAAGTCCATACTCACTCTGCATTGAGCCAATATTGGAGTTCGCACACACTATTATAAACAAAGCCTGGGCGAAGTGTGCAAAATTCAGGACATAATAATCTACAGTATGAAAATGTAGCACAATATAGCAACAAACAAATCTCACCAAAATATGATGTATGAAGCTACTAAAGCAATTGTTCCACTGTTATGCGTCTCATGAGACCCAGTTCTTTGTATGTAATAATAAAAACAATTTTCATATGACATATTGTTATTAATCATTATTTCTAGAAGGTGTTGGAATGAAAACATAATGTTAACATCCCAAATATTGAGCCAGCCCTACCATAAATTAGACTGTACCATGAAACACAAGAGAGAACATCTTTATATGGATGAAACTTGTATAAACAGATAGCACACATATACAGTGTTACAAAAGCTAAGCTACCAGTCCTGTATGTAAAATGAACAGAAATGTGGCATCAAGCAATGAGGGCCTGCAGTGTAAACAAAGCCTGCGAGCACTCAAGTCCTCCGTGACTTATTGGACCTAATCATCCTCGGCATCGTCACGTTAGTGTCACTGATAACTCTGCCTCCCTCGGATTTTAATGCTCCTTCTGCCCCCAATCTCCCTCTGTGCCTTTGTTCTCTGTCTTATCATCACCCTCCTAAACTCAGGTGGAAATCATCCAGGCATCAAATCCCAGCAGTGCCTTCTGCAACAGAATCAGCGCATACAAACAGATGCTACCAGAATCATTTGTTCTCTTTTTTTTCCCACTTGGGTGTTTTGATTCTGTTATATGTGCCTGGACCAAAAGAAAAAATCTATAAAAGAAAAAAGGAAATGCAACCCCTTTCATTATAACAAAAAACACAACATTTTTGATTTACCCGAAATATATACGGTTCGGGGTAAACCTGTTGCTTGTTCAATATCATAACTTTGGTTTATGTAATGTTACCAGAATCAATCTAAATCAAGTCAAAATGATTACCAAACTAAGTACAGGGCCTCTTATGGGCTGCTGTAAAGCTGTCATAACAGAGATGAAACATTTTCACGAGCAGTACGAGAGAGCGCTCGGTGTCTGGGACTAGCTGTAGCACGACAGAAGATGCGTCAGTGCTGGGTCACCATTCCAAGTGCCACTATTTGACTCATGAGGAGGTGTTTAGAGTTGATTCAGTGACCAATTAACACTGCTCAATCTGTCGACATGACTCCCATCAGCATCCAGCCTTGATTAGAGAAGAGGGAAGAACCCCTCAGCAAGATTAGACACGCAGAGGAAAGATAGATGGAACCAATTTTCATCGTGCTGCTCTCTCCTGTTTCAAACCCTGTCGGCATGTATGAAAGTGTTCCATGGCTTAGTTGTTTCTATTTCTGACGCTGACTGAGGCTGGCCTCCCTCGGCTGGCTGACAGACCGAGAAATAAGCCCACGTACACACACTCGGATGTATAATCAGACACTCACCGGTGTGTGTGTGTGTGTGTGTTCTGTGAGTCCAGTGTGTGTGTGTGTCACACACACACACACACACACACACACACACACACACACACACACACACACACACACACACACACACACACACACACACATACACCTGCACTGACAATACTCAAACACTCACAGACCAATCGCCTGTCAGCCTTCGTGACTTCAGCGTGATTGCTCCTCTTCAGCACCCGGTCGCCCACACAGCCAGGCCATAATTATGGCCCTCTTACACCCAACCCTGGAGATAATGACAGCTCAGGAGGGAGACCCTACCCGCCAAACACACACACACACACACACACACACACACACACAAACACAAAGAGATGAACAGAAACACAAGGGCACACATACGCTAACAGCACAGAAGGAAGTTTTGCCTTAACACTGTTGAACTGACACACATTGAGAAAGTTATACAACTTATAGAGACACAGAAAAAAACACAGTCAATGAGTGCATTTATGTTACATCGTTACAAAAGGAGAATTATGCTCTAGTTTTGTTGAGATTTGGAGACATTAAGGGTGCTTACACAGCCAATATGTTCGGTTCAGTAAAAACAAACTCAGGTTCCTTTAGTACGATTGTTTTGGCGGGTGTGAAAGCTGACAATGTAACCCTGTTGTGGACCAACAACCGAACTGAGACAACTCAAAAAGGAAGGTCTCAGTTTGCTTCCAAGTGATCTTTGGTGCATTTTTTTCTTTTTGGTGTGAAAGCAAATTAATAAACGGATAAAAGGATTTTCTGATAGCAGATATGGGATTTTATCATCACTTCATATGCTAAACTACTAATAAATTCATCTGATGATCAAAAGAATCTGTTCACCAAGCGATCTTAATGATTGTATCTGCATGAGGCCATGTATTTAACCTATATGTGCAAATGAACACATTTGCATGTATTGGGGCACATTTGTAAACATCTTACTTCTTGACATCTTGTGGCCCTAACGCTCCGCCGTTGGTTGATAGACTGGAGGAACTACTTTCCTAAAGATTAAAAAGTAGAACCTTTGACACGGCAGTCTCACTCTGTGATTGGTTTTGCAGCCGTACAGGCTTGAGGAATGGCAATACAGAAAACAGGAATGTAGAGTAAGAGAGGTGCTTCATTTTCCATTGGGTTTTCAACCTAAGCTTCATTAAGTTGAATATTTTCGCTAAATAACAAAAAAAAGAAGAAAAAACCCCCACTTATTCTTATTTAAGAAACAAAACCTAAAAAACGAGAAGTGCAGAGGCCGGATTCCTTTTTTGTTATAAACATCGGGTATTTTCCCTGATTCATAGTTCAAAAGCTGTAAAAACTGCTAATCTTGTATCCGGCTCTGTCTCACTCCATTAAATCCATTAAAAAGTCTGTGACAGCGTTCTCACAGTATTAAGAGCCAAATCATTAGCACTCCCCCACGTTCACAGAAGTCATCTTGGAGTTTGCAAAAGGGCTTCTCTTCATAGAGTCGTGTTAGTCCTTATTCATATGTTTTCAGTCTAAAAATACTAATAATCTGTTATTTCTCCGTGACTTAAGAACATAAATATACGCATCATCAGTAAAGTGCTGCATAAACTTCTGTCAGTCACTGGAATTTGATTTCCCCTCGTGGGTTCTGATGATGCAAGATGACAAATTGCCAAAACTGTCCAATCAACAAGCTTCCCCGTCGGTCTGTATGACTTCATGTTTACTCCTCTTCGTTCGTTTGCTGAATGTCAGAGTGAACAGGAACCAGACCAGAATTAAAATGCAACGATGTAAAAAAATGTTGCCCTTGGTTTGGACCAAATAAACCACATTACAGGTCTGAAAGCACCAAGACATCAATCCAAGAAGCCGGGTTAGGAAACACAAATGATAAAATAGGTTGTAAACAAATCCCCAGTTTGGCAATATCATCTAAAATATGCATTTCAATAGTTGGGTTGGGATGATAATGACAACATATACTGTGAGACTATATACACACACATTTGTCAGCAGAGATTTTTTTACCACGTTAGCAAATAAGAGAAGAACTCTCTAATTGATGCTTCTTTCTTGTGAAATACTGCAATAGCGTAAAGCACTTTGGCCTTTACAACTTGTTCAAATGTGACATCTTTTTGAAACGAGAAAGGAACATTACCCTTACACTGAACTGCTCACGATCTGTTATGGGGGGGTTAAATGAAACACTGTTCTAGACCATTGTGGGCAATGTTGCAAATAAATCAATGAGCAGTGAAACCTTATTGCAATAAGAGATTTTTATATAACTTTTTGCATCAATGTCATTAAGCACCTGAATGCATCTGTTTTTTTAATTTGCTGCCTGGTTAGTTTCTCATTTGCATGTTTTTCAGAGGATTCGCAATGCCAACAATTCTGCAATATTAATATTACGTATACCAAAATAACATATCTCATGATGGAGGACTTGATCAATCACCAACTTCTTTGCAAAAAACGGTATCAGGATCCTCTTCTGTAATTCTTTTTTCTGCAGAGCTCCTTCCTAGATCGAATAAGACTTTTTATACTTAACAAATTTGTGAAAATATGACACTGATATTGTGCACAAACCATTTTTTTATGCTATTTGGTTCGGCTAACTAGAGCAAACAACCTGTTTGATCATCTGACTGCTCTCCCTGCTGCATAACGGGACTCCCTTCTAGCGCTGTTTAGTGAGTTATCACTGCCAGAGTCTTTCCGCCCACTGCCTTTTAGTCTCATAGCCCACTATGACAGATGCCAGGAAACAGATGCAAAAGGCCATCGGGGCAGGGACTGGGGCAGGGACTGGGGGGGGCTCTGGGGGTTAATTTGTTTTTGAGGCTTAACACTCGACAAGGCATCAGCACAGGAAATAATCAGCATCAGAAACCATGAGCATGCACGGGATCATCAACCAAGAAATAGAGCGTCACCAAAGCTCAGTGACATCGTCTGCTTCTGTTTCCACTCCGGAGCTCGGAAACTAGCAATTAGTGCCGTAGCACACCATCAATAAAATCGTGTTTTTTCTTCTTTTGCATCTCCATTTCCCCAACACACATTGTGCCGACGCGTGTCTGACAAGCTAGCAGTTTACAGCTGTTATTTGTTTTGCAAGAAACAAAAGGCTGTTTTGTGTGCATCTTTGAATTACTGTAGCTCTGTGACAAGACCTAACATGCACACACACGTACACACACACACACACACACACACACACACACACACACACACACACACACACACACACACACACACACACACACACACGCACGCACACTCACTAAGGCATACATGTGTTGGTAGCCCAGCAACAAAACCCTAATTACCCATTGCAATTGAATAGCGATCAGCAAAACAATTCACAGGGGAGCTACTGGATGAAACATGCACACTCACACACACACACACACACACACACACACACACACACACACACACACACACACACACACACACACACACACACACACACACACACACACACACACACACATCAAGTAGTCGGCTTCCGTTCCATAACCTAGCATCTCAAGGACACAGTAAGAAGTGAAAAGATCAATGGTACAGCATGTTGAATGAATTTCCATGTAATTAATGTGCAGTTTAATCTCTACTGTGTGTCAGTGTTGCTTTATTTTTCTCTGGCTTCAAACCTTTTGTTTTGTCAACAATACAGATAAAACTTGCATGAAGCTGGAGAAACAAAGCCATCAGGATCTGTAGTCCACAACCAAGAAATCACTGCATCCCTTGGGAAAGCACACAGACCAATGTGTGTTTGTGTGTGTGTGTGTGTGTGTGTGTGTGTGTGTGTGTGTGTGTGTGTGTGTGTGTGTGTGTGGGGGGGGGGTGTTCAAATACTAGACTGCAGTTCTAAATGTTACGTGTAGCCAAAAGGCTTTGCGTTGATATAAAAACATGACAGCGATTTACTGCAGGGAGCCCTGGTGACAGTGGGTGAGTGAACAGAAGGATGATGAAGACTGATGGCAAAACTCTTGTTATATGTTATGTATGTATGTTACTCTATGCTGCTGTAAGCCTGCAAATTTCCCCGCTGCGGGACTAATAAAGGATTATCTTATCTTATCTTACATTTACTAGAAAAATACTCGGTTCCAAAAATGCAAATTCACAAGTAACGGTATCCACCATCGATTTGACACAAGACGCAGATCAATACGGTAATTGTAAAAACAGAAAAAAAAAAAAAGGCATGGAAGGAAATCAACCCATTTTCAAAACATGGCTGCTGCTGCTGCTGATGATAACCAAAAGCCTGGAGTGGCGAGATAACATACACAATGTGGTCTCTGTCAGATTCGACCATTGATAATATGATCGACGGTGCTGTTGCAGGCGGTGGGTTTACACGAGCTATATAAAATGTTTATTTAGTCATATAACCTTGAGACACCAAGAAAGGTTCAACAGAGAAGGGTGTAGCAGTACTGTTAGTTCTGTGCGTTACAAGAATCAGAACTACTCACAGTACAGAAGCTAAAGACGGCCTACAGCTACAGTGTGAGCTTTGCTAGATAAAACTAGCAGTCACTTCAATTTTTTTTTTTCCCTTAGGAGGGGGTGAACACTTTCAGAAGATGTGAAACTGCTGCTTTCCATCTTTGTTCAGCGTATTTTAAAAAGAAGCTCCCTGCCATTATTACTCAACAAAATCAGTTAGCAGCCCAGTCCTGTGAAGATCCTTTAAACAAACACAGCGAGGAGGATTTGCCAATGCGATAAAGTTCAAGGATTGAATCTCTTGTTAGCTTTAGATTCAAGGTTACTGACAAAGCAACAGGAAAAAACTGCAAGGCGGCGCTCTCCTGCTTGCTCTTTGCAAGCCAAAATTGAAGTAGCTGCTGATCCTTCAGTGAGACGGCTTTATTTCAGCACCATGGAGAGCGCCGCTGCACTCAGCCGTGGCTCAGGCTCGGCTAATTCTTCCCCCTGTTGGGCGGCAAACGGCATCTGTTGGGCTGCCCCTCCGACCGCAGCCATAATTTAACTCTTATGAGACTCCCAAACACTTCAGCGCTCCAGTGACTGCAGCGCCGACCAAGCGCCGAGGGACGGGCTATTCTAAATGGTCAGTTCAGAGCAAGGGGGAAATAAAAAAATAAAAAATCCCAAAACACTGTGAATAAAGTTAGGAAGCAACTGTCCCCTTTATTAAATGTACCTGAAATGTTACTAGCATTTCTTTCTAAAAGCGGTGATGTGTTTTCACGGTTATGTGACAATCATCAAGGTCAAATTGACAGACAGACAAGGACAGTGTAACCAGCACTCCAGATAGTCCTCAGTGCATTTCTGCCACAATATCTGTTAAAGACCATTATCCCTAAAAAAAAAACCTCAGTCCGTTTCTATTTACATTGCTCCATCCACCTACACATAAAACCAACAGCTGAGCACAAGTCATGCCACATCTCTCGGGGGTTGTCATGAGTGGTCATACTGGGAAATGCAGGAAAACATTAACCGAGGTAGAAGTAGACGAGGCAGCTCGAGGGGAATGCGAGTACAGCAATATAAACTACAATATTCAGCACAAAGTAACTCCTGGGATGTGTTGAATATAATAAAACATGTGAAAACAGTGTTTCAAATATCCACAGAGATTTGAAGATGCACACAAACACACAGGAATCTCCCTGAGCAGCCTCTCGTATACTGTAGTACATAAACTCAAAGTTTTTTTTCGTGCTACCTGTCATCGTTCTGAAATGTCTGGTCCCCCAGCAGCAAATCCCTGAAGCGATAGCGAGGCGGAAGAGGAGGCACCTCCGAGTCCACGTCTGCCATCTTGAGAGCCGAGATGTCAAGAATAACGCCGGAGTTGCTGCTGTTGTTCCTCTGCAGGGTCTCGGTGGAGGGCCTGTGGGAGGAGAAGGACAGCAGCATCTTCTCATCAACATGTCAGCTTGAGAGCCTGTTACATTGAAGTGACATTTTTTACGGCACAGTTTTATGAGCTAACTGACCGCAATAAGCGCGCCAGAGATTGTGTATATACAGTGAATAGAAGGACATTGGGCCTCACACAAGAACCGCACGTACGAACAGACTCGTGCACGAGTGATTAAAGAGAACTTGCCGTTTGAATTGATTTAATCTTGGTATATTTTCCCATACCTTGGCTTAAGTAGGTCCATAAATTCAGCTGCTGTCTCTGTTAAAGATTATATACCTTCCTTTATGGATCTCTGAAAGCAGTACTTTGATATGAGACATAAGGGGTGAGGAGCATAGCCTTATACGGTATTATTGATGCTTTAATAATGCAAATTTCCTATTTTCATGAACCAAGCTCATGAATGCCCAGGTGTCATTCATCATGTTTACACTGGCCATTTACACAGTTTTCTGAAGTAAGGGAGCAATTGCTGAATCTGAGGTGACACCCCTCATTACGAGTGCATCGTACAAGAACACTTAAAAATACAAAAATGTCTTTTGCGAATAAGAACACCCTGTTTGAAATCAGAACAATAAATGTTGAGGCGGACTGTATTTGTACTGACATCTCCCACATTTATTGATCTGGGACAAAATAGAGAAGAGAAGCACAGCAAAGAAAAAAAAGGCCCATGTATCTGTTTAATGTATATTGCTTCCAAATGAACACAGCATGCATTTAAATACTTGAATGAGGATTCTGCCCGATGTTAAGACGTTGGGTCTAGAGTGTCAAACACGGCAGAGAAATGAGATGTGAGAGAAATAATTAACGTGGAGGGATTCTCTGAGTCAAAGCAAGTCATGCATGGAAGCCTGAACCAAATGATTTGACGCAACTGTCCTATTTCACGTGTGTCATGTATTATTTAACTAAATAAAACGAACATATACAATCACATGAATCATACAAAAAGAAAAAAAGTCTGTTCTCCACCATCAAAGTGGACACTTAAGGAACAGATTACTGCAGGGACGATTATGAAAATACAACCCACGTACTTGTACAGAACATTGAAAGAGAATGTGTGTGTGTGTGTGTCTGGTGCATACAGTGCTGGCTACTTAGCAGTGTGTGTGTGTGTGTGTGTGTGTGTGTGTGTGTGTGTGTGTGTGTGTGTGTGTGTGTGTGTGTGTGTGTGTGTGTACATGTGTTCCCACCATGCCCCTCAGTGTCACATATGGGGGAATTAAGAGCTCCAGGAAATTACCTGTCTTCATGGGAACTGGAAGTCCGTCGGGGAGGGCTCGATGATTGGCGTGGAGGGCTCGATGTTCGGCGTGGAGGGCTCGATGTTCGGCGTGGAGGGCTCGACGTTCGGCGTGGGGCTCGAGGGCGTGGAGGGCTCGACGTTCGGCGTGGAGGGCTCGACGTTCGGCATGGAGGGCTCGATGATCGGCGTGGAGGGCTCGATGTTCGGCGTGGAGGGCTCATGGTTGCCTCTTTGGAGGGGGGGGGCAAAATGAGTGACAAAGGGGAGAGAGAGAGAGAGAGAGAGAACTCGGTCTGAACTCTCCTCAAGAGTTCAGACCGAGTTCTGGAATGTGGTGCTCCTTAAAACAGAGCAGGATTACACAGACGCACTTCAACGGCACAGTTTAATATTGGCGTGTTCATTGCTGTTCTATTATTCATGGTGTGTATTCTGATAAAGTGGAAACTAGCAGATGGGTTACAAAGCTATCTATCTATCTATCTGTGTATTGAAAGCACTCTAGGGGGAGAAATCGTCTTATAAAAGGTGGTGTTAAACCATTTTTTCTGTCCACAAATCAACACAGGGAAAAGAAAAGAACTTCAGAAATAGGACACTGATATTTCTACCGCATCTACAATGTATGCACAAGAATGCATGATTCATTCGTGTGTGTGTGTGTCTGTGTGTGTTACTACTTGAATGAATCAATGTTCATCATATTTCATAGTTGGCTTCTAGATGTCTAATAAGATAATTTATTGGTGTATATCCTGTTGAAATGACTTTGTTTCCTCCCTTAAAGCCTCTACAGAGGGACCAATAAGTGGGTAATAGGGAGTTGTGTATTTGTGTGTGTGTGTGTGTGGTCATCGTAATGCAGTGTGGGCAGCCTTGAGTGGGCTAATAGCACCCAGAGATATGCTCTCCCTGATTTACCAGTGAAAGCACAATAACCCTCAGACAGAGGAAAGAGAGTGGGGGGGATGACAAATTGCTGTTCTGGTGAGGAGATAAAAAAAATAACAGAAAAATAAAAGGAGGTCGCTGTAGAAGTGTAAAGAACACATTGTCCTCAATGTGTCTTTTACTTTATGAGAAAGGCGAGGTTAAAGCCAACAGGATGACGTAAAATAATAACAGAAAAAAAGAGCCGATGAATGCAAGTCCACCAAGACGGGCCTGGTCCTCTATCCTCTATTCAAATACAGAGTGTGCAACCTCCCAGGGATGACATAATGGATGAGGCAAAGTGACCACAATAATAGGGAACAGAAATGCTTGCGGTAAGAGACTGGCTCCACTTAGAGAAGACCGCAGATTGAGACCAGAAAGCAGATGAGGCGAGGAAAAAGAAATGCAGGGCATATATATAAAATTGGTCTCTAGATAAATGAAAAGATTCAACTGAATCAAGACTGACTTATGAATCTGTGAAAATCTGTAGTCCTTTTCATAAAAGATGTATTGCGGTAGGCCCAAAGTAGTTGTCACTTAATGTACATTCGATTACAAACGCGGAGACTATGAGCAATATCTATGTAATAAAAACAATGTGGCAATGTGTCCTGTAAGTTTTCCTCATGGTTATGCAAAAAGATGTTAACTCATTTGGACATTTGGGTTTATCTTTAAAAAAACACAATCATCATATTCAACGAAAAGTTTGTTAGTGACAAGGCGAAGCATTGAAAACTACAAACTACAGTACCAGTCAGAAGTGTGGACACACCTTCTCATTCAACTACTTTGAAGAATCTAAAATATAAAACATATTCTGGTTTGTTGAGCATTTGTTTGTTTACCACATAATTCCATATGTGTTCCTTCATAGTTTGGATGTCTTCAATATTAATCTACAATGTAGAAAAAAATAAAAATAAAGAAAAACCATTGAATGAGAAGGTGTGTCCAAACTTTTGGTACTGTACTTTCCATGTAAACAAAAACAATTACAATTTATAAGAAAATGGTGACGGTTTCATATACTGCTGATAAACCAAATATCTGCATTTTTTTAGTATAAATATTAAGGAGACTATACAAATAGCTTGCCAATGGATAAGAAGCTCATAATTAACTCCATTTGACTGAGCACCACTGCAAAAAAAGAAAAGGAGAGGATAAAACAACAAATGCACCAAAAATATTAAATCAATAAGAGTTTACATAATATATAAAACACATATATCAATGGCAATGTTATTACCTAGAGTCACAATAATAATAATAATAATAATAATAACAATAATAATAAATACAATAATAAACAACAGACAATAATAATAATAAACAATAAATACAATAATAATGATAATAATAATAACAAAATATAATAATAATAAATAATAATAATAACAATAATAATAATAATAATAATAATAACAATAATAATAATAATAATAATAATAATAATAAAAATAATAATAACAATAATAATAATAATAACAATAATAACAATAATAAATAATAATAATAATAATAATAATAATAATAATAACATTGAGTTAAACTTAATAAATGAGCTCCCTAAAGTAAACATGGGCTAAATAATAACACTTTTTTTTTTTTTTTTTGAGCTGACTTTTGTTTACCTGGCTGTGTTCCCATCATCGTAAACACGGTTTAGTTAACAACCTCACAGTGCGCGTGCACAGCACCACCTGTGTGACGGAGGAGGTTCCCCGGCCACGCGCCCCGTAGACAGCCCCGTCATCTCACGAACCTAACTCTCTGCTGGAGTCCACGCTGGGTTATTAAAAAAAAAACGAGTTCCGGTCCTCGGCGCTGATTGGCTGACACGCCTTCGAAAAAAAAACCCCGTCGTAATTTATCGCACACCTGACAAGCTAATTTGCATATCAATCCGCGAGCCCCGCCCCCCGGCCCCCAATACTGAGAGACCTCACCGTCGCCTAGCAACGACTTTATTTGCGAGTGTTGACGAACTACTTTGCTCGGCGGAAGCAGGGTGAATCATTTTAGTCCAATGCTGTCCGGATGTAAACCGGATTTTTTTATTTATTTATTTATTTTTAATTAGTTTTGAAATCACGTGTCACACCCCCCTCCACATACACACACACACTGGTTTAAAAATCGCAGTAAATTCCGGCTTTCTCCGTTTTGCCGCATATTATGGGATGGGGAAAGGACCCTGCTGGTTGCCATGCTTCCCTGTCAGCATCAGCACCAGCATCAGCATCCTCCCTAAGATGCACAAGGAACTTTGCAGAGGGTGCTGAGGAAACTGATGTGTTTGATGCTGACAGGAATCTTTTCATAAAATGGCCTTTAGTGCAATGAATAAACCTAAGAATAGAATCTGCAATATCATGATTTGTTGCCCTCCCCTTTTGCTAAATTAAGTCAACTTGTCTGTGTTGTTGATGCAAGACTGTACCTTTTTTTATTTTTTATTTTTTTTGTCTAGACAAATAAGACTGCTTTTTCTGTTTTATAAGCAATAGAACGGTGTGAAATGCTGGTCTGAATCCAGTGCATGTACATTATGTGTTCATCAGTCAGAGGCATCTGGTGGTAATAGGTGGAAAGTGCAACTGTATGTACTTGTGAATGCTGTAACAGTTGCATATGATTCAGTACAAACATGTAAATCTGTCTTACCAAGGTTTTAAATAGACATTTTGCCATAAAAAATGCATTGGAATTACACCAAAACAGTCACCAAATCACAAGTTATTTATTCATTTTTCCTCATAGTAAACCAATAGCATTTAAGATGGAGTAAACACGGTGCATGCAAAGTCTTGGCAACTTCTACAAATCCACAATCTCAGTTTACGTCTGTTATTTCTCCTCTGTTGAAAACATACCTGCAAGTGTTCTGTCCTCTGCTATTTGTCTCACAATCGTCCCCCTCAAATTGAAAAATATATTCATTCTGTGTGCGCTCAGGGACTGGCTGGAGACACCGCTGGCTTGTGTGTGTCTCCGGAAAAAAGCTGCGTCGCTCTGTGTGCGTTCCTTGTGCTCAGCCTCTTCACATTTCAGCCCATTATTCTCCAGGGGAAAGAGCTCTGAGCGTCATCATTTCAAAGCCCACACAGCCACTTATGCTGCATTCCCATGCCAGCAGTCAGATTTCACTCACGCGTTTATCTCGCTCAGGATCTTGATTCCCACAGATATTTTCTTCCACAACTTGATCCAGCTGATTTTTTATTTTCTTTTTGCAACCCCATCCAGTGGCTGCATTGCCTAGTGAATGCTGCGTGTTTACACAAGCTAAATGATGAAATATCATGATAGTAGTAATAGTAATTTGTTTACACTGGATGCTGAGGGATAATTAAAATGTGATAGCATCACAGATATTCCCTGAAGCTGATATACACATACACAATTTGCTGATGAATATCTATATATTCCAAAGGGGGGAAAAAAAATAACTGGAGCAATTCAGAAAGGCTCATAACATTAAAAAACGCATCATTACTCACACATCATTATGCCATTTTAATACATTCAGTACACTTTCTTCACTTCCAACAGCCACCTGCGTGTCTCACCTTCAAAACATCGATGTTAAAATTGAAGCAAAATACTCAACGCTCAATAAAGATGGAGTATTTGGTCACCTACAAATCCTGCACATTCTTTAACCAAACACCTGCATTACTTCCATGTTTACCTCCATCTCTTTGGCTCATACTCGTTACTCTTATGAATAAGAATTCAGCACACAAATCACAATATTTACAAGTGTTGCTCATGCACTATTTTGTGAAACACCGGTCACTTTGTCATGTTTAACATCGCAAAGTTTTTGTCTAATATAATTATAGAGCTAGACTGATAAATTAGCTTGGCTGGTATATATAAAAAATATATATATTATTATGGTGGTACTGAATCTAATTGGTAAATCTAAATTCCAAAAATGTGACATTTTCTGGGGGGTAATAAAACAACCTGTAATGGACTTGCTGCTGATTCATCCCTCTAAAAAGCTCTGTTTTATAAGCTGGAAACATAAAATGATACATAACTTGAATGGTAACCTGGTAACCCATAATGTGCTTTAATTGAATGCTCCTAGTCATATTGTAAAAGCAGCTTCCAGCTTCGACTAATGCAGCAACGTTTCATTTTGGAGTGACCTCTTTCAGATAATTCAGTCATTATCCTGCCTTATTTAAATCACATCACAATGTGTCCTGCAGCCGGTCGTGCATTCATTTGGCTATTTCTCTCCAACACCTCTGTCCTCTTCACATAATATGAGCGTGTTTTTTATTTTTTTCAGCACAGCACAGCCACTCGCCCGCCTGGATGCTTGCTCTTCATGCTTCCAAAGTGTCTAAAAACAGATGGCGGGAGAAAACAGTCAGACTCAGACGTTGAAGCACTCAGATTCAGTGAGCAGTGGAGCCTGAAGGCGTATATATGAGATATAGGAGCCTTACATGAGCTCGGTACATGAATCACAAAGTGATTCTCTTTGTCTGGCTAGAAGCAGCAGAGGTTCTTGATGTAAAGTATTTATGTCCCTAGCTCGGAGTTTGTTTGGCAACTGTATCATAATGGCAAGGTTGGTCATAATCTGTATCATGAATTAATGTAATGTTTGATTTAAATTTTAAAGAACATTTATCTGGGTGATGAGGCTATTCTCTTTTTTTTTTGCCTTACTCATCATAACACATTTTAGAAAACGTCATAAATTTCTTTGACCAAAGTGCATTTTTTTCCCTTTTACAGCATCACACTGCATCCGGTGTAATGTCAAACTAAGTATGATGAATAATATTAACTTTTTATTCTTCACATGTGTGTGATCCAATGTATTTATGTGATCCAACTCCTTTTAACTTAGTTAACTCCTCTCGGTTTTTGAAAAAAACAGAGTATATCAGGAAGACTCTCTTATTTATTGTTTCCTCTCTTTATTTTTTAAAACACTGCTTTGCTCCTTTATAGTCGCAAATACACTCACACATTCAGGAATCCTGCACAACAGACTACCCTGCAACCTCTCTTATACTTATACACACACCTCACCATAAACTTAACTTTTACTTATTTGAATTATTTTACGCTTGTTCCATTGTGTTAGGTTTTGTCTAGTCTCATTTGTTTGTCTTGCTTTACATTAAAAAGACAAACGTACATCCAAACACCCAAATATTCTAGGTACATAATAAACTATATGTTTTCTACTACTCTATTTCATAGTTTGGTCATCCTTGTTTTGTTATTTGCCGTTAAACCGCATTAATAGGGAATGGAAACAAACATTATTTAGAGATTAGGGCATTATTCAAACGATGTAATCTCCTGGAACCCCACTTAAAAAAAACGCAACAGGAGTGAGAACTAAGCAGCATCCCGGATGTCACACTTGTGGGTTTCCCTCTTACCTCCATGTGTTGCTTTCATGACAGTACGCTTCTACTGTTTTCAGATTGGTGACACCATCAGAGCCTCCAACAGCCATCAGGGCACCATTGAACACTACAAGAGACATCTGAGGGACAGCACACATGAGTGAGTGTGAGAGGATGATATCAAATGACATCAACAAATGAATCTAAATAAAATAGATTTATATAATAGAATACTGCAGACCAGCAGTAAGCAGGGGGTTTCCTACTGCACCATCATATACATTGTAACAAGAAAATGAAACAATTTTAGCATACAATACACAAAATATGTGATCTAGATATATTTTAGCCTCAATAGCGACCCCATGAGGATGAATTGTAATAACTCTGGTGGTCCTCTAATGTTTCATCTAGCACCATCATCAGGTCAAAACTGTTTATTTCTTTCATACCTGGTTTATGACCAAACAAATGCAAAACTAGTGGTAATTCCATAAATCTCATCTGTGTTTTGTGGTTATTGGCATATGTTAATATGGTAAACCTAAACATGGTGAACATGTTAAGGTTATACCCAGAAATCCATCCAAGTTACCAGAGTCTCACCCCTTATTATGCTTTTATGAAGAGAAAGAAATCAACAAATATTTAGTCTGTGGGGTCCAAAAATATAAATGACACCGTAAACCTCCACAGAAATATATATTAGGTAATCTGTAGAGAAATGTGTCTTTCCCTCAGTCATGTCAGTCGTGTTTCTTCTCTCCATCTCCTCTTTTCTTATCGTTTATAAAAATAAGCTGGACCTGAAATGTGAGGGGGAGGCCTTACATCGGATGTGTCTTATAGTGATCCATTACTCACGTCGTCCCTCTTGCTCCTCATACGTTTGACCAGAGTCCACCTCATGGTGTCCGGGTCGAACCTCTCGGCACCGCAGAGCTCCAGGTTGAGCTCGTCTTTGCCCCCGGCTACGTAGATGTGTCCCAGGTACACGGTGCAGCCGGCGTTCTCCCTGGGACTCAGCATGTGGGCGCATATCGACCAGGTACCGTCTACAGGGTTGTATCGCTCCACTGGGGGGCATTTAGAGGATAGCAGGAGTCATAAGAGGCCACATATACCATTTAATACACGACTGCACACACTGTATGAGTAACACCTGACAGGCAGTGTTTGTATTTATATATCCAAAAATGCCTAGGGTACATTGAATGCAATAAAACAACTGAAAAACTTGAAAATGTCATGCAAGATTTATTTAGATCTAACTATTTACTATTTATTTTGATAAAAGCCACTTTATTAGCTTGATGGGATCCCAAAAAGGTTGTGGGAATTTCACCAACGTGCTATTCCCACAGACTGAAATAGTGACAACTGTCAGCACAACATAACCCCTGTTTATCTTTGGCAAGGTCACAGAGCTTAAGAATGCCTGTACGTGTGTGTGTGTGTGTGTGTGTGTGTGTGTGTGTGTGTGTGTGTGTGTGTGTGTGTGTGTGTGTGTGTGTGTGTGTGTGAGAGAGAGAGAGAATATGGGCGATAATAAAAGGTCAAGTAAGTCTTTACGTGTGACTTAAATCCTGCCACACGTCATAAAGCTGTCAAAGGTAGCTGAGATTATTCATACAAAAGTTAATCATGGTGGGAACAAGTCTTTTCATATAATGCCTCCATGGACAAAACAACTGTTGGCTCTCTGTAAGAAGCATTCCCACAAAAATAATGACCAGAATCACTTTAAGCTTCTTTTATCGATTATTCTTTTCTTAAAGGTTTGCCAATTTGTAAGACTTGTGCCAGCTGTAAAAAGAAACATCAGTGCTCAAAAACTCAACAGGAACTGGCAGACAATTAAAAAAAGTGTATGTGGTTGCATTTTTTATTGAGTTTTCTAATGAGAGTGGTGAAACCATTAGTCAGTGAATAAATTAGTCTATAGAAGGAAATATGTAACTGGCAATTTTGAGAATCAATTAATCCTCTGAGTCGTTTATCAAAGCAGAAATACCCGACGTTTGGTGGTGACAGTTTCCCAAATGGGAAGATTTTCTGGATTATTTTGTGTCATATAATTGAAAATTGATTAGCTTCAAGGCGTTGGGCTGACAATTTGTGAGGTTTGATGTCTTTTTCCTTTTTTTTTTACCACACACGTCTCACCTGACTTCAGAGCCATCTCGCCGTCGTTCCCTCCGATCACATACAGGTGACCCTCCAGCACAGCAGCCACCGCTCTGGTGCGTCTGGTCAGCATTGCTGTCTGTTTGCTCCATGTGTTCATTTTTGGGTCGAACCTAGAAAAATGAAAGAGTACCAAAAAAAAAAAAAAAAAAAAAAAGAGAATTAAAAAAAAGGTCAGCAAGACCAATTTAAAAAATGGTTTTCCAGTCATTTATGTTATTACATAACTCAAATGAATCATGTTCCTTCCTCTGAGTCAGCCACTGCTGATTGCTTTCAAAGTAATAGGAGATGTCAGGTAATTAAACTCATTATTACATTTTATGTAAGACGCAGCCTACTTGTGTCTAGCAAAGAAAAAAATGTCAATGTGCTTTAAACATATTTTATTTCTCTATAATAAGCAAAGATTTACCTTTTTGACTGTTGGTTTTTTCATGGGGAACATAATAAATAGTATCCACTCAATGTCAGATAGATCCCCCTTTGTTTATGGTATGCATTAAGATGATTCACAGTTAACATAGAGGCCTTCTGCAGCATGCTTCTGTACCTCTCCACAGTATTTATGGCAGCAATGCCGTCGTGTCCTCCGATAGCGTACAGGTATCCGTCCATCGCCACCAGACACACTCCGCTGCGGGGGCTGCTCAAGGGTGCTACATCTGTGCTCCAGCTGTCTGTGTCGGGGCTGTACCTGACATGATGGAGTACAAGGAGCGGAGGGGAATGTCAAAGTGTTGGTGTGTAGAACTAACACGAGCACAGACCTTCATAGATACGTGTGCTTGTGATTGTTTGCTTTTGAGGAACATATTCGCACTGGGAGAAATTATTTTAAATTGTGTGAGCATCTCTGTAAACATGCAGTGTTTCTTCTCCACATGAAGGCTATTAAAAATGCCTCACTCTCCATCTGAGGCCATTAGATGAAAACACACATCCCACAAAACAACACTTTCTCCTAATTGACAAATATTGTGGCCTTGAATGGCACTTCAGTTCCCCCGAAAATATATAAGCACTGTGAGCACCCTTCAGAGATTAGATGCACCCTGGTAACCCAAATTAGATCTGCAGCTTGTTGCAGGGTCAATAACAGTCACATCAGTATGGAGCAGGGTTTCCCCTATACTGGTCTGCAGCCAGTATAGGGGAGGATATTTATGGGGTCAACTGGCTGCAATTCAGTTATGGAGTGGCTGACTGTGGGAAGAGAGCCAGTTATTTTGAGCTATAAGAGGAGGAGAGGAAATGGGAGAAATGAGCAACATGGAAACCGAGTACGTGTGTGTGTGTGTGTGTGTGTGTGTGAAAGATAGTTTATTTTTTTACTTTGTGAGAAAAAGATACCCTGGTAACATTACAGGAAGTTTTGAGCTTTATCCACAGGAAAAAAAAAGGTCAAAAATGCAGACAGTGGCCAACAGTTTATTCTGTGAGTTATAAAATAAATTTGTGTATCATGTGGCATAAAAGTCTTTGGAGTAAAAAAAGGAAATCCTGCAAAGGATTAGGATTAGGATTAGGATTTTGCGTAGTCTCTTGCTCAGGAAAAAGAAGGCTTGTCTTAAAAGTCTTCATCTCTTTTCTGCCTCAATGCTGACCTCTGCTGTTCATTGATGTACACAACAACAACAAATTAAAATTAAAATATTTCTTTCCTCCCACCAAATCTAGATATAGAGCACAATATTGGGTTCTCAAAGGTTGCTTTAAGCTTTAGCTTTTTATTCTAGTTAAATAGCAAACCTCAGGTTAAGTAATAGTCATTTTATTATATATATTTCTTTTTGTGTCAAGAGCGGGAAAAAGCCCTCAGGCAATATGTCCGTCCTTCATGTTTTGTGCCCTCTATGTTCTAACGTGCTGCATCTGTCTGGGTTAGGACTCTCATCTAAGTGAGATTTTTAATATCAGGGAGGCCCATTTCCTGGTTTAATAAAGTTATATAAACGGTAGAACAGAGGTCGTCCCATGTGCAGCACAGCAGCTCCCTGGTTTGGACTGTAACCTTGAGATATGACTCGTGTCTCAAACTGTCACTCCAGCTACAACTTGCTTTCACTTTCTCCCGCTGTGATAACCGGTGTGAGCTAATGAAATGTCAGTTAGAATAACATTATTCGAGAAGATTAACATAATCCAAAATATACTATTCACAAAGTCAGCAATTGGGTTTTTGCATTTACCTGGAGCATAAAGGAACATGTGGCAAATGATGATATGAGGTTTGCACAGCGAGAAATCCTTCACCTTAAGGAGCTTAAAGTGATCCCACCATGGGAGAGAATTTAAAGTTTGACAATTTCAGATAGGAGATAATTGCAAAAATTAAGACCACTGTGCACAAGTTGTTAAGAAAAGACATTTGCAAGCCGTACTGTGTCTCACCTCTCCACACTGCTGTAACATCTGACTTTATCTTCCCCTCCCACTGTGTAGATCTTGCCATCCAGTGTTCCCACAGCCACTTTGCCCCGATTGTTGACCATGCGTGCTGCTGTTCTCCACTCATTGTACTCGGGGCAGAACTGTTCCACCAAACAGGACGGGTCGTCTTGGGTCCATCCCCCGACTGCCAACATAAAATAGGGCGTTCGTTATTTCATCACAAATCTCTGTCAAAACGTATGACTGAGCACCAGGCCTATGTCTTTATGGTGCTGCCATGAGAGGAAAATAAATATCTTTCTTGTGGAGCTGAATGTTTTTTTGCTTGAAAAATGGGTCTAGAACAGAATCTTAAAACTGCAAGTATTAATGTGAGCAATGTCAGTTCGCAACAAACCACAGCAAACAATATTTATGATCAAAATGTGATCGAACAAGATGTTTCTTTTACAGAACTTCCTCTTCTGTCTTCTTTGAAAAAACAATAACAAATGTATCTCACTTTTTTGTCCATTTCTCTCTATATATGCTGTAGAAGCAGTAAACACATGGATCCAATAGTATTGAACTGTTTTGTCTGGTTTCCATGGTAATGCTTGGGCAGAAAGATGTGCGATCCAGAGAAGTGAAAAATCGCCAAAGGGAACTCTAAATTATGAGTTTTTAATACAACTGTAAATGCACATAGGGCATATGTTTTCATATATGTTTTTCACAAATAGAAAAACAAGTATAGTATGTGTTGGGCTGCCATCAGTCGCAGTAGAGAGAGTGCTGTCTCAGGTCAAGATCTACTGATTGCAAAGGTCATTTGATTCACATCATTTTCTCTGAAAATGCAGTGCCCTGTATGAGAGCATTTGTTATGTTTCTTCACTAATTTTCTGGGGTTTGCGCTTTAATTTGGCACCTTTCAGTATGTTTTTTTAATGGTCTTTTCTTTCGCCTGGAGGGTTCCACTTCTATTAACCCTTTTAACTAAATAGACACAAGCAAAAAAGGGTTCTTATAGCCTACATTATAAAGTTATAGTATTGATACAGTGTATATTCAGCAGCTCTCTGTGCGTTGTTTCATGCTCCAGCCTCTCCATGTGAGGGGTGTTCTGGTGTTCTGGAGGCTCTGTTAGTGGCGGTTCCTATAATGACTCTCATTATAAGCTGTGGTTTAGATAAAAGGACAGAACTTTGACAGGAGACTGAAGTTGTTTGAGAATTATATGTTAGCTAGTCATTAAATATTAACAAAAGATCCTCTTTAGCACGTGTCTCTTTCACAGACTGGAGCAGTTACAGTAAACGGTGACCTCAGTGTGAGATCGTGATCAGATTTATTCATTTAATGAGAATTGTATACTGGGCCTGTCCAGAATAACTGCTTTTGTGGGACGGTGTATTGTCACAGAAATAATTGCGATAAACGATTTTATTGTCATTTTAAGACAATTTTAAGATATTCAGACATTGGCATTGGAATTTGAAAAAATATAAAAATATCTTAAATAAAAAATATAAAAAAATATTTAAAATATAAAAAATATAAAAAATATTTAAAATATAAAAAATAAAAAAATATATAAAAAACCACATGACCAAAAAATTGGTAAAAGGGCCTTAAAAATGTGCAGTATAGTCTTATTATGGTAAAAATGTTGGTGGTGGCTATAAAAAACATAAAACCACATGACCAAAATGTGCAGTGTCTGCACAAAAAGTCAGCCATCATTTATTGATCTTATTATGGTATCATAAATTGAAAAGGGCTAAATGTTTTCTAAGGTGGTGGAGATACTATATAAACACAAGCAGAAAATCCGAAAATTTAAAATAAAAGTTCAGTATAATCAGAAACTCTGCTTGTTGGATGTTCACCAAATGTACCAACTGACCCACAAACATCATGTCATTGAAGACCTCTTTGGGGGGAAGTTTGCTGAGCTGTCTGTGAAGGGAGAGGGGGTTGACAGGCCGTGACGGCGGGGGGTTCCTCCTTTGATCTCTTTGATCATCATGTGGCGGGACTGTGGTTCCTCCAGGGACGCCCTGAGACATACAGCCATAAAGTAGACACATTTCAGTTATAATGTAAGTCACGACTTACTCTTGAGGGAACTATTCAGCAAATTTGATCACCATGCAAATTCAGAGATAAACAATTTTTACCAAGATTCTTTCTTAAATTGTCATGTTATTATAAGTTGAAACTTCTTTATTGTAATAGGCACAACAATTACAGAGAAGCATCGTTGGCAATGAACATCTTAGATCCAAGGCTCAATCTGCCAATGATCATTTTTCTTCATTATTAAAAAGAAAAATCCCATTAGTAACATTTTTTTTTTGAAGACAGAAAATAGTGCAGAAGTTAAGATATAGAGCTAAAAAAATACATATATAAAATATAATACAAATTTCGATGAACAGGTGTGCAGTAACTGCAAAAAATTATAAAATTTATGAAAACAAGCAAGTAGTAAATGCATACTGAGAATATATATATACATAGAGAGAGAGAGAGATAGAGAGAGAGAATTAGAGATGTAAGAGTTTATAAAACAGTAGGTAAAGTTGAAAAAGTAAAGTGACAGTATAACTTTTTTTATGTGTTTAAAAAGTGTTAAAAAGTCATTTAATTTTTAATTAACAATGAACTTGTAACTCATTGATTACTGTAAAAATATGTGATGTTCAGTTATAAAATGACCTCACAGTGTTTCTGCCAAGTGCTAATTATATTGCAGCAATTAAACAAGCGATGATGGATGATGCCACACATGCCTCAAAGTCGTCTTTGTATCTCCTAAATGAACCAACACAGAGGCTCTTAATCAGGATGAATACTCTTACCCTTGTTCATTGTACACCCCCATGTTTTATCTCCTCAGTACTTCAAGATTTGTGCTCCTGCCTTGGTGTCAGTCAGGTCTCGGGCCTCCTGTGCTTTATCACCACACGCCGCTCTGCCACCCTGCTGTCGGTCCTCAAACTACAGCCTGTCACAGATTCTCTCCCCAGAACAACCTTGTACTTGACCGCTACAAAAAGTAGAACCTCCTCCCCTTAGCAACACCACCAACCCCCACGCAAATTCCCCAAATGATTCATCCAACCATCCATGCAGCCTGAAACCCAATGCTGCTCTCACACACCCGACTTCCAGCCTCCTGTTGACAACTGTCACGCCCAAAGAAGTGTACCAAGTGTACTTCATTTAAGTTCAGCTAAGACTCCATCAGTGTCCTAAAAGTTATCATTGTTGTGAGTTTAGACCAGGAACAGGCAACTCTGTGTTGTGGAGTGTCAGTAAATTGAGGCATTAGTTACTGTAGAGGCTTTTCCTTCTGTTTTTTACTCTGAAAGCATCATTAGTGGTGACAGAAGCATTAGTCTTCACCATTTCACATTCACGCCACAGGGCTGCTGATATATTAGTTACTGTCTGAAAGAGGAACGTGTCAGCTCCCTCCTGCACATTTCTCACCCATTCCATCACTACTTTGCGTGACTACCTATGCTGCAGGACGCCTATATTTATATCTGTGTCCAGCAGGAAGCACCTCAGATGGTATGGTGATTCATCTCATGTAGGTCAAGGAAGATAGGTCAGATGCAAATTCAATGCCGTCACTGCTGTTCTGTTGTCAGCACATGGCTTCTAAAGGGCTGACCAACACATTTAGTTTGACTCTTTAGCATAATGCAGATGACTCAGATCGATTGATCCAGACTGACATTATATTGTACTTTTTACTTCACTTCACGTTTATTTAACAGCTATAATCACCAAATTATTTTTCGGGTAAAGACTTTAAAAACAAAACATATGCTCACTTAATAAAATGAGCAAATGATCTGAGAACTTCATATCACAGTTATTAAAGCTGTTTTAAAGTGGAAACAGATAATCCCCCCCCGGCCCTGGCGGCAGACAGAATTTCATAAAGTGAAAGCGAGACTTAAATGGAGCCAATCTAATGGTGTCATTTTCTATAGCCATCAGATTGTGCAATCAACATTTACTTCATGATAATATGTTAAAGCTAAAAATGTGTCTATTGCCACTTTAGGCACAATGCAATTGTGTACTTTTGATTTTACGGTTTTCCGCTTTGTTCCTTGATTCCTGGATTTCCACCCTTTAGAGAGTACACCTGTCATCTTGAGTATGACACTACTGAAGCAGGAATAACTCTGTAAATAGATAGTTTTAAATATATACAACTATATCTTATCTATCTATATATCTATCTATCTATCTATCTATCTATCTATCTATCTATCTATCTATCTATATATATATATATATATATATAGATAGATATAGATAGATAGATATAGATAGATATATAGGTGTAATGATAGATAGATAAATAGATGCATATAAGTATGCATATATATATAAATAAATATAGATAGATATATTGGTGTAATGATAGATAGATAGATAGATAGATAGATAGATAGATAGATAGATAGATAGATAGATAGATAGATAGATAGATAGATAGATAGATAGATAGATAGATAGATAGATAGATAGATAGATAGATAGATAGATAGATAGATAGATGGAGAGATAGATACGGACCAACACCAGATGAAGCAGCTGCTGTGCTCCTGTCGACGAGGCCTTCAGAGTTAATCCAACCAGAGATGAGTGTGACGTTTTAAGGTATAAATACAAACAATATATCCCTCTAATTATTCCAGATATGAGGAGCTGAGACTCTCCTACTGAGATGATTTAAGTTTCGCTCCTCTGAAATGTCCAGATTGTACAAGAGTGTGACCCAAACACTTGGCTGGCAGCTTTCATTTTGCCATTTTGTGAACTCGGCAGCTTGGTGACACCCTCCCGCCGGGGGCCACTTGAGCCATTCGGCTGTAAAATCTCAAATTTTTAGGAGGTCAGGTGTTTATTTAGGTCTCTGAGGATTAAAGAAAAATGCTGACATGCTGCCTTCTGAACCATAACCAGGTTCTGAGTGTAAAGTGTCTCCTTCCTTGGCCTGCATCAATGTGGAGAAATAAAAAGTAATAAATATCATTGGATGTAATAACTAGGTAGGACATTTCTTTTCAAACCTGCTGCAGTGGGATAAATCATGAAGATATATGGTGGACATCGGAAAATCTAATATCTTTTTGTGTTTGTGTAAAATTGTACTACTTTTCTCAATAAATGGTGTTGAGTCAGACACATTAAAAAAAGGTAAGGGTTATGTCATGAGTCATGCATCAGTTGGGCTCAGTCTGGTACAGATGGCATTTAAAATGAGGAGGTTAATGGAAGAAAAGTAGTTCTTCCAAAAGAAATGAATAAAATATATGGAAGGAAAACTAAACACAGCAATCAGGGGAAAAGAACTGATGGACATATTTTACGGAGGAACAGGTGGTGAGATGTTTCTTTAATCTTCTCAGTATCTATGTCATGGTAGTGTTGAGATAAAGTCTCAGGCTACATGTGCTCTTTTAAAGTGCACTTGTTTGCAATGTTACCCAGATTCTAATAAGAGCATCTGCAGCATATCAATTCCATCTTTTCACTGTCAGTACAGAGACACCTCAAAGCCTGGAAGCAAAGGGAAACAATTGGCCACATCCAACAGCTTCATAACTGACTTTTTCATTTGTTCCTCGCGCTTCCATGATGTTATCTCAAAGAAGTTATGTAACTCATGCATTCAAGCTAATTCTTGACCAACAGCTGGGTCTGGTGGTTTTAAAAAGTCATCACACTCATAAATCCCAACAAAAGCCAGGTGACTCTTGGATGCCTCCGTGGCACGACTGTCTTTGAACTTTGCTGTCGTGGGTTAGAGGGCAAACAAGCATACTTCCATGAACTTCTGAGCGTGTTCCTTTAAGTCAACCTCAGACAGTTTGCCAATGAGCATTTATAAATGGAAGTCCTGCTATTTGATCATAATCCAGGGAGCTTTTTTCATTGGTGATAATGCAGCAAATGTCATCACCGTTAATGTTTTTGGTTGAAGGACCAGAAAAGTTCAGGCAAATGTGGGTAAAACAAAAACAACTCATTGTACATATTAGGCATTGAAGGTGACCCTCCGTCATGTCAGGACATAAGTGACGTAGTTTGCTAACAGCACGGTGGTCGAGCGTGAGGGAAGACCTCAAGCAGCTGACTCTCCTTATTCATAGGACCTCTCACATGCCTGAGAGCCTGTCTCCCCCCCCCCAAACAGCCGATGACACACTACCCGTCTGGCAGCTGTCTCTGGAGACTTTTCCTGCCAATCAAGTCATAACAATAAGGCGTGTCAGTGACTTTCTATCCTTAAATCACCCCCCACCCCTCACAGTGGCTGAAGATACACATTCTGGAATGTGTCTGAGGTGGATGCTGGGTGGTTATTTGTGTTGCTGGGTAAGGTTTGAAGATGTTTCATTGTAAAAGAAAGGGATTAGATTAATGGATTTACCTCTTCAAGGAAATGGAAAGGTTAGAGATGAGTGTGGAAGTCTTAAATATAGCAGGTCTACAGAAGGTTTTAGTTTTTTCGATTTTGACATTCAATTACCTCTATGGGAATGAGTTATGGTAACTTTTAATCATTGTATCCTCTGTCAAATGTATGCATTACTTATTTTTAAATTCTATATTTGGTATTTGCATACACAGTACATAAACCATACTCTGTTGATTCTTGGTTTTCAGTAACTAGATTTTAATATTGTGTACATTTTTTAAAGCATGTCTTAAACTGCATGGTTTTATGACTGACTTAAACTAATTTTGAGAAGATCTCCAACATATAACTATTATATAAGACTTGATTAGTTAGTGTGCAAATGTGCAAAGGGTCATTATCTGAACTGAATATATTTATATACTTTTCTTAGCCTAACTTGGTGTGCATTTGGTATGTCCCTCCATTTTTGTCTTGTTTTTGTATTGTCAATCATTTGTAAAGCACTTTGAATTGCATTTGATTTTTAGTTGAAAGGTGCTATATAAATAAAACTTATATGACGGTCTAAACATTTTGAAAAGTAGGGTAAGTGTTGATTAAGATAAAGGCTGCGTTTCAAGACTAAAAACATTTCTAACCTCACATTCAAACTCTTGTTCAGTGCAAAAACTGGCACTCTTAACAGGTGAGGTTAGAAGTGTGAATGGCCACACCTCACCACTAATCATTTTGTTGCAGCGTCATATACAAACAGTATTTTTATTGATCTTACGCGGTACATATTTTCAGTCCTCATTCATGAATAAGTCGTCCCCAGTCCCGTTAAAGAAACACAAACTAAGCCAGTGGTGTAGCGATCGTTACCCTGCATGCTACTGATCATCTGTAAAGGTTGTGGAGATGTTACATGTCATTTTGCAGTAAAAAAAGAATGCTGACACAAAATCCCAGTTGAGGGGAAAGTGATATAGAGGTCGTGAAATAGACTTCAATAAGGGAACCCTATAAAGTTAACAGCTGCCCGGCTGACTTGGTGTCACTTTTTACGGAGGATCTGGTACGTGCTGGATATTTAAGGAAAGTGCAGGAGACTCTTAAAACATATCTGTAAATGTTTCGACTTTCATCACCTAAAATATATTCAGCATGTGACCTGTTAATTCCTGTTTTTATGGCCATCATGTACGGAATAATCAAAGAAAGTTATTTACAACATAGGAAATAAAAAGTTATTTTAACATTTTATAATGTTTGCTATGTAACAGTATGCCCTAATGTTCGAAAAGTGATGATGCACGGTATCCTGCTTGTCTGCTCTCACTTAAAATTAATTATTTGGATAATTGGGTAAAAATACTATCTAGATAACATGATGTGTTGTTATTTACAGCAAAGTTCCAGTCAATGTGATTGAAGAAGTTGTTTCATTTTCCGAACCAACCGGTGGGTCGTGAATCTACAACCTTCCTTCCAAATCTGAAAATGAAAGGAAACCCCAAGAATACGTCTTAGAGCGCGGTTACACTTGTCTTTTCAATGTGTCTGGACGTTTTGTTTTACGATATGACATAAACCCGAAATACCCCTCTTGTAAATTTTGAAGCTTTTACGTGTCTTAAAAAAGGCAGTTGCTAACAAGTGGCTTAATAAGACTACAACACGTCATCACGCTGAACACTAGTCCGCCATTAGCTTTGTCGAGGTGATGTGAAATTACAGGACTGTCGTATAGTTTATTTTTGGCCTTACTTTGGCTTTTTACATCCGTCAATTGCATTGCAATACGCTACAGAAGGTATCATAAACGTCTGTTATTCATGATCCTACTGGCTTTTTGTCGATGGAACCGGGCGCGATGCTAACTTCCGGGTTGGCCTTTAAAAATAAGTCATGCCTGCAGCACTCTGTTTCCTTTCTCCTAGGCCTGTGCAACTAGACATACAGACAGATCTTGATCATGTGGACAGGAACCACACAAAATCATACTATATTTTCAAGGCAAACATCCCTAGCAAGCCCTAACTTGCTATTAAAGAACCTCCCTAACCCTCATTAAAATATATCATAAATACCCTGAACTCTGTTTTCTGCATGCACATATGAATTGACACTGGGGGAATATTATCATGGTAATAACCTCATCATTCATCAACGAAAACCATTACAGACAGACCGTTTACAGCCGAGCGTGGGCGGTTCTAATGCTGCACAGCAAACCAGAATCAGGAGTTCATTAGTGTCTTCCTGAAACACAGGGGCTTAGTAGTCAGATTCACATCGTTATTGGCTTCCCAGACAGGTCTCAGAAGAGCTTTATTCAGAATCCAGCCCACACACCACTATAAACATGCACAAGGCTCTCTTTGACTGTTACCTTTAGCTTTCATCACACAGAGGTATAATGAGAGATTACAGGAAAAAGCCTCCTTTACACTATTGTCTACTGTATCATCAGAATATGATGCAGAATGCATGATGTGTTGGGAGTTGGAACACTTTTTTATGTGCCTTCTCCCCCTCAATATACGGTCTCCTTCCGCTAGCAATTTCCTTCATGTCCCACAATGACTTTTGCCAGCAGATAATACCTTTAATTTGGCAAATTAGATTTTTTCCCTGATGAGAAAAGTCACAATTGTAATGTTGCATTCTGGTCTATCAGAGCTGTTGTCAATGGAGTATCTCTGCCTCATACTGTAGATGGTAAGATTGGTTACTCCCTGATAGGCTAATGTTGTAGATGCTTTATGTCTCTTTGTAGATGCTTTGTGTCTCTCTAAGGTCATTTTGTGTTTATTTTTCGAGGTTTTGCCCATTTTTTAAGTATGTTTGTGTCTTTTTCCAGCTGTTTTGCATCCCTTTGTAGTTTTTCCTGTGTCTTTTTGTGTATCTGTGTGGTATTTTATGTGTCTTTGGGGTTATATTGAGTCTCTTTCTGGTTGGTACGTGTCTCTTTGAAGGACATTTTGTAGGTGAAGGCCAGGGGAGGCCTTATAGACTTTTGGCCTGTGGCTGGAGGGCACTCAGTAATCCATCCATGACTTCTAGGCAATCTTAAGTCACAAAATTGACCGCCTGATTCTTGAAAGCAAAAACATTTAAGCTTGAATATTTAAATGTTGGTAGTGTGCGGTATCTTGGGGAGTTGTGACTTTAACTCCCCAACATAGATCTTTTTAAACCAAACCAAAAAATAATCCTTGAAATACAAAAATCTTTTTTTATAAAATCAATATTGTAATTGGAGCGTTTTTTTTCTTGTGTCCCTGATTTTGCCAGATATTTTTGTTTTTCACTCAGTCTGTTTGGAAAAAGAAAGCAGCCACTTGTCATTGTGCGTATAGCTCAAGTTAATTAGCGACTATTGTGCACTGATACATAAGGACCTGAAATGCCTCATTCACCTTGTATTCTCTCTATAGACTCTGTGTACACTTGTAATCAAGGCTCTTATTGTTAACAGGCCCGAGAATGGTAAGCTACACTATTACCGTGGTGGATTCTCAGGTGTCTTGGAAACTAAGGTCAAACTTAGAGCAGTAACATAATCACCCTTCTATTCTAGTTGCAACTTGGACATCAATCTTTCTCTCACAACGATACTGTACAGGGTTGTGTTACATACTCCATTCCAGATTGAGAGTCTGATGTACTGAAAAAACTATTTTTTTCCACTGTGCAGGCAGGTTTGAAGATGATAATATACGGTAAAATGTAAAAAAATGCAATTCAAGAAATATGCTATATCATGAAATAAACAAAACAAACTGTAAGGCACTGGCTTGGCTATCATGAGCAGCAGTTGGGGTTCAATGTTTCTCTGCTCAAGGACACATTGCCATTTAGTAAAGAGGAGCTGGGATTGGACCTGTAACCCCCCCCCCCCACCCCCACCCCAACCAACCCTGCAGCTCCTTCTGAGTCACAGATTACAAGGCCACACAGGATGTTTTAATTCTTCTATAATCAGTAAAGCACAATTTCCTGTTCAGGCTCATGTGGGGCAGGATGATTAACTATTCATCTGAACTGTGAGAGGAAATCAGTACGAACCTAGCACATGAAGAACATGCAAATTAAACACATGCAAATGTTACTCACACAGTCAGGTTCAAACCAAGGACATTGTGTTGAGAGAGCAGCGCTAACCCCCTGCAACGCTGTTCCCAGTGTATGCTGATCAAAGAACCGAACCGCCAAACTGAAAATACATTGTGAGGCAATACTTCACATATACTTGTGATATAAAATGCACACGTATCTCAGCAAAGTAAAGTAAGAGAAGCAGTAACAATCCAATAATCAGTTTCTGCCATGTGACAAGTGCAGAAAATATTACCAGCTCTCATACCACACATTTAAATACTTTGGTAAAACTTTTTTCATGTCCTATGTCAAATTAATAATGGAATATTGTTTTTTTGGGGGGGGATGGTCAACATTCAGTGTGCATTATTTCCCTTTTTAGCTGCTCCCTCCCAAGCAGCATGCAGATTGTCCCAGTCAAAGAGGTGCCATCTTGCCACATGGCTCTGCTGGTCTCCAACTGGGACCAGATGGAACGGGCCACTCTTGCCATCCACTGACACGGTACATGAATGTTGTGTTAACTTAAGATCCCAGACGGGTGGTATCACATTGTTAAACCGTATGCATGGTGAGCGCATACATAGTTATAAGGAGAAATTCCGAAAATACATGTCCAGTGAAGAGCAAGTCGGTCCAAGTTCTCTAAACAAAAGTTAATGTTAAAGATAACATAAATGGAGTATGTAACCTGAACAACAATGTAACAATGATGCATGACAAGGGAGTGATTCACACTCTTTCTGTGATCAAATACTGTATCGTGCAGTTAAAAAGAGAACAAAAGAAAACGTTTTTTTTCTTTCAAATGTCTTGATTTATTACTCTTGTTACTCTATAGGTTTTTTTTTTTTTATGTAGTAAGCCTAGTTTATCTAAAGTAGACATTTTTGGAGACACATTGACATGATATCTTGATTTGGTCAGTTGAGAAAAGAGGCGTTATAGTTCAGTGCATAGGTCAGGAAGGTGTTATCAGCTTTAAGTGCAGTGCAGAGCTGCAGCTGTGAGCTAGTGTGCCACGCTCACGTGCACTGACATGCACTAAAAGCAGGCCTGGCTAAGTCAACAAAGCACAGAGAAGCTTGGATTACAACAACTTCATTCTCTGCTCAGTTTGACATTACTCCACTATATCTTTACGTGGCAAATAGATGTTTGCTGCCAAAATAATGTTCTAAATACTGAATTAGGCCGTTTTAAACTGGATGCATATGCGGTGCTTTATATAGTCTGGTTATTAAATGCATCTGGGGACCATGTGTTGCTGCTATGCCTGGTCAGTGATCCAACCTTGTTTAAACTGAAGCCGTTACAACGCAATGATGTCACTATAAACTTGTCAGGTTTTAATTCATGCAAAGATATCAATCTTTAGCGCCACTGTATATTAGCCTAATGTCCTCCCAGGAGGCAAAGGCTGAAGAAACAGGGTAAAAGGTCACCTGTCAGCAAACAACTTCTTATGTGAAAAAAATGAAAGCTGCAACACTGCAAAGTGGATGACAGAGTATATTTAGACATGTGTTTGTGTGTGTGCTGGCATGCTAGGATGTGTGAAATCAGTGTGCAATTAACGCAGCTTCTCTCATCCTGCCAAAGTTTTCTGAAAGATCCCCTGTGTGATGTTCTGCTTCTTTTGGGTGTTAAATTAATCAAACCAAAACATGAAATTTGATACAATGATTTAAAACATCCCAAGGCTGCTTGGCAACAAACAGCAGTGTGTGCTGCAGGTCCAGTATTGTGTGAAAACTCCACTATACCTGCCAGTTAGCAGCACTGAGTAAGTGTTTCTGACAGCAGAGAGAGATGATGCAGCCCTCCAGACAGAGAGGTGATTAACCACCGAGGAAACAAACGAGCACAGGGAGAGCCTGGAGAAGAGCTGACATCCTGACATATGTGCAACAAAGTGATATGACAGAGAGAGAAGCGTGATGGGATTTGGTCTGATTGGTCTTCTTGCACCCTCAAGTGGTGAAACGCTGACATGGGATGAGAAGACACGGCAGCTGATGTTTTTCTTTTAGTTTCATTGTGTCAATGAGCGACCGAGCTCTGCTATGCATCAACTCTGTGTGTTGTAGTTTGTGATTCAGCAGACAGAGAAGACTTTAAACAGCACTTGGCATGAGAAAGTAAGAAATGTGAGTCTGAGACATCAAGATGAACGACCTGAAGTTGCTCCATAAACAATCACTGAAGGGCTTATTAATTATGATTAACGAATATATACCGTTGGAATGTAAGCATAATCATTACAAATATAAATTACTGGAGAGGCTCGTGTGTCATCAGAAAAATCACGACGAAGATGTGGATACATTTTTAATATTTTTAATACTACCAGAAGAAGCAAAAAAAATAAAATGAAATTCCTCAGTAAATGTCCCCGTTCATGATATTTGGGAGCAATGCTTTCTTTTGCAGGAATGTTATGTTTACACTGACATAGTTACACACATTCATACTCGGGGGCTTCCCAGTTAAACCACAGGCCACTGAGCAGATCCACTCTCTCCACTAGGGGGTTAAAGGCCTTGCTGAATGTGACAGAAGGAAAAAAAACCTCTTATTTTCTCCAGATTTGTCCTGCTGGTCCAGAGAATGTCCCAGTCCTGCTGTTGTTGACAATAACTCCCCACCTGGGGTACTTGTTTACGCGTGCAGCTACAAGGGAACACGAAAGGAGGTTGCGAGGTAGCTCAGCTAAGAATCAATGAAACAACTTCACGCTAAGTGTTGCAATTGAGGGTATGGAAAAACTAGTTAGCACCAAAAATCGAAATTGATTGCTAAGAGTGACATATTAAATGGATGACACTTCCAAGGGTGACATAGTATGAATGCAAACTCCTTCACAAGACACTGTGGACATGCGAAATGTTGCTCCACGAAGGCCATATTATCTGGGCCACTGCTGTTTATTATTAACCATACATCATTCAATAGGTAGAATAGGAGGAAATGAAACACACCCTGCTTCTTTGGTGGTCACAATGAGAGGTAGGATGAATATTCAGTAATCTGAACTGTCCCCTGAGAGCAGGATATTACATAAATTGTCTATAAAACTCGGTGATATACGGCTTTAACACAGCTTATAAACTCCGACATCAGCAATCAATTTGGCCTCACATTCCAAATAATTACTGCAGCAACTTATGTTTCCACATCGATCACCAACAACTTTTACAAATCCCGGGCCTTGAAAAAGGTGCTGAGCAGAGGAAAATGACGAATCGCGGCTCCTGGCGAAGCACCGCTCGCATTTATGCATCACATGATGGACGCTGGAGGGCGGAGGAGCGTAATAAACTGACACATTGCTCCAGTGAACATGGCAGGAAGGAGATGCTGGACTGCCAAGCCAAATACACTCAGACCTCCCCCTGTCATTTTATGGCTGTAATGGATCCGGCAGGCACACGGAGCCCCGTTGGCCTCCAGCGGACCTTTGGATGCACCGTGGCACATAAGATACCGCACGGAGTCGGAGTGTGCAACGTACAGAGGGTCAGGATCTTTGAGAGAGCTGAGGTTTGCTCGCTGTACAAACATTTAGACAGCTCACAGAGGAGAGATGAAGAGAGAATGAGCAGGAAAATGGCTGTTATATAACAATAACACCGTATGAAGGCAGGGACTGCACCGGCTCTGGGTAACTTTAGGGAGATGCAGGTCGTTGGTTTTTATTTATAGGACAACATCTTCAAAGAATGACACTTCATTTGTTTTATATGTTTTATATTCACTGGTGGAAAAGGCCTACTAATGATGGTCACATGTCAGACTATTCATAATCCCTCAGATGAATGAGATGTGGAACCTCTGTACTTTTCATCAGTGTGTCCGTCAAACAGCCGTGTTTAGTCCCAAATTCAATGACTATAATTACGGTAATAATCTGACAAAATCTCTGACAAATAGTCGTACTGTAGCCAGTTCAAAACAGTTATATGATTGAGGTCCCTGTCCGACAACAAGCAATATGATTTTTTTTTAGCCGTTAAAGTTCATTCTCAACCTTGGAAATAGTTCTTTTGTCAAACGGCAGCGTGACAGAACAATCCCAACTCCATTTACAAGCTTTTTCCGGAGAGTTCAACTGTACCACTCCGTCTGGTCATGGATCTGTTGGCATGCAACAGTAGCTCCTTCCGCTCTTATCCGTGGCGGTTGTATGAGTTCTTGTTTGGAAGTTGTGTGATATGGCTGAAGGCTCCTGGAAAAGCGATTAACTGGACCTTGACTTGGGATTCTTTTGGCAAACGGTCTTTTGTCGTTCACTTTAAAAACCAACAGTGCCAATTTGAAGATTAAAACAGGTTTTGCATGCTGTAGTCATTCTTCATGTTCATATTGGCAGTAAAGCGCTCTCTTTCCTAATGTGCTTCCAGTGGAAGTGATGGGGAACATAATCCAAAGTTATCCTTCAGTGCAAAAATACAATTCAAAGTTGAAAAATCATAAATCCATAATTACAGTCTTTAGTTTTTGTTCAGTGATGTGTCCTGTCTCCTCCTTTGTTTCCAGAGTGTGATGAATCCCCTCAAAAATTGGCACAATGTATCTTATTTTAGCATCTTAATGATGATTCAATAATCAAAAACAGCCTTCCACATAAACACACGAAAGGACAGTAAATGCGGAGCTGAAACAAAGATACTGACACAAAAAGACTTAAAAGACACAAATGGTGAATCTCTAATGTTTCTTAAATTGGTAAAAAAAAAAAAAAAAAAAAAAGGTTCATAAAACAATTTGACATGTGGCCAGAGGGCACAGAGCGAAGGTCGGGGACGATTAAAGATGGATGAGGCCGCAGTGTCAGGAGAAAGGGCAGTGCCAAAGGTGTCGTCTGCTCAGGTGTCACCGGCTGGCCGTGTGAAGAGAGAGCAGAGAACAGGAGATCAACAGCTGTGGACGGATCAGATCACCTGGTGGAAAGAAACACTCAGCTCCGTACCTGGACAACACAACAGGTAAGATCTCTGTCCTTGTGAGGCTTTGATGGAAAACTACTGAGCGGGGGAAAAAAGAAAAAAGAGACTCGAAACACCTCATTACAGAAAGTCGTTAGGAAGAATGATTGTTATTTTTTTAAAAGGGTATTAAAAAGCAATAAGAGACAATATGAGTAATTGCTGTGAACTTTTTGAAGTGTTCCATTCTTTATCTCTGTGATGATTCTGCAGTTGAAAAGTTAAGTAATTAATTAGTTTTAAATAAACACATTCTTTTTCAAAAGTGGTGATTAATAAAGGTGATTAAGAAATGTACAATACTGGGTATTGTACTTAAATATAATGGCTACTTTGTACTCCTAAACAAGTCCTTTTCAAAAGGAAATGTTCATGTTTTAACCACACTACATCTGACAGCTGTAGTAACTGCAAATGAATTACTAATGAAACATTTAATCAGTGTATAAAGTATGATGCATTGTTTAATATAAAACTACCCAGGGTTAATAAGCATGAAACATTATCTCTACCTGAACCAGCTACAGCATTGAAATGCTTTCAATAAGATGCTCACGTTTGGACTTTACCTTTTTCTAGTTCGAGTATTTTTAAGTGAAATATTGCTACTTTTACTGAAGTAAAGCATCTTCATTTTTCTGACACCACTGAAAATGGAAAAAGGGGATGAAAAAAGTCACTTTGCATTTGAGAAGACAGAGTTTTAATAGTTATTAATAGCCTCAAACTGAGAAAGACAAATGGGGGGGCTATGTTTACTGGTAGTTATTTTTCCAGCCACTAAAGGGAGCAAGAAACTGTATGCTAAATATAGTTTAAAAAGTTTAAACTGGGGAGCTACAAAAAAACTTCTTGACCACACAAGCCCCATTTCCCTTGCTATTTACCATCGGAGGCTGAGGCGCACTCATGCATGCATAGGCTGCTAATCTCAGGACATGGCTGCCTGCCTGCTGCCTCCTGTCCCAGAAGCACTCAGCCCAGCAGATGACATGGCCGCGGATGAAGTGATTAGGTTACAGATACTGTAAGTCACTGACAGGCTGTGAAGGGAACAATGGAGGCTTGTTAGTTTGCAGTGGGGGGAAAAAAAACAAAGATCAATGTCATTTTAATTCAGTTTCCCCAAAGGTGGACTTTAACACGAAAACCCAGATGGGAATTGAACCATGGACAGAAGACATAACCCAATTTCACCTGTACACTTTATTCTCAATACTTCATATCATCCTCACCAGACTGAGTTATGACACACCTGCTCTTCTCACCAAAGCTTTCCCTCACACGTCTGTTTTATGATCACTGGTTATATTACATGTCAGTTATGAGTATTAATAAATGGTATTAATGGTAATAATATTAACCTGGTTTCATCCACACAGTCACTTCACGTTTTTTCCTGATTAACAGACAGGTATTGTCTTGTCCTTATGTAAAAGCATATCATCAAAAGCATGATTTTCAGCCTGTTGGTCTGTTGTTATTATGAACATGCTATTGGCAATATCTTCTGCTCCGTAGCCTTCCATGAAATGCTTCTCTTCATTATTTCCCTCACGTTTTGCTCCTTTATTTCCCTACTGCCAGAATAAAAACAAAATCTTTGTCATTGTTACTGTTAAGATGGCCGGGCCAAGACCCAGGTGCTTCTTACTGTCAGTACTAGAAATTGTTTTCGACATTATGGAAAATACCTTTTTTTCCGTTTCTTGCCGAAATTAGTTATTTAGCCTAGCTTAGCATATAGACTAGAGGTAAGGGATATGAAACTAACCTCTTAATCAACAAACATTTTTAAACGTCAGGAGTTGATAGGCATGTTTTTAAACTTTGGTCAAAGCCAAGTTTACTGTTTCCCGTCCTATCACTCTTTATGCTAAGCTAAGCTAACTCTGACTCTAGCTCCGTATTGAACCTAGACATAAAACGGGTATAAATCTTCTCATCTTACTTTCGGCAAGAGAGTGAATATATTTCTTAGATAGTTATTTCTCTATTAACACCAACATTGTATGTATAAGTACACGATGATAATCAAAGTATTTGGGCTAAATCTGGTTATTGCCTCTGTCATTACCACAGTATATAATGCAAATATTTACTGATATTTCCCTGTTATTTCCAACATCCCATTATTACCTTGTTATTACAAGTTGTAATGCAAAGTGATAATTGTATGGTCACATTGGGTATATACATTTCCTTTTACCCCTAGTTTCTATTTGAAGATACACTTATTAATTAATTAATTCAGGTAACTCTTATTGAACTAAACTCTAAAGTTAATGGAACAATTATATTTTAAGGTATGTTTGTGTGGTGGATATGTTTCTGTTTCTGTATCAGAAGGACTCAATGAGAAGATTCAGGAGAAACAGCCAGACTCTCCTCCAGGATCTCTTCTATAGGGGGGTCCACGGAGGGGACAGAGATACTCCTGTAAGTGTCTAAGTAGACTGTTTATGATGTCTGACTGTCTGCTCCACAGCTTCACTGACGACTATTCATCTTACAGATCCCAGCTCAGCCTGGTAGAGATGCTAAAATGATCCACTCCATCGCCAGCCTGATCAGAGCGAAGAGCAAACTCCTCCTCCTAGAGAACCCTGACACTGTGGAGATCTACAAGGTCAGCACTCAGCTTTTATAATAATAATAGTGATAATAATAATGATAATAATAATGATAAAAAAGAAAGAAAGAAAAAAAAAAAGAAAAAAAAGAAAGAAATATATTAAGAAAATAAATAAAAAATAATAAAAATAAAGATAAATATAACATTTATTAATATATATTTGTTATGACAGGGAGTGGTATTTTTACTTTAATACAGGCTGAGTGCTCCAATTTAATCACGTTTTTTTTGATTTTTTTACTTTCTTGCTTCATCTTTTTACATGTGACAATCAAAATGTATAATTTAAAGAATAATCTGAAATCAAACTTTAAATTAAATATTTGTGACCAGAAATGCTCTCCATTATGATGTAATTTAATGATAATTACTTTTTTTTTTACTTGAATATTTAACAGAACAGAATTATAAACATATTACAGGAATGATGTTTTTTTTTTTAATCCAAACCCCAGGCACCTGACAGATTTATAACCAGATATAGAACAACTTTTTGTGCTGTTAAAGAGGGTTATTCAGGTTTACACTAGGGCTTAATGTGATGTAAGAATCTTTGATTATTGCATCTACTCAACATAGCTGGACGATGCTACAGCCCGTCCTGGCAGAACCGGTAAAGATGATGTTTACCTTCCATCCATCACAACGAAGGCGTCAAGTCTAAACTCAATGAGAGGGTCTCTGAGTCAGTCCTGTCCTTACCTGTACGACAAACGGAGAGGATCTTTCTCCTCCGTTGCCTCTCAGCGAACTGGAGTTCACCCTAAAAAAACGGTAATTTCACATCTGTTAAACTTCCAGTGAAAATATGTTGAAACTTCCATCAAAGTCAAACCTTTTCTGCTCCTTCCACCATCCTCTCTCTTAATATCAGAATAACCTAAAGGCACAAAAAGAGGCAAAGAAATCCAACGTCACCGTGACGATGACATACCTGGGACAAGGTCGCCGCGGGTCAGGGTTGGGGTCGACTCAGGAGGAGCTGAAAGTACTCCAGCAAGTCAACGGAGGAGAGAATATCTGTGTCTTCAAAGGCGTGGTGACTCCAGGAGGTAGGAGCTGTGAACTTTAAAGTGGTTTTATGGCTCAAAAAAAGCATTTAGCCTTTAAATTTAAAATATAACTCGAACTAGAGACCATCTTGCCAGAGGCGTATAGTGTGGGTGGGGGCCGAGGTCGAGGAACATCCATCTACTAACTTGGCCTTCATTTTTATAATAACTACACACCTGTTATGTTTTGGACATATAGTGGGGCATATGTAGGGTACAATGGCCACTTTGCCCCTCTTGCTCGAACCACAGACATATTCAAACTCTCGACTACTCACCTTTACAGTTTCGTGACTGCATCTTGCACGTTGAGACTCTATTGCGATGACAAAATCTGGCCACAGAGAAGACAGACAGACATTTAAACACCTGGCAAAGTACTCGAAACCACTTCTCTGGTAGTTTCTGCTACAGTAGCTACATAGCACATTTTGTCATGATGACTCACACATAGACTCACAAAGTGAAAACAATACTAGCAAATAAATTCTCTACATGTATTTTTGGGGATTATGCTTTGTTCACACTACAAGCGATACAACAACAGCCAGCAAGTCAGTTTCAACGGAACGATTACATGAAGCTACAAACTGACACTTGTTGGTTCTTAAATCATCAAATGAAAATATGACAAATGAACAAATCAGATTTGAACTGGTCTCGACTTTTTTTTAGCGTTCCAATGAATAAGCATCAACCAATCATTGTTTTTTTCAGTCTTTTTCGCTCTGTTGGCTCTCAGTGCTATTTTACTGGATACCGTTACTACGCCAACGGGAGAATGAGCAACACTTCAACGGCCACTCGACGCTCGTTGTGTGAACATGGTATTAGAGTCATTATGATAAATCTATAGGTAACCTTAAGGTGTTTTCCCACATTGAACAAGTCCAGAATAATAGGTGAGTGTAATTAGAGGTGTTCCGCCTCTTTTCACACATTTTAATTACTCATCTGCCCTCAATGCAACACTTTGAAAAAAAAAAAAGAATGATGAGGAAGGTGGCCCGAGGCGGTGTTTGAGTTGAAAGAATAATGGAAAGACAACGATCCAATAAAAAAGTCAGTAGACAAGCCAAGACTATTTCATCTCTGCAGCCGGTACATGATACACACTGTACAGCCGCCACTCCAGGGAGGAGATATCACAGCGTCAGGCAGATGTAGAAAGAAAGAGGTTATGGGTTTATGCTTTGAACTGTGTGTGTGTGATCTGTTTACAAAATCATCTGTAGCTGTGTGAGTTGAAGGAATAAACAAAGGATTCATTCACATTCAAAACAGTCTATAAATTATTTAGAAAAGTTACATTTGTTATGTTTTTCATATTTACTTTTATTTATTGCATTGATTTTACACTTTATATACAGTACTGTATACATACATATATTGGCTAGAGTGGTATGTGACTTTGATGTGAAAAGTGGAAACAATTTCCATTCATTTTAAAGAAGAAATATTCCCTGGAAAAGATTTGTTTTCTGTGTATTATCATTTTTCAATGCTGTGAGCACCGCAAACAAAAGTTTATTCACCTTCATTGCATTGTTGTGGAAACAGAAAGCTTAGAGATAGATATCTCAAAACTGGAAAAATAAAACCAACATGACAACTTAAATTAAAAGTCAAAAATGCATGTTTTCTGTGTGAAGCTCCCTAAAAACTCGGGACATATCATAATGTTTTATTTTTTCCTTTGATATAACTTCCCTGGCCATTAATTACTGGCTGAAAATAGTTCACAAATGACTAAACATGATGGCAGAACAACAAAACAGTCTTCCTCTTGAATTGGACTCTGATCTCAGATTTTACAGCCTGTGACACATTTTTTTCTGTGTTTTTCAAATCTTTGCTTTTTTTCTTGTGAGATGCAAAAGAATTGAAACAACAACCTTTCAACCTTTGGTTGAAGTGCTTCCAGCTCCCAGACTTTACGCAATACAAATGTTCAGTACATGTATGAATAAATCTTTACAACTAGAACTAATAGAATATTTTAGCTCCGCTCACTACAGACTGAATCTGTCATCTTAACAATGAAATGCAGATTGTTGATGTTTGTTTAAAAGCTTACTGGAAGTGAGGACTCTTTTGCAAATAGGTTGTTGCTGAGCTGTTAACCTTCAAGTTGTATTTAGGCAGTTTAAAACCAGCAACACACTGAACTTACTGACTCAAATCAACAAAGCGATTTACACCACCAATATGCAACCTTTGACAAAGGTGATGCAACTGGCCATGAGGGTCACAAGCAACAAACATCAGGGACCACTGCTGTGTGCTATTTCCTGATGATGCTGCCTACCCGATCCTCTCACAGCATTATGAACACAAGGACAACCATCCCTGAGCCTGTTGACCTTCACAACAACATAAGCCAAACAAAGACCAGATAACCGCGTTGAATCTGTTAGAACGATCGAACATAATCATCTTCAACCTTCGATCACTTCAAGGGCCTTAAATAAAGGCTCTGCAGGCGGTGAGGTTTCATTGGGGCCTTTGGGGTCGGGGATCTGTAGAGAAATCGAGCCTTTCAACAGCGTTAGTGTGCGAGCGTTGTTAGTCTACCTGACCCGTTATGAGAGCCAATCCACACCACCCGACATGCAAAAATACGCGTAAACAAACCACCCCAACCCAAACTGGAAACCAACAACTATATGCTTACAGCGTGTGTTTGATAGAGAGAGACAGAAAAGGGGAAGACAAGATACACTGTTATTTACAATATTTCTGTAAATTAATGATGGCTTATTCAGAACACTGCTTTGTAATTTTTCTGCCCTCCTTTTTTGGTGAGATTGGCCCAAAATCCATCAGACCTCTGGGATGATTTCTGATATTGGCCCATATTAATGAGAATATGTTTGTTCAAAGAAGAATTCACAATTTAAATGGGTGCCATTTGCAATATTATCCCTCGGAACGGCACACACTTCTCCGCAATGTTTTAAAAAAATTTTGTAAAGTAGTCAGTAGCAATTTATAATATGATTGTATGCGTGTTCTTCACAAAGTATAAAAACTAAATTTAAAAAAGAAACTATGCAATTACGTTAATAATTTCTCATTTTCTTTGGGTCTTTTGTCATAAATACAATGATGATTGCTGGGTATTTAATATGTTGATGTTGTCCAATGTACAGTTTGCATTTCATCATGTCACAAAACGATATTCGGTGGCTAGTTTATGTACAAAAACTGTCAAGACATAAAAGCGGCATTAAGAAAGTTTTTTTTGAGTGTTTGCTTTGGAACTACCATGCACTGGGGCCATGATATAATAATATTTCCTCCTTGTATCTCTCAGAGCAGTTCCAGTTTGTCTCTCAGAGACACAGAGGCTTCCCCTTCAGTGCCACCTTGTACGTTAACGGCATCATGGTGGCCAGAATCAGTTCCTGCTGCGAGTACCGCTACGCTCCCGGTTTTCAGCAAGGCAGGAAGAGCTGCTTCCGATTGGCTTGGCTGGCTGGTGGGATCCCCTGTTACAGGTCAGATGTCAGCCTTTGGGGAGACAGACAGCAAAACATTGGCAGAAAAACAAGGAAATTAGTTCCAGTCAAAACTGATGGGGTAAACCCTGTGCTGTGCAGATGTGATGTATTGTTGAAGGGAAAAGCATGCGTATTGCATGGCATGAGGGACTGGTGTTGGTAGTGGAAATGTGAGTCACAACAAAAGGACATTTTTCATCTTTTTCAGATGTACAAGTCTCAGAAACAAATACGGCTCCTGCCAGCAGCTGAACAACGGCACAAAGGAAAACCTAATACTCCCTCTAGAGCGGAGCCCTGGCAACGGTACAGAGCCTGGAAATGAGTGTCTCAATTTTCCATTACTCCTTAAAGCTTATTCATCAAATAATTGACATTAGGCCCAGTGCTTGATTTCAACAGCTTTAAAGACAAAATAACCCACAAAGCCTTTTTTCTCCTCTCCCATTTGTGTCGAATGTCTCCAAAGCAGGCACCATGGAGTCATGTCCATCATCCCCTCTGTTTATCCCAGCCAAACCAGAGAAGAAGTCAGTGAGGAGGACAAGAAAACATATCAAGGAAGGCGGCGGAGGATCTACAGACAGCGAAGACCACGCCACAGCCGGGATTAAAGAGGCGTCCAAGAAGAAACGACGCAAGGGGCAAACTAATCAAAAAGAGAGCAAAGACAAAGCAGCCGGAAATAAGAGGGAAGACGGACAAGACAGCAAGAGCTCGGAGGTCACGCAGAGGTCAACGGGGACAGCAAAATGTGAAGACAAAGCATCGACTGCCAGACAAGAACATAAGCAGCCGAGAACAACCGGTGATGTCACAGCGCTGCAGACGGAGCAGCCGCGGTCAAACAAGACAAGCAGAGTACCCGGTGAGAACTGTTTTTATTTCTTTAGCTGCTTTTATTCCTGTAAGAGAAGAGAAGAAAAATAGAGGAGAATAAAAACCTTTCATGAGAAGATACCTTCAATCCATCTGCATGTGGTATTGCCATTTAATATTCTTTGTTGGGGGGGAAAACAATTTGGACGGAACAAGATTTGTTTTTTTGGTTTTTTTAAGATTCATTGCAGGATGAGGAAGCACTGACTAAGCAGAATGGAGAGAAACAGAAGGAGCCTGGATCAAATGGGAAAAACAGAGATGCGGAAAGACTGAAGGACTTCTATGAAGAATGCGTGGAAATGAGCGGCGCGTTGGAGCAGGGCCCAAACAAACACAACTGGTTCAAGGCAAACAGTGAGTAGAGGAACGGCAGGCAGCACAGTAGGAACGCAGCGGAACCCCCCTGGAGTGCTGCAACGGATTTACATAACACACTTTAGCAGAAAAGCTAGGGGGAAAAAAAGGGATGCATCGAGCCATGTCTGCCTGAACGATGATGGATGACGAGTGGGACAGGTTATCCAGACAGTGTTCACACATACAGACACACACATACGCCTGCATGCATGAAGCTCAACGCAGCAGATCTGGTTCTCTTTTGTACACGAATGCTCCAAACTGAATTTTAGATTTTATTATTACATCCTCACATCAACGGAGGGTTTCAATATCACACTGTGCACTTGGCTTTTGGGGACAGAGACAGTTTTATTGCGCCTGAGTTGTTTTTTTGTGCCCCCTTTTCTGTGTGCCAAGTCCTGGAGAGGCGGCGGCTCCAGAAGAGGCTGTCATCGTGCCCTAAAGCTCCGGGCTCAGATGTGGAGCGCAGCGCGGAAAGTGACACGGCCCCGCAGCCTGATGGAGAGCCAGAGGTGGAGGAAGAGGACGCGGCCAGCCACAGTGCTGGCAACGAAGAGCCTATTAAAGAACAAGACCTGCAGGCGCAGGTGTGTTCGTACGACACTAATTACTGTGGCGAATCTGTGTTTTTGCCAGAAAGGCTCTTGGCATTGAATCACTGGCACATAAGGCCTTGAAATAACCACAGTAGTTTGCCTACATTTGTGTAAGAATGCAAATCATATACGTCAAGTGTTAATATACAAACAATTTGTCCTTTAAAGTGATACATTTCCCGTTGATCTTAAACAGGCCCTATTATGCTATTTTCCGAGTGCATATTTTAATCTCAAGTTAAAGTTACAACATGTTTACATGCGTTAATGCTCATAATCCTCTTCGTTTCTCTCATCCTGGCTGTCCTGCAGCACCTCTTCTCACCCTCTCTCTGAAATGCTCCGTTGTAGGGCTTGCTCCTCCCTCCAGAAAGCAAAGTCCGCTCTGATTGGTCAGCTAGCCCGCTCTGTTGTGATTGGTCAACGTTTCACATTTCAAAAAACTCTTCCTCCGGAGCTTCAGCTCCGACTCTCTCTTTTGTTGTTTGAGGGCCAAACTAGCCGAAAGGAGTTTTACGTCACTTCTGTAACATTGTGACCTCATAAAGTTACAGAAGTGAAGGAGAGAATTCAATGGAGTCGTTTCAGGAGCTCAGGAGCTTCTGAGGGGGAGGGTAACTCCTTTTAGGAGGACTTCAGGTTTTACACTCTACGGACATTTTACATGTACAAAAATATATACAACACTAAAGAAGAGGGAGAACGTGGAAAAACATAATAGGGCCACTTTAAGTAGTTATGCAGTATTTCTACTTTTGCATGATCAATATTTAGCTTTCAGCCTTAATAGGAAAATTATGACGAAGCAGAAAAGATGTAATTAAAAAGAGAAAGTGAAAATTAAAGATGCAAATGTTCACATATTGAACTGAAAGCAGTTTAAAATGGATGAACATGTAATTCAGTGTCATTGTTTTTTATGATTTTACACTTTTCAGTTTTAATGTCAAATCTACAACGCTAACAGCGAAAGGTCATAATCTCATTTGCATGAAACATTTATTTGACTTGATTCATTCACAATAAATCTATTCTTGTATAAAGGGCGATTACTGGGAAGGTTGATACACACATGATTGTAACAAATGGTCACCGAGGTTATCGGGGACAGGCAGTCGTTTTTTGGCCCAGTCGCACCCATCACGATGAAAAAGCTTCCAACAGCACCTGAAAAATTCCTCAAGGTCTAGCAAAGTGGCATCGTGGACGTGGCCGGCAGCCAGACCATATGTCTCCCTGGACTCCCAGCCCGTCTCTATGTTTAGAAAACCTCCAGCACCTGTCCTGCTCACGTCTCATTCCGAGCCAACTTTTTTGAAGTTATGCTGCCATCACACGCAAAGAGAGGAAAACCTTTTTTGTCTTGTCTTTCTGTCAGAGGGGAAGAAAATAATCTGTCTGTGCTACAAAATGGGATTTCTGTATTTTATGAAAAGACCATAGGATTAAAGAATATAAAAAAATCCCAGAACATTTTTTCATAGCCCTACAACCTTTGGCCAAGAATTCCGTCTTCAGAGGGTATTTTCTAAAATGCATGCCTATATTTTTTTCTGTTATTTCTTTTGGGGGGGAGATATGTCTAGACTTTTGGAAAACAAAGTTTCTACTGACAACTTGCACCAAGCGAAATCCCAAAAATAACAACACATACTATACTTCAGCAGGCCCCTTATGTCTTTCTCTTGGTTTGTAACTGTAGCTGGACGCCATGGTGACGGTGCTGAGCTCGTCCGATGAGGTGGAGCAGTTGGTCCTGAGGAACACTGACCTGACGGATGACCTTCTGCTGGGCCTGGCGGAGGCCCTGAAGAGTAGCTTGTCCGAGGTCACGCTGCTCAACCTCAACCTCAACCTCATCGGCCCGTATGGTGCTCACATTCTGCTGGACGTTCTGAGAGCGAAGCCTCAGGTCAAAGGCTTACAGTAAGTACTGGGCTCCAATAATCCACAATCTGAATACCAAGCAGTTTAAAAAAAGTGTGTTCTAAAATGACTTTAGTAAAGAACATTATAAAACTGAGCAGACAATAAAATGACAGATAAGAAAGATAATCCAAGGCCAGCCTCGTCTTGCAGAATAGAATCTACGCCTTCCACTGTTGAATTACACAATCCATCTCTTTTATGTGAATAAGAAAATGCCTCCAGTGCCTTACCTCTCTGATTTATTTTCTTTTTCACAACGAAATACAGGGAAAGTGCAAGAACTTGTCATTCTGACAGAGACATTTTGACAGATGAAGAGACTTACAGTGCATTCTGACATGTGTGAGATCAAAAGAATAGTGTAGGGTTACAAAGGAATAGATGAACACTTTGGGAAATACTCTGCTGGAGAGGTACATGAGAAGATTAATACCAATCTTTTTATATTCCCATTAAATAAAAGGCTACTGGACGAGAAAACGTCTGACACATAACCCTGAACTGTAGTTTACAGTTTTTTTAATGTTTAAACAAAGATGATATGTTGAACTATTCCTTTAGTGTGTACAGCAGGCCAAACAAGTCGCTGCAAGGAATAAAAGTATTTACTGATCAATAATGGAAATACATGTATGATTTTACACAAAACCCCTGAAGGCATCATTTCAAACATACGTGCAATTGTTCAAATCCTTTGACTGACATATATCCAGCTCAATAACAGGGAAATATGTATAAAATATAATATGTATAAAAATCATCCATAAGATCTTGAAGCTGCAGAACACACAGATAAAATAAATTATCTGATTCAGTGTTAAAAAGAAATGATGTTGCTTATAATTTACATTTTTCACAAGGAAAAAACGTATCATGGTGCAAGGACATACCCTTTGAAGCGAGCGGTTCATGGTGGAATCTAAATTAATCTCCATGGTTACCACTTTTTTTTCCCCCTCTCTCTTTTTCTACAGCCTGTTTGGAAACAAACTGCGTGACCATGGAGTGCTGACCCTGTTGAATGGAGTAGCTGAGCTGCAGGAGCAAACGGCGAGAGCTGCTGCTAACATCCAGCAGGCCATGCTTCTCCAACCGGAGCAGAACGCGCTCCTGCAGCTCCCCGCTGGGTGGAGCTCTTTCAGGGTTTTTGCTCTTTTAGAACTGGATATTGGGGGAAATGGCTTGAGTAGCGACGGGGTAAAAGTGCTAGCGTCATACATGAGGCACCACTCCTATCTCCGGTACTTAGGGCTGGCGCAGACCAACGGCGCCGATATGGCGGCGTGGAAGGAACTTTTCGACAGCATCAAGGGGAGCACATCGCTGACTCAGGTCATCCTAGATGAGAACAACTTGGGAGACCCGGGGGTGAGGCTGCTGGCAGACGTGCTCAGGGAGAACGCAAGTCTGCGGCAGGTGGATCTGGATCGAAACGGCATCAGCGACGTGGGAGGAAACGACATCATGGGGGCGCTGCTTTGCAGGACGCAGTTCCCGCTGACGCATCTGAGCCTTCAGGAGAACAACATCAGTGCGGGGCTTATGAGTAGGATACAGGAGGAGGTGAAATATAAATGAATCCTGCAGGAGAGGAAGATTACACTAGAAAAAAAAACACGAAAACCTACGCAACACAAGAAACAAAGCGCTGACTTGAGAGCTCATAATGTTCTTTGTTTACATTTTGAGGTCAGAGAGGATAAATAAAAAATAAAACCTGACTCATTTGACTTTGTTTGACCTTCACACATAAAGATGTCCTCCTTCTTATAAGTGGGTGGCCCCGGCTGACAAATGCTGCATCTTTGTTTAGCCCAGGCAGGTGGTGTAGGAGGCATGTTTGCTTTAGGGCTGCACTGTGGTCTGGATGCAACTTCAAAGAGAACTGGATGAACTGAGCCTTTCTTCTTTGTGGTGAGGTTTCATCTTCACCTTGACTTTTTCCTTCTTATCTGCTTCTTCTTTTTCTTCTTCCCACAACTCCTGACTCCCAACCTCCTACTTTGCTAAAACTGATTCCAGCACACAGATCCTTCTGTCATTTTTATTGAATTATTTGCTGCCTCCTGACAAAAAAAAAAAAAAAGAGAGAAAGAAACCACAGTGATTCATTCCACCCACAGCATTTACAGTTCCTTGGATGGTTTACCCACAACTCCCCCCCCCTCTCTCTCCTCCTCCCAGTACATTTCAGTACTCATCATCAGATCCCCTTTCTCCACCTCTTCAAATAAAAAGAGTTATGGACAGCTAAGCCTATACTACATCAACTACCCTCATTTTCTCATTCTTGTCTCTTCATGTGCTAGACAGAGCTTCTATTCAGAACCCAAGCAATGGTGGGGGGTGGGGGGAGGAGAGCGGAAAACTAGGGCAAATTCATCTGAATTTCGCGGCCGTCATCTCATTGTTCTATCAACACCGACATTCTGAGAATAACTGTACCTGTGATCAAAGCCTGTCAAAGTGGTAATTATCGTCTCCTCTCAGAGCTGCCAGTAGTGACTGTGCTGAAACCAATCCCTCCGCATTTCATCTGCTGTCTTTTTGCGGATTCCTTTACCGTGGAACCCTCGATAAAGACGCCCCTCCGAAGGATGACAGATAAATGAGACCGGCGCACCTGAACATTACATCTGTTCTGTCGTATCAGTCTGAATAAGCTCTTATTGTGGTGCTGTGGTGGAAAATATGTCTAGTTTAGGTTGTCTTTTAGGTCAGTTCTTCTGTATCTAAACTCTTGCAGACGAGACAGGTACGATTTTGTTATCAGCAAAAAGAGTCCAAGTTTCCTTTCTTTTTGACTGCTGATCCTCTAAGATCTCAACAGCCACATTTGTAGAAGGTTGAGCACAAAACCAAGTGGTACACCATCATGCCTGGCTGAGCACAAGCTGGCAAACAAGAGCCGCACTGTAGTTCACCGACTCCTCCGATAAGGCCTCCCTGCTTCTCTGTTACAGGTAAAAACTCTGATCAATGACCCCATTATCCGTCTGCTAATGTTATCCGTATTTGGGCTGAAACAAATCCTGCTGTGTTACCTGCTTCTTTCAACTGCCCCCTTCCAAAAAAACACGGGTCTTCAAACACAGAAGCTCAATCTGTTAGGAATTCACAGGTTTGCTTGAGAGACAGTTTCCCCTTTCAGGCCTTTGTAGGTTACTGTATCGTATCTCCTGCTGCTTTAGCTGTACAGTTCGGCGGTATCGGCTGTTGTACAGCCGAGATATAACCAGACTCATTCATCAGTTTTAAACTGATAAGAACTGTACCGCTAGTAGCTGAAATGTTAGCTATCCGAATCGTTGTAAAACAAGATATTCCTCTTTTTTAAAGAGCTTTAAACACATTCTCTGGTACACAGGGTTTAAGGTTGAGTTTCAGAGAAACGGTACTGTGCTGTGGGAAATATGGAGAAGTCATGGGAATTCAGATTTCTTAACTTTGACTTAAGGGCAAAAACAAAACAAATGAGGTGAACGATCATTACTCACCCTCATTGGAAGTTCAGCAATTAAGACTTTTTAGTTTCCTCAGCAGTGTAATGCAATTAGTTTAAGTTTATGAAGGGTCAGTGTCTGTTTGCAGGGTCACTACCTTTTGATGTCTTTGTAATCCTGTTGTTCTGGATACACTGAGGTAGGTGCAACCTTTTCAACTTTCATATATAATATAATATCTGAACAACTATTTCATGGATTTCCATGACATTTTTTACAGACATTCATAATCATTAGAAGATGAAGCCATAATGAGTTTGGTGATCCCATGAATTAGACGGTTTTAAAGGAACCATGTGCACCAAAATACAGTTTCATTCATTCAGATTTACCAGCATTCAAGTCACTGGCGGCAACCTGAGGGTTTGTAAAGTGAAGCCAATGATGAAGCGCCTTAAACTTGCATTTATGCTAATGGCCCGGAGGGGCTGATTCCTCTGAGGGCAAAAAGAAGTTATGTTATGGAAGTAAACTGTAATACTTTTGTCGCCTAAAATGTCTTATTCACCGTTCCATTGTACTTAGCTCCACCTTTTGGAATCACTTCTGGTTGCAAAAACCAAGATGGCGACGGCCAAAACCCCGAACTCCAGATGGGAGACTTCACTGTGACCAAGTCCACTTCCTAAATACAGTCTATGCTCCGTACCTTTATAGAGGTCATAAAGTCTGAATATTTGTCCATACCTCCATTATTTATATTCCTTTAGTCGGTAATGGTCAATCGATCAAAAGAATAAAAACGTTCTTTGTCAAGTCCATTGCTCACAGTCTACGTACATCAAAGAAAATATTTACTATTGGATTGATTTCACCATCCGACAAGCACTTCTGAAGGAACGTCTTTTAGTATATCTGTATATGTGCATAAATGTATAATAATAACCTCCAAATGGTATCTGGGACAAAACAGCTTTGACTGAGACAGTGAGGATAAGGTTGTATTTGAATGCATCTCCAAAGAAAGAACACAACGGTACACCAAGGCTTCCATACTTCATCATTCAATAAATCACTTCCAAACCTAACACCCAAGTGTGGTGGGTCTGACTGTATCCACGTATCATAAGAACAGTCTGAGTCAGTATATGACAGGAGGGAATGGACGGTCAGGAGTGTATGTTTTTTTGTGTAGAGTGGACCTGCTTTCAGCCCACATTTGGAAAGCCAGGTGGTGTTTATGTGTTTACGGAAGCCCGGGGGCGGAGGACCTCTGACGGAACAGCAAACCGCTTTGCTGGGACCATTTAAGGCCGCTCTGTATTAACTGCAGGCACACGCTCATTTTGTTTTGCCTAGTCTGTCCAAATCAGATATCTTTGAGTCTGTTTGTTGTTGATTCAAGACTATTTTTTTAATTTCACATGGAGACTTGAAACATTTTGTGGCTGGAAAATATACAATCAATCTGCCAGTTTATGAAAGCTTATCAGGTAACAGCGCTCAAAGGAGACTATGATGTGGTCTTGATTAGCAACACTATTAAGATATTTTAATGTCTCCTTCTTTTCAACTGTTACAGTAAATAGCACAAAGGGAGCAGGAAGTTGATGTTGGCTCACACTTGGTGCCCGCAGAGTAGCGGAGGATGAGTGTGGAAAGGCCTGGCTGAGGATGAGAGTGGAGGGTTTCTAGATTTGGGGGATGTAGTGCTGCAGCAAGATCCCTCTCTGGGGCTTCACTATAACAGATCCTCTTTTATTGTCCAGAATGGGAGAGCAATTTATAGACTGAAAACTGCTGAGTTACAATATAAGTACAGTTTAATTGTATTTTATTATTTTACTTGCGGGACATCAGCACAGGATTCCAACCACAAAATGGGTCAGTATATAAATATGAAGGGGATGATTAATGGCAAGAAGAAGGTTTTGTTCTCTATAAACATTGCTATGTTATAGTTATATCCATTTAGGCTCTAAAAATGATTAAAGTTAAACAATCTGAGAAGGGAAAATCCCTCGCAGGTTTACACATATGAAACTTATAATAATGAGTCAGAAGTTACTTTATTTTAAGTAAAAAAAAGTTTAGGAGCTGCTGATTTAGACCATTATTGGACACAACAAATCAAACTTAATGTTGGATAATTAGAGTGAAACTGTGGATAAAATTGAAATAAAGGAATTCAAGGCAGAGGACATAGTCAGTAAAGAAGGTAAATTATATTAATTATGTAACTAACAGTTTGTGAGTCTAATGCTACGGCCTTTAGACTCTTCAAATCATAAACAACTGTACATTCAGTGCTCTCTGCATTGCCACATCCACTACAGCATGTGACACGGCATTGCGTTGACGATGAATGAAATGTTGTAGAGCACGCTCTTTGAACAATGGAGCATGCTGCTGTTTGACATTTGGCAGAAAGAGCAGCTTTTCAATATGGATTATTCATCAGCGGTTTGATCCTCCGCTCAAATGTCACCACAACAATGCCTCTGACTTGGCAGCGGCGTCAGCCTTTCTGCAGCTGAAGAATTGGCAATGATTACCATATCTGATGTGGCGTTGGGGGAAAAAAAGATTTAGACTTTGTGTGTTCAAGAGCTTTTGCTTTTAAAACGATCATTACAACCACTTTATGGAGAATGAAGTAAAAGAAATAAGGATCTTGGTTTACCACATCGCTGAGATATTGTGCTCCATGCTCTGACTTATGATGGGTGGTGAATAAGTTGTACAGATGGCTAATGCAGGAAAGTGTGAACTGCTGCAGCGTAACTAATGGCCTCAGATGACTGATGGTTGTTTCAGACCTGTGGCCGCAATGAAAATATCAAAAAGGTTTACCTAACATTTAGCTCGACACCAAAACAATATCTCTAACATTTCATCACTCATTAATTCTATTGATGAAACCCTCATAAAACCTCCATTTAAGCTGTAAAGCTCAACCATTCTTTGAACACTTTTCAAAAACACTAAAATAACAGCATCCTTTTCCTGTTTTCTTAAAAAGCTATGCGTCTTCCAGCTGCAAAAGCAGAATCTGACCTGGTCGCAGATCATGTAAATAAGATGTATCTTATCTGTCTTTCTATCTACATTCATGTTTTTGTTTTTTTCTGGCCACTTGGGGTAGAACAGTAAGCTTTTATAAAGTTGAAATGGTGCATGTCTTAAACAAATTGGCCTATTCACAAAACAAGCAAACACAGAGCGACGTTATCAGTCATTTGGAGTTGTGCTTCTGGCATCTTTAGTTAGTCGAATATTCACTCAGATGTTGTTGTTTTTTTTTTTTGTCTCCACAAACTCCTCAGGGATATAGCAGGCTCTATAAATGCTCCACTATCTTAATGCCTAGTTGATAACTTTGACAAACCAAAACAATTGGCTAAAAGATGCTTAAACTCTCCATGGAGCTGAGGGGAGAATGTGTGTCTTTATTATCAACCACTGTGACATTACACATAGACATTTAGTTATTGTTTATAATAAAATAATACATTTGTTGCAAATTTCCTGTATGCATTATTGATGCTAATGTTGACTCCCAATCCAATCTGATCATCATAAATACACATTTTATAGTGTAAATGATTTATTGTTGTGAATACATTATAAGCAGATTCAAATGTTTCTTTATAAATCATTCAAGGAACAATTAGTCTATATTGTACTCAGTGTAGAGCAGCAACTGATTAGTCTTAATATTTTCATAAATATTTGATACGTTAAAACAAGATAGTGAGAAGTTACCCCATCTTTTCCCCAGACCCCAGAGTCAAAAAGCTGACATATTCTAATTTCTTGTTTTGTCCAAACTAACAGTCAAAATGCCAAATATATTTAGTTTCTAATCATAGCAAATAAAGAAAAGATGCACATTTGAAGAAGCAGTGAATCTTTCTCATTTATTTAAAAATGACTTAAACCGTTACCTATTAAGTATCAAAATTGTTGCCGTTGATATTAAATCGACTGTTGCTTCTGCTCTAATGTATTTATTGATTTGGTTTGAAATCAGTAACTGTTAAGTAACTATGAAACCATTTCAAAACATTTCCCTAATTTGAAGTTATATACAGTTCCATCCCAAGGCGGCAGTAAATGAAAAACAGAGGAATAATGTCACATCACCCTTATTTGTACTTACTTAACAAGGATGAATTGCTTTATTCTCTAAATTTCCTGTTGTAATGTATGGAATGGGTAAACACAGCGCCGGGGCACGCTCTTATTGGATCCAGCTGTGCATGGACAGAGGTTCCTGCATTCAGCTGGCCCCAATTCCCCAAGCGTTGGGAGTAAAACAAAAGACTCTGTGTTTATCAGATAAGACTTTCCATCGTTATAGAGCATGACATGAGAAAAGAATATGTGTGCTATTTTTTTGACTTCTTATTGAGGCCTGTTATTTAAATAAAAATGAGAGATATAACCTAAAATGATCATAATCATTTTGACGTTTTTACTAATCTATGACGTGACGGTAAATCAAAGTATTAAATCACCACAACACTTGGACTGTGCTGAAGCAAATGTGCCTCATAAATAATGTGACAGCTCTTTAAACTAAAGATGATTTATATGCATATGGTATAGGGACAATAGCTACAATGACACTGTCTGTCCGCAGGAAAATCCTCCAATTTCCTGCAGACAGTGAACTTCTAATATCCATCGTTATGTCGGAGTAACCAGACCAGCTGACTTCCATTACCCGCCGCTGGTCTGGAGTATAAACAGTCACAGCGCCTATCCACACCTGTCACTGGTTATAGACTGGGTCCATGATGGCAGTCATATGTGATGAGTGGAAGAAATGCAACTCATAAAAGACTAATAAAAAAAACTTGCCCCCGGATGTATTTTAATAAAATGTCTTTAATAAAGTCTTTAATTTCTCTTTCCATCAGAGCTCATCCAGGGTTTCCATGAAACAGGGTTTTGGCCTCGGTAGAGACAGTCTTTGGTAGAGACTGGGGGAAAGTCACTGTTTGGATAAGAAGGAGACTGAACCTTGTGTCTGGTAGGATATCCATCAGAAAATAGGGGCTCATATAATCGGACTACAAACATGTCCAAAGGAACCCCATCTCGGACGACTTAACAAAAAGATTACATATGTTAATTTGAATTTAATCCCATAGACACTGACCTGTTGGTTCTCACCATAGACGTTTATAAAATATGGACCTACTTTCTGTGATGTCATCCATAAGTTTCTGAAGAGGGACCAGTCCATCATGGCAGTTACAACACAGCCTTAAGCAAGTGACCGGATACGTCCACCTGTCAATCAAAGAGACCACGCCCTTAATTATACATAGCTTTAAGCTTTAATATAATTCAAACCGGTGAGTTATATAAAAACTCTCCTGCCATACAGTTGTCATGAATGGGAAAATGAACTAAAGAGGCCAAAAACATGTTTATCTCTGCTGTAAAGTTGGGCATTTAACATAGGGGTCTATGGGGATTGACTCACTTTTGGGGCCAGCCTCAAGTGGCCATTTGAGGAAATGCAGCTTTTGGCACTTTTCCAGCACTGGAAGTTGCAGTTTGAATCTCAATTGTGCATCAAACTTCATTGTAAGAAGAACAAAGAACAGCACTGAAGGCTTTTCTTGATGAAAAATATAGTATTGCTCTTCTCCAGTCTGATTGACAGATCATTCATCCAATCACCTGCCAAGTATTTGTCGAAAGTGTTTGCGCTTTTCCAAACGGTTTCCACTGAAGGCTTTTTCAGATGGTTCTGAGTATCAAACCATCTGGCGTGTCTGGCTAACACACTGCCAGTGTAAGAATGTAAAATTGTGGTTGTACTGGGAGGTATATGCAAGACTTATTTTACTTGGCCGGGAGCAGTGACTTCCTTACTCCCCTTAAAGCCACAACTTATCGTTTTTACACTTCGGCTTTTGAATTAAAGTAACAAATGTGTTAATAAGTAAGCTTTAGGTGCTGGTCGGCAGATTTTGTTTCTTTTTGACGGAGCCAGGCTACCTGTTTCCCCCTGTTTCCAGTCTTTATGCTAAGCTACGCTAACCAGTGTGCAGATGAGAGTGGTATAAATCTTCTCATTCTCTTGCAGAGAGCGAATAAGCCGATTTCCCCATATATCTAACCATTCCTTTAAACTCATACACGTTCTTCCCTGTGATGCCTTCAGGAACACTTTTCAGTCCTTTGCCCACAGTTTGAGAACAGCTTCCGTAGGCGGCTGCAATAATCATTACAAAAACCCCCTATGAAACGTAACACCCCAGATTGGAGGTCTTCCTCTCTCTCCCGCACTCTTCCACAGGCCGAGAGGACATTGCCCTTCTTGTCCGTGAACTGAAACTCGCGGTAACAAAAAGCTCACATCCGACGTAGCTCAGACAGGTACATGGGAAGTGCTCTTTCAAGGTGGTGAGCTCCCTTCCTTCCTGGCCCTGAGAGGACGAACTGAGAGGGGGCTCTGTGTGAGGAGGAGGGATCCAGTTGCAGGCAGCTGAATCGGCGCTCTGTTGGGTCTCCCCTGGACACTGTCATAGCGTGTTTGCTGAAGGCGGGTCAATGAGGACTTTCTTTGGCAGAGGAATTTCACAGCACACGACGGCGCACACACACACACACACGCACGCACACACACACACACACACACTGGAACCAGTGCAGCCTTGAAACCAAGATCTCTGGTGAGAACGGAAGTGGATGTTGGTGAAGCAGGAGGTTTACCTTTTCACTTGATGGAATGAATTGGTCATTTGTTACAGCTGCAATATGTCAATCATCTTATACCGTAGTTTGGTGCAAATTAGTACAAACACTCTGAGTGTTGACACCGGAAATTTTCATCTGTCAATCAGATTATACTGTAAAAGTTTAACCACAACTGTAACAAGAAATGACAAATATTTCAGAAAGAGACAGTTTATTGGTTATTTATTGTGCCTCATTTATACTGATTATACATGGGAAAAAAATGTATATCCTGCGCTTTTGGTTTTAATAATTTCAGTCTTTTGTGATCTGACTTTTGAATTTGACCCTGACCGGTGAACAGCCAGGCTGAAAATAGCTTATCACATTTATAAAAGTATCGGCACCACACGTCTCCAGATGAGTAACAACATATTGCAGTATATAAATGTAAAAACATATCCGTTGTATTATAGAAAACAGAGTTGCCATTACATAGTTTGTCCACAGGAGAGCACTAACTAATTTAACAAAACAATCTCAACTCAAGTTCCACTTACTTGCTTGCTGTGGATATCACATCACACATTCTTCATCAGCAGCTAGAGTTTGCACAGGTTACCTTGACACTGGAGGTATTCAAACCTTAGTCATGTCGAGCACCTCTGAGACGTATCATTCGTATTGAGTTAAAGAGTGTGCAATTTGTGACTTTGACAACTGAGCAAACCTTGATTCTTTCTAGAAATTTAAAAATTCTTGCAGGAGCCCTGAAAAGACTGAGAATGCAAAAAAAAAAAAAAAAAAAGAAGGAAAAACTTCTTGTGGCTGACAGATGCACATTCATCTATTTATTTATTTATTTATTAACACATGTGATAACCTAAAACATTTTGCATGTTGACTGACCAGCAACACACACACACACACACACACACACACACACACACACACACACACACACACACACACACACACACACACTCTCACCTTAAGCTGAAGGAGCTGCAGCTGTACATATTCTGTTTCCCTCGATGTCAGCTGAGGGCGACAGAGGGAGGTGTTCCCCCTTTCCCAGTTCTCAAGAATTTCCTCAGTCCACAATAAACTTTCATTTTGGGAAAGTCGGCACACACACACACACGCACACACACACACACACACACTTACACACACACTTACACACACATTTACACTTACACACACACAACGGCGGTCGTCATCTTGTCCTGCAACGGTTCGCTGGGAAAGCTGCACTAGACTTGACTTATCGTTCATTGTACTTTCCAAAACGCGCAAAAGGAGGACGCAACAAAACAGAGCAAGCGCACAGGTGGAGCGTCCTTTTTTTTTTTTTTTTAATTATTATTATTTTTTTTAAATATTATTTCTATTCATCTTCTGGAAAAAAAAAAAAAGGGGAGAATACATACATGGACAAGAAAGGAGACAAGACAATGACAGAAAGCAGTGTTTTAACTGCTGCTTATTCCTGCAGTGTTTGACTGGTTTCTTTTTATTTGTTGTTGTTTGTTGTGTTATTGTTGAATGCGTCCTGTCACGTTCACTGACTGAGCACCTGGAATGGAAACACTTTATCTGCCTCGTCCGGACTGTTGCAAAAACTCCCAAGAAAGAATGAAGTAACCGCAATGGAGCCGGACAATGCCCCGCACTCCAAACTCAAGAGCACTGGAGTCGGGGGGTGAGTCGATACATTTTAACATTTTTATACTTAAAATAGCTACTTTCTCCCCCCCACAATGTCTTGTTTAGTTTTTAAACATTGTTAATGAAGTCACACTCTTGAACGTCACCTGCGTCTGAATTAGACAGTGATAGTCGTGTTTTAGTTGCTTGTAGCGTTGATATAAGTTGTGTTATTTATTTTTTTTGCACAAGTAGAACTGTTTAAGACATATCCTGAGAGATAACATTCATATTTGGAAAAAGTCAGTTTTAAACTTGAACAGGTGGTATTTTGTACTACTACTTTTTTTTTTTTTTTTTTTTTTTTTTTTTTTTTTTTTTAACAATAAGTTGCAGGTTGGTTAGTTCATGGAAACACATTGTCTCTCTGCAGACAGTTCAGTTTAGCCTGTACTGTTCTTGAAGCTGTCTCTTCTTTTTTGCAGCTTGTACTAGAATGAGCTTGCCAGGCAATCTGGGACTGATTTGAGGGGGAAGATGTATGAGAGGAGGAGACAGTCCTCTCCTCCTCCTCCTCCTCCTCCCCTCTTCCTCCTCTCTTCTCTCCCCTCCCAGCTGCGCATCTCACTCAGCTGGTTGGCCCGGCTGTCCCAATGGGAGGGGAAATAAAAGTCCAAACGTTGCATCATATAACCACGGCTGGACATATGGGAGACTTGATCACAAACTGCACCCCCCCCCCCCCCCCCCCCCCCCAACCTTCTTTTTTTTGTGCATGTGTGTGTGTTTCTGCTGAGTTCAGTGTGAGAGCAGCGAATGGGTCGTGAAAGAGGAGGGAGGGAAAACCTTTAAAAGCTCCAACAGACAGACAGACAGTCAGTGTGTGTCAGTGGTTGACCAGTGGCTTCCTGTGGCTCTCTGGGGAAACCACTAATGTGATAGATTTCCCTGTATGTGCGTTCGTTATGGCACTGCATCACTTCAAACATCACTCGCTCAACAGGCGTCCGGGGTTTCACATAGTGCATACGACCGAATCATCAGCTCCGAGAGTGTAAAAAAAAATACCACACTGTTCACACGCAACACCTTTTTAGAGCCATATTATCTTGTCTTAAGAAAAATCAATGGTGTAAAATGAGGTGTTCATTGGCTGACATGATAAATGTCACAGTTGTCACTCGAAAAACACGTTGGTCTAATTCCAGTTGAAAGATAACACGGCTTTTTATGGGTTGAGAAAGATCTGCAGATTTTTCTTTTTCAAAACGTGCGGTCAAAAAGTGCACAGTACAGCTGTAATCAAGGCTTTGTCTCAGTTATTGAACGTTTTTCATTTTGAAGATCACAGCATTGATATATGAAATCCGTTACATTGATCTCTTTATCCTTCACTTGGCATTGTGGGTTTCACGGTGATGTTGTAGGTTTGTCAGAGGAGCCCTCACCTCTCTCCGCTGAGCAGCAGTTTATCTGGAGGTCAGGCAGAAAGATAAGACAAAGCTTGTTGTCTTGAAACAGATGTTTGACTGTGAACAAAGCAGAGATGCTGATGATCACTGTGGGAGGAGGAAATACAGGAGTTTATGGAAAACTTGTGTTGAGCATTTAAATTTGTCAACTTCATCTTTTCATGTTGTCCCTTGGATTACGTTATGTTTTTCGTTTTTGATCAGGGACATTACACAAAGAATTTATAAACAATATATGAAGAAATTAGAGATAATTTAATGTGCAGGTTTGATCAAATTGCAAATTTTCCTTCCGCAGTCATTGAGCAGGTAGGGAGAATAATAGTTCTGCAATTTTTGATTTAATGTTGCCACAGATTATGCAGATTATCTTGCTTTTCTTTGTTTGATATGACTATGAATAACTGAATAAATGAATGAAGGATTGAATAAATGAATGAATAAATGATATCATAAAGCTTCTGATCAGACTAAGTAAGAAGATGAACGATAACATTTATGGACTCTGGTTACCTTTCATGGGAAATTATAATTCCTTTTGTCATTTTAGAGACCAACGATAAAAAAAAAAACTTTAAAATTTGTGAAAGAAAAATCTTATCTGTACCTTGATTATCTGCCACAGTACATTGTCATTTCTAACCTTTTTGTCCTCCTCTTTAGGAGAATTCTGATTCTTTGGACTATTCTCTGTTGCACCTGCTCTCTACGGCTAGCACAAGCACAAGGTAAGCAACTTCAGGACAAGGATGCAAACATGCAAATACATATTGTTTGAGCAGCGACACTTTCAGGTACATCACGTGCATTTCACCGCTGTGAGACTGTTAAGATTAACTAGTTCGTATTATCATTATATGAATGGCTATAGAACAAAATGGATAAAGAAAGTGAAAATATCCACTGTAAGTATTTACATTACATTACATTACATTACAGTCATTTAGAGACGCTTTTATCCAAAGCGACTTACAATCAGTAGTATGTTACATATCATTCAGCCATTCACACACTGATGACAGGCTACCATGCAAGGTGCCACCATCAGACTCTAACTAACATTCATGCAGCATCCAGTCCACACCGATGGCAAGCCTTCAGGAGCAACTTGGGGTTAAGTGTCTTGCCCAAGGACACATCGACTGCCGAAGCCGGGTATCGAACCACCGACCCTCTGATTGGAGAACTACCTTGCTCTCCACTACGCCACATTGCCCAACGCGGGCCCCTTGTTTATCCAGGGATTATCCCAGACCGATGTGATCAGCATCTACGTTTTCTATTAACAGCTTCTTCATCTGTATCTCTGTCAGCATCACTGGTTGATCTGTCAAGGCCAAAAAAAACAACTCTGATTCAATACGTTTACTCTGCTCTGGAAAAGACTTCGAGATCGCCTGCTCTTTTCTGCCCTTGTCCCGTGAAGTGGATGTTGCGTAATGAACACTTGAACTGGATTTAGTTTTGTAACTGTAGACAAACCCTGGCTTCCCATTCATGATTTTTTTCTGTGCAAATTGAGCATGAGGCACATCTCACTCTGCTCTCTCACGACATCCCACACTCTCAGCAGGGACATTAAAAACCAGCAGATGTATTTTAGAATGATGTCATTTCTGAATTGCTTTGGACATAGTTAGATGTAATTGTAAATGGTCCGGTGAAAGTCTCTAAGCCCACACCTCTTTCTGATATCTTAAATATGTTATAGTAAAAGTTTCCAAGATGTTCCATGACTCGTGTCCCCTGACTCCCAAAGTATCCTCTGCTGAGTTGAAAGTGCACTCTTTCTCGTGTCGACACACATTCAGCTGCACCTTGTTGTCTGAAGCTATCAGCTTTCTGTTTTACTATTTAAAGACCCTTGTGAGCATGTTTTTGTCTGATTCTGCTGTCAGTCAAAATCTGCCACATCTTATTTAATCAGAGCTCTCTCCAGTTTCTAGATGCGCTTTGAAAATGTGAACCACATTCGCTCCTCAATGATAACAGTTTCTGGCAATTTTCCTATTCATCAGTTGATATTTTCCTCCAACGCTGACTGCTGAGTGTCTAGAGACACAAACACTTTTATACGCAGAGATGTGTTCTCATTTTCTAATGAAATATGTCATATAAGAACCTGCACAGTGTTCTGCATCATTTTTAGGATAAATACTATGTTGTCTACTCGTTTCCTAAGGAGCAGTAAAAAATAAGTGACTCCAATCCCAACACCAATACGACAATGTTGGTGTTCTGCACGTTTTCCTCTGCAGTCATTATAACACATAGGCCACTTTTTCTACATCTTGACCTCAGATAGCACAAAGAAACTTACCTGTCGATGTGCACAGACTTTAAAATGTAAGTCTTTTTGCACAGTTGCCATAGCTACACATGCATATTCGCTCCATACACATTTCCTCGAGGTCAGCATCGAGGGAATGACATCCAGACTCTAGATGTAAGACCTGCCTTCTTCCAGTAACGGCTCACATATCAGTGCTGGGAATCAACTGTTAAAAAAAACAAAACAGTCAATCACCAACGTTATGACATGACATTCTTCTGAAACCAGCAACCCCCCATCTCTACCATAAACCTTGATGCCATCTAGGCAGAGAGCGGTTTGAGTTATGACAATAGTAAATAATTTATATGTAATAAGATAAAGGAACACACCCCAGGAATGTACTCAGTGAGGATAGGAGTTGTGATTTCCCATTGCTCTCGGGTCCATTTTAATGTGGCATGGGAAAAGTGTAACTGAATCCAGTTTTGACCCGAGTTTCAGAATTTTGTAATATCCGCTGGTTTAGACAATGTGTTAATGCTGAGTCAGAGGCCAGCAATTCACTTCCTGTTTCTTGAAAAAAAAACATCTTGGAATGCAGAGTTCATGGATTTTTATGTAGTTGTATTAAAATCTTGAGAACCTTTAGTGTTACTCAGAGACAGCGCTTTTCCTAACAAATGAAGTGTTAAAGTTGAAGCTAAGGGGAAAGTTGAGTCTGCACTGAGGGCGAGCTAGTAGCAGAAATGCATTAGTCCGTGCACGTGCCAGCTTTGTTAAAAAAAAGTCATGTTCTCTAGCTTTGCTTTGTCTCCAGCATGTGTTATATACTCGGCTCTCAGTTGGTGTTTTTTTCGGGCTCATCAGGAGGTCATAAAAAAGCCTTAGGCGGCCCGACGTGTACCCGCTAAGATTTAGATATCCAGACTAAGCTCTGAAAGTAGATCACAAGTCACACGGCGTTAGAACAATTTTGCTTTCCTCATACCATATTAACAATTCCATTTGGTATTCAGCTGAAGAGTTTCTCACTTTCTGTTTGATGTTTCTTTTCCATGTGTGGGTTTTTCAATCGAGCTGACCTCCCACTGTCTGCACACACTGAGCAGAGTCTCCCTCACCAACACGTCTAGTGTCTATATACTTGTTCCTCCTCTGCTGAGCCGTAAATTCATCGTTTAGCAGTTTATTTCAGTCTTGCACTCATTTGTTTTGGTTTAGTCCGGAAGAGAACCGATAGTTGAGATCTATATGTAATCTTTTAGCTTTGACATTGAACGTCCTGGGAGCATTAATGTACTGTAGTCAGGGTATGCTGTTTGGCTGGGGATGATCAATTCTTCTTTCTTTTCCAACCTTACTAAACTAAACAGAACGCTTTTGTTTGACATTACTGATGAATTGCACCGGTGCCTAACAATAGACAATAGTATGATAATTGGAACATTTCCAGTCTGTTATGATGTTTGAACTAAAAACAGATTTGACTGAATGTTTTGCTCATGTGTGAGTGTGACCTTGGTGTTGTTGTTTCAGAGGTTCTCGGTTTGGGTTTTGGCACCAACGTGGGCTGCAAAAGAAATCTTTTTTTGGGAGTTGAGAGTTAATTTAGAGCATTGATGCACACTATTGTTTTTTTTTTTTTCAGCCGACACAAATACTATAATTATCTGCTTCTCAAATAACCGATACTGTCACATTTTGATGGGATTTCAACAGGTTAAAAGGGCACTTTTCATTTTATCTAGACTTTAAATCAATGAAAAGAAAATTGGCTTTGTATAATCAGCTGATCATTTATCTGCTATAATTTATTATTGGAATAATACATAATAATATAAATTAATTATTTGATAATTTATCAGGCCCGCTATATATATATATCATGCATCCCTTATTTGGAGGTTAATCATTATCCTTCATCTTTGCAAACTGTAATGGGTTATCACCAGTAGACAATGAGATGCTTGAAGTTGAAAAGGCTGATAATCAGTGTTGATTAACAATTTGCATTTATTGTAAAGAATTCTCTTGAAATAAAGGCTGCAAAATGTGGATTACATTAAACCCTTATTCCAAAACTCTGGATCCAATTAGGAGCAGTATACAGTAGACACAAGACTGTAATCTGTGAAAACTGCCCATATTTCCCGCCCATGAGATGCAAGTAGCATTTAAAAACCCGCAGAAAACAATAGGCATGTTTTCCTCAGCCCCTGTCAGAGCCATCAGCTTTATTCAACAGACATCACCAGATAAAGTGAGATGGCTTTTCAGTCTCCGCACTAATACATGTCTCGAAACCCCAACACTGTCCTCTCCAGGGATCCCCAGAGCATCCGCTTCCCAAGATCGTTCTAATTACGCTGATGTAACGATAGCATCATTTGCGGCAATCTCCAGAAGTGAATGTTGACGTGTGACCCTTATGGAAATTCTCTGCAGCCTTTTTAAATTGCTTTTGCCACAAGATTTCCATTAGTCTAACTTTAAATTTGTGAACTCGCAGCTTGGCCTCACAACATCATTTTCACATATATTACTGCACTTTTGGTTTTTATTAAGTGCACGTATAAAGTTAATTGTGTTATGCGATTAGTTTTTTCTTTGTTACTTTTAATTTTGACATGTATATGTAATCGTTTTCCCTTTGTGGTCTGGGCCTTTATCAAAATGGTAAATTACAGTCGTTTGTTCAGAATCTTTGGGTGTTTGAAGTCTACAACCTAAGAGTCACTGACTTCTCTCTCCTGTTTCTCTGAAGATGTGGATGTTCTGCAGCAGCTCGGGCTTTCTGGGCGAAGATCAGGCGGGTCGTCATCTTCAGGCGCTCGATCCATCCCTAATGGCGTCATCCCCATCAAGTCGGGAGTTATCCTCACCCCGAGGGCACGTGTCCAGGTGCCTCTGCACACTGTTATCCCTGCCTCCTACAGCTCCACCAATCTCTCCCTGATCCTCAGCCTGTCTATTCACCGCGTCAACAGCGCCTTTCTTTTCTCAGTCCTCTCTAAGAAAAGGAAAGTGCAGCTGGGCGTGCAGTTCTTACCGGGGAAGGTCCTGGTACGCGTGGGTCAGAGGAGCTCCGTGATCTTCGACTACGATGCCCACGATGGCCAATGGCACAGCCTGGCTTTGGATATCCAAGGCCGCCGGGTGTCCTTACACACTTCTTGTGGAAAGAAAAGTCTACACGCAGATTTGCGTTCAAAAAAAGAGGAGGCTCTGGACGCGGAGGGCTCTTTCCTGCTGGGCAAGATGAACCACAACTCGGTGCCGTTTGAAGGTGCCATCTGTCAGTTTGACATTTATCCCTCTGCTAAGGCAGCTCATAACTATTGTGATTACATTAAGAAACAATGCAGAGAAGCCGACACGTATCGGCCCGTGTTTCCACCCCTGCTACCTCTAATTTCCACAGACCCAAACATCACTGTCCCTCATGTAACTCAACTGTCAATGGCGGAGATATCCAAAATGGCCGATCGCTTGTCAATGCTGAACGAAACGTCTGCGTATCAGACTACGAGCGCTCCAAAACCTGGTGCTGTGTCTGTTTCAGAGCCACTTCATCCAGGGTTGGAAAGTCTGCTTAATTTCCCCCCAACACACATCAGCCTGACGACACCAATACCCAAACCAACCTCACATGGCAGTGACGTAGGAAACACAAAGCAAGGAGATACTAATTCTCAAAAACCCTTCAACAAAAGAATGGATTTACCTGCTTCCACCCGACCATCCGAGCTGCAGCCAAACCTCAACGCCACAGCCGATTTCACGCAGGGGTCCCCTCCAAACGCCGATCTTCACCAGGAAGAGCTGTCGACCACAGTAGCTCCAAAGACACCTGAGCCAGGAGTGACCAGTGTGCAGGACGTCCAACCCACAACACCTATTCCAGCCACTCCAGATGAAACAGATGACTTCGAAATATTTCTCCTGGAACCGACGGAGTTCTCAATGCTGGATGGACCACCTGGACAAAAGGGAGAACCAGGACCGTCGGTGAGTCTGCAAACTGTACTCAAACACAACACACATTTGCCCCTGAAACCACCTCATGAGTGTGTTCATGTTTATCAGGCCTTTGAAACACATTACATGCTTCTTTGTGCAGGAATCTTTTTCTTATGACTTGGTGGTTTAGTGTTTATTTCATGAATGCATATCTTGGGAAATAGGGCGTTTTGAATTAAAAAAAGATGCATGTTTTTCCTTTTGACTGCCATATTTCAATGCTTTGTACCGATTTCTTTGGATCACAATGATGAACAAGTTTCTTTCTGCTTGTTCTTTTAATTTGCCTTTCTTTGATGCCCAGAACTGCTGCTGACGTGCCTCTTGGTTGAATGGTTATCAGTAGTAGCAGTCACCAAGCATAGCATCCCTGAAATGTTTAAAATGCTTCTTTGACAATAGTGTGTTGGTGTGTTAATGATTCAGGACTGCTTTATTCTTTTTTTTTTTTTTTTTTTTTTTTTTACTTGCATGTGGTGTTAAAGACTCTATAGTCCCGTCAAATTGTTGGCGATTAATGTGCGATTTCCTTTTTAGCACCAGTGGTAGAAAAAGTCAGTTTCAGAGAGCTGGTCTTTGGCAGTTAGTGTTTGTCTGAGCAGAGGAGCTGGCGGTGAGGTGTTAGATTCCTCTGGGAGAAAGTGTGACTGCTCAGAGAATGGATACTTTTGAAGTAGGGTCAAAAGTAAAAAAGGATAAAGCACTTTAGCATTTCATATTCTTACCATTAAGGGTAAGAATATAAAAGGTTGATGAGTGACTTCACAACTTTCATAAAGCCAACATATTTGACTGTAACTGACAGGCTTTAGTGTTAGAATTACATTTTAAAACACATTTTTCTGATGGTAGGTCTTGTCACTCAAGTGTAGACTGTATTCATTTTGACCATGTGGTCCTGTCAGACACTGATCTTCTTGAACATAGGACGGTTACCCACATTTTCCATTGTTAAAAGGACTTCTCTGTCTTGTACTGGATCATGTTTGACCAAAAAGAATGTTTTAAGTAAAGCTTTGCTGCTTTGGCAGAGAGGGAAAACCACAGCTCTGCCAATGCCAGAAGTACTGAAACCGATCTGTCTCTGGTGGATGGTTCAGATATACCTTCCTGAGGGCTTTTACCATTCTATTAGTATGAAGTCTAAACAGATTGCTGAGTCAGGTATATATCTGAATTACTTTCAGACATTTTGATTATATAGTCTTTTGAACCATTTCAGTGATGACTAGAAGACATTGTTGAGACTTTGAACCCCCTTTAGTGGGACTGGGATTAACATTAATGGGCCATTGTCTCCTTAAGAAGTCATACATTTCTGCTGCTCACAAGTGCAGGAATGTCTTTGAAAATAAGTGCGACAGAGTCTACTGCACATTTATTTTTGTTTAAAGACCAACATGACTGCTCTGATAGATAACATGAGTGCTGATGAATTATTCAACAGGCCTAGGCTCTGAAGAGGGGAGGATCAAAATTGATGGCCAGATAATCAAGTGATGCCTTCAGTCTAATGGAGGGGTTCTTCAAAGAAAAACCTTTTGGGGTTCCCGTTGGCTGTCAACACATTGACCAGCAGCAGAATTGAATCTTGTTAGGGATGCACAGATCCGATACGCCGTATCGTTATCCTCGCAGGCACTGACTTAATTAACCAGATCTGCAATCGGCCAGACGTGACTAATCCAAAAGTAAATACAGTTTCTGTGTCAATGTCATTATAAAATTCAGTGTTTCAGTTACAGATATTCATTCATGGCAAACCGCTGCTCCTCTTTCTAGTGCCAAAGCTATCCCAGACCTCAGGTCACGTCACCTAAAGGTGATTCCAATACCTCAAACAGTGAGGTATACAGGCTTTTAATAAGGGCTGTAAATCACAAGTTTACTCAAAATATGTTTTTGTATCTTTTTTTTTTTCGGGCAACCATACAATATTTGCTGATATCACAAAGTTTGCCATGATGCAAATTTGATTTGTTTCAATTATGGAGCCCGCGGTTGATGAGACAATTCCATATGCCGATTTCACACAATCAGTTAATTTCTTATCAACTCACAAAAATGAGTTTTTGACAGAGAATGATAAATACGATGTGGAAATATGATGTGAAAATATGATGTGACACATTTATTACTGGGCTCTTCCAGACATTTAAATGAAAAACACTCTATTCTTTGCCATAAAAAGAACACAAATAGATCTTCCTTTGCTCATGTTCTCCTGTACAAATGTTTATGAGTTAAGAATTTTATAATAAGGGCGTATCTTAAAGACGATGCTATGTGCCCTAATTTTGCATCAATATATTGGATATACTTTCAATCTAGCAGATTAAAAGCAGATTATTAATAAAGCATCTGTATTGGTTCGGTACTCTGAGCGGCAAATACTATGAGCTGAGGTATTGCAATAATATTGTTAGTTGTAAAAGTAAAAAGAATTTACACCTTGGTGCTGTGTTCAGAGTTTAGATCATTTTATCTTTAATCTGGTTAATAATTGTTTAATAGTTACTTAGGACAAGATAATCTCAGGTTATGACTGAAATCGTTATTGTTATAGTTAATAATTTGCATAAGACGTGTGCTCCAGCACTGCCTTTTGGCCCGCAACAGTAGGGCCTGCAGCTCAAACAGCTTATCATGTGGGTGGTTGCAGTGTAAAGAGTCTAAAGGTTGCTGAAAGCATTTTGGCTTTTCAGAGTGTATGCTGGCTGAAAGAGAATAATAATAGCAGTTGGTCCTGTCCAGGTCGGACAAAAGTGCTCCATACATACATCCAACATTATTACAGTAGCCCAATTTCAGCTAGACCATCTCGAACCATTTTTTAAGGCCCATTTCCTTTTTCCTGTTTTGTTTAACCCTCTGGAGCCATGGGGGAAATAAGTAACAATCAAACATCTCAAAGCCATCTCAGGTTCCTCAGATTGATCCGGCTTTAGATTCATCCTTTCTGAGCTTTGCTAATCCATGTATGAAATTGTTTTAAAGCTAGCTAATGCCCAAAATTAGTGTTATTGGCTGTAGCTGGAACCAGTGGCGACCTCCCTGCCAGTGCAATGAGTCACAGTCAACAGTGTGTGCTCTGTCGTGGGTTTGGGTTCAAATGATATTGCCTGCAAAAGGGACGGGACTGGTTTAGCTTTAAGAAGGACTTTCCCAATGCCTGCCAGCACCTCACTCACTGAACTCTCAGCTAACTTCACTTAATGTAGAATCAGAAAATAAACTCAAGATGTATTTCCTGATTCAATATCTAGCTTGAAAGATTTTCTTGCTACTCCGAACACTTGAAACTCTTTCACTATTCAAGAGTCCCTTGAAAGTACGACAAAAGGCAGCAGCTCTTATTTGCGGCTTCTTATATTTATAGACTTGCTTATTTCTATCCTTGACATATTTCATATTTCTTTTTAGGGCCTGCAAGGACTTCCAGGGTTGCAAGGAAAGCCAGGGAAGAGGGGTCCAAGGGTGAGTTTCTCCCAACCGGCGAAAGGTTTCCCCCATTTACCTTCCTCTGTTTTTCCATTACCACTTTTCATTCCCCCTCCAAAATCTTCCCCACGTTTTTCACTGTCTGATCTGCATTATAGTGAGATTACACCATTAGCAGTGCACTGATGATATGGAAGCGCTTTGTGCATTTTGATCAAGCACTCAGTGACATCTTTGGTTTAGGGAGCATGACTCAGCCAGACGTTGGTTTGCTTTGGCTCCGGCGTTGATCAAGCTGTGCTTCTCTGCTGCCAAGGTCCATTTTTAAAAGCTGGAGAGAAAAACGACCCTATGCTGCAAAAATCTGTGGGTTGCCAGTGTAAAATTAATTGAACACATATGGCAGGTTTTAGGTTAACATGAAAAAATAAGGTAACTTTTGTAAGGAAAGATATTAAAAGATATATTTCCAGAGCAAGTACTTTTTTATCCTACACAAGAGGTACCAGCACTTAAATCGGGCACGGCTCCTATGTTAACATCAGTGAATGCTTCTAGTGTATTAGACTCAGTCACCCCGTGCCATATCTCTCGTTTGGAGCGAAATGCGTCTACAACGCTGGAACCGAGTAAGGGCAGATGTTATTTTAATCTCATGTTTTCATAAGAAATATAAGAAGAGAGAAAACAACGGGAGATGATTTGTCCCGAGGGACAGTTTATTTCAATTTCAGAGACCTTCAATTGATGGTTGTGTATGTAGTTCATCTATTCATCTCCCTTACCCGAAAAATGAATAAAGCAGAAGTTGAATTTGGCATCACAATGCGTCCTAAGCTGAAATAAATATTCTAGATCTGAAGGCAGTGAAAACAATGGAGGGATGCGTTGTTTTGGTTGCTCTTTTTGCAGAGTCCTGCTGAGGTGATCCTGCAGAGTTCTTATCCTACTGAGGAGTGTGCGTATGAGCTACCTGCCTCAGAGTGGTGGGCTGTGGGAACCCAATCTCTTTAAACGAGGAAGAAAGAGGGCTTTGTCCCCTTCTTATTAAAGGCATTTAAGACCCTGTCTGGAGCTCAGCAGCTCTGAGCAGTCGTACACCAACCTGTGTAGAACTCATTCATCATCAAGCTCTTGAGACCCAATCGCAGGCCACACTGACTCAGAGCACAACAAAAAAAAAAAGAAAGAACCTGAGGGCGAGGTTCAGGTTTTCACTGATTGTTTTCTCTTGAACCATCAGATTTTTCCTGGATAGTTGACGTGATTAGCAAGAAATACCTCACAGCTACACACATGACCGACAGAAAGCCCCTAAGTGGACTCTGGTCGGGGCATTACTTGTACAAACCGTAGGAATAAAAGCGACATTCACTATAGTAGAGGATTTTATATTTCAAACATACCAAAGCTGAATAACAGTAACTTCCATAATTAAGCCACTTTTTGAGTCAGTTTCTCCCATATTTTGCTTTAAAATGTATTTTTATGTACATCTGTGTTCCCAAACAACCAGATATTGGCCAGTAGCTAGTAGCACGACATAAACACAATTTAACGTAGTATAATTAAAGAATTTACATTGACTGTAAGCAAGGACACAAACTCTTATACATCCATTGTCTGTTGCCTATTGTTCATCTATTTTGGACATGAATACTGAATGAGTGCTGAATATTTTTTTGTCCATTGCCTACTTTATGCAATTAAATCATCAGTCATTTTTTTAATACCTTTTTTTTGGTAGAGGCATAAAGGAATTTAGTTTTACTTTTCGACAGCACTTTTTAGGCAGGCGTTTTGCTGCCGTCCTTTGATAAATGGTAATCCCCTTCAGTCCAAAATAACAGAGGTTTAGCTCTGCTGCTGCACGCTAATGTTGCAAATGGAACAACCATTTTGCTTGAATTTGATTATTTTTAAGTTTTGAAGCATAGACTGCATTGTTTGGGCAATCTTTGCCCCAACTTGTGTCCACATTTCAGGGAAATTAAGTAGATACTTGTATAGCGATTGATCATTAATCATATTTAGTTTAAATAAATATCTCACTTTGGTTTTTGGGAACTTAAAAAGCCTCAATAAATTGAAGGTGGGTAATAAATTTACTCTCCTCAGATCTGTCTGATTTGCAGTGAGCGTTAATCTTTGGAAGACCCCTGTCTCATTTTAATTTCACCTTTCATAGCAGAAAGTTGCCATATCACAAAATGTGTGAACAATTTTTACTCATCACAAAAAGTGCTCAAGCTTGAGGTGACCCGGAACCATAAGGGCTTTACCTCCTCGAGAGTAAGGTGTCACGCCTTACTGAGCAGACAGCCTCAGCGCTGCTACCACCGAACAGCACGTCTTACGCGTGGGAGCGTCCGCGTTCCTCCACCCGGCCATAAGCCCGGCAGAGCCCTGGAGTTCACGTGGCCCTGAAGGGAGAGGCTTGAGAGCGGATCAAAGGGGGCTTTGTGCAGAGAAACAGACCTGCCAGCTCGCAGTCAGTATGTGACGCTGGGTTTCTGTGAGATTGAAAACATTTGCATAATGAGTTAAAGAATGGCTGACACTATTATGACGTTAAAATCTGGAGTCTATGGAGACTCCAGCAGTTGAAGCTTTTTTTTATTTGCCAGTAGTTGATTGGTGCAGAAAATTGTACTGATCTATGTATGTTGTAAAATTTAGATTCTCTTGAAATGAATAACATGTGGAGGCACAAATGAGCAGTGTTCTCAGGGGCTTGATTAAGTTCTTCTGTCTTTATTAGTTACACTGACGGTTTCCACTATTTCTTGTGCTAAAGCTAATCAGGAGCACATTTACAGAGTTAAAGTTAAGTGGCAGGAGGTTCACAGAAGATGCCAGCAGTGAGTTTGTTCATTATCGTTGGATTGATCCTGAGCACAGGCAGTAAAATTGTAAGCATCTGTAAATCTCTAGATTCGCAGTGCTTTAATCCAAACAGTTTTTCATTTATAACAAAAATGTTTATGTGCTGTTACGCACAAGAAATTCATCCAATACTCAGTTGATGAAAATATTTACTTTTGATTATTCATTTTATACAGTAGTTTGTATGTATACAAAAGGAGAGCATCACTGCTTTCAGAAAACAATCAAGGACCCAAGGAAAAAGCAGATCGCAATGGGTGCTGGAAATGAACCGATCTACTGAAAACAATCATTTTATTAGGGAGAAATACCAGACACCAGCTGGTTGAAACTTTTCAAATATGAGCATTTGAATACTTTTACATTTTTGGACCTTTTCTGTGACATTTTTATAGACTTGACAGTTATTGGATTAATAAAAAAACACTTGCTATCTGCAAAATCCAGATGCACTAATTAGCACTAAGTTAGCAACGTGCCAAAATAAAAGCGTTAAGATCCTTTACATTTACATTGTATTGAATTATCATCAGGCTAAAGACATAGTTTCCCTTCACGCATTCCAGTGGAGGTGTGAGCAGGTCTGTTCGGGGTTAATGGCCCATAAAAACAGTAGCGCTCCATATGTCACTCCTGTAAAAGTCATTGGTCCACATCGTAAACCTGCTCACGACTCTGGCATACAGGTGCCCTTCAGCTGCAGGCCTTTTTTTATTCGTACGTGGCTAACTTGGGTTTACAGTAGCTCTTGTGTGTCTTTTTTATTTGCTGCTAATGGTTTTGTCTCGTCAGGAGCTCTTTTCATTAATTAAGCAAAGAGGATCCTCATTCCTTTTTTCTCGCCCACACAAAGACTGATGGACAAAGTGACTCATTCTCCCCGTTATGCTCGTCTCCGTCGGGGAAAGCGGCCCGCCCACCTCGTCATCGGCGGCGTGCCTCCTCACCTTATGTACTGCAAGAATGCAATGTGTTACATTCTGTCCAGACATCCCTTTTTTTTCTTCTCCTCCACGTCTCCTCCTCCCCTTTGCTTCCTATCTGCGGATAATGACTTCCACACGTTTTAATATTGAACGAGTGAAATGCTCCGAGTGGAGGAGGAGAAGGAGGAAATCTGTAGATGAGCTTCTGTTAAGTGTCTCCATATGTCCAGCAGCGGGGAGAGGTCTGGCCCGTTTAAAGGGGAGGGGAGATGTCCGGGCTGTTTGACTCCTCTCCACAGTCTGATAATTCAGCGTAGATAAATAACAGAGACGGACTGGATCACCCAACCTTACACTTACACCTCCTGGCCTCCTCCGTCTGCTTGACTCAGAGTAATCCTATTCCTCACTTTCACCTCCAGTTTGGGGGAGGGGAAAGTCTCTCTGGAAAGTCTGAAGATACAGTAGCTTCCTGTCCAGGCCATCTGAACATGTTTCAATGCTTTCAGTTTTGCCGGGGGAAGATTTTCCATGCTCAGCAATTTTGTCCCCACTCCACACAAGTGTGCAGTTATACTGGAGGCTGCTCACTTGGAATGCTTCAGGAAGTTGTGGCTTTATTTTTTTCCAAACAATCCCTCTTTGCAGCTTGTTTGAATTTATAGTCCCTTTTCTTTTTTTTTTTTTTTTTTGTCTCCTCATTCTTTGCTGCTGTACGTCCACCCACCTGGCCTGATTTGCAGGAGATTTTCATAAAGCATTTAGCACAGATGGCTCAATGAATTACATCTAAGCACGATATACATCATAGATACCTAACGTTTGTGGCTCGGAGCCATTTGGGGAATATGGCGTGATGGATGAGTGGCATTCTCTTTGTGGGACCCCAGAAAACCAGTGGAAAAGTGTAGGGATGAGGAAAATCACATCCATATGTCATAGCTTGGACGGGCAGGCAGTCAGGCGATGCAGAAAGGAGACGCAGCAGAGCACCTATACACAAACACGGAGGGACCTCGGGGCAGAACCGACCTGTCCCGAAACAAAGACGGGCAGTGGGAAGGGAAAACAATATGTGCAAACATCTGTGCAAACCTCACATATCATACTCACTCACCACTCTTTGCTGCTGAAATTGAGGCCTCTTCAATGAACCTGATGATCACTTTCACTCATAGTGTCTTCCTCATGTGTGTCTCTGTTTTCAGGGTCCTCCAGGCCCACATGGAAACCCTGGTCTTTCCGGACCTCCTGGAGTGAAGGTACAAATCAATAAGTTTATGTCAAATGCTAACTTACTGTATTTTGGAAGGAAAAGAAAACGAAGGCTCATCTTGTAATATATAGATATAGAAATAAGATTATCAAAAAAAAGTGTTCTTCTTAAAAAAAAATACATTTGAAAAAACTCAACAGCAGTGGTACCTTCCAGAAATCATGACCTGTTTACTTAAGCCACCCACTGACCTTGTTGTGAGCAGTTTCATATAGGAACTATTTTCTTTCTACCAAACTACAACCGCCAACAGTATCAATGCATCTACTCATGGACAAGAGGTCTGTGCTCGAGACAGAGCAAGATGTAAACATGGCATCCTCCTCAGCTAAGCGGTATCGCTATATAGCTCAGAGGTGTAAGTTGAGCCAGCAGTATTGAGGATAAATGCAAAAAACGTTCCTACACGAAACTGTTCAAGGATCGGCTCAAAGTTTCCATCCATTTAGGGGAATGTTTGGAGTTTTTCTTGGAATCGGGTCTACATTTTCAGTTATGATGAACTGACAATAACAAAATAAATATTTAATTATGTGGTCAGATAATTGAGTGGGCCTCTTAAGTTAACCACTGTTAAGTAATGCCTTGTCAACGAACTGCTGGATCCTTAGATTGAATCTAGGACTTTCTTGGGGATGCAAGATATGATCACGTAAATAAACAGGAAACACATATGGTTGTGTTTTATGGTAAATACTTACTATAGTACAAACTCTTTTTGTCCATATCTAACCAATGAATCAAGGGCATTTAAACGCCAATGTAAATTTGAAGAGCAAGTATTTCTTCTTGTTCTGTTTTTTCCATTTTCCTCCAATGTTTGTTTGTGATTTCACTTAGTTTGCATGTCTGAGGTCAGATCCTCTTGGCTTTAGAGTAAAAACTTGTCTAGCCTCTCAAAAAGCCATTTGTTTCCCTTCAGGAGAGAACAGCAGCTTCAAGTCTTTCTGAGTCACTAATTTGCAAGTACATGACATCAGTCTGTGTTCCAGCTGATTTGAATTGTCAACACAGAGAGTTGCTTAACTGCAAAATGTGTCAGTCTTATATCACAGAGTCTTTATGTTAAACTATGCTGGAATAAAATGGAAAATTGCTCGTATTTCAAGTCTGAACCTAATCCATTCCAGTGGATTGAATTTCAGAATGTTCCACACTGTCTTTCAACATTAAAAACAACATAATTGATACCATGATTTGGCCTGCTTTTAGCATGGGAAAGAAAAACACAACTCCTATATCGTACATACGTGTTAGTGGAGTCTAACCAAATCTGGCTCAGCAAACCTCAAACTGCAGATGGTCTGGTCTGGCACAGTTCTACTTTGAGAAAAATGTAAGAAGCTGGATAAAAACAAACTGTGTTAGCTGAATTTTCTTGGGAATATATCATTTTATCTGGATGAAATGATGATAAATTGAGATGAATTGATGATACTTACTGCTGTAAGTAGCCTACCAGTAGACCTAAAGGCCTAAATTACATGCAATCATTGAGAGGTACAAGTGCTTATAAGGGTCTTCAGCTCTTAGAAATAATTACTTAATTTAGCCTCTCTTTGAGTTTGAACTATTTAGACGATGTCGTTGAGCTGAAAACCTTTAGACGGAGAAAAGACACAGTGTTCAGGGAATGTATGCTGCTCTTGGCTGGAGTTGCGCTCCTCCTGGCCCTGTTAAAAGAAAACCCCACAAAGACTTTTCAATGCCAAGTTGTTGCTGTCACGAACATATAGGTTTAAATGGGCCGATATACTGTAGATGGGAACTGATGTCGAACTTTCTCCTTTAGCCCGGGAAAAATAAAACATACTCCTTTGAAGCAGTGCATGTCTTTCTACTATGACTGAACTATTGCGTTTTTCATTGAGATCTCCACAATTTGTCTTGGAAGAAATTCAGGATTGCACCAAAACACAAACTTCTCTGCATGCCAAAACTTTAATTTGGCATGCGTCAGAACACATGCAATCAGTCCATAGCAGCTGTTGTTTGATTGAAGTCCAACCAACACTTTGCGGCACTGTTTTACTTTCATATTTCTTTAAATGATAAGCGCTAACACAGGAAATTATCTATTTCTCCATGGATTTCTTAAATTTAATTGCGTAGATGTCTGGGCAGCTCTTTCACCGGTGCGACTGGTCGTTGAACACTGACCCAGAAAGCACTGACAGGATTCCCACTGCCCGAAAAGGGAGAAGAATGTACGGGATCGCTCCCCATCACTCCTCGCTGGCTTGGTGTAAACCGAGTCACCGCAGGGCATAAATGGACTGTAAATACAACCACCAATAAGTAGGATGAACTCGTTACTCTTTGATAGTGTAAATGCAAACGGCGGACTCCTCTGCGCCTTGGGGAGTGGAATACTGTGGCAATGCTGAAAATATGCAGTGAACGTTGGCGCAGACTAGGAAACATCACGTACTGTCTGGGGGAAACGTGTCTCCAAAAGTATGAGTAAGAATTTTTTTTTAATGTTCTAGGGTCAAAAAGGAGATTATGGACAGTCACCTGGACATGCCCCAAAAGGACTTAAAGTAAGCATATTGTCATCTTTCCTTTCATAGAACTATTTGATTATTTAAACAGGCCCTATTATGCTATTTTCCGGGTGCATATTTTTATCTCAAGTTACAGTTACAACATGTTTAACAGCGTTAATTGCTCATAATCTTGTTTTTCTCATCCTGGATGTCCTGCAGCACCTCTTCCACCCTCTCTCTGAAATGCTCCGTTGTAAGGCTTGCTCCTCCCTCCAGAAAGCAAAGTCTGCCCTGATTGGTCAGCTAGCCTGCTCTGTTGTGATTGGCCAACGTTTCACATTTCAAAAAACTCTTCCTCCGGAGCTTCAGCTCCGTCCCTCCCTCTTTTGTTGTTTGAGGGCCAAACTAGCCAAAAGGAGTGTTATGTCAGTTCTGTAACATTATGACCTCATAAAGTTACAGAAGTGAAGGAGAGAATTCAATGGAGCCATTTCAGGAGCTCAGGAGCTTCTGAGGGGGAGGGTAACTCCTTTTAGGTGTGGACTTCAGGCTTTACACTCTACAGACCTTTTACCTGTAAAAAAAAATATATAACACACTAAAGAAGAGGGAAAAAGTGGAAAAGCATGATAGGGCCACTTTAAATGATGTTTGTTGTGTTGAATGTGACCTGATTTGTCCTTTTTTAGGGAGAGCCTGGTGTCGTGGGCCCCCCTGGACTGCCTGGCCAAGATGGACGCAAGGTAGAACATCTGATTTGTCTCACAGCTTCAAACTGTGTGTTTGTTTCTGTAAATATACCAGGGAGTAACTGATATCCATCAGATATCACTGGCTCTGTCCCATATGTGTGTAAGTTTATATTGTACGTGTATCTCTGTTCTTTTTCCCATTCTCAAAATGTTTCCCGACATAAATTAAGACATGAGTAGAGTTCTGTATATCTAGGATCACTAAATCAACGCACACCCTCTCAACCCTGACACACCCTCAACTGCCTTTGAAGGGAAATCTGTGAAATTGCAGTGTTTAGAGACTCCAGCCAAAACATGGATGTTTGAGCTCTTGTTTGGAAAGCTGCCTAACATAATGCAGGCTTCAAAGAGCACACCTGTGCTCGGAGCTCCCCTTTGAGTCCAAATACGTGTGCTTTCAGCGTCTGGACTGTTACATCATCAATATCGCAGGCCTCCAAAACGATGAAGGCAGTCGAGAGGGGGGCTGAAGTTTATCGAAGTTTGACATACTTCCTCCAAATGCATGTTATGTCATTCACTCTCTGGAGAGCAGTTCTTGTAAAAAGTAGGACAAAGTTATGATTGTGGTTTAGTTCCGTGATCTGGTCCTGCTCTGGATTGTTGGTTTACATTATCTGACTTCTACACATGAGCTGGGTTATCCTGACAGGGAGTGATGATTAGCAGCAGAGCTTTTTCTCTGCGGCCTTGTACATTTTATCCTTGGCCTTTTCCCAAAGCCTGTTATCCCCCCCTTCCCCCCACAGTAATTACACATCTCAAGTGGGCCTGAGCCTGTTGGATTTCCTACTATGCAGAGTGTGCAAATAATATAGTACTTTGTAACCGACTGACTTGGCTTTTCCTTATTGTTTCGTTTAAGACGTTCATTTTGCATAAGTTATTTTTTTGACATATGAATATTTTTCAATTTGGTGGTGTATAGTAAAACAATACCTGCTTCCATTAGAGAATAAAGCTGCTGATATTCTACTTTATTTTTTCAACAAATCCCATGAAAAAACCATAAGCAGCAATTCAGAGGTCTATCTCTCAACACTTCCCTAACCTGTGTATGGCATTTAGCCCTAAACCCAGTGGTCTCCACTGGAAACCATTAAAACAGCTCATAGATACTTTATATTTATTTTCATTTTTGAAAGGGCTCAATCATTTCCTAAAACTGGTAGGCACTTTAGTTTTTAGATCACATTTCTCAAACAGGAGTGCACTAATTGGGGACTATTTTCAGCGGCGGAATAAGAAACAATTGATGCTTTAGTAAGTATTCACAGCAGCAGGATGGTTGTTGGACTGACTCTGAATGAAGTACAGTGCCCTTGCTCATCGTAACAAAGGAAAATTCACATGGGGCTCATCGACATTATCCATTTAATTCCTAACTCCATGATAACTGTTTGCAGGAGTTAGCAGCATGCAACAGTTGTCTCTCCTTTTCTTTGAGCTTTTTTTTAAACAAACGATGTGGGGACACACCTTAAACAGGATAATGTGTCTTTTACTACTTTTACTACTCTGCCTCCCACCATCGTTAACAAATCTTTACTGTGATACCGAGAAATATTGAATATCTTGTTTAGTTTACAGACTGGAAGAGATGTGTTTCACATGGTGTTTGTAGTTTCTCTCCTATAATCAGCAGCACAAATCTAGCAGGATGTTTGCTAGCTGTCTGTAGCGATTGGCTGATTCCAATAAAGAGCAGGCCTCACATAATCTTCCACAACAACTTTCCATTACCTCCTAACGCTGGGGAGGGCGACAATGTCTGCAGTTCATTTTCATACCAAGAAATTCACAAATTCTCCAAAGATGGCACTTACACCATCGTTGGATACAAATCCAGATGTAGACCCAGATGTATGAAATTCATTTAGGTTTATCATGTTCTCAGCCCTACTTAGTTAGTGGCAGGGAATCTAAAATATGTAGATAAGTAATTGAATTACTGTGGTGTTCAAACAAATGTACATTTAATTGCAGGTAACAGAATGTTTTAATATGGGATAAAATGAGAGTGAATAAGATACGCTTTGCAAAGGGAATCTCTGCAGAGTTACCTGACGGGCAACATCTGTTAAGAAAAACAAAAGCTTGAGGAAATAAGACACTTTTTACACTGTGCCTTTTGCGGTTTGCTGGCAGAATTATACTCTGGAGAAGATGGATTGAAACAGAAACTGTGCATCGGTACAGTAAAAAGTCAAAGTAAGGTCAGGTTGCAAATGCCAGAGGAATGCTAATTAGAAAAACAACTGTCACCGAATATGAGAAAACCCTTTTGTTAGCAGCTTTCTCTCGTACTTGGACACATACACACACTCTTGTCCTCATTTGGGACACACAAGTATGAGTGTAAAAATGCTTCGGCGGGAGCACTAACAATCTGTTATGCAATCGGACAGCGCTGACTGTGAAGAACCATCTGGTGTGCTCAAGGATTCCTCCATTCAGTGTAGTAACGGGGATGTCTCCAGCTCGAAAGGAGGAAGACCTCTTCTCCCCTTTGTGAGTCATGGAACGTGGAGTCATGGGAAAAAGCTCATATTCTTCCTGCTGATTTGTGGTATTTGAGGATCCTTGCTGGGCGTTGACCGACACCCTGGCTGAGGTCAAGTGGTTGTTACAGATCCCCTTTTTCCTGTTCTGCTGATCAGTTCAGGTGGGATCCTGGTCCCTCTGGTCAAGTCTTAGTTAACCTTAAAGACATTTGGATTCCCCAAAAGTAATGCTGACAGCCGTACAAAGTATAGAAATGCAGTTTTCATCCAGCTAATAAAAGCAATCAGCTTGGCTCCTCTGAAAGCCACCAGACACCTTATTGCTTGCAGCTGTTCCTGAACTTTTTTTTTTCTATCATACTCCGACAATGGAAGCCAAAACTCCTTACAGAGCACTTTTGTGTTCAAATTACACCGAAATTCCCTCATCTGCCACAGATGAAGCTCGAGGTTCTTTTTTTTTATTTTTTTTGCCTGCTCTCGTCCAACCAGCCAGTAAAACTGTGACCCGCCGCTGCTTTATGGACCCTGAGTTTTTCGCTGAGTTTTGTGCTCCGTCCTCGGCCCGCTGCCAGAGAAAGCCTCTCTCGCTGTGGGAAATGTGTGGAGATGTAATGGGGAGGTTGCTTAGGAGTCAGTCAAAGCTTCAAAAGTTAGAAGAGACTCGCGTCTTTGTGTGTGTCATACCAAAATACTGTAGAGTATTAGCAGCCCTGGAACAGTGTGCCTTTTACACAGCCAGCTCTGATTATGGCACACTGGAATAACGTTCTACTTTTTTTTTATTGGCTGTGCAGCCCTCCAGATTTTCCCTTTCTGCTGCTCAGCTTTGTATTTTAACATTTTCATACATACTGTACCTTTTTATTTGCTGAGTCTGATTTGTCCAAGAAAAGTAGTGCGGAGCTTGCCAGGTGGGACCAGGTTTTGTGATATAATAAAATATAAAAAAAAATCTATGGAAAGAACAACATATATTCTTTTGTCTGCCAAGGAAAGTCTGTTAGTGATTCTGTAAGTGGGGGAGATGCTGCTGCTGCTGCTGCTGCTGCTGCACTTTGACTGTTTGCTGCAGAGTTGATCAGATCTGCTGTGAGTTACACTAATTAAAACGGTTTGCTCTTCATGGAGAGAGAGAGAACTAATGGAGAATATGATCCCTAGTCATCTTTGAGTCACACAATAGATTTACAGAACTGTGAAAGCGGTCCATTTATACAATACACATGAAGATACACACAGACATGTCCTTTATCTTAGTCTGACTGTAGACGGCTGTATTGGCCTAGCAGGAAGGATCAGCCACATTCTATTCTCTCTATTCTTGGCTGCAGCACTTTGGTTCCAGCAGGAGACTCATCTACTCTGACAAACCCTGTCAGATATTTCCAACTTCAAGCACAGTGCTCTTTTTCAGTAGATAAATAGACAAATGATCATCGATAAGAAGTTTGACAGGAGTGAAGCGCCTGATGGATGGACCGATGGACCAACATCTGGCTTCACTCTGAGTCCAAAAGCTGCAAGAAAATTCTATTCTTAAAAAAAGAGTTTAATAGTGTGTTTCTTTCCTTCTCTCTTTCTTTCTTTCTTTGTCAACACTTTTTTTTATTAGACTCAGGAACAAGCTCTGACCATTTGTAAAAGATTAACTCCCGCATGTTTTTCATCTCTGTTACACACTTTTGTGAACGCACAAGTTTACCCTTCTGCTGTTGGTTTAAGGGTCAGTTCCCACATCATGATGACATCAGAGGCTCCAGTCTCAGTTGATTGGGTTGTAGCTGTATGATTGTATTGATATATCTCCAGATATGTTCCTTTGGCATGTTATTAATGTCCTTTTCTTAGTAAAGATGATGCAACGGACAAATATTGTCCTTTTGCTCAACATGAGACGTCGGTCTGCCAGCACCATTCTACTGAGCAGTTTCAGGCCTGACCTCAGAGGTCCTTCGTTATGTTTTGCAGCCAAACAGTTTTCAAACCTCATTTCAAAGTCTTATCATCGAGTTCATTGTTTCCAGAGACAACGGACATGTCATGCTCCATTAATGCAAAATGTGTATTAAATGATTCGCAACACCAGCCCAGGTTTAAAGGAAGAATTCTACAATTTGGGAGATATTTGCTTTCTCTTGGAGCGTAGGAGCGATACAACTCTCATGTCTGTACAGTAAATATAAAACAGCCAGGAGATGGTAACCTTAGGTGAGCATTAAGACTGGAAACAGAGGAAATAGGAAACATGGTCAATAAATAATCCCACAGGTTTCTGTTTTTGTACAGACCAAACAAACCAGTGACAATAGGTCCTGGAAATTGGATTTTTTTAAACTTTGGATAGACACAGGTTTTCCCATAATCCAGTCTTTGTGCTAAGCTAAGCTAAGATAAGGCTGTAGTTTCATATTTAAAGGACAGACATGAGAGTGGTTTAAATTTTCAAATCTCACTTTCAGCTAGAAAGTAGATATATTTGCTAAAACATCAAACTATTCCTTTAAAGGAATTTTCAATCCAGGTTTATAGGGCTATGGCCCACATTTAAGAGTTTCTGTAAGAAGTAGAATCACAATGCATTCTTAATGAGATTTAAGTGATTTTTAGCTTCTTGGCAAAACAACTTAATATAGGTACAAAAAGTATTGAAAATAGCACAAATTCTTATATTTAGTGACATTCCCCTTCCTCGTCAATGTCAGCCAGGCCTGCATCAACCCTGGACAGTGAAGTATCCTTTAGAATGGAGTCCTGCTTTACATCAATACTACCAAATGTCTCACAGGATGTTTGCAGAGGGACGTTTTAATCCTCATGTATACACCCTGGCAGCAGTGCTCGGTATGAGCCTCTTGATGGAGATTTGTTTGTTTAGACTGATGCTCATTTTTTCACATCAGCCTCTGGCCGCCTCTCGGTCTGCCAGCGACAGGCCAACCCGGCTGGTGGCTAATGACTTCACGCTTGAGGGGATAGATGTGTTCTTCCCTCAGGGATGACTTCACGTGACTCTATCGACTCTACTGTAGGCCTTGATTGTGGAAAGATTAATATATTTTGTAACCAGCTGGCATGCTCATTTGAGACCACATGAAGGTGACCATTAATTACCTCGTTGGGTCTCACTTCTTCCTGTCTGATTGGTTTACTGGTTTAATTAATGCAAGGTTGTTCTGAATTGTTTTGTCACAGTGCATTGGTGGCAGGCGGCTTTGTGGCAACAGTAAATTAAAAAATGGGCATCAGTCTTCAGTAGAAATCGTAAAGAAGTGTTTTATTCAGGGTTAACCAGCCAGTGCTGCTTGGTGGTCCGTTGGTTTCACAGCTATTAGAGTTTGCTGTGGCCTCTTTTAAAGTTAACCTTTTGGGTCTTTATTAAGTTGTTCTATTTCATCAGGAAACAATGTCAAGTCCTTTGGAAAATACCACATCATTTTAGCCCCTTAGGTGTTGACCAAGATGTTTTTAAACACAAGGTAATAAAATTAGATTCAATTTGACTGCTGATATTTTCCAATACTAACACTGACATTATCTCTTTCTCGAATGCGCACCATTTAGCATTGAACTTCCCTGTGGCGTTGTGATCCGAATTCAAATGAGAATAGGTTCCGTGGTGTTATTACTCAGACTTATTGCTGGATGTGCAAAACTCTAACTTATTGTTTCTCTGTCAACAGGGACACAAAGGTCATCCTGGTCCTTCTGGTCTCCCAGGTGAACCTGTGAGTACTTCAATCCTCTGTTTATGTAAATCATATATTTTCTCTTATGTATATCATACAATATGTAGAATGTCTTAAGCAGTATCCTTAACAGTTTACCACCATGTCGCTACCCTTTAGGTCACTCATTAATAAAAACATAATTAATCCGATAATTGTGATTGTAGCGCCCCCTTTAGGCCATTAAGTGTACGGGGAAAGTGCTAGATTTGTGAAAATGCCTTCTGCAGACCCGTAAAATGAAATGTTTGTCCTAAAAAAAAAAAATACGTGCTCAGTAGTGTCTGAGGTGAGAGTGTGAATGTAATCAGGACATAATAAAATAAATTTTCTGAACAGCAAGATTAGTGCCTGAAATCAAGTAAAATGTGAATTCTCTGGTTTCCTCAGACACAATCCCTCCTCCTGTTCTTTGAAGTGTTATCATGCTGACTAAATCCAGTGCATGCTGTTTGTCTGTCTGCTGGCTGCACTGTGTTAGCTGTATGTCAATGCATGTTTACTCATCGGATAGATGAGCCAAGAGTCGCCAGAGAGCACTCCCTTGAGACTCCACCATGTCTTTCCATTTATAGTTACAAAACAGGAGAGAATGTTAACACAGACACACTGGGATGTTGAAAAAGCGGTGTGGGCTGGTGGGGGATTACGGTAAGAGAGAAGAGACATTAGTTGTTGGGGAATCTTGGCGGGAAAAAAAAGGGAAGGAGAGATTTTTGGCAGAGGTACAAGTGGGCTAAATAGTTTGGACACCCGGAGGTCATTCCTCCTCCTCCTCCTCCTCCTCCTCCTCCTCTCCTTCCTGAGTCCAGATCCTGTGTGCTATCTTTGAGAAGAATGTGCTGTGTCACAAGGAGAAAAGAGAAATGCCATGAAAGCTTTTCATGGCTCCTCCAGTGCTCTCTGGAGACGAAGCACTCTTTTCTGTGGGAACTCAAATAGCACATGGTTTAACATGCAGAACAAGCATTTATTACTGGCCCTGTAATGTTTTTATAGGGTTGTTGTTTTTGTTAATGAACTTAAGTTGTTTTGTAATCCAGTGAAGATAACTGGCGACACCTTGTGCCAGAAAGACATTACTTTGTGGTTACAGAAGGTACTCGTGATTGATTAATAATTTGGTCGAACTTTACGTACATTACTCTTTCAGATACCCATTGAGATTATGCGATGCTAATGTTCAATGTTTCATTACAACATGCACCGTGTGCAACAAAAGTGTCGATTGCATTGTCTTCCTCATAAACTGTTTGAAAAACCAAATCTTAAAAATATTCTGAAAATCAAAATCATTTAAATTGTGTCTGAAATAGCTCCCCTATTTTCTATTCAGTGCAACATAGTTACCCTTTTTCATTTAATTAGACCGTCCAAATTCTGAGTGTGGAAGTTTTACAAGGCCTTCACAAACTCCCAGACTTTCCATGGCATGTAAATTACCTTTAACTTTATAGACTCTGGAGTGACTCAACACGTCACTGACGATTAAGTGTCCAAATCTGGATTTAAGTGTCTCCATACGGTAAACTAATGTCTGTTCTAGAGAGATGTGAATGTGTAAACAATGGAGTGATGTTGGAATCAGTCCATGTTCACGTTTAGCGGTCTTCTTCCTTGCCTTTTAAATTGCACATTTCTAAGTTCTTGAAGATCTACTGCCACCAACTGACGATCAGTGGAATAGGGTGATTTGCATGCACAAATAAATTGCAGTGTGTGCATAGCATAGCACCTGTGTTTTCCTTGAACAACATAAGATAAAACATATACCTTCTTATTAAAAAGAGCACCTACCACTTAAGAACAGAGTTTCTATTAAACAACATTTTAAGTGCCCATTTTATGTCAAAAGATTTAATATATTTCGTTAGCAGCCTTTTAATGAACCTGACAGTGTGTGTTTTTTATTTGCCCTCTCTGGGCTCATTTTGCAATAATAACTATCCTGCTGCACAGTATTCCTTTCATTGCACCAGTACTTCCATTACTATGACAACTGCTACTATGACTACAGTTTCTCTGTGGCCATTTAAAAGATTTTCTCATATAATTTTTAATACTACATTAACATTTTCGATCTCTCGAAGCGCATACATTATCTAGTTTTGGGAGAAACATAGCTGTTGCCAGTGTATAATGAGTGTGGTGAGCTTTCAGTATACTGTACCAGCAGCCTGTAATTTCCTGCATGCCTTCACTAACTAATCCTGTTTTACTCTTCCCATACATGTAGAATCAAATATTCCTCTCGGAGGGATGCGTTCGGTTTGGTCTCACCACAAGGAAGGAATGACGCATGTTTTATACTCTGCGTTGATGAGGATAAACATATTAAGGGCAGAACTGTGCTCACAGTAGTCCTAACAGCATGTGGCTCGACCCCATTATAATGCCTCTCATTGTCGGATTAATCGAGTGGTTTTCGGTGGTAATGCCCACAGTGGCGCCTCTTTCCTAAGGCAACACTGACTCTGCTAAACAACAAATGTACATTCTTCTATAGGACCAATTGATTTTTGTTTATTACTTCATAAATTCAGTGCTTGTTTGACTTTCATTCTGTCTTTTTAAACTTCTTATTGCTATCAGTGAGGCTCCAACAGAAACCATGTGTGCAGAAAGAAAATATGGTTTTCCCTACATAATACCTCTTCCCTCCCTCCATCCTTCACTGCTTGCTCCCTTCCTTTTCCCCTCTTTTGGTCTCCTGCCCTCCTCCAGTGCTGATTTCTCCTCTGTCTCTCTCTCCACAGGGTGAACGGGGAGATGATGGAAGCCCCGGGGCCAAAGGCTATCCTGGCAGGCAGGTGCAGTAAATCTAGTGTTGCGGTGCTGGTTGAGCAGGGCCACACACACACACACACACACACACACACACACACACACACACACACACACACACACACACACACACACACACACACCAACATGGACACACACTTTCAAGCATAAAGGAGGCTTTGATATCGTCTCTATTGTGAATTTAGCTTTTGGAAAATATTTTCAACCTTTTTAAATAAATCAAATTTCAGCTAGTAAGATTCCTTTCTATAAATAGTGTTAACTTAAAGGGATAGTTGGGTTGATTTGAACTTGGGTTGTAGGATGTACTTATCCATAATCAGTGGATCGTGGTTGGCGGGCCTCCATCTTGGAGAAACAGATTGGAGTACTAGTACATGAGCAAAGCAATGTACTGCTGTGGACAGGGGCGGCAATGAAAAAAAAAATACAATTTTATCCTATTTCAGCCACATAAAGGACAGGCTCACCAAAGAAAATCAATATCAGTTTAACGGTACGCTATATTTAGAATGTATTTTTGACCTGGAACTGAAGTGAAAATTTTATCTTTTGACACCGTTTTTGTAAATGGAGTCTGGTGGCTCCGAAGAGCGTATAGATAAGTTTCACTTTCAGTTCAGAAAGGGCTGTCTGACAGCAAGATTTAGTTGTGAAAACACTCTAAAAATATAGCTTACACTTCAACGGATATTGATTTTGTTTTTTTGTAGGTGAGTCTGTCTTTCAGGTGGTTAAAATAGATTTTGCTGCTGACCCCGTCCACAGCAGTATATTACTTCGCCCCTGTGTCAGTTCTCCTGAGTCTGTTTCTCTAAGCTGGGGTTGCGCCGACCTTCATCTACTAGAAGTTATACACTTACTATTGATAGTAGCTCGTACAACCCCAATTCAAGGCACCTAAACTAAGAAATCAATGCTAGTGAGCACTGAGGTTTATCTGCATTAGAAAATGTTTCCTTAGCTTTAAAGTGGCCCTATTATGCTTTTCCACTTGTTCCCTCTCCTTTAGTGTGTTATATATATTTTTGTACATGTAAAAGGTCCGTAGAGTGTAAAACCTGAAGTCCACGCCTAAAAGGAGTTACCCTCCCCCTCAGAAGCTCCTGAGCGCCTTAAACGGCTCCATTAAATTCTCTCCTTCACTGTAACTTTATGAGGTCACAATGTTACGGAAGTGACGTAAAACTCCTTCCGGCTAGTTTGGCCCTCAAACAACAAAAGAGAGAGACGGAGCTGAAGCTCCGGAGGAAGAGTTTTTTGAAATGTGAAACGTTGACCAATCACAACAGAGCGGGCTAGCTGACCAATCAGGGCAGACTTTGCTTTCTGGAGGGAGGAGCAAGCGCTACAACGGAGCGTTTCAGAGAGAGGGTGAGAAGAGGTGCTGCAGGACATCCAGGATGAGAAAAACAAGGAGGATTATGAGCATTAACGCATGTAAACATGTTGTAACTGTAACTTGAGATAAAAATATGCACCCGGAAAATAGCATAATAGGGCCTGTTTAAGCAAATTTAAACTCCATAAATAGCTGGGCGACTGCTTGATCACTTGTCCACTCCTGAATTGTTTCTGATAACGTGGAGTTCCCAGTGTTTGCCTCTCTTACTTTGGCGCACTTACTGTGTCACAGAACTCTGATCCCTATAGACACCTTGTGTGTGATGGATTAGGTTTTACAACGCCCTACCATCTGTGGGCTGTGAATCACCAGCGCTGTGAGTTTATGTCGAGGCGTTGTGCTTTGCTGTGGGGAGTTCTCCTGAGCTGAGAGTTGATCTTTAAAGGTGCAGGGGGGGAGATTTTCTGTACTGGTGGATTTGCTGACAGTGTCTCTGAGAAATTAATGGATGTAATTAGTGGATGTTGCTGAGAGGCACAATGAGAATAGGATTCTCCCCAAAAATCAAAAAATTGGAATAACACATTTGCTTATCATCAAGTAGTGAGAGTTTACTTTTTTAACTGATTGGATAACCTCAATCATGAAAATATTTTCCTTTGTTTTTCATCTTGAGCACTTTCACAGCAGCACAAATGGAAGTTCTGCTACATGTTTGTAACCATAGAAATATGTTTTGTCATGTGTTACATTTAGGGTTTACCCGGGCCTGTAGGGAGAAAGGGGCCAAAGGGAGACACGGTAAGTAAATGTTGGAAAAATGAAAGCTACGGAATGGATTTGTGTCATTAAACTCTTTAGAGGCAGTATGTTTGGTAATAAAAGTAAATAGTGTAAATCTCACACAGTTTTGGTGTTTATAGCCCCCCTTTAGAAAGACTTTCTCTGTTTACTTGTATGGCATTTTCTCGTCATGCAGCCTCGCTCAGCTTCCATTGAAGGCCACGAGGGGAAGAGAGGCATGACTCTCCTCTGTGTAGTAAAGCCTCTGAACTTTCACTTTCTTAAACGAACTGTGAAATGCCTGCTAAACGAATTACCTAACCAGTGTGGGTACATAAAAAAAGCCAGCGTCATAAACGGCACTCTTCTGGCCCTGTTAACTCCATGATGATAACGACAGATGGTTTTGTTAGTATATGTGAAGTGCTGTAGGAGCAATTAACTCTGGCTTTTCTTGAAATCCCTTCCGTGCTTGCTCTTCTTTTTAACGGTAGCCAAATATCATAAAACGATATTGCTCTGCTGCCGAGCATAACAGTTATGCATTCAGACGTTAGCTTCGCATTAAATGCCATTTGTAATTTGTGGTCGCTGCCCTTTTCGTCCACTTTTGCCTCTATTTCCACTGAGCAGGTTTGGCCCGAGAGTTCTTCAGAGATCCCTGATGCGAGGGTATGTGCCCTTGGACTACATCGTGGAAGCCAGCACCATGCAGTCCATGGGCATATACACTTGCCTCAAGGCTTGGCACTACAAGACCACTCCACCTGCAGCAAAAAACCTGCTGTGCTACAGTAATAGATCAAAGCATCACAGCTGAAGCCTTGTAGAAGTTCTTTTTTTTTAAGACGTGTCGGTGTTGTTGACATCTAACAGTTCTTCAAAATGTCCATCATCTCTGCTCAGTCTCATTGTCCACCTTCTTTTTCCTTCTTCATCTGTCTTTGGCTTCTCTGTGCCTCCACTCCTCCATCTTTTATTCCTCTCTCTAGGGTCACATAGGCATCCTTGGGCGTTTTGGCCTTCCTGGTCCTGATGGTGAGAGAGTGAGTATTAGTGGCTGCTAGGTTGAGTTTGGTGACTGTCCACAGATGTTATATAGGAATAGTTTTAGGTTTTAATTGAAGCACTGTAGGCACACTTAACCAAACCACGCTCCCTTTTACTATATTAGATTAAGCCTAGTGATGAAGACAACCTACATCCCAACCTCTCTACTGTCTTAGATAAAGTTAAAATGTACGAGTTGGATTTAAATGTACACAAACCCAGCCAGGACTCAAACTCCCATGAACCTCCAGGGTAGTCAGTCTGGTCAGTTGTTACAACTTGTAAGTAAACCAAGTCACAAACTTTACGATGGATTTCCATGAAATTTGAATTTACAGGATGATCCTCAGAGAATAAATTGCTTTTGTAATTCTTTGACATTTCATTTAGCACCAATAATAACAGGTCAACATTTCCAGTACGGCAGGATATTCCTAAAAGTCCTTAATATAATCTGTCAATCTCAGCTGTGCTTTGTTATGATTGCTCACAATACATGATATAAAGCCAACATGCTGAGGTTGCATATTGAATGTTAGCAAATGAGCATACTAACATAGCATTAAGGTCAAAGATCAGCTTATTGAGGCTGACAAAGTAAAATTCCGTCCCATGAGCATTAAGCCACAGTAATTTGACCCTGAACCTGACAAGCTTAGTCTGATGTTTCCTAAAATTGGCATCCTACAGAAGATAAACTACTATGATTAAGATGAAAAAGCAATCTCAGCTCAAGGTCCATTTTAGTAGCTGCTTTAATCTTTAGATCTATAAAATGCTCTTGCTCAGCAGACATGAGCAGACTTCTTATTAATTCACATTCAACACAAATGTGTTAGTATGTGCTTGTTTTTATCAATATAGACTACGTAGCTGTGTATCACAATATCTCAGTATATGTTTTTATTACGATATGATTCCATTTAAAGACGTACAATTATCATATTGAAATATTGCCCAGACCAATTTTAGAATTTCTTATCCATTTTATCTTAAAAGTGGATTATTTAATGCTGAAGATCATGATGTGATAATATTGAAATCTCCGTAACAGCTACTGCTGTTGCCAAGATCAAGAATAAACTGTGAAACCTAATATTTTAACCTTTTCCACCCTGGTTTTGCGGATCTAAGAATAGAGAAGTTTCTTCTTTGTTTTTGCTCCGTTGGAGCATCAGTGCCTCACAGGGCTGATAGCGTGGCTTAAGGCTTCTAGTTTAATCCAATGATTTCTATGTTTATTTTAACATCGATCTTCTCTCTCTGTCTCAACTGTGTTTTTTCTGTTTCCAGGGAATTCCTGGTCTTCTTGGGAAGAAGGGCAAGATGGGTAGGCCGGTAAAGTTTTCTCTCAACATACTTCTCAGAGAACATTTGTAATGCAGCCTCATGAAAGTGAGGGTTTTTATGTCTTGATCTTTGGACTCTTACTGTAGTGTCGAGCTACTTTAAAGTGTATTAAATGAGCATTACTCTGACATAAACCTCTCCTGGTCTCAGTCTGTGAAGAAAAGTTGTGCTAACTTCCACAACGGACCAGTGATGCCAGGGATTACTGGCCCTCTAAATAGTGTAACTGCATACAATGGAAACAATGTTAATGTGTCAGCAGATTCAATTTGAACTCTCAGTCAGATCCTTTTAAAAAAAGAACTGGCCTCATTTTATTGTCAGTAAATCCTCATCTATAAATGGTAAATGCTAATCTTCTCTGGCTGGGGTGGATTAGGAAACATTGTACGTTACAGAGTGTATTAATGCGCTTGTTTTGCACGGGACTGATATAATAATGTGATGTGTCAGTTGTGGGTTTGGCTCTTCAGAGTCTCGACCCGCAGATCAGAGAAGTATCTCGTCATTGGCGCCTGGAAGTAAATTTCCCATCCTTCCAGGCTTACATGGAAAATACCAATACAGCACATGACCACTTGTGTAAAATCTGCTGTTTTCCCAGGACTAATCTGGTCGCACATGTTCTTTCTGATATTATTATGCAGTAGTGGTCAGTGACAGACCGAGGCCAAGAAAAAAAACACATAATAGCCAAATCATGAGCAAGACGTTTCCCTTCCTCTGTGGTGAAAAGTGAGGTCAGTGACTTTACGCAAGAATGTTTGATCCGTCCTGAGTCAGCAATAATACCGTTAAACAAAATCAGGGAAGACACACAAGAGAAGGAGCCGGCGTGTTTGATCCAAAAGCCTAAAACAACCTGAGCCACGAGAGACTATATCCATTTTAACGGTGATTAACAGCTCCCTCCCTCCAATGTTAACTTTATGGATGGAAAGTTTTTCCTTTTCTCAAAATCTAACCACTGCTATAGTTTATGCACAGCAGAATGGCATGATTTCCAACAAACCAATCACATAAGTTAAGTGTCTCGCCAGCCTTGATGAAAGTTAATATAAATATGAGCACAAACACTTGCATGTGTTTCTGATCAAGCCAAGTCCGTTATTGAGATTTTCTGAAAAAGGCACATTTTTCCACATTTCCTGTGGGCTTCATGCTGCACCAATTACGGCTCATTACTTTGTCCGCATTTGACTAACGTTGTAAATCAGCAGCCTGCCACACAAACAGTCCTATCTCTGTCATCTCTTGAGGTCTCCATACTTTCATTTGATCCCTCCCTCCTCTGTCTGCAGACAGACGACGAGAGATCCCTCTGTTGTTCTGCCCGTTTCTCATGAATGTAACCGGAGACCACTGTAGGCGAGTGCTGAGCCTCGATGTGCGGTCGGCTGTATGTTGACCTTGGCCCATTGACAGACACACGTTGAGCATGTGGCCTCGCGGCTGCATCACACCTCTTGTTCTGCCTCTATAATGGAATTACAAGCCCCAAGCGAAACAATAAATAACAAAAAGGACGCAGTCATCAGTTTCTGTGCCAAGCGGCTTTATTCGGTCATTTAGACAAGTCCTGGGGGTTTGGATCCGCGGGCTGCCACGCGTACAAACACACACACAGACACTCGGTTGCTCGGAAACAACTCAGCCGTGGAATTTCCTGTCGGTCTCCCAGGAATGAAGCCCCGGGAGTGCGTTTGGGGGGGGATTTGCCTGGCTTAAACTTCTGTTTTGGGAAACACTTTGTGGATCCCCTGTGCACGGGCCGATAACTTCACTGACAAACCATGTGATGTCTATATAAATTCAAGTGTTTTGACAGTATGAACATGATAAAGCCCACTCAATTTTCCCCCTCTGGTTACGTGACCATCCTGTTTGTTTGTGTGCTCAGGGGTTTCCTGGTGACTTTGGAGAGAGAGGACCTCCTGGCCCTGATGGGAACCCAGTAAGTTTTATGTGAAAGTATGCAGATGAATGCCCCATTTACTCACTTAACACTGTGCAGATCTTTATGTCGAATTACACCGGACTGAGATTTCACCATATTTTCGACTAAATGTAGAACAATTCATATAAAATGCAGTACATTGTTTTATTATATATTCCTTTATGGATCCCCATGGGGGGAATTCGAGTGTTGCAGCAGCTCAACTACACAGACACAGACAATAAATACACATACTATACAACTACACAGACAATAAATACACATACTATACAACTACACAGACAATAAATACACATACTATACAACTACACAGACAATAAATACACATACTATACAACTACACAGACACAGACAATAAATACACATACTATACAACTACACAGACAATAAATACACATACTATACAACTACACAGACAATAAATACACATACTATACAACAAAATAAAGATAGAACAGAAATAAGAATAAAAAGAATAAATAAAAAAAACAAAATGTACAGATATCCACATGGGGGGGGGGGGGGCTGGTCAGCATGTTGACAGACTGTGGTCTCCGCTGTTGTTGTACAGTCTGATGGCAGTGGGCACAAATGAGCGTCTGAAGCGCTCCGTCCTGCTCTTTGGTAGAATCAGAAAGAAATCTGAAAGAGCTGCCCAGCTGCCACAGTTCCTCATGGAGAGGGTGAGAGGGATCGTCCAGGATGGCTCCGAGTTTGGCCTTCATCCTCCTCTCACCCACTGACTCCAGACTGTCCAGCTCCAGACCCACCACAGAGCTGGCTTTCCTCACCAGCTTATTAAGTTTGTTGGCATCTCCAGTCCTGATGCCACCACCCCAGCACGCTACAGCGAAGAAGAGGGCGCTGGCTACCACAGACTGGTAGAAGGCCTTGAGCAGTTTATTGCACACATTGAACGACCTCAGCCTCCTCAGGAAGAACAGCCTGCTCTGTCCTTTCCTGTAGAGGGCATCAGTGTTGTGTGTCCAGTCCAGTTTATTGTTTATCTGCACACCAAGGTTTTCTACAAGAACTTTCAAACACACTCATGAATGAAGCGGGCTTTCTTGCATGTTTTTTTTTTACAACAAGAACATTTTGTTCCTGCATAAGGCTGACTGTGAGGTACGTCTGTGCAGTCTCTCAGTAACTCACCAATGATAATCCATCCTGATATCTACCAGAGCAGCATCAGCAGTTCCACTCACCTCACCTCCCCTCTTTTAGTTTGACCCCTCACTGCTCAGGGTTGTGATTGGCTGACCTCCGAGAGCCTCCTCCAGGCCTCATTTCCTCGGCCCTCCAGAGGGGAAGAGGGGTTTGTTCCATTTGGCTGCATTCGTCTCCTTTCATTCATAGAGGAACAGAGGAGGCGACAGGAAGGCCACACTGGGCTATGTGTCGTCCGCCTCTCCCCTGGACGCGTAGCTCGGAGAGGATGTCGGCATGGCATGTGGCTGCGGGGTAGATCGTTTGGAACAAGCCTGTCTTGACTGTCAAGTGCCAAGTGCTCACTCGCTATGCTTAAAATGAGTGCAGAAACACATTGCTCAGGCTGTCGGTGGAGGAAAACACTTGAGAACAAACAAAAAATAGAAACACGCAGTTTGAGTTCATGTGTATTCTCTTCCTACAGATCTACACCTCTAATCCGACTGTGCGTGTGTTGCATCTCTTCTTTATCCATATTTTTTACTTCCATCTTCCTTTCCCCTAGGGTGAACTGGGATCTCCTGGCCCATGTGGAGTTTCTGGTCTCATTGTGAGTGTTCTTGTATTTTTTTCACTGATTTTATAACTTTAAGTTCTGTGATTTTTTCAAACACTTTGGTACCTTTATGTCTTGTCTTTTTTTTTCTTCTAGAAAACAGCTTTGTAAACTACTGTTTTGAAACGTTCTATATAAAAAAAGTTGTTCTCTATTCTTATATCTCCTCCACATCTTTCTATTGAGACATTCCGCTCAGAAAGTAGATGTTTGTCGTGCATCATGAGCATTGGTCTTTGAGACGTAATTCATCTGGACATTCAGCGTTTTAAGTGTGTGTTTTGTGTGTGTTGATGTGTGCAGGGAGACATGGGCCCTCTTGGCTTCATAGGCTTTCCAGGAATACCAGGACTCAAGGTGAATGATGCGTTTTCTTCGTCGTGTCTCTGTCTGGTTTTGGCATGGATCCTCTATAAATAGGGTACATTTTGATTGGTTAACCAGAGTGTCTCCAAGTAGCGGTTGAGCTCACTTTGACAAGACAAAGTGACAAGTGGTTGGTGATTAAATTATTCCACAGCCTGAGTAAACGCCTGCACTGCTCATTAATCACGGTCCATCATGTCATCAATCATGTTATTTTTTATTATTTTGCTTCCAAGGGAGTACCTGGAAACCCAGGGGAACCAGGACTGAAAGGTGATAAGGTGATCTGCATATGTCTTTTATCATTACTTACCTATTTTGTACAATAATGCTAAAGTTGACAAGTCACAAAATTGTATTTCAGACTGTTGAGAAAGCTAACAGATAACTCAACACTATGATGCTCAACTTGTGTAACCCAGCACTCATGTGGTGCATGCTTATTGAATAATCTTTCTTTGCTAAGATTTTGATTTTTTTTTTTATATTCTATTGTGTTTCCTCAGGGGTATGTTGGCTTAGCAGGGGAGCCAGGGGAGTTTGGATTCCAAGGGGACAAGGTGCGTCTATGTTTGTATGTGCTCAGGTGGTACACTGGGTCGCCCATGAATAACAAGATTAGTGTGCAATGCTCGGCTTCTCCTATCTGTGCGTCAGAGTGTCCTTTAGCGAAACACTGATTTCCAGATTGCTTCAGATGAGAAAATGTGCTGTGTTTATGTGCATGAGTTAACGAATGGAAACTTCTGCTTTAAAAGCGCTATGAGTCGCTTTTTAATATTTTCTTTTGTTTTTTTTTACATTAAACCCCCTTGTTTGTCTTGTTGACTTGTTTATTCTAAGATGATTTTTGTTTTACAGGGTATGCGTGGCTCGCCTGGGTTGCCAGGTCCTGCTGGAAAACCTGGACTACAGGTATTTTCAATCCTACATTCGTACTCTTGAGTACAAAAAGAAAAGTTGAAAAACTAGATTCTGGCATGGAAATCCCATAGAAACATGCAGGCACATCCCACTGATTTTAATACAACATAATAAACTCTACATGTATTCAACACCTAAAAGGAGCTTGGTGCTTTATTAGATTCCATCTACATTGTAAAGCTTTCCTTCATATAGAGATTATATTTATTTCAAGCAATTTCTTTTGATGCTTAACTTCTTTGGTTGCTTGTTTGTTTTCAGTGGGTGATTAATAAATGAAATAGAGTACTGTCTATCCAATAGACACAGCTCCTCTACAATGCTCTTGTGAAAACTATTTCTCCTATTTTTCTTTAGCTGCTCTTTAGCTGATAAGAATGTAGTTCTGAAAGCATAAAGGTGTGCTCAAATGGCTAAGGAAGGCTCAGAATGCACTTTGAAGAAAATAAATGCCGGTGCTCTAAAATGGGTGGTAATCTACAAATGTTAACAAAAAAATACTTCAGGCAATCATACATGAAGGAGAACTTTGGTCTTAGAAATGTATGTTATTCAAGCTGTGGCATAAACAACCCAGTCAAGAACAGGGGCACTAGCAAATCCCCAGTGCATATGCTGCTTTAGCATTAAGACTAATCCACCAACGTTGGCACTAAAGTGTCCTTAATATGTTGAGTGCTCTCTGATCAGATTTGAGATTCCAGCATGGAGAACCCGCTCTCTCAGTGGCCTTACTTTTTCCATCTTACCATCACCGTCTTACCTCAGCCACAATGGTTGATTTAGTATCGCGAATAATGAAGCTTAAAGAAAAAGAGATGTTCATGTAATTTGCATATACAGTACAGTGAATGACCTAGAAATGCACAAAGAAGAAGCATTTTTTGACAGTTCCTATGAGGCTGATTTCCTGTAATTATCAGGGTTATCTTAGATCACTTTGGGAACATGACACACAATGCTCCCGTGACAAAACATTTATGGAATAAGGTATATGGTATTGTCTATCGGTTTTGGTTATTTTGAGTTTTCCGATCTGCTTGATAACCGTAAGATCATTTGTGATATTTCTTAGGGCAAACCTGGAGAAAGGGGCCCTGATGGTTCACCTGGCCCCCCTGGCCTAGAGGTATTCACTAAGTATTATGTCTTGACTAGATGCATTATATGTATCTTATTGTTGATACAGTGTTGTGTACTACAGTATGATGATGAAGCTGCGGTTCATTTCCTGTCATTTTCTCAGGGTTTTCCGGGGGACATCGGCCCGCCAGGACAAAATGGTCCCGAAGGGCCCAAGGTTAGCTGAGTGACGTTAACGCTTTAGATATGAACTGTTAGTGGGTATAAGTGAAGTGAAAGTTCACTCTCAGTGTTTCATCCACAGGGAAAGCAAGGGACACGAGGTTTGCCAGGTCCAAGAGGAACACTTGGTCTTCAGGTGGGGTTGACTTTACATATTTTCAAAATGAATAAAACATAGAAAACATTTTTTTTTCTCTGCATGACCTTTTGGTGACAATTCTTCTATTCAGGGTGACGAGGGACCGGTTGGGACCGTTGGACCCGCTGGACTCGAGGTGAGTGCTGATTGGATAAGCCCTACGGCTTGAGACCAGTTAGAAAAATACAATAACAGCTATCTTTTAGGATCCACACACAAAACCGCAAGAAGAGCACCACGTGTCTCTGCCTAAATATAGCTTTGGAGGAAAAGAACTCTGACCTGTTGTTGACAGTTAGTCCTTTGGCTGACTGATGTCTCTTTTGTTGCAAAGCTGTTTTGAAAGACCTTTCTATTGCACGCTGTGTACTTATATTACCAGATTGGTCAGCAAGTTGCTATGATCTTTACCATCATAAAAAGAAGCCCAAACAAACATGTATAGTTTGTTTGTCAAATTGTAACAGATGACGGTGATGATAAAATGAATGAAGATTCATTTTAAGATGAATGCACAGAATAAGGAGCCATTTTTTACCTAAATCCTCACAATAATTTATTATATTGGTATCTACTCAGGTGTCCAAATTTGTAATGAATTTTTGAATAAAGACGCTATAAAATAACTCAAATAGTCCTCTTTGTTGTTTGTTTTTCCAATATCTCTACCAAACAAATATTTATATTCTCAATGAAACATTCTAGATGAAGAAGCCATGCAAGACAAACTTAGCTTTGAACTGTTCTGTGTAAATAAACTCCACAGTGACCAGCATTGTGTCTACTGTTGGTTTGGAGTCATCCCAGGCTTAACAATAGAGAAGACTTTTCCAATGAAGTTCTCTATTTTTGCCAATGCTTGATTCAATGCGGCCTTCTTCCCAAAATTTGAACCCACAAGTGATTACTGAAAACAAACGCAAATGACCTGTGAGTAATAAGGAGCCTTTGATGCTGCAAATGACTCTTTGTTTTATGGATCATTAAGTTCCTCAGAGGGATGCTTTTGTTTTGGCATCAACTGTTGGTTTTGTTTTGTGTCACGGCCTCGGGAGGAGGCAGGATATATAGAGAGTTTATTGTTTAGTGGAGCTGCAGTACACTTCTCTGTCATTTTTGCTTTCTGCTCAGGGCAGGCCGGGGAGGCTGGGATTCCCTGGACTGACAGGCCCAGACGGACTCAAGGTCAGACCCGACAGTCACACATGTCATCCTTAAATGAACATTCTCTCCCACGGCTTTCATTTATGATAATGTATCATCTGTATATGTGTAAATTAGATGTTAATTCCCCGTTACCACAGGGGAACGGCCCCTCCGAGCACATTTCAACTGATTTGAACTAAAAACGAAAGGCATGAATAAGTTTGTGATATGCTAATTGGCTGCTCTGCTGTAGGGCGAGACCGGGATAACTGGCGAGGTTGGAAAAGTTGGCGAGAGGGTAAAGGCTTTTTCTCTCTCTTCTTTCTGATGATTTTCTGTTTGAAGCTCACTGTGTGTCTGTTTTGTTGGAGAACCACAAAGCTGTGCTGTCCATTTGAAGGAATATAACTTCAATACTTCAATAGAGCTAACTGTTGGAGAACCACAAAGCTGTGCTGTCCATTTGAAGGAATATAACTTCAATACTTCAATAGAGCTAACTGAAGTAAGAGACAGTTAAGACAATATGTTTTTTTTCCTTCAGGGACTACCTGGTTTTGTCGGGCCTGTTGGAGCGATGGGCATAATGGGAGAAAAGGTACGAGCGATTTCAATTTGTCACAATTTGGCAAGTATCGCAAAATGTTGTTGTACAACTTTGATTTTTTGCATCTGTTAAACTGCTCTCTGTTGATGTAGCATATGTTTAGTGCTGAAACAAGAAGTCAATTACCGATATTTTAGAATCATGCCATCTGGTTCCAGCCTCTCAGATGTGCATATTTGCTTTTTTCTGTATTGCGTGATTGTAAATTAAAAATGTTTGGACTTTTTTTTGTAATTTTATGTTTTGTAGACTGGACGCTTAATCATTTAATCTATCAATAATGAATCAATGTTCCCCTAATTGTGGCTTTTGGCTCTCCAGGGGGATCGAGGCAAAACAGGTGCCCCAGGGCCGCCAGGTGAAACGGGGCCGATGGTAAGGAGTAAGTCTGGACCCCGTCTCTCGTACCAGGGGGAATTTCAATTTAACATACGCAAGGGATGGGGGTGGGATTTATATGGAGAGACAGATTAAAGTTATTAAACAATAGTCATCTAAAAGGCAGATAATATAAAGTTTACTCAGAAATATGAGAGCTCATTTATAATTAATTTGATGAATCATATACAGCAGATATGATTTGAGTAATGTTGTATCCGTCAGGGTCACACTGGAATACCTGGAGAGACGGGGCCTCCTGGACTGCAAGGGATCCCAGTAAGTTACTGATATCAATGTCATAGCTTCATGTGCTCTGAATTGAATCCAGACAATACACTGGCCTGTTGTGTGGAACACATATCTGGATCTTTTCTGATACTTAACGCCAGGCTGAAAAATAGTGTTTCTCTCTCTAGCTGAAAAGACACATGCACATACTTTTGTTACATAACTTATGTACTAAACTAAAACTATTTTAACGCAAACCACAACCTCTTCCTAAATTTAGTGGTTTTGTTGCCCAAGCTAAAAGTTGTTTTGTTTAATTTCACAACATTAAGTCTCACTTTCACACGCGTCTGAGGTGTTAGAATGACAGTCATAACCACTGATAATGCCCATTTAATAAGTTGATAACATAAAAAATGGGGTGTTTATTGCACTTCTGACCACATCCTGCATCATTTATAGGTATTGTTGTCAGAAATGTGCTGTGTTGCCCTTGTGACATCCAACACTGATGTCATAGTTTACTGACACTGCCCTGAAGTTTTAATCTACATCACTGCAGCAAAGGGAGAAGTTGAACCACTGGAGTTCAGCAAAAATAAGATATTCGGCTCGTGTTAATTACTCTTTAACAAAAGTCCATTATTGACACACTTTATCAGTCTGACCTCTGTAAAGTCACTAAGAAAGCAACCTATCATATTGAATATTATATCAAGAAACTTAACTGCTGACTGCTGTTGGAATAGGCTTGGTAGAAAGTTAATCAAGAAGAGAATGAAACTGAGACAGCTTTGCCTTTTATCTTAGTTTGTATAGTTTGCTACAGTCTAACTCAAAGAATACTTTTTCACACACATTCAGGGGCCTCCTGGTTCTCTTGGATCCATCGGCATCAGAGGACCCAAAGGCAGCGGGGTAAGTTACTTTAATCTATGTTATAACATTATACGGATCGCCATGACATTTTGTTAAGACAATCACTTTCCCTAGCCTCGGCTCACTTTTTGCTTAGTGCTAATCAGCAAATGTTAGCATGCTTACTCTCTGAAGTAAAATATTTTGGACATGGTAAACGTTATACCTGCTAAACATCAGCTTGATAGCGTTGTCATTGTAAGCATTTAATAGTCGGTCTTATCCAAGAAAACCTTCATTTTTTCTTTATAGGATATCATGTGTTTTTCATCCCCAGCAGCAGCAACACTAGTTTATTTGCAATAAAATGAAGAGGAATTGTGTAACGTTCTTCTTCGTCAATGAAGAGACCATAACGAGCACAAAGCAGAGAAACTCTAAACTTATCAAAGATAAATAATCCAATTAAATTAAACCATCCACAGATATTTTTATATCTTTGAAGTGCAAAGCAAAAACACCAAAGCAAGGATTGCTAAGCAACCCTGTCCAAAGAATTAAAAAAAAAAGACCTAAAAAGAACAAAGTACTAAATATCTGTATATAATTACAACAATTTGCATATGAACATTTGTTGGTAATGCACATCAATTCTAACATCCTAAGAGGCTTGTTCAAACTAAACACCCTGGTTTCTGAACATGGAAATATGTATATGTGTTTGTGTGTGTGTGTGTGTGTGTGTGTGTGTGTGTGTGTGTGTGTGTGTGTGTGTGTGTGTGTGTGTGTGTGTGTGTGTGTGTGTGTGTGTTGCCGTGTCTACCAGCTCAGGATCATTCCAGTGTTCGCTGGCTTTTCCATAATTGAGTTTTCTACTTTAGGAAAATCGCCCATGGTTGCACAGCAGGATCATTGGACTGAATGAATAATTGATCTAACATGAATAAGTGGTATAATTAAAGCATTTCATCCTGATTGGTTTTACACGGCTCCCCTGATATCACAAGCAGTCACAAGTGTAATATTTAATAACTATAATAGCTGAATATTACATCAAGGCTTTGGAAAATAGAATTAACACCAGGATGATTAAACTCCAGTCTCCGTATTACATTGTCTGAAGTTATTCCCAGTCAACAAGAATGGTGGGAAAAACCAGTAACAACCTTTTCCTGTTCCCAAAGTTATGCAATAAAAAATGTGATATTGCCTCCCCCCAAAAAAGAAGATAATGGCTTTATTCTTCAGGACACACATATTCAAAATGCGGTTTGTTTGTACTCCTAAAATAAGTGAGGTAATATGTGCAGCACAATAATTGAATCAGAGGACTCAAGAAAAGTAGTGACAGCTATTTGGAGGATGTGTCCAATCCTATTACTTTTACTTCTTGTTTTCTCTCATATCTTGTTAGTTTTATTAAATTTAAGTCAGTCGTACTTCAACATCTTGTCATGCTGAATCTATCAAAGCTCCATCCAAACTGAGACCACTACATTTAATTGTGATTCATATCTCAGATATGTAAACAAGTCATTTCCATCATTTATTTTTCAGGATTTCACTGTACTCTCCAGGGGAAACAAGTGGGAGTGTTTCTACCTAAAATGCCTGCTAGTGTTGAATTAATCTGAATTTCTATTTTTTTATAGAAGCAGGAATGGATGGTAAATGTCTGCAATATAAAACATGTCGATCTTAAGTCATATAGTGAATTGTTTTTGTTTTAAGTGACAATTACTTGAATTAAAACAGATCAATCCCCCAGTAACAAAAAGGCATATATTATTTAAAGTAACCTGGAAAAAGAAAAAGTTATCGACTCTTATGTCACTCAATATGTAATTAATTGGAATATCTTTTAAAGTGAATTGAATTTTAAATTCTCAAAAAACAGTAATCGAAAAAAACTAGCAGAAAAGTACCCGACAAGGTCAGCTTTATCTATGTCATGATTCAAAATACTTTTGATGGTCAGACAGCTTATTAAAATTCAATCATATTCTCAACAAATATCTTTAACTAATTCGTCTGTTATTGGCAAGCAGCAGTGAACATGTCCAGGCCTTATATAGGTAGGAGCTGCATTCTGCTCTCTTTTTTATTTTTCTGTTTGGATCCCGATTATATAAAGATGCTTACATGAACAAACAGCAAATAGACACAGTCAGTCCTCTAATGTTTCCTGACGGCGAATAGTTTGGTTCAGTTTCATAGGCAAGGATGAATCAGCTGCAGGATTGGTGACCTTTTCCCAAGACGTCTTTACAATAAGCTCAGTGTGCAGGCGCTGCCAACTGTGTGTGATCGTGGAAAGATGGGGACAGAGTCCACACAGTGCTGGGTGGTCATGCTTCAGAGCTTATTCGCAGATGCCAAGTATTTGCAAAAATAGCCACAATCTTTGATGGTGTCTCTCCGATGTGGCCTCAACCACATAAAACAAAGAGAGCTGCCCCCCAGGCTCCATAATGGCAAAGAAAATGGAGATTAAGTGACCTCATTTATTGACTTAATATGTAAAATAACGTCTGCCTCAGGTCTCTTAAAGGCCACATTTTCCAAAGCTATTCCTCAATGACAAATTTAATTTCTTTTTATAGGGTCCAAGGGGTCCTGATGGGCCAATGGGGGAGAAAGGGTCCACCGGAGTAAAGGTGAGCACATGGTCAGAAAGTCCAAGTTGGGAACTGTTTATAAATGATCATTTTCAGAGTCTGAGATTTTGTTCCAGTTTGTGGCTCTTGATTGATAATGTTACATTCGAAAAATGCGGTAGAGAAATATACGTCCTTCACATCTCTAATTGCATACATCAAGTCCATCCCACTGCAAGCTGGGATAAACAAACTGGCCCTATTTTCTGTAACAGAGCAAAACAAAACAAAAATCAGGAGAACTTTTTTTTACAAGCAGCTTTGTTGAGCAGACTGTTATTATTAGCTATTTTTAACATCTAAAGAAACTTTTAGAGGACGTTCTTTGTGAGCTGCAAATCTAACAACAGAACCTGAAATCAAAGAGGACTAAAATATTGATGGTGCTGGGTTTGCTTGGCAGTCAGGAACATTTTAACTCTGGGGGATTTCAGAGAGCTCAGTTTACTGAGTTGGATGTTTTCTTTGCAGGGCCCTGATGGTCCACCAGGAAAGTTGGGCCTCCCCGGGGACATGGTGAGAAAGATTGTGCTTCTTTACTTTCCCCTCACAACAGTAACAGCACCATTAGCAGTATTAGCACAATCCTGGTTATATTTGACCTTTTCAAGTCCTTAAGGATTTAGTGTCTAGGATAAATAGAGTGTGCTACTTTTGTGCTAGTGAAGAGCACAGTGACCATCTCATTAAAGCATGCACAGTGAAGCAGTCACACAGCAGGCTTACTGTCACATATAGCATAGGTTCATATAAGATATGGCACTTCTTCAGTCATTTCTGAATTTAACCACTGTTGTCTATACCTTACAATAATTTTTTGTTTGTAAGGTTATAATTTGGTGCATCCTCTAAAGGCTAATGGGCTCCTGGAGATATTTAATCAGTGCAAAAACCATGATTTTAATGATAGATTAACTATTTTAATAATCAAGTTATAATTTATAATTATTTTACTGATTTAAATGTACAAATTATATCTATATATATTATTACTACTACTACAACTACTGCTATTATTATTATTATGAGTATTATTATTATTATTATTATTATTATTATTATTATTATTATTATTATTATTATTATTATTATATGTAATCATATGTATCATATTCTAGTAACTATTATAGGTGCCAGACAAATGTAGTGGGGTATAAGTATATCGGACATTGGACAAAATGGAGAAAAACTCAAGTTAAGTATAAGTATATTAAGTCAAGTATTTCATTACATTACAGTCATTTAGCAGACGCTTTTATCCAAAGCGACTTACAGGAAGTGTATTCAACATAGGTATTCAAGAGAACTACTAGTCACCAGAAGTCATAAGTGCATCTCCTTTCTTAAACAAGCATCTTAAAGTATAAACCAGAGCAAAAGTATATTACTACGTAATTGCAACAGACTAATACGTATAATAAGTGCTAATTTCATTACTTCTCACAACTGATCAATTAAAGTCATTTCTTAAGTAAGGGTACCAAACATTCATCACTTGGTAATTATGTAAAACCTAAAGGAGGACACACAAAACAGTGAACTCAGGCCTGCTGTTATGCTGACCATGCCTCCTCAACCCTCCATTAGTTTGACATGTAGAACTTATTTTCCTCTTTGTGTCATTTTGCTGCAGGGGAAGCTTGGCGAGCCAGGTGAAGCCGGGCCAAATGGATTTCCAGTAAGTGATTGGGGCTAACAGAGTTCTGTTTTAGGTCAGTCTTGATTTTTGGGGGGATGGACTCATTTTGGGGAACAGTGGTGGAAAAGTGAGGCCTGTGTGTCACACGTTTTACTCCAGTGGGTGTTGTAGCGTTTCATCATGTCTGTGAACACCAATAGTGTCTGTATAATAAACCCCTGAACTCTTTTCAGGGTGTTCCAGGACACTCTGGACGTCCAGGGGCCAAAGGAATTGCAGGAGAGCCAGTGAGTTTATTATTTATTTACATAAAATGTTGGTTTCATATTTGAGAATCTGAATGTCTTTTATGCCATTTTTTATGACATACAATACTATGACATTAAGCATCAAGCATACCATGACATACCATGCTGTGACTTTTTTATGACTTATATGACATGATGAGTTTCTGTTTCAGTTTTTAATGGCATACTATACTTTAAATTATGTTTTTGTATGGCGTGCTACTCTATGACTTATTTTATAACAATTTTTGACATTTTTCCTGGCATACTGTATACTTTGAGATTTGTTATGATATACAATACTATGACAGTTTTTATAACATTGGTTAAAGATTTTCTCAAAAAGGACTGCTATAAAATTACACTTTTATGGCATACTATACTAGAATTTTTTCTTTTTTCTGACATTTTTATAATCTATAATGACTTGTGGCTCTCCTGCACCTACTGTGAAGTCGTCTTCTTTCCCTTGGACATATAAACTCAGAATTTCAACTTTTACACCTTTTTATTCACTGCTTCCTAGAATCACATATCCTGCCCAAAACCTTGGACAACCTAATATATTTTCTCTCATTCTGCCCAAATCTCACACAAGCAGAGAAGTAGAGAATCTGAGACAATTTGATTTACACCATCCCCTTCCTAGAGAGGCAGCTTTATTGTAGCCTGAATGTGTCTCTATACAGCAGGCCTGTTTCCATCACTTACAGAAGCTTTGGCTCAGTGTTTTGAAGGCTGTTAGCCCCGCAGATTAACTTATCTCTCCAAATAGGCACTTTCTGCCTGGTTCTTATTTCTTTTCACATTTTTTTCCTTTACTGTCACTTTCAGAGGCTATTTTTCCAAGATTAGAAAGTCCTCGTAACCTTTTTATTGGGGCCTCTGCTTTTGTCGCCGCAGGGACCAGCTGGGCCACCAGGAACAATTGGGCCACTGGGGGCCATGGGGCCATGGGTGAGCTTGATCACACAGCTGGTGTAAGAAATCCATCGAATTTTACGATTGGCACTAAATACTAAAGGCGGTCGCTGTTTTTGACAGGGGCTGGTGGGGAAGGCTGGAGAGACAGGACTGCATGGTGAACTGGGAGAGAAGGTAAAGATGAGGGCGGAGCACCTCATGTTCTATGCAGTCATATTAGTGCCTCAATCTAGAGAGGGAGACTATGCATTTTGAGAGAAAAAAAGAATGCACATAAATTAGATTTTGTACAAAATTTAATATCAGGCTTAATGGTTGCTAGAGAAATCGGGGAAGCACAAGGAGAGTGTTAAGTAACTGCTAACTTAGCTACATTTCTTATTGAACTTCCATGGATGGCCGTTAAACCAGGTATTTGACCAAAACTACAAAAAAAATATACAAAAAAGAAATCATCCATGGTGGAAGCAAAGGTTGTACATCAAGAGATACAACACATAAAAAAAAGTGTCATAACCATCGTGCTTCTTCTGCTGACAGGGTGACATCGGTCTACCTGGCAACATCGGGGAGCAGGGTTTGATTGGCCAGAGAGTAAGGAACCCACTTTTTCTTTCCGGAAAGTTATGAGTTAAAGTGTACTGAATTTTTTTGGCAAACCCTCAAAAATATTTCAAATTAGACATTTGTTATTGCAACATTTGTTTTCAAAATCTACTCTCATGCAGTCTTGCCAATGTTTGTCTTACTACACATCTGTTTCTGCTCCCTGTGATCACTGTTCTCGTAACACATAAAAACATGTTGCATCCATGATATGTTCATGGTTTGTCTCTCAGGGTGAGCCAGGCATTGATGGGGAGGCTGGACTAAGTGGACCTGATGGAGCCAAGGCAAGTTCAAAAATAAAAGACATGCTGACTAATAATTTGATTTATTCTTCCCTTTAAGTGCTTCTTACTGTTTAGACCCACGGCAAAGGAAATAAACTTTGGCTGGTCATAAATTTTTTTGTCAATAACTTCAGCACCGATTAATTATTTCCCGATTCTTATGTCTGTGAACCCAGGGAACCCTCCAGTTTATTGTAGCATCTTATTGTAATTTGTGAGATATTGGCCTGTGTACAGTTGGAGCTGCATTGTGTTGACGCTCAGTGAAAACAGATAGCAGGGGCTATTTCAGGAGCTCTAAAGTCTGGCAAGTATTGTCACAGAACAACAACAAAAAAAAAAAAAATGAAAGATGGAAAGTACAAAAAAACCTGGCGATTCAGCAGAGCCACACTGCTGGAAGTATAGCTGAAAGATGCACAAACAATGTTTGGCTGGGAGAAGGTGGTTAAATGAGCACAGAGGACAGTGAGGATTAGAATAGACTCAACCTGAGCGTGTGCACGGCGCTGTGCTGTGCAGGACGTTTTCTGTTAGTCAGGAGGGTAAACTACTTTGAGGGGTTCTTGGCCGCAGTGCAGCTTCTGGATGGAAAACGGCAGCCCAAGAGGAATTTGCAGCTTGTGCTGTTAACTGTAAACTGGGGAATAAAAAAATAAATAAAAAAAATCAGTGTGTTGTCATGATTCATCGTCCAATTACTTGGACAAATTTAAAACAGAAATTCAGCGAATAATTAGAGGATTTAAACATTATTTTTGCCTCCCTCCAGCAGTCTGTAGCAAATTCAATTCCGAATTCATGTTAGTGAGTCTTGTCATACGGCATAAGCCTGTCAGTTGCTTCAGAGATAACCCATATTTATTTCTTAATACATTTCCTTTGGGTTGGCTAGGCTGAGCAGGGAGACAGAGAGATAGAGAACAAAGAGTCCAGGAAACAATGTGGAAACAAACAGTTTTTGGATAAAAGACTTGAAATACAGCAGAGACTACCGAGGATTTAATGTGAAGTCAAAACTAAAAATGTGTCTTAACAGACAATCGAAGTACAGGTTTGTCAGGGCCTTGTAGACTCCATGCTGTTCACTAGAATATGCAGTTGGTGGGACCACACAGCTCTGGTTTTCATCCTCTCTCCCTGCCAGTTGTTTCTCAGTTTCTGTATTGAATTACCTTTCTCCCTCTTCTCAATTCTCTGTCCAGTCTTGTTTCTTTCTTTTTTAAATCACATATTCCCACTTGGACACTCTATTATCCTTTTTGGTTTCTTACTCTTGTTACACAGACAGGCCATGCCATATATTTCCCGTCAGTTGGACGGATATCTACAAAACTGCTTGTTTTCGCTACGAAGAGCTGGTTTTCCCAGTGAATCCGCAACAAATCTAAAGTCCACATGATCAGTTCGGGTCGGCTCACTTTCAGGCAACAAGCGATGCACCTTGTACAACATTTTAAGTTCTCCCCCGTCCTCCCCTGAGAAAACTGGAGACAATTTAAGATTTTATTCCTAAACCTGCTGCTGCCCAGATTGGTTGCCTCTAAGCTCTATACGCTACAGACTGGACTCTGCAATCACAAGATCAGACCTTACTGACTGTTCCACTATCAATATGCAAGAATGTGGGTGGCCAAGCTTCGTTGCTTCTATGTTCTGCCTCACCTGGATTTGCAATGACCTTTTTTTGCAGGACTTAGGTCAGATGTTAAAGTGTAATAACATGAAATCTATAAACACACGCAGACCTTTCATTGCTATGTTTTCTTTAGTGAAGATTGTTTGTCATTTATGCATTTAGTTATTTATTTTTTGACTTTGGAAAAAGGTTTTCCTGGATATAAATACATTTTATTCCAGTGTATTAAAGCTACAACAGGCCAAAATCCAGGTTTGGGTAACTCATTGTATGTTTTGTATGAAGTGTATCACCTTATTCAATGGATGTTGCTCTTCTCAGGGTGACAAGGGGGATGCTGGTCAAGAAGGCGCTACAGGAGACAGGGGTGAAATCGGTCTGACTGGAAAGGAAGGACCCGCTGGGCCTCCCGGATTGGTCGGTGTCATGGTGAGTGTCTCAGCAGCAAACCCCAAATTTCATTCAATTCCCATGAAGAGACGGCTCTTTTTGTCCTCTTACAAACCCCTGTTCGATTTTCTTCTACCAGGGTCAGGAAGGTAAACCCGGCAAAATTGGTGAAAGAGGAAAACCAGGAGAAAAGGTTTGTCAGTTCACTCGCTTGGGGCTTAAATACACCTTCCGTTCTCGGATGTTTGTCAATTTGCTCTTTTGTCCAAGCGGTTGAATGGTTCTCTGCTGTAGTGGTAAACAAACAGTAGCAGGTCAATCACCTCCACAAGCATGTCAAATAGACTTTCAGTAGCACGTGTTTGAATTGCCAACAACTTTTGAGGTGAATGTGTACTCTGCTCATTGATGGCCTCTCTCCAGGGGACCAAGGGTCACCAAGGTCACCTGGGTGAGAACGGGCCTTCTGGTGAGCTGGGAGAGATGGGGTTTGTCGGACAGAAGGGAGCGAGAGGAACCATCGGGCCAGTGGTGAGACATCCACAGATAGCTTGAAGGATTGCTTGGTTGGTGATGGATTTGGGCTCAATGTATACATATATATAAATATAAATGTATTTCCCCAGGGTGCTCCAGGGAGAATGGGCCAACAAGGAGATCCAGGCTTATCAGGTTACGAGGTAAGAACAGTGATGCAATAATGTGGGATGTTATAAAAGGGAGGGGCCTACTGCACCTCCAAACCAATCAAAAGTCTTTAATCTGCTGTCTATTCATAAATGTTAAAACCAGTGACAGTCAGCATTATTAAGCCTTAATAATAATGGCCTATATGATACAGTGCATTGAAATATGAATGTCATGTCTATAATGCATTATAAGCACATTCATAAGACATTTAAATGCATGTAAAATGAATCCCTAAATCATGCATGATAACTTATTACAAGGTTTATAAAGTATTTTAAGTGGTGGGCATCATTTATTATAAAATGTAGTATTCATAATGCTTTATACCTCATTGCCAAAGTGACAACAGTGTTGGAAAGAAGAATCTGATTCCTGGGTTACACTGCACATTTTATCTACCCTAAAGCATTATGAATGCTAAACTTATAACACATTACATCCATCATTTATAATACTTTATAAACGTTATAAAAGGTGTCACAAGTTGTCATGCATGATTATAAACATTCATAAATACATTATAATGGCTTATGAGTTAGCTTACAATGCATTTTGACATGACTTAATATAAAGTATGTACAAAACTTTTTATCTTTAATGTTTAAAACACTTACTAGTGCATGTACAGTGAAATATCGGAAAGCCCAAAACAAGAAGGTTACCTTGTTGACAGGTGCTTTACCTGATGAACATGTGATGCTGAAACGTTTTTTTGTTTGTATTTAGTTAATCTTTATGGGTCGATTTAGCGTGTATGGGAATTATTCTTTTTATATTATTTCTACATTTTCCATCGAGAAAATTCTAAGCACTCTCAAAACCCAAAAGCTTGGATTGATTTTTGGAAGGTGTTTCATCTAGGTAAATATTTCAGACATTATTGAATGATACTATTGACCTGCGAACAAAACAAATACAGTGCCTGTATTGTTCTGGTGTTGATGAATCACAGGCCGGATCTCATCTGCTGGTGTTTTGTTCAGTCGGGGGGGATCCTCTCCTCTGATGTGCAGCTTTGGTTGATTTGATTTTTTTAAGTGCAGGTCGAATCACTAGTCTTTCTTCAGCCAATGTTCTCATGATTCTGTGTAAACCATGGGAAAAAATTACATCTAATCTTGATTAATGGCATTGTGGATGGATGTAAAACTTTATACAATTTCAATTATTATTGTCTTAAATTTGACTACTAGAGGGCAGAAAGTAGACACCAAAACAATATTTGTTTTGTTCTATGGAGGCCACACAAGGACATATAAGCAAAAAAGAAAAAAATAGTAAAAAGTGTTGATTTCTAGCAAGCCGTGTCTGCTTGCAGCAAGCTAAATGTACCTCTCCTCCGGCTTACCGTACCAACGAAGAAGGCCCTTTATTTTTGTCAGTTCTAGCGCGGTGGAGAAGCTTTTCATTATCAGAGGATTTTTAAGAAAAAGCTTCTTCTTACTTCTTTTGTATCTCTTTTGTAAGAGATAATAAAAAAAAAAAAAGAGGAAATTACAATATAACTGGTCATTATCTGTGTGTGCACATAATCTATTCTGGATAAGACTGGGGATGAGAAATCGATCATGGCAGAGTTGAAACCACAGTATAATCAAATTGTTGACACATGACTTGACTGATGGATCCTCAAATTGCATTCTCCATGGCAACGAGAGATTAAGTGTTGATTGATGACATTGGTGCGTTATCAGTTTCCAGAAGTTTTTCTCCCTGTCTGTCTGTGTGTTTCTCTACATTACCAACACTATATTTCACACAGTAAATTGGCAGTGAAGGCTTGGAGATTACAGTCATAAACTCTTCTTCTTTTCGTAGGGTCACATGGGTCCACAGGGCCCTTTGGGACCTCCTGGGCCAAAAGGTGAAAAGGTACATAACAACATTTACTTGCTTTTTCTAATAGTCTGCACTTTGACTGTGTCTAATGAGCTCTGTAGACCTGTAATGGCTGCATTACTTAACAATGTAAAACTGCCGTGCAGCTCGTTGTCTTGAGCGGTCAGTCTTTCTGATGCAGTGGTACTTCAGTTGTGTCCCTAATTAGTGCTTCCTCCGTATATCTTGTCCTTGCAATATTCTTAAAGTCATCCATAATTTGATCAATAACATGAGCTAGGACACATCCAATTAACTCAGTGCCGTCAAATACATATAATTAGCCAAGCACCTGGTCTGCTCATGATTTAGGGGATATTAGCAACATAATTTGTGTTTATTTGACAGGAGCAGAACAAAAAGGAACACACCCGCACTACAGTTTAGTCGGACACTAATTTGCATTTTCTTGTCCCTGGGCAGGGGCCATCTGGACGGGGATATTTGCTACTTTCTCTTTGCCAAATATCCAAAAAATAATGGCTGTGCTTGCTCTAATTAAATCAGTTTCAAGCTATCACGCTGTTTGTTGCAAAATGTATTATTGTCAATTGAGAGAGACAGGTAACCTTGGCACTAAAAACATGCTGCAGATAAATACACATCTGTATCACCGTTATATTAAAAGCACTAATGCTACAATATATTGCTTTCATCTCTGTGAGTGTCAGCTGTGCTTGGCCCCCCGGGCCATCAATAATTATTCTCCAACTTTTAGATGCCTGTTGGGCTCTACATTTATTTATTTTTCATATGACACATGCACCACACATGACTCTTAAAATCATACACACATCCGTAGTTATTGTTTAATGAATCCCATAAAAACCCTGGAACAGACATTGGCCCTTGTTTATGTGCAATGGGATGATTGTGGGTAATAGCGCATGTAATGATTTGCCATTTGTATAAAGAGACCAGGCAATGTGTTTCCATTGTTGAACTATTTCAAACAAACCAGTCATTGATTTTGCAAAAATCTTCTGGTTTGAGGGTAATTCCATTGACTGTGGTTGTGTGTCTGTGTCTATATTGCTTGTTTAGGGCGAACAGGGAGACGACAGCAAGGTAGAAGGTCCGGCAGGTCCCCAAGGTGACAGAGTGAGTTCCTTACATGGACCAGCTTTTCCTGTGTTGTTTGTTAGCGTTGATCTGGATCGTTTAATTCATTTGTTTCCATATGAACCCAGGGTCCTCCCGGAAATAGAGGAGAGAGAGGAGAGCCCGGTGACAGCGGACACATTGTAAGTTAAATTTAATAGAATGTACACATTGCTTTTGATTTTAGGTAAAGTGTCAATTACATTCAAGTGATATCTGTACATTGACACGCAGAAAAATAATCTTTTTTCAGGGTCAAATAGGCGTCGATGGAAAGAGAGGTGAAGCTGGTGCTTCAGGGCTTCCTGTAAGTATCTTAATTATGTCTCTTAAAATGTAAAACTGTTATATATACTGTGTCTTATTGTCCAAACACAATTAGAGTCATTCAAATCAAACAATAATGATCATTTTAGGGTCACGCTGGGCCAAAGGGACAACCAGGGCTGAAAGGATCCAAAGGTGACCAAGTAAGGACATACATGTAGTGGCATGATTTCTTGTTGTTATTAGAAAACTCAATTACTCAATGCAATATTATTGGACTGCTTTTACATGCCATGCAACCGTGTAAGAACTGTGAAACATGAACTCTTAATACTCCAGGGTCAGAAAGGAAAATCAGGGGCGGGAGGTGCATCTGGGACCAAAGGACCACCAGTGAGTTGGATGCATTTCTCACTTTATAATCAGACATAACTCACAGTGGAGCGACATGTAACTACTTAAAACCAAAGCAAGCGTTGACATTAACAGTTACGATTGTCTTTCTAAGGGTCCAGAGGGTCCTCTTGGCCCACGGGGGGTTGTGGGTAGGGAGGGACCTGAAGGCCTGCCTGGCATGGATGGACTGCCTGGTAAAGATGGAACTAAAGGAGTCAAGGTGAGGACACTGTCATTGGAAAAGAAAACCAGCTCTCATTGTTGTTCACCAAACAATATATGATAATAAATTATCTTTGAATCTTCTGTGTTAAGGGGGAGCAAGGAGAAGACAGAGAAGTGGGATTACCTGGGAAACCTGGGCAGCAGGGCACAACTGGTGAGACGGGGCTTCCTGGAAGTCAAGGCTCCTATGGACCAAAGGTGGGAATGATGGGTGGACAATTTGTACTTTTTTTTCTCTTAATTTTAGTTGCTTAAGATAGTGTGCAAAGTCTTGATCTGAATGTTAAGCTATAGCACAAGCCTTTTTTTTTTTTTTATAGATATCAATATCAAGTGGAAATTGCCAACTCTGCTATAATCTGCCCTGCTTGCCTTCCTTGGTGCTGTCTTTATGTTTGGAGTCTTTTCTAATCTCCAATGCCATCATATTTCTATAGACCTCATTTCCACAGCAATAATTGTAGAAAGTTTGTGTCGCAAATATTAATGAGTTGGAATGGTCTTAGTTTTCATGGCCTCGAACAATGTAATATTAAAGTTCCATAAGCATAACAGTGAGAAACACAGAGAGGCTTTATTTATTAGTATTAGGAAATGCACATGGTTAGGGAATAAAGTTGCATTATAATCAGGTCATATGTTGGTGATCAGCGTGCAAACATTTATTGGATTTGCATAGCTGGTTATGAGATAAACTCTTAGTTTGGTTATTCTGCATATTGTAATAATGAAACCTTCAGATTTAAAGTGGCAGCCCATTTGAGAAAAGAAGTTCCGTTCTTGGCAGTGGTGCGACCCCACTTAATGCAATAGTAACTGTGGTCTCTGCACTAGGGGCTTATACTGGTGGGTCTGGTGTCTGTTTGGAGGTTACTTTGGCTGGAGGATGTGCATATGTTTATGTGTGTTTGTGTATGTGTGTGTTCTCCAGGGTGAGAGGGGTCTTCCTGGCCAAACTGGTGCTTCAGGGAGAAAAGGCTCTGTTGGCGGGATGGGATTGCCAGGAAAACAAGGAGAGCAGGGACCTGAAGGACAACCAGTGAGCACTGATTTTTGAAATAACTTAAATTTCCTTTACTTGACAACTTTTTCCTCCTTTTTCAGTAAAGAAAATGAACAAACTTTCTCTTCTCTGTTCATCAGGGGGATGCTGGTGAACAAGGATTTCCAGGGGTGCTGGGTCTGTTTGGACCAAAGGTATGTGCACCCATTAAGCTCCACCCACAACCAAAACGATGAACTTCAGCTCAGACTTGTACAGTTTCCGTTTTACAGTCTGAACAAAGTTCATGAGGGGGGTGTGACTCCGAATGACCCGAAAGCAATTTCTGGATATAACTCACATTTTGGTTGAAGTACTTTTGTGAAGTTCCAGCTTTTTAAAATTGTCTGGAGGTACATTACATTATCTTGTCTTCAGTGAAAAATTGATATGAAAGCTGTTATGTATTACTGTAACATGCCCCAGGATGACATCTGCTGCACCATAAGTCTGCTTTACTTACAGCACTGCTGCACTATAGATTATTGCCAGCTGAAGAAACAGAACAGGCTTTCCTGGAGTTTCGCTCTTTAATTTAAACCCTGAGGGTGAGCTTGGATATTTTTTTCCTACTGTGGGAGTTGAACAGGAGTGTGAAGCAGATGAGCTTTGTGTTAGTGTTCAGTGGAGTTTAGTGTAATTGTTCTAACTCAGGAGCAATGAGTATGAATAATTGGAGTTAAGTCATCAGATAAAAGTACAGGCTGTGAAACCAAGTCCTGGAGTTATGTTGGATGGATGTAATGCCACAATATTGACAATATTCTAAATAAGAGATAAAGTTGTTTACCCTTCTTTCTTACAAAACTTTTCCACTGTGAATTGTTACATGAATCAAACTTAGGATGTGTTTTTCATTATGGCACTATTACGATAAAAGCACTGCACTGCAAACCATTTATTTCTACAGCTTTATTAGAGTAGATTAAAACTGGTACCTCATGTATCATTAAGCAGTGGGGAAGCTGTATGAAAATGTTACATCTTTCATAATATGCACTAGCTGAACGGTTTTATAGGAGGTTGCCAGTAGACTAATATAGGAGCATTAGGCCATATAAACATCACATCACCACAGTTTATTCTGAAGGGGCATTTTGAAGATCTGGTTTGGGTTTACAGCTCTCTAAGAACAGGGCAACCTTGGAGGAGGTGAGGAGGGAGGAGTAAAGTGCCAATCAGCCTCCTGAGAGTAACAAGCTGAGACTGCTTTCTGTAAATCAAGCTTTAACATTTTAATAATAAAGTGTAATTGGTTAAATGGCCTTGGGTAGTTTGAAACAGTTAGCCAATACATAGTCAAGTTGATCATTGATTAAGCACTAAAGGGATGTTTGTGTTGCAACACATGTTCCAGCTTCTAATATGTACGTTTTTTGTTTGTTTGTCAGTAATATGATTATAAATTGAATACCTTTTTCTTTTCATTCTTGAAACATGATTTATTGATAAATTAAAAAATATCCACAGATTAATCTATATTAACAGCTTTTCTTGCAGGCCTAGAAAAAAAAACATAGAATATATAAAACATATAATCAGTAAGTATGTTCAAATTCCGTAATACATGCTTCTTCAAAGCAAGTGTTCACATTTGAAAAGTGACAAAATTAAGGATACTGAAAAAAATACATTGGCTGCGTTCCAAATCACATACATGCAGTGTGTGTATGCAGTGTTGAATGCAGTATACATGCTATTGGTACATACTACTTTGTCATGTCATTGTGGCTTGAACTTTGACCCTCTTGCACATTGGCTCTTCTGTCAATAAGCCGCCATCAGGCTGTGCTCTCTCTGCGGCTCAGTCGATGTATCGTATCTTTGGCTGCACAGAGGATTGTGGGTCTGAATAACCAGAAAAGCATTCTGGTTTGCATATTGAAAGATGTAAGCGGAGGCAGTAGGACATCCTGGTATTTTTTGGCATACAGCATTTGACTTCTATTATTCCACATGTATTAGGACATACTTAATTGTTTTATGAATGGTACTGTGGGTATTGTACCCATTGGAAAAGTCTATATGCATACTAAATCTAGAGAACACTGTAATGCACGCATAAGATGGAGAACCTGATAACAGCTGCAATCAATTAGAATACATTTTGAATGGTGTACTGAATAACCACTCCAGTAAAACCTCAGAAAACAAACGGATAATGTGTTTAAAAGAAAAGTGCTTTCTCTTCCTGACGTTTATTTGGCAGTCCGAAGTTAGATTTAGACTGGAGTCCATCATAGTATTGTATTTTCTTTAAGTAACTTTGACATTCAGTATACCAACTGTAAAAATAGTACAATGTGGCATTTAGTATTGATGTATAATACAGAATGCTGTAATTAGCATTAGCAGTAAGTCAGTTGTTTCAGCATTTAACATGCTGGTTGCCATTTGCTAACCGCAGAACAGTTTGTCAATGTAACAAATCCTGCTGCTTGTCCAAGAGGTCGACAAAGGTCATTGAATATTCAATATGGGTTTAACCTTTGAACGTACCATATCTTATCTACCGTTATAAACTATAAACATTTGTCTCTCTAGGGACCCCTGGGAGACATTGGCCCTGCAGGGATACAGGGACCAAAAGGGCCACGTGGTTTGTTGGTAAGATGAAGATTAATGGTAGTTTGGTAACTCTGTGCAGTATTTCAGCCAATGCCAGTGCACTGAACTCTCCCAAACCGCACAGTAGCCGTGAAAAATAAACAGTGCTTCATCAGATACTCCATCATTTGTGTCGTCAGTCACCAACTTGCCTCTGCTTTCCAGGGTATGGAGGGAGCTTTGGGCCCCGTTGGCATCATTGGCCCCAGCGGTCATCCTGTATGTACCTCATATCTCATCCTATCTGCCAAGCTTTGTGTGACTTCTCTCTGCTTTTTGGCAGTGATGGAGTGATCCTCTGTCTCCTTTCTCTCCATCAGGGACCCAAGGGTGACAAAGGAAGTCGGGGGGAGACGGTGCGTGGTGCTCTTTTGATGAATCATTTTGTCTGTACTGTGAACACAGAATAGGATACTTAGTATGGAGACGGCGCACCACTCAGCCTCCCTGCCCTCAGCACTTTTCATTTCCTATTGTGCTCCGCTGTTTGTTCTTTACACTCACAGTGACACTTAGCTGCTGTGGAATTCCTGTCAGGGTGATAAATGTTGGCTGCATGCTCATCACAAGCCTTTAAAGAGGTCTGTTGATAGTACATAGGCATATTTCACATGCTCAATCCCCAAAAAACGCCAACATTCATGTATGAGTTTGCTGGCAACGAATTGGAAATACAGTGTATTGAATTGGCACAAAGACAGGATTACACTGTGCATGATAGAAGCATATCTCGTCTGCTGTCAGACTCTTTCCATTATTGTGGGATTGTCCACTTGTAATTATTGATTGCTTTTTCTTTTGTTTCTTACAGGGGTTGCAAGGACCAAGGGTGAGTAATTATTCATCCCTGTAGCTAAATCATTATTCTTTGCACCGGCCTGTGGTCTGCTCAGCACTACACAAAATCAATCGACTACTTTATCATCTTGTATAAAGGCCAAGTTCTGAATCATTTGAAGGCTAATGCGATGTTGCAATTTTTCAGGGATTTAGTGGCCCTCGTGGACCGCCTGGACCACCAGTAAGTTTTTGATTTTGCTTTGATGTCTAGACTTGACTGTCTTAATAAGTGGGGGAAAAAAAGAGAATAAAGTTTGGCGAAATGGGTTCCTCAATCATTTTTGTAAAATCAAGATCAAGGGGAGCAAATTTCAGAAGGAAAAAAAAAGACTGGAACACAGCGATTGATTTGCAGTCTTTTGGAGTGCACAGAGAAGACTAGAGCTTGTCTGTATTATGTATTTATGAAATGAAAAATTTGCTTACCCAAAAGAAAAGTTTTTTCCATAACTCAGATCCAACAGTTTCATTAAATAACAAGTTTTCAGCTGTGGTTTCAGCATCTAGTCTGCTGGAAAATCATTTGAAGAGGAAAATCTAATTTGTGCACGTAAACCCTAGTTAAGCTGTGAGCTTATGATGTGTGCTGTTTGGGGAATAACCAACAACTGGTTACAGACCTATACGATATCCACTGTGATCTGATTCAAACAGATGTTAGCCAGCGGCTCCTCTTATCTGCATTTTACATGCTTTATTTCCTGTCCGTTCATGCCTCATTTCCTGTGCATTCTTAATTGTTTTTGTGCATATCTGCATATTGGATGAAAATGGCAGAATCCACCACCAACAGGGGAGAATAAGATTTGAGTTCTTACAATATACACTGTACAAAACACTGAATGACTGTTTCTACAAAAGTGCTAACAAGAATATATGGTGCATATACTTCAGGCTTTTCTCTTTGGTTTTCAGGGTCTACCGAGTTCCTCACTCTCACTTGTAAGTATGTTTCTCTGTAATGTCAAGTCAGGGTGAATGATGAAATGTTGAGGTATAAACTGAAAAGTATTAAAGACCAGTATGACTCAGAAAGTCATAAAAAAGTCATAGTATAGCATGTCCAAAAAAGTATTGAAATGGCCTTAATATAGTATGTCATAAAAAGTTAATGGAAAAGTACGTCATAAAAAGTCATAAAAAAGCCATAAAAATGAAATTTCACAAAAGATAAGGTATAGTATGTCATCAATAGTCATACAATCGTATGCCATAAAAAGTCAAAAAGTTGTAGTATGGTGTATCATTAAAAGTCAAGGTATACTTTGTGACAAAAAGTCATAAAAAGTCATAGTATTGTATGATAACATTAAAAGTCATACAAAAAGTAAAATCAAAGTAAATCATGCCATCTAACAGTCAAAGTAGTGTATGTCATAAAAAGTATCAGTATAGTATTTAATAAAGTCATAAAAAAATACATATTATAGTATGTCATACAAGTTCATTGTATAGTTTTTCATAGAGTCTTAAGTATTTCATGAAAAATGATACAAAACTCATAGTAGTGTTTGTCATAACTAATGTCATCTAATAGTCAAAACAGTTTGTCATAAAAGTCATTGATAAGTTGTAGGATAATATTTCTTAAAAAGTTAATGTAGAGCATGCAATTAAATTGTCACATAAAATGTTTCATAAAGTGTATCATAAAAAAAAGAAGTCCCATTCAAGGCTTTGTTGTGGTTACCTTATGGCCTTGCTGTCTTCTTTGGCAGAGAAATGAGGCTCTTGGTGTCGCCTTTCAAGTCATCGTGGATTCCGCTGCTGCACTGAGGCCCGAGGTTAGTTCTGAGGAAAGCTGTGCTCATTGCAAGAAATCACAGCTGACAGTTGGGGTCCTAATGGGTGTTATTCATTTGAATGAGTCTGTCAAAAAAGTTTTCTAATCTAATAATGAATAAAAAAAAGTAATAGAAATGAAATTTCAATCAATGTCAATATTTATATTCCAAAGCAGAACCATCAGAACATGGACCTGCTCATGTTGGACCAGGGCACCGAGATCTTCAAGACCTTACAGCATCTCAACACTCTGATCCAGAGTCTTAAGAACCCGCTGGGAACCCGTGACAACCCTGCTCGGATCTGCCGAGACCTCCACAACTGTGAACAGAAGATGTTCGATGGTGAGGAGACATATAAACTGCTTAGTCATCTCTGTGCACATATCCATTCTGCTCTTGTTAATTATGGGCTGTTTCCTCCTCTGCTGCTGCTCTTTGAAAGGCACCTACTGGATCGATCCAAACCTCGGCTGTGCTGCCGACACTATAGAGGTGATGTGCAACTTCACTGGTGGTGGACAGACCTGCCTGAAACCTATCACAGTATCCAAGGTTTGGATCACTTCTTTATTTACCCATTCACTTCAGCTAGACAAAACACAGTGAAATGTAAACTCATATCACTAGATGAAGACTGATGAAGATCTCTTCCGGAGTTTGTTACTTTTTTCTTGCCCCAGACTATAAACTGTAGCTCTTTTTTGATTAAAATCATTCTTGCAGTGAATCTTAAGGCTTCCCATTTAGTCCTGTTGGCCAAGTCACTATCAAAGACACGCTCAGTTGGCAAGTAAACTTCTGGGACCCTAATGTTTTGGAGTTATTCTTCAATCATTTACATTTTGCAATTAAACGCATAAGAACACAAACACAGACGAACTCAATGCCTGAATAAACTGTAAATGAAATAATTCGGACAGACAATCAAACACAATCTGTGATCCAGATAATAATAATAATAATAATAATTAAGCCTTTATTAGTCCCACAATGGGGAAATTATTTCTCTGCGTTTAACCCATCCCGGAGGAGCAGTGGGCTGCAATGAAGCGCCCGGGGAGCAATTTGGGGTTAGGTGTCTTGCTCAAGGACACCTCGGCATGTTGCCGATAGAGGGGTGTGAACCACCAACCTTGTGATTACGGGACAAGCGCTCTACCTCATGTGCCACAGCACATGATAGATGTAAATAATTCTAATTAATTACACAATTGGAGTCTGTTATCAAGTAAAAAAATGAATTTTCACGACAGAGACTCATTATGAGTCCAGTTATTGTTTACATCAGGACTTTTTCAGACGAGCCCGTCTTCCTGAAGCCTAACTCCCTGCTTTACAGTTGGAGATGGGAGTGGGTCGTATCCAGATGAACTTCGTCCACCTTCTGAGCACCGAGGCCGTGCAGCACATCACCATTCACTGCCTCAACACCCCTGTGTGGGCAGCAGGACCCTCCCTGCAGCCGTCATCCAGGGCTGTGATCTTCAAGGCCTGGTCAGGGGAGACCATTCAGGCAGGAGACCTCCTAGAGCCGCTCATACCCCGGGACGACTGCTGGGTAAGCACCGCTGCTCTTCTGGCTACAAAGCAGGACTTTATCCAACAAAACGCACTGTGTATATCAAATGAATGAGAGGCATTTCCTTTCTCATCAAACGTTTGCTAAGCCAATTCTTTTAAAACATATTTAAAATTCAGCATTGCTTATGTCCATGTTTATTGCTAGCCGTAACAAATTTAGGACCTGCACATAAAAAAAAAGAATAATAATAAAAAAGAAAAATGTAATGTTACTATCGTTCAAAAACAATTGGAGGCAATGGGTAACAGCTAACTAGACTGTCCAACATTTAAGAATCCACCTACCTCCACATCTCATGCTCACTAATAAACATATTGTATCTTGCTTGTTTAATTTGTACACAGTAACAAATAAAATAAAAAGTTATGGTTTACAGGGGAGTTAAGTGCTGTGACAATGTCTCATCCACACGTAAAGACTTTGGAGAGACGTGCATGTTACCGCATGCAAAACCATTACATTGTTTTTACATTTTTGTTGAACCAATACAACATGTTAATTATGTGTTAAAAGGTGGATTTTTAAACTTTGGAATGAACCAGACCAGCTGTTTTATCTGCTTCTTTTCTTTATGCTAAGCTATGGTTTTGGTTTTATTCGTCCAGGTTTTGAGTGATCTATTTCTAATATGTCTGCCTCCAACGCAATACAGTGTAGATGATTGGAATTGACTTTGTCTTATCCACAGACCCCAATGTCAGTGTTTTTGTAAAAAAAAAATATATATATATATTTTTTTTTGTGACCTAACACATCCTCCACTTTCAGATCAAAGATGGCCGCTGGCATCAGACCCACTTCATCTTCCAGACCCAGGACCCGAACTTACTCCCCATCGTGGATTTGTACAACATACCGATCAGAGAACGTGGCGCACGCTTTCACCTGGAGGTCGGACCTGTGTGCTTCTTATAGGCCTCCTGTAGAGGGGCCGCGAAATACTCCTCAAAGGGGGCACTGCGTGGAGGAAGGAGGACGGGTGGAGACTAATGCTTCTGTGGTTTCCAGAACAACAGACCACCATTTCCTCCCTGCGAAACATGCTTGGACTGCAGAAACAGGAGGGGGCACCAGAGAAAAGAGGCCCATTGAAAATGCAGAGATAAGACTTCTAGCACTAATCAGCCTATGGAAAACAATAATAAGCTCCTTTTTTTTTCTTTCAGAGACTTGTTTGTGTGATGCAAGACCTGAATGCCCCTTTTGGGAGGAAGTTATATGATCGTCTCACTCTATGTTGTATCATATTTTCTTCACGGGCTGTGACCCAGTTTAGCAAAAAAAAAAAAGTTTTTTTAAAAGAGATCTGTACAGAAATATGGGACAGTTACATCTGCAAAATGCAATAATTCCTATTTTGTCGTTGAAGTATTATTTATACATGTATATGTACTGTATATTGTAATATAAAGTGCAATAGTTATTTTTCCACAGCTTTTAGGCATATACATTATAAACATCACTCATTCAGGTATGCAGTGTGCCTCAGACACACAGGTGCACTGTCTCCAGGTAAGTCTTTAAGAACTTCTAATAACTGTCTGTTGCTGAGAGACCCCCGCGTTTATACCGATGTCCTCACACAAACAACTGCTGTGTGTTGTTCTCCATGACAGAATGCATGGAAGCTCTCCACAGTGTGAACCCGAGAAAAGAGTATCAAGATGCTACCTCGTACTGCACCTCTCATCTCGCAGCGAACAAAGACGTTACCCGATATAATCCGGAGGTGATACGGAGGTGACACCTGGTGCTGTAACCGTCCACACTCGTATGATAAACTCTTGTCAGCTCTCAGCAAAGATATGTCTGTGCTTTATGAAAAAAAAAAAAAAAAAAAAAAAAAGGGAAGATTGTAAAAAAAAAAAATATACACGCAGGCCAAATTCATTAAATTATATTTTCAAGGTATTATTTTAACATTTTCATTATTCTTTGTGCTGTCTGACACTATAAGTTAAGTTTTTTTTGTATCTGTCAAAATGTTAATGTCTATAATTATGCAACCTTTATTATCTACAGTGGATTCTATTTAAATTTTATTTAAATTCTGGTTAGCTTCTCAGTTCAGAACCATGCATCAGTGACATATTTCATGAGTCGTTTAGAGCTTTAAGAATTCTACAGTCTGTTTGTTTTTTTCCCCCCAATTAAACTGTCCTAGACAATCAACTGTATTTCAGGACATTACCATCTGTATTATTTACTGTTTGTTTGTGCATATGTCACTCAAAGATAAGGTGATAATGGTGATCGGTCCAGCCGATCTATAAACTCAGAGGATTTTTCTTACAATACACATCACAACCACGGTACAGGAGCGTACAGTGTTTGATCTGTGCAGACATTTCATGCTGCTTTAATGAAGTCTAATGACTCAACAGGTAATTCAATAAAAGTCTGACACCTTTGTTGATGAGCAGCTTTCATTTTTCTTTTCATAAAACAAAACTTAATAGCAAAGTGAGAAAAAAAAGATGCATTTAAACCGCCTACTTGTGGGAGTTAAAATGCGTTCTAGCTTCCTAATATTCACTTCACACCTGGGACTGTCAAATCCTGACAGCTGACTTTGTAAACATGGAGAAAAATTGTGTCTTTGAAGTTATACCTTGATTCTTTTTTTTTTTTCTGACGACTCCCATAAATCAGTTTTTGTGGCAACTAAAAAAAAAAAAAAAAAAAAAAAAACACAGGCAGACTTGGAGGTTGAAGCAACTATAGTATCAGACTGCTGCATCTTAACATGCATGATCTCATCTTATTTTGCTCTGCAGAGTTCGAATCCAGGTGGTTGCGATCTTTCCATAAATGTATTCTTACATTGATTTCGTGATGTAGTGCTCACTTATGAAAACCAGTTGGGATGTAACACCGGCGCCAACAGGTTGTCCATGTGAAGCAGATGCCATCGCAAATGGTTACTATGCTGCGTTCACACTGGTATGTTGAAGTGCGAAACGTTAGATATTAAAGTGTGGTTGTTCAACGGCACAATATGGCAGTTTATTGCTCTTATACGGCCATTTGTGCCAAATACAGTCTCTGGTGTCAATTTTTTTTTACTGCCAATAATGTGAATATGGTGAATAGAATGTGTTGAATCATAATTCTCGCAATACCTACGTTTCCTGAAGGCAAAAGGGTTGAGGAAGGTCATCAGCCTCCTTTGTTAAGCTGTCACTCATGATTACACGCCCCTCTCAGTTAAAGCCACGCCCCCCCACGCCAGATCAGTTCCAAAAGTCTGAATCTGAAAAAGTCAATCTGAAACTGAAAAAAAAAAATTGAAACCGGAGAAATAAGATTTCAATCTGAAAATAGGAAATCTGAAACTAAAAACTATAATACCTCAAAAATCTAAAAATATATGAAAGTGAAAAATGAAAATAAATATTTCATTCAAAACAATTCCAGAATTGACTCAAAATTATATTCAACCCCAAAAAATTTTTTTCATTCACTTATTTTTATTTTGAATACATTGTTGTTATTTTCAAAAGTTCACAACCGAAACTTGTACTTTCAGTTTCAAATGTTTTTTTCAAATGGCTCCGTAGACTTGGAGGTTTAAGGAACTATATTATCAGGCTGCTGTATCCTAACAGACAGGATCTCATCTTGGGCACATGGCATGGCGGCCCCCGTCCACGGGGAGGTTGACTCCGGTGATGAAGCTGGCAGCATCGGACGCCAGGAAGGCGATGCTTTGGGCCACTTCTTCCACCTCGCCGGGTCGACCGAGGGCATGGGTCTGCTTACACTTTGCGAGGAACTGGTGGTGAAAAAAAGATTGACAGACACTTGAGTGTTTCTTTGATCTATTGCTGACTGGCTTACAGTCTATTATCTCCTGTGCTATCAGATGCTAGGATATGACGGAACCCCTGAAGGAATACATCCGTTTTAGTGGTACCAGTATTGTTACCTGGGCATACTGGTCCTCATCCAGTCCTGCTCTCTTGTGGACCTCTGTGATGATCACACCAGGGCTGAAGAGATGCAGCAGGAGAAGGGATACAAAATACGGTGCATCACACATTTTATTTTCCACAGAAACAACAAATTTAAAGGCTTTTTAAATCAGAAATTGATAGGATTTGTGTTAGCTAATTGTATTTATCCAAAATATGAATGAGGTCCATTACTGAACACGATAAAAATACATAGATGTTTTCATTAAAACCCTTACCAGACAGAGTTCACTCGGACTTGCTTTGATGCCAGCTCTGAAATAAAGAGGAGTCATGTTTTTTTATTGTGAGCTCTTAAACTGCTGAACATACTACATAGTATCAGGAGAAGAAATGTCTCACTCACCAAGTGCTGTACAACGTGTGAACTGATCGATGGCCGACTTGGACATGCAATAGGCCAGCACACCAGGGAACTACAGAGCGAGAGAACAGTGTGTCACAACCCTCACAGAACTACAAGTAACAGAGACATGTAGTGGGTGTAGTTAGTGGGTGTAGTTGTGACCATGTGGCCGGCTGTAATACTCACTGATCTCTGTCCGTTGACGCTGGATACGTTGACAATGGAGCCTTTGGTCTTGATCAGGTGGGGCACGCAAAGCTGAGTCAGGTGGTACACGGATCTGGAGAATGAAACAAAAGTTAGGTGACATTCTGACTAAAAATGATCAATAATATACGTGAACACGGTAAAGGACAGTTCAATGCTAACATCTGGGATGTGATTGAGCTTGTGTTCCTGGTCGATTTATGACATCATGGTCCTCTAGAAGAGAAATATCTGTGGGTGAGGACAACTTTTCACTTCTGAACTGGAATTCTGTATTAATACAAAAACTACAAAACTACCAAATCCACCACAAATGGACACCATGTCTTTATCCTTAGGAGTGGCTTAAAGTCATTGCACCTATACATTCATGCATAGACGTATGGTGTATCAATACAAGGCTACAATATTAATATCTAGATTTAGTCAAGGACGTATGCATATATATATACATATATATATATATATATATATATATATATATACACATATATATACACATATATATATATATATATATATATATATATATATATATATATATATATATATATATATATATATATATATATATATATATATACTATCAATACAATGAGATTCATTCAGAACAGCAAACATTACTATTTTTTTGTAAAATGCTCATTTCCTTAAAATCACCTCCAATAATCCACTCAAAACACTTTGTTTCTTGTCCAAATAATATGGAAATAAATTTCTCAGTAATTTTCAGTTTTGATCATGTGCTGTAACTTAAAAAAATAAAGAAAAATACTACATTTATCAATTCCCAAATCCCTTTTTGATATACATCCATATATCACTTAAGACAAATTCCATTTGTACCTAAGAGGCTTCTCATCTGACAAATCCCAGCTACGACACAATCTGTCCTACTGTAGATTTAGCACTAATATATATTCATTATTTTATGATGTCAGGTGTTTTTCATCCTACCTGACATTGATGTTCATGATCCTGTCATACTGAGCCAGGTCCGTGGTCTCTATGCTGCCCATGGCCAGGATCCCAGCGCTGTTAATGAGGACATCCAGTCTGCCGAAGTGAGCCACAGTTTGCTCCACCATCTTCTTCACCGTCTCCTCGTCAGTCAGGTCTCCAGGAACGAGCAAAGGCTAATAAACACATAAGCACTCGCTGTATTGCATGTTCTCAATTTGAAGGCATCTTTGCAACCGTTTCAAAATCACATTAATACTGAAAGAAATCACTTTGTTAAGGGCAGTAATGTTTGGATGATAAAGTAAGATTATTTGCATGTTTTTAAATGTGTAAGCATGTATGCCATTGTCAGAAATTGACATTGTATATTGTCATATACAGTACCAGTCAAAAGTTTGGACACACCTTCTCATTCAATGGTTTTTCTTTCTTTATTTATTTTGTTTCTACATTGTAGATTAATATTGAAGACATCCAAACTATGAAGGAACACATATGGAATTATGTGGTAAACAAACAAACGTCAACAAACAAGAATATGTTTTATATTTTAGATTCTTCAAAGTAGTTGAATGAGAAGGTGTGTCCAAACTTTTGACTGGTACTGACTATATATATTCACACTTATAAACACCACATTTAAACACCCATTTGGCATACACCCAATTCACATAAAACAAGTTTAATTTATTTTATTTTGAAACTTAATGTGTGAGGCTCTGGTGATTGTAAGTTTATGCTATTATGTTTTTGTGTAAACTCCATTAAAAAAAAAAACATTAAAAGTGTAGAATCTTAATAATTCTCTTAATATCCAACTCATCTTGGTTCATAAAAGAGTGTCAACATGTGTGTACTCTGGTTAACATCTCATAACAGTCACACAGACATCAGTGCACGGTGCAGTGTGGTCATGAACACCTCTGCAGCTCCACACTCGGTGCACTGTTTGGATACTTTCTGCAGGTTCTGCACGTCGCGTCCGTTCAGAGCCAACAGAGCTCCCAGTTTGGCGAACAGGATGCTCGTGCCCGCTCCGATGCCCGAGCTGGCTCCCGTGACCAGGACCACTCTCCCCTTCAGGGAGCTCACCTGGGAAAGGTGTGCACACAGTTACGTCACCTTATGAATTAATTAACTGTATTAAAGTTAATTAAAGGAATAAATTAATAATAAAGATAACAATGCAAAAAAAACCGGAAAATTAAACATAGTACTTACTTTAAATGCGTCTTCTGAGGCCATTTCTGTGGGTTTACATGGAGTTTGAATGGATTTTGCTACTGCCAGCAAAACACGCGTCGTCCACTAGTGATGACGTAGTAGGTGCTCACTGGTTTGACAGTGTTGCTTTAAACAACCCAGCAGGTCTTATGAAGTGGTGACATTTAAAAACATATTCATTTTTGCATGCAGACATTTTTTTTTAAATGATGCTAAAAAAAATGATTCATTATAAATGTTTTATTTAGTACAAAACAATGACAATATATTTACATTGACTATCAAGAAAAAATAAAGATCAGACTCAATGAATAGCAGTGGTGGCGTGTGTTCTTTTTGGACTGAACCCTGAATGTGTATGAACAAGTTAGCCTTTAATTCTTCTTTACAAAAGGATTTGAAACATTTAGAAGGGTCTTAAGGCAATGCAAACCATTTCATAAAATAATAATAAGCATACCAAGCTTGGAATTTGAGAGAGCATACACATGAGTTTCACTTCAAGATTCACAATGTCTTGCACTTCTCCATGGACAGTAGTTTAAGTGTTGACTTATCTAAACTATTAGGTATTTTTTGTTGTAAATGCCATTTAAATTCTGAGTAACACTTATTAGAAAACGCTGGTACAAAAATGCATTATTTTATTTTTTTTACAACAGCTCAGCATTATATTATTTCAGTGTCATGTTCATTGTTGATATCTGGGGGGTTTCTATCTTATTTCTAGTCTCTGACAAGTTATCTATTTGAACTTTGGCAAGGTACTTTACACTGTAACAATAGGATTATTGGAAATATCAGAGTCCAAGTTTGTGTTAAAGGCCTATTTGCATTTTTGAAGAGAAAACTGTCTATCCAGCAAAAGGATTGGCATGAATCATCACGTCCTTTATCCGGGTTTCCGTCAGTGGTCGGAACGTCTTCTCATTGACAGGAAGTTTCTCCAGTTCATCCAGTGTTTCCAGGCCATCGATAATCCTATGAGTGGAAGAGAGAAAGATGCTTCAATCTGTAACTATCAAGCCAAAACAATTCCCCCAAAACATTATTTCCATATCACATAACACCCATTTATCTGTATAAAAGGTTACGTACTTTCCAAACACTGTGTACTTCATATCCAGATGTGGCTGTTTGGCATATGTGAAGAAAAACTGGGAGCCATTTGTGTTGGGGCCGTTGTTTGCCATTGAGACCACTCCTCTTACATTATGCTGAAATAAAAGAGATTAAAAACAACACAAAAGTTACAATGTTAAAGAGAGATGAACCTTGATGAAATATTTGGTAAAACCTTTTGCTGACATAGGCAAACCAGCTAGTTAGTAGTACTCACTTTTAGGTGCTCACTGAACTCATCTTCATATTTGCGTCCCCATATACTTGTTCCTCCTTTGCCTGTGCCTGATCGGTTGAATCAAAATAGGGGGAATAACAAACAAGAAGTGAGGACGTGAATTCTGCCACTTCAGTGTTGATATGCAGCAGCAGAAACAACAATCCCATACCTGTAGGATCTCCAGTTTGAACCATGAAACCTTTAATATTCCGGTGGAAGACGCAGCCCGTGTAGAACCCGCTGGCACACAAAGCAAGGAAGTTCTGTAAATAGTGAAATATATATGTTGGGATATTTAATGTCTGAAGGGGAAAAGATGTGTCAATCTCTGTTTAGGCCTTTACAAATTACAGTCGCATTATTATCCCAAAGGGTGTCTGTAATACATTTTCTACTAAAACTAAATCAAACATGAACATTTTAAATCATTTAAAAACAAGGAATATTAAAGAGACTGCAGTGATGAAATGCACATTTATTGAAGAATTGTACCCGAGTACAATTTGAGGTACTTGTACTTAACCCCTTGTAGACTATTGTCGCGAAGTCGCTTCAAACCGCTTCCGAATTTGTTTAATTACTATTATGCCCAATGTCGCTAATTTTTATATATATTGTATGTGCTATATTAAATTAACAATCTCCATTAATTTAGCATCTGCATGAGAGAAAAAAAAAAATGTAAATAAATTCAGGCAATAAGGGGTTAAAACGTCACATTGTGGAATTTGCATAAAAATGTATATATATTGTATGTGCATTTAACTCCGCACTTAATTTAGCATTTATTTTTTTTTAAATGACTGTACAGTTTTAGTTACATTGTGGAGGCAAATTGCATTTAACTTTTATACTTGTCACATTGTTTGCAGAGTCAGATAGATTACAAAATCTATGCAAGTATTATACTATGATGTAATTGTACCAATTAGACCACTGCTGGGCTTAACAGATCTAATAAATGTCACATTGTTTTAAGATAATCCGTGTAGAAGAAACACAGATAGACGCTTATCCAATACAATAAGTGCAACAGATAATACGAATAATAAGTGCAACAAACTAAATGATGTAATTGTACCAGCAGTACATAAAGTAGATCAAATAATTCACAGCTGCAACATCAGTGATTACACATTTACACCAATATTTATAACTCAATAATATTAATATACATTATTATGAAATGGGCCATTTTGAATCATGAGTAAGATTTGATGTGACTACTTTTCACTTGTTACATTATATTCATATATTTACTTTAGTAAAATATCTTAGTCCTTCTTCCCTCCAGAGACTGTATATAATACAATAATACAACACAACTTAAATGCATTAAGCAGCAGGTTCTGAAGTTCTTGCAGGCCAGCTTGCGTGCTCGTTCATGAGTGAACAGGACCAGGAGCGTGCAACGTGACGTCACCGCTAGCTGACGTCACCTGTAGCCAGAGTTAGCTCGCTTACCTCACATGTCCTCGGCGCCCGCTCACAAAACAGCTCGATTTTAATCTCTCCTAGATCTGTTTGAAGGGTCACAGCCTGTAACAGTAAGACAAGAAACAGAACCATTAACCCCCCCCAACACTGTAACTTTTAGGAGGCAAAGGAATGGCCTTTCATTAGTGTTTGCTAACTAGCTTAGCATGTTAGCAGGTGTGCAAAAACAAGCATGTTCTACTTTAAAAAATAGAAGTTTCTCGCCTGGCTCCTAACAAACAAATACACATTAAAACACAGTATTAGTCTATAGCTTCTTAAACGGTTCTGTTATTTTTTATGTTTACTTATTCAGCCTGGAAATATCCACAATCAAATTTACCATTTCAAACGTTGCGTCTATGAACAAGTGTACCGGGAAAACACGTCCGTCTAGGAACAGTAGCCAGCAACGAATGGTTCCGCAATTAATGTACGGGCTTCTAAAAACCACACACAAGTCGAAAATTAAACTTGTTTTATGTGAATTGGGCGTATGCCAAATGGGTGTTTATAAGTGTGAATACATGTGTATATATATTTACAGTACCAGTCAAAAGTTTGGACACACCTTCTCATTCAATGGTTTTTATTTATTTTTTCTACATTGTAGATTAATATTGAAGACATCCAAACTATGAAGGAACACATATGGAATTATGTGGTAAACAAACAAATGCTCAACAAACCAGAATATGTTTTATATTTTAGATTCTTCAAAGTAGTTGAATGAGAAGGTGTGTCCAAACTTTTGACTGGTACTGTACATCTGCACAAAGCTGTTAACGCTCAATATAAACAGCCAGAATCATCCCGTTTTTGCAGAGGATGAACATTTGTGATGCTGTTGAGACATGGTCAATTAACATCCTACAGTATGTGGCCCTTAAACGCAAAATCGGGGGCCTAATAACCCCCCAAATTTTCCCATTCTGTGGAATGTTTACCATTTTTTCATAGTTTCTCTGCTTTAGTATTAGGCCTACCGGATTTGTTAATGGTTACATGCAACATAAGGCACAAAACTGTGATATTGGTTGAATTTGATTTTTGATACAGGGACCTTGGGCCTCAACATGAGCTAGTCGAGCAAGATGCACCTTGAAGCCTCATGCCAGTTGATTTTGTGCTTAGGTGCATAGTCCTTAAACAGGGACTGATTATCTACCAAACACCAAAATACAACAGAGAATTCACAACATTCACTTACTCAACAAGAAAGATTAGGTGAACCAAGTTTATTTTATTTCTAGTGGATGGTGTGCAGGAAAAGACGGGACACATGTTCGAACAGAATACTCACTGTGACATAATTCATTTTAATACTGACACACTGATGATTTCCTTATTAATAGAAATATGACCACCCAACACTGCATGGTGCCAAATTTGTACATCACCTATGATCGGACTTGAGTTGGGAAACATTGAAAATAAGGATTTTGTACCCAAAAAAAGGATTTAAAGATAAGGAACAAAGATTGACATCATGGGATAAGAAAGCCCTCATCATGCCAACATACACACTGACAACACTCTCACACACACACACACACACTTCATCTGTGCTAATCCTGATGAAGACACACTAATTCTGAAACAGCTCAATTTGTACATGGACATTGAGGGAAAACGCAGAATCAATGTTAAACCAAGTGGTTTCTTTAAAAAAAAAAAACAAAACACATTTAGTTTTAAACCAGCAGTCCTTATTAAATACACCAAACTAGAAAATAATGTATAGAAATGCATATAAAACTGTAACTGTATAAAACAATTGTTTAAATTAATAAAAAAAACAACAGGTGTAATAAAAAAATAGGCAATCAACTCAAACAAGAAGTGAGTACTAGCTGGTTTCCTGAGAAATTTAGTTATATTGTAGTAATACCGAGAGCTGTGAAAATGAAAAGAAAAATAAAGTCAAAGTTATTTTAAAAAAAAAAGGGCGACCACAAAACAAAACAAAAAAATCACGATAACTATGAGCTCAAACTGTAATCTAGTCACACCACTTTACTAGCAACCTACACAATGCATTTTTACCGTCCTGACCATGTACTTGCAGTGCTCATTGAAACGGTTTACAATTGACACGAGGTTCTCTGCTGCGAGTCTTATTTAGAATAGATGATTGTCTTAATCTGTGATGTATTGCTGAGGTGTTCTGGATGCCATTTAAAATGCTCCACTTGGGACTTTATTGTTAATAATTTGTCTTTCTAGGAGTTATTACTAAAAAAAAACAAAAAAGCCTTAAATATTTATTGAATACCTGATTTCTAATGTAATCTCATGGCTGGCGGTCATTCAGTCAAACCCTTCCCATACCAAATACATACAAAACTTATTGTATTCATGAAATTGTATTATCATTTCATTTACCATAATGTTACATGTGGGACAGGTGCTAAAGTGCAAAAGCATTCCTCTCAAATCTCCCAATCACCTTAGTAAAAATGAATGTGACAATAAGAATGCCCGTGCACATTGCAAAACTACATCACAAATAACCTTTAGGTAGTGGAAGTACAGGCAATATTGCACAATATAGCATAATTAAACATGTTACTGAAATAAATGTACACAGCTGAAACTATTCCTACGTTTTTTTTCCAACCTGCTCACTGTACTGTGTATTGCTAGTGTCTAAGCTTTCTTTGCAGTTAGGTTTATTAAAACATAAACTGATGACTTTGTTCTCCGGGTAAACACGAGGACCACTGTATGTGCTGTGCTGTGTCAGAGCTGTGCATTGATCTAGTATTCTGTATTTTTAGCATGGTGCTGCTTACTGTGGCAGAACACAAGTGCAAAAAAATAAAATAAAAGTCACTCTCAGGCAAAAAGTATTACACGTTTCTCTACAAGTTAACACACAAATTAAAACCAGAGAAATAAATGACAAATAGATGACCTGACCTGAAAAGTATGGAGGCCTATTAACGAGAGAAAAAAACAAATTTATGAAACAAATAAATCAATAACATACGACCCAAATGCAAAACTTATGAGAAACTTACTGAGGTAAAAAAAAAAGTCTGATATCCAATTTAGTAAAACAAAATTATAATATACAACTTTTGTAAATTCGACTTTGTGACTGAAATACAAATCTAGCTTTATCTCCCAAGCAGGGGTTGGTTTCCATAAGAGGTGAGTTTATCTGGCACACAAAAAAACACAAACAAAGAAATCCTTTAGACAATAAAATAAAATAAAAAATCCAAAAACATCACTTCAATAATTAACCAAATAAAATCTAAACCCAAACAAATTCTAGATCACTTTGACAAATAAGAGTGGTAGAAAATGTACTGGATAATTGAAATCATAATGCTAATGCCCTTTTGACTTTTCCACTCTATGGTAGTTAGAACCATAGATATATTATAAAGATATAACAGTAGATGTGACAAGGTGAGGCAACAGAAAACAACGCCATTAATTAAAGTTGAGATACCATATGTATCTCTTATTGACCCTAATTTATTACCAGTGTCAGGTATGCTCGTTAAGAGTCCAAAGGAAGTTATGAATGAAACATTAGAAACAAAACACATAAAACAAACAGCAAAAGTGTCCTGTTACTCCTATTACTGGGCGTTGTTAGTCTAATGCAGCTTTAAAGACAATTATCTGCATCTAAACATGGTCAAGAAAACAATCATTTGTTTTCAACTCCACAACAAAAGCAACAGAAATGATACAAAACACAGGAGGGAATTAAAGTTAAGGCAACTGATCTGACAGCCATGGCTCTTTACAAAAACAAAGACTCTTAATCTCTCTTGCCAAATGAGAAATTAATTTGTAGGAAATATAATTTGACCGTACATTAAGTGGAATGTAGCTAGTTTATCATGACGATGAAGTTTCAGAAATTTCGGACCTTATTGCATTGTTTTTTTTTTCAATTCAAATGCATATTGACCTCATCTTAAAGACTCCAATATAGTTATTTAAATAGTTCAGATTAAAGATTGCTGTAATTTCATGCACAATTAATCTTCTCTGAACATTGCATTCATTTGACTAATGCAGTTCAGCATGATTTAAACAGAAAAACTACTAACAAACTGAGGCCAGGTGTTTAGAAAACAGATTTGAAGATTATTTGCAGACAACACTCAACTATCCGTGCGTAAAAGTAGCTCAGTGCTTATTTTCTTAGCCACCACAGACAATAAAAAGGCTAGCATTTCAGTTTGTTTCAAACATATTACTAATGAGGCTCCATTTCACTGTCAATATTGTGTTATCCTGTATAAACTTCAATTTCATGCTTTTGATGCCGACATGACTCATCTCATTCCAAAAACCTTTTCAGCATTTCCCCACAATTTTGTGCAATTTATTACATATAAACAATTTGAATGTAGCATGACCATGAAACAGTTTCTGCTCAGTTCCCACTGAATAAGTTTACTGGCAGTAAGGGTTGGGTATCTGCTCGGTGATAACACGCTCCACTAACTTCATTGTAATATTTTGGAATAAGAGTCCTCTGGGTAGCATTGATTGGAATAATTGATTTTCCCGGCACTGAGTCAAACACACTCCACATCTCTCCCAGGAAAGAAGCCATCAACCCACCAAGACTCATGCCAACCAATGACAAGGCTTTAGTCTCTACAGCACTTTCACTATTAACAGTCTTCCACCTTGACGACATCCTCTCAAACCCCATGATCTCAGATTTGAAAACCTTTCTTGCCATGACTCATCGTTTGTTATCCCTGATTTGTAATTTCATGTCATATGTTAACGATTTTCCGATTTCAAACTAAGCACTAATGAAGGTATTTTTGGGCCCAAAAAAAAAAATAAAAACATGACACCAGAGACCAATTATTTAGGTTAGGTCAGTTGTGGACAACAGATGGAAAGTTATAACACATGGACTACAACTATTCTGGATAAAACTTATAGGATTGCTATAATAATAATAATAATAATAATAATAATAAAACATATCAATATATTATTTGTAGATCTTATCAGATGACTTGTCAATTATTGTGAGTGAGCATATGCATTATTTTTCCTTAAAAAAAAAAAGAATGAAAAAAAGTCAAGAGTTAGACCCTCTGGCCTGTCATGATTTATGACTAATTATATTGCATGTTATGAGGCAAAGGTCTTACGTGATCAGCTTGCTATCCCATCTGTAAAGCTAACAATACTGGACAGATAATGTTAATAACGTATTTTATCTTGATTGGACAAGAAAGTGTGCTCAAGTTATTTTTCTGTCTTTAGCAAAGTCGGCTCACAGTTTTGCAAACTTAAACCAGGAAACACTGCTGATCACAATGGCACTGCTACATTATTGCTAAAAAAAAAGCATCATTAACAAGTTATAATGGAAAGGCCTGAGGAGTTGTTTGCAAAAGAGAGGACAATCAACTGCACAGTTAAGATTTAGGAGAACAACCAGAAGCTATGAGTAATTTGGTTCTGCCCAACTGGAACTGGTTCTGGATACCCAACCTTACTGGCGGTACACTTTCAGGGACTACTTCCTGCTTCAACAAGCCCTGTGGGAGAATGTAGACCTCCTATGCTCCTGTGCCGGGGCCCTATTGGTCAGTAGCTGTTCTCACTCACGGCCACGGAAACCTCTTCAAGCCTGCTCTTTGTCTGTTTTCCATAACTGTTCCTTGACCTCCGTGGGCAGGGTGTTGAAGAGGTCCTCCTCCACCACGAGACCGGTTCTCTTTAGCTGTCGGCACTCGCCCAGCTCCACGGGCAGACACTCCAGACGGTTTCCCCTCAGCTCTAGCTGTGTTAGCCCGGTCAGCTCTCCAAAGCGCGATGGCAGCGACTGCAGGCAATTGTTCCCCAAGTTCAAAGTGCGGAGCTTCTTGCACTGGAACAGCTCGTTGGGCAGGCTCTCAATCTGTATTTCAAAATGGTGGGGGTGTTATGTAATGGGAGAGAAACAGAGCGGTATTAGAATTTGTTGCAAACCAACCATAAAAAGGATTTAAAAAAATGTGCATTCAAAAAAAATTCAAAGTGATGGAAAACATAATTCAAGTACTCACCCTGTTGGCTGTCACGGCAAGGTACTGAATATTCTGGAGGAAGCCGATGTCTGTCGGGATGTAGGTCAGGTTGTTATGGCTCAGATCCAAGAAGCGCAGCTTGCGGCAATAAAACAACTGGCTGGGGATCTTCTCGATCTTGTTTCTGTTCAGGTACAGCTTCTCCAGGTTGGTCAGTGTGCCAATCTGGATGGGAATATAGGCGATCTGGTTGTACCAGAGCTTAAGGCAGACCAGCCGATGGAGGTGCTGGAAGCTTATGATCTCCTCGATGGTCTTCAGGTTGTTGTCCTTCAGATCGATCTCCTGCAAGTTGTGCAAGCTGAAGATGGAGTGCGGTATGCGCTCTAGATCACAGCGAATGAGCTCCAGCTCCGTCAGGTTCACCATCTTCTTCAGGCTGTTGAGCACCATCAGCTTGGTGCCTTCGTTGTTGACGGAAAGCTTCTGGAGGTGCATGCCCACATCAGTCACCACCTGAGGTAGCTTGGTAAGATTGCTCTTCAGACGAAGAACTTTGAGCCTCTTGAGCTCCCGGAGTCCATCGATGACAATGTAGCGGTTGTTCTCCGCACTGAGGTTCCCCGTTAGATGAAGCTCACTCAGGTTCTTCAGACTGTAGATCCATAAGGGAATCTCTTTGATGTCGGTAAACTTGATGTGCAGAGACTTCAGGTTCTCACGCAAAAAAGCCAATGCGGGAGCCTCGATTTTGGCCGGCGTGTGGTAGAGCCACATCTCTCGCAGGTTGACCAGCTGGGCGATGATCGGCGGGATGGTGATATCGGGGATAAGCTCCAGTTTAAGGACCTCCAGCTCCATCAGGTCAAATACTGTGTCTGGAATGCCGCTCAGCATGAAGAGGTGCAACTCCAACTTCTCCTGAGAGTTCTTGGTAATCCTCTGCCTCAGCTTGTCCAGTGTCCACTCGTTGTTGAGGTTGAGCTGCCTCAGCTTATTTTCGCTAACTTCGGAGAGGAACACGGCGAAGCGTTTGGAGTACAGAGGGTCGTACTGATCGATCATGTGCATCATGAACGCAAAGTCGTTCTTCACATCGGGTATGTCACTGTAGCTGCTCTCCTCCCGTATCGACTCGAAGGAGTACTTCTTCAGAGAGCGCCGGAGCATCCAGCAAAGTGTGTACATGCAGATCAAGCCATACACCACCACTAAGCTAATGTAGAAACAGGCTAATATTTTAAAAAGTGTAGCCAGCGGGTGAGCACAGCGGTACACGCTGTAACCCGTCAGGCTCTCTATGTTCACCGAGCAGTCAACACTGAATTTAATATCATGCACGTAATATCCCGTGTAGCAGATTATGAAAATAAACTTGATGACTTTGATAATAGTCTGACGGATGTACAGTCTGTATACAATGTCTCCTTCTTCGACATGTATACGGAACTTCTTGACTTTTTCAAACAGGGCTTTTGCCTGCTCGCCCTCTTTCTTGTCCAAAACCCCCGTTTCTGTTCGATCCACGATGCCCTGCTCGAAGCGTGTCTTTGTCCTTTGGAGCATCGGGACACTCGCTTCCACATCCTCACTGATAACAGATGCCTTGTGGTCGATCGAGCCGTTCATTTTCATTGGTTTTGGGTCGCTCTCTTCCACCACCGTCTCTGACAGTGCCCTAGTTGTCCACGGAGAGTCAAAACATTTCAGCAGGATGGATACAAAGTGCTCTAGTTTGGAACTAGTCCGAGGGAACTTGAACCAAAAGTTGCTGCAAGCTAGGAAAATGAGGGTGTGAAGTAATACTAGGTACGGAAAATACTTGGCAAACCAGTGCAATCTATTCTCATAGCACACGGCGTCCACATAGTTGTACTGGTGGCGGTCCAGATCATACTGGATCCCTTTGGGCTCCATGAACAACGACGCGGAGAGGGTGGAATTGAAGTTCTTCTTGCAGGTCTCGTTCTCCACCCATTTGCAGGGCAGGCAGATCATCTTGTCCTGAGTGACCTGCAGCGTGCCCCCAAACACGGAGATCATGAGCATAACGATGGAGATGTAGTCGGTGAACACATCCCACCATGGTTTCAGGATGCGGTAGGCCGGCTGTGTGTCCACAAAGTACCGCAGCTCAGTGATGGGGATCATGGTTTATCTGTTGGGGAAGAAATAGAGATGAGGACATATTCATAACGGAGCACAGTGATGTACTGAATTGTATAGCCTTGTAAAAACATCAAAAACACTACAGATATGGGTTTCTTAAAATTCAAAAGAAACACTCCTCACTCCTTCCCTCCAATGCATGAACAGCCTTCACCTGACCGACAACACAATACCAAGCCCAAAAATCAATTCTACAATGCTAACAAAAAAAAAAGTCACACACCAGAGAATTTCAGCATAACATTTGAAGGCTGCCAGGAGTAATAAAATAACGATTCAAGCTTGCTGTTACAAAGAATAGCCCGAGTGACTTAACTGTGTGAGCTATCATGTTATTGATTGAACTATTGTTAAACAGACACAATTAATCTTGTTTTCACAAAAGGGGGTGTCGTACTAGACATAGCATTGTAAATGTTGTGACCAAATTGATAAAAAAAATAAAAAGTATTTTTTTCTGCATTTTCATTTAATCCCTTTGAGACTAAATGGGGGTTTTTTTCTGAAGAAAAAGAAGGACAAATATCACACTAGCAGCTGCCTTAAAAGTGTATGCAAGCTCTACATATAATAAACGAGTGAATGAACAGAACAATCGCTTCAGATTGGCTTTAATCTAGAAAAACCTATGTGCCTGATTTTCAATGGGAGGTGACGCTAGTTAGCAGGGATGTATAAAGCCCACTTTTTCTTTTCTGATGCTGATTATGACACCTAAATTAAGTGATCACACTGTATGAAGTACTCTGATACTTAGTGTTTATTTAATTAGGAAAAGTTGAAATAAGCCTGTGAAATGATATTCCCACACAATAACAACAGTGACAAAGATACAGTAATAGATCAGTCATTACTGGCCACTATGCTATATGTCAGTACTGGTGCTGATACTGATCCAGTATCATCAACGGCTTTATTTCTAAGTGAAACTTAAGAAGGCAAAATTCCGGTGCAATGTTCAGGTCAACTTTTACAGAGGTGCAATACAAAGCATCCTGACTGCAGACATATAAAAACGGCATGGGATGAGCACGGCACAGGACAGGAGGGCTCTACAGCGAGTGATTTAAACAACCAAAAACATAATTGGCACCCATCTACTGAGCATCAGGGATATTGGTGAGAAGAGGAGCCCGCAAAGAGCTAAAGGGTAATTAAAAGACAATACCCACACCAGCCTCAACCTGTTAGCCCTGCTGCCATCTGGAAAGAGATACAGAAGGATCAGCTGTCGAGCCACCAGGCTTCAAAACAGCTTGTTTCCTCTGGCTGGGAAATTCATCCTCCACCCTTCATATATAATTTAGTTTTTTTGTTTTCTGTCCTATGAAGCAAATTCGGACTACAATCTAAATTTTGTTGTGCAACCCTGTTGTACTAAGACAAACACAAATCTTGTAACCATGTAACCTTGTATTGCATAGATGAATCACTACTAACTAGGACTACATGTCAGAAATATAATTCTGTTTCCATGTGGTTATTTTATCTTTAAAATAAATGTCAATGTATGTTCAAGAAAATGTATTATATCATGATACTGATTGGAAATAAAATTGCATATGCTGTGATAGAGGATTTGTTCTGTATTGCCCATCTCTAATTAGGAAAGCCTATGCATCCATCATACAACCTGACATCTACACCTGGAAAACAAGTAGCAACACCGCTCTAAGTAGTTTTCCCAAGTTGTGTATATGAAATATAACCAAACTCTTCAAAACACACTTGAAAATGGTTCTACTTACAACTCCGAAACGTTAAGCACAATAACTCCATACATAAGCTTTCAAGAGATATCCACAACTCCTCCTTTGCTGCTGCTGCTGCTGCTGCAGAGCAAGATAAAGCCCGGCAGATCACCCTCAAGCCTTGCGTGAGTGACACACCCAGCATGTAAGCTTGAGAAGTCACTCTTCTAAAAGATGATGTTCCGTTTTGGCTTGTTTAACCCAAACAACATTACCGCCAGAGGAGCCACCTTGCTCCCCTGCTCTCTATTCTTAGCCATTTCCGTTAATAAGACCCAGAGTATTGTCTGTGGGGGCCTTGAGAAGCACCTCCCTCGACCTTCAGGAAGAGATCCTGTTTACCTTGCAGAAACCGCTGTCTCCAACTAGTGTCTCCCTGGAATATTCTACCGCCACCTTTTGCACTCCTGTCAACCCCAAAACACACACCCACGAACACACGACGTCAATGGGGAGTCGACCTTCATCAGAGCTGGGCCTTTGTTAGGAAACTGTAAAGACGAGGAGTCAGGACGCCAAGTCTGATCCTTGGCCAAATAAGCATATTTACACTGGCCCCAGATCAGAGGAACTTCTGCATACATAACTACTCAAGGGCTGTAGTCTGGTATGGGTAGATGATATAGCAGCACAAAAATACACCAGGCCATAGTCAAGCCCTACACCCCCACCCGACCACTTCGCTCTGCTGCTTCGGGGTGATTGGTTGCCCCGTCGCCGATCCACCCGGTCACAGCTTCTTTCTGTCCTGGCCCCTCAGTGGTGGAATGAACTCCCCACTGACGTCAGGACCCATCTTTCGGCGCAGGCTGAAAACTCACCTCTTCAAGAAGTACTACCCTGAGCCTTCCACTTAGCACTTATTGTATTCATATTAGTCTGTTGCACTTATTGTATTCATATTAGTTTGTTGCACTTATTGTATTCGTATTAGTTTGTTGCACTTATTGTATTCGTATTAGTTTGTAGCACTTATTGTATTCGTATTAGTTTGTTGCACTTATTGTATTCGTATTAGTTTGTTGCACTTATTGTATTCGTATTAGTTTGTTGCACTTATTGTATTCGTATTAGTTTGTTGCACTTATTGTATTCGTATTAGTTTGTTGCACTTATTGTTATTCACTTATTGTATTCCTATTAGTTTGTTTCTGCACTTATTGTATTCGTATTAGTTTGTAGCACTTATTGCATTCGTATTAGTTTGTTTCTGCACTTATTGTATTCCTATTAGTTTGTTGCACTTATTGTTGCACTTATTGTATTCGTATTAGTTTGTAGCACTTATTGTATTCGTATTAGTTTGTTGCACTTATTGTATTCGTATTAGTTTGTTTCTGTACTTTTGCTCTGGTTTCTGCTCTTAGATGCTTGTTTAAGAAAGGAGATGCACTTATGACTTCTGGTGACTAGTAGTTCTCTTGAATACCTATGTTGAATACACTTATTGTAAGTCGCTTTGGATAAAAGCGTCTGCTAAATGACTGTAATGTAAATGTAATAAGCACACCCATCACATCAAATACTCACCAGTTTTTGAGGTGTTATCTGTGTTGCAGTGCTTGATGTTCCTGGTGGACAAGCCACTCTGTGTGTAACCAAAGCTCTTCATCGACCATTGCCTTTATCATCGCCATGGGGTGGAAAAAGAAGACAAGAAAAAGAGAGATGTTAATGTGGCTCCAGCTGGTTTTCTGACACATTTGAACAGAAAGCCTTCACGTGTATAACCAAAACTCATCCAAGTTATGCTACTTTACAATAAACAACCAGTGGCTTTTTCTCTTCATAAAGACATTGTAACATATCAGGATAAATATGATTGTCTCATCAGATACATGCAACATTAGCCTACCAGCTAGCTAGCTCATCGTTAGCATGGGGTGTCTTTGTCACCTGGCTAGGTCTGTTAGCTTAGCAAACACTCCTTAACAGAAAGTGTTCTTCCTCTAAATGCCAATACATAATGTGGAAGAACATCTGTGAGGGATTACTGACCACAAACATGAACATATCTGCTGCTAAAACACATTAGCATACTAAGCTAGGCTGCTGTTAGCTTGCGAGCTAACCTAGCAACACACTTAGCACCGGCTCTCTCTCTCTGTCTGGAAGTTTAAAACCACTGACACATACACTAAAGACACAATTATGTTCAACTTACTATGTATATTGTGCTTCGATCAAATCCAACGCTGCTTTAATAGAAATACTTGGTTGTAGCTAGTAGCTCCGCTTGCTAAACCTAGCTGTTGTTTTTTTCTCACTCAGCACCTCTGCTACGGGTTCGCCCTTTCTCCGCCAGGCCGACAGGGGGCGCTGTGGCGCTGTGAGCAGACGCAGAGGGGAAGAGAAACGCACTTCCTCTGGGGTTTTTCCTGCAGGAGAGATGTTCATGTTTTGACAGTAAAGGGGACAAAGATCTTGTGGTTTCATTTGAGTGGTTTAAAGCCCACCCTAAAGTTGTGTTTTTAATAATGTTTGCATTGAACACTGTGCGGATTGGGGCTTTAGTGCTTATGAAGAAGAAGAAGAATGTTTATAAAGCTGTCACATGTGCAAGGTATTGTGTGGCTACCTGCTTACCTAAGAAGGACACATGGCACAGCAGCATGGACTTTAAAGCACTGGGGAAGGAAAGGTGGCTTATGTGCTCTACTAATCCAACCAGGAGTTACTGCACAGGTCAAGTCAAACTGAACTGCTGGAATTGCAAAAAGCCTCTTAATGCAACTCCTGCATTCTTCTGTATGTCATGCAAAGTAATCCAGCCTCCAGAAGAAGAAGATGCATCCTACTTCAAAATAATGGATTGGTAAGTATCAAGTCCTATTTCATAATTTTCCCACTATTATTGTTGCACTTATTGTATTTGTATTAGTTTGTTGCACTTATTGTTGCACTTATTGTATTCCTATTAGTTTGTTGCACTTATTGTATTCGTATTAGTTTGTTGCACTTATTGTATTCGTATTAGTTTGTTTCTGCACTATACTTTTGCTCTGGTTTATGCTCTTAGATGCTTGTTTAAGAAAGGAGATGTACTTATGACTTCTGGTGACTAGTAGTCCTCTTGAATACCTATGTTGAATACACTTATTGTAAGTCACTTCCTCTGGGGTTTTTCCTGCAGGAGAGATGTTCATGTTTTGACAGTAAAGGGGACAAATTATCTATTTGTTACAATTTGATTCATCCAGTTTCATCCATTTCATTTCATGTGTTGCCTCTTTTTAAGTGACCTCAAATTCACACTGGACACACAGAAGCTGCAGAAAAGATACTTGCAGCTGCAGCGGTCTCTACATCCAGACAACTTCAGCCAGAAATCTGTGGTAGGCAAGGGGGGGGATGTGAGGGGGAACCGGAATATAGATCAGTTTAGTAACATGGTTCTGCTTTTTGCATGGAAAAAGGCAAACGTTTTTGCTCTGGTATTAAAAAAGGTACTTTAATACACATCATATCTCATCCAGACATGACGCATTCAAACACATTTACATTAAAACACAGAATAGAAGCTATTAATATATTATATATATTATATGGCCCTGTGATAGGCTGGCGACCTGTCCAGGGTGTACCCGGCCTTCGCCCATTGACAGCTGGGATCGGCTCCAGCACCCCCGCGACCCTTAACTGGATAAGCGGTTACGGAAGATGGATGGATGGATATATTATATGAATAGGGGCACCAGGTGCTTGATGATGAGGACAGAATCAAGGTTAAATAAATAGAAATAAAATGCTTTGTGCTGAGAAAGCAAGCTGGCTTCAATAAGTGGCTGTCCTTACTGATTAAGATATTTTATGGCAACAGGGACAAACAATTTTTAGTTAGATGGTTTTCTTTGCACAGGGGACTCTGTTGTCCCGAGGGTAGGGATTTCTCCAGCATCACTTTTTAATTTAAAAAAACAATCCATTTTGTGTCAGTGCATTCGAGGCACCAAAAAGAACAAGCATTTGAGTCTGAGGGCTTAGGAGAAATAATGTTTGAAAAAAAGAATTGAATGGTGGGTTTTTATAATATAACAGTCATTACAATTAAATGAAATGTTAAGTAAGAGAATGTTAGTCAAAAGAGGTCAATTTACGACATGTAGAAACCTCTCTATTCTTTTTGTAATTCATAACTCCTGCTTGAGTGGACCTGAGGCAATAACAGTTTAATTCCCTTGAACAGTTTTTAGCAAATTTGACTTGTCAGTGCAGGAAAAAAATTCCACCCCAAATAAACTACATAAATATACATGTGGCAGAATTCATAATCTTTTTGTTATTGATTAATCTCCCAATTATTTTCTTAAAGTTGCAAAATTCTATATTCAGAGCATGTATATATTGCCTCCCTGGCTACAGCTGAGCCGGCAGCTTGCAGCTAACAGTGCTAAAAGCGCCAACAGTGCTGACAGAGCTAACAGTGCTGACAGAGCTAACAGTGCTGACAGAGCTAACAGTGCTAAAAGCGCCAACAGTGCTGACCGAGCTAACAGTGCTGACAGAGCTAACAGTGCTGACAGAGCTAACAGTGCTGACAGAGCCAACAGTGCTGACAGAGCTAACAGTGCTGACAGAGCTAACAGTGCTGACAGAGCTAACAGTGCTGACAGAGCTAACAGTGCTAAACACGCCAACAGTGCTGACAGAGCTAACAGTGCTGACAGAGCTAACAGTGCTGACAGAGCTAACAGTGTTTACCTGGTGGGAAACCGGAGGGTGGGCAAACATGCGCTACCAGATATGTATGGCCAGCCTGGCTTTTTAAACAAAGCACAGAGAAGCTCCGATTACAACACACACAGAGTGGGAGAGTAACTTCATTCTCTGCTCAGGTAGACATTGCTACACTTTATCTTTACATAACAAATGGTTGTTTGCTGCTATATTAAGGCTCTGAATGTTGTATAGAGGACCTTTCATTTCGAGATGTGCCATTTTGTTTATAAAAGGCCAGAAAATAATGAAGAAGAATGCCCATTATAATTTCCCAGCACCCAAGATGACTTATTTCAATCGCTTGTTTTACATGGTCAATAGACCAAACCCAAACATATCCAATATAATGTCATGACAAAGAAAAATATCACTTCCTTATATTTTTAAAAGGCAGCTGTCAGCTAAACTGTAATTTTTAAAGGGCCAATCCACTGATTTCCACTTCAGAGATCAGTTACAAGTACAGCTGAAAACATCTTAAATTTGTCAAGTGGGATATAATAACCACGATAATGTCACAGTGATGTCATCCTGGGTTATTTCAGCTTGGGTTAGCTGAAAACATCTTAAATTTGTCAAGTGGGATATAATAACCACGATAATGTCACAGTGATGTCATCCTGGGTTATTTCAGCTTGGGTTATGAGACTACAGATTTCTAACAGAAAGCCTGTGTTACAAAACTGTAAAAGTGAAGGTTAAGGACTTGGCTGTTCACTTGGCAGGAGCATCTAATGAAAGGTTCTATCAAGTTAGGTCATGGGAAACATAGGATGAAGTGTTTTGGATGCTTGACCCTTACTAGGGACTAAAAGTAAGGGTATCTCAGCCTCCGTTGCTTTGAGTAAGTAATAATGTAGAATGCTGCCAATAACAGGCATACAGCAAACTCCTGGTGATGCTTTATACTGATAGACACTGAAGGAGAAAGACAGGAAAGTTGTCTAAGTTTGGTGGATGAAGCAATCACTCACAGCTGTTTAGCAAATAAATTATATTCTCATCCTCTTCACTCTTGATTTGTCACGTCTCACAGGTAGACAAGTGAACCTTTTCTTACACCAGACTACAGCCCTTGAATAGTTATGTATGCAGAAGTTCCTCTGATCTGGGGCCAGTGTAAATATTGTGATGAGAAAAGTTAGGCGCACTAGCTAGATAAATTACATTATGGCCAAAGCACAGTTTGGCTGTTGAGAAACACGTAGGGCCTATATTTTACATAAAAACCTTGATTAGTGCAGCTATAAATTTCTTTCACAAGAAGAAATGAGATTGAAATGCATCCGAGCAGTTTAAAGTAGAAGGTCTTTATAGGTTATTTTATAAAGTAGTAAACAGTATGCTTGTTACCCCCCCCCACCCCCCTCGGGGATCATTAAAGAAATTGCCTGACAGTTTGGGATGAATAAGCATTATGCGTACTTAGGAGGAGAGGAGGTGTGTTGCAGCGCACGTAATTTATTTTGTACACCCAGGTGTGAAAGCACAATGCAGAACGTTGTCGTGATATGATATGAAAGCGTAACTCATATTCAGCAGAATGCGAGAGAGAGGAGAGGTAGCCTAAATGGTTTCTTCACACACAACCTGTCCAATATTGTACTGACTCTGTTTTATTTATCAGCACCTCTGGCCATTTCTTCTTAATTAGACATCTCCCAGCCTCAGGGGTCTTCATCATATATAGGAAACTCATTACTTATACAAGGCTACGAGGCAGCCACCTACTGCACCGGGTTGTTATTAGAGAAACAGCTCCACACGACGGGCCCATGGGCCAGAGCTTGAGACTATTGATTTTCACAAGAGCTGACAGACCTGATAGCCGCAAACTGTACTCAGATCTGCCAACCGTTTCCAGGATATTTTCCTCCCCGTCTTGTTTTCCACACGTCTATCGTGTCAAACTAACACCTGTATCCCTTGAAGGGTCCCAAACTGCTCGACTACAAAAGAGGAGCCATGTTTCATACGTCTTATTGTCAGTACCACCAAGGATTCGGTGTTTGAAAGAAATTGACAGTGGCGTAGATTGGGATGACAAGGTGTAAAATAGCTCAGATGTAATTCCAACCTGTGACAGATATATGTGAAAATAGAAATGCAGAGCATGATGGTTAAAAAGAAATCACAATAACAGACATTTCCTTTCCTTTTTTAATGAATGAATATGGTCTGAACATCATTAGATGCAAACTTAACAGATCCCTCTTTTTGCAGAAAGAACAGGAGTATTCAGAAAGCCACTCGGCTCTCGTGAACAAAGCATACCAGACTCTGCTTAAGCCTTTGAGTCGAGGTCTTTATATGGTGAGTTTGAAATCGCTGACTTTCTTTCTAATGAATAGTTTATTTTCATAACTGCAAGCACCGTCTGTCTTGATTCCTCGTTCGAGAAAACCATCTCCACCATCTGTCAGTCAAAAGTAGTAACGTGCATTTAAAAAGGTGCAGGTCGTGTTTGATGTACTCCCATCCTATGTCTCAGTTGGAGCTGGAGGGGGTGCGTACAGAAGAGGGCACCGACTCTGGAGCCGACTCGGGGTTCCTAATGGAGCTGATGGAGATCAATGAAGCCCTTGATGAAGCACAGACTCCAGAGGAAGCCAATAAGATCGGCAAAGACACAAAAGGTAGATAAATATGCCCGTTCAATGTCATCGAGCGAAAGTCGGGCGGATCGATTTGAGCCGAGTTTTGATCATTAATTAGAAACAGATGGGAGAGAACATGTATTTCCTGGATAATTGGCACTGACACCTCAGATATGGAGCTATTTCATATGTCAGACTAGCTTTACCACCATGCCTGAAAAGGTCATTTAAAATTAAACAATTTGATAAACAAAAATCCCTTTTTGGCTTAACTGCTCACTATTCCAAGGGTAAAAGGTATAATCTTGAAGATTTCAGTTCTGGTCGATTTTGTGACACCATGGTAACAGCAAGTGTGATTTGATAACACAGCCAGGGCTCCTAGAACAATTGATGCATCTGTTTACAGTGCAACCCAAAAAAACTCACGTTGTTGGAATGCATGCTAGGGCTGCACGATATGAGGAAAATATGCAATAACGTTGCTGAATATCGCGATAACGATATTACTTGCAATAAATAAACAGATATTAAGGTGCACTGAGTTCTACCTTTTTGCTTCTGTCAGTTTACTGCTACAATACAACAAATTGCTCTTTGAATTAAAAAAAATGAATTTTATTTCTATACATTTATAGAATAGTGAACTGAACACAAAGGGCACCAATAAAAAAGAAAACTTGTTAAATGTTTATGCGCCATTTTCTACTGATACTCACTTTCAACTAACAAAAAAGTGCTATATTACAGATTTTTTGCAATGTGTTTATCGAACAAGTTGATGGCGCTATGATGATATAAAAAATATATATATATATATATATATATCTATTGTGCAGCGTTGATGCATCCAATATAAATCTAGGCAAGCAATGGCGGATTCCGGCACTCATGATGCAAACTACGATAAAGAAAGATAATTAGAGAACCACATCCCACCTCCCAGATCCACTGCTAATTCATAAAAAATGCACCCATAGTATCAAATATGGGACATGGACAACGTTGACAATTTCAGACCAATGAATTATGCATACATGACATGACATGACATGATTTATGTCTGTCTATAAGATCCTTTCAATTTGTGACCATTTTGTAGACTAAAATAATTCATCGTATCCATGTGCTCCACGGTATGTTTTTTCTAATGGGGTTTATGTAACTTCAAATCAAGCAGCTTCTCTCAGAGGTCAGTGTTCTTTTGAGCTTCTATAAAAAGCACTGTATGTGCCATGTCTTGTTAACACGTGCAGAACTGGAACTTGTCTCCTCCTCACTTGCAGGGAAACTGGCAGTCTTGACGGAGGCGATAGACGCTGCCCTTCTTGAAGGTATTATATATATATCCAGACGTTGCATTGAAACATTTTCTAGTTCATCCCACTCAATCCTTTGTTTGTTTTGAAATCTATGCCGGAGCTCTCCGTTAAGTCACTGAGTGAGTCAGTGATTGAACTTCCTTGTGCTATGTCTTTCTTTTCATTTTCTTTTTCTTTTCTTTTTTTTATCAGGAGAGCTTCAATCTGCCAAAGCCCTGCTTGCCCAAATGAAATACTATGCCAACATCGAAGAGAAAGTAAAGGAAAAACTTTCTGAATTCATGTAATCTCCCCCCTCCCCCCTATTTAATGTCACTTTATTTAATATATTTAATTAAAACAACAGTTTTGTACAGAAGCACACAAATTGTTGCACATTTATCTTGGGATGATGTAGATCGATTGTTGAATTTGAATAATAAAATCACTTGTAATGCGTCATACACAACTGAATTAATGGTTATTAGTGCTTAATATGCCATTTTTTTAAATAAAAAAACTGTACAAATACGAGGGTGTAATTGGATGCATGCAGTATCTCCCTTGAATTTCACCAATTTCACGAGCCTAATCATATCCACTTGTACCTAATGTATCATTAAATATGACAGAGATCTATAATTGGCGCTGATTAAATGTGCTGCTCAGAGTGTTTATATGATTATCCTGCCTATCAGTCCAGCACGCAGAAACAGTTCCTCAGGGTGCCTTTAGGTGGAGACACAACACCTTGACAATCATCATGCAGAGGAGCAGTACATGTTGTTCAAACTGGATATGAGACCAGAAGGAAGTCCTTTATTGGGATAGACAACCTATTGAATAATTCATATTGGCTTCGCATTAATCCTCTGATCATGGAAGACCTCACGATTACTTGGAAGAACCGAAGATCTGTGATCTGTGTAAAGTTCTAGCTCATAAATTGACGTGCGTTGACCCGGCACACCTATGCCTGCAGCACACGGATCGGTGCATCAGAATGTAAATTCATCCACCTTCTCCCTCATTTCAGTTGTTTTTTTTTTCCTCAACACCATAGATTCATAATCTATAATTGCTTTGCAAATTGGAGCTCGAGTCACATAAAGGCTTTTGATCCGAGAAAACTAATACAGGTGCAAATAGTGAGGTCGTTACTTAATCTGATGGCAGAAAGTGAACCATCAGATCACATATCATATGAAAAACGTTATTTGAGACACACCAGCGTGACCACCTAAGCCATTCTGTATGTGTAAGTGGTTTTTCCACACCTCGCTTTAACATCTCACTGTAACACAACCTGACTGGTTGTTCATTAAGTCTGGAACAACAATGTCATGTGTCCAAGGCTGTTTTTTGTTTTTTTTAACCGTGGAGAGGCAGTTCCCTTAATACACATGGATGGACATTGAATTAAACTGTGACCACCACAAGGAGACCAACAGGCCTATTTATTATTCATGTCGTTATCGGAAGGCATCAACGGCACCTTTTGAATTAATGAGAAAATGTGATCGACCAATGCAGAGGCCACTGCTGTCTCCCACAACTCTTTAAAATGGAGTTTGAAAGACACGGGGGGGAACTGCTACAGCTGGGCTGTGAAATTGACTTAGACGGCAAAATGAACTGTGTACACATGGTCACCATGGTGCACTGGGTCGATTCAAACATTCTGTAAACGCCTACATGACCCAGTTAATAGAATTCCTTTAATTGCCCCAGTTTGACATTTTTGGAAAATTTGATATGAGATGAATATTTTATTGAGCATAAGATGAAAAAAGTTATACCACTCTGACATCTTCCAATGGATATCAAACAGCATTAAGATTAGCTCGCCAGCATCTCAGCTTCATATCTCATTGGTTTAATCTGTACGATGGCCGTAGTTCAAAAACAACGATTTGCAGTATCAGTGAGGGTTATGTGCCGGATGTGTTCTTAGCCAGGTTCAGTTTTTATTTCCTTTGCACAGACCCAAGCTTTCCCCTTGTTTCCAGGCATAATGCTAAGCTACGCTAACCATCAGTAGCTCAATATTTAACGGACACATTTAAGACTTTTATCAATGTTTTTGTATAACCCTCGATAAGAAAGCAAATAAGCGTGTTTCCCAAAATTTCAAACCTTTCCTTTAACACTGTGGAAGTAATAATGAAGCTGTCTACATGCATTAATACCAAAATATTTCCTTTCATTGATTTGGAATTATGCAATAAGCGAGGCTTATTTTGCTTTTCAGTTTTCATACCGCCACAAACCTTTGTATTAGGGATGTTGTTTCCAAATTGAGTCTCATTTCATGGCTGCATATCACCATGTGTAGTGCCTGTTGAAAAATTATTCCAGGCACAAGTGCTAAAATCACTGGAGAGCAATTTTTACCTGCTTAGATTATGGCGTCTTAATATGCCCCCAACAACGTGACCACCAGTGCGTGTCCTAATTGCAGTATTAATCATCTCCGTATGGCCTTAACGTAAATATCATAATAAGATTAATGTGTTTTCGTGACCCGTGTCTTAATCATAATGTTCTCTTAATCACATTAAGACTGAAATGTTGATGGGCGACTGAAACACAATTGCAGTAGTAATGGGAAAATTCCTCATTATACTTTGACTTATGATGATGGAGCACAAACACGACTGAACTATATGGAAACCTTCAACTACGGACACAAACAGCAGCCAAATAAAAGGTCTTGATTTACAAAATGTCTAAACCGGTGGAGGATGACTCACTGAGCTCTTTCTCTGTCTTTATGATCCTCGCGCCTCCTGCTCGGCTGCTGTGTGACTCAGCCGCTGAGTGTCTGTCCCATCGACTCACAAATACCTCGAACCTGCTGTGTGTGCTTGTGTCTCACCGGGTAGTAATGCCATTATAATCTACCTCTATTAGGCTTCCTTCCCGCCCTTAATCCATGTTTTTATGTTGTTTGCCTCGTCTCTCTACCGAGCCGTGTCTCTGCCTCCCCACAATGCTCCTGAACTACAGGCTGCTTTGAAACCTGTTACTCTACAAAATGTGCTCTCTGAGTTTTCTTTGAGTGAGCATCTTTTGATTTGGATTTTTTCAGTGTGAGCCCACTCATTGGAGGTTTTTTGACACTGATTTGTGTCGACAGAGGGATGTGACAGTCGTCGCAAAGATCAAGAGCACAGTAGCAATCTGCTATTTACACTGTCTGCTACTGGTGACAACAACACAACACCCGACATGTCTCCTTTGTCTGCCAATGTGATATTATAGAGTGAACAAATTGGGAAAACACCACTATTTCTTTTCCCTTTTGTGCTTCAAACATGCAGGTAAGTATTCATCCATCTTCTCTGAATATTCTCTCGGCGTTCTGCTCAATGTTAACATCTTATCTCCAACTTTAATTGGGGATCAGCTCATTAAAACTATAGATGCGATATCTCACGCACTCCAGTTTTGCTTTGTTTTATCCTCGTTGAATGTAATTACAAGTCATATCAGAACCCACTTTGACAATAACCTCCTTTCTTCTCGGCTGCATATTTGTGGGGAGAATTCCCAGAGGTGATCCTTACTGCAGCAGGCGAGCCGCTCCTCTAAGCTTTTTGATATAGGCCCTGCTGAGAGAGATTTCTGGGGGAATCTCTGCTCTCTGCAGCAATATGAGGCAAAAGGCTGGTTGGTTTAAACACGGCATGTTTGTGTGTTTGTGCACAAGTGGTCGTACGTGGTTGTACAGACCAGGATTGAGAGCCGGCGTATCTTCAAATACACAGTTGTCAAGTAATCCCCATATCAATAGTCTTTTCCTGAAGCCTGTGTCACATGTATTCCTCCATATTATATTGACTTTGATCTGGTACGCTGCACCAATCAAACACATTTTCTGTTCTGTAGCAATCATCTCTAGTAGCTCACGTCATGTTACCGTATATTCCAGGATTAACAGGAAATTGCAGGTTTTTATGTTATCTCTATTCATAGCTTAGAACAGTCAGATTTGTGTAAAAGTGTCTATAAAGGTTTCCCTCTGCGAGCAAATCAAATCCAAGTTCCAGTTACTGGTTATGGCTGTGAAAAGCCGGGGTTGCTTGTATGTTATTCTGTGTCATACATTCCTCATAATTGAGTAACTGATGTGACTCAAACTGTCTCACCTGAACTTTTAAGGGTGGCAAAGTGTTCAAAGAACTTTCTATTCCAGTGATTGTACAAGAAACTTATGAAATATCAAGACCTTGCCCAATATGAAATATTTTACATCTTCAGTTCTTTCACCTAGAGATGTGGCTATATGCAAAGATAGGAGACCTGATGAATGCAAATAGATTTTTTTTTTTGCATCTACAATGTCAAAGAGCCCACAAAAGAATATATCTGAAATGTTTACAACACGTTCTGGGGAGCTTAATCCCCATGGAAAAAGAGGGGTCCAGTTTAAATTAAACATCTATGAAGCAGCAGGTTTTCGGGTGGATCTGCAAGTTAAGAGGGATTTTTTTGGGGGGGGAGCTTGCCTGTCCCCCTTGAAACACCAGGAGAGATTGCTTCAAAAGGCTCCTTTGTGGTTCTTGAGTTTGGGAAAGCCTTTGAAGGGGAAGAACCAGTGGTTTTAAACAAGGTGTACGCGTGTGGAAACAGATCAGTCATTCACTTTCAGCTCTGTTGAGCGCAAACCACTCGCCTCTGGTGAGATCGCGCTCCTCACCTTATCTCCTCCCTCCGTGCCGCGGATACTCCCCGACCGCCTATCTCCCTGCAATCTCATTGTCCAAGGTTCAGATCTGGCCTTGTTTCACATCTCATCTGAATAACTCGCACAGCATTGAATCACTGGATTCCACTCTGACATTTGCCCTCGAGTGGCGAAGGGCAAAAACTTTTACAAAGCTCCAACAACTTTAAGTACTCAATGCCTCGATTACACTCCCAATTGAAGATGAACACCAGAGCGATAGGCAAAGACAGTAAAGGGGAATGCTAGGGGCGCTTTTTTATTTAAGACTTTTATTTTTTACCAACACAAATTTATTTTTAAATTGTTTGGAAATATTACAATAAGAGCCAGAAAACCTGACTATGTAGCCTATTAAAATATAAAAGCCCCATTGTTTGGTTTGCCCGCAGCAACGTCCCGGCGCATTACCCTGATAGCTAATCGCTAGCTGGAGTTAACATCAGTAACTTCCACCTTAAATTCATTCTAAGTTGTAGAGACTACACAGGTGTTTCAGGAATTACCTACAACATGATTTTGTATGAACTCCATAGCTTAATCTGAAAGACATAAAGCTAAATAGTTTATGTGTGAGTGTATGATCACAATGATTGGTAGTGGGATTGTCTGCGATGCCACGAGAACTAGCTTAAATCTTGTCTAGGCCACCAAATCGGTCAGGGCGTACATGGACGTGTAGTAGGCTAGTTTTTGTGTATACTGTACCCTTGGAGGACGCGCTCTTCATATGCGCAGGAAATTGCTATGCCACAACTTGTAGCATACTGAACCTGCGGACCGTCTGCACAAATTAGCGGCATCAACAGCCGTCAACGCCAAGCGCAAACTGTGATTCAGACAGAAGAAACAGAGAACTTTTCCTCATGTTGCCCCTTCATCATGGAATATTTTATCGTTATCCCGATGTTTGTCTATGTTTAATGTCTCCGACACTTTGAACTGGGCCTTGTTAGCATGGTGTACAAAAACAGGAAGCTTTTTTTTGCTGAAATCAGCTGCTTGCTTTGGCTGAAAGTGAAGATGATGAGAGCCCTGAAACAGGGAAAGTGCAGGCTGTAAAACAAAAACAATGGGCTGAAAGACTCATAGCTTCATAGAGCTTAAGGGATCAGGTGATAGTTCTCTATGGGTTTCTCCCCCTATTAACATTCACATAAGTGTTTGATCTGTTGTTATTATAAAATATTGATTATAGCAGCTTTGACCTCAAAACCCCCGAAAAAACTAACTAAACTTGAGATGTTTTGGCCTCAAATGCAAAATGTCCTCCCCTACCTGGATAAATTTACTCGGCAATAGGGTGGTTTCCATGTGTGAAAATGATTCTCCGCATCACAGATCTCTCGCTGTCACATCTCTGTGAAATTGAACCGTAAGCCCAAACACTGGTTACAAACGGCCCGACGTCTTAGAGATTGTAAGCAGTATTGGGGACGCCCAGCAAGCTCACCAGTTGGTGTGAATGCTAATGTGCAATCTTAAAGTAAAGAGATATCACACCGTGCCTCAGCTTTACTGCAGGTGGGCCAGACAGGATTCATTTCTGAAGGGAAGACCGGACGAGATGATTGCATTGTGGTGCGAGTACAGACCAATTCTGAGCTCTCAAAACAAAATTCTATCATTGAGATTTATTACTATGCAGGAATTCAGCCAAATCCCTGCACCTGTGCTAGTATATTACCCAATATTGTCCGTGAGCCGCACCATATTCTCCTGCTTTTTTATACAGAGAGGGAGGAGAACTCGCAGTCACCGGCGCACATTAATTTATAAGGCCTTGCTTTTCAGGCAAACAAAAGAAGCAGTCCCCTCCTCTCCGCTTGTGCTGCTGATATCTCACATAATGATGACTCTCGTTACTCCATGCATCCTACCAAGTTCAACAACAAGCTAACCTTTTTTTCTACCGCAGCTGTTTCTATGACAACGCGAGCCCCTGCTGCAACTTTAAAGTGTGATAAACACAAAAGCCAGAAAAAAAAGGGATTTGATTGATCTTGCTGCTCGCCACGGGATTGATTTCAGGACTGATAGGGGTGTTTAGGCTAACAGGCAAAGATCAAAAGGTGATAATGTTTTTTGCACCGCTTACAAATTTGTCATAAATGAATATTTCTGTGTTAGAATTAGGACTGGATTTCTTTTACTGGCATATTGTATTAAAGTGGCCCTATTATGCTTTTCCACTTTTTCCCTCTCCTTTAGTGTGTTGTATATATTTTTGTACATGTAAAAGGTCCGTAGAGTGTAAAACCTGAAGTCCTCCTAAAGGAGTTACCCTCCCCCTCAGAAGCTCCTGAGCTGCCTGAAACGACTCGATTGAATTCTCTCCTTCACTTCAGTAACTTTATGAGGTCATAATGTTACGGAAGTGACGTAAAACTCCTTCCAGCTAGTTTGGCCCTCAAACAACAAAAGAGAGAGACGAAACTGAAGCTCCGGAGGAAGAGTTTTTTGAAATGTGAAACGTTGACCAATCACAACAGAGCAGGCTAGCTGACCAATCAGGGCAGACTTTGCTTTCTGGAGGGAGGAGCAAGCGCTATAACGGAGCGTTTCAGAGAGAGGGTGAGAAGAGGTGCTGCAGGACAGCCAGGATGAGAAAAACAAGGAGGATTATGAGCATTAAGGCATGTAAACATGTTGTAACTGTAACTTGAGATAAAAATATGCACCTGAAAAATAGCATAATAGGGCCTGTTTAAATGTGTGTATTACAACTTGGAGCTTTTGCAGGGAGGTCACATTCACCCCCCAGATAATATCCAGGTTAATCTCATTCTAAGGAAAAGTTGCAGACCTGTCTTTTCATATTATGAAAACAGGGCAGCATTATTGCCGGCAGCAGCTATTGGCTCTGTGTGTTATATGAAGCTCCGACGGCAAGGAAGCAAACCTTGGGCTTTTTTCTCTGCCTCGCTTTCCTTATTGCATTTGACAGGACAGGGACCACATAACTCAATCCTGTCTCCAGCTCAAATTTAGCCCTTTGAGAAAGAGCTGTGCCGCTGACCCTCAAGCTTCACTCAGTGCCTCTTCAACTCGAAAAAAAAAAAAAAAAGCACTCAAGAATATGTTGTCCATCTCATCACGGCCCCGGCTCGGAAAGTAATAGTGATTGGTTCTGTAATCCAGACTGGACATGAGATGAGATGATGCGAGGCACGATTAGGATGCAACATCCTCATTCTTGAGTCTTGAGTGTCCTGCCAATCACCAGAGAGGAGAAAATATTAATCACCCACTGGGCTGTCAGTCGGCGTCAGCCAGGAGACATTTATCTTTGAACCCATGTCAGTAATTTGGCAATAAAGGTTCTTTTGATTAATTCACTGCCTGAATCTCTGCCAGGAGAGCACGAGTTCAGAGACAGTGACAGATTGATGATGCTTGTATCCTGTAATTTCCGTGGTCCACAATCCTTAGAGTGATTAAGCTGCTGTAAAAAAAGACAATACAAGTAATGAAACACCCCTAAATGTGATGATATTTTGGACTCGTTTGAGTGAGGACCTGTATTCTGAGCTGCCAGCGTTAGCGTGTCGGGGGGAGGAAATTTGCTGCTTGCGTCCTCAGTGTTGTCAGGAAGTTGCCTCTTATTTCAGGCTCGTTATGGAGCGGTATCCTGAAGATTGTTTGCCGACGCCGGCTCACCGCGTCCTCAGATCAGCCACATGCTGCTTAAGCAAAACTGTTGACACATCTCAAGCTAACAAAGTTCATTCCAGCGTGCATCCGAAAAGGCTTCAGCCGGGGAAAAGACGACATCATGATATTTTGTCAAACCTGCAGCACAAAAAAAAAAAAAAAAAAAGAGCTTATTCAGCAGGTGTCATTCGGCACATCGCCACCTCCCCTTGATTTGTTTTTTTGGACGAACTTGATGTTTACTTCAAGGCCTCTCGAGGGGGCTTGCCTGAGAGGTAAACAACACTCTTAGGATATCTTATTCTTTTTCATTTGACAGCTCAGAAGGCAGTCCTGCTTTCCTGAGTTTTGGTCTTTTGCACAGATTTCCAAACAACACCTTTCCAACCAGCTAAATGGAAATTAATGAATGTTATCTTCCACACAATTGAATCTATTAGCAGGAAACACTGGAATCTTAATTTGAGAATCACTGGCGTTATCATTTTAATTCAGCCATATGTCAAGATGAAAAATTGCCAACATTACTACATTTAATTGGTATTCAAATGAACTTTTCAGTTTTTGGCCACAATTACTGTCAAGAATATTGAAGATTTAAAAAACAAACAAAAATAATAATAGAAAACAAACCCTCTTTGGGCCACTTGTCAAATTTAATAATGTAAAGCACTCAATTTTTGCAAACTGTCTAATATAATTGGTCTCAAAGAGCAATGTGGTAGGGTTGTTTTTGACTGGACACACAGATACTACTGAACGGAAGTCATTCAAGTTACAGGGAAGGAAAAAAACAATGCTGGTCTTTGCGTTAACGGTCTAGCTGCCCGACTTGTTTGTCGGTGTCATTCCATTGGGTCCTGTGTGAGATCTCAGTAGCATCTTTTGACAGTGCAGGTCATGGGAAATATGATTTTCCCCAGCAGATGGTCTCATCTGGCTTATCAGTATGGATCTTTTCCCATCTCTTGCTCGCTCTGCAGTCCTCCCTCCATCAGAACATCTCGGGAAAAAAAATATATATGTGTGTGCTCATTTCTTTTATCTTTCCTGTACATTTGCTGCCCGCCTGTTTAGACAGATATCACCCTCCACGTATCCATCAAGTACATGAACTCGCACTGTGGGTTTGACTAGTGCGACTCCATTTGTTTTTCTCCGCCTGACAAATACCTGCCAACTGATGGGGGAAATATTTCCAACTCTTGAAGCTGTGCAGTGTGCGTGGGTGTTATATTCCACTCGATATTTAATTCATCTGTGGGTGTCTGTGGGACTGTAGCCATGGGAACATGGCCTCACCGTGACCCCTCCCATGATAATACCTTATTAAAGTGGAAGTTTTGTAATTTAATGTAATGGAATAGCTGTAATTGGATTAGGTACTATTACAGCTATTATACTTATCTTCACAGCTCTGCCTGAAATCTCTTAAATGTTCCAATTTCTAACAGTGGTTAGTCCCCTGGCAGAGCAAATTCAAGTGCAAGCATATCATTCACACATTCTTGCATAACCACTAAAATCACTGATAGCGACCGGTTAAACATTACTGCTCCAGAGAGAGCACTTGATAAAAAAAAATTAAAAAAAGATTGACAGAAAAGGTTTAATTTCCAGACGGGCAACTTTTGGAAAATATATAAAAGAGTTCTGAACGGCTGCAAGGCTGCCACCCGCTTCTGCTTCTCCATCTCTGGCGTGTCCCCTCGGCTGATTCCAGCTGCCTGCTGGAGGAATTAAGGAGGAGATTTGGAGAGCCCGGGCAGATGTAACAGCTGAGTTGACATTAGCCTGCTTGGGACAACATGCTGCTCAGATAGAGAGAAATGCTCTGCACTAGTAACCGGGAGGCTTAAGGATGTTGCCTGCTTCATTATGTACCACACAAGCTTTACTGACTCGCTGGCCAAAATATATTTTCTGCCCATTGCCCACGCTTATTTCAAGGGATGGAGATAGAGAGTTGGTTTGTCCAGGTGTGAAAACGAACTAGACATGCAAAATTTGGCTACCTGGGTTGACCTTGAAAAAAAAAAACCAGCTGTGTACTTCACAGCACCTAACAGGGATTCCAATACATTTAAGCTTTGGAATCTGAAGTAAACTTTGTCAAAAAAGATAAATTAGGATGCCTCGTCAAAAATGTAGGCATGAATACATACATACAATATGTCACCCAGCTGAGAAATAAGCTACAAATGAAAAACGTGACATTTAATGAAATATTTAATACTTTTTACAAAGTGCACTGTGAGGATCATGAGAGGGTTTGCTGTCCAAGTGGATCTCTTCCAGCAGCAAGAGACTCAAAACATGCTGAGCAGGTCTCATGATATGTATAAAATGATCCGATATTCCATAAACTACAGTATTTATTTCTAATGTGTATAAAGTTCCTCTAAATGCCCTGGTTAGTTATTACTCATTCCACCTACAAGTTGTCCAACTTTGCAGCATAATTATCAGAGTGCATATGAAAATACTAATGAAAATGAACTATTAACTGTAAGCAGCGAGAGACTTAAAACATGCTGAGTAGATCTTGTGTTATGTATTAAATGATCCGAAATTCCATAATCTGCAATATTTATTTCAAATGTGCACGAAGTTCCTCTAAATGCCCTAGTAAGTTATTACTCATGCCACATACAAGTTGTCCAACTTTGCAGCATAATCATCAGAGTGCATATGAAAATACTAATGAAAATGATCTATTCACTGTTCCTTTCTCTTTCCTCAACCCCTAACAAATGTACTTGTTTTCTATATTTTTCAACCACGCAAGGTCAAGTTGTAACGCACCAAGTTCGCCAATATATCTGAATAGAAAAATTTAATATTTATCAAGGTTAAGGGGCCGTGTGTCTCAATGTGAGAACGCAAGATAATTAAATTTGTTCCAGTCTATGGACTCAAAATATTTGCTCGCTGCACTTTCTGCTCCCCTGGGACGGTAAACAAAATGACACAAGCTCCCACCTACGCTCTATTGAGATTAAAATGATTAAACATATCTTTATTAATTCCATCCCAATGGACCTTCACATGTATGGGAAGCACATACACTAGCATCCTCTCTCTGCAAATGGGCAGAGACCCTCAATTTTATTGCACAATTACACACGTTCAATTATCATATAATTGCCTTCATTTAGGTTTTACATTCTGTATCAACTAACATAATAGAGTGCAGTAGATGCACAGGGACCCAAACATTTCTAATGGACCCAAACATTTCTAATGGCTTGACTAATCGCTGGCCGGCAGATTTACAAGACTCCTGTTCATGTGGTTGTTTTGTGGAGTCACAGAAGGTTTGGGGCACAATCTAATAGTTCTGTTAAATTTCTACATTTCCTCACACACACACAGATTGATGAGATCTCTGGGGCAGCTTTTGTAACAAATTATTTCCATCTGTGCACATGCACATGCAAAAACGAGTGGTAATAGCACAGTTGCGTGTTGATGGAGATTTGATTGGCTTCCTGTTCCAAACACGATTTCATCAGCCGCTTGACAACTGGTGCAGCTTGTGCTCGATGAAATGAAGCATAAATCCACCTCTGGAGACGAGCAGCAGGGGTTTCAGCATCACTAAAGAATCTCTGCAGCACCCCACCACCACCCTAAACCCATCCAGAACTTTGTAGGGACTGTCATCTGGAACAGCAACCCTGTCTCCTACAAAATTACTGACATTAATGACATTTTCCTCACTGATTAAGGTTGCAGAATTCTTTTAGTAGTTTGAGACACATGGTTAACATGGTAAATTGTAATAAAACACACAACAAAAAACTCTTCCTTATGTTTAGGCAGAAAAAAAACATCATGGTTAGGCTTAAAATCACTACAAAATGGAAACAAAGTAAAAAGCAACACAACTATTTCTCGGCTTTAAGTCTATAATTTATATAACTATTACTTGGTTATGTTTAGGCAAAAAACTACTTCTCGGTTATATTTAGGCAAAAAACTACGACTAACTTATGTTTAGGCAAAAAACTACTACTTGGTTATGTTTAGGCAACAAAAGTACTTGGTTCACATGGGAAACAAACAGCATGTTTCCTGGGTTAAAGCCCTGTTTTTGACCCATCCACCACCCTGACCTCCTATCTGAAACCTATTTGTCAAATGCTAAAAGCAGACATCATTTTTCAGAGACAGGGCTGGGAATAGAAAAACAATTGAGTCACATTTTCACATTGTAGATAGGTAAGCCAGGTTATTAAATCCAACAGAAACATCACATGAAGATGTATGGACATTGCATTAATAACTAATAGAAATAGTGCTCTGTCATTGACAGCTGCAGAATAAAGAATAAACTTCATAATGTGTTCAGTGTCTTGAATTGCCAGTGGACTTTTGGGGGATTTAAAGTTTTTGCTTTAAAACAGAGTTTGAGGCAGAAAAGGAGTTTTTAAAGCATAACCCTATCATTGCTCTGCAGATATATGATGGTCGTTTTGTGCTATGGGGCAGTAAAAAGCATGGTTATTGCCCCCTTAAAGGGACAGTAAGGGGTCTCTAATGAGTCGACCCTGTGTTGTTGTGAGCTTGAAGTCTTTTCTGTCCATCCAAAATACTTAACGTTGCTGGCTCAGATGAAAGAAGTGTTGTTTAATTACTAGCTTTGCAAACAAATGCTTCAACTTCCAGTGCTTTAATAGCCATAAACTGATGCAAGCTATTTTTTAATTGGACTACAAGGACGTTTTTGATTGATCGGATTTGGCTCCTAGAATGTACCGAAAAGTATCCTTTCATGTATAAATTAAACGTACAGATCTGAAAAAAGCTAATTGAAAGATCTAAACGCAACGATTCAACACAAGAATGTTTGAGCCGACACAGAGACTGCAGTTGTCGCAAAATCCCTGCAACCTGAGACGTTTAATCACAGAAACGCAACATCTGCTTTCCCCCCACGGCCTTTTCTCTGTTTCCACACCTTTCGCATTCTCAACGCTGTGTGTTATTTCACAACATCAACAAAAAGTTTAGTCACATTATTTGTGTCCGCCTCACAGCGTTGGTGATTACTGCTTTCTTGCGCTGGTGTCCGTGGCTGCAGCGCTGACCTCAAATGCATTGTTTGGTGGATTAATCTGCCAGCAGGTCATGTTTCTGCCTTCTCTTTTTGCTCCGGCTACAGAGTGTTAACGATGCGTCAGCCCGGGCAGCGCTGTCACCATTTCTTCAGGCTACATTGTGATGATTCACATGAGTGAAGCCATTAAGAAATTGGATGTTTTCATGACCCTGTGAGGAGGAAAGCGAGTGGGTTGAAAGTGCAGGCTTTCTGAAAGGCAGACGGCCTAATAGCCCACGTAGCATCTCTAGTTGTTCCAGGCAGACACTTTGACAGATCTATCTTATTAATTGTTTCTTGGCTTTATTAAAACTTATTAAAAAGTTCATGTCTTGTGGGAATCATAACAACGTAATCCATTTAACACGAATGAGACAAAAGCTGTTAGGAGGATGCCGATGCTTTTTACTTTTTCCGTGGATAAAGCCTCTCACAAGAGATTCAATTCTCCATCTCTTGTTTGGACACCCCTGTTAGGCATTCAGGCTGTTAAGAGCTCTGTGAAAACATGAGCAACACTTAGTCCTTGAGAGGACGGATATGTTGTTTACAAAACGCCTGGGCTTTTACAGATGCTGCATGTTTTTTCTTACCCTCTTTGACTCAGAAAAGCTTTAGGGGGGAAAAAAGGTCCATGGAGCTAAGAGCGCCTCTCTGTGATCTTCTCCATTTAAATGCTTAAAAAGGGGCATATTTAACTCAATGTGTTTTAATCCCTGACAGCTTGTCTGCTTGTTTGACTCTACCAGCTTTTTCAACCTCTTCCTCCTGCTGCTACCTTATAGCAGTGGCTGGCCCGTGGAGACAGCTACAACACCGCTGATGAATTCACAGTCAGGGCCACAGCTCTGGGCTGGTGTTCCTCCCGCGAAGAGCTGTGGTTCGCCAGGAGGCTGACCCATCACACACTCGAGGAGAGGCGGTGGGGTCAAAGAGTTTATAGAAGTCCACATGGGAGATGCCTGTGTGGGGGGGGGGGGGGGGGTACTCCTCCTCTGTGCTTGGGTACCTATCTCCTCATCCCCTGCTCTGTCCTGCGCTGTAAAGGTGTGGCCGCCGCCCCCCCAGGGAACCATCTCCCTTCTATAAAGCCCATTGCTATGAAAATTGCGTGTAATTTCAAGGGCCGTTAACGGTGAGAGTGCAGGCATGCATATAGAGCGCTGCTATCATCACACCGGAGCAGAAGAGCACCTAGGGCAGAATCTCATATTCGCCGCTCCTTTGCCAGTCTTTGCCCATACAACATGACGTGCATCAGCTGATGAATAAGGATACGGACAGGCAGGGGAGCGGGCAGCAGCAGGGGGAGGGAGATGAGAGCTGGATGGACTAAAAGGAAAAAAATTGAGGAGGAGGCAGCAGCACTGAGCGTGTGTCACAGAGAGCGAAGGGGAGGGAGTGTTTTTAGAAAGAAAGAGATCGGAATACTTTATGAGAAAGATGGAAGCAGCGGATGAAGAAGTGAAAGGGAATACGAAGAGAGAGAGAGAGAGAGAGAGGCCTGAATCAATATTTATACTGTGAGGCGAGACGATTCTAAGGAGTAATTAAATTGGTGTGTCATATTTCATTCCATTACTGGGCCGAGCTTGCATGCAAATGATCCAAAAACGCCTCCTTTTTCAAGTGGATTTCTTTTCTTTTGTGACAGTGAATTGGATCGAGCCAGGCAGAGCAAAAATAAAACGCTACTCCAGTATTCATGAGCTTATTGTTCCGAACTTGGGGGACCATTCAGCTGAAATTCGTCAGAGAGTGGGGTACGACACAAATCCCTCCGCTGTAAAACAGTTTTTACACTGAATCGGCGCAGGGGTGGGGAAGCAAATCAATCTCATTTGAATGATGATTAGTGAAATGAGGCAGCGCTGTCGTTGATTGGAAACACGGTCTGATTCCCAACATCGCCTCCCCTCCTCCCCTCTCTGGAGTCAAGGAGAATGAATAAAACATATCAAAGTAAATGTTACACTGAATCGCTGCCTGTGCAGATATTTTGGGTCAGACGCATGCCTCCTTCAAACATTCAGTAGTTACATATCCCATGTCGTTTTTTAACAAAATGGGACAGTTTACAATCTGAATAACTGCTTGGTATTGTATTGGTTATAGTTAGCTTACACAGGAGAGCGGATGGATGGCTCTGGAAGGTGACCGCCCCTCTGTAAATCCTGTCACCATTGTTTACAGTCAGTATTAGTTTCAGGTGCTGCCTCCCTATTACAGTGCTCTGCACTTCTGACAAATGGAATTTCGGAGGGGGACAACAAAACACAGCTGTGCAGCCAATTAAAAGTTTGCCTTCAACCCCCTTGCCTCTCAGTATCGGCTGTTCTTTTTAGTTCCAACTCTACTGTGCAAGAAAAAGGAGAAGAAAGCGTCCAAAGCACAGCATCAGTGATTTTTTTTATAAATAACCAAAATTGGCCTGCCGTGCCTTTTTCTACTCTTACTCTTAGTCGATCTCCTGCGAGGGGAAAAATGACCCCAACCTGCGAGTTCAGGCAGAGCCGCTAAATGGCAAAGGGATGGAAAGCCTCTGGAGTGGTGCCATGTTCAAGTGCACAGGTTCTGCCAGTGGGAAACTGGACATTAACGTCTATAACGCTGGAAAGAACAACAGATGCTTATGTTGTGTGTTCTTGTGCCAGAGCCTATAGGGAAAAAAGGTCGGCAACTGTGATGTTTGTTTCTTAAAGTTCCTGGAATTTATGTGTTTGTGCGTTTTCCTATTGACTACTGGTTGCAGAAACGTTCTAAACAGCAGTGGTAGGTCCACTATGTACTCCACTACAAGGGAAGTTCAAAAGTACTGTATATCAAAGTATCAAGTAAAGTGGTCTTAATGGAGAATACTCTCTGAAAAACTCTTTTAGTATTCTATTTTATCATTGGATCAGTACAAAAGCATCGATGTTATCTTCAAACTGGAGCTGATATATAATGTATATATTGCTGGGTTCTTTAATAAATATAAATAATAAATGTTGTAACTGTAGCTGTGAAATAAAAATAGTAGAGTTTTTGCCTAAACCTAACAAAGTAGTTCAGTAGTGTTTAAGTGGAGTTTTGTTTCAATTTACAAGGTTAACAATGTTTTTCAAACTGCTTCAAACTGCAAGTTTAATCTGGGAGTAAATTAGTTTTCCCTCAAAATGTTATTGAGAGTGCGGTTTAGTTGAATGGGAACGTGATTTTGTAAGAGACAGGATTGTTATTTTTAACTGTAGTAGGCAATTCAAACATAAAAAGAACGCTATCTGTATTATGTTACTATGAAAAAAACATTTGAAGTACAGTTTGATCGAAATAGAATATGTCTCTAGACCCTTTTGATGAGACAATCACATTCAGGAGAGAGTGAAAGTTGTTTCTTTTTTCTACAGAGTAGTGTGAGACAGTCCCCTGCAGTCAGCGTCAACGGATGGTGGTGGGAGCTGTTAACATCCTCACAAAATGCCGGAAAAGTCAATCCCTGTAACAACAGCGATGCACTCAGGGATAATCACTCTGCTGGTGTCGACAAGCTAAAAAAAAAACAAGAAAAAAAAAAAACTTCACGCATGGCTTTCGCACTTTGTCAGGAGCGGCCAGCTGGAAGAGCAACATATCTTCTCATTACTGTTGAGAACATATGGGGAGACCACACAGCTGCTGGACTCAGGGACCGGTGCAGGCTCTGCTGTTGGGCCAACAAAAAACATGGCCACTTTGCCAGTGCGACATACTCGTCTTGAATTCCCCATAACAAGCTTTGATGCCCAAAAGAGATAGTCAGTCATTTACTTATCAGTGTGATCGATTGTCGCTTATTGAAAAACCTATGAAGTTGGTGAAAGCATGCAAACGCCTTCTTTCTTGCTGTGAGCCACCGTGACTACAAAACCTCATGAAATCATTATCCTATTATTAGCATGTATTATGCACATCTCTGCAAACCAACTCTAGATGGCACTGGAGACCCAGTGGACTCTATCCCTGTGTGTGTGTGTGTGTGTGTTGCTGGAGCTTGTTTGCATGTGAATATGTGTGTGTGTGTGTGTGTGTGTGTGTGTGGTGCTTGTTTGCATGTGAATGTGTGTGTGTGTGTGTGTGTGTGTGTGTGTGTGTGTACGCAAACCCGTCTGCATCTGTGTGTATGCCTCCCAGATTCAATTATTCATCATTTCCAGTGCAAATATGGTTTGGCTTTTCTATGTCTCTTCTTTTTTTTTGCCTCCCAATTTTGTTTATTATTTATTATGCTGAGGCTCACAATGTTTGGGTAGAATAGAAAGCCGGGTAGCAATAATGTCACTGCGTGGGTGTCATAATTATGTTCTGCTACAAACACACAGAAAAAAAAAAAGAAGAAAAAAAGAAGAAGGTATTGGCCGGGTGTTGCGGTACCCAGTGCTGCCGAGTCAGACATTTGTTTGCCTTGTGTCTTGGCTCTGATAGCCAGCGTCTGCAGACTGCAATATTTTCACCAATGACATGATTTTCAAATACTATATCTGTTTGTGGCCTGGAATGGATATCTGTCAATGTATCATGCAACTTGTTCCCACAGTCCAGCATGGTAACGATTAATTTTGCTTTGCTTCATTCATGCTTTTTTTTTTTTTTTTTTTTTTTAAGGTTTCCCAAAACAAAGAATTATTCATAATAACATATTGACTTTGGAAAGAGACTCTCTATCTATGTTAAAATAATGAGTCACTCAGCACCCCACCATGGATCTTCAGGGCACACGCAGCGATTTATGATACTTTCCAAACACAACATGAGGAATGTTTCTCACCGTTATAAATATGATTAGGATTTCTTTTTTTGAGGGGGGAGGAAAATACTCGCACTTGCAAAAAACTTGCAAGGTGTCTCAGCGTAGGAGCGATTAAGGAATGCTCTCACAGTGACTGGGAGCAAGATAGCGACAACATCGCTTCAATTGAGGAGGTATCTTCTTCTTTTTCCAGAGCCGCGCAGAGATTTCCTGATCAAAAGTCATTCATGAACACTCGCATGAATCCATTATAGCACATTTTAGTCTATATTGAAATGTGGTTTTGTCATTCCCTCACAAATGAAAATCCCATCTGCATCAAATATTTAGTATGATTAAATATTTGGAATGTAGCGAACATGGTTCTCAGCCGTGGTGAGCGGGGTTGTTAAATGGAAGCAGGCTAGCGATGATGCAAATGTGTCCCATCCGTGACCCCGGACAACATAACAGCACTGCAGGGAAGTACTTAGTAACCACGAAAACTCATTTGCTGGCTTGCACACATCAGGTGAAACATAACATTCATGACGAGATAGCATTACTACGCTGACAAAGTAACCCAAATACATCTCTAATGACATCTCTAAACTTGCAGTTGTTGAGAGTTTGTAGTACTTTTCTCCTGTCTCTGCTGCCTGCAGACATTTGCTTAAAAAGCTCTAAAGCTCTGTTAGAATCCTTCTCCCTACTCTTAACAAGTGTTTCACCTTAGGAGCCATCATCAGAGCTAAGAGGCTTTGTGTTAGCTTTCAGTCTTGCAAGGAACTTTTTTTTTGGTGAAATTCTTAAGATTACAGTAGCGTCTAACTGGTCAAAGGAAAGCAGTATGTTAAGACTGCCTAAATGTTTCATCTGGAAGTAGTTGAAGTTCCCGAATTTGAGTTCCCTAATCTGTGAACAGTCTAGGGCAATAAAAAAAAGAAAAACTGAGATTGAAGCCTTAACTGTCCAAAACATGACCATTCCTGGGAAAGTTTTGCAAAATTGAGCTAACTAGTTAATTTAAAAAAACACCATTTAAATGAACTAATGCAAATATTTACTTTTTTTGGATATTCTCCTTATTTTTTTTGTGATTTGATACCTTCAATCAGCATTTCTTTTAAGAAATGCTATCGATGTAGCTCTGGGAATAGTATTGTTATTTGGTCGGTCCGGACTGAACTCAATAATTACTGAATGGATTGCATTGATGTTCCCCAAGAGGATGAATATTACTGACTTTGACTTTCCCTCTAGTGCAACCTTGAGGCCCACATCTTTGGTTTCGAGTGAAATATTTCAACTTTTGTAGAGCTGCCGTCAAATTTGTGTCATATATTCAAATTACACAAAGGATGAATTCTTATCGTCTTTTCATCCAGCACCACTGTCAGAACGCATTTTTTGAACAAATTGTATTTCCCGGTACCTTAGTTTATGGCAAAAGAACTTGTCAAACTAATGGCATCAGCTATACTTGGAGTTCTGCGGTTACAAGCTAATATTAGCAAGCTAACACGTTTAGCTCCAGGCACGGCAGGTGTCAGTACGCCACAGTGCTCTACAGGTGGTCCAAAAACAGCTTATTCCTAATTATGGAATATGTTGGATTTGGGGGTTGGGGGTGCCTCTCACGCCCGCTGCCTGCTGTGACTGGCGAGGTGTTGTGCGATGCTGGTAGTCTTGATCTTTCTTCAGCTCCCTTTTTACATTTTCCACACAATTACTTCTGTCACTTTGTGTATGTTCAACAAAGTGAAACACCAGGTGTGATTGTAAGGCCGGCAAACTGGTTGATTTTTAGCATACCCCTGCCTTAAGCACAGCCTGAGAGAGCCGTTAAGCGTGGCTGTAGACTCTGTAGTATGGCACCATTACACGAACACTACTGTTGTGTTTCGTCTGATAAATCCCACTGCTAAGACTGGTGGTGCTATCACCCACTCACCCTGGCCATAATGCATATTAAAAGCAGTGCTGAGAGAAATATCTTTCTTTTACATGTTTTAGTGCTTTTTTGAAGAACTCTTGAGGTTAACATGAAATAGGTTTTGGGATCCTTTCCTCAGGTCACTAAGAAATTGAGTTTTCCATTTCTATACAAATCTTCACACGCTGTTCACAGACACATTCACAGACGTGATAGCTGAGCCGTCTGCTTAAACTTCGGCCGAGATAAGCTGTCACAGGTGCTAATCTGCCAACTCAAGGCAAAGCAAAGCACACCATTTGGCTGGGTTTTTTTTTTTTTTTTTTTCTCCGCTGGCTGCCAGGCAGATACATGACCCCGCCGAAGCCGCGGGGAAGGAGAGAGGCAGTGAAGACGGCAGCCAGCCAAGGAAATGTAAGTCCTCAGTGTGTTTTTGGTCATGGTTGGCATCACTATGGAGGCTGGAGATAAGATGGGAGCCAGGATTTTTGTTGCTTAAGATTTAAAGAGGGAGGGAGCAAGGGAGAGATGGAGGTAAAGGGAAAGGGGGAGGAGACAGTGGAAGATAAGGGACTAAAAAGAGACAGAAGGAAAGAAAGAGAGAGGAGGCTGGAGCAGTGGGAAACGACACAGATGGGAGAGATAGATGGGGAGGTGGGACTGTTGGGATGGGGTTAAACAGAGGAAAGAGGAAAAAGCCACACATGGAGCATGTTTAAACAGGATTTTGGTGAAAGACATGATTCAAATAGTTCAGTGTTTGTAACATGTTACGAGTTACCATTTATGTCTTTTTATGTCTCACTTGGAGAAAAGAGTAAGTATGATTTTTATATCAGAAAGAATGCAAAGACTGTTTAAAATGACAGATTTTTCTTTTTAAATACAACACTGCGCAATATTCCCTTGCAGTGAATTATTAAACAAACCAAAAAATGACTAATGCTTCGTGCCTACGACGGTAGACAAAAGGAATTAGGAGAGAGGAGTTGCATTGCTGAGTTGTCCTCTCCAAGGAGCCACTGGTAAAGAGAATCTCAATGAACATTAGATACACCATCTTTCTGGGGAAGCTCCCAGTGAGGCTCGCTGGGTATGGGAGTTTACTCTGAATCATGCTCATTAAAGAATCAAGCAAAAAAAAAAAAAAAAAAAAAAAAAAAAAAAAAAAAAAAAAAAAAAAAAAAAAAAAAAAAAGAATTAAGCATTTCATAGAAATTCTCGCCCAGGAAATCTCAGCCTTGTTTTAAAATAATACCATTCCATGGTGTAAGTGTTAAAGCCTTAGGAGGTGGAGGGAATAGAAAGAGGAGAACCAGTGTTTTGAGGTTTGAAATGTGTCATCTCATTGCCCTAGGAGAGTTCAGCCTGTATTAGTGAACAGTGAGCGCTGTCTGCCATAGACAGAAACAAGAGAAAAGAGTTAGTTCCTCCCTGTTATCATAGTTAATGGAGCAGCTCCGGGCTGTACATCGATGTGACAATGCAGATTAGAGTTTCAGCACTCTGGTTTTTGAAGCTTTGGAGGAAAGTTTTTCCAAAACCCCGCGTGAACTTTCAAGGGCCAAACGAATAACACATAGGAATTCTCAAAAATGAGTGTTATTTACATTTAAGAAGGCTCCTGCAAGGGAGTGAAAAAAAAAAAAAAGGCAGACTCTTTTATAGCTTTGTTATCTCGGTGTGCAAAATAACAGCCCTGCTGGTTGTTAAGGCATGCAGAGAGTGAGAAAACCCTTGACAATATTTTGAAATTCCTCTGACACTCATCAGAGCACCTTGAGACTGCTGACATCCTTTACTGACACTCTGACATGTGTTACTGTGTTGACAGGGAATGTCATTTGCTCCCATCTATCCTCCGTGGGGGTCCAGGCATCTCTAACATACCTTTATAAGCCACAGCAGGAACATCGCAGGGACCAAAATGTGTGAAAGACACACGTGTGCGATATACATGTTTTCTACCAAACATAAGCGTGTTTTCACAAGATGTATTTGTGGTTTTCTTCAAGCAATGTGTGTCCTCTGCACCTTGATCAATCTACGCTCATCTGTCTTTATCCTTCAATTCTATAATTGTAATTCTGCAGGAGGGGTCATTCTGCGTCTCACTGACGACAGCCATCCAAGGCAATGAAAGTCAAAATAATCTGTTAATGCAATCAAGTGCACTCATTGAAATCGACTGCTATCTGTTGCAGCTCGTTTTTAATCTAATTTGTCAACAACAAATGACCTCGCTGTCCCCATCTTGGGTGTTGAAACTAAATAACCGAAACCTCTCTGTTGCAAGATGTGATCCTCTTCTTACTCCTCTTCTCACATGGCATGAATGGAGAATAATATTTATATATAGTTGTATTGCTATTAATAGCAGAATAATCACATAATTTTTCTATTTTCAGCAGGAATGTGTTGCTCAGTGGTAGAATCATATCACACATTGAACCGTTGTTCATTTAGTGCGTCATTTATTATTAACTGCTCTGGTGTCAGGAATGGTGCTGTCGTCTTTTTGGTATGTCAGTTTGGACAAGCACAGATTGATGGGTTAGATGCGACCATGAAGCAAGATGGAGCTTCACTTGCAAGAATCGATGTTGGACTTGTCGCCTCAGCCGGTCTCTCCGTCCCCACCCGTCTGGATGTCGTCCACCATCCGTATTGCTTTCACTTTAGCAATTGTTGGAAAATAAGGGCATTCATGTAATGCAGTCAATGTCATATCTGATGTGATATAAATTACACCAGTGTAACACACCTGCAATTGGAAATACCGTAATTTCCAATAAATACAGATTGGTTAGTCTAATTCAATTTCACGACATAATAGATGATTTAATTGATCAGTGGCCACAATTACATACGCACAGCGACTATCATCCAAACGGCAAGCAAAGCAATCGTCTAATTAAGCTGTTAACATAATCCTCCACGCTGACAGCTCCCTATAATAATCCTGTGTATGTGACTGAAGTGCGTATCTTGAGAGACAGCTGCAGGAATTGGAGCGAGTTTTGTCAAAAGAAAAAAAAGGATGAATAGAATTGCTTCTAATCCCGCCGCTGTATCAAAACTTACCCCAAAAATAATTACAGCAATGACTCTGCAGAACCACTCCAGCTCTAAGTTCATGTGGTTTTCAATACAAAAATGATTTGACATGCGTGTCTACCTTTCTTACACTTGTTAAAAGGCCATCAGCATGGCACTCTTGTCCGAAAAAGCTGCGTGACAGTCATGTTTTGCAACATCTGTATTGTGAACAACAAGACTCGCAGCATCTGGTCAAACTAACCATCGTGGTCATGAACACCTGCTCAGTTTACTGCAGTTTACCACAGCAGCAGTGCAATGAACAGCACCTCTGGGAAGCTTACAATGCTATTGTTGAAGAGGTGTTGATTACCCAGGCCAGTGTTCTCATGGAAGGTTGTTATTCTTATTCCTCTTACTGTAAATGTATACAAAACAAAACCACTATATTTTGTCTTTTCTATATTTAAGCGCCACTCATAATTTGTTTTTGTCTTCAATGGATCAAATTACAACTCTAACTGGAGGCCCACATGGTGATAAACCAGCTGAGACTCCAGCTCTGCAGCACCACTGAGGGTTTTTTTTAACCTCTTTTAGCAAGTTGATTTTGGTTTTATGACCCACAGGCTGGACTATTATCAATACCATTTCCAGCAGGCAGCACGCGGCAAATAATCTCCTTCAGCCGCTCTACCAAATGACAGAAAAAAAAAGTAGTGACTAGCTGGTGAATAAAGTCAAACATCTAGCAGCTGCAAAGCCAGATAATGGAGGCTGTTATGTTTCCTTTTTGAAAATAGGAGAGAAACGGAGACGATAACACGACACCCAGAGAATTTGAAGGAGTCGGTTTAGAGGTAAAAATGAAAGTGATTCAAACATAATAAGGTGATGTTTGCAACTACCAAGCAAACAATGATACTTTGCAGATTTTGAACCAGCCTTTTGTCATTTCATCGTGGCTTGTGTACACTAATGAACAATGTTGAACTCCATGCTGCTAGCACCCTTCACCCAAATGTGCATCGATGGAAACTGAAGTTGAGTCGCAGTGCTGCAGTGAATTTCACAGAGAGCACAAGCATGCTTAGGTTTTCTACCTTTTGAGCAAAAAGGAATACCAAAGCCCTCTTTCTCTGTTTTCTCTGGTCTTGTAGCACCAATTTAAAAAAAAATACTTGTGCCTTTCTACCGAATGGAGAGACAGTTATAGGGAAAGACCATCTTTCCAGCAAAATGCTTCTATTACAAGTCTGCTCAAACAGGGTATCAACAGCTCAGACCGGCTAAGAGCAGACAATAAAAGAGTGCGTGAACTCTGAAGGCGTGCTCTTTTTACTGAGTGTCCCGAAGGATGATTGGCCAGCTTAAAGTCTGAGGGAACCAATAAGCAGCATGAGCAGACTGCACAGGTGGAAACCAATCATTTTGTTAGCACCTTAAGAGAAACCATGGCAGGGAGAGAAACAAAAAAAATTGAGGGAAGAGAAGCAAAACACAACAGGCACTTTACCCCTGCCTGGCACCAAAACGGAGCTAAAATTATAGGCAATATTGGACTTTCACTCAAACTGTGGACAGAAACATATTTCCAAATTATATAATTAAATTACAATTAAAATCCAAACTCAAGCTCCATGTACTGTTTCCAAGCTCAAAGGTTTAACTTTTACACTGAATGATAAACCTTTTATTTGTCTAAAATTAGAATAAGAGTTCAGATTCTAACCTGCAATAACAGATGTTTTGGCCACTTGGGAGCAGTGGAAACAAAGGTGAAACACATCACTTGACATATTATCACCTTTTAAGTTGATACGGGTGAACTTGTAAGCAAACATTTGCTAATTAAACACCCGTCGGAATCACAGCAGCATGATAATTCATTAAGAGATATGTGTGTTTAAACATGATGATTGCAAGTTAAGCAGCCTACTCTCTCCTAATAGCTCTGGTTTTGGTCTCCACCAAGTCCTGGGGGAAATATCTGGTTCTCTGGTGGCTCAATGCTCAACTGTGTTCACCGACTTTGGCAGTGCTTATTCTTGTCTTTTCAATGCAACTTTTTTTGATCAAATGCGTCAGATCGGAACTCAGCTGTGTGGCCACACATGTATACACTTTTATTTTGTGGTTAAAGCAGCGGCTGTATTTCCTGTAAAGTCTTTGTTGTTTTTGCTGCTTACTCTTCTTCCCTATTAGTAGACTTGTTTTATTGAAGAATAGTAGCAAACAAAGCTTCACTGATTCAGTGATAAACAAATGTCTTCCCATTAAAAATCCCCTGTTATTTTTTCATTTGAAAGCTTTTATTTTGAAGCAGCAAAATCGGGAAATGTTGGGTTTTCGTCAGCAGAAATAACATGAATCAGACAGCGGATCTCAGCTGTGCTTTAGCCTCGGTTTTCCTCCCCTCCTCCGTTGTTCTCCTCAGGAGAGGAACTCCTGTGTGGGGGGAAAGTGATGGAGACCTATACGCTGGATAAATTCTCAGGATTGTGCCCCACATGCTGCCCACACCTCACTGAGAAAAACTCCACCTCATGTAGTCAAGCTGATCACAAACCAATGCTAGCGTGATCAAATCTTGGCGTGTACATACTTGATATCTAAAGCTTCCTGGCATGATCGTCATTGAAAAGACAAGTGTAACCACAGTGAAAGTCTGTCTGCTGTTTGTTGCTAAGGAGGTAGCAAACAGTACGGTTTTGGAGATTTTTCTGTTGAAAGCAGCTGCCTGCGGCCGGCAAAAACAACACCAGTGAGAGAAGTAAGACTGATTTGAAACAGAAAAGTTGCCGCCTTTAAAGCCAGAACAATCAGCTAGAAGACGCTATAAAGGAGTAGTGCAGAGTCGAGTTATGATCCTCTGTGATCCTCACATAAAGCTAATCAATGTGATCCATAGTTAATATAATAATATTGATTTATAGCAGCTAAAGGTTGTGAAAATGTCCATATAGAGTTCAATAAGCTTCACGATATTTTCAGCGTTGCTTAGGTATTGCCTTACAGTACAACCACCTGTTTTTTATACAGGAGGTATGTTTCCATCAGTTTAATGTAATCAGTGTATGCCTTTTCCCTACTTGCATTATACCTTAAGGATAATTTCACAGTTGCAAAATGAATTTCCATGTGTAGAAGCACAATTCACAAGGAAAATACCTTGAGGAAAGATGGAGCCTCACTTTCATTTCGGCCCGTCCTTAAGTAACCTGTGCCAACCCCACAATTCCTGGTACTGCCCCCATCCTGCTCCCTTGAAGCCACTTTGCAGGAACACTCTGGTCCGCACTGCATGAGCAGTGGGCTTGGGGGGGGAGGGCTTGGAGGTCTCGTGTCTGGGGGGCCTGTTAGTCCAGATCTCCCTGGCAGAGAGGAGAGGGAGCAGGACGAGCGGGCAATGCACAGCTGGTGCCAGGATGACTGCTGGCGTGGAGTGAACAGCCTGGTGTGGGAGTAGATCTCCCCCGTGACTGGGGTCTCTGCTTTTCTTTCTCTCACTCATCTCGGCTGCGTAATGAGCACTGCTAGCAGAGGACTGCACAAAAGAGTGAGAGAGATTCAGTGCTATTGTGTGTGTGTGTGTGTGTGTGTGTGTGTGTGTGCATGTGTCTCTGTGAACGATTGTTGATTGCTTGAATATAAATGGGATGTGCTCATTCACCTAAATCAAGGCCACATGCTTGGGCCCGGAGTAAAGTGCTCCGAGCCCAACGAAGCGTTGTGCTGTATCTGCCACTCAGCTCAGGAAGAATAAAGCCGGGCACTTTCCACTGCCCGACATGAAATACTTAGGGTAACCTTCAGAGAGTCTGTTGTCATAAACTGACTTCATGACCTGATTCGGAAAGATTTTGTTATTTTCACGTATGCTGTATATTTCATGAATGGAAAAAACGGCCACATATTGCCTGGTTTCCTTTATCTCCCTATGTTTTACGAATTTGTCTACTTCCTGTTTCATGGCTTTGTTTTTATAGGTTTTAAACAAGGACCTTCAATGACAGCCGACGTCTTGTTCAGCTGCAGTGCATTTTAAAGGATAAGTCTGTGATATTCTATATTTGTCTCAGTGTCAACAAATCCCATGAATCAGAATCAGAATCAGAATCAGCTTTATTGGCCATGTATGCATAAGCATACAAGGAATTTGACTCCGGTTTCTTACGCTCACTAATACAAAGAAACAGACGAATAAAAAAAATACAAGGAGATCCAAGAGGAACAAAGGGTAGACATTTAACTAATGTACAACATGCAAATAAAAATGCAGAAGTATATACGTCAACACAAAAACACAAAAAACAATGACAATGAAATGTAGATACAAGACAATGAAATGTAGATACAAGGAAAGACCAACACTGACTATGTTTAATTGCACACCAATATTTAAATTCGATACAGGTTATTGAAACACCATTCCATTTGGATATTTCTGAATTAGGTTTCAATCTGAATGTAAGATATTCGCATTTAGACATGTGGGAAATGCCGGTATTATTGTGGTTTAAGGAGCATTTTTTGGAAAAGTATACAGTAGATTTTGAATATGATTTACAATTGTTTTTCTTTTTCTGCAGTTTGTGACACACAGCCTCTTGCCTTTCTCGGTATCCAACAGTAAGCAAGGCTGGGGGCAATGCAGGGCCAAGAGAAAAGCCCACATTTTCTGGTTGGAAAGAACATTATAAAGGACTTGGATATCAACAGGTTTTTGGGATATGTGCAAATATGTGGTTAAAGGAATGAAAGAGGGAGGCTGTGTTTGCAAGGTCAAACAAGTCTGCTACCAGTGGAAAGAAATACATTTTGACAGCAGCTAGCGTGGAAACAGGAATATTAGGGGAATAATCATTTATGTTGCCACGGTAATGGCTTATTAGGAATATTATCTTTATCAGAATATTGTATTCAAGTAAAGGTAGTTGATGAATTGATCTTAATAAGAAGTATTGCATGTGTATCCAAAGCCTAAAACAGTTTACGCCCTTTGCGATATAAACCTCCATTGTGGTCTAAAATTCCCCCAATAATTTATCAATCTCCCACATTTTGGCACATGTGACATGCGCTGTAGTTCATTTTGGGTCAACACCACATGCTCCCAAAGTTGGAGTATAGACTAGCACTAGACTGAAAAAAGTCCCCAATGAAATATCAATCTACCAATGGAGAAGGATTGTTTGATAAAAACTACAATGCCTGGCTGTTTCGGGAAAACATATAGCCTCTTTTAAAGGTGAAGGTAAATCAGCTTGAGCTTGGGCTGAGTGCAGAGGTTACATAAATCCCCCCAAAAAAGCCAGCCTTATCCTTTGAGACCTTACCGCCAAATAAACGTTTTTGTCCATTGGCAATCTGACCTCAACCTTTTGTTAGACAGAGTTAAAGATTCGTAACACAAAATTACGAAGTTTCCACTGAGCAAATTGAACACTTTAAGTCTGGGAACCTGCCAGCAATGACCAACGACACAAAAAAAAAAACATGAAACATCTCTTTAGACTAAAATATCTACCATGATTTACAATGATATACTGACAAAGTTGTGTTACTGATAGCACAACTGTGTCAAACTGAATCAGCTTCTATAAACAGTGAAGGGTAAGGTTTGACTTTGACTAATAAATCACAATGTGCTCTGTCCACCAACAACTCTCAATATGGGTATGAAATGGCATAAAAATGAAAATCTCCAAAACACTACCATTTATCTTATTGCTAAATATGTCTCTTTTCTAAAGATATCTGTTGAAATAAATAGGGCCACAAATATTACAAGCTGCTCTGCAGTTTTTACGCATCTCAGCACATTTCAGCCTTTTCTGGCATGGTTAAATATTGGACTCTGTATGAATAATATAGACACGCAGCGCAGAGAAGTATGGATCAGTCTGGATTCACTGTCACGTAGCTTTTTACAGCTGACAGATTGTCTGCCCATGTACCTGAATACCTCTAAGAATGATAATCTGCATATTGTATCTGACTTTGCATCAGATGAAAGTATACTTTCCAAACAAACAGTCCCACTCAATGTCACAACAACCATCAGCATTGCAGTGGTAAATATGTTTGACTGTATTATATCATATATATATATATATGTATTTGCATTTGCTTTTTAAAACACTTGTGTGAAGTCTGGCTATGATACAAATGTAGGAAAGAATACGTAAACGTGTATATTTCAAGCATTTAATCACACTGAAAATAGACATTATAATGAATAAACAACTGAGGTAGAACCTTTGTTAGACTTTATACACATATTGCACTGTGGAAGTCGATTAGCAATTTAGACCCTGGAGCCATAATGAACCATGAATATGTTCAGTCAGGTCAGGAGTTGTAACACAACTGCTTTTCTGAAACACTTTGCCATAAGAGTTCAATAGGATTAAGAATGGGGACGTAATCTACGTACAGCTACATCCATTAAAAATACTGACTGATGAGATGATTGCAGAAGTACAAGTTTCTACAATCATCCAGACCGATGCTATAAAAGTTTTACATTTTTATTTTAATTTTAGTTCTGACTTTTTGATTTCATTTGTGTTCAGTTCCAGAGTGTGTACTCTGGTTTAGTTTAGATTCAGTTTTCAAAGAGGTTTTTGTTTTAGTTATTATTTAGTTTTAGTTGTACAGTAGTTTAAGTTTATTTTTGTTAGGGCCAGGTTTAATGCTTCAGAAGTATAAAGCTACACACATATATATATATATATACACATGTTGGGAGAACTGTACCAGAATAGCCATAATGTTTAATGTTTAATCTTTGCGCTACTTTAGTGTTAAATGTCAAGTCCGTTCAGTTTCTGTGGTTCAGTGTCACTATAGTTGACTTTCTCTGTTGTGAAAGAGCTGAAAAGATTAAAACTGAAATTAATTTATGTAAATTTCGATCTGTTTTCTTGCCAATACATCTTTTGCCATAAATACGTTTTTATTAAGTTTACTAACAATATTTCTGAGTGCTTATTTTTTTTAGTTTCAGTTTTAGTTTACTATAATAACCCTGGTTCTGAAAAAACACACAGGTAACTGTCTCTACAGACAAATTCCCCAAATATAAACCTGAACACAATCTTATGCGGAATGAATGGAATGACAAAAAGATGGATACAAGTAGGGTTTTAGTCCCCAGTGGGAGTGTAAGAATAGTGTAGGCCCCCCTGGTACACCTTCCACAATGGATCTGACCTGAGGACACTGAGCTGGATGGTCTCAAAGCAACACATCGGCTGCACTACATTTCATCAGGATTGTCCCATTTCCAACGAACAAAAAACGTATGCCAGCAAATTAATTTGAAGGATGCAATCACATAAAAATTCTGCACATAGTGGCTTTAATTTATGCAAAATTTCACAACAGATATTTTTCCCCTCCTATGCTTGTTGACCAAACTAGAAAGCAGTGTCGGTGGATTAAACTGAAGTTTGGTTACTACACAAGACACTTAACACATGAGCCAATGAGGCTGAGACAATGGCTACAAAGCTGAAGTCAGTTTTTTGGCACTTTTCTGTCAAAAGAGCTTTAATGAAATGATGTGAACTTCCATTTCCACTCTTGGTTCAACAAAGTTGATCCAAATCACTTTATTTACTAGAGACCATTTGGCTCGGACAACGTTGGCCCAAGCACAGAAAAATTAAGTTTGCTGCATCTCTGGAAGGAGCTTCTCAAATCATGATCATCATTGCTCAGTGGGCAAGAGAGTCCTCATTGTATCTATGTGCAATGTGCTCTGTTTGATGATTGTTTGCTGCTTGGCCCTGAATATATTCCAATTTGCATAGAGTGGCCTGCATTATTCATGAGAAATTATTTTATAAAAAGGCTTTTAAACATGTTTTGTATTCACCACGAAAATCAAAGCTGCAGAATGATTAATGAAAAGATGAGCTTCATGTCAAAAATGAGCTGTTTGTTCTCATATAATGGAAAAACTGACTTTTTCTCTTCCATCTTCCCCTATTGTCTCCTCTCAAAAATCAAATCCACCAAGACAGATTATTTTTGAATATAGATTTGAATATCACCGCCTCGTTTCCTTAATGTGATTCTTGGAATGGATTAACGATAGCGATTCACAATTAGTCATCCGTATCACTGTAGTAAAACAATACCACCAATACTGCAATTCATTTTTTACTACAAGAGGGCGTCATATAGTTCCCTGGAACATAATGCATCTTAATTTGATTTCTAGCAGGTATCCATCTCTTAGAGATACACAGTTAGTGTATTGCCTGTCTAATTTAAGAGATCTTGCACACTGATCACAGGACAGTAATGAGGGATATTACTCAAGACAAAATCACTAACATACTGCCTTTACAATGGTGTTACAGCAGCTGAAGTGACACTCTGAATTGATATTCCGTCTTTCATCGCTCCCCGCATCTTGGCCTGGTGTAACATTTTCAAAAGGACAGAGAGAGGAGGAGTGAGCGCTGACCTATGCTGTAGGGCAGCTGCTTGTAAATAGACACACCGCTGTTGTCCTTCAGAGGAGAAACTTTCTCACCGGTGTAATTCATCCACGCTGCTCTCTGATTTACGAAGTGTCGCTCGCAGACAGTCGGGGTGGCGCCTTTATCTCTACCTTGTCTTGGTAAATGAATTCCAAATGGCACACTGCCCAGTTATTTGTCAGTGCATTTGTTATTGCTGACAACCGCAACACCCCTTTAAACAAATATAAATCCGTGGAAAACAATCGCTGAGCAAGATGCAGCGTAACCTTTTGAAATATCACGCCGGCCATCAGTTTCCGTCGCAGATCATCCCCCCCCCCACCCCTCCCACACATGAAACATGAAAGTAATGGCAGCATAAGTCGTCTCCGAAAATACTCGGCCGTCTCCTTTTTGTAATGTCAGTAACTCGGAATATGACAGGATAAGTATGCCAGTGTCATTAGGCAGCGGGAGCAGCTTGGGGGTCCAATGACAAGTACTGCTGCTGTAGTAATGAAAGTAGTACATTTAACATGCCACCTCTACGTGACATGGGCTGGCGTGACAGCAGAGCATCTAATATGCAGAGGATTGCAGATAAAAACACTGCTGTGGAAAAGCACATTTCATTCAGAGGCCCTGACAACTCATTTCATTTTCGCACACACTGTTGAGTACAGTTAACACAGGGTTGATAGTGAGCCGAGCAGCCTGCGTGTCTGTAATTGTTTGTTGGTTTACAGAGGGTGTAATAAACTGAAACATGCTCACAGGGGGCAAAACAAACCATAAGGAGAGACATCTTACCATTAGCTGAGGCTTATACTGAAAGACAAGCAGGAGAGAGTAAGTAAAGATATAGAACATGAGAACAAGAGTTAGAAAAAGAATCGTATTGTATACTTAAAACGATTAAGCACAAAATGTCAAATAGACACAATGTAACAGGAACAAAATAAATGGATAAATGCATCAATACATTTAATCCAGGAATAACTCATTAATAGGTCAAGGTCCTCAGAGGAAAATGCATATTGACTTTGATGATAATCTGTTTTTTCCTAGGTTTACCTTTTTTTAAGACCCAGGTTTAAGCTTGCCATTCTACACTTTGATTGGCCAGTCTGTTTTTGAGGGGCGGGACTCTGTGAAGGGTAAAATGGATGGAGAATCATAATAAAATAATTGGTACACATATACATGGTTCCCCTGATTATGAATCCTGAGAACTTTGGTGATCGCCTTAAAGTGTCTGGGAACTTACAATGGATGGTTCTTATTTTTGAACATTTCTTAAACCTAAATAATTCATTGACTAATAAAAACAATTACATCGTTTTATCTGTAATGAATCATTGGCTGCGTATCTGCAACGGGAGCAATTAAAACAATCACTGAATAAATGACAGCCAGACCCACATCGAGGCTCCCAAGCCATGGAGCTAAAAAAGCTGTTCTGGCTGAGAGTGGGGTCCCATTTCTATTCCCCACAGCTGAGCGAGCTGACTGGTCTCAGCAGGATTGAGCTAAGTTAAAAGTATTAGTCTCAGTCAAAAGCAGCATGTTCAGCCTCTGAGAGACTGTAAAATCATGTAGAATAAAAGTCTTATTTGTCACGGATCTTACATTTATTAGAGCCGCTTTAGCAGCCCTTTTGTTGTTGATCCATCATTGGAGGGTTGACAATATGCTGGTGATTCTTCAACACCTGCAAGATTTAAGTGCAGAAGGGTCAACACTACCCAAAATATTACCAAATATATACTGGTATATCATAAACACAGGGGAGATAAAGCAGCTTAAGCTCCCTAGAGGAACACTTCAGGGAGTGTGAGAATGTGGAACTAATCCTGTGGTGAGGGGCTCAGTCTGAGGGGGACATCACTTACAGGCGGTCACAGATGACATAGAGGCGCGTGGAGAGCAGAGTCTGTGAGACAGGTTTGCAGATAACAGTCTGGAGGGCAGATGCCGTGACATTTGTTATTGGCGGTGGTGGTGCGCCGTTCTTTAAGCAACGGGCTGAAACGCCATATGCTTTCTCGGTGGTTGCATCATACAGAATCCTAGAGATGGCAGCGAGTGATCAAACACAACAACATCAATGGTGCGCTCACCCAAAGCCAGGACCGCCTTGATATGTCAAGTATAGAAGATGCAACATCTTACATAAGCGGCAATTCTTTTTCTTTCTCCTCCCATCCTCTCATCATTATCATAGAACGAAGATTGCGTCTATTTAAATATGCATAAGAGGCTGAAAGCGGCTCAGACTGATTGATGGTACCACACGGAAACAGATACAATTAGACGTAATTAAATCTTGTAAAGCCTATGCTGTTTGCCAATTGCTCATTGGGAGATGATTCTATTTGCCGAGGGGCTTTGGTAATGTTGCACAAACTCCCAGTCAAACTGAAGAAAGGCGTAATCCCCCTCTTCTTATATTGTGAGCAATTCGTCTGAATTCCAATCCGCGCCTCAAAAAGAATTAATGTACAGCACAAGCAAATGGCAGGAACAGGACAGCAGAGCAGAGGTGATTAATAATTCAGCAAATTCTTGATAGGCGTTTATCAGTTTTTTTGTTTTTTTTCCTAGAACCCCTCAGTCTCCTTGGGTTGAGCTCTAGCCTTATTAGCATTCATTTTGAGTTTCATAAAGTTCATGAATTCACACCCCCCCTCATGAGACTGCACCTTGACCTTGTCTAATATGCAAGAAAACAGAGCTGACTCCCAGAAATTTTGGAGAAGGGTGTTTGGACATTCATGTATTCATCTCGAGAGGAGTTCAGATGCTGAGACGCTGGGATTTTTGTACAAAAGACTTCATGCTGGGAACAGACAGTGGCCGGTTGGTGCTCCTTCTGATCCAAAGCAGCTAAAAAGGAGAGTGAACAAGCTGAAATAAAAAGCCCAACGAGACAAGTGCTACTTCTAACAACACACTGTTATCTTTGGCCTCATCGTCTATCTTTATCTTTTGAACCCGTTTTCGATTCTGAATGAGTTTGACATCTTTGTTAATTTCTTCAGAAGCATATTGAAGACCCTTCTGTCTGCTTCGCTCTGAAATCACTTTTTTTTTGTTTTTCCAAAGATTAGATCATATTTATTCAGCGAGTGCAGTTAGTGACAGTGTGGGCCCCGCGGTAGCTCTGACAGCTTGACAGATGCATCATGCAGCATGGGGCGGGGCTTAGCAAAGGGTCAATTTGCCTTAGCAGATCAAAACGGGGAGGATAATAATGAAATTATACACACACACACACACACACACACACACACACACACACACACACACACACACACACACACACACACACACACACACACAAATACTATAAATAATTACATTACAATATGCAAAAATGGCTCTATGGTATTATTTGCATTACAATAATGGTAGAGGTGTAAAGGTTTTGACTAAAGATCATTACACTAACTGCTTTTGAACTGACTGACTGGCTCTTAAATTGAACATTCTTACACAGATGAGGTCACCCTCGCCTCCCACACCACAGAGGCTGGAGGAAGTGGTGCTCCAAATCTCCTCTGTCACTACGACAATATTTGTGACTACCCAAATGGGTTTTTAACCTCTGGACGTGGAGAGGAGCATTCATTCCAAACAAGCCCTCCAAGCTGTCTTCTCTGGCACTCACAGACACTGCCACCACTAATCAGGGTTCAAGCACTGTGTGGATGGGCACCCTTCCTGCTGTGCCAGTCGATGCAGGCCGAGTGTGAGAATGTGATATAGAGACACGGATACAGTTTCGATGTGAACGCGTGTCCTTGACCAGCTCCCCATGCTCTCCCTGTGAGCACACGTATGCTACCTTTGTGGCTGTGTGAATGGAAACTTTCTGTCTATCAGCAGTTGTAAGGAGTGAAACAGAGGCAACACTGCAGTCTCCCTGTTTTTTAAGACATGTCTGCTAATTATGCAGCTATCCCTCAGGCCATATCTCTTCAAACTGGCTCATTGAATTGCAAGTGAAGTCAAGACTTATTTCTCTTCTTTTGCAAAGATGCAACATTTATTGCAGGTATAGAGTAGGAGTATCTCTACCTTATAAGGCTTAAAAAGTATTAACCTGCATTCACAGTGAGATCTTTCAAAGCTGGAGTAGTGCTTGGATTTGTTAAGAGCGCTTGACTATTGTTGATTGCAATTTTGTGGGAGGCGATTAAAGCAAGGCCTGACACAAATTTAAGTCGGGGTCTATTGTTGATTGCATTTTGACTTCTAACAAGGCCCAGGCTTTGGGATACTTGGGCATTTTCATTAAGTCTGTTTTTGAACAGAATGGAAATGGAGGAGCAAGTCTTTAACACCCGACCCGCATAATGGACTGGAGAGCAGCTGAGCGTTTAAGAATTGTCCCTTGGCCCCCCCCCAGACCAAATATCTTTCTGCAATGCCTAGTAATTAAGAAGCACTGATTGCCATTTTAATGACTCCCTTCCGGTGCTCAATATATTGGCAGTGGGCAAGGGTAGCAGTGTGTGTGTGTGTGTGTGTGTGGAGAAAGTCTGAGTATAAAACGGCCATAGTGACAGGCTCTCTGGAGAGTCGAGGTGTCATTCTCAACCCATTATCAGACTGGATTCCTTTCATTCCCAGCATCCACACCTGTGATTTCTCCCTCTGTCATTCACACTCAGTAACTCACTCTCTGTGGTCCACAGATACACTGTGACACCATTTTTGCAACATGCCACTTTTCAAGGACACTTATTAAGAGCAATGTATTCAGAAAAATAAAGTTTATTATGAGTATTAGAATAAGAATAAACCAATGAGTCTTCATCTTCCCGAAGTTCTCAATTACTGTGTCTACTTCTATGTGACATAACATGTGTAAAACTGGAAAATCTAACCCGCCAACTAGAACACCCATGGGTGCTGAGTCAGTGCACCTCACAGGTGCAACACGACTGTGTCTGATAATTGCTGTCAGACTGGCAACATCACTTCTGTGACAAAGCAGGAAACCAATACTGTTAAGTTAGAAACTCTCACCCAAAGTCATGTGGTAGCTTTGTTCGTTGTTAGTTTGAACATTTGGCCAATTTGTGGCGATTTGAAAAATTAGCAATAATTTACTTTATTTCCATTTGAATAAAAATGATGTAATACAGTATATTTCAGTAGAGCCATTTTGTTTAATGAGACCCGCGATATTATGGGCCTTTTGATCAACATTACTGTCTTAATGCTAGGGTTAGGGTTGCATGGCTTTTTCTAGGATGTTCCTCAAGTGTTGGTGTCCTAATGTGGTATTTTGGAGGGAATTTTGACCATCTTTATCCATTCTTGAGTGGTAAAAATTGGTAAAAATGTGCATAAAATCTGTGTAACATTAACCAAAAATTGCTGTAAAGTTTAACAGACATAATTGAGCAGTTGGGTCATATATTTAAATCTTAATGTTCTTCCTTTATTACCTCTAAACTTCCAAAATCTGAATAGGCAACCAACCAAAACACAGTGTTAACTATAAGTGGCATATACTGTTGATCCGCTGTCTCCCCCTAAAGATCCCCTGTCTCCATTTAAAAAAGACAAAAATGGGTCTCAAGGGTTAGAATACCCAGTACTCAGGAAATCTTTCCTGGGGAAAAATTCCCCAGGGCACGAGAAATAACGCATTTTATGTTTCTTGCAGTAGCAAACAGGAGCTTATTTGCAGCACTGAGTAGTGATACCAGAAACAGAAAAAAAAAGCGGCAACTATACAGAACGGCAAACTTTTTGACTGAAAATCCACAGATCACACGGTTTCCTAAGTGAGAAAAGAAGCATCACTAAAATGTCTGTTTTGCACCGCAGTTGTCACCAAAATCCAGAACAATTTGTGCCTTGTGGGTTACCAGTTCAAATGTTACCTGATCAACATACAATGTGTAAAAATAGATAAAAGACATTTGAATAATCACTTGTTTCATATTACCAGTTACACATCTTAGATCACCTCTCTCATTGACATAGAAAGCAGTCGAGAAAGATTTTTCTTACAGTTTATAAATGAGTGTTTATGCCCTTTTAATGTGACCATCTCCTTTTATAAGCGCACACTGGGAAAGTGTGTTTAAAAAAAGAATGAAATAAGTTTAAAAAAGAAAAACTAATTTTCCGCCTGCACAAAGCCGTCATATGTTACTCGATTGTTGACAGGTATTTTCAGTTTGATTAATTAATCACACCGTTCTGAAGACTCATGATACAAAGTTTTTCATCTATCTTTGTGCATCGTTTCTTACGTAAATCAGCCAAACCTTTGAAGTTATTAAAAAAAAAAAAGTTAGCTGGCTTTAAGCAATATTTTACAGTGCTGTAAGTGTGCACACCTTTCATTAAATTTCACATTCAACACACTCTCTGAAACAAAAAATGGCTTTTTAATTAAATCATTTGGCGTGGAATTATATATAAAAAAAAATGATATAGAAAACACTTTCATACAGAGGTGGAACATTGTGCCTCTCTTGTTGCATCTATTCATCCACCATAGAAGTGACGCTCAAACCTTTCTGTTTTTTCCTCTGAGAAGTAGCGGGAGGTATTTACTCGTGCTGCAAGGAGCAGCGCTAACAATCCTGTGACAGGTTGGGTTCCTTCCTGCTCGGTACATTACATTAGTCTTGATGAGCTAGGGAGTAGGGGGGCAGCGGTCCGATCAGGCACAATTTACAGGAATTATCCTCCACTGATTTACTTTCATTATCACACCTCTGTCGCTGGTGTTTGCTTGCGAGCTTTGTGTGCCGCTCAGTGGTTTGGCTTATTCAAATAAATGTGCAGCTGAGGCAGAAGATGCTGCAACTCTGCTGAAAATTAACTGCCTCCTGTAGTCTGCGGTCTAACCTAATCAGAGAGTATAATGCACTGAGCGGTATCGCCTGTCATCTCTCCTGTGGGGGGGCTTTCTATATATAGATCCCACTTTGGCTGTCCACAGGTCTTGTGGGCTCGGATGTTGTAGATTTACTGAGATTTTTCAGCATGAACATTTGATATGGTGGTGACCAGTGCTGGAAGAAGTAGCAATAGCAGAATACAAAAAAATACTGACATTTCTGCAATTAAAATATGACTTGCTCATTTTACTTAAAAGTAGAAATGTTTGAGCAGGAAAATATACCTAAAGCTGCTGTTTTATGGGCCACGAATGTACTATTTTTGTTCAGTCTTACTGTTAGTCTGCTGTTTTCTGTCAAAAAACAGTAATTGCCCAACACCAAATACCAGACAGACAGAGTCAGCTAGGTGAAAATACCAAACTATAGAGACACTATTTATCTGCTGATTATAAGACATATTTGGGATACATCAAAAACTATTTTAATCTGCAGCAAGATATGTTTGTCTTGAAACCTAACTCACAATGCAGTTTTGTTGTATGGGAACATACCTTTTAGGAGACAGGGCTGTGGAGGGAGAATGTCTGTGGAAGGCAGTTGGGAGAGGAGGTTAAATGGGTCAAACAAACACAGGAGTCTGCAGTTTGTGTCCTGTGTCTGACTGAGTGAATGAAATGGAAAAATTGATGTTTTTTTTTTCAAAAGACAATATGCCAGACGGAAAATCGTCATTTGAGGGTACATAGAGCGTCAAAATTGGTAGCGTAGTGTCACCGGCCAAGCATCTGTATTTGACGAGTTTGGAGTAGGAATGTAAATACGCAAATACAATACATAAAGAAGCACAGGTTGCTTTCAAAGTTAAGAGTTTTCAATTACCTATACATCTCATTTGTTGTGTATTAATGAACTACATTTCTTGCCATGCAAAACGTATGCAGGCCTTACACTGAGGAAGGCCTTACCTGAAACATTTGTCTCCAAATCATTGAACCAGTTTGCTTCTATTTGGCATTTGCCCGTAATAGACTGACAGGTGTGCTGACAGATCAGTCAGAGAGGCAGTTGCGCATGCTATAACATGAGTAATGATAGTTATTAAATAGTATGAGTTTGGGTATACAGAGGAGAAGCCGGGGCTTGCACCATTTCCTTTGCAGTGTTTCCGTAATATCATCATTAGTGTCAGCGTTTTTATGCCCCCGAGTCAAACAAAAGAACTCTCTTTCCCAAAAGAACACTCTCCTCACTTCACGTAACAGCAAACTAAGACGACAGCACAACAGACCCGACGGCTGGAGTGTTGCTTCCCTTCAGCAAAGTTTGCACTAAACTCCGTTCATCACAGCTGCATGCTCAAAGAGGTTCCTTGCGACGAAATCTATTAGGACAGGTTAGCATCATAGTCAAAGCATTTTTCAGCCCCCCCGGAGTGCAAGTCATTATGCTGTATCGCCACCGGATCATGTATCCTAAATGAGTGCTAAGGAAGGCTTTTCTTATTTTGGAGCAGCGCTTTCCTCAAGGCCAGGATTCCCCTCAACTATCAGTGAATTCTCCAGGGAGCCAGCAGTCTTGTTAGCCTGAGCTATCTCTTTATAATGTCTGCATTTTCCTTCAGCGGCCATGACTCAGTGGAATTAAACAATACCTACTTCTGCAACACTTGTCGTCCATCTATCTGGGTCGCGCCGATCTGCTCTTTGTGCATCCCAGGAACAGGGGAAGTGGAAATTTGTCATGTGCTCTGAACAACAACAGGGCACTATGAATCTCGTGGCCTCTATGCACTATTGTTTGAATAAGCAAACAACAAACAAGCATATAAATAAATAAACCTCTGAACATCTCATTTATCGTTTTCAATTTCAAAGCAGTAGATGCCCTCTTCAACTTTCCATTCACCCCTGAAATGCACCATGTGGAGACGAAAGCTCAGCACTACATCACTTGATGCGAAAGCTCTTTGACGGGGGAAAACCTCTGGAGGTATTTAATTTCCTTTTCCAGCATTATGCTTCCATCTAATCCTGTATCAGCAAATTAGATGGTTAATGATTCATATTGGAAGTAATTGAAAATCAGTACTTTCTCTTGCCTTGTTCTTAAAATCTAATTAGCAAAGCCTTCGTTTGAGTGATTGAACACGAATGTTTGCCTGAAACGACAGCTCTCACTCTCCTGGGCTGGCTTGTCGTCTTCTCTGATGTGGGATTCTGATATAGTGAATGATCAGATAGAAGCAACACTGGATGAGATAAGATAAGATAAGATAATCCTTTATTAGTCCCGCAGCGGGGAAATTTGCAGGCTTACAGCAGCATAGAGTAAAGTGCACACAAGAGACATAGTAAAGAAAGACAATAAAAAAACAAAAAAATGAAAAATAAAAAAAACAAGTATTATAAATAAGCAATAAAAACAGTAGAAAAACACAATAACTGAAATATAATATTTACAGACAGAAAAAAACTATTTGAACTATTATTGCACAGTGTTTTTATTGTCATGTGTCATGTGGTCTGCTGGGATACTGCAGGTGACAGTACATGAACATTTAAAAAGTAAGCTAGGATTTTCAGCACTGTATTAATCATATAGCACAAAATACAAGATGAAAATGAACCTTGAGAGTTACAGGGAGTCAGGCAGAATGAGGTGGGAGGAAAAATAAAGTTTGAAGGAGCTAAGGAAGGTAAGGAAGGGGAACAAAGCGAGAGCAAACACCGGGGTAGAGACTGCAGCAGCAGCAACTCCTGAGGGAGCCAGAGAGATGGGTTGGAAGACAAATCAGGGCCACAGAGGTGATTCTGCAGCTGCACTTCTTCCCTCTATCCTCCAGCCACTGACATCTAACGGGGCTAGATTCCTGCCACGCCGGTTGTGTCTGGAATGAACTGGACTCGCTTGTTTATTTTATCACTATTCATGACATACCTAGAACTCCGGGTATGGCGAAACTTTATTCCGTGCATATCTTGATGAAGGGCAGAATCAGTCAGCCTTGGCTCATTCCTCACAGAGCTGATCGAACAATGACATCAAGCTGTGCAGGATAAATTGGAATCCTACTGGGTCCATGCTGGAGACCCGCTTACACAGTGTTTGTTAAACAAAATAAAAATAAAAATGAAAAAAACCCACAGCCTTACAACTAGGCCGGTATCTCGTTAGGGTATGTCCATCCCAAGAACCTATTCCGGGTACAATAGTTAGGCTTAGTTGCTGCTAAAAATAAACATTATCACCTCAGGGGATGTGGTGTGTGTGTGTGGCGCTTTTACTTCACGGAATAAAAAAATAAAAAAAATGGTACAAATGTGTCTGAGTATTGAAGCTGATGACTCCCAGCAGTTAATCTATCCAGATGTCACGGCAATGGGAATTAGATGGTTCGCTCCACTGCAGAGGATGATATGCTGCAGTTGTCAGCAATCAGAAACAGAAGCTGGTGGCGCGGGAACAAAGACGCTGAGCAAACAATGAGATGGAAGACACTGTTAGCACCTTGACTGATATGATCAAGTCATTTGGAAAAGACGGTGACGGCGCAGCGTGGACATTAGGATGTACTGTCCCTTCTGTAGCAACGTTTGTGTGAACACTTTCAGTTTGGATGTCGTTGTGAGTCTTTGTTGTTGGCGAGCCCCCGAAGTTGCGGCACTTTTTCTCGGGGCTTGATACATAACAAGCAAGAATCACAGAGCCGTGGCGTCCACATTGACAACAAAGGCGACGTCGAGTCAAAGAGCTAAGTTACATCATTTTAAAGCCTTTGTTTAAAAAAAAAAACGGTCTGATCACGCGTGCTTGGTTTTTCATTTGTTTTTCTGCTTGGAATATACAAAAAAGAGCGTTAGAGGGCCTCCGCTCCGAGCACAAGTTGAAAGGGCGAGGAAGACACGAGAGAAAGGGAGAGAGAGAGAGAGAGAGAGAGAGAGAGAGAGGGGCACAGCGAAGACGAGGCTCTCACTAGTGCAGCGTGAGGAAGGATACGGATACTGGCCCTCAGGGAGATATGGTGGTGCCGCAATGACATTTTTAGGGCAGCTGTGAGAGTTATAGATGAGTATCAGATGTTATCCATTACTCCCTGGGAAAAGTTGATGAAAAATAATAAAAAAAAAAAAACACAACAACAAAGGGCAATATAGAACTCAGAGGAATGAATGAAATCAAGCAAGAGATCTAATCAAGGATCATAACAAAACATTGAGTCCAATCAACTTGCTGCTCACTGTACGTGAAGGTGTGGCTGAGGTAGTTTGTTTGTGATTGTAATCAAAATAAATCTGTTAATAAAATTAGAAGGAAATACATTCACCACCGAATGTTAAGGCACTGCAAGATGTTTTTTTTTTTCTTTCCTCGTCTTGCTGCTTTTTTACGACCCCCTCCGTATGCGAGGCTCGCTCTCCTGCATGAATAAACAAGAAGAGGTGAACGAGCACACATTTGCGTCGCACCCCGCTGCTAAAAGATGAAAATGAATGCAGAGTCAGGTGGGCCGACTTGTTTGTGTGCCGCACGCGCTTTCACCCTTAAAAACTTTTGCGGCGCATAACCTTCCTTTACAGCTTTATGTGTGACTTGTAAACTGATAATGTGCTTTCACCCGTGGTATTATTTTATGACTCAGGGATATGAGACCCGGTTTCGCTTCTTAATGTGTATTAGTGCTGAAGAGTGACCTGCTCGCGTGGCTGTCATAATCACTGGGTATTTCAAAAAACTAAACTTTGTACAAAAATGTTTCGGCATGTGTGAGTTACGCAGATTAATATTCTCTATCCCTCAGACACAGGCGGCTCAAACTGTTTCATGTTCACGGTTGTTTGCAGCAAATCAACTGTCGCAGCGTAGTGTAATATTCACGCTTAAAGATGAACTTCAATAAAGTCCAAAACCCAGTGGGATATAAAAATTAAAAAAAAACACAGTCCCTTTAAAGAAAAGCAACTAATTCTAACGTCTTATTCTGTCACATTTGCGCTTCAATCCCTTTGCCACGTCGACGCCGTTTCACCAAGTTTCTGTGACTTTGATCCGGAAGGGGACTGACTCAAACAGTCACTGTTGCCGTGCCGACGAGCAATATTCGAAGGCTGAGCGACAGTGGGCTCTTCGGCGTGAACCTTTAACTCCCTCTGCTCCCGGTCAGAAAAAAAAAAAGGCAACAGACATGGCCGCCAAGACGATGGACAGTTTTAATACAGCCGAACTCGCCCTCTGGGGAGTCGGATGGTTACCCCTGCAGATATTATGGGCGGCGAAATGAAGCACATCCATTTCCCGCAGGCTGAATGATGACATGTGGCAACTGGGGCCTCTGATTGGGTTTGGTTGTCGCCTTGTCTGTCGTTCAAAGTCCAACTGATTAACAGAGTGAAAAGAATGGCTGACCCCCCCCGCAAGCTAGCGAGTGAATGGCATCGATTTCGAACACTTCCTCGTGACTTTGATTACTTTTGCTTACAGCGCAGCAGACAATGCTTTCATTATCCAGGAAGAGAGCGCTGCTGTTAAACTAAAAATAATGGTTGCTATGGGAGCCATGTTACGGCTGCTACTGTATGTCATTTACAGGCTGCCGCTGTGTTTACACGCTCAAAAAAAAGAGGAAGATGGAGATTTGGACAGGTAACTGATAAAAATGTGTTGCCGGAGGACTGGTAGCAGACATCAGTGGAGACGCAGAAAGCGTAGCTACTTCACAAGACGCGATCATAATGAGTCTTTTTCCCAAAACTGCCTCTAAGTCCCGAGGCTGATCCCTCAGGGTTAGAGAGAAAAAAAGAAAAACCGCAAACGCAGACACCTATAACACACAAGCACAGCACCACACACCCACATGGAACAAGTTGGTGTCTGCATTTTAAGCGCTTCTTTAAACACAGCCTCTTCATGCTGCAGCGGCTGTGTCCCCCCAGGATCGGACGGTGCATAATCAATGCCTCGCTGCGGTCCACAGCCATCGCGTCGCCACCACCTGCGGGCAGCGGCTCCCTTTACTCCAACACTCAAGAGGGTGGAAAAGCAGCACACAGATGTGTCCAATTGACACCTGCCCCGATTGGTTCGCCGCCTTTATTTCCGTCACGCTCTCACATCTCCCTTCTTTTTTGCAAATTCCATCTCAAAGTCTAATCTGCAACTTGCCAACACCTTGACCATTTCTGCCGACCCTCAGTTGAAGAATTCTGCTATCTCAGTGGATTTGGGAGAAGTGTGGGAGGAAAGTGTGCTGCGGTGCATCGTGGGTGCAGGTGGGCTTAGGAATAATTACAGGATCTCCTAAGTGGGTATTTCAGTAACCAATCTTTGATTAGCAAGTTTATTCTTAAACTTCATTTAGGGTTTCACACATACATGGAATTTCACTTCTGCATTAAACCCATCCCCAGCCGGGCAGCAACTTGGTTTCAGTTTCTCTCTTCAACTTGTGGACAGTAAGAGCCTGGTTGAAGGATTACCACTCAACACAGTGAGCACCCAAACAGGACAGATACTGTTCCATATCTATATACTGATATCGGGTACTGATACAGACAGTAGAGATAGAAACAGTGCTTTCTAACGCATTGTTAAACACCTACTTAGCCTATTATAATATCTTTAATAATAGCTCACAACATGCAGTTGTAGTGTAACATATACTGAACCTATACAGTATATCCCTGATGCTGAGCAGCATCCTCTTTTGAATGAATCTACATATGCTGAAGGATTTTAAGATAAAATTAGATAATCCTTTATTAGTCCCGCTAGCGGGGAAATTTGCAACAATTTTAACACCTTTCACAAAATTGTCTGCTTCTCTTGACGTACACCTCCTTTAATGAGATAAATCAATAACGAACAATTCTTTTTGCTGGATTCACCTCATTAGTGCACTTCATGAAAAAGAGTGATGAAGTCACTGTACTGTAGTTCTCCATCTTGCATCAAACCAAATGACAGCATTTTCTTCTGTGAAGAAAGCCTCAGGTAAACAGACATCATTCAGTATGCGATCCACGATGCGCACCTACGTCAGACATTGTTTGCATCACGTTGCCTCTCGTGTGCTACGGCACTGGCACATTGACTGTTCCTTTACCAACGGCAAACCTTTTACAGTAGAGCAGTCTTACGTAACTGCAACAAAAGGGCTTTGTGCTCCTTTTTTTATCTTGGATCACTGAGAATGTCAAGGCACATCTTCTTAATGAAGCAGCGGAAAATGTGGTTTTGCTGCTCTTTTTAATCTGCACATGACTGACTCAGAAAACAATTCACATCTGTTTGGACGTTTATTGTGAAGTAGAAGGGAAGGAAAACATTGCATGGTGAATATCATGACAGTTATACTTTTCAATATTTAATGTGACCCGTGGCAAGGTCATTTTGTATAAGTACGAGGAAAGGAATAACTGATTATTTAAATTAATGATTGATCCATCCATTATGCTCTCAAGTGCTCAATTAATTTTATCCTGTCAAATGTCAGGAAAAAGTGAAAAATGTACATCCAATTCCCAGAGTCCAGGCGATGTCTTCACATTTCACGTGTCAAGCAATCACTGTAAAGCCAAACTAATTTACAATACTATAAAAAAAAGAGGAAAGAAGCAAATACTCACGTTTGAGAAGCTGCCATTTTGATCACTGAATTATAATTTTATTATTTTACTATTTATTGAATAGTTTATTGAATAACAATCTTGACACAATGTCTACTATCTAACCTTTTCTGGAGCTTCCAACCTCATCTCATCTGCACGAACAGTCTTTAAAGGCACATTATGCAGGAACTGTCACCTACTGTTTGTTAACACTTAAAGATGTCCGCCCCAGATACGTCAACCAAATGAGAACAAATGCAGGCAGAGGGCAGGGTTTCTGCAGATACAGACACCGCCACACACTTCCATTGGGTCATAATGATGATTGAGAGGGATTAGTTTTGTATGAGTCTATGGGCTTACATTGATTCTTAGGGAAACCCTGTATAATATACCTTTAAGTCTCTCCTCTGAGGCCCCATTTACAATTGTACCAGGACAAAATCCTGATGAGATTTAATTCCCTTTCATTTAGACTTAGCCGTATCTCCATTAGCCAGGCCACATGTTCCAGGCTACATGCTAATAAGAACCAGCCATCCTCCAGCTCAGAGGGAGGCAGCAATGCACCTGAAGCTATTTAGTATCTTCCAGAAGAAGAATTTGCACTTTAGCAACAGTTTAGCTATAGGAAGCTAACACAAACTCACGAATAAAATTGTACTCATGAACTACAAGTAATGCAAGAGTTTTATCACCCTAAATGCTGTAACATGTTATGGTTTTATATGATCATATGTGTTGAAATAGCCAGAGCTGCTCTTTCCTGTCATTTTAATGAAATAAGGACAACTATGCTGAATTCAACTGTGAGATGTGATGGAGTAAAACTTGTGCTTCTTGAAAAGACCGGTGCATTTTCACCTTTTTAATATTTAGCTGGAATGCAGTTGGATTTTACACCGATCCACAATTTTGTTGATTAATTTGTCTTTGCAAAAAAATCTGATTTAAATGATATAAAACACATGCATATTTAAGGAATTGCAATCTGTGTCTACAGCCTCAGTTTTATCCTCCTCTCTCATACTGGCTTTCAATTATATTACTTGAGTGTCGTGAATGAACTTGAATGAACAAAGTGAAAATCAGAACTCTGTTATTTCCCCCACGTGCTGCTTTTTAAATTAAGAACTGTCATTGACTCGTATCAGTGGTGATACCTTTTGCATGAAGGCTAATTGACTAAATATTCCCAAGGAGCTACCCTCATCCTAGGTCATTGAATCCATTCCAAAAAGCCTTGTGTGTTTACCTCTCACAGCAGATTGGCCTCTGATCTTCAAATCCCTTGTTTGGCTTAAGTGGGACTTGGGACTCTGAGCAAGCAGGGGGATGAGGAGACGGAGAGCGATGGAGCGACAGAGGGAGGCCGAGCGTGAGGCTGAAAAGAAAGAAAGAAAGAAAGAAAGACGGATGGATAAATGAGAGAAAGGGGAAGAAAAAGAGTTAGAAGCAGAGGAGAGGAGAGTATACTGGAGAGGTAGGAGGCAGGATCAGGAGGAGACGGCCTTGCCCTCCACCACTGCCTCCTCTCCTTCTCCTCCCCCAGGACTGATTGAATCTCCTTGCTTGAACTCATCAGGTATTCACAAAGCCCCCTCTCAGACGCCCACCTCTCCTGCTCTCTCTCGCTCTCTCTGTCGTGATGGAATGAGAAGCTTAGGTCCTTTGTGGATCACTATCCCTGTCATATCTTGTGAAGACACCACCTTCCACTTGGGCTGGGGGTGGTTAAAATAAACTGGAAAGGAGGAACGGAGGCTGGAGGGGTTATTGATCCTTGTTCACCCTTTATCAACCCCCCCATCCTGTAATACGTGTTTTCTTGTGACAGAAGTAAGTCAGCTGGATTCACACCTGAGTTTGAGTGATGTGGGGAATCGGCGGTGGAGTGACGAGGATTTGAGGGTTTCGGTCGTGAGCAAACAAGCGCACGCACGGAGCGAGGCACGATGGGACTTCACAGCATCTCTGCTTTTTTTTTTTTTTTTGATGGATGAATATTGTTTTTGTTTGGATTTCACCTGCTTATCTGCGGCTTGCCGACTGTTTTCCACGACGCATCCCCAACACGCACACACACACACACACACACACACACACACACACACACACACACCCCACACACACACACACACACACACACACACACACACACACACACACACACACACACACACAAACACACACCCCCGTCCCACCTTCATTTGCTTTTTTTTTGCCTTGGTTGTTTAATGTGTTTTTGTTTGCTAAGGAGATAGCAGCACCTGCACATCATTTCTGTTTCTACATGAAAAGCGGCGGCATCGACAGGCGCTATCGTATACAGACACCTCTGCGACAGAGCAGGCAGGGGGAGGGCGAGGGCGAGGGAGAAAAGCAATGGGGGCGATCAATAAGCCGCTAATGAGGGCTCAGAGCAGGATGGTCATGTGAGGGGAAATAACCGTGTTGTGTAAGGGAAAGGGGGAGAGATGGGGAGGGGGGGAAACAGAAAGGGAGGAGGAAGATAACAGGCCATGCGTGATACTATATGGTGGGGGAAAAAATAAAAGACACACAATTCATGCGTGTGTGTTCATGCGTCCCACCAGCGACACGTTGACTATTGACTATTGGTTGTTGTTGTCACGGTGACCCCACAGAACCTGGTAGTCGCCACAGAACTGCACAGCACAGTTTGTCACCGCTCCTCCCATGATCCTAGGAACAGCAACACACACACACACACACACACACACACACACACACACACACACACACACACACACACACACACACACACACACACACACACACACACACACACACACACACACACACACACACACACACACACACTTTGCGGGAAGGTGTTACCTGCCGGGTCTATGCTATCGACCTGAACAGAGAAGTCACCAGCCTTTTCCTAAATTGCTTTAAATTTTAATGTCTGTGCATTCATGACACAAAGTAACTTGTCCTATATACCTATGAACACATTTAAGGGTCATTTAACCCATATTATTTACACATGCAGGTGTTGAGAATTTTTTTTAATTCTTCCTATCTCAGAAATAGTCCTTTAAACTGTGTGCATTGTGAATTGTCCAGAGTATTGGGGACGCAGTTTCTCAACAGACCAAATGTTTTGTTAATGCTGTGAGCATAACACACTAAATTCAATTTACATAAAGTGAAATAGCTTACTAAGGTTCAGGAGCAGGACCATGCCTCAACCACACCTCTAATCGCCCACCTTAATCCTCTTTCGGTCCAACGTTCCTCCGTTCATCCATCTTATACCTCCTAATCTTATTCAGCCTTTATAATATCACATGGGTTGAGGTGTGGTCCTTCCTAATGAAAAAAATATTGTAATATGCTGGAGGCATCAATCTCAGAGTGGAAAGCCTGGCGAGAAAACACAAACTCTCTGCATGGCTCAATCTAGTATCCCGAGGAATTATGCCCATGTTGATTGATTTTTACGTCATGATTTCTGTCCGACACAGGAAGTAGTCTGACCTCTATGTAGCATGGCAGAAAGTAAGGAGTGGTTTTCTGTCACTGACCTTCAGTTTATGTTCCTTTTTTTTTATCCAAACCATGAGGATTATGAGACCTGTCACGTGTGTGTGTGTGTGTGGGTCTGTCCACAGCAAATCTTAAATTCTGCTGAAACAAACTGCATAATGTTTCAGGTGCTCATTTATGGCTGCATGCTTAAGAACCTTCCTTGGTTGCAGCGATTTATACTAAAACTGAAATCACTCAAAACACCTTTTATTGTCTGTTTGATACTGTCACTGATTGCTTGCTGACTCCTCACTCACTACTCTTAACCCGCCCCGGTAGCGGCCACGAGTGATCACACAGCTGAATGCACCACCGTTGGGGGAAAACAGTTTGCTCAGGCGACATGAAGCCTAAATAAACGCATCAAGAAGCGTCTATTTTAAAAACTGGAACCACAAACTTTACGAATTCCAAACAAAGTCTCTCAGCAGTTTATGATACAGGGAAATCAAGTGTAACATTGGGTCAATATCAGTTTCTGATGTCTGAGAAGAGTGACCATTTGGTGTTTGGTGTATGAGTTTAGAATTACATTTAAGCTGTACCGCTATGGTAAACAAAAACACAAGTGTGTGTCTTAAATCGGTTCCTAGTTCATTAGGTCATGAATCAGCCTCTGGAAAATTGGATTTTCCGGCACTAATTAGGTTCCTGTTTCATTAAACACTCGGACACTGATGAGTCACAGTTCTAAGGCAATTTGGTAATGATGTCACATAAGGTGACAAAACTCCCCAGATTTAGGTAGACTGTCGTGTTTAGAGTCACAATAAATAACAAAAAAATTCAATATGTGGCTGTAAAAATACCTGCATTTGATTCTCAAAGGAACCATGCAGCATTTTCACAAAGGTGTCGGAGCATGAAAAACACAGCTGCATCTAATAAAATGAATACATAACTTTGCTTTAAATAAGCTAATGAGCAAACTTTTGACAATAGTAAAGACAGATGTTGAAGCTTCAGTCATACAGAGCTTGCTTCATCGGGCTGCTGGAAGAGTATTCAGTTCTCGGAAACAAGAGACTGAATAGAAAGTAAAAGGGTTCAGGAAATCACTTTAATTCCTTTAGGGGGGTTCTGAACCTCTCTTGGTCAAAGAGTCAAATGTAATTCATTCACTGAGAGACTTGCTTTTCTTTGGGCATTGCAAATGTCAGCAGCAGTCTCCAGGAGTATGCTAATGAGGGCAATACTGACACCTCAGCACACCTTTACAGGCCACCTGTGCATCCCTGGAGGGAAAGTTAAAATAAATCACTGGCTTTATCCCTTCTGAGAGTCTACCTTATGGTTTAGTAGGGCCTATATATAATACTTAAGTCAGCCTCAGTGTGCAGCAGTGACTTTAAATTGTATATAGTATAAGTTTATATAAATATATACACCCAAAATATTATGCAATTTGTTTCAGCGGTATGACATAATCTTTATTAATCTCATAAATCTTTAAAGACATGTGACTGGTCCAAAAAAAAGAGAAAAGAAAACATTCAGTCTTGTGAAGATGGGCACAGAATGGACAGGGGAATGAATAGGCCCAATCACATAATTTAATTTCTATACAGACATGGTGTAATTTTGAATACTATTTTATATAATGAACTTCTCTGTTGAATGAATTGTAAGCCTCAGGCGTGATTCCGAAGTGGCCTACAAAATGTTCCTACTTGGGATGTAGCATATTCAAATGCTGATAATTGTTATTCAGTTCTTCCATTCTTCCATTCTGGTAATATAAGTGTTTAATCTAATTCATATTTACTGGAAAATTGGTTAAGCTTTCATCAGTTTCTGGGTTTGCCTGCCAGTCTCTAAAAGTAGCAGTGTTGGTCTAAATATAAATCTATAAACCGGCGAACGCTGTTGCCTTTTTTAAGTTGCCGAATATATTTGCGTTTTAATCGCTTTCACGTGTGGCGATAAAGCCCTATTGCATTGGGTAGGAGATGTGAGCTCTACCATTTTCTCCCTATGCTTAAGAAAGTCTTGGGGCCTCTAAAAAGTCCTCCTCCTTACTCCTAACAGTTTTTCACTTTTGGAGCTCTCTTTACAACTTTTATCTTGTCTTGTCTTAACTGTGACGACAAATTTTCTTAGAATTTTGTCCCCAGAAGGAACTTTTTGCACTGGGAAGCTTTTTGAATACGGCCCCTGGTAGAAAGGAGGTGCAAAAAGAAAGTGACTTTTATCAACAAAAAGTTTACTGAGACAAAGGCCAAAAAGCCTCAACTAGTTGGAGCCTACCACCTGCCCAGGTATGCAAGTATAGGGGTAGCTTAACTGAGCAAGCAACCAAATTCACACAAAACAACATACATACCACCACCAATACGAAATGTCTAAGTTACTGCTGACATTCCATTTCATCTATGGGCACTAATAACATCCCAATGAGCACCCTAAAAATAAAAAGAGTGCCCATTTACTGCAGAACTACCTTACATGTCCTCCTACACCTTAACAGTGCCCAGCTCACACCTGCTGAAAGGACATGATGAGGTAAACCTGTTCACACTCTCCATGATTGAGCTGTTGAGCAGCTGATCTACTAGCACAAAAAAAAGAAAGAAAATCCTTTGGGCCCATAAAACAAACACACTTAACAGGCTTGTCTCATTTATACACCTTAATGGATAATGATTCAAATAAAGTGAAACATTGGCCGAATTAATAATTGAGCAGACACAAAATGCTGTTAATGTTATTGAACAAGGCCAAGTAAAAAATGAAGTAGACAACCTTTTCACAACAGCCTTTAAGCAAGTTGCTAATGTTTTTATGAGAATTTTAGAAAGCTACAAACCAGTGGCGTAAGATGGTTACGATGGTCCCATGTGCACACTATTATGACGGGCCTAGGTACTTAGTTGTGCTTTTATTGAAAGGCAGGACTATAAAATCTATTAAAATATCTTCTTGGATTAGAACGGCAAGGAAAAGAGGCTGAGCCAAGGTCTGTGTGTTGGGTTTGAAAAAAAAAGAGAGGCGAGTGTGCTGTGCAGATTCTGTTGCAAGGCATACTTGTTGGATTGTGTAGACTCTGGTTGCAAAAAACAAAGTGGGAATGGCCAAAAAACAACATGGCCACAGCAAAAATGCTGAACTCAGGACTTCAAAACAGCAGCCCAAAAAACCAACGAGTGGCGGGACTTCTTTCACCAAAGCTCACAGTCAACGCCAGGCTTTAAAATCATTTTAACATAGTGGTAATACCGTGGAATACAACTTTTAGGTCTGTCATGTGATACCGTTGGGCCCTTTTGACTTACATTGGGAAAGAGATAGCTTTTTTGAGGTATATATACTTCCTAGTACAACACTTGAATAGTCCTTATTTAAATCATGAAGACTAAACAATTGTTAAATACACTATAGCGGAATCCAGAGCTGTTGTGTCTGATTGAATCAGGTTTGACAGGTGGTCATGGTGTTGAACCCTACCCCTGTATCTGCCACATGATGTTTTGCAAATAACTGTTGTAAGTCTCTACAGGCAGCACTGTCACAATAATGGACCCTGGCTGGCACAAAACATCAGCTAGTCTCAGTCAAATGAGTCAAACCTGCTGAGTCAAGCCAATCTATGCTGCAAGATTGGCTATTGGATCCATGTGAGAAATTGTTTGTGTTTTTTTAACTGCTTGAAAAGTAACATAATGATTTTAAATGCAGTCAAGCATAATGTAATTCCAGACGAGTCGGCATGAAGCATCTTTAGCAATAACAGAGGTGAATTAGATTTCATATAATAGAGCCTCTTACTGTTTATGTCTTCCACCAGTTAGGTGTTTCACCTTCTTATCCTCAGTGATCAGTTTTTATAAAGGAGGCCCCTGTTGCCAGTGAAGTGGAAAACGTTAACAGCTAGTTTGAAAGAAATATAAAAATCGATACTTATACCTCGAGGAGCTGTGTATTGCACCATCTGTCATTTAAGTTCAAGTTCATTCATTAAGTATTAGTCCTGCCATGACCAGCAATTTTCTCAAGGCAAAGAAAAATAGAACCTTATTTTAAGGAACTAGGAAGTTCTGTTGTGTGACGGAACTACTTTATGCACAACACGTGTGTTATTTCACCTTAAAATACTGAAAGAAATCAACTGAAAGAAATGTTCAGAGGTTCCAACTTGACAAATGGACATTTAATGTCACATTCAGGGTTGGATACTAAATAGGAGTAAAATATCAGTCTGCAACAGAGGGTTGAACAACATAATGCCGGAGTCGTGCGCTCCGTCTTATTTCATCCATCTTATTTTCCTCCTCCCTCTTTTCCCCGGGCGGTCACTCCATTTTCGGTGGTGTTTGGTCTGGCAGGTTCCGCTGCATGGTCAGAAAGAAGCCGTGGGTGATTACTGTCTCAGGGTCCGCTGCCCTTTATCTAATCCTCTCGCTTCCTTTTTTCGATCTTGATGAGTGTATTGTCTCATATTACATATGTGCTCCAGTAATAAAGACTGAAGGAAAAACAAATTAAAACGAAAACGTAGTTCATGGGAGCTACTGGCATCAACAAGCGCCGCCGATGCCATAAGCCTTTTCCATTTTTAAAAGATAAAACGTATAATAATAACAACAATAACAATAAGTATAGTAATAATAGTATATAATAGTATTATTTACTGGAATAATAAGTTAAATGAATTACCCTGAGGTTATTCCAGTAAACAATGCCCCAGACTGCATGAGCTACCACTCATTTTGAACACAGCAGGTGTGACATTTAATCCCTGTGTTTCCACTGCATATTATGGAGATTCTTTTGTATGCAACACATGCCTGTGTGTGTACTAATAGGGAAGAAATACTGTATCCGTGAGCTTGATGTTACCTGCAAGGCTGTGTAATGTATTCCTGCTGTGTAACCTCTTGAGCTTTGTGTCACAGCATACCACAATTCAAAGGACAACAATTTTTTTCATTCACATGCTGTGCATATGATGAAATATTTTGAGAAAACATGCAGTGCTTCTACAGTTTGTGCATCTTAGTGTTGAAAATGCACTGCCCATCCGAATATACTACACTAGAAGTGCGTGCTGGCTTCTCAGAGGGTAATTCCCATAATAGTAACACAAATACTTCTAATTATTCCACCACCATTGCTGATGATAAGAATTAGAAAATAATAAACAACTTTAATTCATAAATACAAGAAATGAATACTTTCAAATAACCATAAATATGAGTGTGCTAGCTTTTGACTTTTAAGCCAATATTTCAGAGCAACAGAGATTGCTAAAAATAAAAGTTTTATTTTCATCTCTTTCACTTCACAAATCAAGAGGAAAGACATATAAAAGGTACAGTATAACAAAAAATCAAACACATACACAATCTCATGGTGATGCAACATACTCTTTTCAGTGAATTTGTGACGGGGAAGATTTTTGGGAAAAAGTATTCTGGTACATTGATGAGCTGCAGAGCTAAAAATAAGAGGATTTAAATGTTGCCAGATAAGCTTACCAGATATTTTGATTGGATGGCAAGTAAGCAAATGAAGATTAAATGAGGAACAGCATGCAAAAGGAAAAAAAAAAGTGTAATGAGGAATTAAAAGCCTTGGAAATAAGTATGTGACAAGGTGACTGATAGCTCAAGTGTTGCTGAGCAAATTATTACTATAATTATATCCATTATTTTTCATCATTCTTTTTGTCTTGTCATTGTAGTCTGGTCATGTTGTAGCTGTGTGGTTGTATTTCGATAGTTGAAATGCTTTAATGTTCTTCTAAGCTGCTGCCATATCTGCCTCTGTTGTTTCTTCTTCTACTGTTTTGATGGAGACGCATACAGAGATCGTAAAGCAAGAGCCAATCGTCCATGTAGGTCATAAAAAAATACAAAATGCAAGACTGCCACGCTTGATGCTACTCAACAGTTTAAAGTGTGGAGTTCAAGCCGCCACAAATTGTTATTTTCAAAGGTATAAATGGTCTTGCAACCAACAGAGTCACAATCACAGCTAATCTCCGACCGAATCCTCTCTCTCCGGTCTTAATAGCTCAGCATATCAACTTTTCATTCCCACCCTGCTGTCTCAAGCCCCGGAGAGATGAGTCACATCAAATCCAACCCCATCAAACGTCAAGCTCATAAATGAATAGAGGTGTCATGGAGTCAAATTATTTTTTATCAGAAAAGTATTACATTTTTCCACCTTTCGCACGTCGGTGCACTCTCTCTTCCACCGGCTCCCTAACTGGCATTCAGCAGTTTACTTCAGATCAAAGGCCAGACACCAACAGGGGTCATTCAATCATCAGGTGCAAAGAAATGTCTGCCGCTCCTTTCTTTGCACGCACAGATTTGATGGTTTTGGGGCCAATCTAAGAGAGGTGGGAGTGTTTGGGTTTGAGCCACGCTGTTAATGAAGTGTAAGTTAGTGCCTACAATTGCTTAAATAAATGTCCTCTAAGTCTTCAGGCATCGTTGACTTCCTCTCTTTATCCTCTCATTAACTGTGTTCTTCACTTTTCGGTTCATGTCTCCCTTCTCTTAAACCACTTTTCTCTCCATTCTAAGATATTATTACAAAATTCCGAAATCTGCAAAAGGTCACTTGTCAAGAAACGGCAGAAACATGTTAATTCAAACATTTGGACGGGGGCCAGTGTTTCTGGTAAAGTTTGGGAAAAAGCCTTAACAGATGGCGTCAAAATCTGAACATAAATCACATGACTAATGACTAAGATATACATACATATTTTTAAAGCATAGGGCAGGCCTGAAGCGCAACACAAGTCGTCAACATTACGTGGTATTTCATTATCTGACGCATGTAAGGTGACAGTTCTCAAAGCAGCTGCACTGTGCAGAAATAAGGAGTCGTGGTGGAGCAGATGGGAGTTGCTTTTCCAGGAAGTATGTGATAAGATTTTAGCTTTTTTGTAGAGTTGATATGCATCAATTATGAAAGATAGGACGGTGTCGTATCACAGAAAACAACGGGTGCAGACATGTTGATGCATCTCACAAGTCGACATTGTGTTGACCTTTAACCCTTTTAGGGTAAAGTGAGTTTGAGTTTAAGTATGACGGTAATACTATACAGATATACACCCCAAACTAAGAGGGATCATAACTTGAGGTTATGTCCAGGCTGCATTTGGGGAAAACACATAATTGACAGGTCGATTTTGGTTATGGTTAGGGACATTTACAGTGTATTATAGCAGCATTGATGGAGTTGTGGGACCCATCCCCACTCTTTAAACATAAATGTAGTCTGACTAAATATATTAATAAGGTTGGCCTTGTCAGAAATTGGAGTTGGAAAGTTAAGACATTTGTTCTTCTAGTAATGTATGGATAAGGCTTTTTTGTTGCAGTGCCAAAATGCATAGTTTAATCCAAATTGGATCAAATGCACTTGCCTGCCATTAATAAATTGCTGACTTTTGCTGTTTTAGTGTATATTTCCATTAGATATGTTAGTACCGTATTTTCCGCACTATAGGGCGCACTGGATTATAAGGCGCACTGTCAATGAATGGTCTATTTTCGATCTTTTTTCATATATAAGGCGCACCGGACTATAAGGCGCATTAAGCGAAACAAAACAGTCAGTCAAACTTTATTAAACGTGTTCACAATAACTCTCAACATTGTTCAAACGTTAATGAGCGTATTCACAATAACTCCCAACCCTGTTCAGTTGTAACACGTAAAAAAAAACAGTCTGAAACCGCTAAATCAAACGTTAGCGTATTCACAATAACTCTCAAAATTGTTCAGTTATAACACGTACATGAGTGTTCAGTCCGCGTCGTAAGCGTGTCTCTTGACAGGTGCCATGTTGGGTCCTTATACACACACACTGTAATATGATGGTGAAGCACAGTATGTATTACTCCGCGACGCTCCTGACTACGGTAGCCGTGATGCTGCTGCGGTGCGGCTTTGTAGTTTACCAAAGTCGTACTAAAACATTTTGACAGAGCGCCGTGTACCACACAAAATCGCTTCGAGGTCAGTAAACACAACCAGAATTAATCCATATATAAGGCGCTCCGGATTATAAGGCGCACTGTCGTTTTTTGAGAAAATTAAAGGCTTTTAAGTGCGCCTTATAGTGCGGAAAATACGGTAGTGTCAAATATGACTGTTATTTCTAATTACAGAGGCCATGCTGATCAACATGCAAAAAACAGGTCTGAGATCTGATCACACAACAGGGAATTAGCTTAATACAGTTAGTTTTAGACAACCATTTATTAACAGGCTAGCAAGCATTTTGTGCATTAAAGATAAAGAGAAAAAAAAATCGAGGCACTAAGATCTTTCTGTTAAACTGATCGCTCTGTTTGAGTTATTAAACCACAGAGCATTGATTTCCACTCAGAGTGCAGCATTTAGTGCCTAGAGAAAGAAAGGGGTTGAGTTCTTGACATTATTAACAAATGTGCATTGTGCACAGGAACTGACTGTTACATTTTTACCTGACAGGTCAGTTTAAGCTATTTGAATAGAAGTGGGAGGCAGCAAGAAATATTCGAGAAAAATATATCAGTCAAGCGTGACCCAAGTTCTAACTGCTTAGAATCCTGAATTGGAGCCAAAATAATTCACAGAGTGCGATGAATGTGAAGGGGTTTCTCTCAGTGACTTTCGGGCAAGACATAACAACAAGTCACAGAGGTGCAGAAATACATGCTGGCACAGGGACACCGGGATTTATTTATGGGAATTCTGGAGTTTACAAATTTCACTTCATATTCACCATTCAGCTAGAAGTTCAGCACCGGATGCTTTTACAGTACAGTGCACCTTAGAGTTCAACTAATAAAAACTTTATTTCAATGGTCATAGACATACATGACCTCTGCGTATACTCACCCTAAGCATTTTATGATCAGTGGGTTGCTGCTGCCTTACAGAGGACAAGGAGAAGTCCCTTCAAGGCATATGGCATATGAACATGTTCACATTTTGCATTTTTTTAAAGAAGAAAAGGAACAGAAATTTCAATTAACGATACAGATTTTTTGGCCACTTGGGGCCCGCAGAAACAAGCTATAAACAAGACTGACATCTAGTCAACTTTTAAGTGTATATAGTGAACTTGTTTGTTTGTATATTTACGTACATATCCAGTAGATAAAGAGCAAAAATATAATCATTGGATATGTATTTTTCATCCAACTGATGAATATAAGTAACCTTCCATCAATTTTTGAGGGAAACATGTGTTCTTACACTGCTAAGTGTCCCACAATGTTTAACAGCTAACTGCTAACTTTGTCAGCCCGTTGTTTGGTGCTGGTCAGGTAGCAAACAGTGGGTTTATTGGAGGTTATTTTCCCAAATTAGATTTCAAAGCTCCTAATTTAAATTATACAACTGATGACAGCGGTGAAAGTGGACCAAAACAATAAAGTTGTCATAGGCAGATTATGTGACAAAGTGTCCGTGGGCACTGACATGCAAAAGGCCCCACCACATAGAAGCAATACTTTTTAGTTGGTCAGCCTCTTTTTGTTGTTGTCTTGTTTATTTGTAGTCGCTTTGGATAAAAGCGTCTGCTAAATGACTGTAATGTAATGTAATGTAATTATGCATCCTTTTTCTACTCTTTTTGATTATTTCTTTGTGTAATTTTTATGTCTTTTGTTTTTTTTGTCATTTTGGCGTCTCTTTGAAGTGCTTTGTGTCTCTTTGTAGTTATTCAATGTTTCTTTGTGGTAATTTTGAGTCTCTTCATAGTTGGACCATTGTTTCTTTGAGTGCCATGTTTTAGTTGAAGGCCAGGGTGGGGCCCTAAAACTTTGGGCCCCTGGCCTTGTTCCTTGTAGGCCTGTTCAGTAATCTCTGCATGTTTGGGATTGTAAAACTTAAACAATAAACTGAAAGACTCTATAACACGAGGGATAAAGAACTGCAGATTGAAGTTTGTAAGGATGAGCAACCCCATTCTCATACATTTGATCCATAAAAATATTGATTATAGCAGCTGTAAAAAGTTGCTTGATTTTACTGTGTAAAATGACGTGAATTTAGTTTTTACTGTTTTAGCCCTGTATCAACCCAACCTTTTTATTTGCTATGCAAATACAACAACTCAAGTATCCATGTGGCATTAAAACAAAAAAGCCTGGCTGGCACAACATTTCCAGAATTCACAGTAAGTGTGAAACCACACTCTCTTCTAGCTCTGACATTTCGATTTAAATGCAAATTAACTCCTATCATAAGGCTTTTTATAGCACATTTTTAAAAGAAAGAGTTGGTGTTTACAAAGGCTACAGAATTACATGATCCTGTGACATATAAGAGGGACAACTAATTGAAACTATGAATCAAAGTGTGGCTGAATGACATTTGTGTTTTACGGCACTGTAGCTCAGGAGGATAAATGCCCTGCACCAAGACAGAGGGTAAAAATGACCTATTTATTAATCATTTTTTTAAATATGTATTAGTAACAAAGGGTCTGTGTAATAGTAGTCAAAGCTCATTGGCTTTATTGAGGTTTAACGGCTGAAGTGGTACGCTAATGTCAGAATGTAAATGACTGCTTCCTACTGCTAGTCCCACTCTCTTATTCTGCATACTTTGTATTGACTTATGCTCAGCGGCATGCTAATGCTGTGCTAAGTTTTTTTTCCACAAGCGGCTGGAGGGTTGTGATAAAGAAGCTCGGTTGAGTGAGGGGTGCTTGTGTTTTTTTCTGGTCTGTTGACTTACCAAAATGTTGTTCTGTTAACTAACCTTAAGTAAATGGCAAGCGTTCTCTTGTGCCCTCTCTTGCTGTACCCTCTCGCTGAGAATAATCCGCTATTATACATCTGTAGAAAAAGAAAAAGTGCATGCAATGCACCAAGGCTCTCTGAGGCAGTTGTCATCATATCCCATTTAATTGAAGGGGGTAATTCATCTAAATTTGCTATTTTTATCTGCAAATAGGCTTGCCAATTGGTATTTAGAAACATTTTGAACATTTCAAAGCCCCATTTGGTCAACCATTTAGGATAGTGAACCGAATGATTTCAATTCCATGAAATATGATTTGCTTTAAAACATATACGGGTTCAGTCTGAGTCCTAATGAGATGCAATTACATAGTCAAAAGTTTTATTTGCTTGGAAGTTTCAATACAGACTTTAACCAGTTTCTTTAAGCTGCACACATCAATAAATCTACAGAGAGTTATCACCCGACTCTGCATTTCTCAGTTCAATGGCAGCCTTGTAGTCTATTTATTTAATCATTGTTGGGGTTTTCTGGCCCGAACTCAAAATTAAGAGCTTGCAAATTTCTGTGTGCAACCTTGCCAGTACCAATCAATAGTTTGCAGCTAGCTGGTGATTATACATAGTATAGCATCCTTTAAGCTAAAACAACAGATATTTCCCTAAAGGTCTGGTGTAGAACAAAATGGAACCTAAAAAGTGCTACATTTCTAAACTCAGATCTAACTATTGCCCCAACACATGGCAACAGTTGAGCCAGCTGCTCACAGCTAACGGTGCTAACAGCACTAACAGTGCAAACAAGCAGTGCAGGGCGGCGGTCATGAGCTAGCCATTGTGGCTTATCACATTCACTAACATTACATTACATTACAGTCATTTAGCAGACGCCTTTATCCAAAGCGACTTACAAAACGTGTATTCAACATAGGTATTCAAGAGAACTACTAGTCACCAGAAGTCATAAGTGCATCTCCTTTCTTAAACAAGCATCTAAGAGCATAAACCAGGGCAAAAGTACAGTGCAGAAACAAACTAATACAAACTAACATGCCCTCCGGCTAAGTACACAAAGCAAAGTGAATCCTGGATTACATCACACACAGAGGGAGAGCATCACTCCACTATATCTCTAAATAGCAAATAGTTGTTGGCTATATAAGTCTGAATATTATATGGGTAACCTGTGAATTTTGTATGAGGTGGTCAGAACCACTGGCAACTGGATGCTAATAATTGCGCTTTGACAACTATATAATGTGATATTATGTAAAAAAACACATTATTTCAGCTTTAACTTTAAACAGGCCCTATTATGTTATCTTGCGGGTGCATATTTTTATCTCAAGTTACAGTTACAACATGTTTACATGCGTTAATGCTCATAATCCTCCTTGTTTTTCTCATCCTGGCTGTCCTGCAGCACCTCTTCTCACCCTCTCTCTGAAACGCTCCGTTGTAGCGCTTGCTCCTCCCTCCAGAAAGTAAAGTCTGCTCTGATTGGTCAGCTAGCCCGCTCCGTTGTGATTGGTCAACGTTTCACATTTCAAAAAACTTCTCCTCCGGAGCTTCAGCTCCGTCTCTCTCTTTTGTTGTTTGAGAGCCAAACTAGCCAGAAGGAGTTTCACTTCACTTCCGTAACATTATGATCTCATAAAGTTACAGAAGTGAAGGAGAGAATTTAATGGAGCCATTTCAGGAGCTCAGGAGCTTCTGAGGGGGAGGGTAACTCCTTTTAGGCGTGGACTTCAGGTTTTACACTCTACAGACCCTTTACATGTACAAAAATATATGGAGGGGAAAAGCATAATAGGGCCACTTTAATATTGCATTCATAGGACTGCAATTTGCTGAAATATGAATAATCCTTAAGTCTTTGGCTTCACTTTCCCGCTGTCATGGAAACATATTTTAGAGCCAAGCATAAGCTGAGGGTTGAGGGTTGTGATCTTTTTTTTGGCTTTTCATTGTACTCTTGAAGAATGATTCATTGACCTGCAAATCATTTGAATTCAGCCAGTGACTGCTGCCGTCCATTCCCGGCACTCAGAGAAGTGACTGCTGATTGAGGATAGAAACTGACCCCTGATTACTTGATTCGCTCTGCTTCACCGAGAAAAGCAATCTCCTCATTACTTCTAAGTTGTCAGCGACATCAAAGTGGCTTTCCACACTCTCCCTTTAAACAGGAAAATATTCTGCTGTGGGTAATGCTGGTTTGTACTTCTACAGGGCTAAATTAACATTAAAGTCTGCAAATATCTTCTCGGAGGAATATTCAATTTCAGAGTACGCACGTATTGAATCTTCCTTTATCATTACTGAGTATTCAAACATCCCTTTCTACTTCATGTCCCATATTCTTTATCAGGAAAGCAAACCGACATTGTGTGTGCTTGGTAAATATTCAACCCCCGAAATTTACACTCCCCTGGTTTGGTTTCACTCCGATGCAAATCTCTGCACAGATCTGAAAAAGTTAGGATCAATTGCATCATTGTCTGTTTTCAGAGCTCAGCTCAGGTGCAGCTTTGTATTCTCTGCCTGAGCCTTTCAGATTCCACAGAGGCTGAGTTACTGTTAAAGCCTCAGCGGTGTGAAGTTGTGAGCTTTTACTTGCCATTGAACCATTCTCTGAATCTACTGCTCCTCTCGGCGGGGGACCAGAGGTAAAAAGAGGTGAGGGGAACAGTAACAGCTTTCGTTTTCATATTTGAACTGTGAGCCTTGTAAACAATCCCCCGAGCATAGAGGGTGACATTTGCACGCCATTGAGGTACACGTAGGACAATAAAGTGTCCTGTGTTGACTCCTTGCCAAAAAGCAATGAAAATTTCTGTTTTTTTATTTTTTTGGTTGCGTCTTACATAGCACAAAATTGTAATTTCATTCATACAGCACATTTCATTGCACGTAAATTCAAAGTGTTTTGATGACATTGAAAGAAAAATATATAATATTACTGTATAGGCGTTAACAAAAGATTATATATGGAGATTTGCAGGATTTTTAAGGTGATTCAGTACCGCAGTAATATGTTACATTTTCATGTATGTGTAGGGACTCTGAGTTTTGAATGAGCTGGAGCCATTCTACTGACTGTTTGGATAATGTTACAAATAGAGTAGAAGTCTAAGTGAGATAAAAGCATGAACCATTTTCTGAGCCTCAGTTTGAGATATGAATGCTCTCAGTTTTTTATGGATACAAAAACGCTTGTGATATATAAAGTGATTTTCAAAATTGATATCAATATCCGAAATAATGCCAAGGTTTCTGAATGTCAATGCTGTATCTGCAGGGTTGATCATTGACCATGAGTTTATGTTTGCTTTGCTGATGTTTTGCTACTTCAAAACTCAAAATCACTTCCTATATAAAATATATTCACTGACCACAACAGCACCCTTTTCTGAAAACATATTGATGGTGTGTCAAAACATATTTAAAGCTGAAACAGCAAAGCATTTTATCATGGAATATTTTTTTTTTTTTGGGAGATACACTACATTATCCCTTCGTTAGACATTTTTGTTGGCTTTCCACTCTAATTAGCTCGTTTATTTGCCGCAGTTGCTTAGTCATGTCCGATGAGGAATTGTGACTTTAATGTTAGTGTCATTACAGGAAACTATAGCTCAAGAGGTGATCAGTTATGTCAGCGCCGTAGTGATTCCCCCATTAAGGTAGTAAATTACATAATGCCCCTTTAGCTTACCACAAAAACTCCTGACAGTGGCAGAACTGGCCAGACATTTATTTTCTCCCCAGAAAGTTTTTTTTTTTTTTTTTTTTTTGCTTTGAAAGTTATTTCAGTTTAATACCTTGGATCCAAAGCAGCCACAAACTAAAATGTTTCCCATTGAGCAACATCACAGAGGCCATTTAGAAGCGCACCACTCATGAGCATTGTTAAGAGCTGTGTTTTCTTCCGCACCTCCAGGGAATAAAAAACTACAATTCAAAAAGAGCTGTCCACCCACATCTGCACAACTGTCACTGAGTTCGGGAGGGTGAATACGAAGAGGGAAGAAAAGTCGGAGGTTAGCAAACTAAAAGGTCAAAATGAGTTTGTTTCAAAATAGAGGCAGTACACACAGGGATTAGGGTGCCCTGAGCAGTTTACATAGACTGAATTAAAGATCTGTCATAACAGTGGGTAAAGAGCACTTGAAGTACCAACATATCTTCAGATGTGGCAGTGGTGAGCTCCAGCTATGCACATTTGTGATGACACAGCAGTTTCAGTGTGTGCTTTGTTGTTTTAATTAGACATTTGTCTTAGTAATATCAAAGTACACCCTATGATCTGTGTTTATTTCTGCGAGTTAAATATTTACTAGAGAGAACTTTTCATTTTGTGTACTTGGTTAAATGCGCTCGTGCTGATTTGCCTGAGCAAAGGGGGAAATGAATCAACCACAGTTTCCATTCCTTTCAAAAGAAGCCAGAGGTGATATTGCATGCGTCTCTTACCATTCATTCTTTTCCACATAAAAGGTATATTTCATATAAAAGGTGCAACGTTCTGAAGTCTCGAGATTTCCAAGTTGTCGGCAGGGTCAGGAGGAAAAAAAAAAACCCATGCATTTCTTTCAATTTTCACTTTTATGCTGGAATGCACCGATAACCCTATAATAGGGTTAACACCACAGCAAACGTCAGAGGAAGTGTGCAATTTATCAACAGCATAGTTTCAAATTGGGTTAGCTTTTTTACCCTGTTTCAACTTGTCATGCCAAAGTTGAAGTGTGAAAAAACATGTACGCTTAAATAAAGTGTGTTTAAAGCACTTGTACCCGCAGTCCACCCACACAGGTGTTCTAACTTCTGTTGCATAATAACACCCCTCTGTTGCTTTTGTTGGACCTGTTGGGCCGGGACAACCAACAACCTTTATTACTTTTATTAGCACATGAAGTTCCCAACCATAGCTCTGCTCAACTCCCACCGGACTAGAGGCCTAATCAAGCAGGGTAATTGAAAACACCTGAGTAAGTGTGCTGGGCCTCTAAAGGAGAGAGAAAACATGTATTGCTGGGTAGCTTTCTGGCCAAACAGCATTCACACTAATGAAAACTGTTTTAAACTGATTTATTGGATACAGAATGTTTACAAAGAAACAAACACTCATTCAAAGATTGTACTATTAAAATCAAAGTCTCCCAATAAATGAAGCTGGTTAAAGCTGGTCATTGATGGAAGGTGGGTCCAACTGAGAGGTAGAAAAAGAACATTGCATTTTAGTAAAGTCAACACCCCAAGTCTACCCTCAATATCCCTACGAAGTAACTAGCTCAAGTGGGTAAAGTTGGAAAATGATGTTTAAAGAACACTGGGTGCAGACTGTTAACTGAGGCCACTATAAAAGAATCAATATCAAAGCAAATTAAGAAAATTTCACTCCTACATCCCAGGGAACCAGCATCAGCACTCCATCAGCATTGCCGCTGGTGGTGCAGAGTTCTCAAGGTCCACTTCAGTGCCTTCAGTGTGGTCTGGCTGCTGTCTTGTCTGGTCTCCCCACCACTGGAGGATTGCTCCAACAGTCACTTTGTTCCAGTCTTGCAGACTCCTGGTGCATTTATCTTCACATAAAAGTTAAAGCTCCTCAAAACTTGGTTTTAAATCGTATATACTAATCTATAACATGAAACTTTTATGAGTTAGTAAACAACAATAAAAGTGAATGTTCGAAAATAAAACATTTTAAAACGATTTTACACACCGGAGGCATGACCAATAGGGACACAAAAATGCAAAATACTTGCATTTGAATTTAATATGGCTTGGGCATTTATTTCTGAAGGTAACAATGGAAGGAGTGCATCTGGTATGCACTGCTTTTGTCAAAGTTGAAAGGAGTAATAAAGTTTTCCGCCTTGGTTTGGACTACGGAGTCTACGAGTTGGTTTATAGATAAAGGCTCAATTCTATCCCTTCGGCATAAAGCGATTGGTTGATGACTTTATTCCGAATGCAAATAGAAAATTAACAAAATTGTCCTCTACCGGAAAAAAATGTCACCTTTCTCAACAGAACATAAGCGTTTTGTATAAAGAGTATTCATGACAAAAACAACAGTTTGATGGTTCAGATGTGCAAATGAATTGCAGGAAAAAATTACTCTGGTGTGTAAAGGTCTTTGGCTGAGTGTCAATATAACGTTTTTTTTTTTTCTGCTAGCTCTCCTTTTTCAATTGTTCCATGAAGAAAGAGCAAAATGATGTGCTGCATCAAGGGTCTTATTTTAGAGCCCTCTAATATTTCGGAGCAGGCGCTTCTTGTTTGAAATTTCTGAACTTTTCAGAAAACCAATACTTTTCTGCCCCCCAAAAAAATGCTATATGAAAACTTATACATTATGATACATTTTGACATTGCGGGCCACAGAGGCGAACTGTTGTAGTCCCCAGAGCAGCTTGCTCTGTGAACATCAAGGGAGGCCTGACCCTGTTCCCCTTTTGGCAGCATCTTGGGTCAGGACCACCACCGCTAAACACACACAATCACATAACAACTGTCACCCCCGTGGTACTGACACGTCCGTTCCCAACCTTCCTGGCACTTCTCAGTGGGAAAATGGTTGAATTGTGAAAATTGCCTCCTCCTAGGGGAGCTATTCAATCACTCCAGGCTCCAGCCCACAACAAAACAGGCAGTCCAGTCAGAGAGAAAAACTAATGTGCGATTCCGCCTATTTGCCATGGAGGCCAGGGAAACAAAAATCCCCCTTTCGAAAGCAATGAATGGCTGCATCCCAGGATATGAGTTGATTAACTTCACAAGGACAAAATTAAACTTTTTGCTGACCAATTTATGAGATTGGTGGAGAGCCAAATTATTTGATAGAGGAGAAATGGGTTTCGGGGCACCACTCATCTCCTCAAATGAGACTTACAAATTAAATCTAATCGAGGACATGCATAGGAATAACTGACTACCACTTTGGGAGGCCATGTACACAGATAACTCGACTTAGTGTCTTCATTAGATGGGCTGTCTGAAAAACACAGCTGATTAGCTGTGTGTGCTCTCGCATAGTGGCTCTCTCATTAATTATGGATACACTTGGTGGCCATGCCACACCATGTCCAACTGACCAGAATGAGCTAATGACAACTGAGGTCAAAATATCAAGCTCTACCTGCCAACATTTATATTCTGGTCACTAAGTCCAGGCCAGCCTCAAAAGCAATAGGCTGGGATAATAGATGTATGGAGCAGTGCAATATTTATCCAGCTATTGGTGTGCGTGGGAGAGACTTTTGTCTCTATTTGTGCAGGGATTTGTAACATTAAAGCATGTATATTATTTGCTTTTATCTTTGATTCTTTATCTTACAGTTGTTTGCATTGGCAGGAAAAAAGGAGTTAATTTGGCTGAAATAAGAACGAAAACATAATCTTTGACTTTTTCGAAAAGCAATCTTTATCTTGTCAGACGAATATATGAAAGGAAGCATTCAGAATTAAATCGAACCTTCCAGCAATTTCGGCAGCGTGCTAAGCTGAGGCGGACCTCTTCCTATGCCATCTGAAAACTTAGCAATCTAACATGATCCCTCATTTGGCCTTTGATTAAAAGTTTGAAAACAAACACAGGCAATGGTGTTCCTCAACAGACACTTCATAGAATGGATTCAGACTCAAAAGTAATCCGTTCCAAGTTCTGCTAGGGTGTTGAATTTCAACTAGTCTTGCTTGATCAGGTAGCAGCTAAGGTAAATGGTAACTGAGATCTAAAGTACAAAGTGGATGATAACCCAACAGTCTCGTAAGTACTGTGGCCCAATCTGTGTTAAAGCATTTAGCTCATTTTAGCAGATTGAGGGGTTTTCCGATAAATTCCTATTGACAAAAGCCATTAGTGAAAACATACACATTTTTCTAGCATGGGAAATTAAGATGTTTTGATATTTTTTTATGTGAACCTTTGGGGAGCAGTTCTATTTCACACCTGAGTATTTACCCTTAGGTAGTGCACATTTACATGCTCAAACTATTAATCAAACCTTCTCATCAAAGTTTCTTTGTCAGCAATGATGACTAAGACAGTTCAGGTAGTCTGGGTCCACAGACTCTTTCACCTCGACTTGATGGCCACCGCCATTGGCATTGAAATCCGCTCAACCCATCTCTCCATCCTCATAAGTATGATGACATGGAAGAAATGCCGCCTGGAGGTGATTAGGAGCCCTTGTCATCTGTTCTGCTTTGTCAGTCCCGCCCTTCTTGTCGATGAGTCACGACCCAAAGGTAGTAAAGAGCGTAGGGTCTGCTACTGGCTGTCTGCCCATGTCTCCTGAGACAGCAGGGAGTGATTGTCCCTCTGCTTCTCCGGGATTAAAAAGCGAAATTTCCTCCAAAGGCCAGTCCTCTGTCCTTGTCTTCTGGGACAGTGGCAGCCTGTCAAAAAAGAGCGACATTTCTACCCAAAGAGGTAAAATCACTGTCCTCCTTCACAGTTCTTTCATGACAATGGTTGCCTCAATCTTGGGTATGATTTTTATTTTGCTATGACGCAGGAGAGTCAGGTCTCCCCACAAAATGAAGGTGGTCCCCCTCTTTTTAGTTTCAGCCAAACCATTAGCCAGACTATTGTCTATTACTCCTCTGGTTGCAAAAAGTCCGATTGTACAGAGGTCTATGAGAAAATGACCCTACTTCTCTATCGATTTATTACTTCAATAAACATTGGTTTATGGTCCCCATCTCTATGCTTGAGGTTTTCTTTAATACAGCATGATGTTCAGTAAGTAAATGATGGTCCCATTTAGAGTAAATTAGATGGGAAAGCTTTAGGGCCTTGCTTCCTTGTGAATTACAGGTTACAGTTTTCTGTGTCTGTGACAAGTGTCTTACAACTTTAACCCTTTCACAATGTTTTCAGTTTGTTAATTGTAACACTTTGGTCGCTTCAAAATGTATTACACAGCATTCAGTTGTTCTTAACTCAACCCTCTCACATCTGGTGAGACTTCTACCAACCTTCGACATCTGTTCAACACCACCTTCTGCGTGTCAGCTCGGATGGATAAGGTGTATCAAACGGTTATTTGCTGACATACGGCTTAAAGGATGACACCTTGCATATTGTAACCATGGTTCCATGCACCAAAGACGGGGCCCTCTCAACTGCTTCCCACGACGAAGACATGTTCATTTTCATGCTGGTTTTGTGGATTTGGAGCTGGTCATGATTAAACGTTGTGTAATAGTGATACTCGTTATCTGGAGACATAGGATGGAGATAAACGTAAATTAGTTTAATAGCGTTAGTACTATACCAGACAAGCTGCTGAGGGCTTATTGAATGTAAATACATGCTGCTTTTACTTTTTAATTATCGTAGCAGTGAGTTAAGACCTACCTAAACTTTACAGGGACAGTTTATTTCATTGTCCTCTGTCCTGATCACCATGTGGTGGTTCATTTTTACACTCTGATCCGTGGGCTGGGCTTCTATCTTTATCTTTTTAACCTGTTTGACATCCTTGGATATTTAATTCAGACACATATTGTGGACCCTTCTGTCTGCTTCTTTTCTGATATTGCTTTTTTCTGTTGTTCCAAATATTAAATAATATTTCCTCAGGGAGTGCAGTTAGTGGCATTGTGGGCTCCATAGTAGCTCTGACAGCTTGATGGAGTAGCAGCTGGGGGTGGGGCTTAGCGAAGGGTCTAAAGTGTTTCATTCAGATACATTTACGTGTATAAACTCTGTTTTATTAGTAAATTACTAGGACATATCATTAATCCAAATCTATACAAATATTTCATATAATCCTTATGAGTTATGAAAGACACAGAGCCCATCAGTCACCTCAACCAATGTATAAACTTTTGGCAACCCTATAAGCTTCTTGTTGTTCCACAGCACTAGCCCTTCCAAAATGTTTTAATGGGACAGGGGAGGCAGAGGGAGAGAGGGAGAGAGAGAGAGAGAGAGAGAGAGAGAGAGAGAGAGAGAGAGAGAGAGAGAGAGAGAGAGAGTAATCCGCCTCAGCGACTTTGGGGCAAGCTTGCTTCTCCTTCAGGGAAGCTGAACATGGCTGAGAGCTGCCAGCTTGCATGCACAGACAGACTGATCCCACATGAGCAGAAGAGACAAAAATGAGAGGAAAAGCAAAGCAGTGAATAGTGACAGTGGGTGTAGTGGAGCAGCATGTCAGAACTGAAAGGTCATATGAGCAGTGTAGGTCTAGTTTTGCAGTCGGAACAGATGTGGCTTCAAAATATGCAAATCATTCTTTTTTTTCTCCTCTACAAACTGCATCAAAGCAGACAGAAATTCAGCATTTTTGTGGTTATTTGAAGTTTAATCGCCACTAAACTATAAAAGCTTAATGAGTGTTGACTCATTGCACCTCATCCAGATGAAGGACTTTACAGTTTGAGCACAGAAACTTTTTAAATCTTCAATCACAGCTTTGACTTGAACTTGTGTTTATTAGTCGTTCTCCTAATATTGTTGGTATTTTAATTTTTTTCGGCTGAACTCTAGGAGTTCCTGAAAGAAAAAGAGACATTTCCCCCTGGGTCCCATGAGTTGTTTCTTAGCAGCAGGCTAATGAGAATGCAGACATCAACGCAACACACTGGCTCTTTCCCACCCAGACATTGAGCAGGATTGTTTGATGCAGAGACCTAATAAGCAGCCTCCAGTGCAATTCAGACAACAGAGGCTCCTAACTTGTGAGCAGAAGGTTATACGAATTTTAGTCATGCAATTTTTCGGGAAGTTGAAGGACACTGCACCCAATTAATGAATGAAAATAGCTAATTAACTGTTTTGCAACTCTTCCGATTTTTTAACTCTCTAAACACCAAAGAGACCTTCAGTCATGGTTCTGCGTGGCAAAACCTGTTAGCTCAATTTGCATTAAAAACTTTCGAAACACCTCATTAAATTTATTAGTTTTTCTTCGAGCTTCGGTCACCAATACAATGCAATATCATTTGTTGCAGCATTTATTTGCTACTATGACTTGTACAAAGTTATTATCCAAGATTTGAAATCATAGGAGCAATATGATTGTACATTGTTTTGATCTAGATGGAACTGGATTCATACATACTCTATAAATCCAGGTAGAAGAAAGGGAGTGAGAAAGCATGTTCTGCATTTGAGCTCAGCCATGAAAAAAGGAAGAAAACAAACAAACAAACAGACGTGATCAAATCAGCAGCCACACATACATTCGCTCATCATTCTGCACCAAGAGGAAATTATTCCACAATTAGCCCTGCCAGAATTTCCAATTAGATCAACTGTAGTGATGATTTTGCTCACAGCTGAGCACTCTCTTTATGACCGTCATTATTTTTCGCTGGCTATATTTTCTTTATTAATCTTAGGGCTCCTCAAGCAACATTCTCTCTAAATTCTCTCATATCTTCAGGGTTGCCAACTCCAGATGCACCACCTCTGCAGCTGTACATGTATAAATAGCCGCTGCAGCCATACTGCTAAATTGATTTAAATGGGAATGTCTGTTCTGCTCCTAATCTATTTGTATGACTTCAACAGTAGGGAAATCGATTTAAGGTTAAATAAACTTAAAAAGTGATCATGGGATTTTCCAGAGCGTCAATACTGGCGTTACAGGAAAATGTAAAAGCATCAAAGAGCAGTATGTACGCTATTCAGAGGCTGAATGTACGCAATATCATCCAAGTGTTTTTATAGTCTTAATTGGGATAAATTGACCAACAGTATTTTTTTAGCCCTCCAAATTTCATAATCTAGTCAATAGAATAAATCTGAAACATATAATAATGTAAATTTGATTATATTTTATTCATCCTTTTTTTAAATTCGTCTAATTTAAAACCTGTGTTTCCTTAATTTGGACAATTTGTGGAATATGAAAGCAAGATTCTTTTGTTTCTTATCTTGGAAAGATTTTCCCGACCACTTGATGAATCGCAGAAATCAATAGGTACTAACAAACTAAGAACAAATCGTGGAAAGTAAAAAATAAAAAAAATAAGAGAAAATTATATCACTTCCTGCGTGAGGCCCTAATGTTCTATCCTGTGACATCCTGTTTATTCTTATGCTAAATTCCATTTGAGGAGATTGCGTTTACTCCCAATGATTTGCCTGATCACTGATTTCTGTTTTTCTTCCCATCTTTCTGTTCACATTTGGCTGCATATAGTCTTAGATTGGTTTTGGACACTGAACCTTGTTTATCTCCTTGTACTGTCTCTACCTGTTTGTGTGCGTGTGTGTGCTTGCTTGTGTGTGTTCATTCATGCAGGCGCGCACACAGGCCATCTGTTTGGGTTAGATAGGGCACCTTTTACCGATACTGTGTGTGAACAACCCTCAACTGAATCCAGCCTCGGCTAAGCGCTGACTGATGTGGACGACTGGGGCTATCTTACCAAACAAAAACCCCAAATTGCCGTTCTTATCTCATTTCAAAATGTCAAGTGAAGGATAAATCCTAATTTGACATTATGGTATTATAAATTGTGAATCATGAATATCAAATAACAATAACTTGTGTTATTGCTCTGATTGGCCGACGTGTGAAGGGAAAGTAGAATGTTTTGCTTTTCTCTCTTTCACAAAAGCTCTCTTGAGACTGCCGGTGCTGCTACCTGCTGTGCTGTGCGATATACATGCGCTCTGCAAGTTTTTATTGAGTCTGGTTAAGATATCTTTGCAATTCAGCCTCACCACACTGCTTCTCGTTCTTTGAATTAATACAAACTCGCACAAAAGACGAGTTGCCTCAGCCGGAGGCGTTATCTCCACCTGTGTCGTTAGTTGTCGGAGAACAGATCGGCTTGTTTTTCATTATGATGACGGAGGTGTCACTTGTCTGTCTGGCAGACAGTTTATCCCTGTATCAGATTCAAAAGAAGACAACTAGTATTATTACAGTGCACTATACATGTCTTTGTGTGTGAGCGTTTGTGTGTGTGTGTGTGTGTGTGTGTGTGTTTACCGCTATGAATACGATTAAAGTTATACAAACAGACTTCTCTTCTCAGAAACAGAACCAAGGACTCCTCTGCTCCCCTTCTCCCCCTTCCTCCCCTCTTCTTCAGCTGCCAGTGTCAACGTTCTGGATCAGTGAATGGGCCAGATGGCTGCAGAACACAGTCCCTCTCTCTCTCTCTCTCTCTCTCTCTCTCTCTCTTCTCTCCCCCCCTTCCCTCCACGACTTCTCACACCACCGTTCTTTTGGAGCTCCTCTACCAACACTTTTCCATCTCCCTTCTAGCGCTTCTATCTGTGCTCACACTCTCCCGTCTCTCTCTCTCTCTCTCTCTCTCTCTCTCTCTCTCTCTCTCTCTCTCTCTTTTTCTCGCATGGCGCTGTAGCAGAGGATACACTCCTTTCGGCTGCCCAGGGCTCTGCTGTCAAGCCTTTCCCAAGCACAACTTCCCAAGCCTGACGGCTGTGTGTCTCCCGCGTCGTCTCCCTGCGAAATGAAAGGGAGCCTATACCGTACGCGTTCCTCGCTCTCCTGCTCCTCGTCCGCCCCCTCATCCTCATCCTCCTCTTGATCTTCCATACAGCCAGACACAGATGCATTAGCATTTTTTTAAGGAATGAAGAGAGGAACCAAAGGGGACCATCAGAGAGCTAAAAACCAACAAACCTCTCCTTTTATTTTCTCTGTAAGGTCTCCCACTGTGTGTTTACAACAACCATGTTTGGAGGAGTTTACTCAAACTTAAGGCTGTTTGGTTTGAGTCATTTCAAGCTGAAAACAACTTTATTTAATCCCGGGTGAGCATCGGGTTATCAAAATGACTACATATGAACTTGCAGGTCACAGTCACCTGTCGAGCCCGCTACAGTACCTGGCCCATCGGAGGAGATGACTACAGGAAACAAAGATGTTATGACAGTTCCTCAGTGATTGAAGAATGTAATATAAAAATGAACCACTTTGAGTCAAGATGAGGTGAAATTCAGTTAAATACTTTTAGTCGTAGGTTTTTCTTGTAATTTTGTAGTGTTCCTCAAATAACAAATATAAACAAAGTTAACTTTTTGATATTTTGTTAATTTGCCATCAGAAACACTAAAGAAAGAGAAGTTTGAACTGTTTATCAAAGCATATTTATTTTTGGAGACATGTTGACTACAGCATAGAGTGGCAATGCTTTTGCCAATATTGGACAGGTATGCAAAACCCTGAATTCAATGCAATTGAACAATTTATAACGATTATAACATCCAGTACCAATCATTCATTCATTCATCTTCCGTAACCTGCTTATCCAGTTAAGGGCCGCGGGGGTGCTGGAGCCGATCCACACTCACATCCACACCTACGGGCAATTTAGAGTCTTCAATGCATCTAAGCTGCATGTCTCTGGACTGTGGGAGGAAGCCGGAGAACCCGGAGAGAACCCACGCTGACACGGGGAGAACATGCAAACTGGGACTCCACACAGAAGGCCGTCTGTGTGGAGCCCGGGAATTGAACCCAGGCCCCTCTTGCTGTGAGGCGACAGTGCTAACCACTACACCACCGTGCAGCCCACATCCAGTACCAAAGGTTTAAGAATTCTTGCTTTCTACAATATCTGTGCATGACAGCTATGGCATGGTTAGGTTACATGAAGATGCACACATTGATTGGGGGTCTGTGATGGAAACTCTAATGTCCTTCACCCCAATCCACCATGCCAACCTCCTCATCCTTACTTTCAATCTCTCCATTCACTCATCACCACTTCCTGCTTTGGCACTGATCACTGGCCTTTGGATGCAAATGGAGGGGTTGCACCATGATCCAATATGGATGTAGTTCCTGAGATACTGAGCTCAGAGTTTGGTATCAAGACCTGGTTCTGAAATAAACGGTCAATGTTGTGTATGCAGCTGCACAATATTTTCTTAACTTCCTGTGTTTACATCCATATTGCTGATTACACATGCAGCAACATGATACTCCGACACAGTAGATTGCTGTTTGTTTCCCTTTCCTATTGTCAGTCAGTGTTTACCTTAACCCTGTATTTATTGCTGTAACCATGACAACGAAGTAGTCATTTTAACCCTGCGCTGTTTCCATAACCTTCAACCCAAACCATGATCTTTTCCTGAATGGATCAAGTTGTTTCTGTGCATATTCAAACCCTTAACCACAGAGTTAAAGACACATCTTAAAGCTGATTTAGTTTTCAACAGCGATTTGTAACACACACACACACACACACACACACACACACACACACACACACACACACACACACACACACACACACACACACACACACACACACACACACACACACACACATTATGCCACACTTCTGATTAAGGCTTCAGGTTAGTGTCGTCCTAGACAGCATGGATAATGATCAACATGTAATTTGAAGGACCGTAACACACAAAGACAGTAATGATGTGTAATTGTTGTGCAAAAACAACTTTAGAGGTCAATTTAAAATGATTAAGCTTTTACTTCAACATGGTATGCAGGACAAACTGATGTCGGTACACCGCCTCAGCATCAGCCAGATCTATTGCTTCTAACTCAAGTTACAACAATTGTAAAGTTGTAAACATTTAACTTTATTATAAAGGGGCCGACTTTATTGGATAGACCATTTAACTGGAAAAAAAATTTCAGATGGTGTTTAGTCTCTCCAGCTACTCAACTAGAAACAAGATTCAATATGAACTATAATCAGTCATCAATACACAGCAAACAACAGTTTCCTCCCTCTGTCTGAGCTCACACAAACTCTCTCTTTGTTTTTAATTTCGCAGCACTTTTCCCAGACTTTTCACGTGTCACGTTGTTGACTGTCAGGGTGTTTTATTAGCCCCGGCCCCGTGTACAGCAATAAAAAGCAATTGCATCACGCATTGCGAGGAGGGCAATCAATAAATCATAACTGATCATGCGGTGCAGCACTGTGCATTCTCACAATCCTTGCTCACACACCTAAGCAGCATGATGCATGGGTTGTTTGTTTCTGCCTGCATTTGGCTGCAATTATCTCAATGATTACCCCCCCGCTCGTTCAAACCTGACCCCGACACGAGGTCACGGGCGAATAAGAGAGTAATATTGTGGTGATGGCCCTGAGGGGATTTGTTAGGGGATTTTGACGCCCGTGCAGCTACATAAACCATCAAATCAATACTGATCATTTAGTGGAACACATATGTGAAAGGTGAAAATGTAATTTTCGCCTCCATTGGGCTGCTGCTGACTAACAGCCTTGAGTGCCGACTGAACACATACAGAGCGACCATTAAAGTCATCTGTATCCATAAAGAGTCACGGTGTTAATATGAAGCTCGCTTTTTCTTTCTTTTGATTTCTATCTCTTTTAACCCGTAGACTGAGGGGGGTTTTGTGTGTCTCTGCGTGTGCGTATAGCCAATACAGACTTTCCCATGTCTTTAGAAGGATGTGGGTGTATATGAAAAAGCCAATTATAGTGTTACAGCTCTGGCAATATGACAGCTGTTCCACCATGACATTGCAGGAAAAAAAGCCACCGTTTGCTGAAAACTTTTTTATCCAGATCAATACCCTTCAAGGTGTAATAGCATATGCCCCGAATAAATGACTGGGCATGTGTGTATGTGTGCGTGCAACAGTCCGGAGAGGTGTATCCCTGAGGCTCATCTCTCTGGAGCTAATTACAACATAACCATTAGGCACAAGGCATGCTGGTCTCAGCTGGAATTGGGTTTTAATTGGACCGCCTTAATTGGTTTATTGCACTCGGAGGTAGAATTGAATGTGGCGGCAAACTCTTGCTGAGAGGTGGCAGAATGGGAACTGAAACGCAACAGCAAGTGAACAGTTGTGGAGATTTTTTTCGTCTACTCCAGCCTGACAGATTATTTCTATTATTAATAACTTCTGTTTTCTTTGCATGTGACTTGGTGGCTTGTTATCCTTTCACAAACGTTTCAAACAGATCTGTGCCTAGACACGGGGACCCAAATGAATGCATTGGTGCTGAAGCTGTAATTTGTTGAATGGAGTCTAATGGTAGGGTTGTGTTCCCTCCTGACTGGGTTCACTCTTAAGTTAAGTGGCTAATTTAAACCATTTCCACAGATAGCAATGGTTAACATGGTATTAGAGACCCAGCTGCTCTTCCTCCAGTGACATTTTGACCTTTTCATTATCAATTACAATTAGGTCCCTGGCAAAATAACCTCCATTACCTACTTCCTCCAACATCCCGTTTTTTCCTGCTCCTGCGTCTTTACGTCTTGGTTAATAATATCATTCAAAGCACACATTGAAAACACACAAAGAGATACATTTTCAACATTATGTACACTTGGAGAGGGCATGAAATTCATGTTAGTTGTAATTAAATGATAATACGATAATAGCTCTCTTTGTCTGAGTAGAAGTTTGTAACAGGTGCTATAGTTAGTGATGAGAACAGAAAGCCTTAGTTTAAAAATACAGCTTAAAGGAAAGGAACACTCGTTTATATTATTTATATATCTACTTCAAACCTTCAAAATGTTGTCATACACATATCAGACAGCTTTAACTAAACCAAGTTTCAGGCTGTCTAAAGTACTCACATAGAACACATTAGATAGCTGACACAATTAAAGCATATACACAATAGAATAGAAATGTAGGATAAACTTAAAGCAGGAACCTTCATGATGCCAAAACCTTTGTTGGTCCTATTTTATTTTTGAGAACCAAAATGCACAAACACACACAAACACGTACACACACAGATAAGCCTATAAAAGAGAGGATGGATGAGTGTAAACAGCTTTTTCTTGGCAAATAAACTGCTCCTCGAGTGAACAAGACTCGTCTCAATCTCATCTATTGTCAACTCCCAAATTTGCTTCTACAGAACTTGGAGGATCAATGCTTGACTGAAATTGACAAACATTTCATACACTGAAATGTAATCAGGTTAGGTATTGTTGTCTGGAAAGCTTTGTAAAATATCATAAAAAGTTAAACATTGCTCTTTCAATAGCTCAATTTTGATTTGATTTTTGGAACTAAAATGTCTTTATGGTATTTTAAGGAGGACCACTTCACCTGGAGATGCAGGAAGAAGGCCAACAGGATTATCATGGACCCCACCAACCAAGCCACGAACTGTTCTGGCTGCTGCCTTCTGGCAGATGGGACCACAGCATCCCATCCCACACCACCAGGCTCAAGGACAGCTTCTTCTCGCAGGCCATACGACCTTTTAACGCTTGAGTTCTGAGCTCATCACTTAGAAACTGTCACTTTACCATTATATTGCCATTGCCAGGTTTCTACAGTAGCGCAGAAGGAGCCTTGCACGTTTTTACGTTACCTGATGCCACCGTAGTTCTTCTCCACACTAGAATTTGGTATTCAGTTCATTGCATCTGTAGCATCACCGCTAGATACCTCTTATCCTACACAGTGTCCTTTAACAGACATTTATTAAATGACAATCTTTTAGATCATTACTTTCAGGTAAAATAGAATTGAATCTTTACACAATTTGATGTTAACTAACTTATGATACCTAAACTCAAGACACTTAAATGCCTCCAACACATATTTTGGCAATATGACAATATTTTTTCTCAGTACTGTAGCCAAATTTATGTGATAGTGGTGCAACTATTACAATGAAATCAGAAACATTCTTCTAAACTCAGTACGACTGATGTTCAAAAATCAGGAGAAATCCTTTGTAGAAAAATCAGAGAAAGACTCAGAGATACTAATTTCTCCTCACATAGAGGCCCCGGTAGACCAGAATGCAGTGCAACCACTCAATATGTTGCCTTAATAATAATAATTAAGCCTTTATTAGTCCCACAATGGGGAAATTATGTCTCTGCATTTAACCCATCCCGGAGGAGCAGTGGGCTGCAATGAAGCGCCCGGGGAGCAACTTGGGGTTAGGTGTCTTGCTCAAGGACACCTCGGCATGTTGCCGGTAGAGGGGTTTGAACCACCAACCTTGTGGTTACGGGACAAGCGCTCTACCTCATGTGCCACAGCCGCCAAGGACACAACTCTCTTAATTCCAACAAGAAAATTCCAACAAGAAAATTCCAACAAGAAAATAACTCACTTGCTTTTTTATTTTGCTTATTTGTACAACCCTCGGCTTGATGCAACAAGTTCTAGTCTGACTTTATGGAGGTTGTCAAAAGTCACTGTGGGAATTGGAGGAAATGAGGAAGAAGTGGTTGAGGAAGTAGACAAAGCGGAAAGTGAGTGTACCAGAAAGTAAATTACAACAGTTAATCACAATTTATCTTCTGAACAGCACTGCACAACAGAGATTGATGAAGTGTTACCCTGCTGAATTTTAAGATTTTTCCGCCCTGAAATCCAGAAGGCATCTACCAAAATAAAAAGTCCCAATGTCCAGATACCTTTTTGAGGTTACAGTGTTTCTAAATCTTTTTTTTTATCCACTTCACATCACACACACCCACTCACACACCAGTATCCTCCTCAGTCTGTTATTTATTTTGGCTTTGAAGACATCAGACAGTGTACCAGTGCAATACCCAGGCCTGCTGCTGCTGCTTCCTATATAACATCTGCATCTCTTTCCCCAGGTATTTGTGTACATCAACATTAGCTGCAGTATGCTTTGGCATTTCTGCATGCAGACATTATAACTGCAGCAAATACCTGCAGGAGAGGCACTAAAACAGAAAGCTAGCATTTGTGTATGGATGTGGAGATAGATAAGAAGCATCACACAATCATAAAAATGTTGTTGCTGTTTATGTTTAAACTGTAAAGTTGCCTTGTGGGGAAAGAGATAGGTGTGCTTTGCATGTTTGACATATTTACCAGCTGCAACAGTGGCACTGGTATTGTTTTCACCTTGTGGGTCTGTGTGTGTCACCATGGCAAAATGAAGTACCACAGAGGCGGTTTTAAATACTTTGACAGGGGTTTATATGTATGTCATTGGTTGATTACCAAATGGGCCTATACTGGGCCTCACGGGCACATGGGCCCAAGGGCTCAGTGGGCCCCTAAGCTAGAGAAGTTGCTGTTATTAACCTTGCAGAACTTAGTCATTCCTGTCAATAATATAGCCCTAAAAAACAGAAGGAATAACCTAAAACATTCGCTTTGAAGATATCACACGATAGAAATCATCATGATAGATTTGAAGAGAGTGTTTTTCCCCTCAGGTCGTCTACATAATGGTTAATTGAGTGTTCCCGAAAGGAAGGGCTGTCAGTGTTGGCAACTTGGCAACTTTCAGAGCAAGTGCTGATAGTTATATTCATTGGAAAAGACTTGGCAACACTGGGCTGGGTTTTTCAGTTGGATACTTTCAAAATGCAGCTTACTCTTGCTTGTTTCTCCGTTGTTGACAACCCCAGCTTTCATGCTTCATATAACTTTTATTATGATTGGTTTGTGGTAAGAATCTACAAACAAGAGTTACACATGATAAAAAAAATAAAAAAAATGGAGATATGACAGCGAGAATCAACATGTAGAGTTCACTGGGACATTACATTACATTACATTCCAGTCATTTAGCAGACGCTTTTATCCAAAGCGACTTACAATCAGTAGTATGTTACATATCATTCACCCATTCACACACTGATGACAGGCTACCATGCAAGGTGCCACCATCAGACTCTAACTAACATTCATTCAACATCCAGTCCACACCGATGGCAAGCCTTCGGGAGCAACTTGGGGTTAAGTGTCTTGCCCAAGGACACATCGACTGCCGAAGCCGGGTATCGAACCACCGACCCTCTGATTGGAGAACTACCTTGCTCTCCACTACGCCACAGCCGCCTGGGAGATGTGAAAGACAGCAGGATCACAAAATGTCACGAATAAAGAAATGTGAAGCAAAGAGAAGTCATGGAGGTTTTTCTAAAACCAATGCATGAATCAAAATGTAACTCATGTTGCAGGATTGGAATCAAAAACCAGTTCTAGTGTGGAGTGACATAGTGACTCATACAGATACAGTATGCGGGAAGTGCTCATAAACAGATTCATTTTAAATCCACTTGTTACATTGGTAAACAACTATACACTGTGCCCTTGCAGGATTTCTAACAAAGTAGCAGGAAAAACATAAAACCAGTGTCAACCCACTTTAATGGAAAAGCAATCCCTTTAGCTTTTAGGGGCGATTCCAGCTGTATTTGGAACATCTGAGGACATAGAAGACAAGGTCACACATCGGCTTTTGAATAGACCATTAAGTTGTTTTGCTCAGAGATGCTGGCCCACAGAAAACCTGCAGCTCCGCTCTCTTCTTGTGTTTCAAATGCATGTCAAGGGTAACTGGCCTCAAAGAATATGCTGAAAGATTTGAGAGACAACATTTTTTCAACAGATTTCCACCATAAATACACTTTTCTGAATAAATAAATGGGCTCTAGTGCTGTTCGGGTCTTGGATGTGTTGATAGTTCACTCTCTGGCCTTGCATTTCATCTGTACCTGTTGCAAATAGTGGCAAATTGCAGTTGTTGTTTTTTTGACTAGTAGTTAACAAAATATGTGGCTAGGCAGGACTTGCAAAAGTGTATGGTCTAAACATAGGTTTGGATGCTGACACGAACAAAAAAGACAAGGCTTTACCATCACTTAGTAAGATTCCAAACATGCAAATAGTTTAAGGTGATGTAGAAAAATGTTATTTCACACTTGTATCCACATTTTTTTTTTAACAAAACACAGAATCTACTAGAATAATTACCTGGAAACACAGAAGGTAAATTATGGGTGATAACTAGGCTTGGATTATGACGATGACTTTGAACATTTTTACTTTACTCTACAAACACACAAGGTTCTAAAAAAAAAAATCTTTGGCTTTTAGCTTACAAAGTAAATGACTACTGCCCAAACACAAACCAGCGTATAGTCTATCAACTTAGTAAGCATGTAATATGAGCAAATTGGATAGATTCTTCTGATATTTATAGCGTTGCAAGTCCCCATTTCTTCTGATGAGTAACCAATTATCCAGACTGCAGTGTAGCCTAAGAACATGTGGACTAAGAAGGAATACGTTATCCTGCTGGGTGACAAGATGCAGTGTTCATGGCCATTACATAATGAGTATCAGCTTTGTGTCTTTGTGTTTCAAGGACCATAACCAAGACTTTAAAAAGGAAGCATGTAAAACACAAATTCATGGTTATGGCATTGAAAGTATGTGTTTTCAGGTAACACTTAATAATTGAAGTTGATGGCATACACTCAAAACACTGTCACCGTAAAATAACAGTGAAATACTGGCAGCAGATATGCCAGTATTTCACTGTTATTTCACAGTGCAGCTACTTTCATTTATTTAAGAAGTATCTAATTGTATATTGGATAACAGTATGTGATAGTAATGTAACTGGGTTCTACTGTAATTGTACAGTATGTTACTGTTTATTTACAAAGTGTTACTTTATAACGTTAACTTTGCTGGCTATACTGTACACTAGCTAACGTTACTACAGCTACTTGAGCTCGAGCTAGATATCGTTACAGAGCTTGCTTCAACTATTTTAGCAACCTGACGGAACAAATGAAACATTATCTGAGAGACAAAACAATACTGGACACTGTTATTTTTGGATGATAAGCATAACTTGCATATCTAACACGATCAGGAACAGCTGGTCATGTCTTGCCATTAAAAAAAGATTAGTGGGCTATGAGCTGTTTGATTAACACATATGGGCTATCATCATAGCAGAAACATTAGCCTACAATCAACAGTACGATGTAGATGGATAGTCATTCACTGAACTACTGTAAATATTGCAATTCATTACAGTGTAACCTTAAGGCATAGTGAGGTTGCACTATAACACGAGAGACCAGTGGTAATTTGTCCGTTTTCTACTCCCAGTAGATGTTGTTGGTTAACCATGACCGCAATTGTTCCCTAACCTTAACCAAGGGGTTATCATTGTAACCATGACGACAAAGGACCCCTAACCTTTTTATTGTTACTGTTGAAAACAGTGAACAGTGAAAAACACACGTTGTAGCTTTAATTTAAACATGGTATTACTACCTATACATAATCTCTTAATACTCTTCATATATTCAGGTTTTACAGGGAAGAATTGGTATGTTCTTAAAGTGTGGAAGTGGAGTGCGATGCTATTTCATAATGAGAAGTGTGACTGCCGGCTCCACTGAGAGATCATTAGAGACTTGCTTCCTGGTGAAGGACATGCTCCCTGCTGAATAAGAGAAATCCCTGTTCAAACTATCGGGATAACCAAAGGAATAACACAAGCTCCACATAAGAGCAGCTGTCTCGCCACCAATCATGGCAGCTATATCTTAATTCATCATTTCAGAGTTAGAATAAGTAGATCGACAATTAGCTGCTTAAAAACAAATCTCAAGCTGATCATGATGATGGCTGCCCTCGTGTGAAAACCCCCGTATCTCCAGTGCCAATTTATCAGGATCTGGGAACACAGTCTTGTTTTCATATGGCCGTCTGACTTTTCCGTTTCAGTTCATCCATCATTTTGAAAGATCCTCATATGACAGCAGCAATATGTCGTTGAGGTGACAGCTGCCTTAAATGTCCTAGTTTTTGCTCCCCTTAGGATTCCTTATGTTTATAATGCAAGCAGATCAAATCTGCAATACTGTACATAAAGCTTTTTATATTTGCATTTACAATGCAGTTTGTTTGTTTTATGAGGTCCATTGCAAAGACATATATCAATGAAACACTTGCTTCCCTTCAATTACGTGATTTAATTGATGTTGGAGTGTCAAAGGCAACTAGATCTTATCACACCAACCCAGTTGTCTACTTAACAATCACAGTCACAATAAGCAGAGGATCTTAATGTTTCTCTTGAGGACCCCTATGGGACTTAAGGGTTAATTGTGAGGATGCTTTCTTAATGAGCATCTGAATTACTAATTCTGATGCTCATTAAGACAATGAACTGGCACCAAGGCAAGCGTTCAGTAAATAGCATAAAAGAGCAGGGCTATTGATCCGAGTCTTCTCCTCATTGTGGCAAACAATGCAGTATTCAAGATGAATGTCAGCAAGGAAATTAAACACATTGACTTGGAACACATGGGATTTGTGACAGAACTTTACCTCTTCCTCTTTTGGGTGGTGAGAGATTCAATTTATTTGAAATGTTCTGCAAAGCTTAGTCACCCAGACTTTGGAAATACATTTACAAGTACAAGCTTGTTTTCTATGGAGGATGAAAGCAGCCAAAATCAGAAATATATATATATATATATATATATATATATATAAATTGATATATAAATGAAATTAATATTTATAATAAATGAAGGCATTGACTTACTGTTTCATTTATTTATTTTTTATAGGTTTTTAAATGTATTTATTTAGTTTTGCATTCATTTTTTATTTCAAATTGTATATACAAATATTTTGTTTGTTATTTCTGTTTTGCTGGAGACAGAAATGGCTTCCTCTTGTTAGGAGATAGAGAACTGAGGCGCTTGGCTAGAAATGTTAATACTGCGTTTGTGATTTAACGTTTGTTGATAAAGAAATAGAATATTGAGATTTTCAGATTTCTCTACAAATTACACAGTAAGGGTTTTTCTCGCAACGATTTTTATGCAATTTGGTTTTAATTTATTTATTGAGTCATTTATTTATTATTTTTTGGGAGTCCCCAATAGCACTCCAGTGAGAAAGCATGACTTATAGTTTTGAAACTTTCCAATTGATGTGTCTCTTTCTAACAATGACCATCACTCAGATGACTTAACCTTGAGGAATCAGACATATTCTTAAACATACAAAACTTTCCAAAATGACTTTACTATTGAAACTGGACACTGGACTCTTTCTTTACACGTGAGATGTCAAATGTTAACTAAAAATAGATGCCACTTCAAAAGGCATCTATTTACAGCCCCCTTTTATGCAGCTTTTGAACTCTGTACATTTTCAGGATCAAAGTGCAGTCTTGCTGTCTAATAAAAAAAAAAATGCTCTACTTCTAGGTTTGGAAAAACTTTGTTGGGTGAATTTAGGACTCGACGGCAAGGGGATTGCAATGTCAAGCTGTATATGCCAAGTAATGCGTTATACTGTTGCTTTTCCTCAAAGCTGCGAGTTTGAAATATATAAATGTCACACACTTTTCTGTGAATGGATTACTGTGGAAGAAATGGATGTTTTCAGACACCAATGACACTTAATCGTTTCTCCGGACACTAAAAAAAATAGACACTATTAAAGGTGCATTGTGTAACATGGACAAAAACATTTCTTCTCTTTTTTATGGTATTGTCAAACTGTCATTACTCTTCATATACATTATATCTCGGTTGTTAAAATCTGAAGACAGCTTGGCAGGCATCTGATAAAAGAGGCAATGATAGAGAGTTCAAGGAAAGTGTAACGGTTTTTGGTACCTCTGGGTTCCTTGCAAAGCCAAATTGCAGACAGTTTAAACCACTTACTAAACATTCTATAACCACACACCCAAGGCTATTTCAGTATGTTCCACCATTAGCACAAAATGCTTTAGAATAAGGGAATCAACTGCGGTAGATAAGTGCTTTACCCTGTCATGATCATCTTTTGTGGGGGCATGAAAAAGGGAAAAGAAAAGGCTCTTCTGAGTAATTTAAGGCCCGTGTCCTAGAAGTGTGAGATTGGATATATGATGTCGATTACACAAACTGAGACCCTTTTATGTGACCCTCGTACTGCCAGCGAGATGCCACTTCATCACCTTGCAGCAGGCACAGGGCTGGTGGGCACTGCTGGCGAATTTACAAGCACTGCCAGTATACGCCTCGCTATTTCATTAAGCTAATATATTCCAGAGCAGCTCGGATGCCGCACGGAGCTGGCCCTGATGTGTCTCTACACAGTCAACCTGACACCTCTGTCTGACACATCCATTACCCTTCCCCCACCAGTTCAGTCATCAACTCTGCCAGCATATGCATCATGGCGTTGTTTACGAGAAGGCGGTCGGGTGACGCCTGTGTCGTTACACTGCAAGGAGATGTTTGCAAACTGGAATCTGCCAGGATTAGCTGTTAATTTATGTGCAGCGTTTTGCATCCAGTTTCACATGTAAGAATGTGTTCCTCCACAAACAAAGACTTCAAAACCAGAGTGACGGAAATAGTTTCTTAACATGTGTTGAATTAATAACATTCTTGAACAGATATTTCACCACAATGTGTATAGATCTCCGGGTGAGGTTGGTTTTCTGGCTCTTTCCATCTAAATCTTCTTTCGGATTGTCTCACAGCGTTTTCTCACCAATTATTCATGAACCCCAAAGAGAGATGGATGCAATGGTTTATAGGCTGGTCATATTCACCAGGAAAGTCCCACTGTGGGCTTGGATAACCGGAGAGATGGAATGATGGCGGAGCAAAACTGGAGCCGGGGCAGTGGAAAAGCCCATGCATGAATCTAACTGATGCGCAGCATTACTGGGGATTATGATATTTCTTGCATTACGTCCTCGGAGGTACTGAGTAATATGCAGTAAAAATCCATACTAAAGGATTTAGGCTGATAAGAAGTTTGTGTGATTTATTTCAAAGATACTGGGCTCATGACATGGTTGCGCTTTGGAGCCATTAACAAGCCAATGGTCAGGTCCCACAAGTCAGCAACATCATCTTTTCATATAGAAGGGATTTTCTACCAGCCCATTGGTTGCGTGCGTTTGTATGACATATGGGGCTTAGTGTAACTGATAGTATTACAGTATGCCTCTTGCAATGCAACAGAGACCCATTATGCAAGGCTTATTTGTTGTATGTCTTCTGAATTTCTCTTTGGTTATTGCAAGTTTTGTATCAGGCATTATGCTGCTGTGAGAAAAAAAAACACATCTTTGAAAACATTAAAATTCAAATTTCCATCTCTCAGCAACGAGCCTCTATTTCTTCAACAGCCTTGGACTTGACAATACGGCTTTGACGGCTTAGTGCTGTGGGTGGAATTTATAAATTTGATTCCATGCACTTACTAATGCAAAAATGGTGTAACAACAATGTGTTAATGCAATTCTTAAGATATGGCTGCTGCCTAGCAGAGTGTTTAGTGTTTGTAAGTGTTCACAATAGACATGGTCTGTGTGTATTTGAGTCCATTCAGAGTTAAAGGAGCATCGTTTAAAGAACTGACCATTCTTTATTTTCATTATTCTATATATTCTCATTTCTTTCTGATGAATACATTTACTGGAGATAAGCAACCTGAGGTCCATCCCAGTAAATATTCAGGTGCCTATATTGACATTTATTTATTCATCTCTTGAGATGCCTCCAAAACCACGTTGCAATCAACAAGCAAACGTATATTATGTTATGGAAAATGGTTATGTTAACTGGGCTGTTTGCTGTAATTAAAAAGGTTGCAGTTCAGCATGTGATTGTTTTAACCAGTACTTAACATTGTTTGCATAATTATCCCTGTTGTCAGTCTGCCAGTCACTAACTCTCCCTGACATCGACCTGTTTCAGAGCAGCCATCTTGACTTGTAATAGTAAGAAGAGCACAGGTGTTACTAATATCAGCTCCACTCATTTCAAGAGTCCTAGTAAAGCCATGCTAGCGAGACAGCACGCCAGCATACACAATACCAGGACCTTGAAACTGAAGCATCATTAATTTCATTATTCACACCCGTGCTTTTCCTGCTGTGAAATGTCAAAATATCTTCTATGTAAAAGGCTTGTTTTAGTGCCGGCTATTCCCTTCATGCCTCGCAGTGGTCCTTTGGTGTTTTATGCCTAGAGCGCTCAGACCAACCAGCACACCTGTTCCCAGTCTGCTCATCAGCTCCTCAGCTGGCCTCTTTGCCTCAGTTCCCCCCAGGGAGAGGGGGGTCGCATTGCTTGTAGGTGGAATGTCTAAAATAACATCATAGTTTTTCACAGATTTTTGGGGTTAAGTGGACAGAATAACCAGCTTTTCTCTGGGAAAAAGAAAAGAATCTCTCTTGCATTCAAAAAAATTTAAGAACATGATTTATATATATAATAATAGGGTGACTGTATGTGCAATTACTAAATCTGGAAAGTGGTCTTAGTGTTACTTTAGTGTGAAAGTGGAACAAAAGTGTTTTTTCATTGTGTTATATATGCCAAGCAGGTTTCAAGTCCGTGCAAGTTATTTTTATGCTGCGTGTTTAATGGAGTATGTTCTCGATTCTAAACATGTCACTTTGTTGCCTTCTTGGCCAGGTAGCATTATAATAAAATAGATTATATCACATTTGGTTTTATCTGAATAAATAATTGTAAAATATATAGGAGCTAGAACCACAGACTGTATATAAGAAGTGGACATAGTCACCTATTGGTTTCTGAGAAGTGATACGAGACGGTATAAATACAACCGAAAGCTGAATGAGATATTTGTAGTTGACCAATCACAAGGTAGCCATACCCTAAAGCATATCTATATATGCTATATATCTATATATGTAAGAACATCATGCTGTATTGATGACTTCAAACTAGTGATTGAGACCATAAACTCATGTTAACGATGTTTACTGAGGTAAAAAATCAAGTCAGAAGTAGAGTGATTTTCTCGTAGACTTCTATGGAATCAGACTTTTTTTTAAACCAGAAGAGTCGCCCCCTGATGGCAATTAGAAAGAATGCAATGTTAATCGATACGCATTGGCTTCACTTTCCAGAACGGGCGTTTTTATACGCTTTGGTAAAACAACCTCATTAATCATTCAGAAAAATATAGTATGCTTAGAAAATGGTTGGCAGTGCTGTTAAGCATACATCATTTGTACTACCAGGGGTAAGACATGCAGAAGGGGTCATAAATTACCACAGACATTTGAATGTTTGGAGGTAAAAGCCGTTTCATGTCTGGTAGCTCTCATTTGTGATAGGTCTGCAGAGGTCAAACAAACAAGAGTGCCACTTTAATGTATTCATGAGTAAAGCAAATAAAATGAAGCCTATATGTGAAAGGGACAATGTAGGGTCAACACAAAACATTTACACTTCATAGACACATCACAAAATACCTATTTAACATTTTGTTTATTTTTTAGATTCTATTTACATTTGAGAGTTTTTTAATTTCCACAACAGCTTGAACCAAATGTGATGCAATATGGGTAATGTGCAGACTGCAGGGCTCCGAAGAGGCCCAGGAAGATATAAATTGTCTTGCAGTTGGCAGAAGACACCCTCTGTGCAGATGTCTGCCTCAAAATTACAGTGAGTCCACATTGAATGTTTGATCTTATGAATGAATTTGAATCTAGACTACATGAGGTAAATTCACACTATGACAGCATTGTGGAAAAAGATAAGGGTTGGTTAAATCAAGTGAGACATTTTAAGTTCAATACACAGCAATCACAGAAACTACTTTGCTTCAAAGGATACCCAGGGAAACACTCAATCTCCTAGTTATGCATAATCTACTTATATTTTGCATTACTCAATCTATGAGAATGTATATACAGTGTGTTTCTGTATTTTTGCCCACGTGCAGTTTGTCTTGCAGAATTAAGTTAAATTATGTTTTTCCCTTTGATTCACTTCAATTAATTTTCATGTCACAGACAACCATTGCTCATTTTTCATGCATTTTAAGTTTAGGTTATTCTTTCTTTGGTACACATAGGCCAAACACTGTTGCTAACTGAACATGTTGAAAGAAGAAAAAGGGCATGAAAAGATATGTGCCAATATGCTCATACAGTAACACTTTTGGGGAATCTTTGGCACTAGTTGACCTATTTACACACAGCCCAAGTGGCCCTGTTAAATGGAATTCTAAAAGAATCTGATGAAACGGTACAGTAGCGAGAGCAGATTCATGTCTATTTATAAAGTGTTGCTTGTCCACATCCTTATCTTCGCTTCACAAGTCAGCTCTTGGCAACGAGCCTCACTTCTGTACTCGCTCTTCAGAGCAGCCTCGTCAATTGTGTGCTCCTGTAATTGAAATGCAAAGCCAGACCTCCAGCATAATCAGATACTCCCTGATTTGTTTTTAGATTAAGTTCAGGAGTCATATGGTGTTTGTGCAGCGACTCTGTTGTTCTGATTTGAATGCAGTCAAGCTGGTGATTAAGATTCCCCCCAATATTATGTTGCGCAATGTGTTTGGCTCTTATAACATTATGCTTATTATTTTGACACATTATGTAAAGCCCACTCCTCTTGTTAAACAGATGAAAAATTGAAAAACCAAACCTGTCTGTCTCATCATGGGGTTGTCATTTAAATGAGGTAGTATGCTAACATGCACACTAGTATCCCGGTTTGGGATCTTATCATGGTTTTGATCATAGTCAAGTCGCCAGGGAAAGTGACGTAGTACAGAGCGCAAAGTACAGAGCATGTGACGTAGTATATCAAGCGTCTGTTATTTTAAGTACAGGGTATAAAAGTTATTTGGTTTTGTACCAAGTGAAGTAGGGAAGTCCACATAAGGCGGCTGTTAAGGGTGATAGGTGGGTCAAGCAAACCCAGGTCTTGACTTACCAGGACAGTAGACTGCTGTTCACGTCCCCTGTGGAAGTAAAGTGAACGTTGACTTTACAATTGTAACGTGATGTGTTACAAGTGTTAAGATATGTTACATGTAAAGTTGTTGAGCTTGTTCGTGAGGTTACGTAATAAAGACTGCCAAGGTTGTTTTGTATTCACAATAGTCATGTTGATACAGTTGCTTCTCAACATGGTACATCATTAATATTACAAAAACCAAGATGTTTTTTTTCTTACATTAGTCAAGTGGTTTTGTTGCCTAAACCTAAACAATCACTTAATAAAAAACACATTTTTATGAAACTTTTTTGTGGGTTTTGTGGGGGTTCAGGACTGTCCACATTCAACATATCTCGTGGTTTGCAGAAAAATACAATGCCAACATTTTTATTTGCCACCTGGATGGCAGCATATGGTGCTTTTTTTTCAAAGCCCTATATACATCATGATAACAGAGAGCTCTGACATCTGTGTGCAGGTGTGTCTTGATCCCTCTACATCTCAGCCACTCATGTCGGTACATCAATAGTTTGGTGTCTGGCTGTCTCAACTGCTGCATTTACCAATGTGTTAGATTTGTACTTCTCCATCTGATCAACACTTTGACTTGAGCTGATGATGCACCTGCGAGCATGACAGAGAATTTTTAGAAACCTGGACGAGGTTTTAACATGATACAGTATCCTTGTTTCTATCCAGTGCTCCAGCTAGCAGATGCATGTTTCTCATAACTGGGTTAAGGGGTTTTCCAGTTTCTTTAACTAGGATATGGTGTTTAAGTGCGCATCACACAGCCGGAATACTCAATGCCTACTGCTAACCGCTCGTGGTTGAGCTGTGAGCAGTGACGTTCCCATCTCAGATTAAATCGTTTTTAGAAGCCTGGGATACAACTTCACAGTATTTAAAGAGAAAATTAAAAGAGATTTGATAAATGCCAAAATGTTATTTTGTGTAGCAGAAGTTTCCTATCTTGTTTCCATTTGAAGGGTTCCAAACGTCATTTTGGGAACCACAGAATGTGAAAGCTCAGTATTGTTTACAGGGGAGGACTTGTTGCCATGTTTTCATGATAAAAACACTCCATTTGTGCTGAGTTGTTGTCCTCCTTGGAACTGAAGAGGCAGAGTAATTTGGGCAATTCTTTAGTGAAATGTGAAATGTGAAAAGTGAGAAGTGCAACATATTTGGCATTCATATGAACCAGAGAGGTTAATAATGTGGCACGAGTGTTTTCAGAGGTTTCAGTTGAAGTCTTGAATGAAAAATGGTCCACATTAAATCATTGTAATCGAAAGAACTTCGACAAAAGCTAATGTACTTCATGAAGGACAAAACTGTAAACTTTATACAGCCACCTTTCAAGTCAACAAGGGTTGAGATACTCAAAAGATTGGTGGAGTATCACTTTAACTTCATTTAAATGGCACAGGGAATGTATTCAATGCCTGTGCCATTTCTGGATGGGTTGACTTCCTGTAACCTTGGTGTTCAATATCACATGAGGTGCAATTATTCATTCATTCAGTCATATTTCCCATTTCAATGGAAAATACCTTCATTATTTTACATGCTGACACCTCAAATGAAAGAAGGTCAAGACCAGAGAGCAGTAGAGGAGACTTTATGAAATGTTTTCTGGGCCCTGACATTTCCAGTGAATGGACTCGCACAGAGGCCAGTTGTTCTGCATGCCGGAATATGTCAGAGCATTATGTCCTATAGATAAGGGAACCCAGCCAGCAGTTTTTTTTTATTTGCACATTATTGCCTAGCCAGTGTCAGTTGTGATATATTGAGAAATCTATTATCTGCACAGGTGACGTGTGGACATTTTTTAAATTGTAAAGATGCATCACAATACAGTGACAGGACATAATCAGGAGTTTGGTTTTATTTTAGCTCAGTGTGAGTGTTTATTGGGTTTCGCTGTCATTTATGGTCTGTCACGCTGGTTTCTCTTCTCTATTCTTTCTCTCCTCGGATCTCTGTTTTATTTAGGGAGGAGCTTAAACACTCCTTGTATGCAAAGTTGAGACAGCACTCGGCAGCTTCTGTTGCTCTTGCTACTAATATTAGCTGCTATGTTGTCAACAACGTTGCAGGCTGAAATTAAGCTGTGGTGTTGTTGACCCTGCCGGAAGATACTGTTTCTTAAAGTAGAGCAGGAGAGCTATGAGTTAGTGAAGGTAACTAATTAACTGAACTCTGCTGGCTGCTAGGCTAATTTATGCAGTGTAAAATGTCAGAGGCAAATTATATTTTTGAATATTACAAAATACTTGTTCTTTTTGTACATTATATATTAGACTGGTGTAGTCTGATTTTTGAAAGTATAACAAAAGGTTAAATAAAATCTAATTTATCTTGCCGTTTGAATACGTTTTTTGAAAAAGTAGTAATATCCAGTAGTGAAGAAAAATTGAGCATTCACAGCCCTAGTGTACAACCCAAAACAGCTTTCAGGAGGTAGATTACTGGAAAATAATGGCTGATCCATTTCTGATCAGGCAGACCGACAACCACTGCCTGCTAAAAAAGCATAAAAACATGAGTCCCTTATGAGCAAGTACCAGTTACTGCACATGACCTTTTCTACTGCTAATCTGTTTATTTTGCATTCATTCAAAAGTGCTACAATCAGTGGCATCGGCCTATCTGTGCCTTCGATTCTGCACTCATCTTCCAACACATCAGTGGAAGTTATTGTGAGTTGTCAAACAAGCTAAATGGAAGTGACAGTTTGTTGGATATTTGCCTTTCAGGCTACAGCACTCTGTCTCCTCCAGGTGAAGGTTATGTTGATCTCATAGGGTATTGGCACAGGAAGCTGGGGCACAGCAGGTAACAGTGCTGGGACAGTTAAAACCATTCTGAGTCATGCATCCTCCCTAATTAGTCCACAGCTGTGATGCTCCTGGGTAACCAGACATCCATTTCCTGATTCTCTCTCGCAGATCGGCGCTGAGAGACTGTTAGGCCGAAATACATTGTTATGGTTGACCAGCCTCCTCTAAAATTTTTATTACAGAAGTCAGAATAATATCATTAGCCTACTTTCGTTAAATTTCTCATTTTAACAGTCGTTCATGGGTCTGTTAGAGTTTCGAGATGCTCCAATAGTTTCCATTATGTGTGAGACAAACACAAAGTTTGATCACAGTGCCATGAAAACATTATGAGCGTGAAGCTGCGGCCACGGACTGGAGATGCATCAGATGGGTGTCCAAGGGTTTAGCCTTTGGAAAGAGTAGTAAATCCCCGTAGCTTGGCAAATTTATTAAAATAGGGAGAGAATTAACTTCAAGCATGAATGGTGGGGCTTAATGGTTTTCAGGCACTGAGGACATCTTGCTTGGTGTGATAAGTGAGAGCTGTTGTTTGACTTTGGCAAAACAAAACTAAAGCCCCGTATCTACACAGCTTCCATTACCCTCCTGTGTTCACAAGACTATTCAATCATCTTTGAAGGAAAGTGAAGCATCATCAACATAAAAGGATCCTTTCAGGGTTAAAAGAACACAGTATTCAAGTACAGATAAAAAAAATACTCAAGTAGAAATGGGATACTGGCAAAAGAAAGTATAATTTAAAGATTATCTTAAAACTGTTGAGTTTTAGTGTTCCTGTAGTGATATTGAGCTGATTTTCTAGCACTGTTTGTTTATCTGGTGGACATGAGGACACACATGCATTCTTGCTAGTGACGCGATACACCAGTGTCACACTCGGGCGGCAACCTCCGGTTCTGAAAAGGGATGCCTATGTGGAAGTGCCTTAAACTTGCATTCTCTCTATTGGCCATCAGGGGACGACTCTTCTGGTTTGAAAAATAAGTCTAATTGTATAGAAGTCTATGAGAAATGACCCTACTTCTCACTTTATTTATTAAACATTGCTAACATGAGGTTATGGTCTTAAGCCCTCATTTTAAGTCTTCTTCAATACAGCATGATGTTTATTTTGTAAATTATGGACCAATTTAGAGCAACATCGTAGAGCAGGGTGTGCTTTAGGGCGCGGCTACCTTTTACCTGACAGGTCAATACCATTACAAGAGCTTAATACATCATCTTTATATCAGTCTTCCGCAGTCTTTGACGTCTGCATGAACAGAGATTTAACAATGCTGGATTCTAAGTACTTCACAAATCAGCTTTGCTCATTTTTACGAGGAAGGAAATGCACTACACACATTTGTTAGCAACATGTTTACTTGTTCATAAGAAATCTCCACAGGGACCCTTTGCTAGCCTCTCTGGTTGAATGTTTCAAGTCTGTTCCACCTCGAACAGGGTGTGGTTGGCTGTGGTCAGTTGCAAGTGTTCTTGGTTGCACCTGTAACCACACTAAAGAGTGATGTAACAGTGCACTGACACACCCTGGTGCACACAAAGTTAAATCACTAGAGATTGGCAAAAACAAGACCTTCCAGGGGGTTTTTAAGTCCAGAAAACAACAACAATATTGTATTAAACTCTAAAATTGTTAATCTTTAAACTCATTCTTCTTATGGCTGTTTAAAATATATATGAAAAGCATGTACAAATCTGTTAGTTTCAATATTTAAGCTACATGATGCATATATATAATTTAAACCCAACACCCAGCAGGATTTCTGCTATCATAACTTTTTCAAAGTAATCTTTTTTAGAATTTTAAATCAATCTATATGGGTTTTTTAGCAAAGCTCGAATATGAGTTTCTAAAGTTGACTTATGGGTCAGTCTAGCAGAGTGTGAGAGACTGGAATGCACAAAAATGTTTTAAAAGTTTTTGCTACAAAAACCTTTTGTATGTGATTTAAAAAAAACCATGAAGAGCTGTTAGTTCAAATTAAGCTTTTTTTTACTTGAAAAAGTATATCACACAAGAAAATCAGGAATTGCGCCGGGTTATTGGTGCAGCCCATGCCTTGTTTCTGCCCCATCAAACTCAACCATTTTTGATTTACTAATCTAAATGGGAAAGATAACGGAATGGCTGGGTAGCTGTTTTGGATCAGATGACATTCACTGACCTTCTGTTACCTATTCATCATTTCCCCTCAACCACCAACTTCATTGGTCCTTTACCCATCTCTCTACCAACCCATTAATTCTCCCTCTTATATCATCCATGTCAGTCTTTCACTAAATCAGCCCTTTGCTGCAGGCACAAAGTCTGAAACTGTCCTCATATTGTACAGAGTGAGTGAAGATATTATGTGTAATTGGTACAGGTATTGTCCTGCACTATGGAGACTACAGACAGTTGAAGCAAATAATACCTATTGATGACATGTTATTGATTGCTTATTAATTGTTTCCTTTTTATTGATGAATATCTTACATATCAGGCTTCTTTAGGATATAAAATAGTGTGAAAATAATATATTCTTTGAAATAATTTGTTAGCTGATGGCTCACCAGTTGTCATGTTCAGGGTTTTGTGGCCTCCACAAGGCAATAGATATGCTCAGAATATCAAATTTAGCACCTTTAAACAATATTAATATGTTTAAATTGTGTTTGTATTGAATCAAACAACCTAATTTGATGTGAAATGTAATGCAGATGCTGTTTCTATGACAATCTACAAACTCAGACTAATGGTGTCTATTAAAAATATGGTGATGTACAACAATTGAGCCAAACATTAATAAAATTATTGTCTCAAAAATGATTATAATTAACATTATCAGAACGCAATAGGCCACTTATTCACAGTAATGCTTCTACCCATGTGCTCATTCATCTCTGTCTGCCCACACTCTATGATAATATTTTATCATAATTTTGATCGAAACAGTGGGGGGGGGTTCTTGCTACTCCTGCCTGATGACCTTCTACTTTAAAATAAAACGCTCTAAATGTGTCCTGTTCACTTCATCCCTTTAGGTCAGGGTGTAACTTGGGCCGCAAAATCCCCAAGTGTCAATAAAAAGGCATCTTTCATGGCTGTAGAATCCAATATGTGTGTGTCAGAGGCCAGCCAGAAATAAGTCCTGACATCAGGGGAAAGTGGAGAATAAGCCGAGCTGTCAGTATCTCTGTTAAGGATAGTCAGTCAGCGTGTAGGAACCCTGTTGTGCAGAAGCCTCCTGGATGCTCTCCAGGGATATGCATTTGACATATGCAAGTAAAAAGGTGAGAATACTGAATGCCCTTTGACGGATACCTTTGTGGGTCCAGAGGCTCCATTTGTCCTTTCCTCACCTACATTGAAAGCTCTTTCGAAACACACATTTGTTTTCATGGATACTGCATATGTTCTTCATGTGAGTACATGATTGAGGACATGATGGTGCACCATGCAAGCATTCTGTGTCCACCACCCTTCCTCCCATAAGCGTGCCATCACAAACAAACTGGCACAGACAGGTACTGGTAAGAGGTTCACCTCCGTGGCGCTGTATTTTTTGAATCAAGTTTACTGTTACATTTTTGATCAATATTCTTTTTCATTTTGCTGTTTGAATATTTTTGGTTACATTTTAACAAACTGTCGACCATGTTGCATTGTTGTAATTCTGTGTTCAGAAGGCTGTGAACTTCAGAACGTGTGTAAAAGTGGGATTAACAGCAATTTTACCTGCAAATTTTAGATATAAAGATACATTTTGTTAATCATGTAGACATCAAAAGATATTTATCAAAAACCACAGAAATTATACCCAACATCAAAATTGGAAACAGATTGGCACTCTTGGAATTGAGACCAGATGCTCACGCTGTCCCCTTTTCTCCTATTGGCCCACAGCTGGTTGCTCAATGACAATGGCAGTGTAGGGGTGGGCGCACCTCGAAATGCTGTAGAATGTAAATGTTATTCCAAATCTTTAGGGACCGCATTATGAAACAAGCTTCAGGGACTATACTCATCATCAACCTTTTCACACTCTTATAAAAGATTCATGGCACTGCTTGTTTTGCTGCAGCAACGCAACAGGAGTTCGAGCTGCAGGTGAGCTTCCACTGAGAGGCAAACGGTGGCCTGAATAATACAAATACCATGGTTGCCTTCCATTGCTAAATAATATAATAGTATTACTTTAGATGCAGCAAACCTTTGTGTTTACATAGGTTTGCAATTGAGTAGATTACCGTCAATTTATTCCCCCCCACTTATGCATAACAAGCACTCATCCGCAATTGGTGTAAAGAAATTCCCTCGTCAATCTGAAGCTGCACACCTGCATATTTTTCACATAAATGGGCTAGAAATTGATTCATCAATTATTACATTCAGCATTGATTCACTATTGACTTTGAATTTAATGGGCAATGACTGCAGGTTGGGAATATTACATTGTCATGTTAATTAATGAGAATGTGACAGACTTGAAATGGAGTATAGCGGAGGCGTCGGAGCTGAGCTAAAGAAAATATTATCTGTAAATTCTGTGAGGGGTTCCACTCGCTGAATGCTGAACAAATTTACCTGACTCTGGTGAAACGATGTTAAAAGCGTTGATGCGGTGTCACCGCTGCTAACATAAGGAGGGATCATTTGCAGTGAGCCGCTGCTCGGTTCGATATTGTGCCTGAAACAAACAAAGCAGATGTTGGGAGAAATATATGGCATCTTAGATGATTCCTTTGAACAATCTCTTTTACCTCAAATGAATTATTGATTGGACTGAGACAAGAACACACACAATGGCGAGTCAATATTTAATCAAAGACCCAGCCTTTCTCTACTGATGAGGAGAAGAATATGTCTTCATTATTATTGCACTGGAGCCAGCCTTCCTCCTTTGGGCTGGGTTTCATCACACTTGCAGCAAATGACAAAAGGGGAAACTTATTTTATTATACCTCCCCCTGAATTATAGATAGGGTTCAGAGTGCCTGGACAACTGTTTCCATCCTGTCTCTAACAGACCGCCAAGCTCTTTTGTCATTTGCTGTTTCCTCGTGGGAAGATGATGAGTCAATCCTCAGAGGAGCCCTCTATAGCAGACAGAAACTTAGACATGGACCTCCTCTTATGGGTGTGCCAATGACAATTGAAAACACATTTTGATTGTGGCTTTTACAGATGAACCTGACAGTTTGTGAAATGTCTGTTCACTTACTTTTGGCAGCATGGCGGAGAAATAATAAGACATTTCCATGATTCCAAGCAGGCAGTTTAAAAACATGATAACGTGAGACCAGTTATCTCCTCCGACAAACAGAAAGGCATGACACTCATTTAATGGTACATGCAGAAGTTAGCCTGTGGCATTCGTTGAGCAATGCACAATTCACATGTTAAATAGGGAGTAGGGCGATTACACACACAGCCAAAAGGAATAAGAAGTATGCCAGGATGTGCCAGCCAGCCATAAAGCAATGCACACGTGACCTCCTCTGCTCTGCCCACAGATGTGCTCTCGCTTCAATAGAGGTTGGTGGAAGCTCAGAGTGAATTAGTAACCCCTACAGCTGAGAAGAAGCTGAGGAGAATCCACGGTTCATTGGTTCAACCTTTACCATTCCAGAAAGAAAAGAACAAACAGATGCACAGCCAGATGAACTGTCTTGCTGAGATAATCACTATTGATTAGATTTTTTTCCCTTTTGCAACTAACATTGGACCTCATGCAAGAACATTTTTGTAATTTGTAACCCGGTTAGAGGGTCATGATTCTGGAAACTGGAGACATTGCTGTATAGTTTTTTTTTTAAATGTATTATGTGTTTTGGCGCTTTGAGCACCATAAGCCAAGTGCCATATAATAACATTATATTTGAGAGAAGGCAGACAACTCTACTGCAGATAACTCCCAAACCAGAAAACTTACACCAGAATGATCTACATTGATAAATAGCACTTCAGGTAAGAGAAAAAATATATAGAATTTTTGATTTTGGGGGTGAACTGTCCATTTAACTTTCTCAGATTGTTTTCAAACAACAGGCTCAGATTCAGCAAACGCTCCTAACTTCCGATAACTGTACAAATGACCAGGGTGACCATGGTGAATGCCATCTGTGCGTAAATGAAAATTGTAATTAGCATAATTGATAATGACACTAAAGGCTACACGTCTTGCCCCATATGACCTATATTGAAGTTCCATAAGGTGTAAAATTTGGAATAAGGGACCTTCTAAAAAGTAAAGTTAAATAAAGTGCTCTTAAAGCCGCACACTTGAATGTCAATGACTGTAGCGGTCAATACATTTTTAGTCATATTGAAGTGTGATTTTTTCATGTTGATATTGTGGCATTATGCAATAGCATCAATAGCTATAGCCAATTTAAAACAATGGTTATATCGTTAGTATATGAATACATTTTGAAATGAACTAGTTTATAATTCTAAATGTAGAGTCAGACAGGATAATGTCAAGTGCATATTACAAAAAGCTTTCAAACTCAAAATAGCTTGAACGAAATGAAATAAACAATCCATTCGTGAAAAACGTAGTCTTTGATAACAGCAGACTAACTGCCATTACTTTTTCCACAGGTCTTCACTCGTAATTTGTGTTTACACAATACGAGAACATTGGTGAATGCAGCAAGTTCTTTTAAATCACACGTACAAGCCACCGAATAAGAAATGTGTTCACACAAGTGTTTTTTGCATAAGATCCATTGTCGCCTCATTACACCATCAAATTGATTAACAGTATTCAGTATTTAGCGCAAAAGTGCTGAAGAGCTTGTAGCAAATGACAAATGACATTTATGTGTGTGAAGGGTTTCTCATTTGAGGAGGAGAGCAATAGCATTTTTTTTTTCCTGTTCCGGAACATAATTTAAATATGTAATTAGATAAAATTGCCTCTGGTCAACATTGTCATTTTTTTAATTAAAAATTTAGATGGGCTTCCATTTCCACCTATAGTTGTGACGTAAACATAGCGGATAGCTCAAAGTTCTGAAAGATGGTGGTTTAACATGCTGTACGTTTTCATGCTGGGTGATGCAAAGACCTTCTATGCATTCTAGTAGTGATTACTGTTACACTTTACGACTTACTGTCAACTCATTGCTCCCAGTTTGTTTATCTAGTAAGACACATAAGATGGGGTTGGACTTTGAAGATTTGAAACTTCTGTCAATATTGTTTCAAGTCTATTCTCAGTGCGATATTCACTGAAGACTGGGTTTTGAAGATTTCGGGTGAGTTTTTTTCCTTGCAGTGGCACAAATAAGTCAGCCAATTAATGTCAGTAGAACTCAAAAAACACCTCCTTTTGCAGTTCTAAATTATGACTATTGTTTCTGCGCTGCCATAGCAACTTGACACAAGGAGCAGCGTTTTCTATGCCTCTGCACCAACATGGTTGGCATCATGTCCGTCTGGTCTATTCACATGAATGAGAAACCTGAGGAACGACTGGAGGGATTTATTCATATTTGGCATAACCGTCAATTTGGTCTGGAAAACAAACTGATTAGAATTTGGAGATCAAAGGTCAAAATTCATGTACAAAATGACGTCACGTCCGTACCATTCTAATCATATCTCAGGAACACCTTGAGCAATTTTCTTCAAATTTGGCACAACATCCACCAGGACTCAATGGTCAACTCATTAGATTTTGGTCATCAAAGGTCAAGGTCACTGTGATCTCATGTCTGTCCCAATCTTGTGAATGTGATATCTCAGGAACGCCTTTAGCTGTTTCCTTCAGATTTGGCCCAAATGTCAGACTCACGGTTGAACTTTGAAGGTTGAGTTTTGGTGGTAAAAGGTCACTGTGACCTCACAAAACACGTTTAGCCATAAGTCAAGAATTGACATGCTCAATATGACAATTTCGAATAGATAAATATGATGAAGTGATGACATTTTGGACAAACATGGATTTAAACGCCATCTTTATTGGTTGGCAGGCATGTCAGCGAGGTCCAGCTTGCAGTGCGCTCATCCCCTTCCCTGGTGTTGTATTTGGTCCACATGAATAATAATAATAATGCTCTTGGCAATGCTGGCTGGGGTTACATTTGTGGTTGTGAGCACGAGGGGTTTGAGCCAGCACTGAGCGACAGCAGCTATTGATCAAGGACAGACAGGAGACGGTTCTGAATACAATCAAGGCAGACCTTGTGTTCCCTTCCTTTCTATACCACCTACTCTCTTTACATTTTTCCCTTCCATTCCAGGTCTTTACTCACTTTTAACTTCTCTTTCACACACATTCCTCAGTAAAACTCACATTGATATGCACACACACGCGCGTATTTTCCATTTGTCTCATATTCTCTTTACTGGGTCTCTTGCTTCTTGCCTCTCTCCATCTGTCTCCCCCTCCTCTCTTCATCTTCCCTCCCCTGCAAGTTTCACACCCCATATTTATCTTACCACCTTGATTGAAACACAAATTATTCAAAATCCACACCTACGTTGCATGCCATCGCACACAAACATCTGTACAAACTATATTTAAACCTCTTCTTATAACATCTGCGCCACCAGGGGGAAGAGGAAAAGGTAAAAGTAGGCCATATTTGGGCCTGCAGCAGCATCTCAAATGAAACAAGAAAGATACCCTGTTTTCCTATAACATGCTGTCTCGACAAAAACACATCAATGTTGCAAAAGGAAGATTCAGAGACTGGCCTTCTTCCCGTTGCCTGCTCAGTCGTGAATCGTCTCAAACTCACAAAACGTGTTTGTTTTTACAAATAAAGGTTGGTATTGATTAAATGAGATGAACAGTGTTCGCGGATGCTCTGCCAATTGTAGAAAGTTCCCTCTTCAGGCGGCTCAAAGAGCTGACACCATTAAAATAAGTTGCAGTCTGGGTTTCATCAGTTGCTCCCATACATTAAGGAGAACATATTCTCATTATGCTGCCCTGCCGATTTTGTCACTTTACTTATCAAATGTAATTGGGTTTTTGCAATCACTCTCGCTGCCAAAAGGGTAGACAAAGGTCCTCACAGAGTTGAAACTTAACCTGTATGTTTGTCTTTCTGTCCGTCTACTAGTAAGTAACTAATTATCTATTGCTAAATTGGTAGCTCTTGATTCAAATTATTATTATTACAATTTTTTAATACCCCATGGTTAAACAGGCAGTGCGACCTGAGTCGAAACCTGTAATTACAAACATCCTCGCAATGTGCCTTTTGTATGCTTACTGGCCGGTATTGGAAAAATAGGTCAATTTTTACTTTCTACCTTGAAAAAGTATAAAAAAACCTAATAAGAGCGTTTTTTAAAGCTTGAAAACTGTTTTTATTTTGACGAGTCAAGGATGATAAACATGGCGATGCTTAGCAAAGTAACTGCACATTTGCTTTAAAACAGAAATAAGACGACCCAATGTGGAAGCTCCATTGTTCAGCCATACTTGAGGTGAATTGCACTATTATTGATGCAAAAATGATTTGCTGTCATACATAATGTAGATTATACTTTCAGGCCCCATCTACGCCAAGACAACCTGCACCTCCCAGTTGGGAGTTGCTGTCATAATTAGAACAACAAATATTCATTTCATGGCAGCCCCACTATTGAGAACGCTTGGAAATCCAGGGATGAGGGCATAATTGTTGACATTGTAGGGTTTTGGTTTGTGATTTATATGCGGCTGCACTCCCAATCCTAATGTCACACTAAGAATATGGAATTTGAGTATTTTGTAGCCCCAAAAAATCCCTTAGGCTGGTGCCTCGGAACAGCTTTCAGGCGACGCCGCTGCTCTCTTGTGTGTGTCTCAGTCTATTGATGCTAATGAGATGGTAATCTGAATGAGGGTCAGCTGTGCTAAATGCCACTCACAGACATCAATCACGTCCCCTGAGTAACTGGCGGGCACAGTGCCACATTTTCAAAACTCCATTCCTTTCCTAATTGAATTCCCTCAACCGTTTAGGAGTCCATCAAATGACATAGTGTTTAGAGGGCAGTGTTCATACATTTAGAATTCACTCTGTTTTCTTTAGCAATCTGAGTGGCAGAAGTAATGACTGTGATCCAGAGAAGCTGTTGTTGAGTTACAAATGGACAAGGCGAGCTGCAGTACGGCCTGTAGTCATGGAGGAGGCTCTCTATCCATGATGATAAACTTTCCCTGCCAAGGAAAACAAATACCCAAGGATACAACAGGAGGTATCAACCACTGGTGTCACCTAAGATTGATCCCTTCTCCCAGCGGGGCAGACGCTGGTAATTACACTGCGGACCGCCAACATTGGCATCCATTCACTGCAAACAACCAGGAACAATGCAGCTGGCAGTTCAATTAGCGGGAGCTCTGTTTATTAGCTACAAGTTTGGGCTGTTAATTAACAGTGGCAGAGGATCGCCACTGATGCTGCCCTGTTGTCCCCTTGCAGTGTTTGAATTAAGAAGAGTGAATAGTGGACATATGTTGGGGTCCTTAATGGGCCACGTTTGAACAAAGAGGTGCAAAAATGAAGAGCTTGTTCTCATTGGAAAAACAACAGCAGCGGTCATTTGTTCAAATGTTAAAAATGAGCCGTGTTTATGTTTTTTTCTGGTGAATGAGCCGTAGCAGTTGTAGAGATATTGACTTTACTGTCTAAGAAGCAAAGGCAGAAGTAGTGTGACTTTTTTCTCCTGCTGCAAAAAGTTTTAGGAGGGACTTTTGGTGGATATTTGGGGGAAAAAAAAAACCCAAAAAAAACATAGCTTTGAGACAAGAATTGTGTCTCATCGCCTTCCAACAGTCCATGCTGATATATTTTAGCCATGAAGCAATCTTTCTCAACTTAACCAGACCTTAACCAAAGAAATGGCAGCTTAGATAAACTTAAGAATGACGTAAGAATTGTTTTCACTTTGACTCTCCTTTTTTCAGATTTACATTTCCCTTCTTTTCATTATGATCGAGCAGTAGCTGGCTACACGCATTGGCCAATGCAACAGTTGTAGCTTGTTTTAGCAGCCCCTGGCAGTGAGAATGGATTTGGCCCCGGACCGCAGCAGTGGCAGGACGCCACAGGGAAGCTCCACCAAGGCCTCGCTGCCTCAGCTGTTTGGGCTGGACTTTTTTTAAAACACAGAATCAGATTGTGTAAACATTTTCACTGTAATGTACTATATGATGCATCACCAATGTTGGACTGACAGGCTTCTAATACATTACATACACAAACATCTTCATCCAGAGCCTGTAGTGCTTTATGAGCCACAAGCTGCCACTTACTGAGTCATCACTTCTGAGCCTCTCCGAGCCTTTAACACACTTCAGTCTTAAACTGCATTCTGGATGTTTCGGTGAACAACTTTCCCATGTTGCCTCTCAAAATACTGACTGGCTTTTGGCGGGGATTAGAGTTCAGTGTGCAAGATGTGCCAACTGACAATGTCCATGGATTTGGCAAAGATGTGCGCTACATGATGTTCTTTGTCGGGGCTGCAAACACATGGAGCCACGATTTGAACCATGGCTGTGTTTTTGCAGAGCAGCTTGCGAAAGCTTGATAAATCCTATAAGTGTGTGATCAAAGCTAAATCCAGAGCAATCTATGACTATCCCCAGCAAGGATCAAAGCAAAATAAGTTGGCGTTACTGTAACCCCTTGAAACATTAAAAAAAAATGCATGATCCACACATGGTCAGGATAGGATTTTAAATAGGGAGAGTGATGCATTTAAATGTATTTTGGCTTTGGGATTCAAATGGACATGAGTGGGAGATTGAATGGCAGGTTTATTGATGTAAACGTTTGAGTTTTGAGATGGCGACACAGTTGGGTGTTTCTTGCTACAATGAGTTCCTGAACTACTGTGTCTGAGCTGTTATTTCGTAGCTGAAATGTCCCAAAGCAAAACAGCATCAAGTGACTGCCTCAGCTGGAGAACTGAGAGTCGCTGCAAAGACTTAAACATCAAGGTTCTTCAGATCCTTTTTCTCCGACTTGAAGAGAATTTCAAATAAGAGAATTGGTTTGTCAGAGTTGGCAAAAGAAAGACAAGGACTCCAAAGGAATCCACATAGGACTTTAAGTTTTGGACTCCAGCGCAAAGAACAAACATACACAAAGGAATCCGCCAGCAGCGGACTCTCTTTATCACGCTATACTTTGTCGAAAATTCTCGAGAGGGACCAGAGGAAGAAAAAAGAGAAAATGTGAGACATGATCCTGAAAACATGCCAACAAGCAGAGCCCATTAAGCAACATCCCGTCTCAGCACTTGATTTTGTGCTACAGTATCTCCACTGGTAATCTGTTAATCTGTTAATCAAGGGCCCTTTTTTTTTTTTTTTCTGCACACACACAAACACACATTGCCATCTGTTTTCCCCCCATAGCAGGTCAGACACTTTTTTTTATCTGGTGACCTTTAAAGTACATATACTCAGTGTCCATTAATCTCAACCTACAGCGCTCTGGTGTCAAGCGTTATGCAACCGCTGCCTTGTCACCACCACGAGGCCTAAGGAGGACTAGTATCCTTCACATTGGCTATGACTTTGCTCGTGATTGATTGCATGTCTGTTCCTTGACAGCCAATATTCTGCAGGACTGCAAGGAGGGATAGGTGCCCCCCCCCTCCCCATCTCCTGGATGTCCACCATTGACTGCTGTAGCATGGGAGGGAGGGATTACATTGTATTTTAACCTTCACAAAGTCGAGCTGAATAACTGTTAAACCGCCCCATGTGTATTAGCACATACTGCTCTATTGTTCTAATTTGCAAACATGTATTCCGTGGTGACTTCCTGTTACGAATGGTGCTGCATACATTATGTATGATTGTATAGCTAGAATATGAGAGGATATACAACACAAAGGAATATGGAAGGTAAATTAAGATATTATGATTTTGTCGCAGCAATTAAGGAGCGACTGGGAGTTAGATTTTCAGAACATGCGGCCCATGAGATGGAGACAACAGCTGGTGAGTAGCATATGTCAGAAAAGGATACCTTTCAAGGGGTGAGTTTGAGGATAGTATATTAAGTTCTTTGTATTGTCAACACACTTGTTAATCCCCTAATCAAAGTCACCCCCATTGGAACACATCAATGCTTTGTTAGCAAATGCTCCTGATCTTATTTACTTTATCAGTTTTCTCAACTGTGGAAGCCCAGCGCTGAATGAAAAGTAACTCCTACAAAGGTTTTTTTTTTTTCTGTTAGATTACCTTGTATAATAACTTGAGAAGATAAATGAAAACTCTGAAGGTGTGTGATTAGTTCATGAAATTCCGCCTACTACATACCCATAAACAACAGCACTGTGAAACAAAGCGAAAGAGCAGATATTTGTTTTGGCTGCTTTGTAGTCAGAGTGTTGCAAATGCATCACGTAGAAGGTCAATCTTCTTGAAATTCAACACAATAATATTATGTACTTACTTTGTTCTAAAATGCCTAGAGGCCAAAGATTCTATTACTTCACTTTTTTTTTTTGTTATACAACTCCAGAGAGTGAACTGTACAGGAGATTGCAGTGACTCACTTGTTTCTATGCAGTAGCACTTTAAAGGGGAACGCACCAAGATTGGTTTACTCCAAAGTTCTGCTCTATTAAGGTGAGTGAACCATGGAGGTAGGCTTTTTTTTTTAGTTCTCCTCAGCCTGTGAAACAGTTCTGTAATGGTTTTCTGCAGCTTTGGAGCAGCTTTGTCAAGTCTGCAAAAATAACCCCAGATGATGTCACTGAGATTTTGTAGGCTTGGATTTTAAAGCTTCACATTTATGAAAAAAAGCCTGTATTACAAACGGGGGGCATTCACAAGGAAGTTTCAAACAACAATATGTTGTTGGTTGCACTAAGGGAATTGTGGTATCCAGCATTTTGGTGCCTAAAATTTGGTGATTAAAACTCAGCTTTTATCATTTTTATTATCGTCTCATTCTTCCCCGAACATCATGGAAGAACAATACTGAATTGTTATAGCATCCCTTTAAAGCCCCTGACTATGTGGCTTGGAAATCTTAAGGCATTTCTTAATAACATGACATATTCATGACTTAATAAGCACTAATCAAAGTAAAAGAAAAACAACAACTCTTGAGGTGTTATTTATCAAAAAAGGGAAAAAAAATCAGCTTTAGCAGGAATGTGTGGGTGTGGTTGAATCATATTTGATTGACAGTGACCAAACAACCCACGAAATGTCATCAAGATTCTGGATCTTATGCTGCTACATACTGATTGGTGCATGTGTCTTCCTCTTAATCAGCCCCGCCTACTTCAAACAGTGAGAAGAGCACAAACATAAAACGCCAACACAGATATTCCTCATATGAAATATCACAAACAGTTTGTCAGATTGTCATTGAGTTTTTGGGCTTGACAACAACCTTTTGCGAAAGCAGCAAAACAACACATTTAAGAGTCACTTTCATCAGTGACCATTTAAAAATTTCCAAAAATAAATCTCTCAAATCCTGGCTGTGTAATCACTGAGTCACTGGTATTGATCGGCAGTCTAACAAGACCCCTTTTAGATGATATACTGTATTTTAGTCATTCTGTGCTACGGGAGCAGTAAAATTGCCCTTTAACTCCGCAGATTAATACACTTACATACATACAAAGTGTAAAGCGCAGACACCGATATCACCAATAAATGTAGACGTCCGCACCACTCTTTCTCCCTTCTCTTTGAAATCTCCCTCCATCAACACTTCCTCTGCAGTAGGGGGCAGAAGAGACGAAGCTGTCAACACTCCTCACAACACGGCAGCTCTCTCCCTGCTATCCAGCCCTTTCCTTGGGAGACTGCAGACACAAGCGGTGGGTGGGAAGCTTTGGCGCGCTGCATTCCCGCTTTCTCTCGCCTCCCTCCCTCACTCCCTCCCTCCCTCTCCCCATACTTTCTGACTCTCTCCTCATGCGTTCTTCTCTCCTTTACATCTCTCTCCTACATCGACTCCCTAGGGTTTCGGCTCTGCTGAAGGGGGGGGGACATCCCTCTCAGTTCCTACACAGGCCCTGCAGCAGTTAATTGCGGCGAGAATATATATTATGTGCAGAGCCACCAGAGGGACAGTGATCACACTAACAAGAAGAGGGTGGTGGAGTTGGGATGGTGGTGGTGGTGGTGGTGGTGGTGGGCATCCTCTTGTGACTGCAGACCCTTTAAAAAACAAAAAAAAAAAAGGCCTGCCATGGATATTTCTGAACATTCCTTTTAAGAGACAGAGAGTGAGATAGATGTGGTCTAATGTTACTCTTATATTTTAAGTCAAGTCCTAAGAGTGTTGCTTATGAAGAAAAGCAACTCATTCTAAAATAGTATCCCCATTTTGCACAATTACCTTCATTCTGCTCTTTTAATTCCATTTCATTGTTGTTGTGTTTTTATGTTCATATACATACTTTTGTATATATATATATATATATATATATATAATAAAAACAGAAAACAAGAACAGTATAATATAAATAAAAAATATAAATATATATATATATATATAATCTCTATATATATAATATATATATATATATATTTATACTTGTCTATATAGGTTAAATGTTTATGCCTCCTTATCCTACTTTGCTGTTCTTGTTTTCTGTTTTTATTTGTCTATTTCTATGTGTGTACGCTGAGAGCGACTGAAAAACCGAAGTCAAATTCCTTGTATGCATACGCATACTACTAATAAAGCTGATTCTGATAAGGACGCCTCAACACATCCTCTTAAAGGTGCATCATTTTCCATTGCAAACACTTTATTTTATTTTTTTATTCTATCTACGCCACTCATCTTCCTATCTCTTTCCATCTCCCTTTCTAGTTCCCTCCCTCCCTCCCTCCCTCCCTCACAGAGCTATAGAGCATTCTCTCTCACGTGTCCCTGGCTCATGTTGGTCGGTGGAGAAGAGGCTGAATGCTGCGGCTGCTAACTCTGGCCGAGCGCCACTCTGCTGCCAGGCGCTGGACACGGCTCCTGCTGCCCTGCCAAGACGGGTGGTGGCCTCGGGGGCGTAATAGAGGCCGGGGTTCACCGAGCTGTCTAGGAGACCTTTGGCATGTCCTTTTGTTGACTGTGCAGACCCCTGCGCCGAGTGTTATCAGCTGGCTGCCGAAAAACACCCACCTACCTGTCAGCACCCCTGCCACCTCTCTGCGCCGCTTCCCGGTGTTAATTGAAGAGGGATGTGGCACAAGCACCGCAGTAAATACCGTCCTCTCTGAGAGGGGTCCTTTTCCCCCTTTGCTGTGTGACTCCATGATGCGAATCTATATGTCGGTTTAAAGGATTAGTCTGCATTTTAATTACCTGAAGGAGGTCCACCGCTTTGACGCCTTGATGAGTCATGATCAAAACACACGGAGCAAATTTGGATTCAAATCTTTTAATTTATGTGGCCTAACAAACTCTAATGAGGGTTTTGATGCAGTGATGCTCGTGCCATACAGATCACTAGACTTGAGGTTCTGTGTGGTATTGATTTTAAGTGATGGGGTTCATCACATGCATGCAAATACGCATGTTCTCATACATGCATGAAGTAGCGCTCCTTAGCCCACACACTGTCGCTCTCACCACACACACACACACAGGCTGAGAGCTCTTTGAAACCACCTATCAAGCCATTATGCACACGGCAGGGAAAAGCGATCCAGTATAAGTGCATTGATCTTCCCGGCCTCGTTCAGTCTGATGAAGACCTGGCCCTAGTGATAACATTTCACAGCCAGACAAGCCGCTGCTACAATCGAGCACATGGTTGAGCGGACGGTAAGGAGCTGACTCACAGAATTGGTTAAGCGGGAAGAAAAAAACAGATCATGGTCAGATTGAGCCGAACATCTTCAGGCAATTGAGGAGAGCTTCAATGGGCTCTTAAAGAAGCGTTACTTTAAAGCAAATCCAGTGTTTCTCTCGGAGGTGATTGCAGGCTTGGCTGCATTGCGAAGTGTATTAAGCCATACAAAAACAGTAATCTCCGCAACTCTCGATATGTCTACCACTCACATGGAGAAAAACACACTCTGGATTCAAGGGTTTACAAGAGCGTGAGATTGAAAATGGTACGGATACCAACTGAATGTGTCTGGAGGCAAGGCCCGAGTAAATCTGGATGATGTTTGCCTTTTATCAAAGTTGATTTTTGTTTACTAATGCCACGGGGAGGCGGCTACATCACAATGCTTCCATTCTAAGGGGAAATGTGCACTGAACTTGTCTGGCATCGCACCATAGGAAGTTATGCTGCCCTTTAATGGAGCCTTATTTAAAAAGTTTTTCAAAGATAAACACGGCTAAGAAGATGTAAATATTCGAGCAGGACCTCGTTGCTGTCACACTGCCCTTGAATGAAGAATATGTGTCTGGCAGACAGTGGCCCCTGGGTGAACCTGGCATTTGATGCAATTTGTCTGGTCCCAGGGCTGAATACTCAATAAAGACGGTCGGTTTCTTGGTCAGCTCTCTGCCAGAGTGTCAGATTTTTTTTATTCTTTGTTGGATGTGTTGGCTCTCTCTGTCAAAATACTTCTTATTGAATCATTTAAGGATTCTAAGGCTTGAATGATGAATAAGAGTCCCAAGTTTATTAGGTAAGTAAGTTTAAAAAGCTTTTTGTCTGTGGATCGACATGCACCATATTAAGTACTGTAAAATGCTATCAGGCACTAGAGAACTTTTTCGTCTTCAAAACCAGCAAACAGCTTGTACAGAACAAAGCCTATATCTTGCTGAAATGGTTTCATTTGGAAAATATTTTTCATGATAAGCCATACCAAATTCAATATAACAATCCTTAAGCCTGCTCAAAATATAACACACTTTACACATAAAACAGAGCTGTGGGTGCAAATCCAACTTCAAAACCTTATATGAATGATCCAATAATGCTTTCATATCTTTTTTTTCTCTTCTTATTTCACTTTTTTTTATTATACAGAGCTTCCCCGTGACATTATTCCCCTGTGATCAAAGGTGCTTTGTCAGCAGTATAGACAGCTGACACCAGGTCAGCACGAATCAGAGTATGAAGGTAGCAATAATACATAACACATGTCTCAGTAGACATCACTCTCCCAAAGTTCCTGCACGCCAATTAGATTAAAGCTGTATATTACTTGTGGAAGGAGAGCAGGGAGAAATCAATACCAAGTCTCCAAGCAGGAACCCTGAAACAACAGCCACTGTCAGTTTGAGACTTATGTCACGAGGGCCCAGTAAAGTGGGTTGCAGTGTCCATATAGGCTGTCCTGTCTCAGCCAATGTAGAAGCAATTACAGCAGGGCTGTAGGGGAATATAATCATTTATGAGACCCTTTTGGTTTTCAAGAGAGTAATGAGAATTATTGCAAGATTGGATCTTCTTATATTCTTTTTTGTGCCACACACTTTCCCCAAGATAGCAGATAAAAGCGTCTGCTAAATGACTGTAATGTAATGTAATGTAATGTAAGATTAAGCAAAGAAAAACTCGACATAAAAGGAGAAGACATTTTCAGATTTGAAAACATAAATACATAAATTCTAAATGGGCACCTTTATATTTCCTATTCCAATGTTTGTTAATGCATTAGCTGACAGGACGGAACTTTAACCGAAGCTGTTGCCCTTGAAACAGAATGTCAATGAAATGGTCTATGATTAGATTGCTTACTTTCTGCTGAGATTTAATCGAGAATATCAGATTTTCTGTCACCAAAATATGAACTACTGACACGGGTTGATTAGCTTAGCTTAGTATAGCGACTGCAAACAGAGGGACTGGCTAGCCTGACTCTGACCCGGAGGTAACAAAATCAACATTTACAGTATATGTGTCACTTATGGACACATATCTGGTTTGTTTAAACCAAAAGTGTAAAACAAAAGTGTTTTTTTGGGGTATTGTGTTTGATTTTTATCTTTGGACAGAGCCGGGCTAGTTGTTTCCCCGCTGTTTACAATGTTTATGCTAAGCTCAGCTAAGCTAACTAGCTTTTGGCTGTCACCTTATACTAAGCAGACAGATATGAGAGTGGGATCTTCTCAATTAAATCTTGGCAAGAAAGCATGGGGCCAACAGTTCTAGTTGAAAATCGTGGTGAAAATTCAACGTCAAACAAAGCCCCAATAGAAAATAAAAAGCAAGTCGATCATACAACGGTGGTTATGTGTTGGCGAGATGTTGTTACGTACAGGAGGAGTACTTTTTTGATGTCATTTGATGATTTCAGAGAAAAATGCTATATGGACACACGCCCTTGCACAACAACGATGTGATTTAGCATAAAAGTGAGACTGGAGAGCAATGGAGACCATTAAGCTGGATAATGGCTTCTGAATACAACAGCCCCATAATTTAAACAGCAAATTGTGCGGATACATGGCTATATTCAGGGTAAACAATGTAAATATCTGATTAATAAAGACCCAATGTTATGCAAGATTAATAACACTAACCCCATGCAATTATTCACCCTTCCTTTGCAGGCTTCGGAGCATGCGACACATAATCAACTACAAGGTCAATGGAGAGCTCAGGTCAGGATATAATAGGTCTTTTATACACAGAGATTAATCAGGAACCAAGATGTGGTGACACTGCTTTATGAGTGTGTCTGCACTCAAGGAGCAGCGCTGAAACACATCTGTAGTCCTCAAAGGTCGACTGCAGCAGTTTAAGGAATCTTTCACCGCGGCCCATAAATTATCCTGATGAGCACTGTGATGGTCTGAGCCAAAGGGGTGGCTCTAGGAACCTTATCAAATCTATTATGCGCAATGAAACAGGCAGGGTCCATCATTAAAAAAAAAGAGCTAGCCAAGCCATGCTGCAGTAAAATTAAAACATGGCTCGGTCTCGTTTGTAAAAAAATAAATAAAAAAAATGAGATCAACATCAGTCGCAAAAGCTGAGCCATGATTCATCCCAGAAGGGGGTAGAATTAGATTTAATCAGGTCTAGACGGTGAGAGTAAGTGGAAAAACAAAATTGCAATCACTCATTTAGGCACAGACAACTCTTTGTCATAGATGAGTTACGTGGCAAAGGTAAACAGCTTCTTTAAGGGATAAAGTTGATAAAGTAGAGAAGCATACATATTTAATTGATTGCACAACAGTGCCTTTGTCTTTAGAATGTATAATAAAGGCAGACAACTACAGTAGCATGTTAAAATAAGTCAAAATAAGAACAGGAAATGTCTGGGTCAGTGAGCAGACAAGGAAGTTGATAAGAGGAGGATGTTATGGAGACAGTGGCGGTAAATGGAAGAACGGGATTGACTGACAGTGATGGAAGCCGTGAGAGTGAGAATACAGGATGCGGTGCGTGTCTTAGATTGGTGGCATGAAATGGTTAAATTATCAATAAGCCCAGTTTAATAGGAGGAAATCAAATATTTCCCTCCCCCTGTTTCCCAAAACTCATTACAAGTTAGGCCTTCTGGCATGCCTTACTTGGGAGTGAAAAATCTCAATGGAACAAGTGAAGAGGCGTTTTAGCACTCAATTGGGTGAAATAAACTCCCTCGCTTTCATGACTGAATCCTCTTTTATTGGATTTTGCCTACAGAAAAAAACCAAATTTGAGCAAAAAAATGTCAGTCTGAGTTTTGTGCCCCAGCTCAGTGTACCGGCTGTGGCTGCACCTTAAGGACAGATTGAGGGTTATGTATGCAAAAAATAAAGGACTATACCAAAGGGAGAAAGAGGTGGTGATGGTATAGAGGGTATATATATTCCTCAGGGTCTCCAGACAGCTTTGCAGAATAAACAAATGCGCAGAATCACATCTGACTATATCAGATGTCCAGCACCACAAAAAAAAAAATCCATGAACGACATTGATCGTGTTTAATTACCAAATATTCACAGCCAATTTGCTTTTTCTTTGTATAGTTCAACTGAAGTTGAATTTGACAGAATTGCTTTGTATACTCTACATTCAGTGTCCAAGAGTACTTGTCAGCTATAACAATAGATTTTTACCTCAAATGTATATTCATATTTGTAAAAAAATATAAATAAACCGTCATCTGGCTGCTTCAGTTTCCCATCTGGGGAAAAAATAAAGCTCCGAGCCCTAAATGCACTGCCCTCTATCATCTGTCTGGAAGCCTTGGTTGCCATCGATGGCAGAGCCAGTGCACCGCGTCGACTTACCCTAAAACCTTGGTGTGGCTGCAGCTTTAGCAAAGTTTATTTTTTTCATTTTTTATCTGTGGCAAGACACCAACTTGGATTCAGCCTCCAGACATTGGACTTCTTTTAGTCTGATGAGCTGTAAAAGGAGCTACTTTCTATGCAATGAATCAACAGCACAAGGACACGGGTCTGGTGGTGAAACAAAAGGCTAGTCAGCCATCCCACATGACAATGAAATAGATCAAAGCCACAGAGAAGAATGGTGCTCATCAAATGGTTGGTGTAATGAAGCTTTAAGGATTGGGTACTATCAACATCACCTGACCTGATTATTTTTGAATGCACTGTATCTGGTGGTTAGATCTCAATGCTCTAAACTCCTGCCTTGTTGAAAATTCATATGCAGAGAGGAACAGTGAGAGTATTCCCAGTAGCATGTCTAGCGTCTGAAATCTATTTCAGATCCATCAGAACCCTAATGTGCTTCAATGGGATTACAAGTGATTTGCAGCCATCAAGTATTTTAGTGTGGCACACTCAAACAGCCGAGGCTGCGCTAAAACAAATGTTCACAATTATCTTGCCAGAAGCAAGACAAGGGTTTTGCATTTCAAAAGCCTCTTTTAACATTAGATATTTACAGGGCATGTTGAAGCCAAGTTTGAACACGCACAGATTGGGTTTCGTGCAGACAAGATGAGAAATTATCCAAACTGGTAACAGACCTTTAGAAGCAGGAAGGGAAGGTTTTTTTTTATTATTGTTTCTTGAATGGAAACCAATAAGGGAATTTAAGAAATATAAAGAGATAAAGAAGACTGATCCCACATAAATATATGACCATGACCTCTTAACAGCACATTACATAATGGTGGCACGTAATGTGTTCAAATCATGTGATGGAACCACAGAAACAATGCCAACGGAAAGTCAATGAGGATCCCTTTTCGTGGTGGACACACACATTCCCAGGTTCAATGGAAATAGATTTTGATCAAACTCCACAGAGAGAGTGGGCTTGGACTGGATGGCTGGGTCAAATATGGAACTAGCACCCAGGAGAATGGTATTCGTATCCCATGCGAAACCAAAAGTAAACGTTTAGTTATTTTAAATTACGTTAAGTAAGAAGTAATGTGACAAACATAGTACTTTTAACTCGAACCATGATCTTTTTTTCCCTAACCCTAACAAAGTTATTTTTTTGCTTGAACCTAACGTGGCATTTCTTTGCCACCACCACATATTGTTTGCTGTTCAGAGGTTGTGGTTGGTTCACACTTTTCTGTAAGATCCAGTTGATTTAGATAAAAAAAAAAAATATTAATAAAAATGAATTCAGGAATTTAAATAAGGTAACATTTGCTGACATACTAACTTACTTGAAAAATATGTGAGATTGATTTATTTTAATTTCTTGTTATCTAGAATATTATTTTAAAGACTGACAAATTTGAATAGTGTGTGATCCTTTTGAATCAGAACATGCTGTATATTTGAACTCCAAGCCATACTGTATATTTTGTAATATTGATGTGTAAAACATTTCTCTAGGTAAGGAATTATTTATTGTATGTTGTGAGTGGTTCGGGGTCATTGAGCTTTTGTTGCCTGCAGGTAACATCATGCTGCTGTGTTCGGTAAAAGCACTTCAGTTATAACGCAGGATCAAAGTCACTGTTATGGAGTCCTTGTATTTATTTTATATATTTATTACATTAAGAGGTTTTTGGTTTGCTTTGTTCCCAATACTTTAGAAATGGTTTTCGTATTTCAAAAAGGCTTTAATTTGTAATTTAAGTGACCTACAAACTAACCCCACTGCCAGTATAATAGTAGATGTACTTTATGTTTTTGTTCATCATGCACCTCTGGAAGTGCAGTGGTCATATTCTGGAAGAAATCGTACTGAAATATCCATGAGATGGATAGTCATGGTCAGACCGGCCTTTCAAGATCAGCCGGGATGGAGCATCAATAATATATTATCAGTCATCAACGTTACATATTAGATGGAAGGTCGGAGACAGGCTTCTCTACTAAGGTGATTACCATCTGTAACCCTTCCTCCCTCTTTAACTGGACCTTGAACGGAAATAATGTTATTTCTTTGCAGTGCACAACAATGACCAGAAGGTTTGGGAGTTTTTAGAGTCTTCTCTTATCCATCACTAAGCTGACATCTTTAAAAGTTGTCGCTTCAGTGATTTTGTTTTTGAGAAAGTGGAAGCATCCTCCTGTAACAATTTGTTAACAAGTAGTGCAGTCAATATATGATTTATTAGCTTGGGCAGCAAATGAGATAAACATATTGAGGTTCTCTCAAAAGAATGAGATCGAGAACACCTTGAATTTTAGTTCATGTCACTGCAATACAAAAATATATGTAAATGAAAGTTTTTCAGAGATTAAGAAAGAAAGTAAGTATGTCGAGCTAAGTAGAAAAGAAACTGTGTTGTGCAGAAAAACCTTTCTTGGTTTCTCCATGAGCAGAGGTATGTCACTTCTAAGTAAAAAGACTATATTTGTACAAATCCCATTGTCTAAATACCAAATGAAACAATTCATTGAAATATATATTGCCTCCATACAGGTCTCAACATGGCGACGACTGAGCAGACGGCCTGCAGCTAACTATGCTAACAGAAACAACAATGCAAACAACAGCTAACATTTTTAAAAAGCTAAAAAGTGTTTACCTGAGGGTGTAACAGAGGGTGGGAGTTACGATTATGTGACAACGCTGTTGGTCGGAACGCCGTTATCAGCTGTAAGAGTGCCGGACGTTTGCTAGCCAGTGGCGCACGCTCACATGCACGGAAAACACACCAAAAAACAGCCTTCCCCCTAATTTCTAAACAAAGAATGCCATGGCTCGGATAGAAAGACCCACAGACGGAAAGTGTCTTCATTCTCTGCTCAGGTAGACATTACTTCTTAGCTAATAATTGATTGCTGCTATATTTAAATATAAAATATAGCAACTTTAATATTTAAATATAAAATATAGCAACTTTAATATTTAAGTTTCACCCATTTTATTCCTCATGTGAGACAAAAGTTACCTCATATCGATTTCAAACAAAACTTACATAATTTAACTTAATAATGAAAATGCTTTAATAGTCTGGTATCAGCTAGAGAATAGTGCATTGTTGCCCTAAACGAGGGTTTGATTAGTGATGAATAGGAAAACGACATTAAAGATCCCACAGCTTAGATTTACTGTTGAGGATGCAGGATGTGATCTATTCATAAGGGCGGACGGTGACATTAAGAATCAGACATACGTGGGTGTTCTTGCAAAGCTTTGAATTCAGACATAAAAGAGAAAAGTTGATGTGCGAAAGACTGAAGAAGAAATAGAAGCTTGATCTTGTGATTTATTCACCCTGTTGGTGGATCACTTGGGGAATTTAAAGTGTATTCCTTATTATCAAGGTTTTGTTCCTGGTGAAATATACTTCCATTTGTTTCTTTAAGTCACATAAGTGGCTCATTTTATGATGAATGTGAGTGTGAATGAGTGGATTGTGCTGCTGCACAACCCCGATCAAACTCTGCAGGATTCAAAGTTGTTTAGGTTCAAGTAAAAATCCCACTTTATATGGACCCACAAATGTATGCTAATCAAAGTTTTTTTTTTTGTGTTTTGTGGGTGTTTTCCTGCACAGCCCACTGCAGTTAAGCTGGCAATAGACTGCACCCATAGGAAAGAACTAAGTGCCATGGCTGGTGGCTGCAACTAACACCTTAAATGCATTCTGTTTTACAAAGGCTCAACGGGCTACAGCGGCGGATGGCTCCTATTAAACAGAACTCCAATAAACAGAGCCCCGCGTTTGAATGTTTATGACAATGGCAGATTGAGAAAAAGGATACGAGGAACTTGTCGCGCGGTGCCCTCGCAGATGCCCTTAACTGAAAACTGCTTTGCCAAATAGTTTTATGGATGAATGCTTATCCATATTCCAGCGGGGTAAGTGATGCGATTTCACTGTTGATTACCTCTGCTGATCGGTGTGATTGGTTTTAGTGTTAGATAAATATAGGAGGCCGCTGAATGGAATGATGAATACATACGGACCTGTGTCAAGACAAACAATGCATGGATTATGACGGTAAGAATCTCGGGGGATAAACCAGGAGGCTGGTTTTAATAATCCTGATGAGCTCTCAACAACTGACCCTGCAAAGTCATCGTGTGACATTAATTGAAGCTAATCTCAAGTTGGGGTTTCGGTGTATGGTTTGACCTTAGCCGGCGGGTTATTTGGAGCATGTAATTCTGCAGGATTAACATGATACCAATCTCCTGCCTTTAATCTGCCGGTAATTTAAACCCAAAATTGATCCACATGCCTAAATGGACGTCTTGCAGCATATCAGATGTATTACCACGGTGAGGCACTTCATCAACACAATTCAAAGTGACGTTTTGAGGCAGCATTGCATTTCTGTGCCTGCTCTAAAAGGCACTTTTACCTCTCAGTGTTTCAGGGGCACTGGCAGGGCAACCCTTCTCCGGCAAGGCTATAGCGTCCAGGCAGTCGAGGACGTGATACATAAAGCATCCGATTGCACATGAGCACCAATCCAAACAACTTGCCATGGAGAGATATTTACTCCTCAGTTAAGACATTATTCACACACAAGTATGCCCTTGGTGGATAAGGAGCCGTCTTGGGCTGAAAGAGGAGTAGTCCTGTTCACCTCATCTGTCCCGGAAAGAAGGGGGAGGCAGAGGAAGGCGATGAGGGAGAGGTGAGTGGAGTGAGAGATATAGTGGTGAAGTGGAGAGAGGGAGGATATAAGAGGCAGAGAAGCAAAGATGGAAACAGTGAGTGAAATGAGGGAATGGATAAACACGCTGAGGACAGCGGATGAAGACAGGAAAAAAACAACCAAAAATAATAAATATTTAAAGCTTCGCTAATCAGAATTTCTATATTTACATTGGATCAAATGACTGTAATGCAAAAAAGGTCATGTGTAGTGACAAACAGACAGACCCAAACACAGTACCCCTCAGCTCTACGTTGTGTTCAACCATCTTTAGCACCTTTCTTTTTTTAACACTGGAGCTCTTATCAAACTTGTTTTTAGCCACAGAAAGCAGCACTTTTCAGTTAAAAATAATCCACCCTGTTACATGCTTGGCACAAAACAGCAGACAAAGTAAGCAACGAGCTGATAAAAATAGTGGTACATGTATCTTTTCCAGAGCAAGATATACAAACAACAAGCATAGTCACACATACAGAAAAAGAGAGAGATTCCTTGCTTTATGGTTAGAATTTCTGTTTATTTGGACTTGTTTTTAGTGGTATGTATTCATTGACAACAGGAATGAGGACCCAAAGTACATATATACAACCCAGGTTGCATTATCCAGGCAGTTAAAACTACAAAGTAGTTTAAGCCCTATTGATAATGCAGGAGAAACCACCATTTAGGCTAAAACCCCTCTTAACACTTAACCGACCACTGATCAGTGATCAGTTTGCTTTTAGGCCCTCGAGGTGGTCTGGTGGTAGTAGAAAAAAACATGTTTGGGAAACCCAGACTATGCATGTGTGTCTACCACTCCCACTGTGTTTGTGTGTGTGTGTTTGTGTGTGTGTATGCATATATGCTGTCCCGCCTGTGTGTCTGTGACAGCGGCTCCGTGGTAAGACGAATGTTTCCTCCCAGCTGACCGTCCATCCTGCTTGGGTAAAACATCTCTGTCACTCAACAGCGATCCTCTATGCAGAGCCTCATTAGTCTAACCGCACACAAGCTCCCTCTCACATACAGCCAGGCATCTCGGCTATCTGCGGTGCACAACTCCCAGCAGATGCCGCCACGCTTTTACCCCCGCAGACTCACTCCACACTTAGGCATTTAAGAAAGCAGATGCACACACATAGTACTGAAGAGAGTAATCCACAAATGTGCAATACACTGTAAATGTGCCTGTGGGGACAAAGACATTGCATAAGAACATCGATGTTAGGTTACTGAGGTGTAGCCACAAACCCAACTTTACTTTCGACTTGCGCACCCTGTAAAAAGCTACAATACAGGAAGGCCTCACCAACAGTAATGAACATATAATGGGCTCCATTAAAAAAGGGGCCATACACACTGCCTTTCATGTGAAAAAAATACTGTTTTTATTCGTGGAGTTTAAAGGAAGATGAAGCATTACTAGCCACTCTGCTGCCAGGTCTCTGGATAATGTTATCTGGAGGTGTTGTGTTTTTAAGCACTGAGTCATAATATCCCCCATGGTCAATGTAGCTCTCTTTGTTGCTGTTCTCCACACACTCTCACACAATTCTTTTTTTTTGCAGTAGTGGAGTGGATTGGCGAAGAGCAGAGTGTGTGTGTGAGGCGATGAGCTGTGGAAACTGACCAGCACGCTTGTGGGTGCCAAGTTGGCTAACTTGGACGGCCGACTGTTACTTCCTTTAGCATCATCTTGCTAATTGTTGATGCCAGAGAGATGTCCTCTCTGAGTTTAGGAATGAGTTGCGGTATAGTTTGGTCGTGATGCTGAAAATAATATAGCTCAGGGTGCCAAGGAAGACCTTCTGCTGTGCAACTGATCTTGGGGACCAGAAAGTAAAGGGATGCCAAAAGAGCACAGAAGAAAAAGTGTGTTGTTATGTAGCTCTTCTCAACTTCTAGAAACCTGCTCTCCACAGGGAATGCAGATTGAGGTTTGAGCATAATCTCATAACAACATTCCAAGTTGTACCATGTTACTTAAATATAAATATAGTGTGCGGACTGCGAGGCTACAATCTGAGCATCTCTGGGCGTATTTGTCGAAATGTGCACACATCTGGAATGATCTGTTTGGATTTGTGAGTATGTACCCGCCCGCCCGCCTTTGTGTATTTTCCCCCTCAGCCATGCAGCAAGCTCGGGGAAACTCCCATCTCACCAGCTCTGCTATTCCCCGCAGCCAGCAGACAATGTGAGGAGGAGATGTGACTCATCCTGGGATGAAGAGTCTCTTCTCGTCCCGCCTCCCCCTTTCCCCTCCTCCCTCTCTCTCTTTCTCTATGCCAGTTATCTGTTTGTGTGCCTAGTTTTCTAGCATTGACTGGCTGACTTGAGAGTCACAGTGGCACCGTTGCCCCCGGGCCAAAACAAGACTTGATGAGCAAAGACACACTTTTCTCCCTCTTTTCCCTCCCAGATGGGTACCACCTCCCTGTGTGTGGTCATATGTCTGTCTACCTATCTCTGGAAATGCTGATCAGTTGTCTGCAGGAGACTGTTTATACAGAAACATCATCCAAAGACACCTTTAGAACCTTCATCAGTTTTTTCTTGAGCCTGAAAACACGCCTGAGATCTCCTTTTTTATTTAAGCGAGGCTTCCAATCCCAGATGCTCTCGCAAAAACATCAACCTTGATGTTTAAAGCAAAGAAGGAATTGTTTAGTGCACAAATATTGTAATAAACCTCCTTGTTATGCATACTTTTCTTCAGCCTGCTTCATATAACATACTTAGTGTTTTTCCTCATTTCCCAGAAAGCTGTCAAAAAGCTAAAGGGTTGTTTGTCATCCCTGCATGGTGTGCGCCCATAGCTATGGACTGCGTTGACCTTTGACTCACTGGAAACTCGGTTCTCTAAAGAATTGCCTTGAGACTTGATTGGAACAAAATGTCTGGAATAATCTAAAAAACAAACAAACAAAAAAAAACAGAATAGTGTTGCATAGCTACATCACCTGAATATTAAAACTTTAGGATTATTGATTTAATAGACAACTTTACAGCTTTGCTGTTTTCATGCTACCGCAGGCACAGTGCCAGGAATTCAATTTTGGATGGGTAAAAGTAATTTCGTCTGGGCCATTTAAATACAGAGGCTAATACGGTTTCTTTCCTCTGATGGTTTCCAACTGCTCTCTCTAAAACAGGAATGACTGATCACCAACCCACAAACTGTAAAGTAAGACGAGCCAGTTTCTTGTGAGCTGCCTGAAAAAATGCCATTCAGCAAGCCATTCTGATTTGGTTTCTCTTCCCATTTCACATGCAGGCTCAGTACAATATACCGCCACCAATCTGAGCATCTCCCACGGACTGAGAACTACCTTTGCAAAGGTGCACCTCATTTTCTCACAAGCCCATCAGAGCTGACTGGGCTTTTTCTGGAAGGGGGCCTTAAGAGACTAAAGAGCTCTAAAACGGAGCCTTTCAGACAGTGTGAACACAGGTACATTCAGGCAGTATGAGAAAATGAGTGTATGCTATGTGTGTTTTTTGAAAATGATAGCATATAAACATGTTCTACAAGAAATCCCAAATACAAGTAGGAACCTGAAATGGAATTGATTTTTCCCCTTTAAATGAAAAATGACTGGTAATTAGTTGAAATGTATATATAGATAACTGGTCATATATAAACAAACACATAACCACACTACAACACCAAAAGATTGTTACTGTCTTAAGTATGGATTCAAGGTTCACTTCTAATGAAAATACATGACGAGTTTCCAGCCCTGTGTTTATTTTTGTTTATTGTTTGGATTAAGAAATGCACTGCTACAATTTCTCATTATCTTCAGCAATGAGTAGAAATAAGTAAAAAAAGACAAAACAAAAGCAAAATAATTGAAAATCAGCTTCTATATTTCCCACAGTGAGGAAAAGAGAGTTTAGAAATTGTGCCTGGAGAGGTTGTAACCTCTATCAACGAGGAGTGAAAATCATCCAAACACGTGTACGGTACATCAAGTACTTTTTTTTAAATGTCTAAAACATAACTACATACATTAGGTCACAGAGTTTTCATGTCTGCAGCGGACATATTGTCACACTGAATCATCTGAGCCCTGGAGGAGCTTGAAAGGCTATAGCCATTACATGTCAATGGTCTATGTAATGTCAGGCTAGGTAATTGGCCTTTAAGGACAGGGGGATTGACAGTTTAATTGTTTAATGGTCAGTCAATGAGGCCTCTCACATGCTCGTGTGTCACCGAGACAATACAGTCCATCACACCACGACACGAGTGGCGAGATTGTTATCACGCCGGAGCTGTTGTTCACATTATGCGTTCGCTGTCTCCACGTCCCGTAGAGGGGCCTCATGCAGGATGGCACTCTTCCCCCCTAATTCTCTCCATTAAGAGCCTCCAGCACCATTGCTGCTCTTTGTACACAAATCCTGCTTAATTATGGGATTTATACACCAGCAGAGTGCGAACATGAATAAATAACTATGGAGCAGCCGAGGCAAACACAGCCAGTTAATGCGTTCGTGGAGCGTGAGATTCTGCAAGGTCACCACAGATAAGGTGCACAGTTTATGACATGCATCTTAAGTAGAGCTAAACATTTCCTCCCAAGTGGCAGTTAAGTGTATACAGTGAACTTCACAGGGGAAAAGAGATACAGTGGCAAAACTGATATTGTGATTAAATAAACATATATAGGCTACACTGTACGGGGTGCAGTCAAGGTTGAGTCGTTTTTAGAGTGGTGATAAGAAGCAATGCTGTCTCAAGTTGCACACAATAAAGTGAATAAAGTTGTCACATTAACGTGTCTAATAAGAGCAGCTAGAGGTAACCAGACGATGAAGGACACTGTCTGTTCTGTACTGTCTGTGTACCACATAACTTGCTTCCCTGTGCATTGTGCCACTGGGGAAGACTATTTAAGATTTCAGGAGTGTGTCAGACAGAGAATAGGAAAAGCCTTTTTGTGTCCATGAATACCCAGGCAATCAAGGCATCAATTATTCAAGCCGAACGCGGGGAGAAACCATAGCAAGCTGTCCATCGGCGCTCCGTCCCAAGACTCCCGAATGTTGCTCAGACAGCAGTGGAACAATACGAACGCAACGAAGTTATTAGAAACAAGGCGACTCAGGAAGAGTGCTGCAGAATTAGAGATAAGAAGGTCCATGCATGTTAATGAGTTATTCAATTAGGACCGGCTTTAATCACAGTGTGTAAACACGTAGGCATTGAATAGGCACAAGTGTTGAGGAAGTTTTGTTATGTTGACCCCAAGCCCATATGGTGAGGGACAGTTACACTATGAATTCCTCCATAGTGGGAGAAATAGCTAGAGAGTTATGAGGCTAAATACTATAATCTCAATTATATTGCCTCCCTTGTCATAAACAGGCCCTATTATGCTATTTTCCGGGTGCATATTTTTATCTTAAGTTACAGTTACAACATGATTACATGCGTTAATGCTCATAATACTCCTTGTTTTTCTCATCCTGGCTGTCCTGCAGCACCTCTTCTCACCCTCTCTCTGAAACGTTCCGTTTTCCCTCAAGAAAGTAAAGTCTGCCCTGATTGGTCAGCTAGCCAGCTCTGTTGTGATTGGTCACAACTTTTGTTGTTTGAGGGCCAAACTAGCTTGAAGGAGTTTTACGTCACTTCCGTAACATTGTGACCTCATAAAGTTACAGAAGTGAAGGAGAGAATTCAATCGAGACGTTTCAGGCAGCTCAGGAGCTTCTGAGGGGAGGGTAACTCCTTTTAGGCGTGGACTTCAGGTTTTACACTCTACGGACCTTTTACATGTACAAAAATATATATAACACACTAAAGAAGAGGGAAAAGCATAATAGGGCCACTTTAACAAATATAGTGTAAGGTATGATATAAACATTTCCACTCTATATTTCTTGAATATTAGGCTGCTTATTGATGTCTAGCAAACTAGAAAGCAAGTGTGAGAAATCTGTTTTTGAAAACTGAAAACAGGCATCTAGCTTGAGTTACATTCTTTAACATTAAGTGACAACATCAGTGCAGATAGTTAAAAGGAGCTATACAGGACATTCAGAACGTTAATATAGCAGTAAACAACTATTTGAAATGTAAAGATACAGTGAAGTAAAAGGCATCTCCAGCAGAGAATGAAGTCACACTCCTTCTGTGCGCGGTTATCAAATCTTCTCGGTTCTTTGTTTTGGTGGCTGGGCCTTGCATGTATGAACATTTGAGTCTCTGTGTGTTTTTCCACTGTCTAGCTGATAACAATGTAAGTTGCAGGACAGCTTTGTCCCAGAAGCATAAAGCCCAGCCTCTGGTTCCCCTCCAGGTTAACACTGTCAGCACTGTTGCTGCTGGTAGAGCTGTTAGCACTGTGAGCTGCTCGCCGTCTCCATGTTGAAATCCGTGTGCAGGCAATCCCAGCTCAGGTTCTGATTTATAGATATGCTGTGAATGACCTTTATTGCCCCTTTAAACTATTGTGAAATGTTGCTCTAGACCCAACAGGGTGACAATGACTGGTGTGCTAATTTGTAAAGTCAAGCCTTCGACCTGAGTGAGTTTATAAAGGCCGTTCAAGACAGGAAGATCAATACAGTATCGATATATAAATGGATGTTGTTATATGCAGTTTGTTATTGAAGTTACTCCTTATATAAAGGCATTGCTGAATATAGTCGATGATGAAACTCTGCCTCCGGGAACGATACAAGAACACGGACGTTTCTTGTGTTTTCTTCACGTTAAAATGAAACTTAATCGAGGGTGACGCAAATGTTTGTGTTCTGCCCATATAGGCGAAAGTCCAATTGGATGCTGTTCAGACATCCTTATATGGACTGTATGGTCATCCTGCACATTTAAACCTTTCAACAGACATAAACAGTTAATGTACTGTAGTATAAACAGAATGGCTTTTAGACCTGATTCTTCAAGTAAGTGAGCTCTCAGGGCTTCATCAGCTCTCACAGAGGGAATAATTACAGAGTTCAGATGGATCATAATGTTCTTCAGGATCAATAATCTCCATTATCTACTCTATTTTCAGTCTGCATGCTTAATTTTTTTTTAAACTTTTGCTTGATTTTGACATTTCTGTGAAAACGTATCGCTCTCAAAACGGCGCTAGAACGTCTGTATATACAGCTGGGGAGTTTGGGTATTTTTTTCACTCAACAGATTCTCTAAGGTGAATTTTATGCAGATCCTTATGTCTGCTATTCTTTTCTCTCTCTCTCTCTGGTTGTTCGTGTTCATCAGCAGTAGGGATCGACTCATGTTGAAGCTCGATGTAGAAGAATGCTGAGCAATAACAGTGAGATGGGATCAATTCCCCAAGGAGACAAAGGGACTCTAACCCACAGACAAGGTTACTGCATTCTCGCAGAGGGGACACGAAAACAAAAACAGGTAGGTGACAGAGAGGTGTGGTTTCATGAAAACAACAACAACAACTGAAAAAGGGTGGAAGAGAACTGCACACACACACACACCACCACACTGCTGAAACTTGAAATGTTGTCATCTTCCTACTTGTACATTGGTCCAGAACAACAGTGGACCGTCTGAACACAGATATCCCATCGTCCATTCCATTTTGTTTGCCTCGAACCACTATAGTTCTCTAAGAAACAGTAACCTATAAATCTTTCATCTCCACATATTCAACACATTGTGTAACCTTCAAACTCCCAGTATGCTGCCCAAACTGTCACCTATATTCCACTCTGCTGTACACACTGTACTGTGTATGTTGAGAACAAGCCAATTATTTATTTACAACGCTGCCTTTTCTGTCACACTTTTTGGTGCTGCCTTCAGTAGACAAACAGCAAGCAAGACAGATGTCCAGGGTTGCGCACTTAGGTTCCCTTCCATGTGATAATGGCTGCAAAAATGTCAACATGATTTTATATCCATGTTTTAGCGTTCAGTCTCCTTTGACCGCATGAAGGCATTTTTTGGAATCCTTACTGTGATGCCACGCAACAACTTTTCATATTTACAGCAAAGTTGTACCATAAAATCGGGCCATAAATGTCCAATATATTTGAATGGTACAGTTAGGTACTCTCTGTCTCCACCTGGGGCCAAAATACCTGCATGCTGGAAGTTCTTGCAAGGTGGCAAGATGATTCATGCAAATGGAGAACAGGTTTCTAATGCTCCTGATAGTTTGGAATTCTCTTGTGAAAAAGACTTTGTTATTTTTGCTGTTTTTTCTTCCTGCAATAATTACGTATTTCGGTGTTGACTTATGGGTGATTACAGTAGCAATTGATGAATTAATGTATCTTGCAGGGTTTAAGATAATAGTATTGCTTGAGGTATATTATTTAGAAACTCTGTTTACTAAAACTTAAAGTTATTATACGGTTGAATGGAAAGTTTTACTTTGACTGAACAATGGCAGCACTTTGTATTCACTATACGTCACTGTGTTGCAGTTTTGAGTCCCCATCCCTCATGTACCAATGAAATTTGGGCAGTGTGCCCCGGTGAGTTAAAAAAACACCCAAGTAATTTTCTCTTTTAGATTTATCTCTGCTGCTGTGACGCGCTAAGCTGATATCTCTGGTCAGCCCAAAATATATACAGCATGCAAACAAATCTTCAGAAACATCAGCATCCACGTCTATTTGACTAGAATAAGGAGAGTCTTGTAGTTTGCACTTGTGGCCTAAAGTCACCTTGCACCCTGCAAACTTCAGTTACAAAGATACAGCATACAACTAAATAAAGTTACAATCTCTTTAAAACATTACCTAGAATAAAATAATGCATATGTTGTAATTATTTAAGGCAAAATATCACTTGGAATTGAATCTATATACACATTTACCACTATTTCACCTTGATATCTATTAGTGATCTTGATTAGCCTATTATAGATGTCTACAGAGAAATTGTGTTAATCCATTAGGCTTTTTCCAGTTGTGGATGAAGTCATATGCATTGGCCTCTGTAGAAAAAACTTGATGTTAAAGGTGATTCTTTTTTTTTAACATTTAACAACACCTTAATAGTTGTGTTTAGAACTGTGCTCAAGCCAACTTTTGTATTAATATCAAAGTATGCAACTCAATACATTTAGTTATTTTTGCATTTAACTATAAGTAAAAAATAGTCAAATGTCTTACCTAATGTGCTACTGACCAAAACTTTCTAAGGGTGTGTCCACTGCAGCCTTGTTGCCTAGTTTAATTGAACCTAACCCTGGAGCTTTAACCTCCTTGGTGAGGTTAGTTTGGGTTGGTTTCAAACGCTGGACCCAAACTCTAGTGTGGACCAAACAACCAATCTCTAGTCCGCCTTGAAAGGGTGGTCTCGGACCGCTGTCAAGTGAACTTCGGAGTGATTTGTTTCTGGTGCTAACACCTTTCGAACCAATCAGAGAAAGTGTACCATTTACTGTATGTGTCATGTCCTTTGGATGAAAAAAACATTTTCTTAACCTTTTTTGATGACGTAAGTAGTAGCCTATTAGTGCATTTGCTACCAATGAATTTTAGAATTGACTATACCACATATGAGACAATAATTAGCTAGCACATACCCATGGATTCTCCACCTCCCTCCGCGAGGAGACTAGTTTGCAATTAGGAGTGCGGTCGGCAAATCCGTAGTCTCTCCAGGAAGTGACAGATGGACCATTTAGACCCAGCGCTGCCACTTGCCATAACTGTTCGGCCAATTTCCTGTAACCAGTGTAGCATGAAAGGTGGAATTAATAAAAAAGCTAGGTTGCCTAACGTAACCAGCTGCTAAAAGAGTAAAGTTTAACAACTTCTTTTCTTCATCCACACTCTCTTTATTTCTCTGCTGTTTAAGTTTTGCCTTAGAAAAGGAAAACCTGAGCATTACATTACATTACAGTCATTTAGCAGACGCTTTTATCCAAAGCGACTTACAATCAGTAGTATATTACATATCATTCACCCATTCACACACTGGTGACAGGCTACCATGCAAGGTGCCACCATCAGACTCTAACTAACATTCATGCAACATCCAGTCCACACCGATGGCAAGCCTTCAGGAGCAACTTGGGGTTAAGTGTCTTGCCCAAGGACACATCGACTGCCGAAGCCGGGTATCGAACCACTGACCCTCTGAGCAGTGGGAAAATTTAAATAACAATCATTTTCACCTGGAAGGGCATACTAAAGGGCACTTCATCATGTTCTATCTACCAGAGGGGCATCCAAGAGGGCATTTTTTTGCTGCAGTTTGTAAGAACTGAGTCCCACAGTGATTTTTCTTTTGGTTCAATTCAGGAATCGGACCTTTAGGTGTGAACCCGCCCTAAGCCATGTCAATGACATATTCCATTAATCGTTCTCCACCCTTATGTCATGCTGCTGCACTTGCATTTGACTGTACTCCGTTGAAAAAACACTGTGATAGACTGTTATAACTTTGATGACTAATATAATATTCTCTACTCACAGCATTGTGGCGTGATTAACTTTTCCCAGGTGTAATAATCTTGAAAAAACTGCACTGCAGTTGGGAGCACTACCAGGTTTTGCTCAGACTTTGACGTGCTGCACCACTTCACACTGATGAACAAGATGGAGTCTAAAAAAAGCAATGTTGGTTAAAAAAAGAAAAAAAAATCTAATTTACAAAACTCTCGAAATGCCTGACAAACACCACTGAACCAATTAAAGTGCACATCTGTTTCATCAGGGGGCCTCATATCCATCCGTCTTATCTGTCAATCTTATCTCTCAGTACCTCCATGCACCTCATCAGATGGCTTCATGCATGCATGACTGTGGAGATTAATTGAGCCAATTTAACTTCATTTCGGGGGATGAGAAAAACTTCACGCTCTGGATTTCTAAGTTGATACTCAGTTTTATTACATCTTAAAGTCACATTTGCTGCACACACTCATATTCAATTATAACCGGGTGAAATGGAGGAACTAAATTGTGGCAAGGATAACTGAGTATACAGTGATCTGCACCCATAGGCTTACAATGAGTCAAAGACATATTTCATTTTTTTTGTTTCAGTGTCACGCTGCTTAAATTAAGTCCGAAAAGCAATACTGCTTCATAAATTAAATTTTAGGAGACAAAAGATGCGTTGACTCTGAACTATAATATAGCATAATGGTGCATGTGGACTTTAAAGAGACGCTGTGCAAATGTGTTTTTAGAGTTATAAAAGCATTGTATTCTCTTTCCCCAAGTTGGATTTTAATATATGCCACCCAATATAGTGGGTTGTACCCCCCCACAGGACTATCAGACACAAAGTCACTTTATATGTCTTTTAATGTTTGTTTTAAATTGGATTTTGTCACAGTCCAGCGGTTTACATAAATAGCAGGTATAGAAACTATTACCTGGGGTTTGTTTCCATGTCGCTGATGTGAGGAAATTGTCTGTGGTTGACTCTGTCAGCTGTCAGTCTCAGGGAGAATTGTTTTTTTCTCTTTCCTGGCTGCAGGTTTTTATTCAGTCTTGGTGTATTTAATCTGACTATTAAATCAGCCGTGCTTGAAATAAACTGTTTCCAATAGTCAAAGCAGTTTCCTGCAGTATTAAATGCTTGACTCCAAAGGGTAGTGAAAGGCTTCACTAAGCCATTTTTTGTGGCAGTTTTAAAACATTATTCACCTCCTAGACTTTTGCAAGTGATCAAGACAATGAGACTAAAGTGCAATTTCATATCAAAATTTTAGTGTCCTTCCATGCACGTGAAGAATTCCTAAGTATATTCCATGAACCACAATATTGGTCCAGTTATTTAGAAAAGGGGAGATTGTACTTTTGGCTGATCCAGGGTATTGGGTAAGAATATTGGCTGCTTAGTCCAACAAATTGACTTTTCTACATTTGAAACTTAAGGATGCTGAGTGTGTGTGTGTGTGTGTGTGTGTGTGTGTGTGTGTGTGTGTGTGTGTGTGTGTGTGTGTGTGTGTGTGTGTGTGTGTGTGTGCTTATTCTTTGGTGTTGCTTCATCGTGGCATCATCCTTCCAAACTAGGTCTTCAAAACAATGAGCAAGTGTGCTTTGACAAAGGTCTCGGAAGTAAAATGAAAATGGAGGGAAAACTTTTTTCCAACATGTTCTCCAAAACATTAAAGCACTTAGGTTGATTGTTACTTACTTATAATACAGCGCACAGCAGTGTTTCCTATAGTGCCCTTACCGGTTGCAGGACATCAACAAATTCTCATAACTAAACATAAATGTTGCAGTTTTAAACATGTGGTTATTGTTCTGGGTTCAATACAGTGTTGAATTTTGTCAGAAATTTTAGATTTAGACATTGCAGAATGTTTCACTCTGTTTAAGTCGCTGAAAAACGATTACATTTAGTCAACTTTTATTCATTACATTTGTCAAACTTTTTCTCTTTCGTAATTTTGTCAGCTATTTTTTTTATACCTATGTCAAATATCCTTTTTAATCAGCTTATATTGAATATTTCAGTCAACCTAGTCAAGCCACAACAACAACTCTCCTTCCTTATGGGGACAAAATGCACATCCCCATGAAGTAAATCATTCGATTTTGGGGTGAAGACTTGGTTTAAGGTTAGTTTACGGTTAGGGTAAGGATCAGGCTCGTAGTATTTATCGTTATTATAATGTTAAGTCTCCAGAAAATGAAATAAGTCAATGTAATGTCCCCAAGAGTAATGAAAACACAACTGTGTGTGTGACTGTGTGTTTGAGACACAGAGAGAGTAAACGAGTAAGGGAAATAGACGGTAGAAGATAACAAATATAAACAGAGATTTTGGTAAAGTTTTACATTTTTTTTTAGTCTCAACTTTTTTTGTCAACAATATTGCATGTTTAAAATCTTCACATTTAGTCATTGTCTCGTCTTAGTCGTGGAAATAAAGGAGAAGATAGAATATGTTGATGAACATATTCTATTATAATTCATTTTATTTTACTTTACATTGTGTTTTTAAATGTTGTTCCAATGCATTTCTTCATCTTATACAACGTACTTTAAATTGCATTAGTGGTTGAACGGTGTGTTACAAATAAAAATGACTTGCCTGGCCTTGCTTGCATTTTGTATGCAATCCTTACAGTTTATTCAGCCAATTATGCAGAATACTTAAGGGCCAACAGTAATTTCAGTGCGATTTTTTTTTTTTTTGCTGATGATGGATATACAACTGTGAACATTGAAAGAGAACTTGCAGATCACAGAGAAATAAATATGCTCCAAAAATGATTAGATTTTTGGTCCATTATTTTATATTTTATAAAATAACATATACAAATTGTAATTTCCATACATGGTCAAATATGGGATTATCATCCAGGTATCCAGGATTCTAGTGATAATTTAGATTGATTGACTTAATCATTGAGAGTTTTGTTGTGTGGCATTTTTTTGGATGAGAACCTACAACTGGAATTGGAAATATACATAGAATGAATCACACACACACTCATTTATTTCAAATCTATTCATTGGGCAGAGATGTCAGTTTGTAATTTTCCCATTCCTGCATGACAACCTAATGGAGATGTCACATTATGGCTGTGTGGAGGGCCTATTGTTTGGCACCAACTCAGATTGCTTTGTGCCATTTTATTTTCAAACAGCGTTGAGAGAAATAGGTGTTGAAGAAATGGCATTGAGTGCAGTAAAAATACAGTGGGTGAGTGTATCCAAAGTGCAAAGTGCCCTTTTTCTTCTCCTGCATTTTTGCAAGCAACACTAAAGTGCTGGCAGATTATACCAACCAGAGTCATCATTGTGCTTTTGTTTTTTAAATTCTGCCATTTTGTCAAGCTGCTGTGTATTGAGCTTCACAAATTCTCTTCAATAATATTTCAGCTGACTGTCAGCTGAAAATGGGGACGATATTGTTCTTTTCTTCCGTCTCAACACCAGTTCCCACTCTAGGAGCTATATAATATTCTCCCACTTCTGTGGAAAGAATCAGTTAAACAGATAACTAAAGCCAAGTACAATAGGAAAAATGATAACATCCCTGGTATAGCCAAAGTCATTTTCTGTAGTGTATTGATCAGTGTTTGTGAGGGTGCCCATGGATCCATTAATTCAGCCTTAGTGCACTTTAAGTCATCATTCTTGTCATCATTAGAGAAATACCATCGATTAGGTTAGATGAAAGGAATTTGCACAGAAATGGATAGGCAGCATCCTCTCTGAGCATCAAAGGCCAAGGACTCAGGAAATACCCTATCAAGACACTCTGCCGCAGTGTGTAACATACGGCACTCAGTTATCTGCAATACACCGCATACTGACGCAGTAGAGCTTTAACGTTGAATGTAAGAATGGTATGTGCTCTGTGCTTGCACAGTTGCTAAACCGTTAAGATACAGTGGGACACAGATGCGTCAGCAGCTCAGCGAATGGTGGTGATGTTATTTCTTAATCTATTTTTCTCTATTAAAATGAGTGAACTGCTATCTTTAGAAATTAAGTGAATTAAAAGACAACTCTTTAAATAGGCCCTATTGTGCTATTTTCCGGGTGCATATTTTTATCTCAAGTTACAGTTACAACATGTTTACATGCGTTAATGCTCATAATCCTCCTTGTTTTTCTCATCCTGGCTGTCCTGCAGCACCTCTTCTCACCCTCTCTCTGAAACGCTCCGTTGTAGCGCTTGCTCCTCCCTCCAGAAAGCAAAGTCTGCTCTGATTGGTCAGCTAGCCCGCTCTGTTGTGATTGGTCAACGTTTCACATTTAAAAAAAAAAGAGAGCTTCAGCTCCATCTCTCTCTTTTGTTGTTTGAGGGCCAAACTAGCAGGAAGGAGTTTTACGTCACTTCCGTACCATTATGACCTCATAAAGTTACAGAAGTGAAGGAGAGAATTCAATGGAGCCGTTTCAGGAGCTCAGGAGCTTCTGAGGGGGAGGGTAACTCCTTTTAGGAGGACTTCAGGTTTTACACTCTACAGACCTTTTACATGTACAAAACTATATATAACACACTAAAGGAGAGGGAAAAAGCGGAAAAGCATAATAGGGCCACTTTAACATATTTGTGTGCGTGTGCCGATTATGACAGTCTATGTCTCAGTGTCATATTATATATGGTAAGACTCAAGACTGGGTTTCAACTGTATTAACCTGTAAATTGTGTGCACATGTTATTAATCAGTGTGAACATGACAAAGCTATTGTAGCTTATAGACTTAGGCACATACAGCACTTTATACCTGCAGATAAATTCATGGATCACATCATGAAATGCTGTCAATTTTCTGCTCTGAACATGGGGCAGCTGTGGTGCAGGAGGCAGAGCGGGTCGTCCACTGATTGGAGGATTGGCAGTTTGATCCCTTGTGTTGAAGTGTCCTTGGGCAAGATCCTGAATCCCAAATTGCTCCCCTGTAGGGCTGCCTCTCCCATCAGTGCTTGTGTGAATCGAGGGTAATTCAATTTAGTTTTTGAAAGACTGGAAAGGTGATCTATAAATAGAATTCAATGTACCTTTTACCAACATGACAAATCAGTAAATGGAATGAATGATTGTGAGTACCTTAAGTGCTATTTTTAAATGTCATAAAATGTCATAACTTTAAGAATGTTGCTTTACTGTTTTAAAGCGCAAAACCACCGCACCTGTCAGACATGATGGATAGCACACACACAACACCAACAGCAAAAATAATCTGTTCTCAGTAAGCGGCACATAAGTATAAAAATGCTAAATGCTGTTTTTAGAAGGTTTCTATTATTTATTTCTTTTTTGAATGGCCATAAAAATGACATTTGAATGTCACAAGTTGTATTTCAATTTCAATAATACACTTAAGTATTAAACAATTACATGAATCATTTCTCAAAAGTCTACTTTTTTTTGTAATGAGCATGAACCCTCCATTGACCTGAGCTTAAGTTTCAAATTGTACAGCAGGATGAGTGAGTCTAAAGCTGATATTTGACTATCATGCACATTGAGCCAACCTTGCTCTAAGACTAAGACCCTCTTTGAGAAACCCATTATGGTGCAGTTCAGTGGTATCCATTTCTCCACACTGGGACCAGTGCTGGTGTCTACTCTCATTTTATCATTGACATCTTTTCTCAGGAAGGTAATCCAAGAATGTACAATTCAAAAACATCTAATTACAGAAAAAAGTGAAGCGGCTTTGTGAGGGAAACTTCCCGGATTCTAAAGTTAGCATAGGTTTTACTGGAAGGAAGAGATGTTTAAAATATGGCTTCTGTTTCTGTTCATAAAAAGATCAGTAATATTACCTTTCTTATCGCTGAACAATAACGTATTACTCTATATTTGATTGATCTTGATATCACAAAAATGTTTTTTGTTTTTATTAATATAAAACAAAACACAAAGTCCATTTCACACATCAATCAAACACACACAAAGTACACCCTTGTTTTCTCTAACAAATACAGAATTTAAATCAATTCAAGTAATTTCACTTCACATTTTTTTCACAATTTAGTCACACCATTGTCCTCATCTATATTCTGTGCAGACATCCAAAACAAATTATGTATAAACTCAAACCAACTTTTAGCTTTAAAAGCCTTTGGACATTGAGTTGTTATTCATTTGCCAAACTTCAATTTTCAAAGTTAAGAATTACCTTGAATTTTCATGTTTATACAGGAAGTACAGGAGACATTCTTTTGATTATTGTGTTTCTGGACTCCTACATTTACTAAATACATGTCACTAGTAACTGCCGCATATTATGCATGCGTAAAAAACATCAGAAACTGTCATTGAGTGTAAACTCTACAGAAAAGCAGCACATTCACGTTAGCGCTACTACATTTCTTGTCTTTATAACATGTCCGGTGTTTGTTACGGGCCTTATTAGACTGTTGTTGATGAGAAACCCACACATCCGTCGTTATTGTGCCACCACGCCAAGTAAACTAAAATGCAACTAATAAGTCATTAAGATTGTAGTCTAAATTTAGCAGAGCAGAAATAGCACACGCATGTGAAACAATCAGTGACACATCCACATGTTGTATTTCCGCCGCAGCGCCAATAAATCACCCTGGGAAACAGAACAAACATTTTCTTGCCTGGGCCGAGGCGCTTATAGGACAGTTACAAAGTGGGCAGTGTGTTTTTAATCGCTTCACGCCACACTCCTCCTTTGGAGGCGGAGAACAAGCTTGTCGATCTGTTCCAGTGAACATCAGGGGAGAACACCTTGACGCCCAGAGCCGCTATCTGCCATGGCGCAGTGGCGGTAATGATTAAGTATCAGTCCAGCGCACTCTTCTCATTTCCAAACTATCAGTTTCACCTTCTCCACTACATCACATTTGCGGAGCAGAAGGTAATGATCCACCTGGGTGACTGCCAACTCGTTTTCTTCCCCTATGCTCGCTCGCTCGCTCCCCCCCATTTCACTCTCTGTGTGTCTGCTTCTGTCTCTCACTCTCTTGTCTTCCACCGGCTCAACTTTCATCCTCAAGTCTCTCAGAGTTGGTATTCATTTCTCAAGCTTGGCCGTGGAGATAAATTAGCCATGCCCACTAGGTGAGAGAGTCAACCCCGAGAACTGTACCGGCAGGAGGTCACGGAGACTGGCGGTTGTTTTACAGACTCCTTTATGGCCGTGGCAGAGCATCCAAAAGAGGCGGAAAGGTGAAAAAAGGTTGTGCACGATTATTGGCTTTACACTTTACCCTGCTGTTTAACTTTGGATATAATCAATTCCACGGGGAGAGGGGAAGGGTTTGACTCAACCAGTGGGCTGAAAACATTACATTTTAAGATGCTATACCAACTATTGGTTTATCAGATAGATCTTCAAACAGGATCGACTAGGATTGCCAAGAGTGATTGGACAATAAACTTATTTTATCCCACCTACAACTCTGCTTGTCATCCACACAATGAAAGCAAAGCAAAGAAAGTCTGCATGATGTTTACCAAAGGTAATATCTCACACAGATTTCAGATTTTTACTTCAGATTTTTACCAAACATGAATAGATGATGCATGTTTGGCACAATGTTCTGGATTAAAATCAACAATAAAACACATTTAATGATGCTGATTATCCGCATACAAACCTAATAATAAAAAACAATGGCTAGTCGAGGGTGTCCTGGAGGCGTAGGGGATTTAAGATGGAAACGATGGGATCTCAATGTTGCCTGCCATATTTTCCACCTTCATATCATGAATGCTCTCTACTGTTTCCTTACCAACAAAGGCTGGAATGCCTGCAGTTAACATAAAAAGGTTTGAAATAAATTTACATTTATCAATTTGGCGAAACACATTTCAGGAAGTTTAATTGGAGGAATACCTCTATGCTTTTGAAGACTTATCAGATACAGAAACACTATACAGCAGTTTATAATACTCATTTTACATTTTACATATGTCTATAGTCGAAGGAATTCTACCACGAATGTGTGCATGAACACTGCAGAATGGTTTGTGCCCTTTATGTCAGAATGGTCAAATTATTAAGGAGGCTATACATCAGAGGCCAATAATGTACATTTTTCTGAGTTGTCTAATAAAGGCACTTTAATTACAGGTCAAAATCTCAATCGTTGAAGGTTTTACCTGCTATCACCGTTTGAATGATCACCCTTAACATTCTAACTGCCATTATGTTGGAATGATGCCCCTCATTTCTGATCACCTTAATATGCACTGCCGAAAGCCGTCCATGATCATACATCAGGATTTCTCTATGTTCTGTTATGATGCACAATCACTGACCTTCATCAACGACAGTTCAAGCAGTTCCTCTCTGAGAATAGAAAGAAGAAAAAAAGACCTTGGGACATCAAACGGGGGTTGAAAGAGCTGGATGATTCCAGTACATCCTGCGTGGTCGCCTTAGAAACGCCTCTCAGGAGTGGAAATCCTGAGCCAAGCTTACGGAGTATGTGGAGTGAATTTAAAGATGATCTGATGATCTGATGTGCTGACATGGGGGAAACCTGCACCGCCGCACAAACTGAATCTGTGGCCCCTAAGATTCACGTACACGACGGCGGTGGACGCCGAGGGCGATAGTCTCCCACACCGCATCTGCCTGACTTAGCACACAAATTAACTTGTGAACCAGAAAAATCTATGTGGTGTTTCAGTGTGGGAGCGTGGGCAGTCTTTACATCCATTATTAGAGTGCACGTCAAAAAGGAAGGGCAAGTTCCCTCTATAGATTAAAGGACTTGAAAGAATTACAGTTTCCAGCCAGGACAACGCTCGTACCCAGTGCAATTACCCTTTGAGCGGTTAGCCCATGCATTTCAATTAAAAAATGACGAGAAGATGTAATAACCAAGGTGAAAATATTCTTTTAAAAGACAGGTGCTATAAAGTACACGGATTGAATACATTTCATGTTGCTTCAGATAAACTCCCCACATCCCTCCAGCCTATCTTCTCAGTGCTCATAATCCTCTTAATATGTTAATACGTGAAACACCTTGCCATGATGGCTTTGAGTCATCTGCTCCATGTTCATATATATAACTGAGGCGCAGATTAATTTTCCCTTAAACATATCCGAGGAGAGATTTGAAATAGGATTTGGGATTTCCTTTGATTTGGTCTCAGCAAGTTGACATTTAGTTGGACGATGGCACAGTGGCACCACATACTCACTCGGTTGATCACATGACAGTTCAGCAAGCATGGGAGCTGCATCCAGGGCCCCAAAACACTAAAGCACTGAGGAGAATCATAAACAGGTTGGATAATGAGACTGAGATAATTATCTTGGAGATACAGCACAGTATGGAACTGTGTCATGCTCCTCTGTGCAATTACTCCATTTAGGGCCCATTAACACCAAACGTCCCAACATCATTGTAGTAATTGTTGGTTTGATTGCATTCTTTATTAATCAAAGTGCACGTGTGACCTCTAGTAATTACTAAACCAAATAGGGTGTGAACTCCATTATGGTTTAGACAGGAAAAAAGGATGATTTGCTAAAGATAATTGTAGCACATTTCAGTTCAGCTTGTACAGTTGTCCTTGATGTTATTCCAGAGTCAGTGTCCAGCCCCATTTGCCATTTCACACTGCTCCTGTTTGCACATTCAAATAAACTAATTACACACTTGTAATTCCTCTCCATTGGTGTCTTTTTAAGCGGCAAAGACCACCTGTTACGGAACAGGGCAGAATAGCAGTTTATTCACTTACCAACAGAGAAGTATTGATGTGTCACGGTTGCAGCAATTTTCACCTGTGAAATGCAAATGTGACCGGGGCAGGGTCCAACATGGGCAGCATGCAAATTAGCTTATCGAATGGCCACGGGGTACACAGCACTTCTGACCCACTGCTGCTGCATCCACAATGTTTTCCGTGCTGTTTCGTGGGCCGCTCAGCAGCGAGTGGGAGGCAGAATTCAAAGAGAAAGCCTTGACGCCTCATATTGTGAACAGCTGCATGTTCGGCAGGAGGCAGCTGAATGGTGAGACACCTCCAGCTTTTTTCAAGCTTTCACATTCCAGGTCATATTTAAGGTTTGTTACTGGTGATTTTTTTTCTTTGCTTCATTGGAACATTAAATCAGATTTTCACTGTCAAATACATCAAATTTATCACAATGTATTGAGACAAAGATTGATTGATCAATCAACATTTGCACAGCCTAGAACACATGAGCAGATTAAAGCACTCTATGCAGCTCTCCAAAGAAAGCAGTGAAGCAAGGCAGAGTTTAAATATTATGCATTGGTTCAAGAGCGAACAAGTCTTACTGCCCCATAAAGCAAGAATGTAGGTTGTAGAAGATGGGGGATTTTTTTTTTAGATCATGGCCATGACAGCTCTCATGGACTCTAATTTGAAAGATAATCAAGAAAAAGCACACAGACATAAAGATATTGCAAGAATAAAGCAAGACACACTGAAATAAAATGTTCTAAATGTTTACTTAAGAGTAAAACCCATATCTTCTGGGTTATGGGACTCGACTGGAACAGCAAATGGATGGAGCAAAAGTTCTACGGACAACTGCTATAACAATTTACATGCATACTAGTTTGATTATTATTCTTATTATATAATTATCAAATGGCTTAACCACCCAAGGTTTTGTCTGAGCACGATTCTTTACAACGTATCGCCTCTGCTCTTCTTTCAATTGATTTGACATAATTTGTCTGTAGATAGATAGAACGGTGACAAATGAGATGAGAAAAGTGTTCAAACAATGTTTGAGCAATGATTTCAGTGAATGTACAATTGACCTTTTGCAGTTTACTGTTGCTAGACATATCAAGCTTTCCATTGTTGCAGAGCACGGTTAACTGTGATAATACTGGTTCAAGATTATAATAGTTATAAAAGAAAAATAAGTGAGTCATTCATTTTAGGCAGTGGGAGACAAAAGCAGGCTTTAGACTTGACTGTTGATTTTGCCAGCTGAAATTATATCATCACTGGCAAATTAAATATGTTGTTGCTAGTAAGCTAATTAAGCTAACGTTAGCTCCATGAGTTAATTAAAAAACGCTATCTCCAGGTGATTCTTTTTAATATTTCCAGCTGACTCGGTTTAAAGGGTGGATGCTCTAAATAAAAGTAATTCTGGTGAATTCTCTCTTGGAAGAAAGCATGTTCGAGCATTTAAATTATAATAAAAATATACTTAAAATACCACAAGTACTTATTATGCAGGACTGCCCATTTCAAAATATATATTTGTTATATATTTTTATAATTATTGTAATGATGGTGTAATGGATCTGAGCCTCTGTCATTTCTTGGGGTTTTCAGAAGCTGGGCATGTTCCAACCCACCCTTTCTGTTTTGTTGTTGGATTTATCAGTTACTGTAATCATCTAATCTAACAGAATGACTTGAGAGTTGCGTAGGAAATGTCCTGTCAACAGACACGCGTATCTCAACACACATCGTATTGGTTTGCAGGTCTGATGATGACTCAGAGCATCAATAAACACTCTTAATCTCTATTTTCATGGCAGCAATTATTTATTTTGCGAGCAGGTGTCAGGATTTTCAAGTGGTGCACTCCTCATTTTGGAATGTAACTCTTCAATTCACCTCATGTCGGTCTCACCTATCTTTATTATTACACACAGTTTGACAGAGTTGGTAGCAAGAGGCTCATTCTCTTATCACTATGCTCACTGAAGTCTATTGAAACCAGCTTAGACTGCCTCGAAAACTCTGTATGGTTCATCGACTCCATTGTCAACATTGAATACCAGTGAGAGTACGGTTTATCTCTGAATTGGGAAATTCACCTATTCGACATTATTTAAAAAGGTTTTTTTTTATCTGTAAATAAAAAAAAAGAACAAGAACATATAAATCAAGAATCCTTAAAAAATTCTGCAATCCTACTTTCATATACTGTAATCCAATAAACACTTTTACACTGTCTTATACACAAAACTATCAAGTTAGAACAAATTATAAAATAAAAACACTGATGAGAATTAAAGATTTCCTATTGAACAAAACGAAAGTGCAGGGTTTGAGAAATGATAACGGAGATTTTATTTTGATTAATGTGTAGGCCTATATCTGAACAGGTTTGAATGCTTATTTTCATTATGTCCTATCATTTCAGAATAGTTCAATTAAACAATGTCTTGACTGCAGCTTCATAGCAGAAGAGAAGTGACACTCAGCATGTTTGTCTGAGTTTCTTCTGCACCATTTGTTTAACTCTTTAGACTATATCAACCAGTGGAACTTCCGCTTCGGATTTCTTTGCTATTAACACTACTGGCCAGTGAGCGTTAACTGTCTGAACCTGAAATCTGCTTAAACTCCCATAAGCAAGAATCCTGTAACGTAATAAATAAGTAAACATCAGTAAACTGTGAGGTACACCTCACACTCCATTTTTACCAAGAAGCTGGTGTGATATCAAAGGACATTAAAGGGCTTTAGGAAGAAAGAAGGCTCTAACATGGGAACCATTGAGTTGCTCAAAGTTTACTGTGGATTAACAACAGTATTTTATAGTATTACTGACAAATTCTCACCCCAATGTGTCAAATACAGCAGCTTGTTCAATGCTCCTAAGTTTCAAATTATGACGTTTTATATACCCGTAGTGAGTCTGTTTTGGAGCTGTAAGGGAAAGCGTGTCAATAAAAGCTCATCATATGCATTTTGTCCTTTCAAAATAAACTTCCCTTTTTTACAAGAAGATAGGTTCAGGCAGCAAAGCCACTTAGTAGGGTTTAGGAATAGATGAGTTTAGGTTAACTTGATTTGATTAAGGACTCACATGATAAAATGTCAACGTTTCATTTTTGTTTCAATCAGAGCCAACGTTTTTTTTCCACTGTTTTTGATCAGCATAAAATATAAATTATTGGATTGGGTGGAAATACACGCTTCACATCACTTCATCAGTCCAGTCTCTATCTTCTAGCTAATTTTTCTATTATGATGAAAGCACTTCTTATTAACTTCTTATTAGTCAAATTGCTCACAGCCTACTACTCATTTTTGAATAATAATATGCGACTGGCTATTCCTGAACATGACATCATTCTATTGGGAGCAGTCCATCTGGCGGTAAACTCATGACTTCAGTAAAAAACAATTTTTAACAATCTCATTGAAGTTTCTTCTGAACAAATGCAGTATACCTTGTCAGTTTTGTTATACAAATGTTCCAAATATTATTAGTCTTACAAATTCAGCAGTACAAATTATTGAGGAATTGCAAAAAAACAATATGTTGTAAAATGTAGTATTCTCTTGTCTTCTAGTTTTATTATTTGTGAGGCATTACACGCACAAGTAGGAGATTCTATTACTCAAATGAATCCAATTAACAGTAATACACTTTTGAAATAAATTACAGTGGATGCACTGTAAAGCAACACTGGGATTATGTTGTCTCTGTAAAATAAAAGTACAATACTGGCAACTGTGAAATTCTTTACAGTAAATGCTAGAATAAATGTTAAAGTCTCAAGTTTCCAATATGTTATTATTATTATTATATTCCTTTATTGATCCCCATGGGGGAAATTCGAGTGTTGCAGCAGCTCAACTACACAGACACAGACAATAAATACACATACTATACAACAATTTCTGTATTCCTGTGCAAAGAGATTTATTTTCAGCAAATTAAGTCAATATAGTGTTTCAAAATGGAAGGAGACTTTGTAGCCTCAGGCTTGTTGCTTGAGGGTGATAAGGTGAATGTGTTTAATGCCTAAGGCCAGAGGTCCACCAGCCCCCGTATATGCATCAGGGGACATACTGTATCATGTTTTATCACTCTAGCTGCAGTCTTCAGGTGTGCAAAGATGAGTCAATGTAGCACACCAAGAACATTGCCAAAAATATAAAGCATTTCTGACAGTGATTTGAATTTACCAGACAAGGTCAGGAGCAAGCGAGGAAAATGGGGTCGGGCCTATCGCATCTCACGCGGCAGGGGATGACCAAGGGCAAGTCCAATCATCCAATGAAGTCTTGATTTGGCAATCTGAAGGCAATTGCTGTCCAGTGTGTAGAATGATGATTTTTGGCAAACAAATCCAACACTTTACATTCCAGACATTCTTTGTTGCAATGCTGAGTGCGTTTGCTGTGATAAAGTGCTGCAGTCAGCAACTACAGACATCTGAGAAACAAGGAGGTTGCTCCTTGACTCAGGATTTAGACAGGTTTCGAGCAATTTTACACATTTCATGTATTATTAATGTTTCTGTTCGAGAGAAACTTTTGGGGCCGTTTTGTTAACTGTTTCTGAATGTATGGTGTTTATGTTGAATTCCAAAAAGCTAGTTCACAACAATCCCTGGAGCTGGCTCAGACACATAAAAGATCCAGTTGGGTAGCCTTGACCTGAGTGCATGAGGCCAATTTTCTGCATCGACGCCCGATTTGTTTAATTCCACCTTTACAGCTCTTTGTGTTCATACTGGCGCTCTCGCAAACTATTCTTTTTTAAACTTTCCTATTTATAGATTTACCCCTGATATCACACTAAAAGGAAAGGCTTTTGTATAAGAGGTACGCACAACAAATCAATGTGGTAGTGGTGATGTGTCATTGGGTCGTTCTTCAATCAGAGGATCAGTGGTTGAATCCCCAACTCCATTGAGATGTGTCCTTGGGCAAGACATTTAACCCCAAATTGCTCCCTTAGGATGTACCTTGCATCAGTGTATGAATGGGTGAATGGCATGTGGTATATCGCTTTGAGTGATTGTAAGAGTAGAAAAAACATATACAAGTACAAAAGTATATGAGTACAAGTCCAGAAAAATCTCATTGGCTTTTTGTCAAGGGGAACCAGGCAATGCTACCTTCCAGGGTGGCCTACAAAATATCCCTGCAGCACTCTATATAGTGTTGTAACAGATCATATTTGATCTGTGATCCATATGGATGGATAATACCCCCAACATTTTTTTGGGGGGGGTATAAATTTAATGCAAAAATCGACTTCAGGGGGTTAAAATGATTTTGGAACCTTGTATACTAGCTTTTAATATAACAAAGCAACAACAAAAACATTGGTAATTGGTATCAGAAAGCGAAAACAATGTGATCAGAGCATCTCTAAAATCTCTAAAAGGTCATTTTTTTTCCTACTGACTTGATTCTTGACTCCAAAAACATGATGAGCCAAACCCGTGAGTTCTGTGAGCCGTTGCACCCCTAACTCCATAGTGTAGGTCTTTGCAACCACCTAAAACTCTCATCATGGAGCTTATCAAACATTCATGCTCCATTTTTCCAGGCCGAGGTCCCCCCGGCACAAAAAGTCTAGACAACACACTTCATCTGGAGCTTTGTGATTAATTATTACATAGATTTTTACGGATGCTCTGCAGTGCTTCTGCCATATCACATTGTACAATAATGGGCATTTAACCTGAGATATTACATCTTTTCTAAATTGCATTGTTTCTTTATTTTTCAAATGTTTTCCTTTTGATGCAATGCCTTTGCTTTATGTTTTGATTTGCACAGCCACACAATCCTGACACCTCATCTATAGAACAGCTCTATCTATCCAATCAACCTCGGATACCGGTCTCTGTCAAGGAAGTCGACACTCTATTTTCCTCAAGAGGAAGGAGAGTGTTATTTGCCCTCTATCAGTGATTGTCCTTGAACCAAAACATCCTACCAGATTTTGCCCAAACAAATACAGACATGGCCAAAAAGATGTTTTGGGCTCTCTTTTGAAGAGTTACAGGATGTGTATTTCAGAAAGGCCCTAACATTTCACATCTGGATGAATGAAGGACAGAAAGCGATCAAAACAGTAAGTATTTTTCAATGTGTACCAAAATTTGGAAACGCTATCACATTTCTTTTCGTGTTTGTACACCTTTTTGGGGATTCAACAATTTATTCCTGACCAACAAGAAAGAAGATAAACAAACAGGCAGCCAGAGATAGATAAATGGATAAGACAGACTCACTGTTGGCCTATTATTAACTTTCATAATTTCCTGGCAAATGAGCTAATATCTCCTCAATCATCAGATGAGTCTATTAAAGGCCCTTCCATCAGTGGATGTTCACATGAAGGGGGACAAATTACTTGAAAGAATTGTGAAGATAAAAGTCAACGAGCTTGAAGGACCACCTAAAGATAATGATTTGTGTCAAGGGGAACATATTGTTTCACTGCAGACTTGGAAATGACTTCACTCATCAGGTAGGCGGACACAAAAAACGATAAAAGAACAAAAGTGCTTTACAGCGGCGCTCACAACTCTTACCTGTAAAGAATCTCGTTAATGTATTACTAATGGACGCCTCCCGCACTCTGCTATCTCAGCCTTAGACCCAACTCTTAATAAAAATTCACCAGTTAATATTCATGACAGCATGAGCAAACATGAGGTCTTGATTACTCCAACATGAGCATGACCTCTATCAATATGTAAATCATTTAAATGAAGGGATTTGCCAATGGAGCGGTTTCAGGATGTGCAATGTTCTGTCTCCTAGGTAGGGTGAGATCCTGTTTGGCAAAGCCTGAAGTCCCCTCTGTCTCCCTCACTACAACGAGCCCTCTCAGCCAGAGTGCCTTGCATTATTTACATCTTTTATGATTAGTTAAGCCTCACATGGAGCCGCCATCTGCTGGAGAGTGGCATGTAGAATTGGAGTGCCATTAGGCCTATTTATTTTTACTGAAGGAGAGAGGAAAAATAAGGATGGAGAACTACTATAAGGTCCACAGCCATGAGTATCCCAAAGTCATAAAATGTGGTATTTATGGCTCATTAAGTGTTTCAAAATTAACCCCAAACTAGAATAAACTGCACAGATGGCACTCGACATCCAGGGCCCCATCCACATCTATACAGCTCTGCAATACCTACCTGGCACTGGCCATATAGATTCAGAACATATACATATAAAGCACAATATGTTGAGTTTAAGTGGCCATGTGTTTACAGCAATCTGGTGTTTGCAAGTTCAAGCTTCACAACTGTAATTCATGTATACTTTACTTGTTTGGCTTTACATTATTGAATGCAGGGTAGTGGGTATTTTTATTCGTAAAACTCTAGACAGCGTCGGTTTCGATTCAATGAATTAATTAGTAGAGTCTTAAATAGTTTAATCAATCACAGTGAAAACTAAGTCTACATACCTGTTTATTAGAATTATTACATTATTACTGTGTGGTAATGTAGTTTAAAAGCAGACTGAACTGAAAGGTTGACATTTTATTCTTCAGGCAAGAAGGAAACTTGTATTGAAAGCCATCTTTTAGCCAGACATGCAAGTTTATAACTAAAGCTCACATGGTGGCGATGAATCTTACTGTATTTCTATTTGTAGAAATGAGTCTGTAATGTTCCAAAATACTTGCCAGTGTGTTTGCACTGCGGCAACAGCCAGACTTACCTCTGCCACTGACATTTTCTGACATAAATAGTAGCAGAACAACAGGGTGACTTTGGCTATAAAAAGTTCCTTGCCTAGGGGCTTCACTTCCACTTTATCAGATTTTAGGAGAGCATCGTAGAGTGAAAACAAGCCAAAACACACAAGGGACATGCATCCTTTACATTTTGTAAAATGTTTTCAGATTCATATGGGCAGGAGACCACGGCTGAAGAAAAGGGACAGAGATAGTGCTGCAACCCAGCTAGTGTTGACGTTGCTCGGGTAGAGCAGCCTGTCTGACTTGGCAAGTGGCCTGCCTGGCTGCTTTGGCGCCTAGCCTAGCTGACAGGAGCTGATAGGTAGCACACTGGTGGCTTTTGTGTCCGGTTGACCACCAGTTCAAACTGAAAGCAAATGATTTATATGCTTTGGTTAGATTTTTGACTGTTTGTTGTATTATGTTGCCCACACTTGCACAGAGTCTATGTGTGACAATGAGGGACTTATATTTTTTTTACTGTGTATTTATCGAAGTGCAACTTTACCACCAGGTCTATGCCAAAGTCCACCCACTGCAAAAAAAAATGTAATTGCTTAAAAAGTGGGCAAGGGGCCGAGAGAAGAAACCACTCCCCATTGGACAACGAAAGCCTTAATGCTGAAATACTACTTGGCTAGGAGGTGAAAAGACACCATAATGGAGACCGACCATCGCCGCTGTAGTAACTCAAACTCAGCCGGCACAAACGCTAGCGTTTTTCTCCTTGAGAAGTAGTCTCTAGTCAACTGTTAATCATTTTCTGTAACCTGTGTAGCATGAAAGCATAGCGGGATAAGCAAGCTAAGGTTAGCTAGCTGCTAAATGAGTACAATTTAACAACTTAATGCTTTATCCACACCCTCTTGGCACAGATTATCGTCATTATTGATTCTGATTCACAGATTTTGCAATGTGTTGTTGACATAATTCCCAGTCCACAGAATGAGAAGGCTTGTGCTGTTCAGTGATTGTAATGCCACATTGTGGTTAGAGAAAAAGTAAAAAACCATAGACACTGAGGGGCGACTCCATCTCAGAATTGGCCGAAGATGATGAGTGTAATTATGCAGTACCTCTTTAATTGGCAGTTATTTCCTCCTTATTATCAATGTTAGCTGACAATGGGCCGCGTTAGCGTCTTGTCTTGGCTCATTGCTTCAGTTTAATGACCTGCAACTTTTCGGTTGTTGTTGTTCACTCTCATGGCTCTCATCCACCGTGTCTCCAGCTGCAGCAGGCCGATGTTTTCATCTAATAAGCTCTAATAAACCCACTGTACTACAGGCAGATAGCCAGAGTTAGCAACTAGCGGGTGAAAATCGGGGAGCATTTAGCAGCTTAATAGCCAGATTTTTCCCTCAGGAGTTGGCGGAAACCAAATTAATAATAATGTCGCTGTGTGCTGGACGTGTAAAGAGGCATCTGTTTTGTTTGCCATCACAACTTTATGGAGGTGATAATTTGTCTGATATAATATTTATATTTATACAATAACATTTTTCTGCTATATCTTTGGTAAATGATTGGTCCCAATCTGACTGTCTGATATTGAATTCGAGGCAGATTGTGGATTGAGTGAGTGGAGAATCATAGCACTACGATTTATTGTTCACAGTAAAAATCTAGGGAGAGCAGAGTCACGGAGGGGCAGGTCATCACCTCTCGCCATCCATCTTATGTTTTCAAAGAGCAGCCTCGATCGTTCGATGGTTTGTGTGTTTGAGTAAAAAAAAAAAAAGATATCCAAACAAACAGGTGAACTTTATCCATTAATGGCTCTTACAAAATGTTGCATCAGCCAGTGTATTGAGCATCTTTCCATAGTTTTCTAAACCGCACGCTGTAAAAAGGGCCTAGAGTCAAAGGTCACTGCTGATTTTAGGTTCGACACCGAGGCCTCTGGGTCCAAACATGTTAACCAAACATCTGCAGCACTTCAGGAGGTGGACAAAAGCAGCGACAGACGGGAAAACCATCCGACCGTTCCCTTTGTATTTTGTTCTTGGTTACCGTCAGTTTGCAACATGCTTGACTGAAAGCAGTTGTCAGCACATTGTGATGGCAGCGTGCCACCTGTAAGTGAATCAGACCCGATTGTTCCAGCACTTTGTCTTCTCATTGCAGGAGGTGGAGCTCCTCCTGTCAGACACAGGTGCACTAACAGAATGATGTAATCAGCTGTAGACGATACGCTTCACTCGCCCACCGAGGTAGATGACCCCAATAATACATTTGTTCGTTCCTTGTGTTTTGACAAGGGGGGAGTAATACAGCCAAAACGAAAGAGTTGACAGAAACCTAGAGGAGACAGATTGCACTTCCACACAATCTTGAAGAGGGATGTGTTCGGTTGTCAAGCGTTGTTCTTCATTCACAGCAGCTAAAAGTGAAAACAGTGGGATACATGTGACTGTATTTTAGAGTGAGCCACATCCACGGACTGCAGTATAACATCTCAAAGTCGCACACAAGAGCCCATATTTCAATGTCTTGGAAATGTAATTATTTCTCACCCAAGCCAAAAATTATCTCTTTTATGCAACTTCAATTCATCTGCCCATCAAAGTCTTTACATATTGCATGTTTTCTTTTTCTCAACATCCCGAGCTATTTGAAAATGAAGAAACGTTTGATGTGAATGATTGCTTTAAAGATGTATGATCAATCACAAAATGGGAATAAATTAGGCTCAAGTTGGAAAATCTAGTCCAGAAGTAAATTCTGAAGGTGTCAAACAGGATTTTGATGTAGGATACATAAACGGTGGGCTTTCAACACCACCAAAATTCATAAATAACGCAAAAATATTTATAGCTCAACAACAATATGTGAAAAAAAAGGTGTGGAGCAAAAGAAAAAAACAAACACTTTCATTTCCCATCACCCCTGTTTATTGGTAAGACTTTGTGGTCGATGAGCCAAGCCATTAAAAGTCAAACATCCGCTCAACCTCTCAAGACGAAGACCGATCCTTCCAGAAAGCATCAGGGTTGAAATGTGACGCGGCCTCAACACTGCTCCTTTGGGTGTCATCGGGGAGCTGCACGCATTGATTAGTAATTGTCCTTCTTCCTTCCCTGAGAGGCTGTTTGTCCCACAGGGAGGCAGCTATTTCACCACAGCTGGCCACAGGGACCATTCAAGGGCAATCAGAGCAAAGAGACTCAGGGTAACCGCTTAGTTGGGAGTGCATCGGCCTGGGTTGGTAACAACGAGTAAAAAACAAGAAAGGCTGGAGACGGAGCTCGATCGAGGTGAGTTCACTGTGGCGCTGCATTGAAGGGCTTTCTAAAAGCACTCTGGTAAGTGACAAGGTTTTGGTTGCTTCTAGCCAGGGATGTGAAGTGTGCAGCAATAGTGGCTCAAGCCTCTGACCCTCCATCCTCTTTGGTTATAGCGACTTTTTCAACAAATACTAACGAGTCAGTGTATCCAAAGCGATTATTCTTCCGTACAACAGATCGCATAAACTATTAAAATATCAATGAGCCACACTGTTGGGCACTGTATATTCTGAGTCGATCCCACCGTCCTTGCGGAATAAATATTGATAGTGCATTAAATCTGCAGTTTAAAATAAGCCTCCACAAACGCACCATTCGCTTCTTCTTGAGCTGTGTTTGCTAAAAACTACAGTGACCAGCTGTTTTCAAGTATTGATTTAGCATTGTATATATGGGACTCATTTTAGAAGACTTATGTCTCGAATGTTTTTATTTTTATTTTACTTTAGATGCACTTCACACTTTATTCCTCAACACTTTTTCTTTCCATCTTTGTGCACAAATGACCATGATGAAAGTTTTTTTTTGCTGAGTCTTCAGCAGTTATGGAAGGCTCTAAAATTGTTGTCATTGTTCCCAACAATCAGTTATTTTTTTTTACTTTATTAGTGTTTTTATAATCTCTATACAAATGATTCATGCCTGTACTAAGTTATTCTTTACTGATTTGTATGCCATGCATGTCAATGTGTTTAGGATCTATAAATCATACTGATAGAGTGTGCCAACTTAAGGATACAGCAGAAGACAGTAATTCCCCTGCTTGCTTTTACGCTGTCATCCTGCATTTATACAGCTCTGCACTGCTGCAGGGAATTCTTTCTGGAATGTTATACAGTAGTACCGCACTATTATACCGTGACATAAAACTCACCCAACTACTTTCTGATCGCTCCTCGCAAGGGATAAAGAGAGCAGTACACGATTCTCTGAGATAACTCATTTAGGGATGGAGCAAAAGTACAGAGCGTGTAGTCAAATAAGTACAGAGCGTGTAGTCAAATATTCGTATTCATACTATTTTCTGTTCCATGAAATAAGGACAGAAGTCCTTGGTAAATCTAGGATTGTCAGGATTGAAACAACAAGGCCACGTTTTACAATGAGCCATATCTCTATCAATCCAGCTTTAAAGTGATTTGGTTTTGGTGCACATTTCTTTTTTCTTTTCCACCTTCCTCCTGTTGTGAAATATTGCAGCATTAGCAGCATTTTAAAACTGACAAATTGTGAATTCTTCAGCCTGTATTTTGAAGGCTGTATTTCATTACTGGTGATCATTCATGAGTCCCACACAACTCAAAGTTGAATGAATAAATATCTATCATTTCCTCCTTACTAATCATTGCGTAGGATTTACATGAAACCCAACTCAAGAAAAAAAAACTACACAACAAAGAGTTGAAGCTATTTAATGCATTTTCTTGCAAAGTACCTCAGCCAGCAAGAAGAAACAGAAATATTAGAAGCCTTTTGCAACAAGAAACCATTATTAATCTATGGAAAACATAACATTAAATTATGGCAATATTTGCTTTCATGAAGTAAAGTAATTTTCTAGGTGGATAGCAGAAAATATTATCAATTCATAGTATAATGGTCTGTCTCCGTGTATGCTTTATACATCCATCCATTCATCCACCAATAATCTGAAGGTGATCTGCTGCTCTCCCTGTATGAGGGCAATGAGTTTAAAAATCCCCACACAATGAGTCAAGTATAGAATTATCATTAAAAAGGCAGGGTCAGGACCAGGTTCAGTTGAGTTGAATGGTAATGTGATATGATATTTCCCACACATCCACTTACTTTCACCCCTGACTTTAATGTCATCCACATCTCATTTTGTTATTTGTATTTTTTTGTATATAACTCAGTTAATTTAAGTGCATGTTTGGTGTCTCCCCCTGTAATTGCCATGGCCTTTCCAACCAGTCATGACAGCCACATTGTCTCATTATCATGCACTGTTTTTGGACCACACTGCGGAAAGCTAATTTTTGCTGCAGAGAGAGGATCTCAGAAGTCGTGTCGTGACTCAGACTAAAACAACGTTGAAAAACTGCTGCAACGCTGTAGAGTTGTGGGAAACCAGCCGCGCTTGAGCAGTATATTGATCATCTCTCTGCAAAGTGTTGACACACTATGTAACTCCACAGAGCAGGTTCACCTGCTCTGCACCAAACCAAATCATCGGAGACTCTTCATGTTTACTGCCCCTCGGCAACATAACAATGAGACAAAAACAACAGCTACGTTTTGAGAAAAAAAAAGATGGCGGATGTTTGGAAATACCGTGAGAATATTTTAAATGAAGTACAATGGCTTGATTTCCCTTCACTCGTAGCCTGAAAAACTGACATATCTAGCCCTTTAGATTTTCTTCTCTGTGCAGTTGCAGATGAAAGCGGGGCAGGAATCACGCAGCTTCAACATTCTCACTTGCAAATTCAGGGATGACAGGGTTTCTCTGCCAGCTTCAATTATGAATGACAGCCTTTTATCTCCTGCCTGCTAATTAGGCGAGATGATGCTATATGCTCACACCACGCTCGCTTCCCTGTTTTTGTTCTCTAAGATACCTGAATCCAGACTATTCCAGTGAAACCGATAAGTGGGGAGAGAAATGGGTCAGGAAGTATTATCTTGGAGTTCAAAAGAGTGAAGTTTAAAGTCATACAGGGGAAGATCCACATGAAGGAAAACTATTTGACTGTATTTCACCCTCAGTGTGAATCAAAGATGGAGTAAAATATTTTAACTGCAGCTCCTATGGAAAATTGAAAGCTGCTGGAACATCTAAGGGTGGGCTGATAGAAGCGTTTTAATAATGTGGCTTTATGTTGAATATATTAATACGGACCAATGCCCAAGTACCCTTGATCCTTCCCTCGCCATCTTTTTTTGTGGACGCTTAACTGCAGGGGACATCCTTGTTCGACTTCACGTGGGCTGATATCGAAATGGTAACAAGTCATTTTTCAGAGTTATACGGGAGCGTAGCATTTAAATACATGTCAAAGGGACTTCTCAGAAGGATTAGGTCACAGTTGAGATAGGGAAAGGATCTGGGGTCAATCCGACTGGATCCAATTAGCTGCCTCTGACGGTCCGCCATGACAAGCCTAACGCTGAGGCGACATCTCATTCTCTGAGCCGGGGTCTCACTTGCGGAGGGATGGAGGGATAGCGGACTCGGGGAATAATAGAAGAACAAACAAGTCACGACTCCAGGAGCACACCCACAAGATACTCATTAGAAGAGAATCTGTGCCTTTCCCCCCCCCCCCCTCCTCGGCTTCCCATCCCCTCCTCTGAGAGTGTGCTCTTCAGATTGGATGAGATGAGAGGAATATTCTTTTTTCTTTTTTTTTTTTTCCAGGCTCCTGGACCCTGACAGCATTTATTTTCCCCACTTTGCAGAATATACAGTGAGCAGTATTGACAGCACTTTTGATAGCATTCAATTAAAGTTTTTTTGAAATCTGCCTGAGGTGACAGCATTTCCTGTTTCAAAGGAGAGCTATAAGAGTTTTTTTTTTTTTTTCGTTCTGTAGATGAGTCACTTCCATGGTGTTTTGTGCTTTCCTTTTTTCCTTAAGTGAAGTCAATTATTCATTCTTAAACTTTAAAAAGTGTCTATTTGATGTGGGTCATTAAAAAGGAAAACAGTCTGAATGTTTAATGAGTGGTGTCAGTGTTGGAAAAGAGCTGTGCAGATTACAAAACTCAGTGAGTAAGACACTGGATTCTAAAGGAGCTAACAACCGCATGAGAGAAGTTCGGGTTATTTTATGACATGCAGACTTTGTAGAACAGATCATCCTACACTTATACATATTAAGCAGTTGCTTAATGAAGTGTTGTTTGCCCAAAACTGCACATAGTAATCCGTGGCCCCCCTTAAGATCTAAATAGTTCATTTCCAATTCGTGAATCTACACCATAGAGAAAAGGAAGGTGATCAAAATGCAATCTTTTCAATATGGCATGTTCATTATTAACCATTTCCAACAGATCCAAGTAATTACTCACACAGAACACGGCTCTTTGGGACTAAACTCTTTTTAGTCGTCAAGACAGTAAACAAGTGGTGGAAATGGGGCTGATGGGATCAGTGGTCCTTTGAAGTGTTCTCTCCTTGTTTAAAAGAAGCACAGTGGCCTGTCTATTCCCCTTCACGGCCGTAGAAAGAAGCAGCGGCTTAGGCAGGAAGCTCTGTGGCCTTGGCTTCCCATTTCAGGGACCCCGGACAGCAGCCTTGAAGCAGGAAGCACTGGGCGATGGACTAATCGTATTCAGGCCCCTGAACAAGCGCCTTCTAGGCCGACCCCCGCACAGCTGTGTGGGCCTCCGAACCATCCCCAGCTGGGCTGAACAGGCCATCCAGCTAAGGTTATACAAAGGGCAGGACAGGATCAGCAAATACTGGTGTTTGGATTCAAGATATTAGGAAGGGAAGAGCTCGTCCTCCATCATCAACGACAACAACCATCAAAATCTCAATAAATAACTTTGTGTAATGAATACAAAGCTGTCAGATAGCAGCTGGTCCTAACATCCAGCATACAGTCAATCATGTGTACACTTCTTTGTGCCTACGTTAGTAATTTGTGGGCAAGGCCATGCAAAAAACATGACGGAATCACATTCACTTCGCAATACCTCATATGCCACACATAACATCCTATATATGAAAGGTCATGCACTTTCTTTGCTGATATGGATTTTCCATTCAAAGGGACCGCCATGGGCAGACTGTCTTAAAGCTGAGGCACATCATTAATGCTTGTAATTAGTGTTCAAAGGGGCTATTTGCTTGTGCAGTGCTCTTCTTGAGTGCTAATTATGTGACACGGCTTGATTTGAAGAAAGTTCTTTGCAAATAAGACTAAAACATTATGCTTTTAGGTTAAGCAACTGATGCCAAGAACTGCTCAGGTGCCCTCGCAAAGCAATGCAGTCAAGCTGAACCTTGGTGTGAGAGCATTGAAAGAATACACATTTGAAGAAATGACAGATACATTGTGAAATAATGGTCTCTGTATGTCTGGGATAGCTGTCTTTATTATGTTCAGACACCTCGGTTTGAATTCAGTTCTTTTTACAAGGTCTTCAACTTCACCAAAACAAATAGTCCCAGATGAAAACTACTGGGCATAAGAACTTAGATAAAAATGTAACTTAGAAAAACAAAGCTGCCAATATCTTTTTTTTCTTCTTCTAACAAATAAAAAACATACTGGGTTGTGCAATGTAACGCAGGGATCCTTTTTTTGATAACTTTTAAGATTATTTAGCCAACCTTATTATGGATTTCCAGAAGACATTAAGCATATTCAGAATTCAACCTTTAATCACATTGTAAAACTTATTAGCCTACAGCGAAAACAAACTTCCTTACATGTCTGCGTCATATCGTGACATTTACTTGGAGCCACTCACAATTAGCATCAAAGCCTGTGGATTTAAAACCGCTCACTAATCATTTGCCATCCACCACATAACCCATTCGTCTCTAGATGCTGTGTTTATACTCCTAATTTGTTTTCCACATTGCCTTGTGATGGGAAATGCAAGTAGTCCTTCGCTCAGCCCCACCCCCGCTGCTTCTCTGTCAAGCAGTCAGAGCTACCATGGAGCCCACGCTGTCACTAACTGCACTCCCTGAATAGATGTAATCGGATTTTTGTAGAAAAATAAATCTATTTCATAGAAGTAGACATAATGTTTCAACATTATGATTCAGCAGTGATTACGGGTACACTTGTTGATGATGTACTCACATACTTTGGTAACATAAGGTCCAAAGTTTTTTTTATGTAGAAACGTACCCACAAAAGTGGTGTGGGTTAAAAATTGGTGTGTTTTGTGCTTCATGTTAGTATTAAATCAAGACCATAATCTTTTGATAACCTTACCCAATTATGTCCTTCAAAACATATTTTCTTTATCCAAGTGGTATGAGAATAATTTCTAGGAGACAGAGTTGCACTGCAAGGCCACGGTGATAATACTACACTAAACTGAAATTTGGATACCTTAAAAACAAGTCACATTTCATCAAGGGATTTATAGGTTTAGCTTTATAAGTTTATTGCTGATAAGTTATAAGGTAACTTTTGGTTTGTCTGGTTCTAAAAACTCTATCTTGGGGTTTTATACTGTTTTTTTAAAAAAGTTTGCCCATTCATAAGGGAATTGATCGGGTAGTTGCGTATAATGAACTGCTTGACCAGTTACATTATCGAAAAGAGCTTCAGTCCACCTGGACCAAAATCCATTTAATTATTTACTAATTATAAGTGCAGACTTGAGGATTTTTGTGAGACACATTGCCCTTTATTAATGTCTCGCCAATATTTGTAACTGCATATTGGATGGTGTATAAAATTTAATTATGTATGACATTTGTACATATTGACTACAATAAGACTGCTCTGAGTGTTTACATTGTCACTGTGGGCAAAAATAACTAAATTAGCACAGACCCATGATTTTGATAACAATACATTTACACACATGGCACGGGATATGAAACTACAGAGGAATATTTACTTGAAACCAATTCAGTTACCATAATTACACCTTTAATGAGATGACTCCAGAGTAACAGACAGAGGCAGGGATGCTTACATAAAAGGAATGAGGGGAAAACACTGAGAATCGAAAGTGAGTTGTAACCTGCCTACTGGAGCTCCCACTGACAGCCAAGCTTCTCCCCATAACAACACTGGGGCTTGTTATGCTAATTGCGGTGGATATATATGAGTAAGAAACCGAGAGCTGCAGTCAAAGCTGGAGTTTGTCTGAGTAAAGTAGATTTAAATCGTCATTATACTCCTTTTCATGTTCATTGCATTACAATACTATTTATATATATGAAAAGAAAACTGATATTTTCAGTTCATTTTCAGATAACGCTTATTGCCGGATCTGGGCATCGGACCAATTTATGGCTTCATAGGTCTGAAAACACTAACTTTAATTCATGGTGGTGGCAGTGGAGGGAATGGGGGGGGTGGGGTCATTGCTGATGGACATCATTTTCTGTGTCCACGCCAAGGATTGCAGAGCCTTCAGTGGAGGAGGAGATTGGAACAGTGTTCTCATCATCCCTGAGCCACTGGGTCAGGGTTTAAACACTAATCCTGAAGGATGAGCGAGGTAGAAACATTCACCACAGCATGCTCCAAAGATTGCAACCCTTCTGTCTGATAGCATACTCACAAACAAAAGTACCCGTGGTAGGGAAAAGGGCAACTGCAGCTGTCAGGCACTTTCACTCCGTTTATCCAACAGCTATGACAAATAATGTGACAGAGGTGGTAGGTGAGCGTTGGTTAAAGCTTGCAGAGTCGGGGATCAGCTCGGTCTGACATTAAGTCGCGAACCAAAACAGATTTCCTCCACAATGCTCCATTACAGCAATCAATAACACACTTGTAGGCTAACCATGGGCGTTTGCTTGACATTCACTGAGCAGTGGTACTCTGCGACACTTAGGAATAAAAACCAACAGGTGTAGTTGTCAATAGGAATTGAAAGGCACAACAAAGGGCCCAGCTCTGCCTGCCTGGAGGCATCACTGCCAGTTTAATTATCGTTTTGCCGTCACAGAGATAATTCATAGAAATTACAGCGCTGTTGTGAAACGTTCATATGCTTGCCAGCTTGTGTTAGTGGGCAGTACAAACAGGTACGGTGCTGCTTTGATTAGAAAAGGTGCACCCTGTTGTTTACTGAACCCCCCCTTCTGTATCGGAGCTGCCATTATAACTTGAGTTGCACTAAATGGTTCAATTACGGAACAACTGCTGTCTTTGTGTTTAATTGCCATGGAATCAATTATGATCTATTTTTTTTCCACACAAAGAAAGAGATCCTTGATAAGAAATGTGGCCAATCTCGGATTCAGTTACTGGAGTATTGAGCAAACAATCACCATAAAACCTCAACACATGGATGAACCTTGGAAGAAAATTTCGACCTGGGAGAAAATCTTACCAAGGCAATTATAAAGGCAAAACACGAAGCATAACAAACTCAATATCTATGGTTGTTGTGAAGGGTTTGGTATCGTTAAAAAGAAGTTAAGCTTCCAGAACAAATACCAATACCCTTAAAGTGATATTGGTACCAATTTGGTACTTAATTCGACACCCATCTTGTGAATAGAAGCTGTGTGTATGTCCCACTGGCTAGCTAATCTCTGCCACATTGCACAGCTAGCATACGGCGATTACTGCTGATATAGTCGACCAACGGTGGCAGGGCCGCATTGTTGCAGAAGCGTAAAGCCCCCCCCCTCCGGCTCCCACCAGGGAAAACTGTTAGCTCTGTTGGCACTGTTGCCGTCGTTAGCGCTGCTGGCGCTGTTAGCACCGCTAGCACCGTTAGATGTTAGCCGCTGGCTCATACATCTCCGTGTGTTGAGAGGTTCGGAGCCGTGTGCAGGAAGGCAATTCCTTCTGTATGAGTTGTAGCTGCTGTGGTAGTGGGCCAGCTATATATCACATTAAATCAAATAACGCTTTTGGAACGCAACGGTAGAAATACGAGTGCATTACGGTCATGGGTGGATATTAAGCTGATTTTGACCACGTGGACGCAAACGAGATTTCAAAACGAGACCTCTCTGAGCAAATCTTGGCTAGACAACAAGATCAAGCAAAAATGTAAAGAAAAGCGCTGTATTTCTCTGTATGCTCCTTTCTGTAATGTTGTAAGACACTTCAAATAACAATCTGAGCCTGTCAGTTGCAAAACAAAGCACTTTTAGTGGACGTACATTGACGGTGAGGAATTGCCCTCAGAGTTTAGCGGCTCCTGCGTTTCTACTGGACCAATTTCAAAAAAGTGTTATCCTCATTAATCACCTGGATCTTTTCACTTCCTTCTTTATTGCTGTTTACAGGAAAATATCATAACAGAGCTTCCAGCACAACATCGGTGATGCATTGTGAGAGACATTCCCAGCCCTGACGCACCTTGAAACCTGTGAGAAAGGCGTCACCACCTGGCACTCTGCTTCCTGTCCATGGAGGACCAATTACTTGGTATATTTGCCCCAAAGTCTCATCATTAAACACATAGAATGTTGGAATAACATTGGTGATGGAGAAAATATGGGTCACCCTATTGATGGCCTCACAGCTGCATCAACCTGTAGGCCAACTGCTTGTGCAACAGTGTTGTTTGTAAATGCAAATACTCCCTAGGATGGGAACATTTTAGTAAATAGTTAAAGATAAAAACAGTTTAAAAGTATAAGGCTAAAGACATTCCAGTATTGTGAACAAAATCCCATGAAGAAAATGAAACCAATCTGCATTAGTCTGTTTCAATACATGTGGAAAATAGTAATTTAGGAACCTCACAAATATATAAGGATTAAAAATCCTTCCATTTATTTCAACTTAAACAATGAAAAATTTTAAAATACCTAGGGCTTCACTATTTTTATAGTCCACAAATTCTGGCTCATTTCAAGAATCCCCCACATGGGCAGATGGCAAACAAACTCTAATTCCTATCAAGTTAAGGCAGGTGTGCATTTGCTCAAGTTAAAATGCCAGGGCCATCCTCTGGAGTAGGAGCTGTCTGGCCCTTGGCAACCTCACAGTCTTGAAGGTCAGCTTCTCAAAGGCAACTGATACCCCTGACTATAGCTCTTTCAGCTCCCCATCCATTTTGGCAAATGGCAAGACTAGGCTGATCAATCAAGTTCCTTCAAAAGGCCAAATAGAAGAAAAAAAAGGCCAAACCGTAGACCTGATCCTCTGTATCGACTGCTTGGATTATAGAGGATCACCCCCCTGGCTCTCTGCATGATTTGGCCATAACTCCAATACTATCTATGTGATGATAACTTCTAAATTCAGAAATCAAACTGTGTGCATCTGTTCTCTCTCCTCTACCAGTCTGTAAAATGATTGATTTGTTTGAATGAAAAAATGCATCTGTTTTGCATTATTTTTGCATCAGGAAATATTTTTGGGAAAGTTGAAAGTTGTAGTTGTTAAACGAAATCAATGTTTTCCAACATCAAACACCATTTATATTCCAGGAATTTCCTCCGGCAGACGGAGCCAAAGCAGGAGTAGTTAAACATGCATTAAATAATGGATGATCTGTAACAGCTACATTTTTCAAATCAAATAGCGTACATCTGTCTGCTAATCTATTCATCCATTTCACCCTGAGGAGGAACAAAGATGTTGATCTAGTCAACAGATATCATGAAATCAATCTTTCAGTATAACAACACTATCATTCTTAACAGCAATGAGCTCCTGATTGTTGTGCCAGGTGCTAACATCTGTACACTCCCAAATTGATTGGAATTCGCCCTTCGCTAAGCCCCTCCCCTGCTGCTACTCCATCAAGCTGTCAGAGCTACTGAAGCTACACAATGATTGGCCAGTCTGCTTTCGTGGGGCGGGACTTGGTGAAGCGATAATTACAACCCCCACATTTGACAAAATTTGAATCCAATATTGATCAAATTAATTTAAATCCCTCACATAACATTTTAGGTTTAGATTTAAACATTTACGAGTAACTTAAAGATCTGTTATCTCATTCCATTCGTTAAGAAGACAGACACACTGCCATCTTCGTTGGTAGTCTAATGATGACAACCTGTAGCTTCACAGTTAAAATTAGATATGAAATGTCATTAAATATCAGACACATCAGTTGTAGCCCTACTTATTACTATATCTTCAGAATCCATTTACTCCAAAACTTGAAATTCTGATGCAATTTTATTAAGTGAAGCTTAAAAGAGGAGAGTCACCAATCTGTTGCTCCTGTTGAAATCACACAGTCCACTCGCTGTCACAGTGGTGTTACAGAGTAATTATTCTTCACACGAAAGGATGTTCGTCTTTGGCTGCCAGAGAAAAGTCAAATTTTACTGTAGCTGTCACATAAATGATGTAAATCAGTAACAGTTTGTATTCAACCCTGCAAAAGCAACAATCAGTGCCAGCAAGAGATGAAGAGCCATCTAAATGTTGGTTTCTACATTGCTCTTTGCGAATTAAAGTAGTAACGAGATATAAAAGGTTTGATAAGAAATTGGTTAGCATCAGAGCTTAGCAAATGTAGGTATTTTCCCGACAAGAAGCAAGATACATAATGTAACTAGAGACCATTTTGCAATGGGATCACATCAACCGTTACGCCAAATGCTACTTTCTATGCCCCTGCTTATGGCACCCATCTAAGAACTTGGCCTTCTGTTGATCTCAACTACACACCTGTGAAGTTTCATGACGCCAAGTCTGGCCAGGGGCATGAAGTGGGGGGGGACCAATGGCCACTTTGCCTTCCTTGCTCAGACAATACCCATCTTTGAATACAGTCTTCAAATACACACTTTTGTGACTGCATCCTGCATGGCTTGGACTCCATCTATGAGTGACCACATTTTTCCACAGACAGACATATTTAAACCTGGGAAAGTACTTCAAATTGCATCTCTGGTAATTAATGATACAGTGGGTTTCTCCATATTTTACCTTTATGACTCAAACATAGTGGTGAGAACTATACCAACAATGCTGTCCAAACCTAACCCAAACCTAACGAGAATGCGGATGATGCAACACACATCCCTTTCCACTGGTTGAAATACGAATGAAGTACACACAAGCCGCAAAACGTGAAGAAAATAAAGAGGAAATTTGAAGTCAGTGTGATGCTGTTTCACTGATGGATAGTTGCTGGCAGAGATGCATTCTGTATGTTTCTAAGGACTCAAGGCCATTTAGAGTTCAACCTACAGGGAGAATGTAATGTTCCATGTCATCACTTCAAGCATCTACATAACCCATACAGCCTGAAAGCTGGAATGCTTGACATAGATTACAGCAGCATTTGAACAAAGACTCGTAAACATTGGTGAGTGCTATGATGAATAATATTGTCCCATTGTCCAACCAAGTCCAGCTTCTTATTCTTAGTTGGCTCAAGTATCACTGTTCCTTAAAGGGACCGTCATCAGGAAGTACAATAGTCTGCCGTGGCTTGTCAGTTGAAAGGCATTTCATCTTAGAATGTCTATTACATTCCAGTGTTCATCATCAACAATTCATAATCCGCCGTGAGGAATTATGGGTGTGTTGAATATGAATGCGTAGAGGATTTTTGCAATAGTTACCACTGCACTTAGACATTTTAGAAATCATCAAGATCAAACGCTGTGCTAACTCTTCACAGTGTCAGTCCTGTCTGGATCTTTCAGCCGTGTCGTGTTAGAGCTTTTGTGATCAATACTGTTAAGAATTCTCCTTGAAACAAAAAGAAGAAAAAAAAACTGGTTTAGTGAATAGGTTTCACAACATTACATCATGGATCAGACTGTACACGGGGAGAAGCATCTTCTCGGTTAATCACGGCATTCATTCTGAAGGCATTTAATACAGCTGATGCATTTTCCAATTACACTTCAGTGTCAGGCAGCTGAATTGTAAATGCATAGTTAGCAGTCATCCATTTAGATTCTCGAAGGTTTAATGAAGTAATGAATCAACATAGAACTTCATTATTTCTCTGCTTGCACTGAATCTAGAACTTCCTACTGTGAGCTTTCGGCACAGGTTGAATTATTGAAGCTTGGACGGGCAATGATTGTATTCCATAACAATTTCTACAAGGGTTATATGAATATGTTCAAACAGCTAGACATGTCAAAAAAAGCCAGTACGAAAGTAACACAGGTCAAAAGTAAAGCAGTGATTTTCTCCAAGCCCATACGTGTCTGATATGACTAACTACGTCAGCAACTACAGCAAACATTTACCAGAACCGTGATCGCATGGATACGCCATAATGTAGCAGTGTTTTACCCTCAAAGCTGTTTTGGATCTCCAAAAGCAAATTCACTCAAGTGCTCATTTAAGTTTGGAATGACAAGTTGTGCTTGTTGTTTCATGAGTCAATTTCATGATCATTTAATAGATCATTTAATACTTCAACACATCCTAAAGTTTTTCAGGATAGAAGTCAGGACAAATACTGTCAGACGAAGTAACATGTTTCTTTCGCCCCTCAACAGTAACATCATATAGAATGTTTTATTATCAATAAAGTTGTATGAATTTAAATCACTGTTATTCTGTTGAATTACCTTTAGCTATTCATACTTTTGTTGTAAAATGTTTTTTTATTAGGATAAAGGGACCTAATATGTTGTCTTTTTAAAATGAAAAGTGTTACCTGCTCTACCCTCATGATCAACAGTAATTAATATGGAATGTATTGCTAGACTTATGTAGCAAGTGCACAGCAACAAATTAGAAATAGACATTTTGTTAAATTAGATTAGTTAAAGCTTTACTATGGTTAATATTATTGAGTTCCTCATCAGAAAAGCAAGTAGAGCTTGATGTACAACATATTTGTGTTCCAGTATTAGGTTGCTTGCAAAGAGCCTTGAGGATAGGCTTGCAGTCTCTTTGGGCAACTTAGGGTTTGCATGAAATATTAAGTGTTGTACCCAGACATGTACAGCACGAGAAATGCCTAAATGTGCTTCCATGCATGCATGTATTGATGGGAACATAAAAGCAACGTATATATTATGCATGATGCCAAAAAGGCAGTTGTAATCACGTGTTGGACTGTGGTTAGTTTTCACATACTGCTGCATTTCCCTAAAAAAAGCTTCTAATCGTAACATCACCCATGTTTGGAAATACACTCAATTACATTTTAAGCGCAGTGTGGACATAGTCCAACTCATTAAAGTGGCCCTATTATGCTTTTCCACTTTGTCCCTCTCCTTACGTGTGTTATATATATTTTGTACTTGTAAAAGGTCCGTAGAGTGTAAAACCTGAAGTCCACGCCTAAAAGGAGTTACCCTCCCCCTCAGAAGCTCCTGAAACGGCTCCATTGAACTATCTCCTTTACTTCTGTAACTTTATGAGGTCACAATGTTACGGAAGTGACGTAAAACTCCTTCCGGCTAGTTCGGCTCTCAAACAACAAAAGAGAGAGACGGAGCTGAAGCTACGGAGGAAGAGTTTTTTGAAATGTGAAACGTTGACCAATCACAACAGAGCGGGCTAGCTGACCAATCAGGGCAGACTTTGCTTTCTGGAGGGAGGAGCAAGCGCTACAACGGAGCGTTTCAGAGAGAGGGTGAGAAGAGGTGCTGCAGGACATCCAGGATGAGAAAAACAAGGAGGATTATGAGCATTAACGCATGTAAACATGTTGTAACTGTAACTTGAGATAAAAATATGCACCCGGAAAATAGCATAATAGGGCCTGTTTAATAATGACGTGGTAAATTCCGAAGGTACAAGCCTCTGTGCTTGATTCAAAAAACATTACCTGAGAATGAGGCAGTGTTGCAGTATAGATCCAAATTTTGGGATAACTTGGCAATTTGTGTAATGAAGAACTTCTCTTGCCACAATCCGTTGTGCTATAATGACCATGCCATTTACCTCCATCAGCTGAACAGCGCCGATCAAATGCACCGATACACTAACCCCCGTTCGCAGCTTTGAGATATTTTGGCATTTGCTAAGCTTTGGCCCTGCCTCGTCTCAGCAAATGCACAATCAATTCTACCTTCTTGTATCCTGTTTCTAATCCCCCTCCAACTACCTTCGTTCCTTGCTCGATACAGTTCGGATTCGGCACACTCACTCTGCTCGATGTTTTTTGCCCTATCAGGTGCGCCGGGGATCGAATGTCGGCACTGTCAGGCAGCTTGTCTCAGACAGTTACTCCTTCTCTGCATTCTGTCTTATTATCCTTCACCTTGTCTCACATTTGCCACCTTACCTTTAAGCTGTGCTCTGAAATTAATAGAAATCAGCTACTCAAATCCATTTCCAAGGGGATTAATCATGCATAAAAGGCCCTATTACATTATTTTATACTCATTATCAGCTGAACACAAAGGCATATACTGTAAGAGGCCTAGCCTTTTTTGTGATTAATCAAAAGCACTTGAGGGTGAAAGCTTTATATCTGATACCTTTGAACAAATGTGTTCATTTCTACACAGATTAGAGTTATTAATTTTAATGGGTGCAGTGGAATATATTTCTTATTCTCTTCTCAAGACTCTGCCACAATGTCTCTTGCATGTACTTTATTGCTTTTAGTATGTGAGTCTTCATCTGTGATAAAAGGCATCACAGTTGGGAGTCAGGATCTCTGAAATCATACTCTATAGTCTGAATAAATAAAGCATCGTCAATCATCGCCAAGCTGACACGTTGTAAAATGCCTCATTAATGGTTTAATGAATCACAATATAAAGGTGTTGCCATCTCTCCTGCCTGGCTATAGCCATATACGTGCATGTCACTTTTATTGATCTAAGTGTATGTGTTGATATACGGTCTCAATCTAATTGCACTCAGTGAAGGTTTTTATGGGTGTTTGTAGGGAAGGACATTTATATGGGGCTGCTTGAGCTCACTTCCAGTCATGTGAATTTGCCATCGGGTTTCCTGGGACAAAACTGCACCTCTGTCATTAAAAATAATCACTGGTTAGGGAGAAAGATAGAAAAATGAAAGGGCACTGTATGTTTTATTAATAAATCCTGCAACAATCACTCCGTGGCTGCAAGAGGTAGCGATGAGAACAGCTTTGAAGTTGGAATACAAATGAGACAATTCAGGAGTTTCTACTGATAGTTGCAGTCAAAAAACACTGTTATGAGCATGATATAACTTCTCAGTCGCTGAAAGGGCTAATTCGCTTTTTTTTTTCACCCCCAGTTTACCTCTTGTGAGTTTACTGTAATTTAAAAAAAGATCAATACTTCATCCCAGAGGGAAAATACCAAGAAAATGGATGATACAATGTGCTGTATGTGAAACAGTCTCGTAGAGCAAACAGCTGGGGTAAAAAATACTTCGCCTTAAGTGGTATTGCCAAACGTTACCTTCCCAAGGTCATCCATACAATAACAGGATACTGTTCTCAGGGCCGCAGAGAAGATATCAGGTAGTTGTGGGCTAAATGACCTCCGGGCATTGCTCCCCTGTCAGTCAGGCTCCCCACAGAAACTGAAGACAATAATGACTTTACAACTGACAACAGTTGTTGAACTGCCAGTAATATGAATGTATTCAATTGTTCTCTAGAATACAAAACCACTTATACATTCAGTTATCAGTAATCTCATTAGACCAATGAATGTGGCAATTTCAGCAGCAATTAAATGTGACAGGTGCTAATGTGCACATACTAAGAGTGTTAGCAACATTTATGTGCCGTTGTCATAGATGTAAATGAGCGAGCCATTATCAGTTTCTTAAAGTTAGGGCGTAAAATATGATGGACAATTTATCCTTTTCATTGCTTTGAAATTAGTCCAGAGGGATTGGTTTTTTATGCATCAGTTTTAAATGTCTAGAAGACAACCCCAATTTATGTTCACCTTTTCTCACTGAAAAGCACAGCTGATGTATAAAATGTATGCAGTAAATTTTGCAAAGTCAAGGATTAATCGAGTACTTACTTTCAGGGAATTATGATAAAACCACCTAAACATTTATAAAATGTCCACCATCCCTTGTCTTATTGCCACTGTTGGAAGGTTTGATGTTCTTGCGTACATTTATATAGACGGCAAAATCAAAAGACTGAACTTTGAGCTTGTCAAAGTCTCAAAATGTAAATCAGACAGACTAAAAACATAAAGTATTATTGTTATATCTTCATACTATTGAAATAATTTAAAATACGTTAATTGTTTAAACTGATAAAAACAAGGCATCTCCGAGACATAACGTTCTATTGTACAAACCAGTTTTGTGACATCTTTGTTTTAAGTGTTTTTTACACTCATACTGGAATTATGTTAAATAAACACAATTATTGTCTTGTGAAAATTACTGTAGAATCAAGCCACTGCTGAATATAGTGCTGTTTTTTTATAGTAATATTAATTTAAAGGCCTTTAAATGGACAACAGTGTGGAACATGTGCAAAGGTATTGTGTGGCCTGAGTGCACGCTTTCTTGCTTACTTACCTAACTTATACAACCAACCAGAGCACGGACCAGATTTCTACTGTATTTAAATAAATCAATAATGTGTCAAACTAATGTAAATTTAAGATGCAGCAGCTCTCTCGCTGTGTAACCTGCTCCAGCTGTGTTCAGCCGTGTCTGCGTTCAGTTGGTGCAAATGAACCACTAAGTCATTCAGCAATCAGACGTCACACCGGAAATGTGGCTAAAATCAGGCCATAAACGGGTTTCCTCCGGTAGTGTACATTAGATCGTAGTAGGAGGATATACAGTACACTGAAAATAAATCACAACATTATACCCTGTTTCAAGCATCCTCTCTCTCCCTGTCTCTGGCTCCTCCAGGGATGAGTAGGAAGCTGCCTCCGACCAACACATAATGTACTCTTCTTAATGTTGTTCCATCAATTCGTAACATGTTGTGAAAGCAGCAGATGATAGATGCCGAGCAGCTAATGTTAGAAAACCCTGAACAAGCGCTTCACGCTGCTTCCTGAGTGAGGCAGCTCTTCCTGTCCTGCAGAGGTTGCAGACAACTTGATGAAAAAGTCAGCTTTTCAGATATGTGTAAATATATTTTGGTATCTGCCTGCCAAATCAACATCTGTGTAAAAAGACAACCCAGTTAGTACTTTGTGGGATGCTTGAGTCAGAACACATTTGATTCAACAAGCCATTAAAAGGTTTGGCTCTCCTTCCTATTTCACATAATGGCCCCTTACAATATACCACCTTGCCATCTTAGTATCTCTACCAGGCAGCAAACCTGAGTTACAAAAAGGTGAATTAATGTAAAATTTTCTGAAACTTGCCTTCTTTCTAAATGCTAACGTGGGCGACTCCTCTGGTTGCAAAAAGAAGTCAGATTCTAAAGATTTCTATGAAAAAATTATCCTACTTTTCACTTACCTCAGTAAACATTGTAAACATCAGTTTTTGGTTTCAATCACTAGTTTCAAGTCGTCTTCAATACAGCATGATGTTCATTCAGTGTCTTATGGTCCTATTTAGAGTACAATAGAAGATAAAGCAGGTTATGCTTTTGGGTGTGGCTACCTTGTGATTGACAGGTCCATATTACGGCACTGTGAGGTTTGAGAGCTGTCCGCAATTTGGTCTTAGAACTTTGAACCCTTTCACAGAGTCAGCCTGCGGGCTTTTTCTGAGAGAGGAGCTTAAAGAGACAGGACACAGCAGATCACTGTCTCAATTGCCTTCTTAAATTAAAAACATATATTTTTGTAACAAAATATTGGCTGCTTAAGAAAGGACACACCAATGGCTCCAAGTATTTTACACTAATCCAGATGTATTCATTTATAAAATCTTGTTTTACTCAGAAGCCGTACCACACTGATGGTGATTTTAAGCTGACCTGATTCCGTCAATACTGGGCCGAGCGCAGACGACTAAAGATAACGCAGATGCTTTTTGGTGTCGTGCTGTCTGAAGAATAGCCATTTGTAAAAATGATGACTGACGGATGGATCTGCCTTACTTTGCTGTCCACACTGTATTTATGAAAAAATGATTTACTTGAAAGGATGACAATTTGTTCGGGTCCCTCAAGTATAAATTATACAGCCCTTTACAATGTATCTTTGCATGAATCTCAAAAGTCATTTGCAGTTATTGTCAACAACGCTTGTAAACTATCACAGCAATTTTCATTTGTTTGAGTTATCAGTGACACTCCGAGGGACAGTTCCAGGTCTACTGTGAAATATATATTATTTTAATATCCTCCCTGTGTCTCATAAAATGCACAACAGAGATTTATCAAAGCCTTATAAATAGCAGAGGAAGCGCAGAACATCTTGGGAGTCGTGTCAAGATGAGGGCGACACTCAGATCGCAGACATATAAACATAGCTTGCTAATCACATTTCATATGCTTCGTGATTGCTGCTTAGCTACAGTTGCAGGTCTGGCACATACCTTCCTTATTACTTTTGTGAGCTAGATAGGTTTAATTGGTTGTAAGGATATAAATTCATCATTCATCTAGACTGAACACGGTTGTATACTCATTGTTTTTCTCTTTTGAAGAATAGTGTAACGCAGTGAATACGCACCCTCATTCAAACGTTTGTTTAAACTGTATCCAAGATGCCTGCTGCCGTTATTTGGTGCATCCCGACATCACACACTGACGGGAGGGCTTTGATTCCAAAAAAAATAAGTTGAATATGATATGAGTCGCCCCTGCAGTAGACATCACATGGAAAATAAATCCAGTTCAATTTAGATGGCTTCTAATCAGTGGCACTCAACATAATTACAGTAGGACAAGTGGGAATGCATACCCTGAGACCACTAACAAGGTGTTGGAGCTGTTCTTTTTGTCATTTAAAAGCGCACATGTTGACACCGGATTAATTGGCCACACCGTTTGATGATTTTGCACCGCCTCAGAGGGGCCGACAGCGGACGTAATACCAGTCTAACGGCCTTAGATCAAACCTTTGAAGGATGATAGATAGCCTCAAAGGCTTCAGCATCATCCGATTATTTGTCCCATAAAATCAAAGTCATGTTTCACCTTTTGATCAACCAATGATTCACACTTTGTGCTCAGTGGTTTCCTATTCAAAAGTCACCCAGCTGCTTTTTGAATAGATTTATTAGGAATCGCAAGCTCACCTTCATGGTGTGAACATTCTGACAAAACGTTCAAAAAAAAGTCCCAAATGTTTTCATACTGAGCTAAATAAAACAGAGCACTTTTCAGAATACTTTTCTTTTGTCACATCTCTTGAGCGTGTTGGGGGAATGATGCGTGCAAGTCGGGTTGCCACATGTTTGTCGTACTTTTTAGAGGGAGTGCTGAAAATGTGACAAGATGACTTCTCTATCCCTTGGAGCATATTGTAGAAACCCATACGGCAAAAGTTGTTTTGTTTTAAACCGCCCAAAAAAACAAACAGTTTGGCACAAATCCTTTCTGGATGATCTGAAAGATAATTCACACGCATGGTTCATAGTATGATGATACACCAAGTTAAAAAAAATGACTAACAATAAAGGGAGTCACAAGGTTAATTGATCACAAATATGACACATCTTAATCATCATTGGTACACACAAAAGAATATTCAAGGAGATCCAGGGACAAGGCTTTTTACTATCTTCATGTTAGTCATGTTGCTATGTCACTTAAAGAGAAGCATGTGTGTAAATAGTAAAATAATCATGGCTGAATTAAATTCAGCTACCTCAGTTTCAAGGTCCTGGATTGGTTCATGCCGGCTCACTGTTCCGAATTACTGGGATACGTTACTTTTCTAAATGATATCTGTGTTTTTCCTACCATGACAAGTGGTTCCATGTCTGAACCTGCAAACACTGTGTGCATGATCTCCATGCAATTTGATAAAGTTGCCTCTAATAAATATTAATTAAGAAGAGAGATAATACTAAAGCAATCCAACCTTTCCTGTTTTATAGTTGTACTCAACATAGGTTACTTTGATATAAAATTCCCCTTGATCAGTGTCTAAATGGCCCAATTGCACCAACTGCAATTTCATGTTTTCAAAGAATAAAACATGAAGTCTTGGATGAATACTATTCATAGGCACTTGGAGACGAACATGCATATGGGAAGAGAGGTCTTCAGAAAAAAACGCTATCAACCATAGATGTTGCACTTCTGGGTCCAATATGTTGGTTTATAGTGTATTCCTCCTTTTATTGTGAATAATTGGTCACACAGTATTACAATATCACAGCTGAGTCTGTAAGAGTTTTCCCCAGATATCATTGTTGCTGCAGCCGTTAAAATAAAACGCTTCACTCCGTTTGCACCAGATATTTTTTTCGGGGGAAAAGCTACCCAACCACCACCAGAGGTTGAAACAAATGTAATATAGATGTTATCAACATGGGGCTGCAGCACATGCATTCTAACTGGTGTATTTGTTAAACTGCAGAGAAGTATTTAAAAGAAAAAGAAGAGAAAAAAAAGGTATCAGCTCAAAAGTATCAGGCGGTGAAAGAGAAATTAAAACTTAGGTAAAACAGGTTTTATGTAGCCTATGACGACATAGGTAAAAAAAAAAAAAAAAAAAAAACACTAGTAAAAATATAGTGGAGTGCAAAACTGTAGTATCACCAACCACTATTTTTTGCTTCTAACATACTGTTAGTAATTATCATTCTATGGACAGCCTCTGAGTGAGATAGAACTACTTTTACGTGTTTTCTTTCATATTCATGTTATTTTATGAACATAATGCTGACATTAGTATGCACTGTACTGTTTCCTCATGTTTGACCTTTGGGTTATAAATTAATGTTAAAGATTTCCGTTTCCCGTCTCATCTCTGGCGAACCATCTCTGAAAGAAGGTCCTGAAAGATAGCTATACAATTTTCGTCCATATTCTTTCTCTGTTATTTTACCAACATGTATAAAGGCATTGGTTGTGCCCTATAAAGAGATCATCATAATTGTAAATGTCTATGAGTGGCTGGTCACCAGAGTATACTTTCTTTCAGATCCTCTCTCTCCTATCTGCCATCTTGGTTTACCTCAACCATTACAATAAAATATGACCTTCGGAATATGAAATTCAGGAAACTAATAGAAAAAGATGAAGCAATCTACTACAAAAAAAATGATTTTAAAGAGTTACAAATGACCTTGTGATGCAACCTTGGGGCAATACTGAATACAAATCCAGAATAGTTTGTTATTTTTTAAAGGGTCATTGAAACCTCAATTGAAGACCTGAATATAAAAGAAACCCACGGCGGTGTTCCGGTATGAGTGTGAGGGTACTGGTATTATTACTGGCATACCCAGCCACAAATAAAGCATGTGTCTTTTATTTCAGCATGACTAACACATAAAATACTAATGTATTTAGAAGTTACAGGAAAGTAGAGTATCAGTGGGCAACAACAGTGGAAGGGAAAAAAACGCAGAAGAGGCCAATAACATATAATAATAATAACATAACTGCATGTGTTGAACCTCAGCTCATCGTGAATCATGTCGTCAGAGTTTGCTGAGGAGAAAGACGACACTGCCACTGATAAGAGGAGGGGATTGATTGATGGATGTCCTTTAGAGTCCGAAACAAAAATATACGATTTATATTTTCCCACACGGTGGCTCATGTCACCGCAGTGTGTAACCTTGGCGTCTGTGGTGTGATGAAGTTGATACAACTTTGCAAAGTAAAGCGATGTGGTTTGTTAGCCAAAAAAACCAACATTTTTCCAAGTTTATTTCTCTGAAATATTTAAGTTTTAAATCCCATAGAATATAATTTTTTTTCCTCATTGTCACTTTAATGTGATAGCATTTTCAAGATTGTTGTGATGAAAATCAATAATCCAAAATCTGAGTCATCTGTAGGATTTCTGAGATGGGCCAATTCCTACAAGGCATAACTGGGAGAACTGGGAGGTTCAGGCACTCAGCCATGGATGGGACTGGATATCTATTTAAATGCAAGACCCCTTGCGGTTCATCACAAGTTAATGCCAACAAAGCCTTGCTATTTCATTCCTCAGAAAATGCCTCATGTGGCATCAGGCTGTGTATGAGCACCAGGGGTGAACAGATCTGGGACCCCCCTACTAGACCTGACGGAAGCCTCTAAAGACAGGGTTGAAACATCTTCAAGACCAAACAGCATGTCATGATGACAAACTGACTTCAGGAAGTTGTTTGGACTTGCTCACTCTGGTCATATGATCTCTACATGATAACATACCTGCTGTTTAGCAAACGCACTACACAGTAACTTAAAAAAAAGTTTTTGAAAAGTTCTTCAGGTTCAAAATAGGGGGACTACATTTCCACGAACAAGACCATTAAAGGCAACCAGTAATCATCCTTGACCAATCAGAAGAGGGTAAGTGAGAGGCAGAATGCGTTTGTGATTAACTCATCATCTAGGTGGATTTGATCTTAAGACCTACAACAAAAAAGGCAAATTCAGTTGCTTGCTAGACTTTTTGTCACCATATCTGTAAAGGAATGCAGTGGCAACCATTTGAGTTTAATTTACTGCCCGATGTTCATGCACTTCTTTTACAATTATCTTCATAAATTCTTCATGTTGTAACTGATTTGAAACAAATACTGACAACTGCAGGGATCTTTTGTTCAGTTAACATCTGCTATGGCCTTCCAATACCCTTAGAGGTAAAGCTTTGCTTTTAACTTTTGAACATTTTCTTAAAAGGTTACAGCGATTAATCAGTCCATCCAATCATGGACCTCCTCTTGGGCTGCATGCAGCTGATTTCCTTTAAGATTTGCTGGAGAACGTTATTTTTAGGCACAGAAAATGTGAGTCACTGTTGAGTTATGCAGGTTCCACGACACTGATTAGATCCAAGCACTATATGACAATCCTGCTGCTGACTATTATATGTATTTCACCAAAGCAACTGCTGTTGATAAAAAGATGAGATGAATCAATTTAGTACAAGGCCCTGCATTAAACGTCATTCCCTTTTGCTGGACTAAAAATAAAAACAATAAAAGATGGGTGATAATACTTGATGGGTTCATGCGTATGAGTGGACCCCATCACATTTATTATATTCAATAAAAAATACAAGTTCAGTCCATAAAAATATTTAAAAATAGTAATAAATAAAAATACTGATCAGTGTGGCTTTAAGCTTGCATTGACTGATATTTGAAATGTCTGTTTGTGGTCCATTGATTGCTCAAAATAATTGAAAGGGATTTATACCAGGGGTCAACTGAGAATGGAAACAAATAAAAATACTAAATGTATCAGACAAATAACTAAAATTCAGCAATGCAACGTTCGGATGGATCTTAAAATGACACGACATAACAGCAGGAAGATGCAAGGCTGCAAATGTTTCAGTTAGCAGCGTACGGCTGTGTTGCATTGCCTTCATTTGCACCTACAGGTGTGCCCAATAGCAAATCAAGGGAGGGGGAGCAAATGACTTCTTACCAGCTAACAGCAAACTGCACACTAAACACCTGGCTGCCAACAAGCAGGCAAATCATTATAGGAGCCAGAATATGTATTTATACAAATAGAATACACAACCGCATTGTAGAGGACACATTGGTGTCTGCAAAAATGCATAAAGAAGGTTGACATTAAACCACTATAATGTTGTGTTTTCAAGGTACAAATAACTGTCAAAATACTCACTCTCATCAACAGTAAAAATACTTTTTGTTATGGTATAAATGACTCAACTGGACTATAAAGAAAAACCCTTTGTAATACTCATTTCTGCTAGTTTACTCTGAAGAAATTGATGTATTGCACAAGTATATTGCCCAACTTGTGAATTCATATCCCTGGTCTGAGACAATTTGGTGTATGGAAATGTCTACATGCAAATACATCAACCTCATCATCTCCGAAAGAAACCAATTGACAGGCTTAGATTTTTCTTGATGGCCTCCTTTCTCTTTCTTTGAGACCTTTTTGGCTCTGCGTCTCATTGCGCTTTCCCTCCTTGTAGCACGTTGGATTAAAGACTGCTTTCCAAGTCCTGTGAGGCTCCCACTAATATAATGTCAAATTGGTCTGTCAGCCAGAGGCCCCTCTGAATCTGGGACACTTTCCCCATCCCAAAGGCGCGATTAGTGATTTTAAATGCTGCTGCATCCATGGAGCAACTGTTGTCTGCTGCTGGTTGACACTTAAAAAAACGTCACATTAATGGGTTCACTGGTCAGTGCAGGTCACTGCTCCAACATCGTGCTACTTTTGTTCTCATTCAATCAAACGTTTTTGCTACTTTGCACCTCTGACCTCAGCGTGACCCTGTTCATCTGTAAACCAACAGATGAGCTGTAAACCTCTTCCTTAATTTGCAGAATAAGTGCTGCCTTGCCCTTAAAACGAATAACTCTGGAAACACCTGAGCCATGAATGTTAAATCGTTCTCCCCCCCGGCTATAACTGCCTAGCATTTATCTTGTGTGAGCGTTACCAGCAGATGAAGCGTGTTTATCATTTTGATGCGGTTAACTTGACAGAGAAAGGTATTGTGGTCTAAAAGTGCGCGGCAGGAATGTGAGACGTGCATCTCCCCCCCCCCCCCAGCGCCCGATACGCCTGTCGGAGGCAACATAACAATGTTTGTAGGTTTGACAAAGACGTGAATCAACCGACGCCTTCGAGTGTATCCCGCGAGCTTTCTCATGGCCCCCGCTGCTGTCTGCATTTCCACCCACGGGGGCCAGAGGGGGAGGGGGAATGCAGAACTTCACAGACCTGAGAGGTGATCACTGGGAACGGCAGGAGTGATGGATTCAAAGGCATGTCTTGGCACATTTATGTGCTCAGGGAGAGTCGGCTAATGATCTGTGGCATATGGACAATTATTCTTATGGCATTGATCATTTGCTAATCAGAGTAGTGCCCCCCCGAAGGCCGCCATGCTGGATGGCTTTCAACCCCTTGCAGAGATGTCAAGGGTGATTTATGCTTATCTTCATAAGAAAAAAGCAGTCAGTTGAATATTGAGCTCAACAGGGTCATAGATCTTGTTTTTTTATTGATAAATAATCTTCAATTAGAGGAAAGTATACTCAAAATCAATGCATGTTTTAATCCTTAATGGCATTTTTATAACACACAGGTCTTCAAAACCTCACCATGGACAATTTTCCCCCAGCTAGCTGCACGCATCAGTGATTCTCTCTTACATAAAGCAGTCACATAAACACAGCTTCCTGTGGCATATCATGCTGACATTCACTTAGAATACTTTGTGTTCTCAAAGAACTACGGCTTAAAATGATCAATTAAAGCTATTACCAATTTCATCACTTACATACATTTTGCATGAATTTGTCGATTCTCCTTCAAGGCAAGAAACGGTGGGATCTTAAATCAAAAGGCACACCAAATGATCCCCAGAGAGAGAGAGAGTCTCCCTCTTAGAATGGAGGATGGCTCTTCAGTGATATGAAGACATGCCTCGAGGAGGAACAACACACAGCTACTGTACACGCCTCACACACAGAGACCAAAGGGGAATTTATATAACATTTATGTGACTATGAATAGAGCTATAAAAAAGGTTTATAGCTGTAAAGAGCCCTTTTTCACTGGAGTTACTTGTGTGTGTGTGTGTGTGTGTGTGTGTGTATATATATATATATATATATATATATATATATATATATATATATATATATATATATATTTATTAATTTAATTCTGGCAACAAAGCCAGTTTCTTGAACCAATTTAACACAGGTAGCACTGAATTTAATCAAGTTTAAGAATCGAGTGGAGTTTAAGAAAAATGAATATAAATACAATATTTTCGAATGCCTGCAGTGGAAATGTGATTTATAAGTCTACTGCTATGAATAAAAAAAAAAAGAAAGGAAACTGCCTCAAAGCCACTAAACTCCCACACAGGTGTTTTCAGTTGATCTGGTTCATTAGACCTCTCCTCAGGACTGTGTGGGGGGGTGCAGACACTAATTGAGTGACATCTGAGTCTCCTGTTAGCTTTGTTGCACCTGTTAGGGCGGGACAAATTACACCTCCATCATTCTTATTGGTAGATTAGGATTTGTGACCCTAGTAAATTCCCATGAAAGCTCAGGCCCACCTTCAAACCTAGCAGCAACCAGAATAAGTGAAAACGCCTGTGTGGGTGTTCATGGTCTTTAACAATAAAACCCAAATTTTAGGTTTTGCTTTGTGTTGACTCTGCAGTGTTTGTCTTATCCAACTAAATGACTTCCCTACATTTCTACCCAGGTTCATAATCCCTCAATAAAGCCAGTTAACGAAGGCTTACCGGTGACAAACATTTGTAAAGAATATGAAAATTAGACTTTGGAATGTGTTTTTCATATCATATTCACATTACCTTTTTCTACAGATCCCACAATGTTTTGTGTTTCATTTTCCGTTGCTACTATAATATCTGAAATCTCCCTGCGCAGTGTTCAGGGAATAGGTAATGCATGAATTGGGACGTGATTTTGAACACAGCTTTTGTCTCACATTCCCCACGATCCTGATAATCTGATGACCCAGTAAACAAGTCAAAAACATCCCAGTGTTCATCAAATGGCTGCTGTTTCCCCACACATCAAAATGATGATGAATTTTCCAAACACACAAAGAAACATTAAATTAAATTAAAAATAAAGTACACACAGCTCAGGCTTGGCTCTGGGCTGCGCTCTTGGGGTAAATCACTTCATTAGCTGGGTAGTAAATAGAAGAAAACAAAGTCTTGCATCAGGTTGAGCTCAGCTCTTCCACATGAGGTAAGCAGCTTATCTGCCTCGCAATTAAAAGGGATTTTCTTTTTTCATGGGCCACATTATTTAGCACAGTTAATAAGCAACTTTTTGGAGTGCCATCAGTGCAATGCAGAAATCACTTTAGGAGGGAGAAGGTGTGGATAATTTAGTGGGGATGTGGTTTTCAAAGTCTCTTTCAAGTTCTTTAGTGTTTTTGAATCAACCCATCTACTACTCCCCAAACCTCTCCATCCGCCCCAAATCAATATTAGTCTCATTCAACAAGTTAAAGCCCCTGTTAAAGGATTTAGCAGGTAATGGAAGTGGTAACTCCTGACAGCTCCTCCTGTGTGCTGGCTTGCAGTATAATGAATCCTGGGAATACAGCAGAAGGGCAAGGTATTTACCCTAGCTGCAAGGCAACTGCCGTCCATCCTGCAAACAGCCTTGCTGCCACGCTGAAGCCCCAGTAATGAGCTGACAGGTGCAATGTTTACACTCGGATTGCCACTCAAGTTTGAGGGGCTGATTCTCGGTTTAGTCTCTTTTGACATTAATGATGTCAGCCAAAATGGCTCACCTTTCCATTGATTGTCACATATTTCTGGAAAGGATCCTCACACACTTTGATGCACAAAAGCCAAATGATGCTGCATATTTTTCCTGTGTTTGTGAAGAAGATTTGACGCCGTGCTGGAGTACAGCTTTCTCATCAGTGCAAATAGCAAAGTAGCTATGCAAACATAATCCTATTCCCACCAACTGAGACCTTGTAGATGTTTCTACTTATTCTTCTGCTGGGTATGTACCCTTCCAAGCATGCAGAAAATGACAGAACAACTATAGAGTGATGTCCGATGCAAAATGCTGTTTAGGCCCCCTGTTTTGTGAAACTATGGTAGAGGGATGCAAAACCCTTAAGGAGGTTCGGGGACATATATTTAACATATATACATCAATCCTGTGCACAAGAAGAAAAATATAAAACGTCTTTTCTTTCTCTTGAATTCAAATCAAATATCTCAAGGTCGAGCAGTACATTTAAATCTACAGAAAAAGAGAAAGCCTGTGGGGAAGATAGACTTGTTATCCCATCACTAGCAGAGAGCCCTGAACTTCAAAGCCTGATATTTATTTTACATACAGTGTCCTTTTGAAAGTATAAACCCAATAAAAAAAATATTGGGTTTATACCTTCAGAGCCTGTACTTAAAACAGATCAGTCTTCTCTCACTTCCATGTAGCACATTGTAGCCCAGTCTTCAACTTTAATATAATAAGAAAATTATCAAAAATGGTGTAATTGGTGAGGGGTACTATATGATTTGGAGAGCATAATTATGCCAATATTATGCAGGTTAAACAATTGAACCATGAAGACTTATTGTATTCTTATTCTTGATGCTTTGTTAGAATTGTCCTAATTATGTACACATCTAGCTGTTTGAGTGCACCTGTGTTAATTATCAAGGCTACCCTGATTGTAATTGCCTGGCAGCTGACACCAGCCGTGGTGTATCTGAGAGCTGTCTTTTGGTTTTACATGCCCTTCACAAAACTAGGTACTAAGCCCATTTATTAAAGGATTTTAAATATTTGCTAAAACAGTGTGCCGTGTTTGTTTTTTGTTGTTTTATTTACTTGTTGATCACGATAAGTACAAGTCAAACCCCTCTCTTTTTTTAGGTATCCTACCTTGTATTCTTAATCAAAGGTAAAAATATAGTGTAGGAATGCAGGCATATGTATTCCTACATATGTTTCACCTTTAACCAAGGAAAGGGAATCAACATTGAAAAACACCTAATGTTAGCTGACCTGCATAACGTAACTGGCTGTGGCTTGCCACGTTAGGCTAACCCCCCAATACTATTATATGTAATACATTAATACGTGCTAAAAGTGAAATCCACATGATGTATATCTTAACTTACATCCTTGTCAAGTAGGTCACAATATCGATAAGTCATAATTCTAACGACTACTTTAAAGTTGATTTGCTCACAAGTAGCAGCTCCCTTCTTAGCTAAAATGTTTGTATTATTGATTTTCTTTTTTTATTTATGGGTGCTTTTACTAAAATTGAAGGTCGTTTGGCTACCAAGAGAGACCGGCCATTTTAATAACAAAAAAGGAGAAGAAAAAGAAGAAGCCTAAAATTGCTGCTTTGTGGCCTGCTGCACCTTTTAGGATTCCATGCTTGCCTCTCATCTCTCATCCAAAATTGGGTTATTAAACAAAAGCAGTTAATGGGTGTTATGTAAAAAGATTTCTGCAGATTAAAGTTATAAAAGTTTGTTAGATCTGCTCTGATAGTGATTAAAGCTTGGCGTTATCATTCAATTCTAATACCTAATTAGCAGAGCTTTCTAGAATCTCAGTATTATTACAAAAGTGCAGAGATATTCTCGACTTACAATGTCAAAAAGAGCTTGAAAGATTATCTGAATACAGTCATCAGCCTTTTTCACCATTTCCATTATGTATATGCTCGACCATTTACCTTGAGCAGAGTAGACATTAGGCTGAAGCACATTAACTGTTTTTAAACATCCCTCATTATCCACTTTGTTGACCTTTCCTGGGGTCAGTTCAGGCTTTGGTTAACCCACAGGAAGAAATACCAGGAAAAGCTCGCTTCTTTAAGGCACCTCAGCTGCCAGCCTCCACTCGCTTGTGTGCCACAAAATGGTTCTCGGGTCCTCTGTGGCTGGTGAGTGGGCTAATGCTCCTCATTAGAGAGCTGACCTTTCCGGAAATTGCCACAGTGCACTCCTCACCACTGCCTGATTACCTGAGTCACTGTGGCTATAATCAAAAACCCCGGTCTTTCTCACAAGTCAGAGAAACACATTACAGCGACGCTTCTCTTGGCAGACTTAAAGAATGGACTGAACATGATGATTGTGGTCATGTGTTTGGAAAGAAACTCTAGTAATAGTTGTATACAGGAGACACGTGAAGGTGTCATGGGTTCACTCTGACAATGAGAGACAAAATAACAGCTTTTCCCATTGGTTTTCCAATGGTTATGTAGAAAAACAGGCCTATGTCCTAAATGACCACTGTTTTGTTTTTTTTGTATGCGCTTATTAGTGAACATTGCTTAAACCCCTTAAATCTTGTTTGTGTTCATGAACGAAGGATCACAAAAAATACAAAAACATTACTAATCTGAAAAGTTTAGCCTTGGGCGAAAGAGCAAGTGCATACTTTCTTATGAGGAATAAGAAATGGTTATGTAAATGATTATTCTTTTTTTCCTTAACGTAGTGAGTTATGGCACAATTTAATATTTTTCATATGAATTGCTGCTTTTAAACGGAGAAAATTGTGGAAAGATCTGTTAATCTGGATCCACATGAAACATTTCGACACCATTTTGATAATTTCTATAATCTCTACCAACATTTTTTTGATATGTAGAATACTGTCAATTTTCCACTTTGTTTATTGGTCCGTTTTTCTCTTTTTTTTTGTATAAAAAACAGTAGAGTTTGAAATGCAATAAGTCCATGGAATAGCCGTCCTACCAAGTTACATTCTCTGGATTTGCCTTCACCTTCAGTAAACGCTGTTGTTCATTGAAGCTGTTCGAACAGTAAACACATACGGAGGACAAATGACACTTCAATAAAATCCAGATTTATTGGGGTCCTCACAGGAATGTCGATACTGTTGTGGATTCATTAATCACCGACCAACTATTTTTTTCTGGAATGAAATCTGAAGGCTGAACTGAATCTGACTACTACAGATTGTAACTGTAGAGGTATAAAGAGACACTGTCTTCGGTTGGGCAGAAGGTGAAGGAGAAGAGCAGAGTTCATCCTGCTCCCTGCTAGAGAGAATTATAAAAATGTCAGTATTTTTATTTATTTTTTTCCACTCCATAGATTTAGTGAAGGTCATCTATGCTTACCCCTTCCTCTTTACACTACGACAACTCTCGGTACTCCTGTCTCAGTCAGGTGTACCAAGCACTAGAATCAAACAACTTGAATATCAACTGCATAATTTATATTTTGCAGGGATTCTTTGGAATTTATTTTCTTAAAAAAAAAAAGAAATTCCCAATTTGTATTCAAATTGTATTTGCCGCTGATTTTATTCACATACACCGCAACAAGGAATATTGAAAAGAAGGTAGTGTTATTATTGGTTCCCTGCAGTGCAGCAAATGGCACACTTTTGGAATGTTAGCTGTGAATGTTTCATTCATTACAATGGACTATATTTGGCACATTTTTGCAAAGAATGTTGTAAATCCAGAACTACATGCTTTTTTCTCTTAAAAGTAGTAGTCTCCTTTAAACATTTTTCTCATGAATAGCATTGTTTTGGTTAAAACAAGGTACAGTAACAAAGAGTAGCATACATGTGTTGCATATCCTTGCTGAACTTCATGCTACTTTCAATATTGAAACGTCTAAGACATTTTAGTTGCCTGAAAAAAATTGTCCAGAAAAGGCAAATAAATGTAGGAAAATATTTATTTTGAAGCCATTATGCTGAAGGAGACGGAGAAGGAGTTCAGAGGGAAAAGCTGGAGACAGTTATATGAAAGTGGCATAAAATTAGGTTTCATAACGGCATGCTGAGGGAGATGGTAGCTGCGGTACCTGGCAGCTTTTGGAGCTTTCTCCATAATCACACAAGGCTCCCAGTTCCAGGTGGCATTTCTGGCAACGCACCGTGCATTCCTGGAGGTGCCAAAACAAAGTGACGCTAAACACAATGTTAATCTCCATATTCTGTAGTGAGAATCCCTTTTTACCACACAGACCGTATATCCTCTCTGTGAGCACACAATATACAGTCCATGAAGGTTTGCCATTTGGTGATGTTCCGATGTGATAGCCATCAATGGGTTTGACCTCCACTGAGCCACAGCTGGATCTCCGAATCCTGCCTGATTGTCATCACTGGAGGAGGCTTTCATCAGGATCCTCCGGGAAGTAATTTAGAGCCTTCAAAATGCAGATTCTCAAACAGATAGCAGTAATCAGGATACATTATACATGCTACAAGATGAGGGATTGTGTTAAATGGTAACAACCGGGCGAAACTTCAGTGTTCTAAAAAGCAGCAGAGATGAAATATCAGTGCTAAAGGGAACTTTGCTTAAATCTGTATTCCAGAATGGTGTTATGATGTGCATCTGAAGAAGCTCTGAGGCAACCACATTAATTTATTTTTTGCCATTCTGATATCGAATGTAGAATTACACTTTTAAAACATGAAATTAAAGATGGCACAGTCTGCATGTAAAAACATATTTTTGTTGTTGTTGATGCATATCTTTAGGGAAACACGGGATATAACTCTCAAATCTTCTGCTATAAAATGAGCAATAAAAACTACCAGGTTAAAACATTGCAGACATAGGGACATAAACAGCCCATTCCCATAACCATTTGGTGCCATTGAGGTTCAGTTTGAGTGGTTATGTGCCATTGTAAAGTTACATCCAACTCTGTAAGCCATGGTCTCAAACAGCCTAAGGGGCATTCAGTGGCTATAACACAATGGTCTAACGGCCTAACGGTTAAAAAACATTCAGTTAAATCTCTGTGAAATATGTCACATGCACATTTCTCATCAAAATTCTTATACAGTATGAACAATGGATGAAATTCAGTGTTCAGTGTTATATGAAAGTGTTATACTGATAGTGTAGAGCCCATAGAGAATTACTACCCAATTTTCTAGCTCTAGTGAGTATTTTAGCATCATTTAGTAAAGGTATACCAAACCAATTTAAGATGATGTGTCTCTGAACTCACTGGAGCAGATTATTACAATTAATGCATCATAAAATCAATAATGAGGTTTCATGATTTCTGATGGCATCTTAGTGCTAAATATACTTATTGGGATACCAGATTAAAGCTGTAATCTCTTTGGAATTCACTTCTTAATAACAAGCATGTATAAGATATAATATTTCCTCACTGAAAGAAACAAAGAATGTAAACTTAGTTTATCTGTAGTAACTTTATGCATTTAAATGTTTTGTAATACGGTCATGTGAAGAGTATCTCATCCCTTAATGACAATTTACAACAGTTTAGCACTCAATATACGTCAGTCAAGATTATTTTTTGTAAATTTCTGTTTCTTAACACTATAAATACACAAAAATAAAGTTTACTTTCAATACAAATCCTTGTGACTCATTTGGCTTGATTTTTAAGTGAGCGGGTCAAAATGAATCTGAACAGAACAGGTTACTCATCTCTATTTATCTACATCAGCAAATGAAAGTTTCAAAGTGTATTCTTCATGAAAACGAGTGACTTATCCTAATGGAACTATGATTTGTGAGGGGTGAATAACCCCATTCCATTAAATACTGATTGAATTGTTGGTAATGAGGTACAAACTGTGTTTATTAGGATTTTTTGGTTTCTGACAACCTTTGGATGATTAAACATGCACCGGGTCAAAGTGACCTGGGGAACATCATTGCTGTTCCTGACAACTAAACATAACAGGAGGGTTCAATTAATGGCATTAAGGTATTGACTAACTGTCAGCAGGTGACTTAAAAGTAGCGTTTTACGAGTTACAAGATTTCTGTTGCCATATATGGATAAAACCGTAAACGATTGCAGTTTTGCTGACATACAATGATATTCCATCACTCAGTATGAAAACAGCAAATCCCTTCCCTGAGTGGATTCTCATCCTTCTTTAATGTGTTCTATTCCAAGAAGGGCTTGTGGGGTGAATGCTTCTCAGATGACCTCCCCCAGCTGATGAATTCCTCCACAAAAACACTCTGTGGTATTGCGACAGCGCTCGGATGCAGTCGTATTGAAAAGTCATGTTCTGTCAGGTGCGAGTTAAGCTACCATCCATTTGGTTTTCATAGAAACGACATCTCTGTCTTAGATTAAATGAGAATCTGGACCAATAATATGATGCTTTCTCTCCTTGAAGTAGTGGATTGTTGATTCCTTCCTGTTCAGTGCGAGTGGTATTTAAGGGGCAACAATCCTATACGCTCTGGATCATATGCAGTGGGGCACACGCAAAGAATAACTTTCACCCAAGCTTAACATAAAGCATGTGGGATGTAGCAAACACATACTAAACTTCTTACAGTGGATCAAGGATGCAAGCGTACTCAGATACCTATGAAATGGAATTTTTCCACTCTGACACCCCGATAGACACACTGTTGGAAGCTTTTCGCAGGTATATATGCTGCAGTAAGCCATTCCTGGAGGAAGCTCAGCCAATCTGATATGGCATGCATGGCGTTGATATGGTGCACATATCAACATGGATTGTTTTTTTTATCAGTGTACACCGGTGGTAGATGGAGCTTGGCGGAGCGTAATGGAACTCCCACTGTATCCGTCATCCCAGGAGTTAAGATCTGTCTGATACTATTAATAATAACATCATGCCCTCAAGCCAATTAATCAGCAGCTGTAACAGAAAATAGATTTACTTCACTGAAACTTGAAGGGAGAACAGGAGTCGCTTATTTGCACAATGCACACATAGAATGAATAGAAAAACTGAGGTTGGGGGCTGTATAATCCCACGGTGCTATAAATTACAACCAGATCAAGAGAAACTATGGCAGAAGTGGGAAAATGCTCTTACAGCATAGAGGTGTTAGAATTTTGTCTCTGAGTGTGTATATATATATATATATACAGTAGGTTGATTATTCTACTAAATGTAATTTATTGCATGTCACAATTTTCCAAATCCCAAGATGACATCTTCATAATGCTTGTTTTGTTCCCAGACTCAAAGACACTCAATTTTCATTATTTGAAATGCAAATGAAAAAAAATATGTAAACCAAACAAAAAAACATAATTAAACCAAATTAAAAATAAAAAACAAAATTAGCTCTTTTATCTCTCACAGCACCGTGCCTGTGTTGTGTAAGACGCAGTAAAAACAGCCTTTAGACTGTTTGTTGAGAAACACGACTCGCCTAATTGCAGAGTAGAGCGGAGGTGGTGCGACAAAGTTGAACTTTTCACAAAATCTTTCATGTGCAGGATCCTTATTTGTATCCCCACTCCCATCTTTGTGTCTTTATTTTTTTAAGCCAATTTTAAAGCATAATAAACTCTTTATTTTAGCGCAATTTAAATGGGAATTAAGTGTTTTGTGAGTTTCTATATTGACCTCTTCGGAAACCAGCAGGATTTACCGTATGGATAAAACTACTCTCCACCTACGCAATTCTCTGACATGGCATCCTCTACAGTCTCCCTGTGATTGACATAAACAACAAACTCACATTTTTCACAGCAGAACAAGTCAGCAAGAAATATGAAAAAAAAAAAGTAGTTTTACGGTATATTAAAAGACTTAATGTGAATGAAATGAGCAGTTAAAACTTGTGGGAGGACAGTGAAGTGTAGAGTTGGAAGTGCCTTGTAATCCCACTGGGCACCGACTTTATTGCTATTTTTTAAGGCCTGAAATCTCAGGACCTGCTAATCGTTGAGTCATTGTATTGATCAACAACCCCATTAAAGCCGTCCCCTTCAATGTATATTACGAACATTTGGTGCAATGGGGCAGTAAAAATCGCACTTATCGCCACTTAAAGGAGATTCAAAGGGGACTTTTAACGGTGACAAAGCTTGCAAATTAAATAACCTCCCTGAGATTATGTTCTCTAGAAAATGAAGATCTCAAATGCAGAGAGTTGGTGGAGCTGCTCCGGTGTTCCCTATGTGAACTGCATAAATATTAAGTTTCTTGTCCTCAGACGTGTGTGGCAAAATGTTGTGAATTCAACTTGTCAACACCCCTCCTCACAGTATTATTAGAGATGCATTTCTTTCTCTCTCTCTGAACTCGTGGTCATGTTAAAGGATGGAGATGATGATGGCTGTGATATTTTGGGTCTACTCTTAATATTTTCCGTATTTAGCTGTCAGCTGTTGTCAGTAACGTTCATGATGAAAAGGGAACATGACAGCTGTTCTTTTTTCTTTTTTTTTGGGCCGCTGACAAACTATTCTGTCATGCGTATCGTTTCAGCAGGACTCAGGACATTTAACATGATGTCTGTCATGCATCAAGGCTTGAGCATGTTTTAAGACAATGCCAGATTTCACTTGAATAAAGAAATCCATTGATCTATAGCCTATTTGTTTCTGGAAAATCCCTTTCATATGAGTCTCTCTTATATTCCCTTAGCTGTCTGTGTGTAATAGCTCAGGCTCAAATAGGGGTAATATATGCATGCCTCTGAAACAATCAGTCTTGTTTATCCAGAGCCCTTGAACCTCCAGGATCAGAAAGTTTCTGCAATGAATTCTGATTTGCTAAATCCCTGTCCAATTTAGTGCCTCAACTCTACACAAACATCAAAACAAACTGTCTCCCTCTTTGTGGCACCAGCTGTTGGATTTGGGGCGAGAATAACAAAAAGAAAGGGTTGGATGATAGAGACATAGAGGAATCACAATTTGTTTATTAATGTCTCTTTCCTTCTGCCCTCGCCCCCTTCATCTCCTTTTCCCCTGAAAAAATCTTTGCATCTGCACTGCAGTGCCTGCTAACTGAGAGGAAACAGTGAAAATTTGATAGAGATCTAGCGGGGTGCCTTAGCAGGTGGATTCCTCTGAAAGTTTCCTTGGCTGTGTCTCCTGCCACACTCCAGAGTTATTATTATGTTATTATTTGGTATTAGTGAAATTATTTTTTCCTGCATGTTTATGAATTTGTTATAAAGAGACGGGAGCAGTGTGGGTTGAGAGCACGGACACATCATTTCTATCTCAGGTAATCATTGAAGTACACTCGCTTGGCAGGAGTTACAGCTTTACCCAAAGTGTAAGATATCAGTTTATGGCGCATCTGTCCTCTTTCAGCCTCGATGAAAGGAGATGGAAAATGGAATTAAAGGACTCATATTTCGTACACAGGAAGTGATTAATTGCTCAAAGCCACAGTTGATGTTTGGACATCTGCTTACTTGTTATTTTCTCTAATTAAAATGTAAGTAATTAGTAATGCAAATCTGTCTCCTTTTTTGGATTCTGGGAGCAATGTTAAAAAAATATCGAGCTGGACTTACAGCCTGAAGGTGTTCTACATTTATTGCCGAATAAAACAGTTAATAATTATTTTTATTTTTCCAGTTGTTTGATATTATCTCCTTTTTTCAATGAGTTGACCCAACTCAAGTTTGACGCAATCACAGAATTGGTTGTCAGGGGTGGACAACAAAGAATTCACTTAATGTTGAATCATTCATTGGACTAACTTCTTCCTTTATTATCGGGTTCAGTGAGTTCCTAAAATATATTGTGAAAGTCTTCTCCAAGATAATTGGAGCCCAGTAAAGGGACTTGGGTTCCCTCTGGGAGAAACAGGTGGCCAAAAAAGAGCAAAGAGGATTATCAACCAACCTGACCATGTTCTGTCCAGCAAATGTATTATAATGCCCTCAGGCTGGCAATATAATGTGCCCGGTGGTAGAAAAGACTACAACTCTAAGTCCTACATTACTTCTGCTTTCAGGGTACTGAACAGAGACCGCAGTCATTTTAAGGGAATGGAGGGAACTTGACTTTGTTTTGATCTCGATGCAATCTGGTCTTAGTTATGACTTGGTGTTGGTCTTCTTTCAAAGTTTGTTTATATGAGCTATAGCAAAATGGTTTATTATTTCTGTTGCTGCTTCTTGTACAATGTATTGACTCATGTATGTTGATCTGTTAGCTCGGACATTTATCTGGCATATCATTTTGAAGCTGGTGTGTATGAACTGGGTAAAGCTAAGAATCAACTGCCCTTCTTAGGATGAATGAGAATCTGGAGGAATTAAGTCAGTCATTTTGCAGTTATTTTTTACTAAAGTGGGACTAAATGGAAAGTCAATGGATAACAAGACTTATAACAATTCATCCTAAAAGGGAACACACAGTGCATTCTAAATCTCATATCAATCCATCCAGTAGTTTAGATATTCTCCTGGAAAAGTGAACACTTTGGCCTGGTGGTGGCGCTAGAGGATAGGTGAAATTATCACCAAAGTCATCAGGATTCATTCAATGACGAACATAGATGTCTGAAATATCTCAATCAACCATTAGACGGATTGCCAGACATTTTATCCAGTGTGGATCTAAGTGGTTGACAAACCAACTGACCCACCATCAGACCAACATTGCCATCTCTAAAGCCATGCCCCTAAAAACGACCCCATGTACTTCCAGTCATCAGGTCCAGGATTAAGATAACAACATGTGAATATTGAGCACGCACGCTGGGATGTAAACTCCACTTATCGTCTATTTAACTGCGCAAGAAACACCCAGCCCTGCAAGAACGTTCTTACAAGCTTCACTTCTCCTTTTGGTGCTTGGTTTGATCTTTTGCCAGACTGCACGTGTCAGATGTTTTGGATCGGATTCAACAGCCTTTTTGATATGAAAATGGTAATGACTGTATATGGGAAAATTCAGGAGGAGCATTTACTTCATCCATTTTTTTTCTATCATCCAGGGCCAATTTTGCATAATTCTCAGTTTCTATTTTTACCCCACCATTTCCCCAATGCCATGAAGATAAAACACTTGACACCTTGGTAGACAGTGAATTAAAATGCCTCTAAGAGGAGAAAGTCCGGCTGTGAAGTGATATAGTGCATATCAGTCTATAGGAACCTCTCAGATTACGCTTTTTAATCACATATCCACACCAGCAGGGCATTAGGTTGTGGATCTCATTGCAATGACGAAGCATTACATTAGGACTTGGGTTTCGTGGGATATTCCATCACTGAATTTTCCCGAGGCTGTCCAGAGGCCCTCTCTGCTGCCGAGTTTATCATAACAGCTTGAGCGTAGATGACCCGCCAGATGTTTGTAATCTCACACCGAGAAGCTTGGGACTGGGGTTGCAATCAGATAAGGGAACATGGGAAGGGATTATAAATGGTGACAGTGGGGAAAAGGCTATAGATTCCACCATAATCGCTGATAGACGGGGAATGTCCTCTCTCACCCCATCACAAGCTACTCAGTGTCTACTCCAACCCAATATCTGATGTATATTTATTTTCATTATCCAGTGTATCTAAAAGAAACAACCTCATGATTATGTTGGTGCATCTTTGGAAAAGAAATTGGGTGAATTTAGAGCATGCACACGAGGCGCCAGCTCATTTCTTCTAGCTAGTTTGCAAAGCCCCATTGAGAGTGTATGGTTGTGTGGGCAGGTTAATGATATCAGCTTGAGAGTAGTTTTTAATCACAAACAGACTAATGAGATAGGTTGGGCTGAAGTTACTCCAGCAATAAACAGCATCGCAAGTGGTGCCCTCCCTGCCTCCCTCCCTCCCTCTACTTTACCCCTTTCTCCATTTTCGTTTTCTGCTTTCTTCAGTGTCTAAACCCAAGAATGAAGAGCTTTAGGAGAACCTGAACGATGGCTGAGCACACAATGGTGCGGATTAAAAGGAATCAGTCATTTTTACAGGAGTGAACAGCAGGACATATTCACCCTGTGGTTAGGCACCAGCAGGTTATTGGCAGTGGAGGAGCAACATTGTGAGCCGATCCTGGTGGAAAAGTAGAAAAAAAAACATTAGAAACATGTCCTGACTGCTTTTGACAGCAAGAGGTCTTTGTTTGTTTACATGCATAAATAAATATTAATGACGGCATTAACAGGATTTAAGAGTGAAAAAAACTAAAAGTAAAGCTCTGCTAAAATGGCTTTAAAGGAACATTGTCATTTATTCATATAATTATTCATACTAAATAAACAGGAAAAAATGGTTCCATTTTAGTTTTTATCATTGCGTCTCTACAGCCCTGCAGTGCTGTAGGCAACCAGGACCATCCTTTTTTTTTTTTTTTTACCTCTTTAGTATTGAAACATGTTTCACTCCATTAGAGAGTGAAAATTGGAGCCATGGAAGTGTAAAGAATTGAACATCAGGCCCCCTAGGCCCCTGAGGTACATCAAGAAATGTTGGATTGCCAAGCTCTTCCAGTTAAGAGCATGTTCGGTCCGTGAAGATGGCTTCACAGTGGAGTGTACATTAATGCAACGTGTTACTCGATGCCGGCTGAGTCCTGCGGTGATATTTCACCCTAACGTGTGGGTTTGGATGGCGGTTGCTCCTGATGAAAAGGCTCACACTTTTGTTCCTATTCAAAGAGATGATCCATGACATTTTCATGTTAATTAATTATCGTTTAGGTACATTCAGTGCTGGATGTTAGGAGCATAGTCAATTACTGTACACAGCCACACCAAAAATGATGATTTAAAATGAATGAATGAAAATGAATAGGCAAACTGGGTAATTTCTGACAGTTCAGAAAAGAGGTTGGGTTTCGCACCTTTACTAGACTAGCGGCAGGTGATGAGGCTATTAATTCTCTTGTGAGTGAATGTTAACAGATTATTACCCATTCTTTTGCTCCATAGTCACCAAAGTAAATATTGGAAAAGAACATTTCAAAAGCTACATATCTTCTGAACAAATTGGCAATTATCAAAACTTACTTTGTTCGTGACCTTTCTCTGTCTCGGCAACACACTCGAAACATAAGATCTGGAAACATACGTTTGCTAACATCCTTGCTAACAAATTTCCGTAATGAATGAATACATTATGCAAATATAACCCAATCTGCTTTCATCCATCCCCATGACGGTCACAACACTTGGAAGCTTGTAACGCCTCATCTATTGTTAAAGAGCGTCTTTGGTACGGCAACGATGCGGCTGATTGATTCCTGCAGTTTAACAGCGGACCAAACGCTTTGTGCTATTTTCTTTCTAAATGTAAGAGGTATATTTGGTTATATCATTGGTAGTATTATCTTGACAATCCATATCTTTCACGTGTATAGAGTACACACACAAGGTGAGGGTAGTCCGTTACTGTCAACCCTTACCCTCCAGTTGAAAGATTGACTTCTTGTCTCTTGTCACTTTATAAATGCTCCAAGTGTTGTCAATGTAATAATTCAAGAGTGGTTTTGTGTCTTCATCAATGTATTGTTCTTCCAGCTGCTCCATTTATTATGTGCCTCGATCCATCTTCCTTGGTTTGGCTTTCAACTTTATTAATTTGTTGTGGATGCTGAAAAATTTAAAAGAAGAAGAAGCCACCCATAGAAAGTGCAAACTCCATCAATTTAAATTATTGGACTGGTAAAGTCAATAGGAAGTGGGAGATTTCAGAGAATCAGGGATGTAAACTTTGTCTCCTGATGTGCAAAATACAATTACCTTCACTGCAGCAGAGCCATGCACCATCACAGATTAAAAAAAAAATTGAGAGTTGCCTTTAATTTCTGAGTAGACGCAGAGAGAAGCGCCTCTTCCAGGAATCGAGGCTGCAACAACAATACAAGGAAAAACACATCACACTACCGGCTACACTTTTTGAGTGATAAATCATTTTATTTGCGGTGCACTCTCTCATCTATGACCATTTGACACCAAAGATATTGCATAAGGAAATTCATAAAACAAAAAAAACAAATTATAATTTCATGAAGCAGAACACGTATTTGCAGATTATCACTTTACATTCGTTGCTGTTGGTTTGTGTTTGTGTGTTATGTCACAGTGGATTAGCCGCTCACAGTGCTGTCGGGTGATTTTCAGTAGGCGTGGTGTGAGACCTGCTCTCGGATGTTGGACATTTGATTTTCGGAGCAGATTATGGATCTCTGCATGTGACGTTGGCCTTGTCTGGAAAACCACACCAGCACAGATCACTGCACAAACTGGCGTAGAACTGGGTTATGTGCAGGGCAATGCAGTGTGTGTGTGTGTGTGTGTGTCTGTGTCTGTGTCTGTGTGTGTGTGTGTGTGTGTGTGTGTGTGTGTGTGTGTGTGTGTGTGTCTGTGTGTGTGTGTGTGTGTGTGTGTGTGTGTGTGTGTGTGTGTGTGTGTGTGTGAGAGAGGGATGGACCAACAGAGAGAGAGACCATCTGTATATGGGTGGCTTTATTCTTTTTAATCATATTAAGTTGGATCATTAGATGGACCCATTTACACAGCGCCTTTATGAGGTGTACAGGACCAAATCCTATTGGATATCAGCCTAATCTACTGCAAAAGCTGCATCCAGTTGCAGCTTTGGTGGGGACTGTGTGTCCCTCGGTGCAGCAGGCCCGGGTATGAACATACGTGCTGCATTAATTTGGCTGATTTAGGATTGAGAACAAATTGCCACTCTACATTCCCAAATCCAGGCGCGATTGCGAAATAATGAGCAGCTCAGCCCACATAAATGGTTCACGAGATTATCCCCCTCGGAGTTATACAGCTCACTCCTTTCCTGGCCAGGAAGTGAGACGGGTTTTATGACGCACAGACTCATCATGGACATAACAAGCCTAGATAAAGCCTTGGTGTGAATTAGATAGGACTGTCATCAGTCAAAAGTGGTTTATAATGAATCTTGTGATATTTGGAGATTTTTTTTTTTCCCAACCATGTGTCCAAATATTCTGATCGCTCCATAGAAGCTGACCTTCCCTGGACAGTGAAAGCCACATTCTCAGTCCACTCCCATCTAAAATGCTCAAAGATAATCCCTTAGCAGCATTTTATGCTATGATAGCACTAATGGCTAAAATACAGTCATGATCCTCATCGCTCAAAAGAGGATCAGGATGAAGGTCCTCCTGATGCGACCTCTAGAGTGGGCTCTCGGGGCTGAAGCCAGTACAGTCACAATTCTGCAGTTGGCTCAAGAGACCATTAAAAATGGTGATGTTCAGTTCAGTTACAAGATTTTAGCCACCTTTTATTTATATTTGGGAGTGTATTTCATACACCACTCACATTGTGTGTTAAATTCCCTGGCAAGGTTCCAAATTTCTGGATCATATGAACGCACATTCTCACTTCATTGTGCACAGTTCAAGGTCTGTGGTTTGACAGGCGAGTGAAATCCCCTGCTGTGTAAAGCATATCATATTGTACAGGCCGTGACCAGTGGGGAAATATGTTCTTGTCTGTTCTGTCCTAAAAGCATTTCATGTATTGTACGTTGATTCTGCTGAATGTGTTGCCAACAGGTTATAAAAATATAAAAAAATGTGTCTATTACCATAAAATGATTTGGTGTAGTATCCGCAATAATTGAAAGGTATGGCCAATATTTTCTAACATTTTGATATAAAGCTACTTAATAGCAAATGTCTAAAAGAAAGAGTTTTCTCCAAATTTGGTATCTCTGACACAGTTGATCCAATAAAAGAAAGTTGGCCAAAAATAAAATTCCAAAATCACCTGAATGCCTTTTTCAGTCCATATTTTGAAGCCTCATGTTTTGAGAGACATGAGAATGGTATCAATCAATCAATCAATCAATCAATCAATCAATCAATCAATCAATCAATCAATCAATCAATCAATCAATCAATCATCTAACTCTAAACTAGAAGGCAAAAAGGAAAAGAGATAGAAGAGATTTTTTGCTTTAAAATAGCCGGCCTGAAAGCAGACATTGAAGACATAACTGTGTACTATTAAAATGTTGAAAGGAAATGTTACACTGTGTGATTAATATCATTTTTTTAATTCACTTTTATTACAGTTTGAATGTTTGACTCAGTGTGCTTAAAAGACTTCACTTGTAGATGATAATTATGTTGTTTTTTTATTACTTTTCCAACCCCTTCAACCTTTTTTATGAAGGCGTTTACAAAAAGCTGCACATATTAAACGGCCTCAAAAACAAATCAAAACTTGTTTGACTGGCTGATCTTTATGTATATATATATAATTCAAAGAGATTTCAAACGTATGAATTATAGACTGTGTGGTGGTGGAGAAAGGTGAGCAAGAGGTTGAGTGTGACAGAAATAAATAGACGAATTGGAGTGAGATTTGATAGAAAGACAGCGCGATAGCTTTCGGAGCGTTTAGTATGCAGAACGGAAGGCAAACACTTTTAGCCCCTCCGTCGAAGTCTGGGACTCCTCTGCAGTGAGCGGTCTAAACTTCTCACATAAGCCTTCGCCTCGAGCCAAAAACTCAAATATTTAAGTCACATTCACTGAAGCTAGAAAGAAAGAAGGACTTATTACTCATGATCAAAGGTTGGTGTTACGTCTAGTAGAATCTGCATTAGGAGTTGAAGGCGGGTCATTTTCAGTGACGAGAGAGACTTCCAGAAACAGGCGGGGATTCGTTGTTTTTTCGCAGATTTTTAAAACCCACTTCCTTTGAAGACTGTTTACAAAGGTAAGCAGAGCTACGTGAAATCTAAATACGAGTATTAGGAACAAAGAGTTCAGTCTATTTCTCTGACCATGTTACCCGGAATAAAATGTGCTTCACATTATTTGTTTTCAGTAAACTCCTTTCAGATACAAGATATTTCAAGGCCTTTACTGTCCTTTTGGAAATATATAAAAAAATACAAACTTGCTAAAAAATTGTAAATCTCATTAAAGATACTTATCCCCTCCAGTTGGCGTCATAATATAGAATGAATGGAAGCCTATTTAGAAAATGATGAGATTTCAAGATAAGGATGGAACTCTGATACGTCTGAAGACCTTAATTATGAATAAATGCAGAGAAATTATGAATTTCAAAGATTATTACGTGACTTACAACACAGAACAAAACTCCATTGTAGGACCCTTATTAAGGTCCACATGTGATGACAAGAGGGATTATGGGTTGTGTTGTGGTCCAATAAAAGAAATGGCATGCTCGACTCAAATGTCATAAGTTTATTAGGTGCTGACCCTGAGATCACACATCACAAATAAGAATGTATGTAGTACTTTAAATCAAGCACAGCACGAGAGAAAAACCAATGCGTTTCAGCCCCAGGCTTTTCTCAGCGTTTTCCAAGGAAGCAGCCAAGAATCTGCTGGCGATTACCAACCAGCATCACAAACCAAATTCAGGCAATAACATTATTAGTAAGAAAGAATAACTCATAAGAAGAAATATATCATATTATGTTCTTGCAACAATGAAGATAACTGATTTACAAATTATAAATAGAAAATAAAAGTATGTACAGGGAAACTCCTCATGTGCAATTTTTTTTTTTTTTTTTAAAACAACCAGACCAGAAGTGTCAAATTGAATAACACACACAAAAAAAAATGCATGTATGAACATATGTACATATGTACACAGAACCACATATGCATCGGTAATACTTATATGTATTCATAAGAAACAAGGCAGCAGCAGTTGTGTTGCCTTCGGTTTGTTTGGATGTGTTTCAGAGAGAAGAAAAAAGGAGAAAGAAAAACAAGAATGTAAGTATGAGGCAGGAAAATAAGACATCAAAATATAAAATATTAATAATAGTAATAATGATGAAATATGTTGGGCCAAGGCAGGAAAGCCGGCTGTGAGCATCACTGGAAAGCACTAAAGCTGTTCAGTTGTGTAAGACCAGGTTCGTCAACAATACTATTAGCACGGCCCCCTGTTCTATAACGAAAAAAAAAAAAAAAAAAAACCTTTACATTACTGAATTGTGCCTGATAGTGGTCCTGCTTTGGGCCACCACAGTCCACCGTAGAGGCAAGAGACACTAAGCACTTCTCCTTCTTATTACAGGGAAGATAATAAAGAAATATCATTTGAGCTGAGCGTTAATAATTCATTGAATTAATTAATGTTGACAAATCTTAAATATATCCCCTGTATTAATATGAATATTTTATAATGTTGTATTAATGCATTTAATATTTGCTGTTCCAAGTTTCAGCAGTCAGGCTGTGGGCTCTGGAAGTATTACTACATGGTTTCTGAGCAAATCAATGCTTTCACCTGCTCTGCCTGATTCACATCTCCTTGACTTTTCAGTCAGTCATTGTTATTCAGCCTGCTTTGGAAATTGCAGATAGTAACACCTGCATCACCCATGCTATAAAAGCTCAGGATTTTTCTATATTTTTAAAGCTGTTTTGAGTTTGATGGAAAGTTTTAGTGTGTCATGATTTCCAGCATTTCTCAAAAGTGATGGAAAAAAAGTTTTATTTTTCAATTTCCAAATAGTTAGTAGGATTTGATTAATTAATGGGTTCTTCTATACAAAAATACTCACATCTAAACCCATAACTGTTGAAATAAAGATTAAACCAGCTATTCTCATCCCGTTCGTATTTATATCTAAAATAATGTACTGATCTCATGGGAAGGTGTATAAACACAGGGCTCTCACACAGGAGACTACTGTCCGTGTCCTGTGTGTACCAAATACTTTTGTTGACAAAACATAACCTTGCAGTAGTTTTGTTGCCTTAACATAATCAAGTATTACTATTGTTGCCTAAACCTCACCAAGTACTTTTGTAAGATTTTTGATATGTTTATATTTCGTAGTCATCTTCAGCCAAGCCATGATATTTTTTACTAAACATAACGAAGACGTTTTCTTGCCAAAGATTAACAAAATAGTTTTCAAGCACAAATGTCTTGTATATATTTCATATATATATATTAAAATAAAGATTTCCATCAAAACATATTTGAGAGTGCACTTTAGGGAACGTTACTTGATATACTAAGACAGAGTTGGACATGAAAACAGCAGAAATCTGTCCTTATTTCACGCAAAGTGACATACAAATCCTTGTGTCATTCATACAGAAATTGATCAGTGGTTGGTAATTCGTAAATAACCACGAAATCAATTTGTATATAGTTCATGTAATTATCAAAGCAGGAGGTGGCTGTTTGTGAACTGTGTGAAACCAGGAGTTGATGTTGATGTATTTGTCACACAACACCACTTCCATAGCTTTTTAAAATCAAAACGTTGACTTATTTGTTTCTAACATCCATACTGAAATAACACCACTTTTGCAGTTATTGTAATCCAAACCATGATATTTTTTTTTAACCTAACCAAGTAGTTTTGTTTCCTAAACCTAACCAAGTTATTTCCTATGAAGAGAGAAGTTTATTTTGAAAGACTGTATGCATGTGATGAGTGGAAATAGACAGGTGTAAACGCAGTAAAAATGAGGAATAACTTTTTGGTAAGATATCATAAGAAGTGTTGTATGATGATACATTGATATTTAACTACAACTTTTGAGACAGACCTATTCCTGAAATTATCCAAGAATAACAAACGGCTGTTGTTGAATGTTTGAAGCATGATTGACATGGATGTCAGCTGCAGAGTGCAAAACAACATCTTAATGCAACATTTTGCTATGCTGATTATTTTCCTTTACCAGAGTTTTCTTCCTTCTCCTGTAGTTAATTTGATTTCCTGCCATGATGCTAATTCATGTTGCACCCGGACCCTCACTGCAGATGGAGTGCCCATAATTAGCTTCATTTCCCCTCATCAGTGCAAAAGGAGGGTAAAACTGTTGTTGTAAAAGTGAGACCAAGAAAATCACTCAGACTGAGGGGTGGGTTTCAGTTGTTGCATTGTCTGGTTGGTAAGGCGTAGGCAGGTTGAGGTCATCCTGTTTCTGGGCACTGTTAAATGGAGCTGTGGCCCCGGAGTGGCACCGCTGTCAGACATCACAGCCTCCGCACACAACTTTGGGGGCTTGTAAAGAGGCCAGGGTTGATGGGTTTTTAGTCTCCTTGGGGCGGTCAGCTGGAAAAGAATTGGAATGATCCTGTGGTGTTGGTGTCTGTTAGGAGGTGTGTGTGGAAGCAAGAAACAGTTATCAACTTTAAAGGTCCAGATATAAGAACTCAGAGTATATTCCTTCTTTAGGGTGCATTTAACCTTTTTCAGACCAAAGATATCACTGTATTAAAAAAGATGTGGTGTAAGTGTGGTTGAAGATGAAGTAAAATCCTGGACGTTTACACAGTTATTATAACACTGAGACAATTTTACAACATTGGAAAGACCAAGAGAGTGTGTTGCAAGATGATGTTGCATTGTATTGTTCCAGATGTGAAAAACCCTGTGTTTTCTTGCAAGAGCTTTTTTGCCTTTTGGAGTTGCGCCATGGCAACACAATGGTCTCGGTCTTTGGAAACTGCAAAAGTTGGTCTGAACACAGTTTTAAACTCTTATACTCCTAACTATCAGTTGAACAAAGGGTGGTTGGTGGTAGCATATGGATCATGGCTATAGATGGAATTGATCCACATGCTACTGGAAAACGGACATGGACACAAACAGTGGACCTGCATGAAGTTCGGTTAATACTATATTGGGTCCTTGCTTCGTTGGGACCCAATATAGTTCTTCTTCTTATGTTGGTCTGATAAAATATACATCACATCCAAGTTTGCTACTATGTTTGTGAGAAAAGTAGAATTTGAATTCAGAGTGGATTATCTTGATACATATCTCCAGGGGTAAGACAAAAAATATGTGTTTTTGATTTTGGGATGAAGTTTATTAGTTTTTTAGTGGTTGGCAGTGGTGAGGACCACCCTGAAAGGTGACTTCCCCCATCCATAGTATGCAAAAAAATTGGGAAAAGAGTGTTCATTTAATGACTCATTGGGATGGGTGGTGAATCTCGAATTTTTCGAAAATGCATTGAATTTAAAAAAAAAAAAAATAACTCAGGCTGGTAAAGATTTTGAATAAAAGATAAAATAGTTAATAGTGAATCTAGAATCCTCAAATGCCCATCCCTATAATCTACATTCCCTCTTTGAAAATTGCCTAATTAATGATTTTCCAAAATATGTTCTGTTACTGTATTTTTTTCAAACAATATGTTCCATCATCTCTATACGTGATTTAAACCTCCTACTAACAAAACCAAATTTCTGTTTACAAAATATTGCCAAAATATAAAAGACAACTGAAAGAAATCCCACTGGATATCCACAGAAAGAATAAAGTACAGGAAGATGTTTAAGAGAGAGTTGAGAGAGACCATGAAATAAAATGATGTATTTGTGAATGTAGAGAGGAAATATATACTGAGTGAGATGTTATGTTCCCGTGAGGGTGGATGCTTGTATCTTGCCAAATGTTCCAAATGTTATTAATGCCAAGAGGAACTCTAGCTTCCTCTCAGCATGAGTCTCTCTTTCAAAGTCTCAAATCCACAGGCCTTGTGTTTGCCAGCATGGTAATTCTTCTGATTATCTAGCTAATTTAAAAGTGTACTCTTGAAGTTAAGACACTTCATAATATTTTTTATCAGAGAAGTGCCTTTTGAGTAATAATCCAGGACAAGGACTTCTATTACAGAACACAGTGGTGATTCCTTCCAGTGCACTAGATATGTTTTTATGATTCCAACAGCGTCGACAGCGAAAACAGAACCAGTGGTTTGAAATAAGCAGAAGGATTTACTACATGGTAGCATGAATAGTGAAACCATAAGAGACAGAAGAATCATGTGTTTGGTTCAGCACTTGCTGTCTGTTCTTTGGAGGCAGTAAACTAAAATCTAGGAAAAGGGGTTGTACAAGTAGGTTATTTAGTAGTGTGCCAAGTATGCGAGCATGGCCCAAAAACTTTATTTAGGAAATATTTAATTGAATATGTATAGATTTTTACCATTTATGTGCAGAAATACATGACAAAATAGTGAACATGCATTGAAACTAAGGTTTGTTGGCCCATGTGACAACTGTCTACCAGTGTATCAAATCTTACTGCAGTATTTTGAGCTATCTTGTTAAATAACTAACTAAAAAGCAAACTGGATAACAAAGGTAATAATGAGCTTGCATAAAGAATTTGTCTTAAATTTGTAATTTAAATCCAATGTTAATATGAAGGGAATCTTTTCGAAAAGTGGAATAATGGAAATTTCTCACAATTTACTGGGAATATACCTGGAATTGTATAATACAATGCGTTTAAGATACATTTTGTCAATATAATGTTGCAGAATGCATGGGAAATGTAGTTTGAACTCAAGGCTCACCTACTAGCCTTCTCCGGAGCTTTCACCACATTTCAAACTTCTCTAATTTTTAAAGAGGGCAGGCAGGTTTCATAGGGAAAAAAGTAATTTCTTCATTCAGAAGCCTTTTTGAACTCTACAGTGGAGGTGCAGTTGGAATAGAGGAGTAGCAGGCTTGCATGCACAACAGTCATTTTAACAGTTTAACATATAAATGGGACTCAGGTAGGGATTGCTTTTTTTATTTTGATGGTTGCCTGAGCAGATATACAGGAGAGGCTTGAGTCCGATACAATTACTTGCATCCTGGCAGACTTAGCTGCTTGTGTAACAGCAGAGGGTACTGGCAGTCTGTTAGAGGGGCCTTGTTGATTTTCCCTGTTGATTTCTACTCAAGATCAATATCTTCTCAGGTCCCCTTGAGTCCTCTTACTTTCCAGGGTTAATAGACGACAATTGAAAGCTCGAGGGATTTGTGGTGGCCCTGCCTTCTAATCCTGTCACTTTGTGAGAGATAAATTGAGGGCTGTTGACAAAATCTTGACTTAATTTGGTACAGAATATGAGTCCAGCATGGACCCACCACAGGCAACTAGCCCCAATAGAACTGTGTGAAAAAGTGACATTTCAAAGCTACAATTTGTCATATTGCATTTTCCACATCAAGAAAGAAAGTCAGTACTTAATATGATGCCTTCAGGGTCTCTTCTGCTTTCAACATCAAGGTTGTGATGTGAGGAGTCACTTTTTGAATATTCCTACAGCATTTTCATACACTTTCAAATAATTCACTCGAAATTACTTGAAATATGGCAGTGTTTGTAATATACATAACTAGCTCCAATCATATGCAGATTTTTGCTACGATGCCTGCGGCTTTTCAGTCAACATCATCATACGACACATGCAGCAGTCACTTAAGACTTGTAAATGTATTTCATTGGCCGATGTTGACCGTGTTTTATATTCATATAAAAGCACATTGATTTGTTTGATCTTTTAGAAAGCCTTAGGAGATTGTAGCACAAACTGGTTGCAACTAATAAACATCAAACAGAGGCATGATAATTTCATCTTAATATGGTTCCTTGACCAATATGAGATCAAAGTTTGAAAATAGTTTGTCAACAGTTGGAAAGTACAGGTGATAATTTCCAAATGCATATCATAAAAAGAGTAATTTATGTTTCCCCCATTATTTATGCTCTTTATTACCACTGAAAGTGAGCTGCAGGTCTCGTTGGGAGTGAGTCGAGCGCTGCCGTGCCAACGTCCTAAAGAGGCCGAGGAGAAAACAATCTAAATCTGGACCCCTGAGGTTTGGGATGAGGCCAGATTTGACAAGGCAGTCGGTCATAGCACTCTTAACAATCCTAAAAAACAATGAACACACTGCAGTAGGCCCACCATCTGTTTGGGAGGAAGAATGTTGATTGGCTCTCAATGTGGTTAGTGAGACAGAATATGAGCTGCTGTTGTTGCCAACACATTTTGGTACTCATTTAGAGCAATTGTGCTGACAAAATCTTGGAATATAGTCATTTCTGCTTAAGACAGCACACCAAGATATATAGCATCAAAGGTCTTCAAATATCAACTAGGAGACATCCTATCAATTAATCTCTCTGTTCTTTTTGTGATTATTTACTTGTAAAATGCAACTACAACCCAATGTCTTAAATTTCTTTGTTATTATCGATGCAACTGTTCAAAACCTATAAAAAATTAAATTTGCAATACCATAACAGACAAAGTAGCATATCCTCACATTTAAGAAGCTGGAGTCCATGTGTTCTGTCGTACTGGGAATTACCACACAATATCAAAATATATACGAAATAAGAACTTTTATTCATAATATATTCATACTTGTACACAAGTAAAATAAAATGCATATCTATGGTTCCATTGCAATCTCCATAAACAAATTGACAGCATTCTTTTGGTAAATGCTGCCCATAAACCCTTTCTGTCATGAAAATAGAACTAAAATGGGGGGGGAGGTTAAACATTTGCTTTTATGAACATAAAAAACATAACATTACCCAACAAATGCATCACTTTGAATAAATAATGGGGAGAGATCGTTTATCTTCATTAAACCGACCCAAACATTCTTTGTGTGCGCTCTGTATCGGATTTCCTGTATTTGTTTTTTTGTTTTTGTCTTTATTTTTTTCATCTTCCGGTGGTCTGTCTAAGCAGTAAAAGCTTTTGAGAGGGAAAAAGGAAGGGGACTCCGGAGTGTAGCTTTGACACAGTACAGTTAAGTACATAGAGAACAAACAATTTTGGGCACCAATTCATTATATACATTAGATCTGTAGTGTTCTGTAAAGGCATCCATTTTGTTAAATGTACTTTAACGTCTTCATCATCATTGTTTTTCCTCGCCCACGTTGGGTCAACGCGACTCCTCGATTTTCAGTCACTGTCTGTTCTCGATGTCACTGCATCTTCGGTTATCATTGTCATGAGCATCAACAATCTTCAGTTCTGTGTTCAGAGTGATGTTAGAAGTCCTAAGACATGGCTAGAGATATCCAGATCATGGGAATGAAGAGAGGGCGCAGCATTTGCAGTGTAGAACCCCGGCTTTTGATGCAGTGGGCGTCTGATTTGGGCTTTTTGGAACACTTCTTTTTCTTTTTGTTTGACGCTGTAGATGACTCCAGATTGTCTATAAGATCAGGGTTTAGATTTTCCAAAGACTTGTCCAGGGTGTTGGACAAGGTTCCCAGTGGTCCGTCATTCTGCTTATTCTGGGTCTCATTTTTCGTTCGTTCCGGCTCCTTATATTTAGTCTTAGACATGTTCTCCTTTTCCTTGAGGGGGTTGTTGGTGATTTGGCGGCTCTTGCCAGACAGGATAGAGGACTTGTCGTTATCTCCAAGGCAACACCTGGGAACGGTGTCTCCGAGAGGATTTTCAGTTGAGGAGAATTTCCCACTCTGCCCCTTGGAGCTGAAGAGATTGGTCTGGATTTGAGGCGTCTCCACACAGCCCTCCAAATCTTCACTCTTCAGTCGTTTCAGGTCCTTCCCTGCCAGGAACTCAGGAACATTGCACTCCAACTCAGAGCTTGAACCTTTGAAACGTTTGAACCAGTCCCACAAGGTCCTCGCCCGGCAATCACAGATCCACTGGTTCCCGTTTAAACGCAAATATTGGAGAGACACCAGCGCGTCCATAGTCTCTCCTGTCAAGACAGTGAGATTGTTGAAGAACAAGAACAGGGATTTCAGCTTACCAAGATCAGTAAAAGCCCTAGGTTGGACAAAGATTACCCGGTTCTGGTGTAGCAGCAGCCGATCCAGATTGATTAAGCCTCGCAACATGTTGTCTGTTACTATCTTGATCTTGTTATTGTGCAGATAGAGATACGTGAGATTGGCAAGATCTAGAAAGGTGTCATCATGCAGGGTTAGAATGTAATTGTCCTGCAGGTAAAGGTACTGTAGGGAGAACATTCCTCGGAAAACCCCAACAGGGAGCTCTGACAGACCACACCTGTGCAGGTGGAGGGTGTGCAGCTTAGTTAAGCCACGGAAGGCTGTAGGGCTGATGGTGCGGAGGTTGCTGTTGTCCCCAATGTCCAGTTCCTCCAGCCTCTCCAAGCCGTAAAAGGCCCCTGCCTCGATGTAGCTGATGTTGTTGGAGTAGAGCCAGAGAACGGTAAGATTGTGGCAAGAGCTGAAGCTGGTGGACCTCACCACCGTCAGCTTGTTGCTCTGGAGGAATATCCGCTGGCTCCGCACGGGGATCTCAGTAGGGATGGAAAACAGTCCTTGTTGTTGGCAGGCCACAGTGGGCCTGGGCTCACTGTAGCACACACACTTGGCAGGGCAGCTGATAGTTTGAGGCACAAGGTTCAGCCACATCACCAGAAAGAGGAGTCGCCCCCCTGCAGAGATAGAGAAACACACATCAGTGGGTTAGAAAACAAGGTGTATAAATATTTAAAAACCACAGTTCTAATAAAGTCGCCAAAAATATGTGGAAATAGATGAATTAAGGTCAGGATGTAAAATGCATAACCCCCTTGAAAGAACAGAGTAAATTATAATCAGACAGCACAATTCGAGAATCAGTCTGAAATAAAGCATTAATGAGGTTATCATGTGTAGATAAACTAGATGTGCAGTTTTTGATGGGTTTTTTTAAACATTAAGGATGTGTAAGCAATATCCAATATGCACAATTTAAGCCAGTGACACAGCACACACCATTATGTCACATAAACAACAACATCCAAATCATTTCATGTGATGTTAAGCACATTAATATAGAATAGAGAATCCTAAACATAGCCGTGATTCTTTTTTTTCAATGGTGATGTTATTTAGGTCTGGGGACACATTTCCTCCCTGCTGTTTCTGCTGATGTGAGGACCTAAAACAGCTGAAGAGAGTCCTGTGAAGGCTGACTCATTTCAAATTGGGTGGGTGGCTTTTATGTGGAATTAGCTTGCTTTAATAGGGCGAACATGACGAATGGTGTTTCAGCATTCCTGAGGTTGGCATTTAGCCTGACTCTGGGAGATAAGCTTTCATGCCAGGCTAAGAGATTGACGCCTGGGGCCAAGGTGGAAAGAGGGCTATGGAGGCCCCATAGGATGAGGAAAATTAGATGATGTGTGGCAGCACTCAGGGCAAGGCCCGTAAAGATCCTTGGATGTGTTCGCCTGAAGGCAACCATGTTTTAAAACAAAGCGTATTCTGCATTTGCTCGTATTAATTATTTCTGCTTGTCCTCTGCCACGGATCAGCTCCCGACGCAGAGCACGATGGGTATAGCGGGCTGGATTATCACACGTGAATGATCACTTCTGACATCACATTGTAGGTGCAGTTAAGGTAAAAAGGGAGTGCATCTATTGGGGCTCACAGTCCCCTTTATGGAGAGATGATGGTGTCAAAGTGTCACGGGCACTACTAGGAGCGGCATATAATGGCAGGTACTCCTTCAAATCTGCTACAGCTCCTGTCCTTACTCAGGATTTCCAATCTCTGCTCCCATGCACATGTGAGGAATCCCAGGCTTGCAGGTTTGACAGGTAGCGAGGCTCTGGAAAATACACGAGCCTTTACTCAGCCCTCCGCCCCATCCCCACTCTCCCTTCTCTCATTCCCCCTGCAATGTGTTGTGGTGCAGCTCATCTCTGGACCTTGTTAAACGGAGCTCTGGTGTGGCCTGACAGCAGCCCTCTGCTGCACTTTCCTTCCAATCTCCCTGCTCAGCCGTCAGACTGCCACCGGAAAGCTGTCAAGACTTTCCACTCTTTCTGCATCGCAGCACTTTTTCCCTCAGCACTGCCTAACAATAGCCATATTTTATCGCACAGCACGCTTCGTGTATCTCCTCTGCCGTCTTCATTTTTTTCCCACTTCTGCTGTCTATTCATTAACAGGCTATTTCCACCCACGCGGTGCATGGCAAAGCCTAGTTTCCTTAGCTCTCATCTGTTGAGTGACAGCATAAGCCCCACAATGTCATCAACTCCATCCCAATTATTTTTTCTTCACTAACAGCGTCTTGTCATCTGCATCACGCTGATTGCATTACCAGATGTTGAACACATATACTTGACATCTTTGTAATATGTCACTCTTTCATTATCACATTTATGCGAATAACCTGGGCATGACTTCACAGTTACACCTCTCACCTTCCTCTCTAGAGATTTGTATCCAACTGCTGATGTAAGAGCTGTGTTCACACCATTGATCTGTCAACAATGTTGGTCTTCCATCTTTTTATCATCATCATCACTGCTTCCTTGTCTTTGCCCCAAATCTAAATCGTTGCAAAGATTACACAGCATACTGTTTAGCTGTTTGTAGACACAAACTTAAATATCTTAAAATACAGCAACAAGGTAGTGGTTGCAAAAAATCCATTCCTTATCGTCTTCTGCCAGCTTTGGTTTCAACACTTAATCTTCCCCTATCTGCTGTGTCAAAACATGGCTCCGAGCTCTGCCTTCCTGTTTCAGAGTTTGCCGGCGGCCTCTCTTCTGAGAGCTATATTATTGTACAGTAGCAATCATCACTCTGTTTAAGAGCAGACAAGCCTCTTTGTTTCCTCCCGACTGACACTGTGGCCCCTTCAGCTTTGAGTAAAGTACATCACATCAACCCCTCCTTCTCCCCCGAGACAAACACTTCTATTTACAATAGGAGCCTGAAAATGTATGGCAGGTTCATGAATTGCAGGGCGACCAGTATTCTGTAGCGACACAGCTTCCATGCTCGCCTAATTGAATTGTCTGTCGAAACAAATTCTCCAAAACCGTGTGATGCAGCCGAGGACCCCCTGGTCAGGACAATATATTGGGCTAATATTGGTCTTTTACCCAAAAATATTGGATATTGGCCTCTCGGTGTCCCTTGCCTGAATTGGAAAAGTGAAGTTTTATTCGGCTAGCTTCAGGCATGACAATCTGTAAGACCCACAGTAAAGCCCACTTTGTCCTTCCTGAACAACTCACCTAGAAGAATTGCATTTGTATGGATTTCAGTAGACTTCTGGCCAAAAATTGGGCATGAAAATAAATAAATGTTGATTAATAACAAAAAATAATAATTCTGCTATCAGTTCTTTAGAAGCAACTAGAGAATACTACATTGAGTAGCAAAACAAAAGATGCCCACAGGAGTGGTATGAGTGGGCACAGACGGCTTTGTTTACTTATTGTATGAGTGCATTACTTCGCCAGACTCCTCGCTCATTTGCATGTGTTTCCTGGAAATGTTTGGAGCTCTAAGCAAAACTCTGAGCACTCCTTTTGTCTTATTGTGAAAATACAACACACATTCATACCCTTCCTCATGCAACGAAACCCGCAATGAACACAGAGGGTATGTTGGGACAGCACATTGAGAGGGCCTCTCCGATTCATCATGGTGGCTTTACTTTGAAGGGCTGGGGATTGGGCAGGGACGGCTAACATGACAGTCTTATCCCCTTGGCCCAGAGTGGAAGTGATGTCTCTGTCAGAGATGAATCACAGCAGTTTTCCAGAGGGACCTCCTGGCCCCTTTCTGAAATCATACATTATTGTGTTGCTCAGAGGCGGGCCTGCATTTATTATAGTCATGATCCTCCCGCTAAGGTCATGTATCTAGTGTGAATCCATCCATGCATACATAAATTGTTTTTATATCATGTTGAAAGGAATAACTTAGAGAAACTGACAGTTGTATGAGGCCCAATATTAGCACAGCCCATGCAGCTAGAAATAAATGCGAACCGAGAATAATAAAGGGCAATAACAGGGTGCATTGCAGACTTGGAAACTCACAAACACAAACTTATTATGAGGAGTCAACACCCATATGTGATAATTACATTCTTGAACTAAGCCAATACTATTTGTTTTCCTTTTCTTTGGAAATAACTACTTTTAAATGTTCTTTTTTAGACTTTTAGACATTATTCCTCATTATGTTCAGGGGGAAGGTTCTAGTTTGAAATGTTCCAACTGCAGCATTTATATCTTTGTTTGTCACTGGAACTTTTTTATCAATTATTCTCATACTGTTTTTGTCTGTGATTATTTAGTTTATTTCTGTTTTCTCTCTCAAGCCCGTCATCAATGGCTGACTGTTCCGGTTCCTCCTGCTCTCCCTTCTGGTGCACATTGCTACTTTTTCAAGAAAAAAAACAGAAACAAATGTGATATGTGGTCGACCTGGCTTCTAGCCAAGCTAAACCGTTTCAAACTGGGCACAAAGCAATTAGTTAAAAAAATGCTCCCTAATCACTCTCAAAACATGTGCAATTTTCAGTTCAGGCCCAACTGTGATTATGATTGGTTTAAAATCATGTATATTTCTTCAGGGCTTTTATCAAATGGGTGGAATTGATCCAAAACTGACAGACTATGAACAATGGGGGAAATTGGACACACATTCATGTTTTCAACTCCTGAGTTAATCATCAAGCATTTACTTTCAGCTTTAATGGGGTTTGAGTGATGCCTTTATGGATGTAAAGCAACATGCAACCTTGTTATTGTAAATGACTCCCTTATTAGCTTCTTTAACTTTAACTTGAGTACATTCCACTCAAGTGGACCTTTTGATAAAGTTCTACTTTTGAAAGCTGAGAATTACAGAGTCGCCTACAGTTACTCTCTCATGGCAGACCAGGAGAATTATTCCATCTAAGTTTGCTTTGAACATCTTTTACCGCATAGCCCAAGTGAAAAAGTTATATTCAAGGGAGTAAATGGTCTTCTTCAGAGCAGTGCAGAGGGATTGGTTGGAAGGGCATATTCATGTGGAAAAAGGTTGTGATCAGAAGGCCACATTGGCCCTTTTACAGCTACCACATTCACCCTGTCACAGTGTTTAAAAGAGCTACTTTTCTTCTTTTGCTCAGGTTTCAACACAGTCTTACTTCAAGGTCAAGTTATATTTCTTCACTTGTACATTCCAGTACTTTTTCCACCTAGATGCTGTTTAAATACACTTCCTATTGGCATCTTAGCTACTATTACATGATTCTTGTTGTAATGAAGGGTGCACAACCATTAACTTTTGACTTAATGTAAAGTATTATGTTATGTTATCAATGAAAAAGTTGTCAGTTTCTGTATCTCAATGGAAACACGAGTCCTCTTCAACCCACTTCCTAAAAGAACGCACACACGCAAAACAAACACACATACGAGCAACCAAAAACAGATTTGTGCTTTCCCTTACAACATTGATGAACCAGTTGCTATGATCTTAAATAAAGATGCAAACATCAGATCAAACTGGTTATTTAGGACATGAGAGACCAGAGAGTTGAGCTTGAGTCCCTTGGCTAACCATGGAGTGTTGCAGCCGCATCAGTGGCGGCTTCAGTATGCAGACGAGGACACAATTAGAAGACGAACAGGGGGGATAGATGAGGTCCTGTTTGACACACATCTGACACAGCACTTGCCCAAGCAGATGGCTCATGAATAACTGAGGGAACCGGAGGTCGGCAGGCAGAAGGAAAACCAGAGCCAGGCAACTGTGTGTGTTTGGAAAAAGAGGGTCTGTATAGATCTGCATGCATATATCTGGACATGTGTGCACATAGCAGTGGTGGACTCAGGCTGTCTGAGCTGCAGAGGTGAAAAAAATGAAAAGGGCACCAGCTGCATAGGGTGGGGTAGCAGTTTGCAGAAAGTTTTAGGGCTAATATGGCCCTCCATCAATCTTCTCCATTTTAGGGCCCCCTATATGGCACTTTATCATCTACCATGGGGGCATCCAAGAGCACACACTGTTTTCACCCTAGAGATCAATTTATCTTGTTTTCTCCACTGAAAGTGACCGTAGAAATCACTTTATCATGTTTTCTCTACTGAAAGGGCACCCTAGAGGACACTTTAGCATGTTTTATCCACTGAAAGGGCACCCTAGAGGGCATTTCGTCATGTTTTCTTCACTGGAAGGGCACCTTTGAGGGCACTTCATCATATTTTCAACACAAGAAGGGCAACCTAGAGCGCACTTTCTAATGTTTTTCTCCACTGGAAGGACACCCAAGAGGGCATGTTACCCCCCTCCCGAGTCCACAAGAGGGACATAGTATGGGAGATTCTTCTTGTCTGAGAGAAATGCAGAGGCCTGGCAATATCCTGACAAGAGAGAATAAGCTTGCAATCAGGGGGCTGTCTGATCGAATCCCTGCTCGACTGCTGAGCAATTGAAAGTGAAAGTGGAAGTGAAGAGTTCTCTTTTTCAACAACTGACATCAAATTACCATCGACCCTTGAGTGATGCACTGACCTGGAAGCTGCTCAAATCCTCACTCACAGGATATCATTCAAGACTGTGTTTTGCTTAACATTTACAAACTGTTGTTGCTGTCCACACTGGTGAAAAATAACTTAATAACATATATTTACTCAAGTACCATACTAAGATACAGAGATACAAAGAGTACAAAGTTCTTGCACTGTACCCTAGTTTCATTTTATGCTACTGCATAATTGTCCATCACGACATTTCAAAGCCAAATATTGATATATTTCTTTTTCAATTTTATTTTACATACAAATACTTATACTTATAGAATATAGAATACCTTATAGAATATGATACACTGTAAATGATAACCATAATTAACTTCATCTACGACTCAAATCTGCTGCTTGCACATTAATTCAGTGAACACTGACGTTCTGCCGACATAAAAGGTATTTTTTTCTTTTGATAGTTTAAGTGTGGCTAATAGCCTACTTTTAGGTAGGATTTGGGTTGTTGAATTTTACTTGTCATAGAGTATTTTACTCTGTGGTATTACTTAACACGTCTATCAAATATGCATTGGAGGACTGCAGAGGATCCCACAACTGGTACTGCAAATTGATAAACAGGCAGGAATGATTTCCTACAACCCAATAAAACCCAATAACAGTTTGCATTGCTGGCTTTTCAAAGCAAATTTGTAGTCTACAAGCCAACGTTGAAATACTTCATGAGTTGCATCATGAAAAAAATTATCAGACTTGACAAAGCTCCTCCAGAGCCGCAGAAAACATTGTTCAACTGTGTTTCAACGTCTTTGTAGTACTTTTCATGAAGAATAAATAGTCATATACAATTTGTTTCCCTTTTAAATAAAGGATGGATACTAGTTACACCACTGACTGTATATATCGGCAGCACTTCTACAACTAAGTTGTTAAAATGACAGTGCTTTTTCTTCTTAGTTGCCTCTAAAGATAGCCTAAATGGAGTTAGGTATGCTTAAATGCCACTACAGAGGATTAATTGTTGTGTGGTGGCTAGGCGCCACTGGATTAGGGGGCAAAAATGGCACATCCCTCATAACTCTATTGTATAGTTGGCAGCAAACCAAGTCGCCCTCAGTGCTGCTCAGCTCACTGTGAAATGTTCCACAGGAGGCGTTGGGAGTCAAGTCTACCCGTGAGGTTTTGCAGAAAGGCTGAAATCCAGCTTTGTGCCCGCCTCCACATGTCACAGACATGGGCAATTTTCACATGTGAAACCATGTAAAATGCAATATTCAAGTATCGTAAACTGAAAATAATGCAGGCATCCGCCGAGCATGAGAGTGTGGGGGTGTCCAGATGCACTCTCCAGGCCACAGAGGAGCAGAAATGAATGCCCTACTTTAGGGTTTTGTAGCGTGCCGGGCTGCCAGTAGTGCAGCCAAGCATTTTTGCTTAACAGAGTGTATAAGGCTTTATCTTATCTACACATGGCTGGAGAGAAAATAAATGAGGGAACAGTAGCTGCGGCAGCACATGCCCCATGTGTCTTGGTGTTGCTTAGCTCCTAGCAGACTTTAGCACAGGTGTTAACAACATTTTAGGAGGCAATCCTTTTTTTTTGTTGTTGCTGAAAACAGAACGTCTCATCCTCCTCAAGTACTTAAGAGGATTTGTGTGAAAATCTATCCTACAAAGCAATACACAAAAAGGAAGAAACGGCACAATATCAGTTGGGAGTACCCAAACCAGGTGATTTAACTGAACTCTAAGATGAATCTGCTCCGTCCTATACAGTATGTCATCATGCTGTCTTATGTGGTTGCGTATTTACAGGATAGGTAAGGCTGCTTTGATTGTCATGCTGTCATGTGACAGTCTTGTTATGTCTTGCATATTTTTTCCTTCAATTAAGGCTAGTAAGCACGTCAACCGCAGGTCCTTCCTTCCTGCTGCTGTCAGGCTGCACAACCAACTCTGCTCCCAGCAGACCACATGACCACATGACAATAATAACATGACAATAAAAACCTGTGCAATACATTACACATTACACTGTGCAATAATAGTTAAAAAAGTTAAAAATAGTTAAAATAGTTGTTGTTTTTTTCTCTGTCTGTAAATATAATATTTCAGTTATTGTTGTTTTTTCTACTGTTTTTTTTTATTGCTTATTTATAATACTTGTTTTATTTTTATTTTTCATTTCAGCTTGTCTTCTTCTACTATGTCTCTTGTGTGCACTTTACTCTACGTACTCTGTTGTAAGTCTGCAAATTTCCCCGCTGCGGGACTAATAAAGGATTATCTTATCTTATCTTATCTTATCTTATCCAACATGGCCGACACCTATGGCCATCCCTCTTGTGATTGCGCCCCAGTCTTACCCGTCTCTGACTGACACCTACCCCTTTTTTTCCATCACCGGTTTCAGTCACTAATCACCCGCCCCTGCTGATGAAATCCCCTTTGTGAAAATGTCAGTGACAACTGAGCAGTCCCCTCTGCGTCTCTGTGTTGTAATGTTAACCTGTGTGATAGTTTGCTTTGAAGTTAACTTCGGTCTTTCATGTGTGGTTGAAAGGGTTAACCCTAATGCAGCACTTTTTTTTTTGGTGGCTTGGATCCGAGCAGTAGGTTTAGTGTGTGTTTGCTTTTGTTTCATACATTCATCATTTCGGCACCACACGCAATGATTGACTGTCTAGTGAAAAGAGCTTGTGGGTGGTTGCCAGTGTGTTTGTTTCAGGTAAGATCCGTGCTACCAGATATCGGCTGCAGTAGTCAGCAAAAAATATGAAGGGTTAGCAGGCTTGTTTTGTTTTGTTTTGTTTTTATGATTTAGCGCCAACCAAAGCCCATCCCTTTGTTCCTCGCCCTCACTTGACTCATTTTTCATCGTTTTTGTATCCTGTCTTTTAAATCTGTGAGTTTCACGTTTGTCGGTACACTGTACGATAAATGAAGGTTCTGGCCCGACTGCATTGGCTGTATGCTCGTTCAATTACTCCTAGACGCCTACAGGGTTTATAGCAACTGTTAAAACACGGCGATAGTTATGAGTAATGGAAGTTTATTTGGATGAGGTTCACTTTCACAAATTATTTCCATCTGAGTTTTGTCAGTACAGTTCCCAAAATGCGTTGTGTGATGCTTACAGAAAATATAAGATTGCCTTTTAGACAGTGATTGATATGGGCCTTTTTCCATATATATTTTTGATTACTTTGGCAATATCGCCTTTAGTGAATACCATTTCTCGTTTGCACTGTAATCAGTATCACTGGATTTAATAAGTGGTGTTGATTGCAGCAGTGTGTGTATCAGGTAGTCATGACTCTGAGAAGAAGGGGAGTATCATATTTTGAATGAGCTCTTTGCATTTCAGATGTTCTGAAAAACAAAACATGATTCACCAGTCCCAAAACTGGTCCCAAACGCAGTTCTGGGTGTCTTGTGTCAACAATTTGAATTGGTGAGTATTTCGAGCCCTCACAGTTAATTCACTGCACTGGCACAAAAGCAAACGAGGCCTAATGAATCACTGCTGTATTATCTAAAAAGGATAATGGCTCCAGTAAATATTGGATGATAGCTTCAGATAATGCTGTCACCTCCTCGTGTGAAGTGTCAGCTGGAGAGCGATACAGCAGCGCCCACGGGCAGCCTCGTATTTTGGGCATGTGAGCATGAGGAAAAAACGTTGAGGTGGTCTGAGCAGAGAACACGCCGTAATGAGCTGGTTATGCAGTTTGATGTCATTGTAGCCTGTCTTTGCTGTAGGCATAGTTGAGCTCTCGTTGTATGGTCTATTCTGTTTTCCAGGCCTGGAAGTGAAGCGGGTGCCAACATTATCCACTCCACATCTTTCTGACAGCTTCATTACTACAGAATTCCTGTGTTTGGCCGCAGCCCTCTCAGACTGGCACTTGTTGTGCTCGTCGAAGAGAAACTGGGTTCTGATGAAGTGTTGTGTTTGTGTGAGTTACAATTGGGGGAAAATACATCAAACAGGCACTTAATCTTTGACCAGTCTAGACTAAACCAAAGTCATTCTGTGAGTAATCAATTTAGTTGGTTTGGAGGATTGCTGTGTAGGAAAATGTAGCTGTGGGGGAAACCGAAATGGATTTCTAAATTGCCAGCACCTTTGCTGCTTTTCTTCTTGACATGGACGCTCTACTTAACCTTGCAAAGCCCCTCGTTCCGGGGATAGAAACAATTGCAGTCACACACGTTAGTCATTCCAAGGTTATGCATAGGTGAATGCGCTGTACAGCACAGAGTTGTATTTTGAGTGGGCAGATTTCTCGCTAATGTGAAAAGGCAATGAGTGATACAGGTAGATTCACTGCCTGAGGCCAGAGGCGGTGTAAAATGTGCCTGAGAATCATTCAAGACAAACCATTATTGATACCCTTTTTACTGCCATAATGTGTCATCTAACCTTTCTCAGTCTTCTCCAGTTTCGCAATATTGCACTCTGCTGGATTGGACGGCTGACTACGCAGACTGTCTGTTAACGTGTCATCTGCAATCACCTCAGACTGACTGACTGACAAGCCCAGAAAGACATGGCTTCAAAGAACCGAAAAACATCACGGAACTCATCTTCACTGAGGGGGATACGGTGAATGCTATGGCCATATGTCATCACACACAAACACAAACTCACAGCTCACAGATCCATATGCTTCTGAAGATTTGAGCACACCATTGCATCTGCTACCCTGATTATGCAAACATGCAATTACACGTGCACGTTATTCCTGACATTTTGAATTTTTAATCTGAGTGAATAAAAACAAATCTGTCAGAAAACGGAGAAAGTAGAAACAGGTGAGCTGTCACTACATTACTTAACTAGGCATTTAAAGCTGCTGAATTCAACATATTTATATTAACAATGGATCAAAACACTATGTGACTATGTGAAAAGGGGTTGCTTGTTGTGACCAACCCAAACAGTATAATCAGCCAAACCAGCAGTGTCCCTTCAGCTGGTTTAAAGCTAGGGTAGTTTTTACATTTGGTGAAATACTCATTGCATCCCACAGCAATCAATAAATCAAACGCTCTGACAAAGAAAAAAAGAGAAAAAAGAACAATGTAAATGTGGCTGTCGCAGGACTGTTTTAAACCTGTCCAATCATTTCATTGGAATTATTCCCGTGCCTCTCTACCTCCTGCCTGCCTGCTTGATCATGCTTTGTGCGTGCACTCATTGTGTGTCACCATTGTCCTTCACAAGCTGCTCGCCAGACAGCTGTGAGTACTAACAATAGCCATGTTCTTTGTTTACATTCATTATAATATCTTTACATTTATAATAATAATCAATAACTGTTGAGTGAGGCCTGAAGGGACGGCGGCTGTCAGTGTTGCCGACTTTACGACTTTCTTGCTGGATTTGCTGTAAGGGCTTTTGGAGCTAGTGCTGTTAGCTAATCAGCTGATGTTATTGTTGTTTTTCTACTGTTTCTTATTGCTTATTTATAATACTTGTTTTTTTATTTCATTTTTTATTTTTATCTTGTCTTTCTTTTACTATGTCTCTTGTGTGCACTTTACTCTATGCTGCTGTAAGCCTGCAAATTTCCCCACTGCGGGACTAATAAAGGATTATCTTATCTTATCTTATCTTATCTTATCTTATCTTATCTTATCTTATCTTATCTTATCTTATCAATGGAAAACAGTTGGCAACACTGGGCTGTTGGTTGGATACTTTTAAAATATAGCTAACCCTTAATAGTTTATCCAATGCTGCCCAGCCAAGCTTTAAGCAAAAACGCTTTTTCCAACACCAAACGGGAGATGGATAAAGTTAGTCTCTACCCGGTTAACATAACAGAGCCTTTATCAGCTTAAGAGGCTGTTTTTTCCAAAGGGAAAAAAAACAGTCTAAAAGGGCTAAAAGGAAAGTGAATATTAGATTTGAGCATAAAAGTTTCATTAATGAGGAAAAGACAAATTTAGTCTGCACTTTATTTGGCACATGGTTTTCAGTAGGGTGTCTCTTAGAATGAATAGTGTTTTCAGCATTAGATCAGTTTTCTAGTTATTTAGTAAAGTTTTGTAGTCTACAAGAGTTTTGTAGTTGTTGTACCTAGTATGTTTTCAATAATTACTTAGGTCTTCAATCATCCATCTTTTTTGTGTTTGTGTTTTAGTTTTAACGATCATAACATTTAGTTTTTGGCTTTTAATCATAAGATTTCTAGGATGAATGTGGAGCATCCTCAAAACTGGCCATATGTCTCTAGTCCTCATTGGATAACTGATGAAGAAAACAAGAAACAAATAAATACATACTAATTAAAACACCCTGTGTTTAAAACAGCTTGGTTAAAAAACAGTGCATGTGTAATTTTTCACACAAAGAAATGTAGACAGAATGAAATGAAAGCTGAAAGAGGCAGATCACTGGGATACGGATGAGGTGGGCAGATCACTTTGCATATTGAGGTGACTGACTGGCTTGTTGTTGTGGCGGTATTTACATGGTCTATTTCATCCCATCAGAATGTCAACATTATTAATCTTGACTCATATTGGCGGCATACTTAAGTGCTCCGTCTCACACGACACATGCTCTCAAGCGCCACCTCCTATGGTAGCCATTAGTTAACCATTATCTTAAACAATGACTGTTTAATTCCTTCTCGCTCCCAGTGCCTGACTCATCAGACACACAGTGGAAGAAAATTCAGAGACACAATGTGCCCGCGAAGCATCTGTAAGAAACCGCCAGAGGACGAAAGACTAGCAGAAAAATGCAAAGAATCCAAAAAATAAATAAATTAGGTAGCTCATTGTGCGAGCATTAACTAATTCTGCCCAGCTTTCTTGTAGATCCATCTATTTTGGATGTGTAGGCAGCCCTGGAGGCATGTTGACCTGAAAAAGACAAACCTCTCCTTTCCTTTCATCTTTTGAGTCAGTTCCTGCAAGCAAATGTATTAGGGCCAATAACACGAGGCCTACTTCTGCCGTGCTGCCCTCTAACAAGAACAGTGTACTCATCAGTGTTTTGCTCCCATCACATTGGATTTTGTACAGGTCTTTTTCCAACATAGTGCTGTCAAGAGGATATGTTAGGATTTGTTGCGCAATGGAAACTATTAGAAAAAAAAACGGTAAATATTTGTGGAGGCTACAATACTCTCTGAGCGTACTGTATGTAGGCGGGTTTTTGACATTAGTGAGGTATAGGATCTCATATCTTCCCACTCCTCCGCATTCATCTGATTCATTCTCTATCCCAGACCTTCCACTTAAACCCAAAGCATGTGAAAACTGCAGCTTTGAAAATGGATTTGGCCAGCCTTGTTGACTCATATCTACAGTATTTACTGTATATATTAAAGCACGGCTGAGAATAGAGACCTTCAAGCACACTAGAAGGTTTTTTATTCCCCGCTATGTTTTTAAAGACTGAAACACCAGTGGAGTGGAGTTACAGAAATTCGGGTCAAAATAAGAGGTGACCAAAAACGTTCCTCTTTATCTTTTAGAACAAATGGAATAAAATGATAAAAAAAAAAAATAGAACAAGGTAAAAGATGATGATGCTCAGAAAAGGAAGGCAAAGCCAAAAAAAGGACATGCCAGAATAAGTCATCTTTTTCATGTTAAGGTTACAGGGCTGCTACCGGCGCTGTCAAGAAAAGTTAGCGAGCTTTTGAAACTTAAATTTTATCGACCATTGAATCCTGTCCAGAAGATGATGGCCCCTCTGCTCGTCTTTTTTCATAATAAAAACTTATAAGGCAAAGCATCGTCTCGGAATCTATCAGCAGGACGACAATGTTATCATTCTACATGGGATCAGGCACAAACTGACTGCAGGATCTACGCACTGCACCACAGCAAGGGCACACTTAGTGACTTTGGGAGCTCTAAGCATCTCCCATTTTGAATCTTTTAGTTTCAATGGGTAAGAGTTGAGGGGATGGGATAATGGGCCCTTGGAGCAGATATCTTGAGGGACATTCTTACTTTTTCCTCACCTTGCCCGACAAAAGGAATAGCAACAGCTGCGGCCTGGTTGGTTTAATAAGCCCACTTCAGAGAGGGTCTTAGTGAGCGCTACCTCCTTTGGAGGAATAAAAGGAGAAACACTTGTGCATTATTTACCACCCGCCTCAGTACCGCCGCGCCCTGCGCAGACAAAGAGGCCTACTGCAGGAAAATGGATTTTTCTGCAGGGGAGCTCAGATAAGAAGGATAGAGGGAGGAAAGGATAGAAAAAAAAGAAAGGGAGGGGGATGAAGACTGAAAGAACATTCCCACACAGCCGACCCCAGAATCAGTTAAATATCCACGCTCACACGCCTGTCTGCTATCTCCTCCTCTTTCCTCCCTGTTGGCCTGATAAGGGCAGTTCTTTACATCAGATGCCTCCACGGATCAGTCACCTTTTTCACTGGAAAGGTCGAACTCTGGCCCAAAGCTCAGTTCAAGCTGCGAAGTCATCATTCCTGCCCTTTATCTCCCAAGTGAGGGATGATCCAAGCCTGAGTGCCATGCTGGGGTGCCCCCAATACGCCCTCTAACCACTGCAACATCTCCCTCGCACCTCCTTGGGCTGCATCCAGAGAGATAGGAGAGCTGGTGACGTGTCAGACCACCTCACGGCAGAGCAGCCATCAGATAAGACCAGAGTAAAGATCCAATAGTGGCAAGTTATCACTGAGGCGCGGCAGTATCCTGAGTGTCGGGTTGGTCAGGCTATCTCCCATCAACCCCTCGCTTCTGAACAAGTGAGCCACGAGATGAGAAGAAGGGATAAACACGTCAGCATATGGCCGCCACCTGAGACTTTACCCTACCTTCCCAGAAAACAAAAATCCCCCAGAATTCTGCACACATCACCCTTCCCTGGATTCCAACACAGGTGTTGGCATGTAGATAAGTTGTGTATAAGTGCATGTGTGCATAACCGTTGTTGTCACTGTCCTAAAACGACTGCAAGTGATGCGCCGGCGCAATTTGCAGTGTACTGTGGGACGACCCAACTGACAAGACTCCCTGCTTTGCTGCCTGGGTAATGAGTCATTCCAGCCCTGGAGAAAAACTATCTGGTATTTTTAAACTGCATCCTTCAGCTGTTCCTTTCTCCCTGGAGCTCCAGCTTGTAAACTCTTGGTGGCTTGTAAAATGAATGCCATTCCTAGCGCTTGTACTAATGGGGCTGATACGTCTGAATAATACAAATGCATTACAATGCTTTTAATGGTGCTTTTGGTCCAACCATGCCCTACTGATTAAGACGTAATGCTCTGCGCAGTGTAACAAAATACCATTTACGTGTGAATTAAAAACCTAACTAGTAGACTGGTGCAATTATAGTGTGGTCGGGTTGAAAAAAGTGGAAAAAAAGGGGATAACACTAATAGTATAACTGAAGTGCGAGAAGGCATGTTTCCATGAACATAAAACAGCATAACAACATCAGTGTTGAATCATATACGAATGTTGGCAAAATGAATGAAAACACATAAAACTAGAGAGATTCTGTCTCTTAATTTCACAACACATCAACATTTAAAGAAGTGAATTTCACACTTAAAATATTAAAATGAATCGCAGCTCTTTTTAAATGTAGCAGGTAACTGATATCAGGAATAGAGAATGAATAATGAACTGGTTTAGTTTATTAATCCGATGCTGGTGTTCTGATTTGTAATATTTTCTTTGTAATATTTTCCTTTTTCATGTATAAAAAAAAACAGTATCAGCCATCAAACCAGGGTTGCCAAACTGTTTAATTGATTTTGGATTCTTGTGTTTAAATGTGTCTCAGTCACGTCATGTTCCATGAGCCATTGCCAGCACCGCCACTGCAGTTCTATTACCAGTATCAGGATCTTTTTTAAGACATGATACCTCAGGTCAATTTTGAGATTTTGAGCTGTTTTGCTTACATAACATGTCTTCTTTCCGACTAGTGGAAAGCAAACAACCAAAATACCCTTTTAGGTGTTTATTTTGCTACTTTGTCTATTTCTGTCTGTTGATTTCTCATAAATTCCCCAAAGTTAGCATTAGATCATGCCTCACTGGCATATTCAAACACAAAAGTTCAGAAAACTGGCAAACCAAAAAGGTAATTGTCTTAATGTCTTAACGTGAGTAATCAACTGTGGAGGTTTCATGGTGACATCTACTAATTGCATTTGACCCATATTACCTGTATTGTCACACCATTTAATTAAAACACTGGAAATATTCAAATAACTTTGATTAGTTATTACTGATTCTGTACAGTGTAAGCAGCATTTTAATCTAAGTTGTTAGGTCAAACTATTTTAGATATCAATTAGTAGTTTCATCAATAACAATGCATCAAAGAAGTATAGAATATTAAACTTGAAATACTTCCAAATTGTACTTAGGTCCAGTACTTACAACATGGTATCAGGTTAACATGACTTCTGGTGACTAGTAGTTCTCTTGAATACCTATGTTGAATACACTTATTGTAAGTCGCTTTGGATAAAAGCGTCTGCTAAATGACTGTAATGTAATGTAATGTAATGTAATGTAACAGGCTTCCACAGACTTTTGTTTTCTCAATTTTCTACATGTGCTGGTCTATGCTAATGCCTCTAATATGTTACTCACTCAGCATGGACATATCCAAGGGACTGGTTGTAAGAAGCCATCAAGTTTTTTAAATGTTTATTTTTCTACTACACATCCTTTGAATGATTGATCGTGTCAACGTGTATGGCAGAATGTGTACCCTTCAGTCCGAGTGATGCATTTGTAATAGCTCATGGTTCATGCTTTGAACTTTACTTGTGCCTCTCCACATTATGCATTTATGTTTGCTGGCTATATGTGGCCCTGACAAGAAACAAGAAACAAAACAGACAGCACTGGATGAAACCCCTCTTGGTCCCCCCCCGACTCTTATGAAAACATCTAAAGTCTTCTCTCCGCGTCTGCATTCTGCTGAGCGAGGCGCTAGCGTTGTGCCGCATCACCTGAGCAGCCATCACCTGACAGCTGGGATTTCAATCATTCTGCTGAGCTCGTAACCTCATCTCCCCCACCGCCTCCCCCCGTTTACTCCCAACGCTGCCACCCGCCACTGTCATGCTAATTTACTAGTCTTCACTGATTTGGAGCGCTCGCGTTTTTAGAGCTTCCTCATAGACCCCATCATGGGCTGGCAATTAAAGCTATGCACGGCGTCAAACAGGAGCACAAAAGACAATCATTTTGCTGTCTCCCTGGGCGGAAAATCCGTTCAATCAACGATCATAAGACAACAATGCGTGGTTATCCATAGAGGAAAATAGCTCGTGGGCAGAAAGCAGGGAGAGTTAGCTGCGGTTCACACAGCTTCGCAGGTACACCAGTGCATTTCTACAGGGCATGCAGAAATAGCTGTGCAGCAACTGAAGTGGTTAACAATAGATTATGTTTGCTCCTACACTTTTGTTGGCTATATCTATGGTAAACCGAAAATAAAGGCTCTGTGTCTGCTCTGAGCAACAAACCACGCTACCCCAAAGATTATCATTAGTCTCACCAGCCGGCACAAAGCAAGACAGGAGGTTTGTGCCGCAATGAATGGAGCACAGATTTGGTCATAAAGAAGAGCAATAAAAAAAAACAGCGTGTTTTGTGCTACCTTTTTTGTACGAGTCCCAGCTAACCAATGGAACACCCTGATATGCTAATCAACACACAATATCCTCAAGGCTCTGCACGGACTTCTGAAAACAAAGCAGTGTGCACTTTCCGAGCTCATCAGTAGCTTATGGAGCTTCTGCACTTTTTCACAAACATGACATGCCATTTATGATTAATGGTATTACCGGCAGGGCCAAGATAAGAGCTCAATTAGCTGTGTGGGCAAGGACCTTGACTCTATCTCCAATGACTAATCCCATGGCTTTTGTTATGATTAGCAGCAGCGGAGTTTTAATCTTGGCTTCCTGAGTGCCTGGTTGGCACTGGCCCCGAACACAACTGATTCATTAGTAGTTAAAAATGCACCTCTGCTGCGAGTGGCACCACTCCGCGCTGCATGATGGCGGCTGCACGGATGTTACCCAATCTACCCAATCTCTGTCATTCATGTGCCTCAGCAGTTTCGGTGGCAACACTCGTTGGCAAGAAATAAAATTCAGTCTTTTAAGTGAAATGAATTCATCCACCTTGTTAATATTTTAGCAAGAGGGGCCTCTGGAGAGTTATCATCTAAGCCCACTCTCTCTCTCCCGGGGGGCTGTCCTGCCTACATGCTTGAACCGGTGCTAGTTTCCGACAAACACATTTCTAGCTGCAGCAGCATTGCCCAGGGAGTTTCGCCGAAGCCCATAATCTCTATAGAACTCATGAGCTGTCAAACGAATGCGGATCTCAGAGTACTATAGCACAAAGAGGTCCCCTAACGAAGCTCTTAATAATTCACCAGTTATCCATTGAGAACAGTCAAGGACAATCCTTTCAAACGTACAGCTTTAATTTGGATAGAAAACTTGTGCATTATGAGTATTAAAAATTTAGCAAATAAAGTTATATGAGGATAAACCGTTCCACAAACAGGAATGGGACAGTATGCAAGGGAGGTACAGAGACGAGATGCATAGATCATGATAAAGTGGTATTTATACGCACAATGTATGTACTACTGTAGTAGTGCTTTCTGCAGTAAAACCCATCTTGCACGATGCTGCACATTGTAGCCCTCACACTCTGCAGGGGGAAACGTGGCTCGCCATCTGTTCGCCGATCCCCAGCAACAAACAACAGACAGACCAACGCAGCAGACGCAGGCAGGCACCTCTCCCGCACCAGCAAAGAACTGTGGGAAACCGGGAGGCAGATACACGGAAACGGGGGCAGCTAAATGTAGGATGAAAGCAGTCATCAGCTGGTAAGATTTGATCAGGAGGCCTGAGCTGAAACCGCACATCGACGCTTGATGCAAATTGAGGCAGACACTGCAAAGGAGCCGCCGTGCAATGAGAGAGACTCTCCATTGCGAGACGGAGCAGGAGAAAGAAAGAGATGATGGGTTTGGGCAAGAGACGATCGGAGACTGAAAGCGAATGTAGCCGCGGTACAACGAGAGAGCCTTAACACAGTATACAAGCTTTAGAGAATAGAGAAGGAAAACAAGGCTAGTGTATTATAAGAGACAGCCTGGAATAGCAGACTTGACAGTGTGTGTAGGGGTTGCAGAGAGAGGGAGAGAGAAAGAAAGAAAGAAAGAAGGAGGGAGGGGAAAGAAGGAAGAGGGACAGATTTGGGGATGCAATCCATTTTTAATCCTGAGATGCCAGAAGTCAACACAACTTGCTTTCAATCAGAATGGTACACAGTCCAATGAATGTTATTCTTGGATTAAGATTAATGTGGGTGGCTCACCACACGCAAGCCCACACTTAAACAAATATGAACAAACGTGTGACCTCAAAGTCTGTCACGTGCGTACGCCACTCGTGCAGCAATCTAAAGTGTTAAAGGATGGGGAGTGGAGAGGATGAGATATAATTGCCCAAATATGCTACAGACATGCGAGAGAAGCTTAAGCTTGCCCCCTAGTGTTCATTCCAGTCCCTGAAGGCAGCAGAACGACTCACTGCAAAGCAATCTCATTCCAAATAAGGCATTATGTCTGTTATTACCTCCTAAAATCCCATTTTTCTTAGAACAAGGACAACATAAAAGTTTGCCAAAAGGGTGATATTAGTGTTTGAACTGTTTTCAGCTTATTGTTACAAGATTATTCTTTAACCAAGTGTCATTTTCCTGATTGTAGTGCAGCTACCTGCCCTTTTCCTGTCTAGTTTCAAGATTGTGATGCTCATTTCAATAAATCTTCTCATACAAGGACAGCTGCATTTGAAACAAGTGGACTTTTCTTGCCTTGTTGGGGTTACATTTGTCTTGGCTTGCTGTTAATGGAAGGATCCTTGTAAAGCCGTTAGTATTGATATTTATGTTCTCACATTTTTCTAAGAAGCATTGCACGTTCTTATAATTGTATCTGATGAAGCAGAATTTGTCTCAGAATTTGGCACAGGAATACATTATGGCGTATACTCATGAATAAAACTTCGCATTTAGCCTGTATAGATAGATGGATAGAGACATAAAGACAGCTGGATCGAACTGGACATGTGAATCCAGCGTGTGAATATTTTCTGTTTCTGGCTTGACGAGTATGTTGATGAATTATAAAGCAGTTTGGCATCAAAGGCCATGGAAAAAGTCTGTCTTACAGTGGGAAAAAAGACACCAGCCAGAGTCTGAAGTAGACAGCTTCATAACTAATTGTGTATAAGCCTGTGAATCAACATCAAAGTTAGCACTACATTAATAGAAAGATTCATTATTTGAAAGATAAAAAAGAATGTGATCCATTAACTATAGACCTTCATCCTCTCGGTTCTGGAAATTCTCCATTTTGTATTGCCAGCAGCAGATTTGATTTAACAATGTGCAATGATTCAACACTAAAATGCCAGCACGGGCAAGCTCAAAACAAAGAAATCACAAGGGACTATCTACATGCAACATGCATGGACAAAATAAATGACTGATTAAATTCATGAAAAAAACAGCCCAACACTATATTAGTAGGTTGAGATGTTGAACTGAACAAAAACTAAGCTCATACAACATATCAGCATACACTATCTCATCATCATCATCCCTATTGCAGAGTAATGCCTACAGAGCTCTTTGTTTTGCAGTTCACTTCCATTTTTGTTAACATTTTCCAGCTGCCCAGGCAATATCTGTCTGTCGAGTGAAAAGGCATATTCGTCATATGGCACGTTGCCCTTGTGCACCAGATATGTTCTAAAATGTTTTTGTCTCTTTAATCTCTTTGTGTAGAGCTAAGCTTTGCAGTTTGACAGCTCAAATCCCAGCAGCCGGTGGTTTAAAAAGCCAAATCACAGCAAAGTGACTTTAGCAGCTTAGCTGTCATTGGCCTGACATGGTTATCAATTGCGTCTGTCAAAAATATCAGTGAACAGTGTCAATAGTCCTGATCAAGGCAAATTCCTTATATCAACACCTTGTCAAAAAGAAAGATTCAGGTTAAGTTATCATATCAGCAGACAAATGTACAAACCCCAGATCAATAATCCAGTAAGCCAAGACATGAGTTGGCATGGATTTTATTCATTTTCAAAATTTGACACCTCAAATTAAAGTATTGAAATATTACAAATACCTCTGGTGTAAAAAGCACAATGTAACCGTTTTGGTCCCTGATAATAGCAGGAGATACTTCAACATTGGCTATGGACTAATGCAGAGTTGAAAGTATTAATAATTTGAATTATTGATTAATTGGTCAAATTGATTTATTAGTTACTCGATTAATTGCTTAGTCTAAAATGTCAAAAAATAGGGTAAATTACCCATCACAAGTTCCCAGAAATAATGTCATTAGAATACTTGTTCTGTTTAACCAAGACTCCAAAAACCAAAGACATCCAGGTAAGGAATGGTAAATAGTTATGATATAACGCTTTTATCCAATCCAATCCAATCAAATTCGACCCCGTTCACACACACACTCACACACTGATGCAGTGAGCTTCCATACAAGACTCTGGCCTGACCATCAGGAGAAGGATCACTATCTTGCAAGGACACTTGATTGGTCCACTACCACAGCAATTCCCACCTACAGCCCATACGGCCGAGATTGCCAGTCTGCACACAACTCTGAACAGGGAGAGCCAGGGGCTAGAAGCTAACGTTGCTTCTGGCGCTAACAGCGTTAACAAAAGAAACAGTGCTGACAGGGCTAACAGTTTTAAGCTGAGGTAGAACCGAAGGAAGGGAATGCTGCTTCCGCGGTTGGGGGACGGCGTTATCAGTGGTAACCACAGTATGAGAGCAGACACAAACACAGCTTCCATTCACATGATGGGTATTCAATGAAGTACTCTATTGATATCTATATAAAGGGTACTGGTATTGGTACTTGCACCTTCATTTTTTAAAAGATACCCAGTCCTACTGCCTACCCTGTGATAGGTGGATAACCCGCTCTAAGGCCCAAAAGGTGGCATTCTTTCATATTGTGATTCATGTTCTGTCTGTAAACTAATAAATCACTCCATTAATTGTTTCAGCTCTAGATCAATGCACACCACAGGAGCCATTTGTATCTTCAGAACCTGATATTTCTATAATTTATCAAAGTAGTAACACATAGTGGTGTAGTGTTATCGCTGTGTTACTCGGTGGTGTTTTTCTGGGAATCCTAACATTGGAAACCTTGACTGTCTACGATGCTGGCTTCCAGTCAAAACTCTTGCTTGTTGAGGGCCAATTCTTGATTGGGGCAGGAAACGCCTACATGCAACAACAGTCTGTGTTAAAACAAGGTTGCATCATTTTCAAATTAAACATTCTACTTTTCAAAATCGTGTTAGGCTAAAAACCTAAAGGAAAGACACTTTATATGTTTTTTAACGAGTATACTAGGAAAGCAGTGCCATAAAGACAGAAAGGAACGTGACAGTCGTAAATCCTAATCTAATGTTGCTAACTGATTTCTACATCACTCTTTCAACTTTTTTTTCTTGTCTTCTCATTATGATTTAACAGGGCATAGAAAAACATTGCTGACAATCCCCTGATACTTAGACCTATTATCTAAGCATTTCTGCTCCCTTAGTGGAACAAATTGGTTGCCTTAACCACGACTCGCTTACACATTGCAAGATACAAAATGGGAGAGGGGCACTGGGAGGAAAAGCACACATTTCTCTCAAAAGAAGGAAATCTTCTGTAATGGATTTTCCCACAGTATTTCATGTTTTTTTTCACTTGGGAGCTTGTTCCCCGCTAGAGATGTTAGCTCGACACAGAAATGGACATGAAGGTCATGATCTAGCGTCTCCATACCAGATGAGTCTGACCAAAGGATCCTATATGGACAAGATAAGCACATGCCCTTTATAACTGAAGTAGCTTATTACAAGGGCTGTGCAATATCCTCTGCCCTCTGATACAGCCGGCAGAGCTTAGCAGGGAAATTGCAAAGCCATTACCTTAGTGCAAGGAGAGAGAGACTTTGTGAATTACAGTTTTTTAAATATTATTTTCCCCCTGTAAACCGAAAAATCATAGCACAAAGCAGGGATAAGCAAACAAGAGTAGGAAATCTGCTTGTAATTTTAAATGTACCATCGGGCCTGTTAGTGTAGTCGGGCGTTTGTGTGCATACGCAACAGGATTCATTTCTCTGAGAAAGCATTCAGGATTGATGTTCGCGCAAGCTGGACAGCTAGATATTATTGGCTGCGGAGTGGAGCCAATAGTCGGGGTGAAAAAAAAAAGACTCCAGATGAAAAGCAAACATCAATGAACTGTCACCTTAGGAAATGCTATTATTCAAACTCCAGTATTTCCTTATCTGCCGATAGGAATTGGAACCAAACGCCAAAAGCCTGTTGTATTCTGCCCTCTGCTCAAGACTAATATCCTACCAGGAGAACTTATCTGATGGGATGTTACACTTAAATCGACATTTTGAAGATCAGGGCTGAGGTCACCATTTGGAATCTACTTCTTATAAGAGCTTATACTTCCTTGTGAGCAGTGAGACTGTACACACTCTCCAAAGCGGAGTCGATAAAGTATCTGCTCATCAGGAGAGCGTGACAGCGGGAGAGATGAGACCACATCAATCACGTGGACTCCAATAGCCGTTCTGTGGCTCAGATAAAATAGGGAGCGCAGACGGGTGGTTCCTTAAATAGGCACCAATGGAGCCAAGCCGAGACCTTCTCCATCTCTCTTATTTTGAGAGGGGTCAAGAGGTCATTATACCCTCAAGAACTTTTGGGTCCTTCACCAGCTGCGTTGATTGAGAACCAAACGCTTTTTGAATCCCAAATCGAGCACTTTTTCCTTTTTCCACTTCGTGTTATCACTTACACTAAAGTCAGACTGATTTTTTACTGGAGGATATCAAATGCCATTCACAGTGCTGGATAAAAAAAAGGACGATAAGACCAGTTCACACCCCATCCACCCTTCCTCTGTGAGCCTTTTCATCGTCGCGTTTCATTTCTGCCATAACAACCTTGGCAGGAATGCAAAATGGGATGCGAGATACACCCAAACCAGCTCTGGCATCGGGCTCCCCAGGGCAACGCCAGAGCAGGCGAGTCACAGCAGCAGCAGATGTTGTGTTCTAGCACCTGTTGACTACGGATGTCACCCAGAATCTGAACACGTGTCTGTGAGCTACTTAGGAGAGCACTGCCTTTCTATTGCTGGGGAATCCTGGAAGTTGTTTGTGTTGGTGGTGTGAATGTGTTTAGACAGAGGTCTCACGCCAACTTGTGACCTATTTTCTCTTTTAGAAATGTATTTTGACATTTTCTGTCTAACATGGAACCCCGCAGTTAAACATTGCCATTTATTATTTTACACAAGTCAAGTCAAATCTGCTCACAGTGCTCTTTTACTTTAAAAAAAATACCAACCTTACTGCCGCGTGCTGCATTCTTTCCAAATTTAAACAAAAAAAACTGTGGATTTCGAGTTTATCAAAAATACATTTTAAGGAATAAAATGTGATATTAAAATAATGTGTGACCTCTTCTTCTTTTTAGACTCAATGGTGCATCACTGTCTTCTTTGGCTCTGAAAGAAAGAATCTCCTTGGACTCTTTTTTTAGTTTTCTAATGTTTAATTGAAAAATGTATTCATACATGAATCCAGAAAATACATTGCAAATTAGTTGATTGTTTAAATCATGTATAATTATCTGCTTGCTCATGTGTCTTTCCACATCTGACCTGCTAGATCTCAGGAACAAACTTGATTATTGCAATGTCGTTGCAAAGTCAAATGATGGCCAAAACCTGCATAATATCAAAATGTTCTATTCAGCATATAACAGAGGCTATGTATATGGCCATATGGGCCTTTTGAAAATCATCCCTTACATCTCTGCCTCTGCTGACTTCACGCCAGCATCAGTCACTTTCATGTTTTTTCATCACCTCCTCTCAGACAGATAACCCATTTGAGCTCCTCCTCAGGTATTCAATGTGGTACAGTATGCCGCTGCACAAATATGCTACAGACATCCCCGCCATTAATCTTCGCACTTCCATCATTTCTAAGTCAATTAGCCCGGTCAATATGCTGTGTCAGTTATTACCTGCAATTTACCACAGGTAAATGACTTCTATGCAGTGCAGACGCCTCGATCAGGTTGACGCCGAGCTAAAGGCAGTTGGAGGGGGATCAGGAAGACAAATTGGCGGCACATAATGGAAACAGCCTCAGCTTGGTGATTCATGAGTGCTTCATAGGGGAAGGTATATGGAAAAAAGGAATATTGTGTAGGAGGTGCCATTGCATAGAAATAGTGAATTTTTTAAAGTTGAGGAAAAGACCCCAAAGTAGTGAACGAGAGACAAGAATCCAAGGGCGGCATTAGTATGCATGCTTCCCCTCTCCTTCACTGTACTTCTCTCTGTTCCCAGAGTCCTCTGCTGCAGTCTGATATTCTGTGCCATCACCAGCCATGCTACATCACCTTCCAAGATCCTTTATTCCCTGTTTTATCTTAAGCACGCTATGTCGGTGACAGCGGCGTCGCATGGGGGGGGAAGAGCAGCTGAAATCATCTTTAGAGAAGCTCAGGAAGCAGTTGTGACACTCCATCTCCAACGCTCTGCTGCCAGCTGGCTCCGCAGAGAAGGAAGAGGTATGCGTACACTTGCCGAGGGGACACGGTTAAAATTTACTACAAGTTTTGAGGTACAAACTTTCATAAAATCCCAAGGCCCATGAAAAAATATTTATAGAGAGCTGGGGTGACAGAGTGGGAGAGAGAGGGTTTTGTCTTGCAGTCAATGCTAGATGTATGTTTTGTTGTGTGATGGCAGTCTATCAAGAATAAGTTATTTCCATTCCCATGCTGTGTGTGACTTATATCATTTAAAGGCCCCTATTTGTTATTCAGATCAAGTTGCTTTAGCTCTTTTTAATTTCCACAACACATGTGGGTGGCAGCTTTGCCTCATCAGAAGCTCATCTTCTTCAACAAACTGAGAGGGGAACAGCTGCAAGTCTTGAGATTTTTGAGCTATTAAAGCCGCTACTTGGAGTGTGTGCAGAGCCCATTTTGCGTACCAATGAAATAGCAATGTCACCCGGGAATCAAGAGAATACAGATAGAAACCTGCTCCCGCTTGTAAATATTAAATTATTATTAGTTATTAGAGTGTTATAAGGTTTACTGCCTGATGCCACCGCCCAAACATCCAAATAACAATTTCTCTAAACAAGTATGAAGATGACAATACAGTTCCAAGTGTCCTATTTAGCATGGCTCAAATTCCATGTGGATCTAATGCTATTCTAGCTGAATGCTAATGAACCTGACAGTTCTGTGATTGAATTATTAAACCTGCAACTTGGTTTCAAAATATCTTCGCCTCGCTAATCAGCCAGAATCTAAAAGAGTCTTTTAATTTAATTTGATATTAGGATTTTTGGAACTTCAGCACACATGATTTGGTTGGTTGTAATAAAATGTACCACAATGGATTATTGGGAGATGGTGTACTTCACGAGAGAGATGTTTACTTTCTATCAGATCAGATCAATGTTTTCAAGCTGAGTGTTTTCTTTTTTTTTTTTTATGTTCCTTTGTGTGTCTGATATTTTAGGTTCATTTCAGTTTCCTTGCATTTTAATTTGGGCTGGCATCCTTGAAATTAAAGGAAGATAAAAGGGAAACTGGCGCTATGTTAATATCTCTTTGAAGATGGAGTCAATCTGGCAACAGAATGCCTAGCTCTTATTTTCCCTTCCCTTTCCCCTCTTCCTGTATTCAGCACAGTGGATGAGAGATAACTGCAGACTCAGCTTAGCAACAGCTTACCTAAGGTGGGGGAACTCTTAAAGCCCTCTGCTTTCATCTCGCTCCTTGTGGCAGATCAGGCTTTGTTTTGTCTTCTTTAATCTACATCTGGACACTGAATATTTATCAATGTCATTTTCTGTTTATTCCTACATCCTTCCCTGCAGAGAGACACAGACCGCACCCCTCTGGCTGGATTTCAAAAAGTATAGACGGTGGTGGAGGAAGTATTTACATCAGAAGTAAATAGAGACACATGAACTTTAAGTTTCAAAAGTAGAAATACTCAATATGCATAATGACGCCTGGCAGTGTGGCATATATTCTATCAGAGCTTACCAATTTGGTGCCCTATAGGGAGGATTTTAGACGGGGCCTCTTGCATCTCAGACAATTCTAAATACCAACCTTTGTGTTCATGCACTCATGTCAACTTGATATAATGGGAAGGCGTAAAAATAGGAAGACATTTAAGAATATTCTGCATGTCATTATAACGCATTTTAGGCTTTTCATGTGTCATTTTACGCCAGAGTTGTCGTGTCATTCTAAACCCATTCGTAAAGACCGGGCTGCTCACACAGAAGATGCTTAGCTTTATGTCTTTGAGATCAAATAATGCGAATCACACTCGATATATATAACAATTATGCTGTTGGTTATTCAACACTTGAACCGTCCTTCCAACTTTCGTTAATGAATTTAAAGTGGGAGTATTTAGGGTGGCAGTATTTAATGGGCTGCATAGTTCCTTTTCTTGTGGGAATTGTTGTAGTATTTCAAAATATTAGTATTAATAGTAAAAAGTTAAATACCATTTTTTAATCTTCCCTCCGTTGGATGGCGCCACTAGCATTCGCCTCCATCGCCTATGACCAGGGTTATAGTACAGTACTTGAGTAATGTTACTTTCTACCACCGGGTATAGATTAACCTCCTTCTTGGTTTGTAAGATGTAAATGCGTATACATCGAGTAGAACCATTTCTGCTCTAAAGCTGCAGGCTGTTGTGAAATAATGGCGGCCTGCACAGTAATAACGACTACCTGTGTGCAGGCGTAGCTATTATGCAAGTCCTTCATGCATTTAACCTGCATAATCCTCCATTAGAACGTTGAAAAGTAGAAACAACTTGGTACATTGCGGTACAAAACTAAGTTAATCGGCAGGCAATGTTATGCAAATTCTGATGATGTAACCTATCATTTTTCTGCAGAGGTGCTCTTGAGAATTGCTCTAAAGCGAGGCAGTCTTTCAGCAAATACTGCAATACAAACAAGTGTCTCCAATAGCTGCACCTGGAGTTGTAATACATATTGGAAGCAGATTTTTCATCACATCCCCAAGCACCAAATAAAGTGCTGCAGGAATGAGTCCTTAAACCTTGAAATGAGTCAGCATTTTCACACTTCTGGTCTATGAGTTTTTTTAAATTGGGTTTTTGGTTTGATACCTGATAGATATCTATTCAGGACATAAAATCGAAAATTTTGGAACCTTAACGTGTCTATAAAAGGCGATGAATAACAAGTGGCTAAATCAAACTACAAAGTGCCATCATGCCAACCACTAATCTGCCTTTAGTTTAGTGTTGGGGACATGAAGTCATGTGTCCATTCTGTAGTTTGTTTTTAGCCTAACGTTAGCTTTTTACTTCTGGTGGTTGTACTTACGCTTCATAAGGCTTTTTATTAATATTCCAACATCTTCCTATTACCTCTATCCTGTAGTTAAGTACGAAAACATTATGAATGGAGGTCTTTTCATGTTGATCCACCATTTCAATTAAAAAATCTACTCATCCAATACTTTCATTATGAAAACATTTGATGCACATCTTTGTTTCATTTCATGTCATTTAGTTTGTTTTTTTCTTCCGAGGAGCCTCTAGAAAAGCAACTAAAAAGAACTAAGAAGTGTGCACCCGAGTCTCCATCTTGTCGCGTACAAGTCACGCTGCGGCGTTAATACCCAGTTAATTACTCTCATCTTGACCTGCCGGTAAAATCAGCCCGGCTGCCACTGCCGCCCCATGTTTCTGTTATCTGAGCAAAAACGCATTAGCGTGTGCCCCCTTTAATGGCTTTAATTAGTCGTAAACGGAGCTGATTCTCCAGTTAAGTGGACGAGGAGTCGATACTGTAATACAGTCTCAATATGCACAGCTCCGACTCTATCTCATTGAGAAGGTGGTGCACGGCATTGGCAGAGGGTGGGCCAAAAAGAAACCATTCAGTGATAAAGAAAGTATCTCATACTCCAGAGGGATCAGGCAGTACTCACTCACTGCTCTCATATGAAAAAAACATAATTATAGAGTGCTGTTGTATTGACAGAGGAATCCTTTCAGAGGAGCAGTTTCAATGTCGGTTACATAATAATAAGTTTCCACTGGAGGAGATGAAACATCAGCCGGGGCTATTGTCAGTGGAGGGAAAGGGACTTTATTGTGAGATCTTCCTGTCAAAATAAAGTAAGCATATCCTTGGGATGAGTGGAAAGACAAAGAATGTACAACAAAATTGGGAAAAAATTCAGTCTTTCAGGGGTGAGAGCTTTCTGAAATAACACTGCCAACACAAACATATCCTTATTTCAGCTTTAGTCAACAATGTTTGCCCAATAAATGCTTCCCCATATAAAGGAAACCCCTGCAGGTTCAGTAAATGAGGCTACTTTGAGGAAGAGAGACCCATAAAGTTCATGTCAGTAAACCATTTCTCCTTTCATCCCCTCATCTGCAATAAAGTTTCCAGTCTCCAGCCCTTCCATTTGCTGAGTAATGCCTTGCCCCGGCTGGTGGTGAGGTGCAGAGCTCTCACGCTGGAGGAAGCTAATGGCTGGTTATGGTTTCTAATGCATGGTGCTTTAGCTTTTCAAACAGCAGATCTCCATTACGACTTTGTGTGCAGATAGAATCCATTGACGGGAAATGCTGTGATGCCACGAGGGACCTCCTGTACATGTGCATATACAAATTTAATCTGAGGACACAGAAAATATACAATCTACCCTGCTTACTTCAATATATGGCACTGAATCATAACACAAGCAAGACATTATAATGTTCCAGACCTTTGGGTAAGGAAATGTTCTCTCTTTGAAATGTAGTTACATTCCCCTGAGCTTTAAGTTACAAAAACACGACTAAACTCTTGCTTGTATTTGTTGACCGATAAAACAATTACCTGCTATGATACACAGACCTTTATACAACACCGACATATGGCTGTACCTTATCCGCTCCCCTCCCAAAACCAGCTTTCTGTGTAGCCAAACGTTAAATAAAGACAATCTATCAAAAACGGCAGACATCAACTGGAATGTAAAGCAACATTTAGGCAAAGGAACTATTAAAATACATCGATTACAAGTGCTGTGGGGGAAATCTGAATGAATATAACATCCTAACCCTAACCCTAGAAATAAGCAAAGATAAACAACAGAAAATAAACAAGGGGAAAACCAGGGGAGACTCAGGTGTCTTTAACTTGGAGGGGAAGGTGCACCTATCTCATGGGAGTTAACTTTGGGAAATGGGAATGTAACATGTACTACTCACCCCACCTGAAATGCGGCCCGCCTCCTAAACCTTGTGTGAGTCAGCAAGCAGCAGGGGGTCCTAGCAGCCGGTGTGTGTGTGTGTGTGTGTGTGTGTGTGTGTGTGTGTGTGTGTGTGTGTGTGTGTGTGTGTGTGTGTGTGTGTTTTGCGCATGCACGTGGATCATCCTGCTGAAGTGCGTATGAGCTGAGAGGGAAAGTGGAGGGAGAGTGTGCGCTTCCCTCTCCTGTCTCATATTTCTCTGCGGTGTAATGTGCCGCCTATTCATGCGATGCCTTTTAGAGGCATGGTGGGAATCGCTTCACAGTCAGGCACGAAACTCAATATGCTAATGCCCTCCAAGGGAGCGATGGAGGGGGGGGAGAAAACATAACCTGTCAATTACCCACGGCAAAAAACCCACTGAAAGATTTAGTGAAAACCACCAGAAATTTCCACAAGACAAAAGAGCTTAAACATGCGATAGATCAAAACACAAGCCACCAGTTGTTTGACTAATTACAAAAATCATGTCGGTAAAATTAACCTCCTGTGACTTAATGGCATCACGTTGAATTATATTACGTTTAAGAGCGCATATGGCAGTATTTTCATCAATTATTTCTTGAAAGTGCCAGGTGGAAATCTCAGGCTTTTGATTCATGCTAACAGAGAAAATGCTGGATCTGTCAAAACTCATTATCCGAACAATGGCATGGGGTCTGTGTTTTTGATGAGGAATGCAAAAAACGGGGCGTATAAAGCTCGAGAAGACAAACAACAAAAAACCAACACATCCCAGATACACCATGCGTCTGAACAGCCAGCTTCCTTCCAGTGGTGGCAAAGCTTCTCCCCCACGAGTGTCAGCTGGCTGAGGTACCAGGAAGGCACAGTGGGACCATCAGCATTGGTCTCAGATTATTTCGTTTCTCACGCAGACATCAAGACCCCCTCAGCATAATTTGTTTACAGCTCGGAGATGGAGTGTTGGCAGTGCTCGTCTCCCTCACTGGAATAATTGCTGTGATGATGGGCTTCGCTGGGAACACGGACAGGCATGTGAAAACAAGCACAATTTCTGATTAGAAGTTTTTGGAAAGTGAGCCAAACTGACGCAGACGTGACAGCGACATATCCCCGGAACAATCTTTTTGCCACTTAGATCAATCTTCCCCTGTTTCTCTCCGATCCCCCGGATGTCAAAGGGATTCCATCGTTTCTAATGCGTTGAGTCGTGTCAAAATGCTGCACTGCGGGATCTTAACACTGACTGATATAACATATGAGGGAGGAAAAGCATCTGTATTAGCTGTTCTTAACACCCGGTGAAGACTTTCCTTCGGGGGAAATTGATACATGTTGCGATTTTTGCGTCAGCACTGGTTGGAATAATGACAAAAACCGGGTAGTTATCACGATCGCTGATTGCTACCATATGGCTGAACAGATAGACGTAATAAGACTCTACTGGAGCCAATACTTCACAAGAAAAAAACAAGGATAAAGATGTAAGGCAACATGTGTGGTGTAGAAACACAGCAACAGGGGGAACTTAGCACAAAAGTTGCAGTTGAAACAAAAAAAGCTCAAGGGATCAAATTTGACATTTTCCGGGAAAAAAAATGTCCTTCCCGATACGGATTCCAATAACTCAAGTTGTGTATCGGCCAAAACCGAGTACCGCTCCGATGCCAGTGCTGTAAACAAATAACCCTGTATGGATGTGATATGATTGATATGATTGTGGTATGTCCTGTCTCAGGTTATACTCTTTGTAAAAGGGAATGAATGCCATACAATTTTCTTTATTTCCTACTTTGACAGCCAGCCATAACTAAAAAAAGATTAATAGATAAATCTAGGAAGGAGTGATCAGCAATTCCTTTAAATAAATCGTAAAAGTGCAGCCACAATTTATTCATGAGGAATAAGCGAGGTGGCTCACTACTTCCATCATCGATTTCGGACACAGTGGTTGTTTTTTCAGGAGCTGATGATGGAAGTAGCTAACGAGAGAGCCATCTCGCTTCCTTCTCATCTCTGTTGAAAGACACAGATGCAAAATAATGATTGGTCAGGATGTACAAATCAGGTTGAGAGTCACCCGAGATGTTGATCCCGTGTAGCATAAATGAGCGGATATATGAATAAAATGCGATATATCATCGGCATATTGTTTACTTGACAATATCCAATCCAGTTTTTTATGCTATATCCGAGGCATTGCGATATCGGAACAACATTAGAAATAATCCGCCTTTTGCTCACACAACATACTGTATACAATGGTTCGTGACCTCAGCTTTATATGTAGCTTCATCCTTCGCCGGTATTCTAGTTCATGGGACTTAAACCCATGGATGACATATGGTCCTGGTCCACACGAACCTCATCAGTGGAGGAAAATCCATGTACGCTGTCCCCTGCCAGCAACCAGATACATCCCGAATCCCCTTCCATCATCATCCCCCTGTCTTCCCAGCCCTCCCCACTGCTTCCCCTGAGCCCAGCAGATTACAGATATCATTATAATGGACGTCCTGGCAGGCCAGTTGCGGTCACATTTAATTTGCCGTGGCCTGATATCTACACAAGATAATCAGCGTTTACACCTGAGAGTGAAGACGGAAAGACGGGTGACAGTGTGTGTGCGTGGGTGAGACAGTAATAGAATTGCAAAGGGGAAGAAGAACCAATGCAGTGTGAGAGGAGTAAGGGAAAGCGGTAGGGGGGGGGAGGAAAGACTGCAAAGAATAAGCAGGAATATGTATTCGGCACACCATCCATTGGGACAAAAGGAGAGTAACGGTGAAGCGCACTTGTCAGATTTGCATTCTAATAAGAATGACCTACTTCGAGCCCCTGAGATGAGTGAGAGCGAAACCTGATTCAAATGAACATCCCTGAACACAGATGTTACATCTCAGCTTGGAGGGAGTTACCTTCCCTTCATACTGTATTTTGCTTTGCGAGGGCAGCCTTGTCCAATTACATCCCGATAAACAGAAGTGTTTTTCCTTCAAAGTGAAGGTTATAGGGCAATCTTTACTGTTGCAGACAAAGATACAATAGCTACATTGATTCCACTTTTAGAGTTGAGAGTATGTTTGGAAAGTCTTGCTTTGCTCCTGCAACAGTTGCAAGATTATGCACTTTCCTCCCCGACAAATCCTTTTTTCCTCCTACCACTGAGGACATTGATTTGTGAATGAAAAAAAGTTATATCAGCCCCCCAAAAAATGTGTGGAATTCTTGTATAAAGCCACCAGAGCAGGCATATATTATATATGTTTAGCACCCAGGGCATGAGCTTTCACATCTATAACAGATCAATTTCCCCTGAGCCTGAGGAGTGACGACCTATTTCCTTTGAAGGGCTCCCCGTACATATATCTGCTGTGAACGACTCACCAAGCTCACAGGGACACATTACTGTTGTGAATGTATTGCAATGTGACTGAATGAAAGCACAATCTATCACGGAGTTCTGAAGCTTTTGTTCTACCTCAATTTTAAATGAGAGTAGCCGAAGGCAAAATGTTAAACTAATTTCTCTATCCATCCATAATCCATCCATCCATCCATCCATCCATCCATCCATCCATCCAGTTCAAGGCCTCATGCCAAAGAAGTCCGGTAATTCCACAATTGGAGATCGCTGTAACAATAGGATGTCAATCCCTCATGCCCACCGAAGCCTGAGGGAATCACAGGCATCCGTGGAAATGATTCATTCATGTAATCCAGCGCAATTCGATCTCATTGATAAGCCTCACTGAATACTGTTAACTCTCTTTACACCATATCAGAGCTTTAATTGAAGTTTTTTTCTCATTCACTTTGGCTCAATTCTTGAAGATCTTTTTTTTCTCCCAAGATTTGTGCCAATCTCTGAACAGTTATTTTGTTGTTCAAAGACAATTTGCAGAATAACCACATGGCTTGCGGAAGAAAACTGATGAGTTGATTCTCTGTCATTCTCTTCACACTCAACAAATTTACATAATTTCAGCCATCAAATGCAAAATGAGCCATTACATTATTAAAAATCTAAACATACATGCATATTTCATATATATCTTTGCCGTGGTGTTTTTGAAGAGGGGAGATATGACTTGTTTTTTATTACTGAACTACAGAAGGTTCTTTTATTGTTGCAGGTTTTATTTTTGTTGGCATTGATGTCATTTTGCAAGTTTTCTGTTCACTGATGACTTTACATGAAAGATAAAAGGTTTACAGTACATGTAACATATTCCTACACAAATATATTTACTCTATACATACAATATGCCTTTTCTGTGTACTACAATATTGTACAGTATTGACTTTTCCCAGTAAATTTTAACATGCTGTTAAAATCAGAATCTTAAAAGCTCAGTGCGATACACAATAGCATTCAGCTAGACAAAACTGACTTTCTAGTATCGTACAACAAACAATCAGCGTCAACAAAGAAGAAGAACGAAACAGAGATTTGCATATAAGAAACTTTTCCAAGGTTAACAGCCATGGTGAAAAAACATCAAAACAGTTTTACCAGTAAGGCTCACACAATGACGAAACAACTTTTCATTTTGGTGGCATTTGCTGATTCAGTTACACAATAGTAAAGCATGAATGAAATGTTTGACCTTTTGCATACATGCAACAGTGTTAATATGTCCCAAGAATCAGAAAATTTGTGTAGTGTGAACTTGGCAATTTTGAAAACCTACATCTTCTTGCTGTGGCACATGGAAGGGTTTGGACTAGTAGGGGTGCACGATACAGATATTTGGCCGATTCTGGATCAAATACAGTATCTTGATGGACAATCCCGGATTGAGAGCTGCAGGATAGTTATACTATACATTCCTACTCGCACCATGTGCAACAGTAAATGACAAAGGCAGTGGTTAAACTTGTCATTTCAATGCGACTTTTGACATGAGATCCTGCCAGGACACATTAACTATCAAGTCTGTACACTCCGAAATCACATCTTGCTCTCAATGGGATCTGATCACCAAGACCACATGCCGAGTTGGCTCGGTTCACTTTGAGCTTAAATCTCGATATCTGATCGGGCAGGTCGCATTGATGTGCCGACACAGCTAAGTTTGTTTGGTTGCACCATAAACAAATAGAGAAGTTGCTCTTCTTCCTAGTGTCATCAAATCAACCAGTGCCTTTTTTTTGAAAAGAACGGGAAATAATGGACAAAACCTTGTTATGTCGGAGAATTTTAAATGTTGTTTATCCATCCATCCATCCAATTCATGGCTTGTCTAGCCTGTCTGTCTGAGTATGCTGCACTCTCTGACATTAGGTGGGCTCTGCAATCTCAAGGTGCTTTTTCCTTTCAACACCATGCTGTAGAACTGGTCTTTGAAAGATTGCTAAAATATGCAGTAAATACAGCATACAGTATCTGTCCTTCACAGAAGAAAACACCTATATATGCAACTATTTATGCAAGTCACAAGATTCCTTTTGAAGTGGCCTTTTAGAACTTCACCTTGAAAGACGATACATAATGAGAAGAATAAGATCTAACAATGCATACAGTGGAGAAAGGTGTCCCCCCCCCCCCCTTTTCTTGGCTTAAGCACAGTAATGGAAAAAATGCAGCAGACTTTTATTACGAATAACAAACCAGCCACAAACTTTCCACCATGTAACTGTTTTGGTAACCGTAACTGTTTGGCTCTATTGTCTCAAGTGTATTTTCGATCCCTCCTCATGTTGTGACATGAACAGAATGTCTTGGTCAAACATCTGCTTCAGATAAAGTTAACTTGGCTCTAGTGACAGAAATCTAGGTTCTGACAATAACAAGTCTTGCTCAATATCCTGTTATTCTGCTCAGTTATATGACGCTATCAATATGAAAAAAATACTTTTAATATGAGAATACATGGAAACAATCCTTTTAATATGTGAATAAACAATACTACTATGAGAATATGTAAAAACACTAACCCTAACCCCAACCAAGTCGGATCCAGTCGTACTTAACAGCTCTAAACCCAGAACTTTAAACCTTCACATTAGCGACTGAACATCCTTTCTATAGTTATTAGGTGTAAGCACAATTAGTTATTACAGATTTGGTTTTAGCCGTGCATTGATTTTCTTATGGCACCGATTGCTAGATTGCAGCTTAAACAGTTTTTCATTGCTGTCATGTTATAACATTGACAATCCTTCTCCTAAAGAGCATGACAATATTCTGAGACGTCGAGGGGTGTTAGTCCACAGACTAACTTGCTCATCGCGGCACCAAAACATCCACTCCCATCTGTCTAGTTTGCATACTAATCACAACTACAGGCATCCTCACAAAGGATGAGCACAAGGATTGATAGGGAATCCATTTCCACGTCACCGATGCTAATGAGATCAACAGGGCTATAAATGCCGGAGGATATTTATCTATCCAAGGGGGTAAAAAAAAACAAATCGGAGTTTTCTTCCTCAGGATATCCTCGCTCTAAAATATTCAGCTGAATTTTTTGACAGTCCTTTGCTGTTAAAAGCACATCAGCCAATGCTGACTGAGAGCAGACGTCCAATCAGAGCATATGTCAGCAAAATGTGGCTAATTATATCAAAATGTCCTCCCTGTTTACCCAAGCCAAGTATTGATGGAACTGCCTCCTCGCTATCATCAAGCTCTCTGCTATGAGAGCTGAGATTTTTAATAGCCACATCGTGTACTGCATATACACAGGTTAGACATATAATGTGTGTCGGTTGATCAGTTATGCCTACCTTCCTCCTAACACTGTGATCAATTACAAATGTACTCGTGCTCGCATCTTGGATCAGCCAGCCACTTTATCTATCTGAGTGGCATTGTATCCTGCGAGGAAGAGGAGTGGGCCACGGGTTGACTTATAAGGCTGACAGCGGCTCCATTCATGCGCCTAATTTAAGAGCGGCTTCTGCTCTGTCTAATTAACAATTTACTAGGCCATCAGTCAGCCTCCCCATTGTGGTATAATCAGCGTCACCGGCGCTCGGGCGGCTTTCGGCGCACACTGCACACTTCTGCAATAGGATTAGAAACCACCGGGCAACTTTCATGGATACACGGGGCAGGAAAAAGTGGACACGTGGAGTTTCAAGGACGCCGCGATCGAGAGAGCAAACGCCCCCAAAACTGAAAGAAGACACTGTGCAGCGGAGTGAGATGGGCAACGTGTTTGACAAACTAGCCAGCTCTGTTTGCCGTATAATGTTATTTTGGTGTCAACAGATGCACATTCGTTCCCCGGAGACGAGGGGGGGGGGATTTCGTGTTGCATGCTATTAGCTATATGACAAATGTCTATCTACGTTCATGCAGTTTAGGAGTAAAGTTACACATGGTCGGTAAGGGTACCTAGCTAGTCAGCATCGACAGAGACTCACTGTTTGATGGTTTCATAGCCCACTTCCACTCTCTGCTAATTGGTTTGGGATGGAACATAAATGGCGGACCCTCCACTTAAACGCTGACATTGAGTGTAGGTACGTAGGGAGAATGTGTAGGGTCCGGAATGGAATGGGGCCTTAGTCTTGGTTTGCTCAGCCGGTCGACCTGTATCACGACTCTGGTGCGAGCGCAGCGATGACGCAACTGCATATTGTGTGGCACGTTCACTTTTCTTTTATCAAAGGGCCGGGCTTACGGGGCACATGGGAGGTTTTTGATCTGCTCTGTCATGCATATGCACCTTCGAAGGATTATGATACAGTGTCAGGGTGGATTTTTGTAAAAAAAAAAAAAGACATGAATAAATCCCCCCATAAAGGCTCCACCCGCCTCACCACCTTAAAGTTGCATAACGTTAATTCTTCTGGTCCTCCCTCTGCTCCCACACCCGGCTCAAGACAAGAGCCAACACTTATTATTTCAGGAGAGGATGTGTAGGGAGGCTAGCTTCTACAGCTTTTCTGCTCATTGTCCCTCTAAATATTCTGACAGTAGAATAATAACCCACAGAGAGGATTAAGGAGTGGTAATCTGGGGGAATAGTGTACTCCATTTCGACTGCTTTCTGTATTATTTCACCCCTTAGCTTCCTCTGTATAAACAAATAGAATTTTACTCGTTTATCCACTTAGTTCCTCTGTCTTGCTGATTAGCAGTGAAGGGCTGGGAGGCTGGGACATCCTAGAGCGGATGGATCCAAGGATATCTGAGGCCAGCATGCCTGTGCGTGTGTGTATCAGGGAATCTGTGTGTATATCTGTGTGTGTGTGTGTTTGTTTGTGTGTGCGTATGTACTGTATAAACAAATGCAGTGCTACTTGAAGGGCGCGGCCAATTAAAAGAAGCCCCTGAAGGAGGGTGCTCATCCGGATGCAGTGAACATAGCAGATCCACTCTTAGATAGCCCGCTGCAGTTTGTCGCTGTAGGTAAGGCGCTCATACCACCAAGGCTATGCAGCACAAAATACTGACATTTTCATCCTTTAGAGGCGGAGTAATCATTATGAAAAATGAACACAATGGCTCACATGATCCCAGATGTATGAATCACATTCTTTTGAACAAACTCTGACTGATAAGGCAAATATAGTAATAATATAACACATTTGAAATCAACATTAAACTTTTGAAATAATATGTCTTTAACAAAGTGTCAAAAGACTAATAATTGTAATATTCTATTATCTTACATGCAAGAGCAGCCATGCATTTAATACAACTACTAATGATGATTTCCCTATTTCTGGCAATTAAAGTATAAATATATATATTTTTTTTTTAATTACTTAAATGATCCAGATAATTTGGGTAACCTTACAGTTACATTCTAGAATTGAAATATATACTAACAGAGAGTATAACACTAAATAATGGAAATTGGAAAAAAAGAGATATGTAAAGCTTGTATACTACATTAAAACAACAGTGTAAATCAAGTACTATTAAATAAAGTGTGTAAAAAATGCAAGAAATAATGATTGAATGTACGTTATAGATTAAAGTGAATATATGTTTTGTACTTTGTCAATAAATACAATTAACACAACTGCTGTTTTTAAGACTAAACAAGAGCATATTTGATTATGAATTCAATCTCACCTTTACTTTATTAGCTATATGACAAATGTCTATCTATGTTCATGCAGTTTAGGAGTAAAGTTACACATGGTCGGTAAGGGTACCTAGCTAGTCAGCATCGACAGAGACTCACTGTTTGATGGTTTCATAGCCCACTTCCACTCTCTGCTAATTGGTTTGGGATGGAACATAAATGGCGGACCCTCCACTTAAACGCTGAAATTGAGTGTAGGTATGTAGGGAGAAGGTGTAGGGTCCGGAATGGAATGGGGCCTTAGTCTTGGTTTGCAGCCAAACCACATGTTGCACCCATCACGGCTTTGTTTACTCCTACTGACCCCCAACACTTCCTCACAAAGGGACAATTACCACTCTGTGACCCTTTATTGACCTCTATTGGTGACCAGAAGGAAGTGCAACAACATTAGCAGAACTTCTTATCTCCTCTTCTTCGGAGCTGCTCACGTCTCTGGATCAGGTAATGAGGCTTATTAGTCTTCATAGCTAGAAAGGTCTGGCTCAAAGCACTGTCCTCCATTGTTAAAGACTTGGGGAAAAAAAGTGAATAAATGAGACCGGGGGGACTGGGTAGGGTCTTGAAATTCAGGGCCGGGAAAAAAAAAAAAAAAGCTAAAAATGAAAGCCAGAAATCTCAGCACCTGCCAGAGCAATCAATGAGTCAGTCGTATTGATCAACAACCTTTCCAGCGACAGATATATTACGGTCATTTTGTAGGCAAGTAACACATTCCACACTGATGGAGTCCACGTTAAAGGAAAAAAATGCTCTCAATTTGGTGCAGCATCCGTGCAGATGACATACTGACTTATGATGAAAAGACAATTTAACTGGAAAACACATGATGCCACACACGCGGCAGATATGATAAGAAAGACAACCTCCACTTCCTCTCTCTTCCTCACTCCTCCCCATACACTCATAGAAAACAACACACACACACACACACATTATCTCTCCCATCCTTGTGCTCATAAACACACCCATACAAACACAAAGATGGATCAATTTACCATTCTCTTTCTGGATGCGGAAGATGCCGTGTCTCATTGCCAGTTTATGGCACAACGTCTGATCTCAGTAATGCAGCCATGCAAATCAGCCATTGTCATTCCTTTTTTTTTTGTTTGTTATTGTTGCTGCTTGCCATCTTTTTTTATTATTATTTTACGACTTGATACGTTCTAAACAATTATCTCGCCACCACAGATGCTGCATCTTGGTGGCCTATTTTCTTTAAATAGGGCAGAGATTTTGGCAAGGCCCCACCGAAACAACAGCAGAAGTTAACTAAATGAAAAAGAAAAAAAAAAAAAAAAATGCCCTCATTGTGTAGTGGATTAAAACTCCTGAAGAGAAAGCTTTCACTTCCCCCCCCCCCCCCATAATAGGTTTTATCCATTAATTTGGCCTTGATTGGCTTTGCTTTGGAAGACAGGCGGCAATGGCACCCCCAAGCAACAGCTTTCCCACAGAGCCGCTTGATCATGTGCTGACTGGGTGAAAAAGAGTGTAAATTAAAGTCCCTCCTCACCCTGACACTTTAAACACAAGACACGACAGGCCATATTTTCTCAGCCAAATCAGAAGCCTTGAGAGATGGATGCCAATTATAATTGCAGGGGAGGGGGGGGGGGAAGACAGGAAAATCAGACATAGGTGTGTGTGTGTGTCAGAAGCCTGGTGCTAAATCACACCAGTTGGATGATGAAAACCTGCCTGAGGGGTCTGAAGGGACCCAGAGCCATTCTGTGCCGACGGAGGGGTGTGCACTTGAATTTGCATCACCCTGTGACATATCAAAGAGAATGCACAAGTAGACGCGCCTCTTTGATTTAAATGCAAAGTTACTCCGTGGGCCCACAATAATCTGCGGCTTTCCTACCATAATCCTGCAGTTTTAGCCAAGTAATGAACAACGTGAGGAAGAGAGGAGTGTGTGTATACAGCATGTTGCATAATCACTCTGTGTGTGTGTGTGTGTGTGTCTATGTGTGTGTGTGTGTGTGTGTGTGTGTGCTGGGGCGGGGCGGGGCAGGGTGGAGATGAGGCTTTTCCACCAGCTCTTGATGGAGCAAATTGGATGGTGCACACATGGACTTCTACCTCATGCTCATCGGGCTTCACACGCCATCTCAGTGTCGTCCTCACTGCACTGCGTTAAGCATATTTACCCAACACAAGGCGCGGGGCACAGTCGGGCGTGCAGGGACGCACGCACTTGGCATGCCAGGTGCTTCCTCCTCCCCTGCCCCTCCTCCCTCCACCTATGTGCACACACACACACACACACACACACTCACAGACACACACACACACACACACACACACACACACAGTCACACACACACTCACTCACAGACACACACACACACACACACACACACACACACACACACACACACTCACTCACAGACACACAGCCTAGGGCATGCTCCTGCCAAGAAATGCAATTCTTAGCCATTTCCGGCGGGAATGGAGGCGCATCTCTGTCCTCATTAGAAGACAGAGATGCTCCACGTCCAGTGGGTGAAAGCCAACAAAAGAAAAAAATATATATATATCTATATATCTATACCCTGTCTTTTTGGCGGCATTCTGAGTGGGACGATGCCCCCCCAAAAAAACACCAATTATCAGCCAAAGGATGCTGGAGAAGAAAAGAGGTTCTGTTGGGCCGCCAAGCAGGACCATCTGCGGACTTCCATCATGGAGCTCGTCCCCTCAGCCTCCAGGCGGGCTGATCGGATGCCCGGGTTAAGTTGCGTTATCATGGACAGCACACTGACCACCGCACACACCAAACACGCACTCTGGCGCACTCACGCACGCATGCAAGAGAGAGAGAGAGAGAGAGAGAAAGGAAAGGGGCATGCATAAAAAAAAAAAAAAAAAATCTGCTCTGAATTATGACTCAATTAAGAGGCAGAGTCAAGGTCGTTTGCAGCCGCAATAATAACTGGTATTGACGCTGCTTTTCTTTTTTTTTCTCTTTTTTATAAGAGCACCGTGTGTTACTGTGCAGATTGGAGGTGTTTATCAGTCATGTGGTAGTTTAACCAGAAACCCCCCACCACCACCACCACCACCACCACCACCCAGAGGAGCCAGCAGAGTAAACTCCAATTAGGACATCTGATGTATCCCTGGCTGTATACCTGTTCTCCACAGACACCGTGGCTCTGCTGTTGGATGGAGCCATTGCGCAGTAGGAGTCCTGCTGTGTGCTTTAACGTGAGAAACTTTACAGACAGACGTCTTGTTGTCTGATGCAGTACTCACCCTCAATAATAACGCTCTTCATCATTCAGATGGGGGGGGGTGAAATCCAGACGCTGTGTAAATCCAAGTGGAATGAATCCCGACCGTGAGGATATCCTCTGGCTTTTTCTTTTTTTATAATTTTTTTTTTATTGCAATTTATCGGTGATTGCAGCCTTTTTAAAGCACCCTTTGCACCCTTCAAACTTTAGCCGTAGGTCTTCCCGAGTGGGGAGCCACTCTCCGGCTGCACCCGAGCTCAGTCATTTGGGACGAGAGATGCAAAGGGAAGAAGAAAGAAAAAAAAAAAAAAAAAAAAATTAGTCAGCAATAAACAATCCAAATTGGGATCAGTAGACTCTCGACACACCAGCCGACACCTCCCCAAAAATGTAGGACGCGCAGACAGACAGAGAGAGAGAGAGAGAGAGAGAGAGAGAGACACAGAGAGAGACACAGAGAGAGAGAGAGCAAAGTGTTAATGCACTAAGTGGAGAATTTCAACGAAAAATCAGTATTGGATCCATGTTGTGGAACCGCAGCAACACACATCCAGTCCGATCACTTGTCCTCCCCCCTCCTCCTCCTCCACCTCTCTCGCTGTATATTTCCCAAGTACACGGAGGAGGAAAGCGAGAAAAAAAAAAGTGTGGCGGATGCGCACGGATGTCGGCCGCACTGCTCGAGCGTCGGTGTGCGTTTAGGGAGGGAGGGAGGGAGGGCGGGGCAGAGAGAGAGAGAGAGAGAGAGAGAGAGAGAGAGAGAGAGAGAGAGAGAGATGAATGTTTCATGGGTATCTGTCACGCTGCAAAAAAAAAAATGATATCTATAAGTATATTCCATCTTAGAATTAAAAGTGGAGAGAGGCACAATAGGTTTTTACGCATCTATTGAACTTGCTGTGTTTTTTTTTTCCTGCCTGGCTTCCCGAGATACAAACACGATCTGTAGTGTAAAAAAACATAAGTGATGGGAGGCTTTAAAGATTAGAAGGCTGAATCTGAGACTTAATGACTTATTCAGACGGACATTTCTTGCAGCGCAGGGCTGCTCTCTGATGAATGTTTTATGATGGTGATGGTGGTGGTGGAGGGTGGAGGTGGGTGGAGGTGAGGTGAGCTGGGGGTAGGTGACGTGAGGGGAATCTATTTGGATCGGACACGGTCAGGCACGCACATGCATACTGAACACCCCCCCTCCCCATCCATCCATCCCTCCATCCCATCCATCCCATCCATCCATCCAAAACACAGCCGAAGAAGAGCCCGGCCTGCTGGTGGGACGTCGCGCTGCCTCCCGAGGGGGGGAGAGGGCTGGACAGTGTGGCTCTGATGTCGTGGGAGGAGTTGTTTTCAGTTCTGCTTTGTTAACCGGACACACACACACACACACACACACACACACACACACACACACACACACACACACACACACACACACACACACACACACACACATGAACATTTTGAATGCTCAAACTTACCTGAGCTCCGGGATTGTTTCAAAAATCATCCTTTTTTTTATTTAGATTTTTTTTATTCTAAGACTTTTATATTCCCCCCTTTATTGCTCATATTTTGATTTTTCTTTTATTTCTTTTTTTGGGGGGGTAAATTAGAGTTTTCTGTATTTTCTCACTATTATTTTTCTTCAACACAGGCAGACATTTTTCCTCTCTGCATTTTTTTTTTTTTTTTTTCCTCCCTGTGGAGAGTCAAAGTGCCTAGAAGCATAGCATGTCCTTGCAGAGAATCCGACATTAATCATTCCGTTTCCCACACATTTGATATGAAAATTGTCCGCTTTTTAAGCAAGTGATTAGACTTCTGAGCAGCAGGGACCCTCTCTGGCGATGCTGGCTGGACCGGAGAGCAGCTCACCGTCGCTCGGTTTGCTGAAACCCAGGAGGATTGGATTTTACAGCAGCGGTGCTTTTCTATCTTTAGGTACCACACGCCCCCTACCGGCCAACACAAAAACACACCTCCGGCACCATGGACAGAGAAAGAGAAGCCTCATCTGTGGAAGATGATTCACTGCTCACCCTGAGAGGCAGAAAGGCATCATATTGTGTATGTAACTGTAAGCTCGGGGAGAGAAAACTATTGAATTCTCAGTGGAGAGAATGTTGTTTATATTTATTACATTCTCTATAAGGGAATCTGGGAATATGTCCATGATGTACATGCTGGCATCATAATGAAATATGGGAAACTCTCCAAACTGCAATCTTATCCTTGGAATTGCATCTTTTTTAAATCATGACACATAAAGAAAGCGCTAGATTGTGTGTTTTATGAGGCACACTGGCACAGGATCAGATGCTTTTGTTAATTATACTTTAGTATGTAGATTGAAAAACGCCAACATATTACCATGGGGAGCAGGTGAATGGAAACCACAGCCAGGTGGGTGGTGTAGTGGAGTGAAATGGGGCTGTAAGCAGCGGGCTAATCCCGAGCTTACAACCGCCACCAATATTGAATCACACCATCAGAATATGTCCGTGAGCCACTCGCATGGCATTTGCTCACAGTGGAGACCGGCGTGGCCAGATGGCCGGTAGAGAAAACAGTCCAAAGCCGCCGCAGAGACCTGCTGGGAACGAGGTCACCCCCGCGAGAATATAGGAAACGCTGTCACCTTTCACGGTCGTGTCCGTCTCTCATGGTTTATCTGAATGCATCCGTGTGGGCAAACACGTGTGTGTGTGCATAATCCTGTCATGCAATTGTATGCTCTTTTTGTTTGTATGCCCGGGAGTGTACTGTAACAGGCAAAGTGCCATTTCTTGTGTTGGATTTTATTTCTTATGAGAAAAAATAAAATAATAATTAGAATACCTTTATCATAACTACTAACAAGACTGGGGGGTTTAACATACAAACGCAGTGTTCTCTTAATCAACATTCTATTTGCTGTACTTTAAATACAGACTATAGAAAATATATTCTGGAATAACCCAGTTATGTAGACATGCTTGCTGTGAAATACTTTTTTTTCGCATGTAAGAAGCTCTGAGGTTAAAAAAAGAAACATCATTAAATAGACTAGAACTGGAGTTGCTTTTTTAAAAAAGGGTCTTAATTAAGTCACAGCATACAGTGTTTACATTATCGCAAAAAAATTGGCCACTGAAATACATTCCCAGGGTTCCTAACTACATCCGCAGATATACAAACATTTGGCTCGCTGGTTAAGACGTCTCCTTGAGCCAAGAAGTGAAAGGTATAATGTAACTGATTACTATACCTCCCACAGCTCATTATAAAACCGGCCCACTCACTCTTGAGTCCTCCACTCATTCCATTATAGTATATCACAATGATATGTGCCAGCAAGTGAAAAGGACACAGGTAAATTGTCATGGGAGCGTTGAGGCTGGAGGCCTTGTACGTTGAGCGACCGTGAATGAACTAAGGGTGGATCATTGCCATGCGAATGCAGAAAAAAAAGGAGATTGGGGATCTTTAATTCATGACAGTAATGAAATGAGTCAAGCTGTTGAGTCTCAAAGGCATTGGGTCCCTATGCCGAGGCTCTGCCATTCTTTCATCACAAGTTTGACGGATCAAAAGGAGAACGGGGTATAAATGACTTCCTTTGGTCATGGAAAAAAAGTCCCACTGCCATGGGAGCTATAGTAGGACCAGTGTTAATTACAGGACATTAAACAGGCCCTATTATACTATTTTCCAGTTGCATATTTTTTATCTCAAGTTACAGTTACAACATGTTTACATGCGTTAATGCTCATAATCCTCCTTGTTTTTCTCATCCTGGCTGTCCTGCAGCACCTCTTCTCACCCTCTCTCTGAAACGCCCCGTTGTAGCGCTTGCTCCTCCCTCCAGAAAGCAAAGTCTGTTCTGATTGGTCAGCTAGCCCGCTCTGTTGTGATTGGTCAACGTTTCACATTTCAAAAACTCTTCTGTAACATTATGACCTCATAAAGTTACAGAAGTGAAGGAGATAATTCAATGGAGCCGTTTCAGGAGCTCAGGAGCTTCTGAGGGGGAGGGTAACTCCTTTTAGGCGTGGACTTCAGGTTTTACACTCTACAGACCTGTAAAAAAATATATATATAACACACTAAAGGAGAGGGAAAAAGTGGAAAAGCAAAACTGAAAGTTTTAACTCACCACCAGATAGAAAAGGTTGACGGTGCAGGCTATGTGTATGTTGAAGGTCATCAATCCATCACACACTCACGTCAAGCATGGCTCTGACATTTGTCTTCCTGGCTGGGAATTCATCACTTGCATATTCCTCCAAACGTGTAAATATTCAAGAATGGTCCAAGAGATGCAGGCGTTTGCCACCGTAACACATTCTCTGCTGTGCTTAGCAACTGCTAGGCCCATCTGAGCTGGAAGAGGCTAGTACAACTTTGCCTCCGAACCTGCAGCAGGGGATGTCTAGTATAAATAAGATTGATATATATTAAATCATTGATTTTATTCAAGAATCTTTGAAAACAAAAAGAAGAGAAAATGCAAATCCCCTTTCGGCAGGGAATCCCTGCTGGCTGAGTTTTGCAGCATGTGTTTGTGAAATATGAGAGGTAAAGCCAGTTCAGAGCAGTGCTGTTATTTTTTACACCAATCGTTGGAGTAAGAGTTATTTTTATTGGCCTCGTAACTCTGTGCATAATAATGAACGTGGTGGATTGGCCACCATTAAACAAACACATACATACACACACACACACACACACACACAAACACACAAATTATTGTTAAAAATGAAAAAAAAAAGAATATATTAAAGCAAGAAAACACATTAAAGTGTACAAATACCTTTGTGCAGTGATTGCACTGATGGAAATTATGTTGAACAAAACAAGGTACAGGAATAGATAAAGTATGTGTTTTATTGTTAATCAGCTCTTGTGTTCTGTTGACATTGGCTTTACTTTCTCATCATATGGGGGCCCACATCATGAAAAAAAGAATACCTGGAGAGTCAACGTTGATTTTCTTTTACAAAGGTATTACAACTTTATTTATTAAAAACGAATTGGAAAGAAAATGTTGACATTTGGCACAATCTGGGCATCATATAAGGATATATATATCCTTATATATAAAACATTTTTTTATGAAAATAAAACTAAAATCTCTCTCTCTTTATATATATATATATATATATATATATATATTATATATTTTTTTATTTTCTCAAACAAGTCATTTAAATTTGAATAATCTTACATAGTTATGCTTCTTATGTCCGGGCTCAGTTAGACTCGAGAGAGGTCTGGAATTTGGGAGGGGCAGTGCTGCGTAAACACTACTGTCATCATTGATCCTGCATGGATATGACATCAGTTTGAAATCACTTTTATAAGAAAGTATAATTAAATCAGGAACACCTGTAGTATCGAGCTAGTAATATACTATTAAGTATGTTTTTAAGCTGTTAAAAGATTCTTCATGACCCCGTGCAGAACATTAGGGTTAGGTAACAGAAGACAATCAGCATTTTCACTCCCCTGCTTAAAATATCATCATATCAAAGAAATACAATTCCCCAAAATGGCAGAAAACTAAATATATATGCAGATTACTATTACCAGCTGCTCAATTCAAGTCAAACAGATTACAGCTGTCTTCAATGTGACAACGTGAAGCCAAAGTACTGCACACATTGTGTTTGACATTTAGAAATACTACAGTACAACACAACATGTATTTTCTGTTTATTGTATGTCTTAAAATCAAGGAATGTTGTAGAAAAGCCGTCGCTACAATATCAGGAATATAATTCTTAATCCTTTATTTCAGTTGCCCCAAAAAGTAGTCAAATTTGATTAAATTCAGTCTAGAAACCCCAGATAAAGCATTGATTTTCAAGGTAAATGGTCATATATTTATCATTCTACCACACAGGGTTGTATTATGCTGCTCTTTAGCTACATTCCTCAGGATGTTAATTCAAAAACTGCAGTAGAGGAATGCACTTCTCATAATGTTGTGTTTTGTTCGTCATGATTTTCTTGTGATGAAAATGGACAACGACTGCATTTGGTTGTCCATCATTATGGTCCATAATAGCATAAATTAGCCTTGAGTCCTTGAATAATCAAACGCTATAGTTGCCGTACCGTTATGCTTCTCATAACAACAGTCACATCAACCCAGGAAGCCTTAATCCATTAGACTCTTCTTCACTCAATTTATGAAGAAGGACTAATGCCTGATATATGACGCAGTTCTATTAAGCACAGAAGTACACAGAATGTGTTGCCATAGCAACATAAAATATGTTTATCTAGCATAATAGATGGCACCAAAATGACCTATTAGGGGTACATTTTACTTGCTTGCACTTATGGGTATAATTGGACATTTTCCAAATCTGGCTTTTAGGAAAAGTGACTGGGGGACTTGAATATTTTATTGAAACAACATAACAAAAAGAAAAGATATTACCCGTTGGCAGCTCAAGTGTTAAAAGCACAGACCACAATTACAAATACATATTTTTCCTCTTACCTTAGTGCTATTAATCAATCTAGATGACTTTGTTGAAAGTCACCTCGTTTTGGAGATATGGTCTGTAGCGATGTCTGACTTCTTGCCAACATAATGAGACGATACGACTTTTGGCTTGTGGTGCTCAAAGCTAAAAAAAAAAAACATTTGAAAACCTCAGCCATTTCCAGAAATCATGACTCCGTTTCTGGCTGCACGGTGGTGTAGTGGTTAGCACTGTCGCCTCACAGCAAGAGGGGCCCGGGTTCAATTCCCGGGCCAGACAACCTTCTGTGTGGAGTTTGCATGTTCTCCCCGTGTCAGCGTGGGTTCTCTCCGGGTTCTCCGGCTTCCTCCCACAGTCCAAAGACATGCAGCTTAGGTTCATTGAAGACTCTAAATTGCCCGTAGGTGTGGATGTGAGTGTGAGTGGTTGTCTGTCTCTATATGTCTGCCCTGTGATAGGCTGGCGACCTGTCCAGGGTGTACCCTGCCTTCGCCCATTGACAGCTGGGATCGGCTCCAGCACCCCCGCGACCATTAACTGGATAAGCGGTAACGGAAGATGGATGGATGGATGACTCCGTTTCTCATGATATTCAACAGACCTTGTTGTGAGCAGTTTCATGAAGAAACTATATCATAGTTCCTGATGAGTAGCACAATAGGTAAGAGGAAAAATATGTATTTTTGATTTTGGGTTGAACTGTCTCTTTAAGGAAGTTTTGTAATGGAGAATGTGAACTATGCACTGTAAATTTAGGCTGTAATCAACTAAACAACTACTACTACTACTACTACTACTATCTAATAATGTCTTTGTACATAGTTTTGCAGTTTATAGTGAAAGAAATTTGAGAACATTGTTAATTTTCCCATTGTCACACTGATAAGGCATCTTGGAATTGGAATTGCCCTTGAGGAGCAGAATCCAATCACAACGATGTATTCTCTCCCAAGTGCCGTTACTCTCTACACCACCCATTTCTTATTTTTATTTCCTTGCTTTTTCTCCCCTTTTTATTTTTTCACCAAACTCGCAGGACAAAGAGTTCACTGCCTTTCCAGCTCTTGCTCATTAGGGCTGGGAGTCAGATATTAATTCAGGCCTGGGTGAAAACCCTGTTGCCCATTAAGATCGTGTGACAGCTCATTTTCCTTGGTGGCCTGCAAAAAGGCAATAGCAGTGATGGAATGGTTCTCCCCCCCCCCCCCCCCCTGTCTGTAACCTTATTAACTTATTGGAATAAAGACAATGTGGAGTTGTTTGTATTAAGCTGTAATTATGCTGATTTACTCACTTTCTCCCTCTCTCACTCCCTTTCTCTTCTTTTCCCATTTACAATTTTTAATTAGATTCTCCTCTACTCAAACATTGACAATGTGGACTTGTGGCTTTTTGACTCATGAATCACCCACCCATTTCTTTTCTATATGAATTTGAATGCTATGTGTGTGTGTGTGTATAAGGAGAGAGAGAAAGGGAAGGTACACGGTGAAAAAGCATCCCATGCAAACATGCCATATGTCTTCACTAGTCATATATTACCTGGCCTGACAAGGCTACATTCCTTGAGACTGTCGGTGGGTCGGAGAGGACAAGTATGTGGAAATTTATTCCCCTGCATCTTCACGTGATCGGTGGCCTGACCTTGATTTTCTTGCTTTTCAAGTGAGAGCAGGACAGGGAAGGAAAAAAAAAGAGACAGAGAGAAAGAGTGATGCTTGGATGAATACAAGCTTTGTGCATCTGTCTCGTGTGGATTTGATTTGGTCTTGTCGACTGGGTGATAGGGGGCAAAGATAGCAGATGGTAGCCATGACTCCTTCCTGCTGCCGTCCTTCCACAGCAGTGTGCAATCATAATCTTCAGGTGAAATAAATTAGGAGTTTTCTAAATGATGAAATTTGCAATTCATTTTAGAATCGATTCATGAACATATAACCACATGATTTTAGGGAAATATATTTTAGCTGATTGAGAAATCAAAGTCAAAGTCCACTTTGACAAAAATGTTGACATTGACTGAACTATGTATTTGTATTTGATGGCAACGTATACCCAAGGCATGAAGATTGTTATTTTAAGTTTGCTTGTCCGTTTGCCTTCAAGAAATCTTAAAAAGGACCTATTATGCTATTTTCCAGGTGCATATTTTTATCTCAAGTTACAGTTACAACATGTTTACATGCGTTAATGCTCATAATCCTCCTTGTTTTTCTCATCCTGGCTGTCCTGCAGCACCTCTTCTCACCCTCTCTCTGAAACGCTCCGTTGTAGCGCTTGCTCCTCCCTCCAGAAAGCAAAGTCTGCTCTGATTGGTCAGCTAGCCCGCTCTGTTGTGATTGGTCAACGTTTCACATTTCAAAAAACTCTTCCTCCCGAGCTTGACATCTAACAGGATTCGAAACCCGGGCTGCCTGGGTGAGAGACTGCTTTCATAACCCCTATACCATGGTAGACGTGAGCTTCAGTTCCATCTCTCTCTTTTGTTGTTTGAGGGCCAAACTAGCAGGAAGGAGTTTTACGTCACTTCCGTAACATTATGACCTCAGAAGTGAAGGAGAGAATTCAATGGAGCCATTTCAGGCAGCTCAGGAGCTTCTGAGGGGGAGGGTAACTCCTTTTAGGAGGACTTCAGGTTTTAGAGTCTACGGACCATTAGCATGTACAAAAATATATAAAACACACTAAAGAAGAGGGAAAAGTGGAAAAGCATAATAGGGCCACTTATTAATAAAAAAATGTGCATGAATCAAGCCTTTGGGACCAGGAACATTTAAAAAGAGCTCTTATTCCATTGACTTAATACAAACCATTGATTTCAAACACAAAATTCATCAACTCAAACTGAAAATTGAAAGTTAAAATAAATCTAAGCACACTTGAAAAGAAGTTCACTGTTGGCAGATATTTGCAGTCTCTTTGTGGCTTATAGTTGGAAAAAGACAGACGGTTCATTCAGCGCACATCTGACTGCCGGTTCGAGGAGGTCGCAGAGGACAGATAAACACTGGGTTGCCTGTTTTCTATGGGCAACATGGATTTTTGTCACAGTGCGTTGTGCTCGTCAAATAATTGGTTTCTGTGCACAGGGATGCCCTAGTTACATTGGGTCTGGAAGGACATAAGTAGTTTCTTAAAGAGGAATATTTGAGTTTCTGAAATTAATTTCAAACAATTTCGGGAAGCTTGTAGGAAGTTGTGAAAAGCTGTTGACAAGAACACACATTTTTTATTCGATCAAAAAGGGGATAAGGTCTTGCAGCTCACAGAGGCTGCGGTATTCTTTAGTGTTACAAGGTTGGAACAGCATACTGATAATTATGCTATTCATACCTTGCCTTAAGGCTGGAAATGTGAAGTTAAGAGTATTAAACTTTCGAAGGCCATGAGAAACAGGGGAATTATTTTTCAATATGCTCATCAAGTAGTGTAAAATTTAACAATTTATTTTAGATATTTCAGTATGGAACAAAGATTCAGTCAGACATACAGTAATCATCTTTTTTAGGAGGGCAATATTTAATCAACACTTTATTAGCCTTAATCACAGCTTCTAAATATATCATACACATATCTTCAGTAACTTGAAAGGCTGTCGTAATCCAACATTATTTATTGATAAAGGACAAGGGTTTATTGGTTCTTATTTAGGATGCTGTGGTCATTGCATTTTGAAAACAACACTTTAACAGGGGCTTAATTTGATAGTGAGAGCATATCTTTTGCGTCCACATGGCTCCCAACATGGCAATGGCTTAGCCGATGGCTCGCAGCTAACAGTGCACTGAATATAATATAGAGAACCTTTACGATAAAACACTTGGCATTTATATAGTCTGCTTTGTGATACGTGTAACAGCCATACCCCGGAACAATTCGTCCTGACTTGCCCTTAACAAAGACTTATCTCAGAATAATAGATTCTCACATAAATACAAGCCATTTTGCTCTCCTTTGGATTCCAAGTCGATGTAGGTCACATTAAAATTGGACAAGGTGAAGTGACAAGCACCAGCTGAAGCAGGACTCTCTGGGTTCCTTATTTCTTAAATCCTTCTCATTCCAGATTATTTAGTGGTCTAATACCATCTCCACGGTAGATAAAGCCGATTACAAACCGTCTCTAAATGGAATTAGGTAATTTGCCTCACTTCATTCAGTGTAATCTCCATTGCCAACCTCAATTCAACTGCTCCCTCTCTTGACTTGATCTTTTTTCCTTACTATCAAATTCAGGACCTCAAAAAAACTGATTGGAATATGTCCAAAGTATGTTTTTTAAGACCCGGGAGCTCGCTCTTTTTTTAAATGTAGAAAAAAACAAATCTCTGCAAATGAGACGTTTAAAACATACAAGAATGGTTGCCTCAGTTCCACCTATCAAATTATTAAGGGAGTCTAGGATTTGCCACCAGATTCCAGGCTATTTTGGGGGCTTCTGTTGTTCACAAGCTGAGTGAAGGCAGATCTCATTGTAGTTCTGAATCAGATTGGATTATGAGCTTAGTCTATTTTTCTCTGTTCTCTCATTGTATTTGTTTTTTTCATCGCAAGGAGTGCAATGATGCAGTGCTTTTTCTCAAGGCAATCCGATTTGTTGAATTCCTCGAGACAGTTGCTGTCTAAAGTCGTACTTTTTTCAGTAAATGTTGTGATATGACCAAAAAGTTCTTTCAGAGAGCTTTATCAATTGATGATCTTTCAATCCTCTGGAGTCCAACATTAGAATTCAAATGAAATCCCAAGCCACAGCTACTGAGTGTATATTGTGAAATCATAAAATGAGATCTTCTTACTCCCTAGATATGAAGATGGTATCATACTACGACATTAATAATGTGTGGCATACGTGTATTGTGCAGAGATAGACCCAGATTGATAGTCTGATGGCATGTCAATGTCTGAATTGAAATGTGGTCTGCCGTTAAATGTTTTACTATAATGTGGCTTCCTGTGAGGTATTGAGATTCTGTAAAAAAATGTACAATCAATGTTGCATAGAATGTCAATCTTATTTTCTCTAAGCTTACAAAAGGCGATAAGACACGAGCATGGAGATTGCATGGCCCCTGGTCACTAAATGAATGATCCCTACACACGATTAACCACAAAAAAAAAAACATGCTATATTTCTCAGATTGTCTGTAATCTGCCAGTCTGGATTCACAACTATTCATTTCCTTTAAATAAATCTCCTTTGTCTGACAAAAACAACCCCTGAAAGCCTCTTAGCAGAACATATAAATATAGTTTCCTAGAAATACTGTGCAAACCTTCCTTATCCATTTTACAGGTGCTCTGTCCAAATGAATTACAGATGAGGCGGTCAATATGATTAAAGAAACTTGCACAACAAGTACAAGGGGCTTCGAAGTAGCCCTGGGCAGTTAGTGGAAGAGGAAGCTGGGTTACCCTGAGCCTGGCAGGATGCATCTGCATACTTTGCCAGCTCTGGCTATGAAATTGATGGAAAATCACAAGAGGTTTAGCCTTTTCTAATTACATTTTGGTGTAAAGCTTGTTAATGCCAGTGACTCTTGTTTGCATTTTGAAACCTGCAGAGGAATGTGTTTCCCACTGTGCATAAGCATCTATACAAATATGCATATGGCTGCCATCATTTACATTAAAACATGATCCAATCTAAGTGCAATAATGACTCCTACCCATGCTGGCATGATCTCTTAGGGAGAACATGAGGCTCTATCGTCTGAACACAAGGCACTTATGAGCTTAGTGCTCACTGCAGAAATTAATGAACAACATATTGAAATCCATTAGATTACTTATAACAGGCCCCAAGGGAGCATGTATGGACAGAATCATGGGCTGTGCAAATTTACTGCGTAAAACAATGACAAATGGTCAAAATATTCAGTGGGGCAGCCAGAAGACTATTAACAGCTCTCCATGTCCAAAACATATCTGAATAATTCACAAGTGATTGATGGCTCACATCAGCCTGCGACACCCTTCACATGTCCTGCAGTCATAGATTTGACTCTTTAACCTGCCATCTGCAGAGCCAGGCACCACCGCGGGGCGGACCATTTGTAAGCATGTGTGTGGCTCTGTTGGGCTTGTCCAAATGTTGGGAATTTCTAGAATTCATCAGTGAGCAAGATTTAAGTTTTGGGAAAAAAAGGAACATCAGTATATGAGCGGAATTGAAGCGAAAACAAGGTAGACCAACGGTAAGTGAAACCACAGCCTGAATTCATCACTGCTTGAAATGATGGTACTGACCATTACTTGCAATAAATAAGTAATACACACAATGATCGATTGAGGGCGGGCTTCAATTCTGCAGGGAGTACTGCACATTAATTGGTGGGCGGTGGTAATGGTTAGCCAGGGCTTGTGTCTGGGGATTTCGGTGGTTTAAACGGGGGAAACAGTGGGTGGGAGCAGTTTATGAGTATCACCCTGTCTTCATTTAGTGGTCAACAGGTTTTTACTGGAAGCCCACCTGTTGTTATTGTGTACATACAACTACATGTACAGCATAATCGGTTGCTTGATGTTCTTAAAATAAATATGGCCACCAGTTAGGCTTGGAGTGATCACAGATAACATGGGGTGATCATGGGTTAACGTGTAGGATTAGATCTGGCACGATGAGCTCGAAGGCAGGACTTCTTCCCTGCTAAAGGAGAAGATCTGGTTCAGTTGCCGCCACACATTCCCCTGACTCTCACTGCGTCTCTCTGCAGGCGTCTAGCCCCGGGGCTACCGGCTATCTCCGCAAAAAAGGTCAGCCGGAACCTTCTGGGCTCATAAAGACAGGCCAATTAACACACCCGTGCTGGAAACCTGCATTATTTATTCAGGATCCCTCATAGGATGAGAATGGGAATGAGGGAGGAGGCAGGGATGATGTAGGAAGAGATGAAGGAGATCAATGGAAATGTGGGGTTTAATTACCGTCTGCGCGGCAGGCCATCTTCACAGGACTAAATCCTTGGCAGGGGTTGATGGAAAACAGACCGGCAGCACCCGGAACCATGTATCCATATAGTTTTCTGACACGTTTCACTATTCACAGTGGTGTTGTGTTTAATGGCACTTAGATCAGGGTGAGAGCAGTCCTACTTGACAAGGACGACACGCTTTATAATGAATAATGAAAGAAGTGTTTTCATCCAAAAAAAAAAGCCCCTAATTGGCTTAAAAGAGAAAAGCATTTGCGTAGAGTTCGGAAAAACATCCCCCTCTTGTCAGGAGGTAATTGAACGTCCTCTGTAGATAACTTTCTGGTCATGATGCACTTACAGCATCACTAAACACCAATGTGTTAGCCCAGCCCAAGGATAAACACTTAGTTTCACACCAAGTGAAGGAAATGTGATTAAGTCCCTACATCTACACATCAAGCGATAAACATCATTAGATGGAAACCGCCCCGTCTAATTTGTTGTGATGTGCCTGTGATGTCATGATTGGATGTGCTCCTCCAAATGAGAGCGATGGCAATTCCAGCCGCTTCGGAAAAAAAACAAAGCACTTTGATTTACCATGCTATGTTGTTGACTGCAATTATGCTCGGATAATGAAACAGGTTATTTCAGGCGTGATTCACACCAGATGAACCAAAAAAAGTGTGCGGCTTAAATGTGCCCATTCATGAGTGACATAACAGTGGGACATCTTAGTGGTGATCGCTTGTAGGAAAACACACTGGTTTAGCAGCTCTTGTGTATGCGAGGCCTGTTTTGGTAAATTGTAGCTGTCAAGTGCAAAATCTCATAGTTGTACACATTTCTTATGTAAATGAATGTGTTTATGTTGTATTCATGTAAACAGCATTTTCTTGTCTGTGATACTATATATGCAAAACGGGGATTCACATCCCCTTTTGAATACACGAAGGCCCATCTCCATCCAGTTGTTAAGGCGCTAGCAGGCTTTGTGATCTATTTCCATGACATCAAAGAAGGAAGTATGTTAAAACATGCCAAGATTACACACAGGTGAATGTTTGTACACAGTTGTGAATCGTTTTCCCCTTGGTTGTATTTAATTTATTTCAGCATAACACAACAACTTGTTTTGATAGAATTTGTGCCCTTTAACTGGAGCATTTCTTGTTATTAATTCATATATCAATCAATGAAAAAGGGAAACTTGGCCTGCGGTGAATTTGAAAAATAAACTAAAGCATGGCTTGAGTATATTTCTAAAGAATTACAATGTATGCACATAGTAAAAGATGTTGAATAAAATCAGTGGAATTGTCTGTCTAGACTTTTTGGCACAGATATTTGATCATTTTCCCACTGCTTTGTTTGTTATATCTTAATATTAGACAAATTTGCCTGGATATCGGATCCAGCTAATTATATAATGAGTAAATGCATCAGGTTTTTTTTTTCATCTTTTCTTGCAGCCAAACTGGACCTGTGGTGTAGGGGAGTCGGTGTCGGATGGAGGTCTAATTGAACCTGCTCACCTGCAGCCGTCACTGGACTCCTCTCTGGAGGTTTGCCCATGACAGACACACTTACACACACACACACACACACACACACACACACACACACACACACACATGACCTGAGGGCAGAGATATGAAGCGGAGGATGTAGGCAGGAGGGCAGGTTCTCTCTCCTCTGACCGCTACCCACAGTGTATCGACCACCCATAGTGCAGCCAGTGGTCAATATGCTCAGACCCAATTAAAAGCTCCTCTATAAACCCAGCCGGTGTAATTTCACTGCCTTCTTACAAGCATTTCATAAACCTGACTTTTACATATTAATTTTACTTAACCATGTTGGCAACTTGAGACCACTTTCTGGTCTGCAGTTGGTGCGTTCAAAGCATTTTCTACTTTGTGTCTTATTTAAAAATCTAAATATGTCACTTTAGATTTGTAGTCCTATGTGGAAATATTTAATGTCTGATGAAATATTCTAATATTTCATCAGACATTAAATATCTTAGATTTCTTAGATTTTATTAAAACAACATCTGGACTGTGTGCTTTTTCTCTGATGTGTCAGAAATAGTAGATAGATGTTTAATCTTTCAATTAATAAGCTCAGCACAGCAAATCATTTGTGGCAACTGTTTCCATGACCGCCAAGGAAAGCTCAATCAATATTTGTGAACATAAGCTACTCTCTCTAACACCCAGAAACCAGAGACTCAGACACTAAGTTTTATTTTTTCATACCCAAATGAGCTTTATTCTCTTGAAGCATTATCAGTTGTGAAACAGAAAATGTCTCATCATCACAAATAACTTTCTTCTTATTCTTCATTAATTTCAATTAATTGTCTATGAAGCAGTTCCATGCTTAATACTCAATGACATCACATATTTAGCACTCTAGTTTTTTGGATTTGGGACAGAGTTTACTAATATGTTTGGACTTAACCATAGGAATGTTCAAATTTTGAAAATGTACGTAGTTCTCCTTTAGGCAACATTATTTTTTGGCTTAGAGTATAGGGTTTCAAACCAAAGTTCCAGTTTTTCCAAGACCGCTACCTACTCATTTTTTAAACCTTTTATTCATTCAGTGCATCATCAATTAAAGCCAGGCTCTCTTCAGTAGGCACATCTTGATCACACTCATTTATACCCTTTGTCCACCAAAACTAGCATGTATATTCAGGCTTTTTTAACGAGGTAAAACCTGCAAGAAAAAGGCAATAAAAGCTGTTTCTATTGTGAGTTTGCTGTGACGTTTCACTGGCTTTTCTTTGTTTTCCTGGCATGTCTCTTTTAATGTCACAGACACTGGGAGCAGGGTTAGAAAAACGCTGAAAATTCAAAAAAAAAATCACATATTTGATTATTTATTCAGTCTCTTTTTGAAACCCGAGTTGGTAAATGTTGGAACAGTGGAAAGACAGTGTTGAAGAGTTTTATTTCATTTCTGTCGAGTTCAATGAATTGCATTTTACGACGATCAGCAAGCTATCCCCTGCCCAATCCCTGTTGATTATATTCATTATTAATTAACAATGTCAAGCATCGCACCAAAAAAGGGACAAATTTGAACGTGTCCACCATGGTGTCATGTTTCCATCACTGCCGATCGGAGCTGGAGCTGATAAATACCTGTGACTGAGTCATTTGTCTCAGGAATGAATGCGGATTGTAACCTTTCCCACTAAAGACAAAAGCCAGACGATATTGGGTGTTGGTGGGTTGTTTGTGTAGGAGGAGAGGGGCTTAACACATGTTCACACCTGGAAGCTGTCCTCTACAAACACAGTCTAATCTGCTGGCCAGTGCACGGCTCCACTGTCAGGGGTTAAGAGCCTCACTCACCTTCACCTTGGTGATGATCATGACAAAATGAGGAAAACATATAATGGCTGGAATATTCGTGGCACCACCTCGTCTGATGGCGAGCATTGCAGATTTAGCTTCCCAGTCTGGTGATGGAACTGGCGGCCCTCCAGTCACAAGCCTCCCCCCTCTCACCCCTTAGCACTCACTCATGGTTTGTACATAACCCTGATGGATTCAGTGTAGAGAACATCCTGGAAAATGTTGTGAACTAATGAGAAGGTCTTAAAATGAATGTCACGCAATTCCGAAAATATACAAAAATACAGATCATGTTTGGTATACAATATCATTATAAATTGTATTATTCAGTAGGTTAAGTAGTTTAATCCCTGGCCCCCACGCTGGAGTGTTTTTAACACTGAACCCTGACTTACTCCCTGTGATTGTGTGTTGGAGGCAAATGCACATCATTTTCAACAAAAAGATCTGCCAAAAAAAAAAAAAAAAAAAAAAATGAATGTAATGGTAAAAGCACGAGATGTGAGTAACTGCCAGCTACTCTGCCTGTTTGACCGAAAACATAATTTCCCACGCTGGTTATGACATCGTTATGTTTTTGCTTCTTCAATTGATTTATATGTTATATAACCTTAGACATTCTGGCCCTAAGTACCCTCTCAGATATTTTCCAGTGCCCATGCCTGTCATATATTTTCAGTACACAACATTGCAATGTGCATTAGTGCACCGTATCCATTGAACTGAAGTGGCTACTGTGTAATTTAGACCAAGCAAGTGGGTGTTAGTCATTAGTCACTGCTGGGGTTGCTGTTGATTTTCTCTCTGTGTGGGTAGGGGATGTATATTATGAGATTACCGCGCTGATCCTCACATCCTCACAGTTATAATTAATGCAGGACTGCAGGTTGGCTGAAAGCTTGCTGCTTTTTAGTCCCTGCAAAACTCTCTAATGTAGCATTGAACAAGGTGCTCCGTTATGCTCGTTCTTTGTCTGATGAGCCTCCTGAAGTTTTGTGATTCGATGTCTTAAAAGGAAAGTAGTGGTGTGCTGCACTGAACACTGTCAGTGCTAAGGTTGTTACATGAGCTAGGTTTTGGTAATGGACCTCCATAAGCATTTTAAAAAAGGGTTTGAAGTCTTATAATTCAAATTTAAAAGCAAAGCAAAATACATCAGTGAAGTGAAGTGTGAGATACACTTCGTGCTTCCACCGTGCATTAGATCTCGTAACATGTCATGTATCAAACATGACATGTTACGTGATCAACAGCGCTCCGATGACGCGGTTAGGCGTCATCCAATCATTATGGTAAGCTAAGCTACGTGACACTATCTTGCTTGTTTGGATGTATTGGTGGACAGTATGCAGACTACTGTAGGCCGTAGCCGAGTCCAAAACAATAGTCCACCCAGCTAAACGCTCTCGTAAAAGAATGACACTCCGCTCCAGGACATAGACTAATTCCCAACAGGCCAACAAGACAAAAACAAAAACATCCCACCTTGTTTTCTCTGCCTATCATAATTATGCTCATTTGTGCCAGCTTAACCCATCGGTAGCTAGAATGATTGACAGGTTTAACAGCATTACAGGTCATGAGACATTCACTGATCTCAGTAAATGCAATACCCATTACTCGTATCTTGAACAATTTCTTCCTGTAAACACAATAACACTCATAACATAACATATTAACATACAATTTCACCCAGTCAGTTACAATATAGTTTTATAGTTTTTATCCTGTTGTGTTCAATCTAAAAAACGCTGTTAGCCAGTTCTCGTAATATTCTACGACATAAATAACTGGCAAAACTTGTCCGCTTTGTTGCTTTTGTGCACTCATGTCATAACAATGTGTGTCTTTATTTGTTTTTGTCCGTTTTGGTCATCCTTTCCATTGATTAAGATGGGATTATACTTACCAAAGTAAGTAGGAGGGTTCGCCAAAACTATACAAATACAACCGAGATCGTATAAAACTGGATTTCTCCTTTAATGTAAAACCCTGTGAACAAAACTGACAAAGGATCAAGCTCACAAAAAGTCAAAATGGAATGAGGCTTCTTGGACACCACCACAGTGTCTTTGAGGACCAGACACCAGAGCCCACAGAGCCCACTCACAGGTTGGTTATAACTTTCACAATGGCTCCTTTTCCTCTTACCTTTATTACTTTTCTCAGCTTCAAGCCCTTCCAGGTGAGTATGGTCTCAAAGCAAACAATACGCATAAATTTCACAAGACAGCTCCACATGGGAAAATTGAAAGAGACTTGCGCCAGACTCGTATCCAGTTTGGGGTGACCTTGTCCATCAAAATGACATGCTACACTGTCAGGAAATTGCCTCATGGTCCAAGAGACAGTTATGGGCTTGGATTTCAGTTATATGGCCTTATTATTTTTCTAAGTCAAGCCATATAGGAATTGCCATCAGACTTCCTTGTTTCTTTATTTATAATGCTCTTTTTGTACTTGCGTGTCTCTGTTTATTTTGAGGTGAGGAGTTTGTATAACGCCCTTGGGTTCTTCTGTATCTCTTCTGAATAATCTGTGCTTTTTCTCTCTTTCCGTTTTATCTTTTTCCACATGTGAACATGAATAAAAGCTCAATTCTCAGCATCCTGAAGAGTTGGGTAGAGAGCCAGAGTTGGAACTAAAGTTGACCAGGACTGTGACAAAACAATCATGATTTCTTAGGGAGCATCTCAGTCGGCGTCTCGCCTCAAAAACGAGCCAACTCTTGAACTTGGGAAATAAATTCCCTACTTCAGAGAAGCTTAACGCCTATATCTGCACTTAAAAAAAAAAAAAGAAAGATATGCAATTACAGCTTTCTTAATGCTGATATGACCTGTGTTGACAACTTAAACTCAACTCCATCTGCATCATGCTGACTGACAAGTTGTCAGTATTGCCGGATACATTTTTAAGTGAGTTTTCGCAAAAACCTTGTTCTCAGCACCAGAAAATAAATACATAATGCACAACAAAAAATCTGCTGCTATTTTAAACAGTACTGTTCAAAGTTGTAAAGCAGTTTGCGTCCCCCTTAGTGGCTTTATGATTGACGTATGCTATGTGCTAGGGGTGCAAACATCAACAACAAAAAATGCTTTGGATTGTTATTTCATTTTTGTTGAGAGATATGTTACAACTATTTCTTTCATCTCAATCAGATGCTTTAAAGTGAAAGACTAGCACCAAAGGCAATTTGCCTTCTAGCTAATATTTATTCAGAGGTCCATACATCGACCGAACCACAGCGTGGGTATGGCTGATGAAATGAAAAATCATCATTTTATAATAAAAAAGAAAAAGCATATATTTAAAAGACAAATAAATAAACTTTTAATGCATATTTTAATCAATACGTGAAACGAAAATGCTGTGTACACTCTGGTATGAGTTGAACAACATGCTCAGTGATTACATATCCGTCCACAGCTGTCTGTATTCTGCTCCATCCCCTCTTGCGGCTGTATTCTAATATCTCATTTGTCCACTGCGCCTGTCTCCTCCGCTCCAGTCTTGTCAGCGAAAGGTCACTCCGGCCCTCCTAGCAGAGTGCAAACTTTCTCCAGGGAAATTAATGGTTTGAGCCTTCAATTGCTGCCTCTCTCTTTCTTGGTAATTTGCCGGCATTGACTTGGTGGATGCCTTTAAAAGGTAAATGTACACTATGGCGACTGGGAACACATGGACGCTCCTCTTGTGTTGATAAATTCAGATATTGGAGGCGCTTTAAATTTTTTTATTTTTTTTAACAGACAGGGAAAAGGAGCTGGTGGAAGCAGATGGAGATTTCTCAGACTCTGCTTTCGTGTGTGTAAATATTACACTATAACATCCGTGTGAGAGAGAGAGAGAAACTGTGTGTGCACCGGCATCAGGGACAAAGTGATTCCCTTTGATTCGATTTAATTTCACTGCATCCCGTGGAGGTATCAGTGGGAGGTTTGTGTAGCCGTTGCGACAACGGCCACCCACCCACCCGCTTTCTAGCGTTACGTTATTGATGATGTTCTCATCCTCCCAGACAATCACCGGGGATACATGGACAGACGAGGGAAATATGTCTTCATTCTCCTGTCAGGAAGGTTTACGGCCAGTTGATGTTCAAACGCCCAGCACCGCCTTCGGAATGGATGATCTAAAAAAAAAAAGAAGTGCTGCAGAGTTTGCGGGAGTTTGTGACGAGAGCAGGCCATCCTTCAGAGAGGCGTACGTTGGGTGCATTGTGTTGATTCGCATTCGAATGAATGGGACGCAAAATGTCAAAGTGACACTGTTGTACCTAAAAACATTGTTCTCGTGGCAATTACACACAATTATTGGCTGGCAATGAAAAAGAAGCCATACATCTCGGAACACAGGTTATACAACTTGACACGAAAGGGCTCTTTCTCCTGGAGAACACTGTCTTATTTTGCATTTTAATCTCTGGCTTTTCAGCTTATTCTCTGACGGCTCTTCCATTATATCGGGGCTAAATACGGCCTTGACTGTCCAGTTGTTACATTACACCTCGGCGGAAGTCTCCCAGAGCCCAATAAATCACACATGCAGATACTAATGGAGGTCTTCAGACCATTTATAAGCCAACCACTGGCAGGGGGGGAAAAAAAAGGAAAAGGATGTCTCTTCACGAAGTCTTGTTTTCAGACCAGAAAAGGAGATTTTAAATACAATTGAGAGCAAAGTGGTCAATTAGGAATCGCTCAGGGAGAGCTGGGGTTTCTGCCAACAACAAAGTTTTGTAAAAGGAATGATTCAATCCCCCAAAAAATGCTCTTTCTTTCCAGGCAGTGCTGAAAGGGAGCATTTTCATTGCAGTGTGTTAATATGCGGAGGACATTTGGTTTTCACAATGGGTCAATTTTGTAGTTGACAGTTCTGCAGCTGCTACATGAGTCTCTCTGTTGTGGACTGTCAGTACCCGATCCGTCCTGCCCAATATGCCTTGCAGAAAGACCGGACTCTACTCTGCCTCTGATTGGTTACTGGATGCTACACATTACATCATTCAAATCTGTTGGTTTGATGTTATGAATTCAATTCTAAATACTTGTGTTTAGCTTTTTACTTTATGAACTTGGGTCGTAAAACTCATTATTTCACGAAGGTCCCAAAAATGTCCTCTAAACTACTTAGCTCTGTCCATGACACTCTGTGCGTACAGCTCTTGGTTTGTCTATACGTGTATATTCTTAAAATTTAGTTTACTTTACTTACTTAGTTTAAGATCAAAATTCAGGATTTGAATCTTAGTACTTCTGACTCAGGGAACTCCAAAAACTTGCCTTGGCTGTTCCAACATTGATAAATGTCTCTCCAGATTTGCAACGTAAATAAAGCACGCTTTTTTTCCAAAGTAGTGTCGTATTTTTTCCACACATTCCACGTATTTTTTGACTGCAATCTGAGAAGTACTGGGTTTCAATGGCCTGTTGATGGGGTCAATACTTCTGATGTGTGCAGCGAATCCAACATTGTGCTGGACGGAGAGGGAGTCTGTCTCTTTGTGGCTGCAGGCGAGATATGATAGATTGGAGACCAAACCGCAAACCCTCTCAGGTCTCTGCTGGAAGCCCGGGGCATCCACAGTTCAAAGTCCACAGCACAAAGACATTTTGAAGAAGACACGACGCCTGATGACAGATCGGCTATCTAATGCGTGTGAAAGAAACCCACGGGGATATGGGGGTTGGAAAGGTGAGGAGTAATGGAAGGATTGAGATAAGGATAGAGAAATTCGGTCTGTCTGGTGGAGAGCAGACTGTCAGATGGGCTTGAGAGTTAACACCATCTTTTCATCAGGCTTTATGAGAAGTGCCGTGTGATGAACACAACATGTACAGTACACTTGAGAGAACATGGAGCTCCGTGGGATTACAGTTTGCTGTACTGTGATTATATGGTGGAGAATTCCACTAAAGTGTCCCACTTCTGGGTTTAGGGATTAGGGATTTGTAAAATAGGAAAATGCATGTTGGGTTGGTTGCAAAACAGTGGGCTCAGTGTAGCGGGCTGTGTACCTCAGCGCTTTGCACTGGTGTTGATCTGCTCCTAAGGGGATTTACCACATGAACCTTACCATCCCATCCTGTCACTTGGCACACACCAACACGCATGCATGCACACAGTTGATGCAGAGGCTGTTTGTCATGCACCACTAGGTTTTTTTCCGACCCCTCCCTTTGATAAACAGTACTTTTCCCCCCCGACGGTAATCTGACTTTCTCTAATCTGCCTCTTTGCAGGTTTTTCGAATGCCGCGATCCAGCCATTACCAATATGCTCCCACAATCCCTCTCTCTTTTCTACAATTAAATAGAGCGGTAATGTAATTAATGCTGCTTTAATGTGTTTCTCTGTCACAGTGACATTCCCCTCTTTATATTCTGCAATGGATAGCTCTCTCCCACTCACGCCAACCTCAAACGGTCCGGCTGTATCATGTCAGTGTTTGTATCATGCACCGACTGCAAGCCGCTAAGCTCATAATCTAACTCGCAGCAGCAAATCCTATTGTAGTCATGCCATTGTAAAGGGACACGAGAGAATGCGCGGTGACCTCTGTCTCCTGTGTGTTGATAGTCACGGGGCATCAGTGATCAATAACGGGCTAATCGTGAGTGCGGTGCCTATCTTTGTTATTGACTGTGTAATGGAAAAAGTCTAGACCAAAAAAAAAAAAAAAAAAGCTGCTCTTGACCTCATTTTGGTGCACTGCAGTGCATTTTGATAGCTGTAGTCGAAAATTGAAAGTTTATATTTAGATACGGAATGCTGTGAAAAGTGTTTTCTATTGGAGAGGGCACGTACCTCGGCTCTGAAACATTTAGAAGTCGATGCTTGTATCAGCATGTTCCACTCAGTACACTCTATTGTTTAGGACAAGGGGAGCAGCATACAGCATCTGTCACTGGTGTATAACAAGCCTCGCAAGGTTTTCACTTGTCACCTTCTAAACAACAACTCTGATCTCTTGAAATAGAATTGCTTGACATATCTCTGTAACGTTACTAAAAAAAAAAAAAAAAAAAAAAAAAAAAAAAAAAAAGCATTTACGCAAAAGCGCGGACCACTCAAGAGCGTGCAGACATTTGTTATTCTTTTTATTTTTTTTGGTAACATAATTTAGTTGAAAAGAGAAAGGTGCACTGGCGATCGATAGCAGGTCAGCCAATGATGGATGGCGTCGAGATTACTAATTTCACTGCGAGACAAATAACTCTGCGCTCGGGCCCCTCAGAGCTGAGAAATGGAGAGAGAAAATGGCAGGTGGAGCTTACACGCCGAAGCCTCTGCTCCCCAATCCACTTCCCTATTCACACGACCATTCATCTCCATTGTTTCGGCACTCCCAGCTTTCACGCTCGCTCTCTGAAGGATCATAATGACTGCCGGGGTAATCACAAGTGTGAACCTGTGTGTCCACCGTCGCTGCATTGACTTTACGACGACTTTACGCGGGTCTCTAACTTCAGCAGCTTCGGGAAATCAGGTCGGCCCAATGGCGTTCGATCTTCACCGTTCGATGTGTTATTGACGCAAAATAATAAGACAGCTATCGATCCAAAATTGGAAGCCAATGATGCATCTCAGGTTATTGCACTGTTTATACAGTTCAGATGTTATTATTAAAGTTCCCCAACGAGGAAAGGGTGACATCACCAATGTAAACTAATAATAATAATAATCTTAATTTGCCTTCAAATCAGATCGATAGGTGGCAGGAGAGGATGAGAGGATGAGTGGAAGGGTGGGCAGCATGGGTCGGAGAGAAAAAAAGATGATGGGATGTGTCCAACTTTCTGGGTCTGTCAACGCTCAGCTGAACTCATTAGAAGTTAATTAATCACAGGCATCGATCCGTTGTCACTCTTAGGCTCTGCTAGGTTCCAGGGCTCGGGTTCTGCTCAGCCGGTTGAATTGCTGAGTTGTCCTGTCTCCCTGCCCTCTTTGACTGGGTTGTGGTCTTCGTCCTGGCGCCATGCCGTGTGTCAGCGTGTAGCATGAGATGGCAGATCCATGCCTGGGATGTGGGACGAACGATAGGACTTAGACCTGGCTAGGACGAGACCTTTATTGAGTGTTAACGCGGTATACTGTAGGTTCCCATACTGTATCACTTTATTTCCTACCACACGATCTATATCCACCAGTTGTACATCAGGGAGCAACAGCATTTTGATGGAAAAATTAACAAATTTATTACTGTGTTTTAAGTTTCTTTTTTTTTTTTTTTTTTTTACAGATTATTTACTTTTATAAAATGTAGCCACTGGCTTTTGCAGATTTAATCACGTGTCCCTTTTGTTTCCAGTTAAACTAAAATGAATGTCTGTTGACACTGACAATTGTCATCCATCAACCTTTGGGTTTAAAGTGAACGCTCACGTTCCAATAGATGTCTATGACAGAGCAGAGTGTGTGGTAGATTCCAGGAAATGGTTAGTCCTTTGACTCAAACAAGTTTGGGATTAGCTAAATTTTCAAGTGTGCATGGCGCTTTATCTTTGAAAGGACTCTGGAATCCAAAATTACCCTTTCAGCTATTTCCAAACCATCGTGATTAAGCTAGTGCTAGCCTTCAGGTTATCCTTAATGATTTACTTCCTTTGGTAACGACTCATTTGGTATTTCCAAAACCCTGCAAAACAAAAGCAGATGGAGTCAATCTTAAATGAGATCTTATAAAATTCTGCTTTGTCTTGGTTTGTATCAAAAATTCAAAACTGCATTTTCAATGGTGTTGCTGTTTCATTTCTATTTTGTTCATTTACAAACCAACTTAGAGCCAAGATTGTATTTGAAAATTCAAAATGACATTGTGTGGCATTCACAAGACTTTGCAGGTAAAACCTGGATGAGCTTTTACATTTCCATTTTAAACATGATGGGAAGCTGGTTAAAAATGTAACAGGTCAATGGTTTATATATCCATATAACTTTCACTCATCTGATTAAACCAGGTAAATAACACCATTCACCGAGAGCCAACAGGGAACTCACATTATCACACATTGCAGTTTTCAAATGGGTTGTTATTTGAAGAGTTTGAGTTTTAAATGAAGATGTGATGATGATGGCTCTAATGTGGCATGAATATCCTTCGATACACAGCATTTCCCAATGTGTGATGACGACCTGAACACAAGCACCTGCTCATTATGAATTATTTTCTCCTGTATTATTATTTCCTTACTTTAAGAGGAGAAGATGATGGGCTTAAGGGCTCCATTAAACAATTGACAGATGGATGGTGCAATGGATATTATGTGATACAGATTATTGCTAAATGCACATTAAAGGGCCAGTGTGTAGCATTTCGGGGTATCTATTAACAGAAATGGAATAAAATATTCATAACAATGTTTTCATTTGTGTTTTATCACCTGAAACTAAGGATCTTTGTGTTTTCATTAGCTTAGAATGAGTCTGTAATATCTATAGGTAGCAAATCCAAACAGAGTCTGCTTTGTTGCGGCGCCATGTTTCTATAAACACTGGCTCTAGGATGAGTTACCTTTAAGCCATCGTGGTTCTCAGTCATCCTTGTGAATCTGTGGTAACGTGAACACAAAAGTCCAAAAATGTGGTCCCACCAGCCGCCGTCTGACTTCCACTGCTCCTAAAGTAGTGTTAGTATGGTAAGGATAAGCTCTGAGCGAGGTGAACAGTGTTACCATGGCGTTGTACTCGGTGGGCTACCGTTACCGCAGTCTTGGAAAGGGAGGAGTGAGCAGATTTGTATTCAGTTGGTTCCAATCTGCAACCCCACAGCTACACGCCATCAAATCCTAAACACTGGCCCTTTAATTGTGTCCTCTCAATTCTCAGAGATAAAATAGATTTCTTCATGCAGAGGGCTTTTAAAGTAATAGGCCTTGTCAGCATGACATACAGTATTTCAAACACAAACCTCCAACCCGATACATTTCTTTTTTCATGGACCCGAGTCGGCAAGCTTTTAGCCGCAGTGTGCCAATCCCAAATCTGTGATGACATACATTTCTACTACAGCCTCACAGCAGGGACAGCCAGGCAGTGGCTGGGCCGACCCGTGACGGTCTCCCTCCATTCAGCTGTTTCCCCAGCTGCAAAATTAGTGTGTCTAGACCAAGGAGAAAACTCAAACCTAAAAGCAATTTTGTTCAGCTCTCAGTGATTTTGTCTGTGGCTGTGTTCTTTATATTCTTCAATATGAACAGATAAATAAAGCCTAATCAACCAGTTATGGACATATTGTGGTTTGAAAAAGCAGCTGAAAACCTATTTATTTTAATTGGCTCATAATTAATGACTTTATTTATTTATCTATTCTAATTTTTTATTATACTTTATGGTCCGTTTTTTGTATATCACTCATACATTTTACCATCCACTGTATTTATCATCTTTTTTAATCTAACTAGCACACTTCCAACACATAATCAAGGTAAACTTTAACCTATAAATCTGCCCTTTGTCCCTCCTATGGCTCCCCTCTCCTGTCTCATCTCCTATAGGACTTGCTGGTGATCAATTAACCTACAGGGAGGATTCATTTAACACTGATGTGCAGTCAGGTGCAGCTGATTAGCTCATTAGTGGTGAAAGTTAAAAAAAAGAGACTCAGCCCATTGTAATGGTTTTGCCTGTTGGGGAAACACCCCAGTCTGCAGATGTCCACTGTGTTTCACATGTTCAGTCCTTCAAGATATTAATCTTGTTGGGTGCTGCATACATGGAACTCTTAAATGCAACCTACTATGGTTCATAAATCAGTTCCCAAAATGTGAAATCTTAAGTTAAAATGCAAATGCCTCCAGAAGTTTGTCAATACAGCCTCATGTAGTTGCAGCACTAGGGTTTCTGCAAAGCCCTGTGATGTAATAGCATGTTGTTTCACACATACTTAATCCTGTGTATATATATATCCCTACCTCAACCTTTATCACCCTTACAATAAAGGAAAATAATGTGGATTCATAAATAATTTAGACAATATCACATGCAATTGACCTTTGGCTAAGCCCCACCCCCTGTTTCTACTCCATGCACACTTTTAAAAAGTATGTCTGGGGTATCGTATTTGGTTGAATCAACATTAACTGGGCTTACTATTTTAATATTATAATCCATGTAAAGTCCAACCATCTCAGAATTTGAATAAAAACCGAGCTTTCTTGTGGCTTCAGAAAGTGGACAACCATTATGTTACTGAACTAACTGCTAATCACTTAATAATTCTGCTCATCTGGTCACAGGTTACTGGAGGTTGAATACAAAATATTGCAATTTTCTAGTGATGCATTTTAATCAATACCAGACAAATTCGATAACACAACAAGGCAATACAAAGACACTTATACGTGTCATTACAATGGGGGGGGGATTTCCATTGTTGAAAACCAAGTTTGTGTTTATATGCATGGAGTGTGTTTCTGAAGGGGAAATTGCTTTTGTCGGCAGTCTGACCTCTCCTTGGTCCAATTCGCCTCAAAGATTTGTCATCTCCGTACGGACTGCAAATAGTTTGGGGGTTTGTGTTAAACCCCATTGTACTGAACCCAATGGTACATGACACACACACACACACACACACACACACACACACACACACACACACACACACACACACACACACACACACACACACACACACACACACACACACACTCCAGAGCATGCATTTATTTATCAGTGAGATTAACCATTCAGCAGTGTGTAATCTCTTGTGTTGGGAGGCTGCAGTGGCCAGGTGAGGGTCATTGTTCCAATTGAAAACAAACACTGTATGTCTGACTGCTTAAGCCACTTCATTATCTTTACATTCTCCAAAAGGGATGCACTGTTTTTTTTTTATTATTTCGTTTTTCTTGCTGACATTCTGTTGCACCAGGATAGAACTTGGTCTACATCTCAGGAGAGTGCATGTGTTAGAGGATGTGGCTGGAAATAGAATAGTCTATGTGCTCGCTGCCCTCAGTGCAAGAGCCCACAATGCTGACTCCTGCTATTTTTTTTTTCATGCCACTGGGAAGAAGTAAAACACACCCTTGATATTTTGTGTAACAGGAATTAATAACTAATCTATTTGGTCTGGTTAAATTTGTTATGTAACATAAAACGGAAGAAAGGCATCCAACAGATGGTTTGAGTCATGCCCAGGATTTAAAAAAAAGAAAAACTGCCCTTTTTAATTCCATGAAATGTTGTAAATACCAAATTAAAGAATTAAGATAGAACTCTGCTTTTGTTCTTGTGATATTTCAGATGCTCAGTCATGTGCAGCTGTACATAATTGTTAATTTACATTTTATTTAAGTCCCTGAATGTCCTATTTAAGCTGCTCTAGCTCATATTTAAGCTGCTTTGTGTTTATACATCACAGCCTTATAGATTGGCAAAGCATGCAGATGATCATATGGCTGCTGTTCATAACTCCAGTACCATTCTCCTGCACCTTGAGATCTATTTTAAAGTGTTCTCGTGTCCACAGCTCTTCTTGTACTGCGTGACTCCCAGAAGTGAGTGTGAGGGATGAAAACGTGCTGAAAAAAGATAATGTGTGAAGCATCCACCATTCCTGAGGAGAACAGGGAATAAATGTTTCTGCAACAGTATTAACTTGTATTACTTACATTAATTATGTAAAGATCATCTCTTACATACTGGTTTATGTGAGCGTATATGAAGTCTTGTAGTACTTATATTGACAGAAGCCTAATGTACTATGTGTTTTACTGGACTCCCTGCTTTGCATGTTAGTTAAAATTGCTGAAAAGACCAGTTTGAGTTTTTTGCACAATAACAATTTCGGTTTTATATAAAAAAAATTTAGCAGAAATATTGTTTTATAATTATAACGATGTAAATTTGTTTAATTTATTGTTGGACAAGAATATTGTAAACACTACCACAAGGATCCTGCAATAGCACATATTGAATACATTTTCACTCAGTTCAGAAATGAATAGGTTGGTAAAATGTAGGTAATTAAAACAAATATGGTTATAATCAGGATTTGTGATGGGTTATTTTTTTTATGCTACATTTATTTCGGATCCACACAAAGAGGTCTATGGTCCATTTTACATGATCAGTGCATAACAAGGGGAAATGAGACTCCTAATGTATGCAGAAAAGTTTCAGGACAAGTCATTTTTTGCTCGGCTTTAAATCTGCAAATTTACATCTAAATTTAGCCTCGGTATATCTCTGAACTCAATCATATCTGCCACGGATTTGCGATTATCAGATAGGGAAAATTCAGTCTTGTCACAAGAGCTCCAAAATAGCCCCTTCAATATTCTCAAAGCCAAGCGTGTCTTTCAGAAAGAATAGCAGAATAAACCCAACGGCAACATAACAGATATTTACTAAATACAGCACAAAAAAAACAGGAAGTATTAAAAATGTGGACGTTTATTTTAAGGACTGTGGTCTGCTCATTTCAACCCAGCTGATTGCTGAATCTGTCTGCCAGTGCTTCACTACTTGTCCGATAGTGGCCCATAATCCTCGCCGCAGAGCAGGAAATGATTACATCACATGCAGCTTGCTGTCACAACGGATGTTATGTTATGTGTTAGTCTTAGAAATCTCATATTATTGTCCATCAAATATATATAAAAAATGTTTTGCAAAAACCCAAACATGTGGGACTATTTGTTTCGTTACTACTAACTTCTGTCAGGCTAGCTTGGGTTTAATGGCAGGGTTATGGGGTTCGAGGTTATCCGGTTTGGAGAAGAAAAAACAACTCTTAGCATTCACTGGGAGACGAAGCTGGGTTACTGGAAATCTATCTCTCCATCCAACCCCTTAACCGTCAACCACTTCACTTTCCTCTGCTCCATTCCATTGTCAAGCTAGCATGAAGTGCATTCCTCGCCAATCCTCTTGTGGCTAGGAATTGCACTTCTCTCAAATGACATGCTTGGACCATGTTATTTCCTTTATACACATCATGCCGATTTCACTAAACTTCACAAGACCAGGCTCCATTAACCCTTCATACTCATTTTAGATGGGTCATTAGGTTTGTGCTCTAACCTTGGAAGAGATGTCCGTTGTACGGCGTCTTTTGAAACCCATTACCTCGTTTACTCGTCTACTCCCACTTGACTGATTAATCCTCCTCTGTCTCCTTCTCATGAAACTCGGGGTTGCTTATTACCAGGTATCCAGGGGTGGCTGGCCTTGAGGGGATGCCATTTCCCTTGGTCTGAATAGCCAATTAGCTGAGACCTTGGGAACCACAGTAAGGCAACCATTAGTAATTAGCCATTGACATTTGGCTGCTCTATGGAGTAGTAGCTTGATATTCTGACTGGATGGCAATTTCTTTGAATTGGTGGAGAAAATGTGAGGTGTGTGTGTGTGTGTGTGTGATTCAGAGCTCTAAACAGGGTAATGGGATAGTAAAGGTGTGGCCAGTGTGATGGATCAGTGCTTTTTAACAATTATTTTAAATCTGTATCTTTCATTGACACCTTTTTGAAGGGTTTCATCTCACAAGATCATTCAAGCAAGTCAGTCAGTTCATACTCAGGATATTGAAATAGTATATTCTCTTATGCGTGACAGTTTGACAACCAGGGTCTTAATCTTTTTTTTTTTTTCAAATCATCTTTGTAATCCAAGCTCACGCATGATGGAGGACACTAAGCATTAAGAACATTGAATATAGTTCAATGTCCGCCGCTGCTCTTGAGAAAGATTATTGTACAGTGAAGGACTACAGGCATTATAGTTGATGATTATAATATATATATATATAATATTCTATTTCTTGTCTGGCTTACAACACCACTATTAAAATATAGTATTAAAATGCATTGTATTTCCATATCCATGGTATTTCTACTTAAACATAATCATCTGTGCTGAAATGAATGTATATTTTACATAGATGGGGCTACAGCTGATGGTTATTTTTCATTATCCATTAATATGCCAATTATTTTCTCAATAAATTGGTCTAAAAGATATAATAGTGTCAAAAATTCCTAAACCCAAGGTGATGTCATGGAATAGTTCTGTCTCTCCAAAATAAGTCCTGAGGATATTCAGTTTATCAACTATGACAAAGGAAAGCTAAACATCCTCACAATTGAGAAGCTGGAGTGTTTTTTGTTGACTTGAAAAATTACTTAAAACCAAACTAGTCGCCAGTTATTTTTCTGTCATATGACCAATGGCTTTAGCAACTTTTTAATTTAGCTTTAATTCATTCTACTAGATGAATAATGTATCCCAGACCAATTTCTCTGGACATGTCTCATGGCCACCAATACTAAAACACCAATTTCTCAGCTATAATGTTACTCCTCTTATGCTAACTCAGATATTCTATGCTGCTCAGTAACTTGTTCCAATGCCATGTGGTACAAAGGTACAAATCTGATTAAAGCCTCATACTGCATAGCTGACATCATGGGATCTGGTTACCTGGTCTCAATCATGTCTCCCCATGATTACATCTACACAATCTGCATTAGCTCAGTTGCCACCCAGCAAGGTAAACTACACATTGTTTAGCTCTCACCAGTAGATATTGCAGACAAGTATTATGTAGAAGACGATATTATCTTGTCCGTGTCAAGGCCTTTGGAGGGCAAAAAACCAAACAGCGTTGTCAAGAAAGCAAATAGAAACACTATCAATATATAGTAGTATAATGGAACATGTCCACAGAGACCTGAGGGAAATGTTTGTCTTCTATTTAGATCGACAATGGTTGGTTTAAATGTTTTTTGGGAGTTTCCAGAAGCTGCAAATCACGCTGGACGCCCCTGATTTGCGTTATGTAGCCTACTGCTCAACTTGAATAAATGAGGAACGGCCAACGTGACAGCCCATCTCTCAATGCATTGGGCGGTTGCTTAAATAGACAATGAATGAGGAGTGTGGAAATGAGAGATCCTGTGGACGCACACCAAAAAGTGTATCTTATAGACAACTAAATAGTTGTAGATAGAACAATCTGGCTGAAACATATCGAGTACAGACAGGGTGTCAGTTATGTGGGTCTCTGAGCAGGGCTGGGAGAGTGCTGACAGTGTACTGTTGTTATCAGAGTACAGCATCAAGAGTGTTTTGCTCTACATATTCCACAGGAGGGTATAAAATTAAGATGAGCAACAGGAGCCCTGTCCCATTAGCTTAAATGTAATAATAATGGCTGCAGCTGAGGCTAAGAGCCGGCATGTGTTTGTTCTTACAGGGCAAAAAAGAAGGCAGGAGGAAGAAAAGGAATTCAATTTTAGGCTTTATCTCTGAGGGATAGGTGTGAACTCTATGTTCAGTTATCGACTCAGGGGCTGTGACAGGCTGGGCGGCGGTGTAAATCTACCTCTCAGCAGAACATCAACATCCTGCCTCTGACCTACATTCTCAGATGGACAATAACAGCAGAGAGAATATTGTGGAATTAAGAGCAAGCAGGGCAATTTTATTAGGACGCTGTGGCTGTGGGTTTGCTCACAGTTCCTCCAAATCCCTCGGGACAATCACTCATATTACTGGAGGCAGAGGATGATTTTTGTCAGGCATTTCCTGTCTCAATAATACATCTATTGTTAGTTTTGCTATTCTATGAGCAGAGAGGTTCGGAAGCAGAATAAAAATATTTCAAGGCTTTCAAAATCTATTTTTCATGAGCTTCATAGCCTTGAAAAATTGCTATAGAGGCACCGTTCATTTTAGTAGGACACAAATGTTCAAAATATTTTGGAATGCCTCTGAGTGAAACCTAAATTGCGCATAACCAAAAAAGAAAGCGAATGATGTGCCGATAAAGTCGGTACAGTGCTGTCCCCATGGTCCGCATCTGAGTGTGCTCGTGGTTATTCCTGAAAAAAAATCTGAAAGAACATGGACATTCAAACCTGGGTTTGACTGCAATTGCTACAAAATAAAATAGTGTTAGGCTAAATTTTTTGCCTATAATGGCCACTGCTACTAAAAAACATCAATACCAAACCTCAGAGTGTGATTCTCCCTTCAATCTCCTTCACTTAACCGACTCTGATTTCCTACATGAATATTACTTATTGGTATTTCTGAAAGTATACCACAGTTAGATAATGTCAATCTTGGGCTGTTCCCGGCGGAGCCTGTGTTAGATGAGACAGAGTGTAGAGAATAAGTAAGCGAGGAGGGGAGGAGGATAAAGTGTAGGTGGTGCATTCCAAATGCCAACAGCTACAGCCTCATCTGTAAAACACCCAGATGGCATTTACCTGACAGCAGGGCAGTGGACGAGTATAGAGCCTTCAGCCTTTGCCTCCCTGCGATTCTCCATTCCTGGTGTTTCCCTCGAACTACTTGTCCTCATTGTCTTTCGTTTTCTGTCCGTACCGTTTGCCCCCACAGTCATCCTCTCTTGCCGCCTCTAAACTCCTCTCAACCCCTCTGCCACTAGTCCTGATCAGGCACACCACAGGCCAAGGCGCTGTCTTGTGCAATACATGTGCCCGAGAAATGGAAGATCCAGACATCTGCCACAGAGGGGGCCCTGGAGCTCACGGGGGGCTAAATCACCACCATTGATTGTGCAGCTTCAACGCACTGACAAAAGGCCATGATCACTCATCTTGTTAAAAGCAGATTATCGGCCTGTTTGTATCTTGTTCAACCCATAAAGATTTTTCTTCCATCCCTTTTCGCTCCAATTTTAACACATTAGCTGTTTTTCTTTGGCCTAATTTGCTGAACGGATAATCCTCCACATTGGGTTTTTGTATCCCATGGAACTATGGATTTTAATGCCGTATTGTCTTCTTCTAAAATGGCTGACTGTGTAAAGATGTGCTGATTCATTAAGTGGCTGGTAAATAAGACTTGTATGGTGAATGGGTTGTTTAGCTCTTGGCCATGTGTGCTTTTTGTTGCAGCAGAGAGATTATCCATTCTGACCCAGGTGGTTGTCGTACAAGAGCACTTTGTTCGATCCAGGAGATGACTTAATCAAGCCATCCTCATCACAAAGTGCAGCACATTTGCAGAGCTCATGTAGACAATCTTTTGAACATCTAAATGGCATCAAGTTGATTGTGTCTGCAATGATTATCATATATATTGATCGAGTAATTACACTACAATTTATAGAAAACATAAACGTGACAGTGGGCTGTTTGTGGTGCAGGATTGAGTCATCTGCGTAATGATATAAAAGGAAATTAGACATGAAGGAGTCCGTTCCATCTGGGTCATGAAAGATTGTGTCATCTGCATAATGACCTACAAGCTATCCAAGATGAGATGAAGGCACAGGTGTTAATGTGTGTGAATGTCCGGACGCAGGGGTCTAATGACAGACCACTGTTTAATCCTAAACTCGCTGGTACAGAACCCATTTACCTCCTTGAGCTCCTTGTCCAAGCTGGGTCCTTAACACAGACAAATGAATAACAGCAGCAGGTTTTAAGCTGTTTGTATATGAATATATTTCACAGAAGTGTTGGGGGGGCTGCTCCACAGAATTACAGCCAGTGGAGGTTAATCCTCGCTTTATGGAGCCCTGGGAAGGGACATGGAGGGAGAAAAAGATCCAAGGTTGACAGAGATACAGAGTTTTTCATTTAGGGAAAAAAGAGAAAATCAATGGATCTGGATTAGATTGGTACCATGGTTACAACCACAACAACTGAGCAGGCCAAGGGAGAGTTTCATAAATGTTGTATTTTGAGATATGCCTCAGATAAAGAGACAAGGTAAATAGGACAAGAATTAGTACCTAGGGAACTCCTTGGTCCCTCCACCCTACTCCCCACCGCTAGAAGACTATTTCACAGTGACGAGAGCAGAGGGTAGCTCCAGAAAAATACTTTGGCTGTAGCAACTCAAACTCATCCAGTGCAAACCCCAGCAACAGGGGTCACAGTGGGCTGGTGGCCAGCTGGGTTAACCAGTGTAACAGAGCCAACAGAAAGTCTGCTGATGCAATGGAGTCGAGGCGGTATGGCATCTGCTGCCATTTCGACGTCCAACAGCCATTAACTGATGGCTTATCATAGAGCATCTTTGCGCCGTTCCCTCGCTTCTTCTTCCCACTCGGGATTTGACCGCGACAACTTTTATCCACTAAATATTTCCACTAGTGTTTCTTGGGAAAACGTATTTGTTTCTTGGGGGAATGCAAAAGCTTGGGAGAGAACACAAGTTTCTCATGTCCCCGTAGGAGCTCCATATTGCTTTCTCTTAATAATAAAGTTAACTAAAAACATTAAGGCACATCTTAATATTTGCATATGCATTTTACATGATAATTGATGTGCATTACACACCATCATCAAGAGTGAGATGTTATATGATGGATATTAAATCAGCGATGTGAGCTGCATACTGGTTTCATTCCAAAGGAGTGAATAAAGTCAAGCTCACAGGAATGAGAAAAGACAGTGAAGGCATCATTCAAATATGTCTCTGATCTTAAATTAAATGTAATACATAGTGCTATAAATCAGTTGAAATGATCTTTCTGCACCAGAGTTCTGAGGTTCATTAATATGATAAAGCTCAGTATCCATAATCTTTACGAGATGATTATTTCATTTACCTTGCTACCTGGCAGTCAAATCCATTATCTTACTATATCCTGTCTTTATGTTATCCGTTTGATCGGATTACATAACAAGGTGTTATCAAACCACATCAGCCATCCGTTATGGATTTCTTACGACAGATTTGCTGATACCAGAGGCCATATGGAGCACATGTCGAACAGATAGGAATGTTTAACTCTTCAGAGATTACAAGCTTATGCATAATAAGTGCATGTTATGATTCCAAGTGATGTCATAGAGGGTTTTAGGAGAGACAGGAAAGCAGACAGCGGCAGAAATGTTTAAGACGGATAATCGAGTATTGTTACACCAACTGGTCAACCTGCTTGAGGCTAGTTTTGTCCAGTCCAGCCAGGTTACAGATGTCTGAATCACCACCAACATTTCAAATTTTGTTGATTTAAATAGGTCTGGTGTTGCTCTTGTGAAAATATATCACTCTCTTAAGCTCTGTGCAACAGCATGAATTGGAGAAACAGAGGATTTGAGGGCTGGTGGTTATTACACCAGAACAAGTGACTAGACATTTAAATCAAAGGGAACAATAAGAAGATCATCAATTTTATGCCCGATGATATTCTGCTGTTTATCTGCGATTAACATTTCAATAGATTGAACGTAATTAAAATGCAATTAACAAAAACTACGGTATGTAAAGTGTCATTCAGTGATGCAGAATTTTGTCATTTGTGCAATGACATATGGCTGCCTTTCCCAGGAAGGATTGAGAGCACATATGTATGTGTGATTTGTGAATTTTGAGAAGTAGTGGTCTAATGACAGATTAGTGCAAAATCCTAAACTCCCTGGCCCAGAGCCCATTTACCTCCTTGAGCTCTTTGTCCAATGGCGAGCACTCAACGCAGACAAATGAATCACAGCGAAAATGTTTGGAGCCACTGGTACACAAATCCATTGTGGTGGAGTGGAAGTGACTGCTTCATCTAATTACAACCAATGGAGGTTAATCCCTGCTTTCGAGAAAAAAATATATATAAATCTCGGCGGTGTTCTCTTCGTTGTAACTACTGCATCTATCATGTCTGAAAATATGTGCCAACAGACAGAAAATCCAGCCCACCTTTTAACCGCAAACCCTCATTCTTCTGCTTAATCCTTACAACATCCTGTTAGAGGCCTCAGAAATGAGAGCAAAACCATTTTATATAAACTTCTATCATTTTAGAAGGGTCGTAAGATATTTGTGAAATATACCAAATTTGTCGTCATGAGCCGGATTGGGAATTAACTGCTTATTTATTGCCTTTAACAAGCCCTTAACTGGGGTATTAAATGTTAGGTTAGCATATGATCTACTTTACCATTCCTCATTTATATTAAGAGTGTTTTTGAGATAATTATCATGACATTTAGATGTCTGAATGCATGCCATCTGCGAGTTTACAAATTGCTGAGGATGCCAGTAGAGTCCCAGCTATAATCAACTCACAGGGGAGCTTTTGAATCTTGTGTGCCCACGAACAATAAGGCAAGTCAAACTGGAAGGGCTCAACAGGATCGCATGATTGATGATGTGTTTCCCCCTGCGGTGTCTTGGGGGATGAATACCTGTTTGGTGGAAATATTTGAATTAATGATACCGACTCGTGGCGTATGGAGTCAACCATGACAAGGATTATGTGAGCCATAGCGACACCCCCTTAAATTAAGTTTCACAGATGCAGACGCTGCGCTGTTGTTGTTACATGTGATCTTGTAGCAAGGTTCGTATTTACCTTTTTCACTGCTGCATGACAATGCCAAAGCTTCAATCACATAAGGATATTGGGATGCATGACGGAGTTGCAGCACCAAGAAGTGTTGGACTCAGGATTCAGCAGAGTAGGCCTAATGGTTAAAGAGAGGCGAAGCTGTAACCATGCAGCAACCCCCAGTTCTCTGAAGTCAGATTGTATAGAAGTCATTTAGAAAAGTACTCAATTACTCACTTGATTTATTACCTCAAACATGGTTCTCTGTAAACATGGTTCTCAATCCCTTGTTTAAAGTCTTTTTCAATACATCAAGATGTTCAGACGATAAAGCAGGATGTACTTTAGGGCATGACTGTTTTGTAAATGACAGCACCCTACCACTGCGTTGCCTGGTCTTGGAGTTGTCTTTGTGTTTTTCATAGAACTTTGCAGTGTGTTGTCAGTTCATAAAAGGTAATTGTAACATTTTGGTCGCCTAAAAATGTATTTTTCTGCATTCGGTTGTACTCATTACTTCTGATTGCTAGAAACCCAGATGGCGACAACCAAAATGCCAATCTTGAGGCTTCAAAACCAAAGTCCACTAACCAATGCGTGCTGTCACTGTGAACCTTTAGCCTATATATAGATAAGACAAAAAGAAACTGTCTAATACTTCTGCACCTGCAAACATTAAAATGCACTCCTAACTGTGCTGCAACCAAGTAGCATCTTGGTGCTGCTGTGATATTTGCACATTTTTCAATAAGGTAATAGGCATACATTTGGCACAAAATTGCCCGTTTCTCAGTTCGATTCACAAAGTTTTCACACTAATAGCCATGTGCAGTTACAATGAAATCTTAAGAGAGTTGGTAAAAACCTGAAGCATATTTATTTGTGGTGTCTTTCCCAGATTTTCCAGTGATCACAGCAGCACAGTCAGACTCGGATGTTAATTCTCCAATACTGTTTCTCTCAGTAACGCTTAAATGCCTTGACTGAAGTTTTTGAGGAATCCCAATGCACCCCTGTTGGTCAATTCCTGTGGCTCGAGATCTGAAAATGTCAGTGTCTCTTTCTCTCTGCCATTGATCTGCCAACTGTGTTTTTGGCCCAAAGGCAATATTTATAGTTTGCCACGTGGATAATTGCAATCAGATTTTAAAAAGGGCAAATTGCACTCGGCTAAAAAAACGATATTGTTGTGTTTGCGCTGTGATATAATTATAGCAGTGTCTTTTGTCTTCAATCGATTCTTTTCCTCATGCCGTTTCTCTGTATGCTAAAATATTAGGTGACAGAATCTGTCAAAGTGTGAGAATGTCAGACAGAAAGTGTGAAAACAGTAGACACTGGCTTATTGCAGTGACAGCTATTACTGCTGAGTAAAAGACATGTTGATACCTCCAGTGGGGCAGCTCTGTGCAGAGCAGAGTCTGATTTATCCAGAAGACCATATGTGAGGCAGATTAAAGTAGCAAACCACCAGATTAAGAGACTGCTATCCCAGCTATAGCCGAGGTCTAATTAAGAAAATGTGTTGGCTTCTCTTTTTAAAGAGAGAGAGTAATATGTTTCAAACCCCTTGACTTTCCATCAGATATGCACAATGCAAAGATTAATGGTTTCAGGAGGGATTTTCTAGTGAGAAATGGAGCCATGAGTTGTAGCAGTAGGGGTCTTTTTAAAGTGGTTAAATGATTTCCCCCCCGCCCCCACTACTAAGGTCTATGGGACAAGGATTAACAAAAATGGTTTCCTTGAGGGAGTGACATGAGGAGAGCTGTAGTTTGTTTGCTTCTTTAGCTAAGCCCATAAAGTGTTCACAGCGGTTGTCAGCGTTGAACACTCACAGGGGTTTTGCAAATCACTTCCTGTTGTGCTTAAACACGGTGAGACATATTGAATATGGCTCACAAACTTGAGTGAATTAAGCCACTGTGTCATTTAGAGGGAAAGCTGCAGCACGCTCCTCTGTGCCTGTGGATGAGCACTGAACCTGAGCCAAGTGGTGAAAATCACAAATTAAATGTGCCTTCAAAATGGAACAGCATAAAAACCAAGCCCACTTGAATGTAATGCATCGCTGAAATAAAGTGAGAAAATGCATCCAGAATGTTAATTGCCCGCATTGGGGACAAAGCAGGAGAATGGTCGGTGAAGAGCAAGAAGTCTCACAAACAATGTTAGCTGTCCATGAGTAATTAAAGATTCAGATGATCTTTTATGTACTTAATCACTTTTATGTATATACATTTTTATTCATTTGTTTAATTATTGTTTTTTCTAAATGTAATATGTTTTTTTCAGTTGTATACATATGCTGACGTTTCCTGGACTGGACTAGTTGTTGCTCTGTACAAACATGTTATTCTGTTACTATTTCTATTTATTTATTTATTTATTTAATCAATTTTTATCTTTTACTTTTTATTTTTCAAATGTACAGCACTTTGAGCTACATAGTCTTTATGAAATGTGCTATATAAATAAAGATTATTGTTATTATTATTATTATTAGTAGTAGTAGTAGTAGTATTAAAGAAATGGATTTCACAATTGAATTGCTGCTGATCAGTAATCCATGCAGCCATAAGATCATCCACGGTTCGCATTAAAGACGCCACTTTGATGTCAGTATCTCTGCACTGATTCGTATCAAAGCTTGCCATCTTTCACAAGACAATATCTACCATCTATCTAAGCTGCTTTGAAGTTTCACCACCTGCCCTGTCTCCTCATTGATACCATCAGGCAGAGCTTCTAGTGCTGCTTCTTTTTTTCTTTTTTTCTTTTAACCAGCTGTCATGTTCCCAGCGACCCTGTTTTCTCTGACTCCTGAACCATCACTTAGACCGTGCCCGAGAGTAAGTGTAGCAGAAAAAACCGGTTGCCGGAAGTAAAACGTCGGACACACATCTCGGTGTGTCTACAACCTGACAGATGGAATGTATTCTTACCGACAAACTGAATATCCTGTTATTCGTGGTAGTGGGTTCCATTCATACCAACATGTCAATGTCAATATACATCTTTCAATTGAAGGAGGCATTATCTGAATCATTTGTACTCTTATGGTGCATCTCACAGGCATAATTATTGGGGTGAACAAAACTCAAATTTCCGGTTCTGATTGAATCTGGCCAAACCAGAATTATAAAAGGGGGACATATCATGTACATTGAGGGTTCACACATTTATTCTGGCTTCCTACTGGAACGTGTTTACATGCTTTTATGCTTACAAAACACGTTCTTTTTTTCATACTATTCCCCCTCAGTTCGAAACACTCACATTTTAGCGGCTGTCTCTGTAATACAGATACTCCCATTGTAGGCGGTATATTCTAATGAGCCTGCATGTGACATAGGAAGTGGTGCTAAATCTAAATGTCAAATTAAATCACATGTTTTCTAATGAAGCAGCCCACAAGGCACTGACTGGGTTGTCTTATTTCCAAGTTTGTGCATTGGTAAGCACTCTAGATACCTATGTGGACAACATTGCAAAATATGTTTCCTGATAGATCTCCTTTAAACGTTTCTTTCAGAGTGACATGGCACACATAGGCCTCCATTGATAATGGCATGCAATACATTAAACTGCGCCACTGCAAAGTCCCTGGTGTTATTAATGTTGCATACTTGCATTGGCTCAGATATATGGCACCAAGTTAATGTTATTAGTTTTTTTTCTACTGTGCTTTTTCTGCTATAACATATGTCAAAATGTCTGCAGTGACAAAAAGGTATTTTGAGCTGGACCGAGAGGAAATTAAATCTCAAAGTGCTCACACTAGTGTTCTGGGTCAAAGTCGGTTGATTCACTGGGCGGTTAGAAAACAGTTTCAGAGTATGGGTAGCTTTCACTCTTGTCTACAGGCTGAACATAAAACTATACAGCAAGAAATTGCAACCCTGTTCAAGATGAGGAGAACAAAACCACAAAGTGCTGTGAATAGTCAAAAAGATTTGGGGATTTTTTTCTTTCTTCGGGTGAGGCATCTTGCAAATAAGTTAAGGCTTTAATTGTGAAAAGCTTAGAGGAAGTAATATTTGTTCAGTTGTGCAACGAGCTAAGCTAAGAAGTGCTAATAAAGAGCTGATGTGAAGACAGACTCATGACACTGAATTCTTCATTAAGCTTTGATGACTGTCAATTGTTAATAGTTATGTCATCATCTTGGTATTTAGACTTCTTAGCAAATACTTTATTACATAAACAATTACATTTAATTTAATGCTCTTCCTAATGCTACATCCTTTTTTGTCTTTGGGAGGCAATTTCGCAGGAACATAGTAAAGCGATGAAATTACTTTCAACATTTTTCTCCTGACTCATTATGAAAAGTGACAGTGTGTTGAATTGCATTCTGGGCTTCAGAGAAATGAAGACATGATGATTTCTGTTGCCTCTGTGGTGGATTTCTTCCTGTTTGACAGTCAAATATCAGTGCAAAAGTTTGACACTAGAAAGAAAACTTTGCTCTTTCATTTTGAGGGACTGGCACCAAAGTCTGACATTTACTATTGATCTTACAGACAAGAGAAGCCATCTCTCTCCCCATTAAACTCTATTATGGATACACTCTCAAGTTTTTGACATGCCATTACTTCATGATCGGTTATTCCCAGTAATAAAAAAAAAAAGTTAGCGGATAACAAAATAGACCTTGAAATGTATGCCACATTGCCAAAAGCTGAATATTACCAGAGCTGAAATGTTCCACAGCAGATTGTTCCTTTAAACAACCTGAGGGGAGGGCAGATGAGGTGTGTTAGTGTGTGTTTGTTTGTATGGCATTTCTTGGCTTGCCGGAGGAGTTGCGTAACACCAAGCGGGTGGTGGTGCCAAGCTGCGAGCACATAAGGATTAGAAGAAACTCACCCTACAGAGATCTGGGTTAATTAAAACTGTTTTGGTGAGCTTGGTGACCTACCCAGCGAGATGCAAAGAGATGCCGGCTCCATCTGTTTAAGCAACGATAAAGCCTTAGTCAATGACGCCGCTCAATGCATCGACGTGACGGCTGGATTGTACTGTTTAGGCTACAGTTTACCATCATGCAGTTATAGGCATTGCCCCTGTGTAGCGTAATCAGCAGGGGATTATGGGGGTTTACGGGGAGGGAGATTTTCCTTATCCAAATTGAGAGTCTTTAAAGTGTGTAAAGCCCTTTGGGGCACATTTGGGATTTGGGGCTATGTAAATAAAATTGACTTGACATTAATTATGGAAATGTTTGTAGAATGCACATGTAGCTAACATGTGGGTGTCAATTTATGGAGTATAAAGGCCAACCAAGTGGGAGGGTAAGCCTGATGGAAAACATATTTAGAAAACATATTTAGAATCTTAAGTAAAATATTTGACTTTAATAAAACTACATAATATTTATTTATGAAATGTGCAAAGTAATAATAAGTATAAATATTTTAGCAGAATGGCTATGTTTCAGAGAATTGTATATTATTTTATATACATTTTAATACGATTACTGATGCAGAAAAAAAGCATTTCAACGATTTATGATCTCACTCATGGAATCCAATTTTTTATGGACTTTATGTATATATTTGTTTATACATTCTTTATGTATCTACAGATAAAACTATCTTCTGTTATGTCATTGTCCCTTTTCAAAAATAACTTTAGATTTTATAAGTGAGACCTTAAAATATGGCATCTCCCGAAGCCAACATGGCATTCCAACAATGATTGATTTATTTTTACTCTATGTCCAAATTCCTCACACAGGTTAAATGATTAAAGTCCATTTGTGAAATTATTTTTGGCAGTTCACTTCTTAAAATGAAGAGTTATGCTATATTTAAACCACTATTTATACTGTTAAGTAGTTTAATCTACAACAATGCATCATATTCATAATCTTTATCTGAAACATGGGTATTAACCATAGCTGGAAAAAGTATGATATGGTATATGGTAATATTTTCCTCTGAAATGCAAATGTAATTTAGTATAAAGTAGCTATAATGTAAATTGAATTATATTTTCTCAGCAGGGTTTGAAAGTAAGTATGTATATTTATACCTTACCCTATAGAAAACTGGATACCAACTACACGTATGAATTACTTCATACGTGAGAGAAATTAAAAATAGGTTTATTTATCTAAATTTGTCTGCTTGCAAACGTCTGGAATATAAATAAGAACAGACTTTTTATTCTGCCCCTGAATGAATTTCAATTTCAGTTGCAGGCATGCAGGCAAATATCAGCTGCATCTCTCTCACACACGTAAACACGTTCCCACCTTTGCATCATCTGTCCTTCAGGTTTCGCTTGCTTCTCTCTACGCTGCTCTGCTACCCTCTCCCATCCTCCTCCCTCCCTCCCTCCCTCCCCCTGTCTGTCTGTCTGTCTGCCTGCCTCCCTTCGCAGCACTCGGTGTTCTCTCGCACTCATTCTCTCTCGTCTGTCTCTTTCTGATTCTCTCTCTGATCTCTATCCTCCTGAGCATGTCTGGGAGGCGAATCGTCTGCATCCAGCCAGGCAGCTGTGTGTTGTTGGTCTTGTGCCACCACAGAGGCGCTTTGGCGAACCCGCTATCTATTTGTTTAGAGGAATTAAAGGGATGCACTCTCTCCAGGGACCTCTGGCCTCCGTGTCGCCAGAAGGGGCCAATATCAGAATCTGCACTCAGTAAATACACACTCACTCAGAAGTAGATAGAAAGAGCTGATAACCTATCGCTGATCTTTGGAATTATCATCGTATCTGATTCCTCACCACTGACCACTGCGTCGTGTCGCAGAACAGGAGCGGGGGGTTAGTTCCCACGGGTGCCATTATACTTACTAGTTGAATGCTTTCATTTATTTTTTCTCTCTCTGTGCTCGTGGGGGACCACAGGAATGATTCAATATCCATTCTGCCACGCCGTGTGCACTGCGCCTTAATGCAATCCATTTTCTATTTTCTCCAAACGCTTTTAGTAACGGTGCAGTTGGGGGAAATTGGTTTCCTTCCAGCTGAATCATAGTCTGTATATGCATATGTACAACATGGCACGGCATGAATATGATTTGTGCAAACTTAAGTGGGTGAAAAAAAATCATGGGTCTGTACCATGTCTGAAGCTAAATGAGAAAAATGAAAGAGTCAATCAGATGCCTAATATGCTTTGACGAAGCTATTGGCTTTGAAATTGACTCACTGCCTTTCCCCAGCTTAACTAAGATGGGTCTTTTGAAGCCGCTCCATGTTTGTTTGATATTTCCAATGTATGGACTCAAGCTTTCTGCATCCAAAATGGGAGGCATGTAACTGGCTCAGTGGGTGGGAAGGACCTCATTTTCTCCTGTCCGTTCACCTTGACGATCACAGTCTATGGGCTCAGCGTACAGCCATGATATTTGCTGCTCCCACGCTATGAGCCATGTATGCAGAGCCCCGCTCGGCTGCCGGTGGGCAATGAGCTGGGAGCTCAGAGGCTGATATCTGCTTGCATGCCAGCAACTCCTAAAGGGGAATTGCATCACGTAGAGGCTAGCGGAGGTGAGATTTAATTCTGACAAAAGACAAGCAGAAACAACATTCGTATTCTTGGGGGGGGTTCTGTAAAATTTGGTCAACCGGTGTAACTGAATCATACTGGGAAATAAAAGAAAAGGCAAGTTTATTTATAAAGCACATTTTCTGCATCAAGGCGATTCAAAGTGTTCAACATAAAACATCAAAACACATCGAAACAAAGTGAAAAAGAAACCCAGCACAAAAGGACATTGAAATACAATTAACAACACTAATTAAAGGGCCAAGAAATAACAAGCTAAGTGTAAAATGCAAAAATAAAAGTTATAGTGCAGTGTTAGAAATAAATAATTATTTGATTTAATACAAGGCAGCGGGAAACGGAAAAGTCTTAGCCTTGATTTAATGAACAGAGTTTCAGATATGCGGTGCATTTAAAACTAAACACAGTGTTCAATTTTGACTTTGGGGAAAGAAAACAGACCTGTCCAAAAAAACCCTGAGAGGTCTGGATGGAACAACACACATGTATTTGGGCCCTAAACCATTCAGTGCTTTATAAACCAACAGTAACATTTTGAAATGAATTCTTTGACAGACAGGACGCCAGTGTAAAAACTTAAAAGTGGTGTGTGATCCATTTTCTTGGTCTCAGTGAGGACTTGAGCAGCAGCGTTCTGAATCAGCTGCAGCTGTCTAATGGATTATTTTAGGGACACCTGAGAAGACAAATCGTTACTGTAGCCGAGTCTGACGGAGATAAACGCGTGGACAAGTTTTTCCAAATCCTGCTGAGACATAAATCTTTTAATACTTGAGATATTCTTAAGGTAGTAGTAGGCTGACTTTGTGTATTAATGTGGCTGTTGAAATTCAGCATTTCTGGCTTAATGTGTGGTTTTAAACATTGCCAAATGAAGTACAGCGCTGACCTTTAATCATTCCTTCTTAGCACCAAATACAAATACCTCGTTTTGTCTTTAGAGAAACTTCTGTGACATCCAATCGTTGAATTGTTCAATACCCCATTCACTGGTGATATGGTTATGATATTTATATGGTTACGATATTTATATAACGATGTGTGTCATCCTCATAATTATGTTAAATTATTATGTTGTTTTCCATAATCGAGGCCAATGTAGATATTTAAGAGAAGAGGCTCCAGGATGGAGCCTTGGGGAACTCTGCATGTCATACTTGTCTGTTCAAATTAGTTCTTACCTACAGACACGAAGGTCTTGGTTTGGATTATTAGTATGTTAGTTAAGTAGTTAAGTAGTCCAAGTTACGTTTGTGATGTCATAACATAATATTACTTAATGTATGTTAAGTATGCTACGTTATGTAAGCGACGTAACAACATTATGTAACTTGGAATAGGTTAAAAAATAACAATGACTTTTGTTTTCACACAGGATATGAATACCGGTATCCTTTGAATGAAAAACAGATGTTTTACTATTTATTAATACTCCAAAATGGGAGGTTTGATATGGGCCTATAAATTGTTCATTAGTGACGTGTCTGGAATGTTCTTTTTTAAGAGTGGCTTGATGACAGGAAAGAGGAGAGCTTGTTTACAATTTGTAGGAGATCTGAAAGCTACATTTAACATAGGGTAAAAGAAAACACAGCTACAGACACTCAAAACATGATCCTGTTCCTTGCATAAACCTGTACCCATGAAGGCGCCACTGAAGTAGGCTAAAGCTAAACTTACTTTTCAGCACTTGACAGTTTACTAGAAGTAATTATGTTGTATATTGGTGTAGAGGAAACAACCATCTATTTCCATACAGCTGGAGAGAAAGGGTGAGACGGAGTGCTCGCCACTGACTAATCATTATTGATGGAGATTCACTTTCACTTAGCAACCGGATGGCTGGCTGACTGCTGATCCTCATAAGAGGAGGACTGCACGTGAACCGCCATTGGCCGGTTTTCACGGCCTATTGAGGCAATCAAGGTGACTGTGTGGAACGCCTGCTGCGGGGTGCCACCGAAACCTTTGTGGAGTCTCGGGTGAAATTTGGTCCAGTTCCACTCTACTCATATTTCCCCCACATCAAAGCAACGGGTTGGAGGAAAAAGTCGCAAGATTAACCTCTGTCATATCAGCATTAAAGCACACCAGGGAGAAGTGACTGACTGTCACGGCCCCGGACATGGCTCACTTTTAGTTATTTGGAAGGCCTTCCTACGTACTATATAGGAAAACTTCACCAGAGTATTTCTTTAATTATACTTTAACCTCCCAAGTTCCATAAGTTGTTCTCTCCTGTTATTGCCGCAAGGAAAAGCCAATATCCACCGGGAAAGCATGTGCATAAATCATGTGGGTCTCTTTATATTGATGTAGTCTCCTGCTTGTGTTGTTATGTTCATGCTTCACAGGCTTCCAGCATGCCTCATACTCATGAATATTCATGACTCATTCTATATTTGATCTTTATTAACCTTGTTAGCGGCACATACAGTGCTCTAAAATTCATCCTCTTCTCTGTTTCGCTGCCGCACGCTCATATTGTTCATGCGGTATGCATTAGTCTCATGCAGAATCCATTCTCTCTGCCGCTTTATGTTTGTTATTTAATGACTTCATATGCTCCCATCACATCATGTGTACACCTCAAACTTTCCGTTCACCTGTTGTGTGCACGCTGGGCTGACCAGTGTGCGTGCTTTGTCGCCATCAGCATGTTGTTATGCGTGAGTGTCGGTGTGTGTGTGTGTGTGTGTGTGTGTGTGTGGAGGCCTGTGTGTTCTCTGTGCACCAGAGCATGAAAGCATGTACCGGCTCTAGTCATGCTACATTCACAGGAACATCCCCACTGTGAGTTGTCCACACAGGTGGGAGGCCCAGCTGTGGCAGTTGCAGATGAGTGTAAGCTGGAAATACTGTACGGGCTCTCTGCACGCAAAGGACAGAACTGAACCGTGCATGTTGCGTGACAATTAGAATCCCTTAGTCAGCATGTGTAATGTATCATAGGGGCCTCCATTTTTTTCTCTATTTCAATTTCACAGGTGGCTGTGGTGGCTAAATGTCGTGACTATGAAGGTCATCGATCTATATCAAACCCTGCTGGTATTGTAGGGCTGGGAAGCAAAGGAATATAATCATTTATAATTTTTCTAAAGGAAAATTATGAAGAAAAAGTCAGTATGTAGTAATTTGTAGTTTTTTTTGTCAAAATAATACAAATTAAATATGAAAGAAACAGTAGTTTTCTAACATGACTATGCCTCTTAACTTTAAAATACCCTTCCTTAAGCTCACTGAAACATGTATTTATTTGTTTCTTTTTTTCTTTATTTGTTGTTATTAATGTTTCGGTTATTCATTCTTTTTTTTCATTATTGTTGCTTTGGTCCACTTCTCTGCTTAACGTACTTGAATCATGTTATTGTTTAAAACTTTGGCATTCCTCTCGGCATGAACAGTGTATTTATGTAGATATTATTGCACATTATTGTACAGAACACTAGTTTTTATTTTCATCCCACAGCGATACATGCTGTGTAAATTTAGATTTCAACTGTTTATCGAAAATAAAGTGGAACAAAAAACAAATGTAACTTCTACATATTTTTTTTTTATTTATTATTTAACCAGGTGGCAGCAATAGCTGTCACACATTGCTGTGGGAAGAAAGATATACATGACTGTGGGAAGGAAGAAACACATGACTGTTGGCAGAAAGATCCTCCCTTGAGACATGGGAAATGCATTAACACAGAACACTGGGGCTGTTTAAAGTGCTACTCCACCCCAAATCTATTTTGAGCGAAGGTACATCTGCACTTGCACTTGCACTCTATAAAAGGATGATGTAAAAATTTTGTATGGTCCTTCACAAAAAAAATAAAAAAACCGAGGCTGGTCACCTTGATTTATGTTGTTTACTGTAGAGGGGAATCCAATTGTGACAAGCTCTTACATCAGGTAAAAGTTTCCAAAACATCTACAGAAAACACTGTATATGTCCTATAGAAAACACTGTATATGTCCTATAGAAAACACTGTATATGTCCTATAGAAAACACTGTATATGTCCTACAGAAAACACTGTATATGTCCTACAGAAAACACTGTATATGTCCTACAGAAAACACTGTATATGTCCTACAGAAAACACTGTATATGTCCTACAGAAAACACTGTATATGTCCTATAGAAAACACTGTATATGTCCTACAGAAAACACTGTATATGTCCTACAGAAAACACTGTATATGTCCTACAGAAAACACTGTATATGTCCTACAGAAAACACTGTATATGTCCTACAGAAAACACTATATGTATATGTCCTACAGAAAACAGAAAACACTGTATATGTCCTACAGAAAACACTGTATATGTCCTACAGAAAACACTATATGTCCTACAGAAAACACTGTATATGTCCTACAGAAAACACTGTATATGTCCTACAGAAAACACTGTATATGTCCTACAGAAACACTGTATATGTCCTACAGAAACACTGTATATGTCCTTCCATGTGCTCAGTATATTCCAAACAATCATCTTTTTTCTGTATTTTGGCATAAGACCAAATTACTGGCAGAACTTTAGCACGTCAAGGAGGGCTGCAGTGATTGTGACGTAGGGGTTATTTGAGTACTTTCCAACTTAAAAACCCATCCCCATGTGGAGCCATGTTGTCTCCTTGCTGCCAGGGAAACCCCCCGCATGTCACACTTTCAAGCATCTTTAATTAGCAACAGCTGGTCAAACGAGCATCTCCCACAATTCCGCAGTGCTTCAATCCCCCTCCCCCAACACCATCAGGACCTGCTCCCACCACCTCTGAATTCACAGATAGGCCTATACTGACAATCTCAATTTACCTTTCTCCACTCCTGGCGGGGCTAGCTGTTTTCCATGCGTTGCCAAATTAAGGACCTGGGAATTACTCTCTGCACGGAATAATGATGAGGCGGCCCCAATCAGGACACGGAAGTGTGTTTATAATGAGATCGTAAACATATGCTCGTGCCAGCGCAGCACCTACCCATCAGCTTAATTGGCTCGATGTGGAATCTCGGCCCTCGTTGGTCCTCTCCACGGAGAAGGTAGGAATATGTGGAGGAGGAAAGAGCGGAGGTGTGTGGTGACATTTAGTGTTTGACTGCAAAGTGGGGCTTTTGTGACTGTCTGGATGTCATTACACTTGTATGTGTCTGTTTCTCGTATGATCTCGTATGATCCATACTTGTAATGGTTTTTTTGCTAACACGCCCACACACTGCACAACCTGAGTCTGCATTAAGTCTACCAGGTGCAGTAATTGGCACCTGCATGTAGAATATTGAGGGTAAACAGACTCATTGTGCATTGTACTTTCTGCTGTGCATCAATGTAATTGCAAAGCCAAGTGGGGTGCAAAATATAATGAATTGGCCCAACAATTGACAAAGTATGATTTATGCATGTTTCTTCGTGTAATCAGTCTCGCCGAGGCTGCATTTGGTCCAGAGGGGGGAGAGAATGAGCAGAGGTTAAATTGCACTAACCTCTGCCTGTTTAGGAGCTAGTGGGAACAATTTGGCAGCCTGGGATAATACATGCCATTAATCATCACTCTTGCTCTTCACATGTGTGGAAACACACATGTACTCTGGAACACGGTCATGCAAAACTCCATCTATCCATCCATCTACGTAACAACTTGCTTAACAAACCATGAATGAGACTAAACAGCAAAGAGGAACCCGCATTTCCACATTGAACGACTCATTTGAGCTACTTAGCCATTCGAGCAACCAATGCTTTGTGCGAGGCTTGACATATATACGATATGAATGTTTAACAATGATGTAAAGAGTCTCTGTCTGTAACTGCATAACCTGCTCAGCGGTTTTCTCGATAACCATTCATACAATAAACATCACACTTGGCGGTGTATTGCTGAGGATTCAAGTGAAGTGTGGAGTGTAAAATCTATGGGAAGAATTTCTTGGTAATGCGTTATGTAGTCTTCACACTGTGAAGTGTATTGAAAGGGGACCACTATCAACCGTTCCACCACAGTGCTTGGTACAGCTCGCTCACCGTTGTTTGCTACGATATTAGCTGTTATACGCCTCACGGCGTGCCGGGTAGAGCTTGCTCTCAGTCGATGGCTACAATATTGATTGTCACACCATCGAACGGCATGCTGGGTACATCTTGCTCTCCTTCCCTCGCTACAGTACATTCAAGAACAGATAGAGAAAGGAAGAAAAACTGGAGAGACAAGGGGAAACGGGACATAACTGTAATTTTCCCGACAACAACTGAGTGTGACGTTGTTTCAGATGTGCGAGAGAGAGGGAGGTAAAAGAAGCAAATACCAGCAGCCAATCAATAGGCTTGTTCCAATAAGTCCTGTTTTGAATGGGCACTGCACAATTAAATCAAGAAATAAAACATTAATTATTATGTTTTACACGTTTCTTAGTGTCACACACTTGTATATCCATCATGTCCATGTAAATAATGACGGTCATTGTGCCAAAAACTGAGTCAAGCTTTCCGGTGGCTTGGTCCTCCACTGCACCCCGTACAGCCTGGGTAATCACACATAGTCATGGGTGTTACATATACAGCAGGCAGATTATGCATGTAAGCGTGTCATAGCTCCCCTGCGGTGGCACTTATATGAGGCTAGCTCGGCTGCACACGACTGACACGTAGCTTCCAGCCATCGATAAAGAATGAAGGACTCATTACGAAGGCTGGGAAGCCACCACCTGCTCGTATTGACAGAGATGTGATTAGCCCGTGAGCGCAATCTAAAGCGGTAACTGCCTGCTAATGTGCCATGACGTCTCATTGCACATAAGCATGGATTTGGTTTATTTTCAGATTGTGTTCTTTTAATAAATTGGGCTGGAAATGTAGAATCAATTTGGGCACGTGTGTTTATCAATTACAATCAGTGGCTGATTAGCCATTCAAAGATTGAGCCGAAGAGATTTGTGTGACTGGTGTGTGAAAAGGATTAGCGTATATAAATAAAAATAAAAATGAATCAAAAAACTGTAAAATTAGTAGGTCATTGATTTATTTATTTATTTATTTTCCGCGATTTTAATATGTAAATATTAAATTGCTTAATGAACTCCTACTGTAAAATATTAGTCATGAGTGTAGCCAACCATGAAGAGTTGACTGCTTTGCCGTTACGGACATTATGTGTGCCTATTTTTTCAAATGTCTATATCAATATACTCCATGTGCTTATGCAAGCATGCCATTTTAAATCCCAACTATGAAAAGAGACTTCACTTCACATATAACCTCCTTTCCCCCCTCTAGCTCTCCCATTGGCTTACGCTTTGCAATAATCCCTCCTTGCATGGATATTAAATAAAAATAGCAACATTCTCTGGAAAAAATGACATTGTGTTGCAACGTCATTAAAGGGAATGGCGAACATATGAGATGTTACAGCCCCAGAGAGACACTGTCAATGTAGAGTTTATGACGGACAATAAACAGGTGATTGAATGGCTGTGTAATGAAGAGGTAAATGAGTGAGGTTACCAGAGGGCACCCTCGATAAATACCAGTGTTGAACAGAAGAATTTAATGGGTTTTTTTCTTCTTTGATGCATCATCATCTTATACAGATGCATGTAAACCGTTTTACAGCCAGCTTGTTGAACTTATTGCTTTTGCTCCACCTCAAATAAAACAATCTGCTTTGTTGCTACAACGCATTCAGCTCGTACCTAATCACACTGCTGCCGATTCCAACCAGCTCCTACGACTAGCTGAAAACTAATCAGACGCGCTCACAACACGGTGTTGATACAAGCTAGCTAACAAGCTGAGGAAGCAGAAATTGATTTCATGCATCAATAGTGAAATAATCAGCTGAAAAAAAAAGAAAGAGCACAGTAATGAAGGGTGCGCTCACTTCACAGAGCCAAGTCGTATTTTTAGTAACACAACCAGCTGTTCCCAGCTGTTGTTGCCCCAGAGCTTTGGGGCCGATCATATGGCAAGGTAGTTCTCCAATCAGAGGGTCGGTGGTTCGATACCCGGCTTCGGCAGTCGATGTGTCCTTGGGCAAGACACTTAACCCCAAGTTGCTCCTGAAGGCTTGCCATCGGTGTGGACTGGATGCTGCATGAATGTTAGTTAGAGTCTGATGGTGGCACCTTGCATGGTAGCCTGTCATCAGTGTGTGAATGGGTGAATGATATGTAATATACTACTGATTGTAAGTCGCTTTGGATAAAAGCGTCTGCTAAATGACTGTAATGTAATGTAATGTAATGGCTTCCAGAAAGTGTGTCATATTACCTGATTGGGCGTGTTTTGCCATAGAAGCTCTCCGACTCAGATGCTTTAATCAAAGTGAATCAACCTTTTGCTTAGCCACATTGAAAACCCGGTCCAATCCTGTGTTCTGTACCAGCTGCAGACTTGACACTGACTTGACCTTACAAATGTCTACATGAAACAAAAGGAATGAGGACCTCTCCCGCATTTCACTTGGGGGGAGGGAAAAAATAAAGAAATGATTAATTCTGAATGATTCATTCAGTCCTTTGAAGATTTATCATCTTCATCATATCATCAAAGCCCCAGCATGCAGAAAGAGGCACTCGTTCTGTATTTCCTGGGGATGCTCTTAGTGGTCCCTTTGTTGACAGGTACTACAGCAGGCACAGGAAGTGGATTAGAAAGCAGACGGGTAAGACATAAAGAAAGAAAGACAGGAGCACAAGACATGTATTAATATAAATGAAATTACTATTGTGCTGATTTCTTTGTCAAATTTACACCAATGAGGGAACTTAAATTCACCCAGAGCATTTCCCACATCAGCAGTTCCAGATGCTGCTCTGGGTCCTGGGTTCTAACTCACGAAGGCGCCGCCCTGTACTTGAATATGTGGGTAATATTCCCCTACAATCAAAGGCATGCGTTCACAGGCAAGTATTTGTCAATTATGTTTTGTATATTCATCACACCACTGATGCTAATCCTTAAGAATGACACACTTCTTGGATTGTAGAAAACGTTGCCAGTGACATCAAGGCAGCGATTACATTTCCTGTAAAAGGTATTTGTAAAGCAGCAGAATTTAACCACGTTTTTAAGGATATAGGAACATCTATTTATAGGAATTGTGAGGTCATAAAGATGGACAAATGTTTAATATGTATAAAAATTTGTAAAAAGGTCAAAGACCAGTTTTACCAAAACAGTTTTTAAATGTCACACACATAACATCAGTGCCTCTGGCCTGTCAGCGGTCCAATAGACATCCATTAAGACCTCCTGTGTGTGCAGTTTTTGGTTTTTTTGCTTCTTTTTCAATCTCCTTTTCATTTCTCAATCAGATACCTCACTGACTGTCTTCTGGTTAGGCTGGGAGGCCGAACACTGTAAGTTAATCAATCCCAAATGGAACGTGTCGCTGCTCTTGGGCTTCGGTCCCTGTCCTCTGGACCACAGGAGCCCTTCTGATTGGTCATAGAGATTCGAATTAGACACGGAGAGAGGGATGGTGGGAGTTTGTATGAGGGAGGAAGTAGATGATGGAAGAGAGCAGAGTTTTATGGAAAGAGGGGGATGATGGGAAGATATAGAGAAAAGAGAAATGAAAAATACTGGAAAAGAAATGGAGGAAGGAGGACGGTAATTATAATGTGACCGAGATAATGAAAGCGAGAAATGACCACAGGCTGAAGTTTTCATAGGGCAGGAGAATATTGCAGCGTTGGCCGAACGTAATCTGACACACACTGATGCATATCAGATGGTGCTAAAGTGCAATTTAGTGGGTTAATCAGTTTTGTTATTACGTTGTAAAGAGGCTCTAATATGGATAGATTTCACCAGGTCAATTAAAGAGAATGTAAGATTTTGCCAGCCCCATAGCAAAAGAAATGAATAATTTATCAGCAGCGGTGCAGTAAGATTGCTGATCAGTACCGATGACTCAATTACTTTATGGAATTACAATTATATTTAACATTGATAGCTTTCACTTTGCAAGCCCCTCTTTGTGGATCGGGAGAAAAAAAGCTCCACCTTTCTATTTTAGCTCCAGTCTTTCTCTCAAGCCTGAAAACACAGATGAAAAAGAAAAAGAAGCTAAGCAATTACCTCTTTTTGACATGTTTTTGGCGGATCTTTGTCCTAATTAGGAAGCTGACTCATCTCTAGTTAAAACATGACTCTATTTCGTGGATGTTAAAACTCGACTTTTCTGTGCATGTCCATTATAGGATTGTGTAACTCCCTTTTCTTTCTTTTTTTTGGCGCAGTTTCTGCTGTGTTGGTAAAAGATGATGAAGCCTGGAGTGAGAGACCAGAATAATTACAGACTTAATTCAATTATAGACAATTAATAAATAGTTAAATTAAATAGCTATTTAAATCACATTTTCATCTAAATAATGCATCAAAAGCTTTAAGTAGAGGAATATATGATATATAATATGATTACATTCGGCAATTAATAATTGAATTAGGGGTGGATCATTAAGGCTAAATCTGACCAAAACACCTGAACTTAGTAGATGTTTATATTCAATGTTTCCACATCACATTGTGTGTATTCTGAAGCGCTATCAAATTAAATGCATTTCCTTCATCATTAAACATTTTCAAAGCCATTTTATTATCTTGAAACCGACTCTCTTTACATTCATGTTTTTCGTCTTCTTTCTTAGCGTTTGCCACAAACAGAACAGTCTGCCAAGAGCACATCCAGTAAAGTGCGTCCTCATACGTACCAAACGTAGGCCCATTCGTGAAAATATTAACCTACAGCCCAACTAGAGGTTAAAAAACTCTGCAGGTGACCTTTAAATTAATATATAATTGCTCTTTTTTATGTTTCGAAATGAAACGTTCCAAAAGTTTTTTACAGTGGCGCGATAATCCAAATTGTTCTGAAAGTTCTTCTGGTCAATAAAGGTTAAATGTGACTCATTTCTAAATGCCAGCTGATATTATCTGATGGAAGTGGCCCATAATTCGCAGCCAGGTGAGAATATTTTGTTTTTGAGGCCACATTATGTCTGAGCTGATTACATTCCTATGCCTGACATACTGAAAAATCCACCAATGTGTCGAGAACAGGCCACTGTAGAATACTTTGAGAACATGGAAGTAATGATGAAAACTGGCCGCAGGCTAGCCTGTGGGCAGGAACAACAGAAGCTACATCGACAGTAGATCTCCATTATCTGTTGAGATGGGAGAAGGGCAGAATGCTGTCGAGAGAACGGAGTCGGATCAACAGTGATCGACTGACTCATATGTGGCTGATTGCTTGGATGGTTAATTCATGGGAGATTTGAATAATTAACTTGTGGAGTAATTGTTTCATACATTTATTGATGATGCGGGTTGTTTTTCTTTTTCCAACCACCATGGAGTCAAGGATGTTAACAAACACACACTTGGGGAAAGTGGCGCTGGAATGAGTTTTGAGGTCGGGGGAGGGGCTTCCAACTTTGGATGACGAAATATGGCGTTACCAACAATATTTTTCAGCATTCCGGGAGTAGCCTATGCTGAAAATGTTGAAAAAATGAAAGGTAGATGCAACAATCCGGTGCGCTGTGAGAGCCAAATTAAGAGGCCTGATCTATTAAGAACTTTAAGCTCTTGTGGAAAATGTTGTGCGCATCTAAACATCTTTGCTCCAAACAATTTAACCATAAGCTCATAGGAGGTATAAGAGGTGATGGCACAGCAAAATAAAGCACCGTAAATGAGAAAAGGTTTCCGTGTTCCAAGGTCTGGGTGAGGGGATTATCCAACACCAGCTAACTGAGATTAAAACCCTGGAAAAACTGCACTCACCCCACAGGTTTAGAAGTGTAAAACATTTTGGGTGCATTGTGAAACTGTGGTTGGTTGAATGTCAGATCAATTTGATTTAATTTGAATTACGCTATGGTTGATTATGATTGGATAAAGGTCCAACAATGTTAAATGACGTAGATCTTACCACTTTATTACCATAACACCTTAAAAGTGGGGGGACAGCACCAATCCTTGGGGGAAACCGTGTGTTCTCTCAGACATGGAGGAATAATGTGTAATTACTTTCATATTTTCATAAAGCACAGTCACACATGCAGGGCAGCTGTTGGCAGAGTCACACCTCGACACTCAACACCTCTTTTTTAGAAATAGGTACAATCTCGCAAAACCCGTTTTTTTCTTTTTTTTTCCTCATCCCACACCTAAGCCCTCTGCTCCGCCGTGTGATGAGCAATGCAAGATGATGATGCATCGCTCCCGACACCTCGGCAGAATCCAAAGCCTGTACTTTTTCACCGAGCCTAAACTTTGCCACAAATGTGTGGCCTGGCAGTGTGCCAGCGTGTGCTGTATATGTAGGAAAATGTTCACAGTTTATCCCGAGGCTGGTAACGAGCTAGTAAGCATGCGGAATCCTCCGTGGAGAGCGAGACGGAGATGGATCCCCTGGACTTAAAACACAAAATGCTGGATAAACCTGGCCTTGCTGAGACTGAGAACACCCACTCACATCTGCACCATCTGCTTAGTGGCTCAGTGGAAATCCCTACCATCGCCACCGCCGCTGCTCCCCCGCCCCACCAGCCCACACAGACACGAATACAAACACACACCCTCCTCCGCCCACCCGCCCCTCCTCCTCCCCCTCCTCCTCCTCGCCCACGCTTGCACAACCCGCACACTCCTGACTCTCACTCACACACCGCTGATAGTGTCAAACACTTAAATGCCAGACCACCTTCCACCTACCGGCTGCATCCCACATAGAGAGGAAGTGAGCAGAATACAGATAGGCCCGCCTCTAAACACACAAACATGCACTCGTCCTCAGACAGTCAGTGGAGTATCCTTCGGTCCTGGAGGAGAGGGTTAATCCCTTTTTTCTCTGCGTCAGGCTCTTCTTTAGCTCAGCTGCTTCTGCTTCTCTGAACTCGAGGCAGTATGTGACCTTTTAGTGCATGTAGCTTTTTGTCAGGTTATTTCATCATGCAACGGCTTATTTATCCATTGGGGGTCTGTGGGTTGTTTTTTTTAAGGGAGCTGTTTTGGGTTGTTAAAATCAAAGCGGTAACCTGCGCTGCTGAGAATATTTTGCCAAGGTGAAAGTGTCAAAAACCTGCAGTTCCTTAAATGTCCACATGAGGCTGGATTCAAAAGTGAGTCAATCCCCATGAACCATGTTTACAGCAAGGTTTAAAACAAAAAGGCCAGCTTGTATACCTGTTATACTGCGTTTATGAGGCGTTTAAATTATTGTAAGGCTTAACATTATGAATAATTCAGATATTTGAGGGCATGGCAACTTTGAGTGGTCCACCTCAGCTCCACAATGTTTGGAATAGCTGTGTGTTATGTTGTGTCGTAACTTCCAAGATGGCGACGGCCCAAGCCCATAACTCTGAGCTTTACAACGGCTCCTAAGACACCCATGGGTGATGTCACCCAAAGACTATGACCATACTACACAATTTAGGTTAAAATTCTGGAAATTATCACTGCTTTCATTATTTTTTTTACAGGCATTTACATTTATTCATAATACTAACCAAACAAAACCTGTACAGTATTTTGAATAAAAAATCACTAGTATCCGAAAACAAGGATAAACAGCCAGAAACTATTGAAAGTGCAATTAAACTTAATGTGGTTGAAGAACACATCATATTTTCATGCACTAATACATTTTGAGATTTTGGGCTATTTTGCTTCCATGTCTTTTAGACTAATGGAATATATCATTAACTTAACCAAAAGTTAGGGTGAGATAATGCCTGAGATAATTGCAAATATTTCAACATGACCTTTCAGAAAACTTAATAATTGTCTTGATGGAAGTAATCAACTTGGGAAATGCCATGGTGATCTATATCTATTAGTTAATGATTTTGACCTTATTCACCTGTAGTGTCTTGCCAAATGTTTGAGGAAAAAAAACTATATGTATTGGAAAATTCGAGACTAGCCAGACATCTCAACTTCAGTAGAGATGTCAAGTTCCATTCCTATCTGTATTCTGAAGGTTTTTAAAGAGGAGGTTGTTCATATATCATTCTTAGCCTGATTTATAGAACATTTCATTCCTTATTTTTTTTTTTTATGGCTGTATTTATGAAATTATATAAACAGATATCCCAACTCCCTCTTTGGCTCTAATATGTCAACAAAATCAAACAAGAATATTGAACTTGACTATATACAAGTTGCATATTTAAACAATAAACAATTACAGAAAACTAATACAAATATAATTTATTAATGTAAGTAACCAACTATAGAGGAGTTTTGTTGTGGTTATTCCGAACTCAAGGATTAAAAATCGTAGTCCATAAAACCAATGGGGACCCACATGGTGACTACACCAGGGCCTGTTTTTTGGAATCAGGTTTATTGAGGTATCTGAATAAGTATGCTGGTTTTCCTGGGTAAAGTAAACCAGGTAAATCAATAGTCATGCATGAGTACAAAGCAGAATATATAAACGCTCTCTTGACCTGGCCATAGGTTGTGTGTTTCAACTGAAAATAGAGAGAAGCGTAATCAGTGTTTATTTATGAGCAAGTTACGTATACGTGATGAATCCTTGTACATGTGGCAGCTGGTAATGGCAGGGAAGGCCTCATTTCCGCTGGGTGTTACAGTTGATGAGATTAGTCTGGTGTGAGTGTATGAGTGTGTGTGTGTGTGTGACAGAGGGAGGGGGAGACGGCGTAAGAGTGGGGCGGATTAGGAAAACACTGTATACTTTTTATGTGAAGCAGAGTTAAGAGAAAAAAATTGAACTGAAATTGTGAGTGTGTTTGAAAGAAAGAGAGAGAGAGAGAGAGAGAGAGAGGGAGGGAGGGGGACTTTTTCTATATCTCCCATGAACACCTCAAGGTCGGCCGAGGTCACGAGCGCTTCGACTGGAACCTGTCTCGACTACTGCCCGACCAATATCTGCTCTCTCAATATCTGCTCTTTTTTTATTTATCAGCGCTGTGTCCCACAATCCTCTGCAGTGATTAAACAACTGAAAGGAAGCGTGAATGGGGATGATGGGATAGAGAACCGAGATGAATTTATGTGTGAGCGTGCATGTCGGTGAATATTTTGGGCCGGCGTGTCGAAAAAAAAAGACACCGAGACAGATCCTCAGACAAAGACAGATGCGACTCAGTGGTCGCGAATGCTTCTGTTTACATTTTCAAAATAGTCTCGTTTTCCGAAAGTCAGCCACACCTCATCGCTCCTTCCCAGCCGGAGCTCCACCGGCGTCGGGGGGGGGAGAAATTTCCAGCGCAGGTTTCTTTTGTCAAGGAGAAACTACAAAAGGAGGGGAAAACAAGCAGGAAAGTGCTTAAACACATTGCGTCGAGGATTGTCTCCATATGTCATTGTCAAATGAGCAGAGATAATAACCATTGTTGCTCTCGTCTTTGTGCCCTTTGGGTTCTTTTTCTATTCTTATGTGCCACGCAACACAGCAAAATAGCATTTAAAGAAACCAAGGCCTTTCTTTTCTATTTGTTTTTACTGCATTTAAAAGGAACAAAAAAGAAGGTATCCCCCGAAGCATGCGTTTCAATGCTGGTGTTATCGAATGAGTGATTGAAGTTCATTCATCAGATTCAGTACTTTAAGGCATAAGGGGGTCTGAAAAGTTTCATTGGCTACGGGCCAGGGCTGCAAAACACTATGTTCAACAGCTCCAGTTCTCATTAAACCATGTTGAAAGCACATGAAAAGCATTGATAGTATCTTTTTTTCTCCGTCTTGCTTGTGTGGGCCGGGTTCGTCTTTATTATTCTCTCGGCGTGCGGCAAGATAATCAGAACCTAACCGTTGGTGATGACATTTATTCACAACCCACCACTTTTCCCTCAGTCAACATTAAAATTTAGGTGAAATATGATTTGATGTCACTCATGAATAATAATGCTGTTGTACTTTTAAAGACTACACTTCAACTTGGAATGCGATCTCGACGACAGCTCTCGGGCATTTCAAGATTACTTTTTGACAAATGGTGAAGAAAAAGGTTCACTTTGCTGCTGTGACAAAAGCCTGCTTGTGCTACTTTGTGGCATATATATTTCAGGATTTCATAGTATGTTTCCTCCTCCATGCTTCTGATGTGTTACTTGCCAATCTGAAACTAAATAATAGGGGTATTTTTCTTTTTTCTCTTTGTGGGAAAACTGAGCCTTCCAGAGTGTTCCCAAATAAAAACAGGAACCGGATCACGACAATCACATTAGTCATACTCGAAATTGGATGATGACATGTGCACTGTGGCCCCATGAATTCACGCTTTAATGCATTTGTGCTGCTGCAAAAGTAGAAGTCTATCTTCATCTGACATTTTTTCCCCGTCAAGCCTTCGAATCGCTGCCGGAATGTTTCTTTTTTTTAAATCTTCACCTTACCAGATAATAGGAGTAAACAACAATAACAATCTCTGATTTCACATTAGCATTATTAAACATGCACGTGCAGTACATCTGGCAGCATCTGCATCACAAAGCGACAGATCTTCAATGCGGGAACAATGCATTCGATGTAGAAAAGTGAGATCAAGGGGCGAGCTTGGCTGGGACGCAGGAGACTGAGAACAATGAGTGTGAGGGGAGGTCTGTGAGAGTGAAATTGTTTTTTTCCGGTTTACAGATTTGTAAACCGCTGGTAGAGCTTGTAAGCAGCTTTCACTCGGACGGAAAAAACAAAACAATACCAACAGCGGCCTGCTTTGGAGACGTGCGCTCTCTGCGGATGAACAGCTAAATACTCTGTGTTGTGTTATCTCACACATTTCTTTTTATTTATTTTTTTCACTCACTTTATGTACAGCGTGTGCCCTTTTGCTTTGGTGCATCTCAGACCAGTGTGGGTATTAGCAGTGAGTAACTGGAGGGAGGTCGGGGAGCCACGCGGGGGGGGAAAGCAAGGCTGTTATGATGATCTTCACCATGAGTGATAATGAGTGCTAAGGTAATCCTCGCCTGGGACAAGCACACACACACACACACACACACACACACACACACACACACACACACACACACACACACACACACACACCCCAAGATCCAAAATGTCACCAAGATCCCTCTCAAACACACATCCAAGCCCCTCCGCACTTTGCCTGTGTCTTATCAGTCTGGCTGCAGAGCATACAGGGAAATCAGAGTCGCACAATCTCGCCCCCCAGGAGCCCAACTTGCAGAGCCCCCCCCCCCCACGCCGAACCCAAAAGGGCTGTTATGATGATACTCCTCCTCCTCCTCTTCCTCTCCTAACAGCTCCATTCTTTTATCACACAGGCAATCAGTCAGATAGCAGTGCGCTCTGAAACCTCTTCCTCCAGCTCAGCGATGGGGCGACCAGAGACCGAGGACCTCGCTAATGCAACCCCAGAGCCCGGGCTTGTTAGCCGGAGTCACATCTGAGAGAAAAAAGAAGGGAAGATGGGAGAGGAATAGAGGAGAGAGAGAGAGAAGAGAGAGAGAGAGAGAGAGAGGAAAGATGAGTTCTGGAGGGGTGTGTGTTTGTGTGTGTGTTGTGTGTGTAGAGCAGAGAGGGAGAGGACAGTAGAGTGCTGGGGTGTTTGTGTGTGTGTGTGTGTGTGTGTGTGTGTGTGTGTGTGTGTGTGTGTGTGTGTGTGTGTGTGTGTGTGTGTGTGAGAGACACTGTAGTTCTTTCGCAGATAAAAGCAAGGAAAAGAGAACCCCATGTGTCATAAGTCTGTCCCTTTGAATGAGACTTAAATCCATCAAGTGAAAGTGGAAGAGCTCTCTCTCTCTCTCCTCTCTCTCTCTCTCTCTCTCTTTACCCCTCTTGCGTATTCTCTCTCTCTCACTTCCTCTTCCGCTTTGATCTGATTGTTTCTTTCTCTCCCTCTCGCCGGACCAAATCAATCTGCCCGCCCACGGGTCATGCCATCACGGAGAGAGAAGACAAGGACACGTGTGTTCGAGGCCCGCCTGCATGACACTTAATGGTTATTTGCGCATGCCGGTCTGTGTGTGTGTTTGTGTGTGTTTGTGTCTGTGTGTGTGTGTGTGGGAACCCTTCACAAGCGCGACAACAGTCTTCCCGCTATGCCTATGAATAAAGATGATATTAATCCCTAAAACACGGAGGAGGGGATTACTGTGTTTACTACGATGCATGTCGGTGGAAACGGAGTGCTCTCACCCAGTGATGGTGGCATGTTTGGACTTCCAAGGAGCTTTTCGTGAAACGGCAGAGAAGAAAGGCAAAGAGAGAAAAAGAAGAAAGTGTTTCTCTGTGCATGCAACCCTGGCTGTGTGTGTGTGTGTGTGTGTGTGTGTGTGTGTGTGTGTGTGTGTGTGTGTGTGTGTGTGTGTGTGTGTGTGTGTGTGTGTGTGTGTGTGTGTGTGTGTGTGTGTGTGTGTGTAGGTGCGTAGCTGCCATATGTTCTTTAATTCATGGAAAGGAAGAGACGGGGGTATTACCGCTCTATTTTTAGCACCCATCGTCTCAAACTGTTTGCTATTTGGGCTTTTCATGTGTTTTTAAAATGTGCACCAGCAACTTGCCAAGATTTCTTCTTCTCTTCTCCAAAATCCTCATCAGGCAAAAGAAAAAGGCATATAAGTGAGGAAAGATTCAGAGAAGCCAAGCAACCAATCTCCCAAAATAGGTCAGTTTGAAAGCACGATGAATTTTCATACAGGCTTTTAAAAGGGCTTTTTAGGACTGAGGATTGTGGAGGAGAAGATGCTGCTGAGGATCTCTTTCTCTCAGACACACACACACACTCACACACACAAAGCCTAGTCGAGGTTTTGTGGGAGGGCCGTGAAGACTGCTTCTGCCCCCTAGTGTTTGCCATCGGGATACCTTTCTTTTTTTCCACACTTGGGCTTTCATCCCGAGGCTCCCCTCATCTGAGCATTTGGCGAGGCAAGCTGGGTTCAGCTTCCTCACATGGGCAGCGTGATCACGGCTACAATGAAGATGTGGGTGTCCAAAAACACTGAGCGAGAACGGATGAGATGTCCATGTTTGTTTCCCCTTCACACGCCCTCCTTCTGCAGCTCCCAGAACCGGAGCCTACACAAACACAAGGGAAAGAGGGAGGGAATCAATGAGGATGGGCCAGACTTGGCTCCCTTATCCAGAAATAAAAAAATCAGTGCTCTTATAGGCTGCCGCGTCACATTCTGCCTGAAGTTGTGTAAGAACAGGGAGGTGCTCTGTGACTCATCATCCTGAAATAAAACAAGCAATTATTCATATCCCATTTGGAGAAGAATCAGTTAATGCCGCTGACACGACGCTCAGCCCACCTAATTGCTCTATTCAATGCATCCACTATATATAGGATGTTTCTTCATTCTAAAGTCTCATCACAATGTGATTAAAGTGTCAAATCGGTTCCATTCAATCAAGACACCCATTTAATTCTTTGAGTTATTCATCGTTTTCTGAAAAGAACGGCCCTGTACAATTTAATTTTTATTCAAGCTATTTGATTGAAAAGGTCTGTCCAGTTAAGCAATCATATTTCACTTGAGAAAGGGGTAAATGGCTGGAAATGAATATTATGCTAATCAAATTTCAGTGCAATTGAATCATGCAGTAGATGACATATTATCATCATGAAGCAAATATAAAGCAAATTTAAATGTAAGCAGATATATGCACAATAGTTAAGTTATAGCAATGGATCACATTACCTATTGTAAGTCAATTTGTCGCTTTCTGATGAACTCACAGAGTCCCGCCCTCCAACGCAGACTGGCCAATCATATCATAGCATCTCTGCCATCTCTTACCAGGGTCTGACACCCAATCGGCTCTGCTCCATAGACTCTTATACAATCTTTCAAGCTTTTCAGGCTGGTTTTGTGGATTTCGAGCCAATCATGGTTAACAATGGTCATGGTTAAACGTTGTGTAATAGTGACATTGAAACCCGGAGAGGTTGGAAGGAGATATACATTTCTAAAACAATATGTTTCTATGTAAAAACCTGTGGAGCTAACATTAGCAGAGTATGTTAGCACATTATGAACAAGCGCTAGCATTTCTATGCTAGGCTAGAAACTGAAAGAATACTGAACATACTGAATAAAACCTCAGGTGACGTGGCGTTTTACTTTTTCAATGTGATATATTTATTCTGAATCCATTTAAAATCCCGGATTTATCCTTAAAACCTGATTGTAGACCCTTCAAAAACCCAATGGCATCGTTATTAGACGGTGAGACTTATTATTATTTATTATAAAGAGCGAGTTCGCTGGGGGGAGGGGTGGTAGATGGGTCAAACAAACACAGAACTTTGGTCCAGGAGACCGCTGTTCGTGTCCTGTGTGAGACTAATGGAAACGTTGACATTTCCAAGGGGTGGCTGTGGCGTAGTGGAGAGCTAGGTAGTTCTCCAATCAGAGGGTCGGTGGTTCGATACCCGGCTTCGGCAGTCGATGTGTCCTTGGGCAAGACACTTAACCCCAAGTTGCTCCCGAAGGCTTGCCATCGGTGTGGACTGGATGTTGTATGAATGTTAGTTAGAGTCTGATGGAGGCACCTTGCATGGTAGCCTGTCATCAGTGTGTGAATGGGTGAATGATATGTAATATACTACTGATTGTAAGTCGCTTTGGATAAAAGCGTCTGCTAAATGACTGTAATATAATGTAATGTAATTTTCTCACTTTAGTCTTAAGTGTCATTGGGCATACGTTTCACATGAGTCCTTAGTAAATGGTAAATGGATTGTACTTGTATAGCGCTTTTCTAGCCTTCCGACAACTCAAATCGCTTAAACACTACATGTCATTCACCCATTCACACACTGATGGTCGGGGCTACCATGCAAGGTGCCACCTAACATTCACACCCAGAGGCACAGCCTTTGGGAGCAAGAACACATCGACATGGAATAGAGGAGCCGGGGATCAAACTGCCGATGTTGTCAATGAGGGACGACCCGCTCTACCTTCTGAGCCACAGTCGCCCCAAGTGGTTATCTGAAGCAGAGTCAGTTTCCTGTCTTGCAAAATCAATCACTTAAAAACATCATGATAATAAATGAAATGGCAAATTAACAAATTCAGGGTTCAGTTCACACAAATTGAAATACATACTTTCTGTCTTTCTTCTCCTGACATCTAACCATGCAGATGTAGTCCAGATTTTGAGGTACCTCAAGAATTTCTGCAGCCATGTTTTTCGAAAAACACACATTCCCCTCAACTTAATCCAGGCATTGAGCAACAAATCATAAAAGAGATCTCAAAACCTGGAGAAATAAAACGCATGTGCATGGCCAGATATGGTTTTATATGAGTGAACCAAGCATTTGCAGGCACTGAAAATAATATCTTAAACAAATATGAAGCTAAAATATATGTCAGTGAGATAGAGAGAGAGGTGTAGGTACATTTTGGAAATGGTTCGGACTCAATAGGTTAAGTTTAACATGGTTTACTCTGGTTTAAGCTCTGCTGCCTTTACAAATGCACCTCAGAGCTATCACCCAACAAACCCAAACACCAGTCTGGTCGATTTGCTGTTTATCTGCAGCGAGAAAACCATCCTGTCCGTTCCACTCTCTCTGCTTTCATCTCAGCATCACTGGTCTGGTTAATGTTCCTCCTGCTATTCTGGCACAACAATTGGAACCCCCAAACCAAGGAGCATCATGCTGCGTTCGCATGGGAGCATGCTGCTTTCTATAGGTATACACATATTCTATTACACACATTCAATGAAAGGGACAGAAAGCAAATAATCACACACGTATGCACATCAGTGTGTGGGTGTTTCTGTGTGTATAAATAGTATTAGGAAATAGCATTCTTCATTCTAATGCAATTTATAAAAAGAACGGTATTGAAAATAGATATTGACACAACACAATGACAAACTGACTGTTCTTAGGAGCGTTTTCTGATCCCCCATTTATTTATAATTACATTGCTTCTGCCTTTTACTGATGAGGTTCATGATTCAAATGACCACCACAGGCATTCATTATTTTTCTTTATTTTAATGGGGAAGACAATCTTCTACCAAAGAAATTGTACACGGCAGCTCTTGCATCTTCCTGATTATGTCAAAAAACAAACTTGCTTTATTAACTAACATAGGCCTCCAAATAAAACTAATATCCTTGCTTTCTTAAACAAAACATTATTTTTCAATCCTATGGCAACAAAACAGCATAAATTCTGTGAAATCCTGGATTTCATTAAATTACAATGTATTGCAATTGCTGCATTTGGTTTCGAACCTTTACAAGGCCTGACATGCCGTTACGGATACTACTTACTTTTTAAAGCGGCTTTTGTACTTTCATGTTGCTTTACACTGTTAAATACTAAATCAAATGCATGTTAAAATGTTATAACACTTTTAAACAAAAGCCCAAACTACCTTCAACCATCATTTACAGATGTGAAATAGCTCCAAAACGATGCTCCTCTGTTGTTCAGCCACCATGTGTAACCATCTATGCAAAGCACGTGTGTTGATTGAATGCACACAACATGACAACTGCGGCGAGAAGCAAAAAATGCAGCAGGATGTTGTTTGTTCAGGCAGTTCTACTCTGATGGAATACAAATGGGTGTAGAAGAGAAACTGATCCCTTTTTGGTATCGATCCCATCGACACAGGAATCAATCTTCAGAAAGAGAACTAGGTAGTATCCATATTATCGTATCGATCTGCCCACACATGCTTTTCTTTTATGCTAAAATATCTGTGCATGGCAGCTACAAAAGGTTAAGGTCAAATGTTCTGGTCTTGGAAAATAAACTACGACTAGAGTATGGTTAGGTTTATCAAACGAAAACACTCAGTTAAGGTTGAGGAAAAATCGTGGTTAAGGTCAAAAAAGGTCATTTAAATGTGCAAGTCTCTGGAAAGATGCTAATTTCAGTCTCCAGCATGAAAGTCGGAGCTGAAACACATCCATCCACCTCTAGAACTCCCACATCCTTGCTTTTTGCCTTGGTCCATATGAAGAAAACAACTATCACTGGCACTGGACATGAATCTTATAATGCTGATTCATCTAATATTAGTGTAATTCCACTGGGCTGTTATTTTATGGATACACTTTCTCATTTGTGATTTTAATAAATTGATTTGATCATGATAAGGAACATAATCGGTTTTCCTTTAAAATTATGACCTTCCACCATTAGCGAATTTGTGTTTGCTCTAATGGTTCCAATCTTCCAATGTGACTTTTTGTTATCATAAACCAACAGACAACCAGCCACACTGTTGGTTTTGTCCCTGTACTAACTAGAATCTTTTCTAAGCAAGATTGTTAAACTGGTACATGACTGACTTACTTGCAGAGTCAAAGTGCTACTTAATTGTAATTGGGTTGGAACACTGTGTTAGAAACCCAATTCATTATCAAACATTTCTCACCAAGGGGCAGAAATGTCTTCTCAGCTGTAACTGGGAAAGAAATGGCAACCTGCAGGGTATGTGGCAAAAAAAATAGGCTTGCACACTCTACTACCTGATATATTCACTCATATCTTTGAACTCCAGGAAGATGTATGTGTTACCTTTATCCCGGCTGTGTTGTTTATACACAACATAACCACAGACATATATAGGGAGAATTGAATTCAGGTGTATACGCATGCAAGTGCAAATAAAAACTAAACCAAACACACACTCACACACCACCATGGTTTTCTTCCCCAGGCATCAGGTAGCCAATCCATCCTGTGATGGGTAATTGTTCTTTTTCTTATTAAAAGAACAGGTGGCCATGAGATAGCAGTCTCATTTTTCACCGCTGCTGCACTCCATGAGTCCAAACTAATGATCAAAACATTGAGCCGCTCCAAATCATCTTTCACCCTCAGACTGATAGATATGGGAACTGATGGGAGGAGGACTGTGTGTGGGTGCAGGATGATGTGTTCGTGTGAGCTTATACTGACAGAGCATGAGTGTCTCACTGTGAATGCATGTTCTCTCACATCTATATGTTCTCTTTATGTTTGCGTGGGCACAAGTGGTTATGCATTCCAGTTGGCAGAAAAAACCCCTGGATATGTTGAATGTCAAGGTTTCTGATCCAAAAACACGTTTCATGATTACGTTTCACATCAGCCTTGTATTATGGATTGGTTAGGTTGGTTAACACTTGGTTAAAGGGGCTTAATTTGATATTCAGAGCATTTATATAGCAGCAAACAACTATTTGTTTCGTAAAGATATAGAAGAGTGATGACCAAGCTTCTCTTGCCGTCGTCAGGGGAGCGTAGCACCCACCCAATAAGGTCTCCGTCAGCACTTTTGCGATAGTTTTGCACTGTTAGCGCTATTAGCACCGTTAGCTCAGCCGACAGCCATATTGAGACCCGTTGACAGACAATAGAAATGCTCTCAATCTAAAATTAGGACCATTAAGGTTAGAAAAATACATCACGATTATTGTTAAAATAATAACTTACATCCCAAGCGTAGAGACAACATTGACTTTCGATTTCTCATGAGTCATGAACAGCGGTCTACTGGGTGAAAGTCTTATGTTTGTTTTATCCATTAGCCCTAACCATCCACCTTAGCTGTACTTTCACGCTCACACCTATACTCGTCATTGTACCCCTTAACTTAGAATAGCAGTCGCTCGATATACGACGTTACTTGATCTGACCAAATGAAAAACAGCAACATTCAATGTATCCGTGGCTTTGTAGAAACATATAATACTAATATTTATTTTTTTTCCTGGCGACTTGGCTCAGTTTATGCATGGGTGCCTTCATGTGTGTTTGTGTTGGGGAAAACACTGTAAATCTAGGTCTTCGGGGTCATCTTCAAGAATTTAAACAAGGTTACTTGGTCAGCGGCTGTGACGGATCGCTTGCTATGCTCCTTTTTCTACATTGGTGGCATTCTCCAAGAACTTTCCTCTTGAACACCCCCACACACACACAGAGAGAGAACCTCTTGTCTTCTTTTTTTTTTATCTCATCCAGTCGTTGCTCATTTGTGCTGCACCATGCTTATCACTTTCAAAGGGAAGCCAGCGTTCATCTCAAAGAGAAGAGATGAAAGCGGTTTAATGATTTATTAATCATGGGGGCCATTCATAGGCACAGAACAAAAGGTTTAGGTGTTTGGGGGAGGATTCGCAGACTGTAAGGAGTTGAGACGAGATTAATTTTGTGTCATCCACCTTTGGCGACTTCAATGGAGAGGGTTGAGAAGCCGCTGTCACGTCCATTGTGTTGGTAATTCTTCCTGGACAGATCTACTCGCCTCCAAACGACATTGCTAAAAACACAAAGCAGTCACCGATGACGGACTGACTGGAAGAGAAATTATAAAAATTAATTTCAGGGATGTGTGAGGCATGTTATTTGCATTTCCTTTTTCCAGCCCTCCCTGTCACAAAACCTGCGATAAAACGCTCTGCCGCACACATCCACTCAGGAGATTTGACAGATTATTTCAGTGATTTGTTTTTGATAGTGCAGTGAAGACACCGATGGAGGCGGCACAATGTGACACTTTGGTGTGTGAAATAAGAGTGTTTTCCGTCACGCACACTTGACAGCGTGCAGGACGGAAAACACAAACTTTCCATTTCTCCCCCTTCTCCGCCGCCGCTTTCCCTGGGCTTTTGATCATTCGCGCTACGTTCTGCTGCTCTATTTGGGGCCGATGAGATTAGTCATCGCCCTGTCCCATCTGTTGTGTTTACGACTCATTTGTTTACTCGCTGGTTCACATCAGAGCGTGCTGCGACCAGGGGGATTCCTTCAGTGCAGGACCGGGTCCAGGCTCTGAGGTCAACTTAGCTCAATGATTCGTCACATTTCTCACTAAGTAGCTGTGATGAGCAACACAGATTTCCTTAATTTCTGAACATCATGAAACGCAAAGCAGTGAAAAGATGCCACGTGACTGAGCCAAAATGGGAATGGGAAAGTTTTTCACAGGGCTGTTTGGTTAGAACAACTATTTGTCTACATGTTGATCTGCTAAATGCTTAACAAGGACAGAAATGCGCTAATTTACCAGACAACATTTGAAAAAATGTCAAACAGATTGCATGTGGTTGCTGTCTTTAGTGAAATAGCTGTGAACATGAACTTGACAGTACAGGTAGTGATGTAAAGCAAGCCAGCAATAGTTTCACATTATGTAGATGAGCATAACAGACGCAGCTGGAGTCATTCGCAGTCGATTAAAACTCTGCTGAAACCCAAAGTTGTCCACCATGATGTTTTTTTTATGTATGCCAGACGGGCAATTGTCTCTTCCTCAAAGCTGTTTTCCACAGGCTCTCGATTTGTCCGTTCATCCCTGCATCTATTTTTTATTCCCTGTACTAACTCTGGATTGCATATGATGATATTCCCTCGTTTTGTGATATAAGATCATCTTCACACATCAATTACTTTTGCAAGTTTTATAGCTTGAAATATCATTAGCTTTAATAGTTATGGAATCATTGCTCGGAGGTCATTCTTTATGTGCAAAACAGTCAAAGCTTCCACAGCTTCAGGCTACAGTGGCTCACACTCCTTGTGCACACACAAAAAGAGCAAACAAGTCATCAGGAACAAATAACATAATATGCTAATTTTGTTCCATTGCTTGTATTTTAGGTTTTTTTCTCGACTATGTTAACTTGCTTAATGTTGAAAAAACACATTATTTTTCTCTGTCAGTCTGAAAATACCAGTACTGTATTCACCCTCTGTCTGAAACGCTTCGTTTTAGCACCTGTCTCTTTAAGCCCCTCCCCTAAAAAAGCCTAACCTGCTCTGATTGGCTTGAGAGGGAAACACGCGCACCTCTGCAAAGGTAGTTCTCAATCCGTGGATTGAGAAAATGCTTTTCCACTTGTATGTGCACTACACTGTTAACTTTATTTCCTGATAAGTCCCCTTTAAAGATTTACATAAATGCAAAAAACAACCTGTTCAGGAAGTGATTGAATGTTCCTGCTTGGTCTGCAATGTAGGCGATAACTCACCCATTCCTAAGATATTTTGAATAAAATTTTGCTTCTGACAACTTTAATTCTGTGTATTAAAACAATTTGGTTGGTCCCTAGCTGTCTGTTCTTATGTAACATTTCATTAAAGGAACACTTCGACGTTCAAAATATGAGGAATATTCTGCCTGCAGCTAGTTAGCTTAGCTCAGCACAAAGATTGGAAACAGCTAGCCGTGGGTAGCAAAATACACCTACCAGTATCTATAAAGTAAACTATTTAACAGATTTAGGCTCATTTCTTGCAATTTTAGTTTTATGTATTTTTTTTTTTTTACCAGGTGTTATGTGCTGGACAATTTCTTGGCCAGGTGCGGCGACTTCCTGGAGTCTTGTTAAGCTAACCAAACACTGGCTGTAGCTTTAAATTCATTGTACAGACATGAGAGTAGTGTGTGTCAATCTTCTGATCTTATTCCCAACAAATAAGCAAATTAGCTTATTTTATTAATTTTTTTTTACAAAATGCTGATATAGTATTTCCAATTATTCAGGAATTATTCATTAGCTATTAATTAATAAGCACCAAGTTTCTGGTTTGTTTCTCGGTTAGTTTTTTGCTAATTACTCCGAATCTTCTGTGTAAGTTATTGTAAAGTGTTGGTGAAAAGGCCTGTTATTTGGGTGTCTTGCAGAAAGTAACCATCCTCCTTTCTCCTTGTTCCGCCTCGTCAAGACATTTAAGCCAAGTTTGCCTCAGATGTTGAAATAAAATATTGACGTGTCTTGCAGCATTTTCATTGATGCCAATATACCAAGTTATTCTGTGCTTGTCATTCTGACTGGCCATGTAGAAATGATGTTGCGATTATGCTGCAATGTCGGGAAATACAGTCTACAATCTACAGCTAGTCTTTCTGATTTGTCCCTCCGTCTCCACTGTATTTAAGTTATATTTGTACAGAACAACCAGATGATTAAAACATCCAGGCAAGTAATGATTAATTAAAAAGTCAGTGAGTATTACTGCCATTGCTACAGTCACATATGTAGGAGTGCACTGATTGATTCTCGCTTATTCTTTGACTCTGGTTCCAACTGAAATGTCGGTAAAGTGAGAAACTAAATATCCCTGATTTTTTTTTTAATGAATTAGCCTTCTGCTGTATATTTCAAAAATGATTTATCAGACTGTTTTCAGCCCAGAAATACATTTTAAAACATCATCTCATTACTGAGGGTATTATAGCTGTTGAATTCCACGGGCCCAGTTTTCCGTTTGGTGCACTGTGAAGCCAGTAATCTCTCCGTTTGCTGTCAAACGATAAAAATGCACAATACTCCTGGGCGGCACAAAGCCGTCGTTCTCCTTCCTGTCAGTTCATCTATTGGCACACAAACGCTGATTAGAGATTAAATGCCTGATGGAATGCAGCAGCAAACCATTCAATTCCATTGTGCTACAAAAAAAAGCCAAATCTTTCCAAATTCCTAGACCTGAAGAACAATGCTCGGTACGTTTTGTTTTTTTTTTTAAATCCAGGCCCGTCACGGCATAATGTAGCTGTGCTTTGAAAGGCATCGAACCGCTGTGAGGTCCCATTGGAACCACAAATCACAAGTTCACAGCCAAACAAACAATCCAAGACATCAGACCGCGTGGAACCAATGGCCGAGGAGCCGCAAAGAAATCGGTTTACATACGCCATCCTTCACATCTCACATAACACAATGTCGACATTCATTACGTGAAGTAAATGAACCCCCGGCTGACTCTATTACATGCCTGTGTGCTTTAAAGTAGCGGTACGTGTTGATAAGTACAGAAGAATATGCTGAGCCCTTGCTTGTTTTGATTGACTTGGAACTTGAGTCGACATTTCCACACTTCAATGTGTCCTCTAAATCAGCTTTGCAACTGTAGCTAACGAGGAAAACTCCAGTGCCCTGTGAGAAGGGGATTTGTTGGCAAATGCATACCCAAAGGCACATCTTACATCAAAAGTAGACTTGATTCTTAATTAAACCGATAGAATACAGCGGCGGTGACAGCTCCGTTGGCGCTTCGCCTGAGTAAAACTTAACAGCCACTAAAGTTTTCTTCTGAGCAATGATTAATGCATCCAATTTCTGTGATCTGTATTGAGCCTAGCATCATGGGTAATTAAATGATGGTCTACAGAGCACTGACTGCTCCCATAAAATGACAAGGCCATAATTATCATGAAGCTTGGTTACCCTCTGACTCAAATACTAATTGTGTATCAATAACCAAGTGGAAGATGTCACAGAATTTACGCCCAAAACAACCCAAGCTGTGCAAATAGCTCACAGATAGGATTCTGCAGTCAATAACACCCAGTCCTCCTCTTCACAAGAAAAAAGAAAATGAAGGAGACTTTTGCTATTCATCCAGTGTGTATTTATTCATTGAGAAATATCACAGGTCCATAAAGTGACACGTTTAAACCAACAATTTGGAATTAACTGCTTCAAAACATATTTACATTGCGAAAGATAACAACTGCAGTGTTAATCCATCAGCACGCAATGAGACCAAAAAGGCAACCCCTCTAAATTATTATTCCCTCACATAGTATCTTGTGCGAAAACAACCTGCCAGACTTGCAGGCTCCTGTATTAAAAAACAGATCCACCCGCTGAATACTGAGCGCTGTGCGTTCTCTTGTAACGCCTCAGTGGCCAAGAATATAGCTTCCTTCAGTAAATACAATTACAAAAGCATTGCACTCTTGGAAGAAGAGGGATGTGCTGTGAGGAGCCGTTTGTACTTTTTTTCCCCCATTGATTCATAAACAGGCATCGTTTTCAAACAAGCAACCTCAAACGCACACACACACAAATATAGTGCAGAGGAGCGTCCTCGGGGGAACCGCTTGGCTGTCCGAGAGTCAAAAAAATAACATAATATAGGAGGGGAATATTGATGTTTCCTTTACTACCATTTAAATCAAGACTGTTATTTTTATTATTGTTGTCCCTCTCCAAGATGAATAGGGTGATAAACAGAGACGCCCGCCCCGGTCTCGTTGACATTTTAGGGAGTCCTTTTGGAGCAGTAAAGATGCCCACTTGATGGATACCAGAGCTCTATAGACAACGGGAAGACAAAATGAGGAATGCTTATGGATGCAGAGGCGGATAAGCAAACGAAATAGAAGAGGACACAGGGTAGTACACAAATAAAAGGATTGGGGGGGGTGAAGGTAGAACGACCAGGAACAGAAAAGGAAAGAAACCCGCTGTGAAGAGACAATAAAACAGAGTCCATCAGTATGAAAACTCCAGGACAGGCTACAACGAGAGATGTACATCCAGGGAGAGCTGTACAGAGCGAGAGACAGAACAGACAGCCACAGCAGCAGCCTGTCAACTAGAAAAGATAAAAAAAAGTAAAATAACTCGACACGTTGACATACTCTCTGTCTCTTTTTTTTCAGTACACCGGTCTGTAGAGAAGCTCCCCAGAGGCAATTCTGCGTTTCAGCTCCTTCCACAGCAGCTCCCTCTCCTTTAGGGCGCCCTTCATGAAGCCCCGGTTCTCCTGGGCTCTCCGAGACAGGTAGGGCATCACCTCGTTCACCGGCCCATAGGGGACGTACTTATAGACGGGGAAGCCAGCCTGGCCTGAGGTCGAAGAGGATAGGATGGGAGAAAAAAGAAAAAAAAGAAGAAGCATGACATGGATGAAGATGGTAAATCTAGATATTTAGAATAATTCTCTATTTATGTTAATTTATCGTCAGGGAGATTGTTAAATTGTTGAGTATGCTTTTCCACTTTTTCCCTCTTTTTTAGTGTGTTATACATATATTTGTACATGTAAAAGGTCCGTAGAGTGTAAAACCTGAAGTCCACCTAAAAGGAGTTACCCTCCCCTTCAGAAGCTCCTGAGCTCCTGAAACGGCTCCATTGAATTCTCTCCTTCATTTCTGTAACTTTATGAGGTCATAATGTTACGGAAGTGACGTAAACTCCTTCCGGCTAGTTTGGCCCTCAAACAACAAAAGAGAGAGACTGGTTGAAGCTCGGGAGGAAGAGTTTTTTGACCAATCACAACAGAGCGGGCTAGCTGACCAATCAGAGCAGACTTTGCTGTCTGGAGGGAGGAGCAAGCGCTACAATGGAGCGTTTCAGAGAGAGGGTGAGAAGAGGTGCTGCAGGACAGCCAGGATGAGAAAAACAAGGAGGATTATGAGCATTAACGCATGTAAACATGTTGTAACTGTAACTTGAGATAAAAATATGCACCCGGAAAATAGCATAATAGGGCCTGTTTAAGATGGGATTTTTTTTTTGATTGACTGGTTACATTTTTCAGTTTTGGGAAAACTTTATTTTTGACTAGCTCCATGGAGCACATCACCACTGGACGCCATCTCGATTGGCTTTCCTCGCCCAGTGATTGCTACAATCCTTCTAATCAGGCAGGTTTGCAGTATTTGCACAGGCGCCCTCAGTTTTACCGCATTTGAATTAGAGGAGCCGCCGCCGTCTGCCAGTCGGGCTCTCATACTGTGACTGTTTTGCAGAGGCTGACTCATTGAAATGAATGTCCTTTCAACTAATCCACAAATGCTTTCAAAAAACAAAGTCATGACAACAACATTGTGGGGCCACTGAGTATCTGAAAACAGTATCATGGAAACTGAATATGGCACCTTTCCCAAATACTTTAAATCTTTGTTGATATTGTCATCTGGTTTCTATATTTTGTGATTTTACTGTTGCTACTACAGTTTATGTCTGTCACTGCAGGCTGTTGCTTGAGGTTTCTTCTATTTTTCCTGGCTGTTGCACAGAATATGCAACTATTATTATTATTATTTTCATTATTGATTAATCTGCAGATTATGTTTTCGATCAGTCAATATTTATTTTGCCCCCGAAAAATAAAAATCCAGAAAACTGACCAAACTGTCCCATGTCATTTTTCCAAAATAAAAGATGAGGTCTTCAAATGTCTTGTTTTATCTCGCAAACCATCCGAAACCCAAATATATTCAGTTTACAAATTTGTAATATAAATGAAACAATATGATATATGACATTTTGAAGCTGAAACCACAGAATGTTGGGGAGTTTTGGTGGTGTTGTGAATGATAAGCAAATAATAAAGATCTCAACTTCTGTATGTCTCAAAGATTTAAAAGACACAGCACTGGCTGCTCTGTCCCTGGAGACAACTGCAAAGAAACACATGTGTGTCTGTTTACATCAATACCGGTCAAGGCTGTTTTTTAACTGGAGCCTCATGTTGACAGACAACTGCCTGCCGCCTCCGTGTCTGTCTTTGACTGACAAACAAAGTGGTGAGAGCCAGCAGCTGGCAGCTTCGTTAAGACAGCTCGTCAATACCGAAGCGTCTCAGTTCATGTGTCACCTGACGGGCCTGACTTCTACATGTGCACTTCATGCAGTCCGAGTGGCCTGTAGGGTATAGATGTGCAGCTGAAAGTTTTTGTTTTTTTAAGAGACACAGGAGAGAGTTATAGAGGACGTTGGCGGATAAAGATCCTCCAGAAGGCTGACCTCAAACCGTCAAATCGTCCCTATGTAGGGCAGGAACGATCGGGCCTAGTCCTTGTTGGTTGTGTTGGTGTGTGTGTTTTTTTTTTTTTCTCACCCAGTGGGAAGCTGATCTGATCACACATGCCCAGGAGTTGACCGAAGTACACCTTGTTCTCTCTGGCTGAGAGACCCAGCTCATTCATTCTGAATGAGAAAGAGAGAAAGAGAGACTTACAAGAACAGCTTTGTATGGGTGCAAAACTGTGTTGAAATGTGTTTTCCAACAGTGGTTTGATTAAAAGGGTACCTCTTCAAGGTGTGTTTCACTGTGTCCTCATTATGGGAAGCCACCATAACGTTGGCATTTCTGTTGAGGGCAATCTCTTCCAGCACATAGTCCAGACACCTTTCACAAATACAGACATTAAAATGCAGAAAAAGGACGGCAATCTATTTGCAATATTGTCTTTGACAAAATTGTTAACTGTTACCTTTGAAGTGTGAATTACCACCATTTTATTTCTACTACACTAGTCTATAGTTTATCGTTTGCATATTGTGGTTTAATAGCTCGTCCAAACTAATCTCTCATGTATGATTTAATGTACTAAAAAGGACTATCTTCACTAATCCGCAAAGTATCCAAAAAACCGGAATAAATTTAAATAAAATCCAAACCCAATCCATTCACGGAGGACCTCTGTGTTCTGCTTTCCTGCTAGTCTAGCTGTGTTTATATGCACATGCTTTAGCATCCGCTGCATATTTCAAACCCCACCTCCTGCTGTGCTGTAGCAAATCAGCTAAACCTTGTGTCTCTAATATGTTGATGTTTACCTCAAAAAACGAATGCTTGAGGGTGGCCTTAGCTGGGGGTTTTTTTGGGGTGAAAAACATATTTATCTCCACAGGGTGATTTCTTTGAGATTGCCTTAATCCACTGTAGGAAATGTCAGAAAATTGTTACAAAAAAAAACCGCAGCAGCCCTGCAGCTGGATGGTACTCTGGAACTTGCACTAGGATTACTCAACAGGGTGGAAGATGGCTGACGCAAGAAGTTAAGCCCAGAAACTCTCGATTGAGGGAGCACTTCATTCCATTAACTGTGATGTCCATTGCAGCAGATTTCTGCCTCGAAGGTGACCAGTTTTAATCTTTGAACTTCATGGGAAAATCAGGGTGGCACAAGTTTAAAAATATGTTTGCAAGACACCCTCGACTCCAAACCGTTATCCAATGGCAAAAGGCTAGAGTAGCAGACAGAGAGCTGGGCTTGGTGCAGAACTTTGCAGATGCATATTCGGGCAGCGGTCATCAGTTAATAAACCATGAGATGAACCTGGTCTCTTACCTGTGGTACATTATATTGGTGGACTCATAATCCGGGTTTATAGGGTCCTCATAACCGATGTCTTTGGCCCTCTCCCGCTCCTGGTACATGTAGGCCCCACGCACCAGCTTTGCAGCAAAGTGCCAACCCTCACGTCGGGACAATTCTACGTCCATGGTAACGTTGTCGTAGGCCTCCTGCAGAGAAAAAGAAGGTTCACACTTCAACAAAGCTGAATCAAAAATCAAGTCCTTCAAGTTTAGATATAACATGTAAATTTGACTTTTGAATGTTGAGCTTAGCAGAGTAACTCATTTCCACTTTTACTAACAATTGTAGACCTAATTAGTCAACTATTACAGAGCCAAAATATGTGTTACAACACAATACAGTTAAATAGTTTTCATTACATGCTATATGGGTCTACGCATATAGTCTGCTTTTAATGTGTGACAAATGCTGTGTGTTCTGTGTTTTTAGTGTGTAGCTTTTTATGATGATTTGAATGTTTGTAAAGTGTCTTTGAGAACTCCATAAATAAAATGTATTATTATTATTACCTTTTTTACCTGGACAAGCAAAATTGACCTAGAAGTAATGCACAAGCCAGCTTTTTTATTACCCGGACCCACCTGAATTATCCTGCACCCCAACCCACAGAAATATGAGTTTATCTCTTTAAAACATCAGTACGGCTCTATATCACTTTCCCTACCAGTCAAATAGGGTAATCCTCACCTGTATTTATGAATGTGTTTCCTTATTAATGACTCATGGCAAAAGAAAACACATATTATGGAGATATGGAAACATCTGCAACAAAGCATTGGTTTATCATTAAGTAAAGCAACTTGTGACCCAGAATAATCTATATAGTTGTATTTTATCCAACGTGTTAACTTTACCTCACAATACCGTACATTGTAGGTGACAGTATGGTAAGCCTACTGTATGAATGTTTGATAGAATAAAAGAAGGTTTAAAAAAGGATGTTAAGCTCATGAATGAAGCTCTACTGAATCAGCTTCTCATTTGAAATGGTGTATTCACAGGAAATCAAAATAAAGCCCCTACAATTCCCCTCAACGTTATCCTCTTCTTGGCCATGTCCCTGTTTCATCCCTCCAACACAGCTGACTCACTGTAATCTCTTTACAGGTTGACATTTGGAGTTACACGATTCGTCACAGCGCCATGCTCTCTCTCCGTCATAAGAATTAGAACTGTAGTGTCTGCGAGCTTTGTGTGCAGAAGCATCATGTATTCATTTGAAAATCGCTGGTATTTCTGGTGCCAGTTCCTGACCTTCAGATAGCACTGGTAGGTGTTGAAGATGACAGGCTTCTCTTTGTTGTAGAGCCTCTGCATCTGTAATGTCAGTCTGCTGATAGCCGGCTGCAGGTAGGTCTGCTCTGCATCCACCATCAGGCGAACACCATTCTCAATGGCATGCTGGAGGAGAAATAAAATAAAAAATAAAAAATACATACATTTAAGTATAATATCAATAATAATTACAGTGTTAATGTGCTATAATTTAAGAAAAAATGTTAAATCAATTAAACAGGCCCTATTATGTTATTTTCCGGGTGCATATTTTTGTCTCAAGTTACAGTTACAACATGTTTACATGCGTTAATGCTCATAATCCTCCTTGTTTTTCTCATCCTGGCTGTCCTGCAGCACCTCTTCTCACCCTCTCTCTGAAACGCTCCGTTGTAGCGCTTGCTCCTCCCTCCAGAAAGCAAAGTCTGCTCTGATTGGTCAGCTAGCCTGCTCTGTTGTGACGTTTCACATTTCAAAAAACTCTTCTCTCTTTTGTTGTTTGAGGGCCAAACTAGCTGGAAGGAGTTTTACATCACTTCCGTAACATTGTGACCTCATAAAGTTACGGAAGTAAAGGAGAGAATTCAATGGAGCCGTTTCAGGAGCTCAGGAGCTTCTGAGGGGGAGGGTAACTCCTTTTATGCTGCGTTCACACCAAAAGCGAAGCGAATATTCGCAACACGTCTTCGCGTCAGTTTACTCGCAGGTCCATTTGTGTTTATTCGCTTAATTCGTGCTAAACTCGCTGGAGAGGGGGAGGGGCTTATCTCCAACGAAAACTCTGTCAACTCAGCTATTTATTTCCGCCATCAACCATGGAAGAAATAACTATTTTTGCTTTATACTTGTTGTGGCAGTCCCAGATATCCAGGGAAACTAAACGCCGTCTTGTCTGGTTCATAACATTAATCCGTATTCATTGAATCCAGATGTCAGCCACATGTCGGCTTGTTTACTACAGCTGTATGGACCGAAAATAAACAATTTTACTGTGATTTGATTATAATAAATATACAAAAAGGGACGCCAAAATAACAACATAATGATGGTGGTTTGTAAAAAGTCAGAATTCATGTTTAAAAGGACATCCCTTTTAAAGAAATTTGCTTCGCTTTTGGTGTGAACACCGCATTAGGCGTGGGGTTTTACACTCTACGGACCTTTTACATGTACAAAAATATATATAACACACTAAAGAAGAGGGGAAAGGTGGAAAAGCATAATAGGGCCACTTTAATATTTTTTATTAAATGAAGGTGATTGCTAACTTTCTGTCTACACATGCATTGTGTTAGAACTGTTCCCCAGTGTTCTCCTGTGTTTCCTTGGAGTGTGTGCGTGGCTTTCCACACCTGCCTTCCATCAGCCTCATCGACCACAGTATATAAACCCCAGCTCTACTCCAACTCTCTGCCCGATTGTTGACAGCCCTCACTGGTAGTTCTATAGCCAATAATCCTCATGCTTGACCTTCTACTTTGTTTTCTTTTTGATATTTAATTCATGTTTATTTGCCTCACTCAATAACGCTCTCTGTGTCTCAAGATCATCGCTCACATTATCAAGCCTGCAAATCTACACTCAACTTGTCTGCACACGCCACCATTCCATTCTGCCATAACAGCCACGCCCTCACCTCCACGTCATCCTAACACCGCCATATTCCCTGCCTCAATCCCTCAACGCAACCACAGCATAGGCCTTCAGATTTACCCTTTCCAGTTCTAATCTATTTAAATTTACAATTAAATTTTTCACACTTTTCCCACTGTGTCCCTTTGTCTGTCTTCTCCTCCAGTTCCTAACACATTGTGATTTTAAATACAAATAATATAGAAGATTTGTAATTGTGCTTATGCTTACAATGATGCAGAACTACAATGGCCTTGATCATTATTTAAATGACTTTGTTGTACAATACTGTTAAGCTTTTACCCAATATCTAGCAACACATTTGTACACACTGAAAAAGATATTCATATTAGTAACTACGTGTACTGCATAAACATAAAAAACAAATATATTGTCAGATGGTACCAACAAAAAAAAAAAATGTCCAAAAAGCTGATCTTTGTGGTTATTATGAGTTTTACCTTGACCAGGACATCCATGCGCTGTAACATCCTCTTCATTTGTTTCTCCTCCTCTAAAGTGAACGTCTTCAGCAGAGGCTCCAGCTCCCCTAGCTGAGCAAACGACACAGGAGAGACAGTGTGTACCATGACATACTTCTTACTGTATCCCTCCTTGAGACCTTCAGATGTTTTTAGTCCAAGGTCAACAGATATGTTGTAACTTGTACAAATTTTGTAGAAATGCAATTAAAAAAGCAAGCTCAGAGCCAAGTGAATATCACTTAACATCTCAATTATCCCAGTTTTTAATGATGGTTTACTTTAAAAAAAGAAAAGTAACTTTACTTTAAATTACCTAAAATAAAACAAAAAAAGTCTTCAATGGCAAGTTTGGGGGCTGATAAAAGTAATAAATAGCTGCAATTGGTACACCACTGAGCATGTAAGGTTAAAGGTGTTGTTATGGCAAAAGGAGCTAAACAAACATTTCAATTACAAAAAAAATGAAAAAGGAAACTGTATGGACAAACATTTTATTTTAAGCCAACTTGACAGTGAGAATGGAATAAATAAGTAAAATGTTTTAAAATAAAACACATAATTATAGTGAATTTCTCTTTCTGTGTTTTATGCGACTGACCTCCACATTTGGGATGACCAGCAGGTCAGATATCTTTGTTCTGTCATCTATTAGGCTGTTCCAGTCGAGCATGTCAATGGTTCTGTCAAGGCAGAAGACAGAAAGTGTATTAGTGAGTGTAAAATATTACGAGTGTCTTTTTAATTATTTATAAACTAAATATAATCATTTGTTAAAAAAAAAAAAGAGATTGGCAAACAAATATATTGAACAATACAGTACTTGTAATGTGAAGTGGACTATGAAGTTGCATAAATCAAGAATAAAATATTGTATTTTGTTTTACATGTTGGGGTGAAAAGTGGTGATTTTATGCGATTTAACGTTGTGAATAATTAATGGTAAGAGTTCAATAACTGTGTTCATGCTTACCCTGGAGATTCCTTCTGTCCAATGAACCAGCTATAAAAGTCACCCTTTGCGCCCAGTCTGGTCAGGAACTCCTAGATGGACAAAGAGATCTAAAGTACTGCAAAGCACATAGTGTTGCAAAATCCTCCTATTGTGTGTGAAATTGAAAAGTGAAGATGATCGATAACATTGGATGTAAAAGATGAGAACAACAACTCCACCTGCAGTTGTTTCAGCTCCAGCCTCTGCTCTAAGGCCTCTGTGCCATCTTTCCCCTGCTGTGATGCCAGGAAAGTGAAAAATTGCCGCCACTTCACCAGGACCTCTGAGAACTGGAGCTTTAAAAAGAAGGGGAAAAAAAAAAAGAAAAGTGGGATGTCAGTCCACTACCACAAGAGTATCAACTAAACAAGTGTGCTGACCTTTTTATTATCCTTTACTGCCTACCAGAAACTGTGGCCGTCCTAGAGCAGTCATTTTGATGGCAGAAAAACCGTCCATTGAACTCCCACCTAGAAGTTGAACATACTTAGAGTTCTATTGATTTAGAGACAAAATTATTAACATTATAATACGAGTAACCCCCCTGTGAAACACAATGTTTTTTAGCCTTGTACAGTTACTAGAGGAATTTAAATGACATGCTTTGCATTTGATTGGACTTCTAAAAAAGTGTGCGTGCCTATAGCGCTACACTGAGCTACAGAGGCTCGTTCCACACACACCTCACTTCACTAAAAGTTGCAGATTGATTGAAGGATGGATGTCATATTATTGGTTGAATTTTTTGGTATTCGTTCAGGTTAGAACACTTCATATTTTGTTTTTACAGGAAGAGTACATTATTGGGTTTTGATATGACAATAAAAAATAAAAATGTCTTTTTATAGCATATTGTTAAATATGTGCACAATATGCTATAGGCAATGTGATCTAAAAGGGTTAAAATGCTTTTTTTTGTATGTCATCTCGACTCTAAAGACTCTGCTGCATGTGATAAATGGAGTGGATTACAGCACCGGACTACATGTCTGCTGGTTGAGGGATGAAAATATCCAGTATAGTAAATATACAGGAGAACTTTAGCACGATGTGCCAAACTCGACATATTGTAAATTTGTATAACTGATGAAGTGTTGTTTCTGTTGACCTACCAGACGCCTTGATACATTTGATAAAGGTCTCCATATGCTGGTCACATTTGGCCTCATCGGCGTAGAAATACGTGCGGGCTCCGGTCACACCCCCGCGGCGATCCCCGAACTGTTTGTGTGCTTGGGGTTGAAAACAAATTTAGCATTCCCATTACTTCTAATTGCATCATACAAATGCATCCATGAATGAAAAACAAAACGAGGCATCTTACCTATGTTCTCTTTCTCTGCAGCCGATACACATGAGCTGAATTAGAAGAAATACAAAAGGATAAAATAAGTTAATTTGCCCTGTATTTTTGGGCAGCTTTAGAAATAAAAGAGAAATACAGCAAATGTCTATTTTTTTTTAAATTTGTGAACATTCTGGCCCTGTGGCAGCAGCATGCCAAAGGCTGACATTGTGTTTAGGGACCCTATATATGCTGAACTGTCCTGCTGTCAGCCTGCTGACCCTCCAGAGAGGGCAGTTTGTAGCATCACACCACACTTGACCTATTCCCCCCTCATCACAGGGAACTGGGGAGCTCATGTAACCAAATGGATGACTGAGCACTCAACATGCTTTACATTAGGGACGACAATAGGACTCAAAGCTAGGGAACTGAGGGCAGTTCTTTTTTTAACATTTCATGTTATTTGGCTGGCGCTTTTATTGTAGAAATCTGGATTTAACTGCAGTGGAATCTGTTCGACATTGACAGAAATTGTACTGTCTTACACACATTTAGCTATGGGCACTTGTTAAGTACTTTTCTTTATGTTCATTTAAAAAAAGAAAAAAAACACATCAAATTTATTGTCAACCATTATGATTAATTTAATTAAATAATAATTTATGACATTAATTAAGGAATTGGCTTTTATTTGTTTTATATCATTGGAAATGGAATGTTTTGGGGTTTTGGAACATTGGTCGGATAAAACAAACTATTAAATGTCTGCTTTGGCTCTTGGAACTTTTACTGGCCATTTTTTCATTGGTTCTTGCATATTTTAGAATTACCAATTACTTATTTAAAAAAAAAAATAAGAAGAAGAAGAATAAAAGTATAATAATACGAACAAGATAGAATAATTTATAATGCAGCCTTCTAGGAAAAAAATCTGAGTTTTTACATAGCTGGGTGATAAAACCCTGTCAGTAATGGCTCCAGTTGAGGTTTTCAACCCTGCCATTATTTAACCCCTTTTACACTGCCAAAAAATATAATTGTTCTGGAATATTATTGTTTTATGACAGCTTCATTACAATAAACTCAGTACTGCCCTGCAAAATCCTGCATTAAAACAAACCTAACTGTAAAATCAAAGGTATGCATTTTATGTTTAACTGGCCTACACAACTGAAGCCTGGTATTGTAAGTTTAATGCTCTCAACATCAAGTCAGGCCTCTGTTCCTTCTATCTACTTTCTGTTGTAAGGAACTAATGTTGTTGTTGCTGTCTTGACAGATCATCGCAGAGCCTGTCAAACCTGCTGTCTGAGATCAAGCTGGCTTAAAGTATCTTGTCCTACTGCTTTACCGTCTGAAGGTGTGTGTTCACCAAACAAAAGCTTTCGAGGCTGAGGTTTGATGCTTCTTTTGATGTTTCCAAGCAGACATCCCCAAAACAAAGTATATAAAAGCTGTGTGCAGTGATATCTTGTCACTAGTGATAAGGTATAAAAAGAAAAACATACACTGAGTTGAAATAAAAGAAAGTTGGAAAAAGCAATAGCAAGTCCTGGTAGCTTTATCTCCTTCCAGAATGTGATATAACAGGATAAAAAAAACAATAGAAGACATTATGTGCGACACAAGCTCACTTTGCAGTCAGCAGTCCCTTTATGTCAACAGATTTAAACATAAACATAATGCCTCACAGCCTCACAGCCTTGTTATTCGCTACATCTGACCTTTATAAATCTAGAGATGTTGTGTGAGATACAAAAAAAAGTCAGTCTTAAAAAAAGGATCTGTCCTTTTAGGCTGATTATAACACTCATGCAAAGTAGATCTGACAAGTGCATTTGTCTTTTTCACTTTAATGAAAAAGGCTCCAAATATTATTCGCTTTACTTTTTTTTTTTCTATTCACTGATTTTAAGTTGTAGCGAGTCCTAAATGGGCCAAAAAGTCCATAATTTATTTTGGACTACGAGATGTCCTAATTACTCATAAAGCATGACCGCCCAGAGCTACAACTTAAGTAACGTAGCTGCTGCCTCTGCCTAGAGAGACTGCTTGCATAATGTCGGTACTGCCATCCAAAGTGAACATCAGCTCACAGATCAAATAGCCACTGCCTTGTGCTGCCCCATGTAACAGGATTCCGACCGAGTGAGAAATTCTCTCCCAGCCAGCCAATCAAGAACGAGGGGCCAGGACCGAGGCAGCAAATCATGCTGTGAAGAGTGTTTACTTCCTGTTGATGAGGCATACTAAAAACAAACCTATTTTTGACATCATACAAGTGGAAAATACTCTGCAAGGTAAAAGGCTCTGTGTGGAGGTCAGTTTACTTTTAGAGAATTCAAACGGGACAAGATCTAAGAAGTTCTATTGCCAATTTGAATCTTTATAAAACTGTTTGTACACCAATGATTCCTCCTAACTGTAATACCAACTGTTGACATCTATCCAAATCCTGAAAAACACACTTAAAACACTAAAAATGTGGACTCGAAATCATATTTTGTTGCATGCCATGTCTACTGAAATGTTTGGTAATACCACAACTTTCATACTCCATCTCTTTCTGCACGGCCTCCTCCTGGCTGATGTCTTCCTCCACGCTGTAGTCCAGGACAGAGCCGACCCCGAAGGCCTGATTCTTCTGGATCAGCGGCCTGATGGCCACGTGGTCCTCACCGGCGACGAACTGGCCGTAAAATGTCATCTTCATGAATTGGTTGAAGGCCCTCTGGCCCAGGATCTTCTTACCTATGTCCATTATCTGAGCAGAAAGGGATAGGATGTTAAAAACAGGTTCATGATTGTTGACAGGTAAACATTGTGCTAATAATTTATAACCCTAATTCATTCAACATCTCATTTACTGTAGCATAGTTTGTGTGAATCATAGTGTCCTAGAAAAGACATGCTGTTTCTAGGCAGGGTTTGAAAGCAACAGGTTTTACCGAGAGACTACGAAAAGTAACATGCTGATCCTTCATAAGCAAAGGAATTCAAATCATGTTCCTACCCTCAAGCTAAAGACTACTGCAGGGACAACAACAGGGAAAAAATATGAAACTTTACAGCTTCACTTAAAATCCGAGTATCGCCAGATTATATTCCTACTACTTTACATTCTGTGTAGCTACTTGCTTTTAACAAGCCACAGCTCTCTATTGATTACATGTAGGTGTGATCAATTTGAAAGGAATGAACCCGCTGTGCTGCATGTCTATTTAATTACTGTCCATGTCCATGTTTTAAGGAAGGTGTATTTTATGGCAAATCCGTTGATATACTGTGTTTTAACATTACCTGATGGACATTGAAATTTATAAAATGATTTGAGAACAAGACTAGGTTATATAACATGGACTGCAAAGAGGTTGCATGCCTGGAAAAACAGGTCGTAATTTGATATTGTGGGCCTCTGGATCCATACCTGAGATGGATACATTTAGGTCTATGTGAAGCACACACAGGTTTATCTGTATAGAAACTGTTAACAATGTATCTGCGCCCACTGCTATGCATTGCAGTGCTATGTTAACAAATGTTCTGGCGTCTCGTGCCTTTTGAATGACCTATTTTATGTGAAAATGTCATATACAGTACCGGTCAAAAGTTTGGACACACCTTCTCATTCAACTACTTTGAAGAATCTAAAATATAAAACATATTCTGGTTTGTTGAGCATTTTGTTTGTTTACCACATAATTCCATATGTGTTCCTTCATAGTTTGGATGTCTTCAATATTAATCTACAATGTAGAAAACAATAAAAAAATAAAGAAAAACAATTGAATGAGAAGGTGTGTCCAAACTTTTGACTGGTACTGTATGTGAAGTCAAAACTTTAAATGAATTCATTTATTTTTAATTTGTTTTTAGCGTTTTATTATTATATTTGATTATTGTGATTGTTTGACCCTGTGCAGCACCTCGAGATTTCATTGTATTTTAAAGTGTGCTATATAAACAAAACCCATTATTATTTATTATTTATTATTATTAAAACTTGCACACATAGGTTTGTCTGTATAGAAACTGTTAACAATGTATCTGTGCCCACTGCTATGCATTGCAGTGCTATGTTAACAAATGTTGAATGACTTATTTTATGTATTTCAGTATTTTAACCTTTTAAGATGCTGTGGACATAAACAAGTCACCTGAACACCTCACGTGAACGCGCGTAATGGTGGAGTTTACCTCTGTGTTCTTCTCCACCAGGAAGTCATAAGAGCAGAGTTTGAAAACCACCAAACTTCTGAGCAGCTCTAATGAGTCTTTGCTCTTATATGCCCTCTGTGACTGCTCAAAGTCTACGAGGGTCTCATTAGCAGCAGAGGAGGAGGAGGAGGAGGTGGTGGAGGAGGTGGTGGTGGTGGTGGTGTTCTGTCCGGGGAAAGACGACCGCGCAGGGTCATGTTGACGCGTCTGGGTCGAGGAGGTCGAGCACCGGAGTCTCCGAGGGCTGAGAAGGAACCGCATGAAGGGGACGTCCACCCCGGCCCGAGTGACATGAAACATCAGCCTGGAGGAGAAGAAGGAGAAGGAGAAGAAGGAGAAGGAGGAGGAGGAGGAGGAGGAGAAGAAGGAGAGGAGAAGAAGGAGGGGGAGGAGGGAGACATCAGCGGTGCGGTGAAGTCACGCAGACCGACCAAAATACATTGTATACAGATAGGAAGCCAAAGCATGAGCACCACTCTGTTGGTGGATAGCCTGTGACGTAATAGTGGGTTTTACATTTATAAATGCACCCCCTGTTTATTTACTGTTGTAGTGCAAGGAATATATAAGATATTCATATTTGCAGCACAGCAAGGACTATTTAAATGATTAATATGTCACATACAGTAGCAGTCAAAGGTTTGGACACACCTTCTCATTCAACTACTTTGAAGAATGTAAAATATGTTTGTTTACCACATTCAAATACTGTCTTGAAATCTACAATGTATAATTAAAAAATAAAAATATTCTTTTGTGGTACTGTATGTTTTAATATTCCATATTTGAGTGTAACTTACTGTTAAACTGCAACTAATGCAAGTGTATAAAAGTAGTTAATCCATTACAAACTTTGCATCAATATACAGTAAAAATCAAAAGTGTTGGACACAATTCAACTAAAGAATCTAAAATATAAAACATATTCTGGTTTGTTGAGCATTTTGTTTGTTTACCACATAATTCCATATGTGTTCCTTCATAGTTTGGATGTCTTCAATATTAATCTACAATGTAGAAAAGAATAAAGAAAAACCTTTGAATGAGAAGGTGTGTCGTCGTCGTCCCCCATAGGTGCACACCAAGTCTTACTGTATCACTTTTTTTCCTCATTTCAGCAGATAAGTATGAGCTGAATAATTCCTTGTTATAGACAACCACGTGGCTACATTTTAAACACACCTGCTCGGCTTTCCAAGATTTCCTAGAACAATGTATTAAAAAAACATATGGACCCTTTCAACTTAATTGCATTGCTAGGCAACAACTCTGGTCCATGTGTACTTTCGGTTAGCTGATATCATTCAAATACACTGTAACCCAGGGGATTTTATATAATATTATATATATGTATATATATATATATATATATACCAGTACAAAAAGTTTGGACACACCTTCTCATTCAATGTTTTTTCTTTATTTTTATTTTATTTTTTTTCTACATTGTAGATTAATATTGAAGACATCCAAACCATGAAGGAACACATATGGAATGATGTGGTAAACAAACAAAATGCTCAACAAACCAGAATATGTTTTATATTTTAGATTCTTCAAAGTAGTTGAATGAGAAGGTGTGTCCAAACTTTTGACTGGTACTGTACATATTAATCATTTAAATAGTCCTTGCTGTGCTGCAACTATGAATATTTTATATATTCCTTGCACTACAACAGTAAATAAACAGGGGGTGCATTTATAAATGTTTACATTTACAACTGTAAAGTACTCTGCATATGTAGGACTTCACAAGCATTAATGTGTGGTAGGCCTTAAGTTAGTTTTACTTTACTCAGTAAAGTAGTTGACTACTCCATATGCAAGTAGTTACCGGTTAATTTGCAGATTGAGAATAGCCCTATTAAATATATATATATATATATATATATATATATATATATATATATATATACTGTATAGGCTGTAGCTCTACCTCAACTAGCTACAGAAGGATGGATAGATGGGAAATAGCAGTGCTACTGCAGTGAATATACATAAATCACTAAAACAAATGAGATACTGCATCATTAAATGAGAAGTGAACTAGAGAACATAATAAAGACTTGAATGAATATAGGCTACACTGTACAATTTACCCATAACATCAGACTGGCTACATTAGTGCAGAAGTATAATCTAAGAGACGCTCCTGTGAAGTACATTTGGCTGATTTCACCAATATTAGTACAACTTTGTCAAACTTTGTACTTCTACTTGCAGTGGAGTTTTTTATACATTAAGGCATTACTACTTTCACTTTAAGGACCTACATACCCCTCATACAACTGATTGTTTTGACACAAAAACCTGTCTTACAGGGAACAATTCCTCACCACATAATTGGTGGCCTTACTTGGCGGCCATACAAGCAACACCTCATTCCCGTTCAGCAACATTTGCAAGGTAAATAATCTCATGCTATCTAAGTACTTGTAGGAGCCAGACTTCTCTTCTGGAACTCTTTTTTTCCCATGCATAACAGCGCACATTACTTTTAATAACTTTGACCTTATAAAATGACAGTTAAAACATCAGAAAGTATCATTCATTATAATTAAGTTTTATATATATATATATATTTATGGAGACTATAACAATTGGCAGTGGGTTTTTTATGGATCAGGGATTATGCCAATGTCATAACATTTTGTGAGGGGTGATTAATAACTTTATTTTGGTCTTAAACCCCCTCGAGACGCCTGAGAATACACAACATGATTGTCAGTGGTCTTTGTTGTGAGAAGAAGGAAAGATACCCTCTGCACTATGCTTTTGGGTAAATGCAAGAAAGGAGATGCACTGTGTCACCATTAGTGGAGAAACACATTGGACTGTATGTCCTAATGCATCTGATTTAATACAATACATTTTATCTTCCAGTGGTCAGGAGACCTTGAGCTTTGTGCAGTACGTGCCATAAGTCAAAATAACTTCGTTGGTGTTAACAGATGGGGGAGCTATTGTCTAACATAGTTATTACTCTGCTGCCCCCCCATCCATCCCACACACACACACACACACACACACACACACACACACACACACACACACACAGGCACCCACTCTCACTCATGTATCAATTTAAAAAAAAAAAAAAAAAAAATACCTTAAATGATTTGTGAAAGTAGTTTACTGCAAATACAACTCATATCTACAAAAAAATGTTTAAATGTCATTTTAAATGTGACGATTCACAGAAGCTTTAAGTCTGCACATCAATGCTAATAACGACAGTAGTGGTCATTTTCATAATGCAAAAAAAGTGCTGTGCTTTTCCTTAAGTGAACTTTTTTTGGGGTTTTATTAATATAACAAAATGATGCCACAGGACATTGTTTTCACCACTGGGACAGACCGTGCCGCACGCAGGCCTGTGTACATTTGGTGGCGCACAAAGCCAAAGACAGAGGAACAAATCAGGAATCCCCCTCCTGCCACTCCTGAGAGCGCCTGAGAGGACAGGAGTTAAGGATTAAGCGCTTCTCCTCACAGAGGAACTCACGGAAAGGCAGCTGATTCCCTGCAATACACTTCTTTTCCAAGTATACCATCACATCGACACGTTTGAGGGGCATTGTTTTGGAAAAATAGGTTGTTTTTTTTTAATTATTATTATTTCATTATGAGTTCTGGACCAAGGGGTTTTGCAGGATGGACTCTTTTAGAAACTTTGATGGAATAAACTGCGTTTCACTGTGATTTTAAAAAGTTTTTTTGTTTTTCTGACTTTATTTCCATCTTTTTCTTTGGGATTGCTGTCGCTGGTCACCTTTTTTTTGTTTGAGCTGCTGACTTTCTCCATGGCGTAGGTGGTTGAAACAATTTTTTGTTTAATCACCTCATTTTTTTTGGGGGGGGGGGGGACAAGGATTTGATATCTACCCAGCAGACCACATCTGGATTATGTGCGTAAAACATCTCTGGAGTGTTTAAAAACAAAAGTGAGAAGCCATCATCGTCACTTTTCGGAGAAGGGGGAATGCGGAGTGGAAACGGCGTCTAGGAGGATGCTGCTGCCTGCACAATGGAAGTGAAGAACTCTTTTGCTGTGGTTGCGGTGGTTTGTCTCTGCTTTTGCTCCACTTTCAGCCAAGAACTCAATCCCAAAGGCAGGAATGTATGCAAAGCACCTGGGTAAGCATCAGTGCAGGAGAAAATGGGATTTAAAAACCCCCCCACTGCTTGTTTGGAAGTTTCTCTCGTGAAAATAGTTTTTTTTTTCTCATTTTCTTTGACTTCAGGATGCAACTTTCTTTTAAATAGTCAAGGATTGAAATTGCACCAAAACTTAAAACTTCTCTCATCTCATCCCTCGCTTTGTTTTTCCAGCTTCTTGACAAATAACAGTGTTTTAAAACTGAGCACACTAAAAACACTAAAAAAATATTGACATTTTTTGCAGTGTTGGCCTCATGCCCGAATAGCGGTTTTCACTAAAGTGAAATAAATCACCTTTAATGGAATAAATACCTGACTTTATTCTCTAAACTTGCATTTCACGTTTATATCAATCATTTTTTATTATTATTAATAATAATAATAATAATTCCACTTTAAGCTCTTTCTTTTGCACACATAACGTGTTCCTAGTCCGCTGTACAGCAGCAGGAGGAGGAGCCCATTGAAGAAAGCAGCTCTACAGATGTGTACATCTGGAACAGCAGCGTGTAGGGGGCGCTCTCATTGACCGCCATAGTATTCGTGGCACAGTTTGATAACACGTTTGTGTTTGATAATGCACTTTTAGAAGTGACCTTTTTTTTTGAGTTGGAAGTTTATGTAATGTTTAAAGGAGCACATGTTGCTTGACAGTTGATATTTCAAAATAAAAGGCAGAGAATGCATTCTAGGAATCCACATATCCAGACATTTCTCTCTCTCTCTCAAATGTTAAGGTATCCAAAAAGCATCTCTTTTTGGACCGACTAGTGTAAAAGAAAAAAAACTAACCCAAGGCCACAATTGCTGACTGCAGCATCCAAACTTGTTGGAGTGATGTTTATGGATTTTTGAAATTGTGTCAGAAGAGAAACAGCAAATGTATTCCAGGGTTCATTCTCCAATATGCCAAAAAAGATAAGGAAACATATGCTTACTAGACTTTTGGCTTTTGTTTTCTTGATACATGAGCAGTCAGAGTTTTGGGATATGAAGAGTCGCACGCTGCAGTGAAATGTAATCAAAAGCTTATTTTCCAAAGTTGAAGTTGGGCTGTCACCTCATAGATTGTCCGTTGCTCCATTGAGCAACAAATCGTCATTCTCCAGAAAAATATAGCCTTTAGTGCTTTGTGAAGTTTCCGGTGTAATATAAATAGCACTGGCCTCCTCTGCTCTACAAGTTTGACATTTTGCCCTCCTTCCAGTATTCAGCATTCATTGCAGTGAACTTTCCACTCACCTGTTTTTCCATTATGTTTTTTTTTTTCTTCTTTTTTTGACTTGAATGTGATGCTTTCAGCACCGATGCAGAAAAATAGACTTTTGAATCAGTTAAAGAGCAGCTATTGAATTTCTTGGCAAAGGGTGTTGAAACATTCTTTATGTCACAATGAAAGGCAAACAGCAGTGCAGCTATGCTTCCAAACACCTAATGAATTCCACAAGCTTTCTTTCTGGTAGTGACACGGATTGGCTGTTTGTTAAAAGGTCAACAAGAGTCAGCTCCGTACACGTTGACCGGAGTTTTTTCAAAATCCTGAGCAGCACAGTTACAAAAAAGTTGCACCCAGTGTCATGTAATGTACATTAAATTCTACAAGGCTTATTTAGAAATCATAATCCATCCAGAACAAGTGATAGCACACAGATCGTAGACCTGTTATCTCTACCACGCGCCTATTTTGGCAGCATAAATAACGGCGTTTCTCCTTTCTCAATGACCGAAAGCAAGCTGCCAAATTCAAACACTTTAGGGGAAGCTGACGTGTTGCAGGGGCCCCACAGAGGTCGCAGGCGTGGGAGGAAGAAGAGACACATCTGTCCTTTTCCTGACAGGCCCTCAAAACCCGGCTGCAAAATATCTGTCTCTGAATATTCACATTTCCCCAAAGGCTGAGGGAACCTAAGGAAACTGATAAACTAAACAGATTCGGTGGGGTTAAGGGCTTCTAAGTGTACACATGACCCTTAATTCAGATAATTATACAGCCACGGTCGAAGAATTTACATCGTGTACAATCCCCTTCATACATTTGCAGAATTCAGCATAGGCCACATCAATAAAACACTGTGAGATCAAAGAGGAAAGCGCTGGCTGTGGCTTTGAAACGTGTTTTTCTTTCACTGAAGCCAGGTTCCTCATCATCCCCCCCTCTCATTCTCAATGTCATAACTTCTTTTCCAGATCACCAGGATTTGTGTGCTGTAGCGGATGGGGGCAGCTAGGGGATGAGTGCCTGACACGTATGTACCCATGCAGACATCATGTATCAGTACAGCTCATTGTGCAAGCCCGTTTGAATAACACGGCCTATTCTTGTTCACCCAAAGCTCTCTGCGAAGGCAACTTCACCTGCAAGGAAAATGAGGTGTGTGTCAGGCCGAATGAATGTCGATGTCGCCATGGATACTTTGGAGCAAGCTGTGACACAAGTAAGGGATTTCTTAAATTTTTTAAATCAGCATTTCAACCTTTTGTCTTTCGTCTGTGGTGCTTAAAGGTCAAGCAAATATAATTTTTTCGCCTGTTAAATATACAAGTTTTAGGTCTTAAACTACAGCATAAGTGGAAATTACTGCACTTGGGGTCTTTTTAGCCATGCTTGAAGTATTGCTCTGGTGAAGGCAACATTGTTCTGTCTCTACAAGTTCACATCTGAAACATCTCAACAACTATGGCCGTGTTAAACATATTACCTGCAGAATCAGCATGTTAACATGGCCGTTGTGATTGTGTTGGCATGCTGGCGTTTAGTACAAAGCATAGATTTGCCTAAGACAGGCCTCACAGAGCCACTAGTAGGCTGTAAACCAGGGGTGGCCAATCTTTTTTGATATAAAGAAAAACGCTCTGCTAAACAATAGACAATGTGAAGTTTGCAACCAGTTACACCGCAAGAAAGTTCGTGTTACCAGACCAGAAAACCCCATGTGCCATGGCAAAACAATTTACGATAAAAAGAACTATGCAGTACTAGTTAACAGTTTATTGTTTGGCATTGCATTTATTTATTTATTGGTGTGCCAACGCTGTGTATTACATAAATTATTACTGCATTTAATAATTTGATTTAATTTAATACTTTTTAGCTTGAATACAGTGCATGGCCTGAGTGCTCAGTAAAAATATTATGATGTTGTGTTTATATATTTAAAAAAGTAAAGGTAAAACAGGCAGAAATAGCCAAATATTGGTTTCTGTTCATTGCCATGGCGCCCACTTAAAAGACAATGCAGATGTAAACATAAGATGTACATTTGTAAGTCTAATTTTAGGATGTAACAAAAAAGGAGAGGCTGAGAAAATTTCACAAACATGTAGTCGACACCAAGTGTTTAAACCAGGATGTGCAATGTACATACAGTAAAATGTATTAGAAATATGCTCAAGACATGTTCTAGTTTATTTGAAAAATTCACCACCGGCTATATGAAAACAGACAGCAGGCAGCAGGCCAGAGTTGTGCCACATGCTGTTTGGCCACCCCAGCTGCAGGCTCTCACTATTGCTCAAGGATATTTCACAAGTCAGAATATTATTCACACTTTACTGATAAGTGCACTGTCTGTCAACAGAGTGCCCGGCCCAGTTCTGGGGCCCCGACTGCAAGGGGAAATGTAACTGTTACCCCAACGGCCAGTGCGACGACTTGACCGGCGAGTGCACCTGCAACCACAATCGTTGGGGACCAAACTGCGAGTATCCTTGCATGTGCCAAAAGGGCAAGTGTGACCAAGAGACGGGCAAATGCACATGTCACCCCGGCATCTGGGGGCCCCTGTGCAACAACAACTGCTACTGCAGCATCAACTCCATCTGCAACGCCAAGACGGGGCGCTGCATGTGCAATCCTGGTTGGACGGGGAGGAACTGTGCGATCCAGTGTAACTGCAACAATTCACCATGCGACCAGTTCACGGGGCGCTGCCAGTGCCGGGAGGGTCTGTGGGGCCCACGGTGTGAACGTTACTGCCAGTGCATCCACGGCAAGTGCAACCAGGGGGACGGCTCGTGTACCTGCACGCCAGGGTACCGTGGGAAGTTCTGTAGGGAACCGTGTCCGGCCGGGTTCTACGGACAAAACTGCAGGAACAGGTGGGGGAAAAAAATCTTGGCAGAGAGCAAATGCACCACATAAAAAAAAACACACAGGAAACATGCAGTTTTACAGATGCCTAATGTTTAATTCCCTTGTCCAATCCATATTATGGTGCAGCTTTGTGGTTTTAGTAGGAAATAAGATTTGATATATGCTGTAGTAGATAATCCTTTAAAGATCTGGCCGTGTTACTTAATGGAAAAATAATATAGTGAGATTTGGGAGTTGGTATTCACATTATCCCATCATCATCAGCCAACATGTAAAAGCAATTCAGGTTAAGTGCTTTACCTTCCACGGACTGTGACATTCTCACACGAAACAGTTGTTATAAACTCAAAAGAGCACGGTTGAGCACAGTGTTGTTTATCTCCCTCTTTAAATGGTCATTAAAACAACAATTCGAAGCACACAAACAGATCTTTTCCATCTGGTTTCAGAGCCTCACAGTTTTACTACGTTAAGAAGACATAAAAACAAGATAAATTGGACATTTTTTGTTGTTGTTGTTGACTGTTCTCCTTGGCTTAACCACAGGTGTGGGCACTGTAAGGGCCAGCAGCCCTGTAAGGTGACGGAGGGACGCTGCATCACCTGTGACAGGGGCTGGAACGGGACACGGTGTGACCAGCTCTGCTCCAAGGGCTTCTTTGGAGAAAATTGCCAAGACGTGTGTCCGGTCTGTAAAGACGGTCACCACTGCGACCCCATTCATGGCAAGTGCTCTCACTGTAACCCTGGATGGATTGGGGACAGGTAAGACAACACAAAGAGTGCAATTTTAGAAATATGTAAATGAACAGCGCAGTATCATGGCAGGTCGTGAAAAATCTGTTGGTTTTGTGCGCATGGACACAAATTTCACTCTGCATGAAAACAATGGCAATGGAGAGCCAATAAGGATATATTTTTTCGGTGATTTATACAAATTAAATGCATTGACGTGACTATGCAACTGCCAGAGATGGTGAAATAGGATTAAATATCCTGAATGACTTTTGGTAGGTGGGATCGGAGGTGGATGGGTCAAACTAGCACTTGATTTAAAACTACGAAACAGGGGTTCGACACAATGTGACCTAAAGTTTTGTTGTGGTTTTGTTGCCTAAACCAAATATTCTTTTTTTTTGCCTAAATCTAAATGTACGTAGTTATTTTTAGCCCAAACATGAGGCTTTTTTCTAAACCTACTTATCTGGTTTTGTTGCCTAAACCTAACTTTTGTTTTGGAGCGTAATGTCGCCCCGCAAAAAAAAAAGTTGTGGTGAGCGACACAAAGAAAACAGACAATTAGCACCCCTATAGATTGCATGTTGTGACTATTTCACTTACTGCCGTGAGACTGTGATGAAAAGTAACAAGCAATTGTTGTGACCCTTTTTTTCTTTTCTCATTTTCGACGTTAAAAAAAACATAATGGCAGTGCCTTTAACACGTAGCTACTGTTAAACCATTTTCCATACTGCGTTAATGTCTGTCATTCATGCTGCTGAGCTTCAAAATAACTGCAATCATCACATTCCTATTGTGTGTGATAGATGCGAGGTGCGCTGCCCCAACGGCACGTATGGCGAGAACTGCGAGAACAACTGCAGTCACTGTTTTAACGGCATCTGCCATGTTGTCACCGGAGAGTGCTTGTGTGACCCGGGATTTTATGGCACCTAGTAAGTTATAAGACACTTCATATCCCCCAAAAAACTCATGTTTATGCATTACAAGACACAGTAAAAAATGGTTGATGGCTTTATTATTACTTTTGTCACACACTTGTATATCTTGGGAATTGAATAAGCGAGCATGTGTTCTGAGGCATATTTATTTTTTATAGATAGTGATAAAAAACACTCTTGAAATACTAAAGTGAAATACCTACAAACTTCCATCAAAGGACACATTTGGCCTGGAACAAATAACTGATCCCTTTAATGCCTTTTCTGTTTTTTTCCTGTGTCCTACTTCATACATCTTTCACTTGGATTGAACATTAAACAGATGTTGTTTTTGTCCGTACTCAAGCTGCAATATGACCTGTCAACCCGGCCAGTATGGAGTGAACTGCAACCAAACCTGCTCTTGCAATGACAAGAACTGCGATCCTGTGTCTGGTGCTTGCTATCTCCGTAAGAAAATCTTTTTTTTTTTAAAGAGCAACCACATGCTTTGTAGTTATGGTGTTTTTAAAAGAGGTTTCTGTGATCAGCAGTAGTCCGTAACTAGTGTTTTCTTTTCCAAATAATGTACCTTTTCCAAAGACAAATAGTTATTTCTTCCTCTGACTTCACATACGAAAAGGATTATAACCCGCTGAACTGTTTGTCCAAAGAGCCAGATGCCACTACTGCTGTGTGTATTAAAATGTCTAATAGTTGGCTGGACGCACTGAGTACCAACAAACACATCTATTCAGGTCAGCGCGTGTAGCTGGAGCGTAGCGAACGTAGCGAGGCCTTGATAGCGTTTCCAGACCCAGACCGTTGTCCTTTTAATGGCTGTGTTTGTTGGCTCTGTTCCTGTCCAGCCAGAGAGAGAGGGAGGAAGAGGGAGAGGGGAAGGAAGAAGAAATAAAAAGAGAGAAAATATGAGCGAAAAAAGAGAACTTGGAAGGGAGAGGGTGAAAAAAAAAGCGCACTGTTTGGAAAGAGGAAGTCATTGGTGGGCATGCGAGGAGAAGATTGTTGGAAGCATGGGTTTTGATGGGCGTTGGCAAGATGGTCAGTGATATCATGAAAACTTTTGCCCAAACCCATTTCCTCCATTCTTTATCCAGCCGTGAGCACAGAGCGGTGACAACATGCCACACCCAGACAGCCCAACAGTCCATCATGTGACAAGACCCAGAGGGGCCGCCGCTACACTCGCCCTTTAACTGAAGGGGTTCTTCTCTCCCAGTGTCATCTGTCCTTGCGAGCGTCCATTCACATGCAATTACAGCACTTATTATCTTCGGGGTGTATCCAACTTGAGGAGGGAGGGGGGGCCCTAATAAATCATCGATGAGTTATGGCGAGGGGCGCGTAGTGAAGAGGGAGGGGTGAAGGGGAGGAAATTGCTCGCAGGAAATCAGCGAGGAAAGCATAAGTGGTCCCGAGTCTGCAGGGAGAATAAAGATTAATAGTGAATTATTTGCAGTGAATTTCCGCCTGTTGCAGCATTCCTCAGAGACGCTTCGTGTCAAGCAGCTATTGAAAATCAATTGTTAATGTCAACACAGTGCTCTGCTTTTATTATCAAAAGCTAACTGGCACATTAATAAAGATGATACAGTTAGCTTAACCCACTCCTCAAGTCATTTGATCTAACTTTGTTCGTTAAATCATAATCATTTGCTATGCTCCACGGTTTTCTAGTGTTAGTGATGACAGAGAGAGGGATTTGTTGAAACTGGCATCCAATGTGGCACACCCAGAATTCCCTGCATCTCTTCTTTCAGAGCCCAACCAGCGGATGGGTGTGATCGCGGCTGGAACCCTGGTCTCCTTTTTACTGATTGTCCTCCTGTCGCTGCTGTGCTGCTGCTGCCTGTGTCGACACAAAGACGACCACAAGTGAGTGACATGTATGGATATTTTCACCTCCATGATGGGAAGGCTCGAGTAGCTGTTTTGTAAAAATGTTTTCTTTTCTTCTCTCTCTCTCTCTTGCATGAACCAGGTTGTTAAATTAATAAATGCATTTAAATTGTAATTTAAAGCCAATTTTATATATTGACATTACAGTGCTAGTAGCAATGTGAGCAGGCCCTCAAAAGAGGCACGGGGCCAGGGTTTAATATGCCTTCTTTTGAATGATTCATTTGGGTTTCCATGGCGTCATCCCTTTTCAGTCCTAACCAAGACAACTCTACCAACAGCAAAAAAGCCAAGCGGATCCTGTGTGGACGATTCAGCCGAATCAGCACTAAACTCCCCCGTATTCCACTGAGGCGACAGAAACTGCCCAAAGTAGTCGGTAAGCCCAAAAACTCTTTTTCTCCTATCCCACCGCAGTGCTTCCAGAAGCTGCTGTGTTTCATGTGATCATCTCGCTTTGTGCAGCACAGTCTGCTAAAGTCGCATCACTCAGAGGTTTCATTATGAGGCGAAGGATGCTAAACTGTGGTTTCACTGGTTATCAGCGCTCGTATATGTCTTCAGCTTAACACAGCGGGGGGGGGACTATGACACCAATGAATGACAGTCAGAGGGAGCATTTTCCTTCAGTGCTACCTGATGATGAATAGGGTTGAAAAGTGTATGGTCTCTGCCAAAAGCGAGTATGGGGTTTCATTTGAAAGGAATGCACTGGTTTTGGAGCCCCTTATTATTCTTGGCACCCTATAATGCCATGTGTTCATATTATTACAACCCTAAACTGGGCCTTTTTTTTTTTTTTTCTCCCCCATTTTCTTTATTCGTTTCCATCGTCCTTCTTCCCCCCAAGAAAATTTGTCTTGGGCCGAGGAGGGAGGCTGTGTTATTAAAAGAAGGCCCGTGGTTGCCGGGGGCCCCGGGCGGTGGTGAGTGACGCGCTATCAAAGGCCGCACTGTTTGGGTGAACGCTGCGGTACGGCTGCCCCATGCGGAGGTCTCGTGGTCTGTGACAGATCTGTCTGTGGACCCAGTCTTTTTTCATAACAGACAGAGGAGATATGATGATCTTTTAAACCCCACCACATGCAGTTTAACGTGGCTGCTTTTGTTCGGGGTTCAAAAACAATTTTAACAGTTTAAAAATACACAGTTATCTGGCTTTCTTTCAGAACTCCACTGTTTGTATAAGCAGAAGCAGTCGTCTTGGCCCCTATTAGCCATGTTATATCACTATACAAATGATTGTTCTTCATGGGGACAAGCTTGCAGCTCTAGGGTAATTGTATTTTCAGAAGATAAATATTTATCTGCACTATTTTGAATCCAATATTTTCAAGACATGGAAATATTCTTCTTACTGTACAGACCTATAAGGGAGTCCGTCTGTATTAATAATGCAAATGTTTGTATTTACTATTTGAAGTAGGGGATTAATCATGTTTAGCTAACATTGACAGAATATAGGGGTGACATTTGCAGTAGTGGTAAAGCAATTAGTCAACTAATGAATTTGTCCACTGACAGAAAGTTAATGTACAGCAATTTTCATGATCGATTTCTTGTTAAAAAGTCAAGGTAAAGAAGCCAAACATTCCCTGGCTCCAGCTTGTCTAAGTGGCCGCTTTTGCCCGTTTGTCATTGTAAATGAAATCCTTGGACTGTTGGTCTGACAAAACCAGGGAGTGGGAGTGGACTCTCCATATTCTTCAATGATTGATTGGATAGCAATTCAGAGCATTTCTATTGCCACGAACACAGCTCTTAACATGAAGACGGCTTGCAGCTAGCAGTGCAAAGAGTTCCAGCAGTGCCGACAGAGTTAACAGTGTTTACTTGAGGGGGAACCGAGGGGTGGATGCTACGACGCTATCGGTTGGGACGCCGTTATTGGTTGTAATCGCTGTATTAGCATAGTGCAGAGCGCCGGCCATGAGCTAATTATTAGCGCGTGCTCACATGCACTAACATGCACTAAAAGGCAGATATAAATTAACAGCAGTGTTTCCCTGCAGTTTCCTAACTAAGATTTAGCTTAGCCTCATTATGAAACACTGTAATTTGATTCTTTAAAAGGACTCTACTGAAGGCAGTGTACTGTGGAAGGAGTTGATGATGTGGTTTTCTTTTGCATGTCTGAGCAACATGTGCCTCTTCGATTATCCAGCTGATTCTTTCAGATAGAATATGTCTTTATTCTACCACGGTGAAAAAACGAAACACTTGGACAGACTTGCCTTTGTCGTCACAGTATGGAATATTAAAACGCTTGTTTGTGGAGAGCTTGACCTTGTGAAGCAATGGGCTAGAGGCATAAAAAAAGCAACGTCATCTTAGCCAAATGCCTTTACACAAACATACTGGTATGTGTTTCCACTGTAGGCAAACAAACAAAGAAAGCATTGTTTTAGGCGTTTACAGTCAAGATTTCTACATCTTAGAAGACAAGTAGGACTACCAGTCATATTTGAGAACCGACCTCAATACCAGTCGAAAGTCAAATCCATCACAACAAGTATGCGTCTCTCTTTTCCTTCCTGGTTTTTCCTATCCAAATGTTTGCCACTTTGCTTTCTGTTGGGCTACCCACAGAAGTGTGGTCTGCCAACATTTGGAAACTCAAACTCTGACTGGGGCTACACAGTCCTGCACACACGCATTCCAGAGGGGGCCCAATGGGGCTGGAAACAGGAAGTGGTCAAATTTACCCCAGCCCGTGTCAGAACTGTGATTTATCCACACCAGGGTCAGACGCAACAGATGTGGCAAGACAAAATGAAAAAGGAAAAAGGTTGAAAGATGACAACAACCTCTGTTAGCATGCTTAGCTTCAGAGAAATAGCTGCATGAACACACTGTCACCTACTCTCCCTTTGGCATAACTGAGGCTGTTTGCTTGTAGTTTGACATTCCATTCTAAGCATGTTTACTCCACGCCCAACAGATTCATGTCTGTCCGGCATTCCTTGCTTCCTCTGTGTCCAAATGCTTCCCCACGGGTTTGGGCTGAGAACAGCGCCACCTGCTTTTTTCATCCTGATTTATCCCGGCAAAGTTGCCTGGGATTGCAAATGCGTTCGCAGCAACACGCGACTCCTCATTCATGCAGATGGGAGCTGCCTAAAGAAAACTTTCTCACACCCTGGAGTCACTCTTGAGGAAATAATTAAGATGGAACAAAGAAAAGAAAGGTCAACTTGAGTTTAAGGAATATTTGAAAATGAAATGCAATTGGTTGTGTCACTGAGTGGTTATCAGGCTCTAAGTTTGGCATGTTGGATGTCACTTAGTGTACTGCCTTTGTTTCAGAGACTTTTTCAGGTGGAAACATTTTGTTTCTTTTTCTTATTGGCCAGTCATTTCCTCGTTCTATGCCCAGTTTTCCACAGCTGGACCAGGCATTTGAACCAGCAACTTTCTTGTCCCAGCCCAGCCCTCTAGCCTTTGGACTACCTCTGCCTTTTAACGGATCCCCCACTGAGCAACTGTGGTGGCGGAGCTCTGCAGCTGGGATGTGTCAATAGTGCCCTGTTGTGTGTTGAACCTCCCTGTAGGGAGGGATCACAGTGGCGTCCAGTCTGCAGAACAATCTACCCCACTAGACCCGCAGTCTGGAGGGAGCAGCTTTCAAGGGCCGCAGTTGTTCATCACTACTTACAAGCAATGTCGCAAAATGCCCATGTGTTAGCTTGTTGACTTGCTCAACTGAAGTCTTTGCATAGGTTAGCTGCTCTACATTCCTCAGTCATTCAGAGTCTCTGCCTATCTGCCTGCTGCTGACCCTGCACACGGGCAAGAGTGAAGTCAGAGAACGCACCCTGTCTTGTTCACGTTTTTATTTCTCGCTTTGAATTTGGGAAAAACTTTATTTTGTCATCCACACCTCTAGGTAAACATTTTGCTGGGTTCTGTATATTATTATTAATCTACCACATCCACACAAACCTGATTTATTTTATTAAAGTTAATCAAATCAGAATAGTAGCACCATGGAAGACTTTGGGGTCATTCTTGTAGGCCCAACTGTCCAACATTAACTACATATGTAGAGAGGGCAGGGTGCCATTATTCTTGTAAACAGGATATTCTTAAATAATCACATGAATGGATGCCTTTGGATGGAAATCTACATTCATACTGAAACTATTGTTAGGGTTTTCCCCATTTTACACACATCTGTACTCACTTATTATAAAAATGTTGCACCTGTGTTGACGTTATTCATCCTTTGATCAACACCAAGACATCAGGCTGCCAAACTGAAACATGTTGTTCAGAGGTTTTGGTGACTTCTTTTGGATAAATGAGAAAGAACATAGATCAGTGTAGCAATATATATTTACCTTATGTGTCTTATCTCTCATGTCAACAAGATATTAAAACAGATCTTCTATCTGTGGTAGTTCAAATCTGTAATTTGGAAAAAGTAGATAAAATCAGCGGCCTCAAGGGAAAAAAAACAATTCAGGGTCCTTGAAAATTGCTTTGTACAATTATGCCGGTACACAAAAAAAGTATGTAGCACACACACACAAGCCAGTTTTGATTCGACCATGACTAAATTTAGTTGTTGTTTGAAAAGATAATAAAAACAGTTGAAAGCAAGAAAGGCACAACGAGTGGGAGTGTGTTGTCTATGTTCCCTCAGCCCTATGTTCCCTCAGCCCTATGTTTCCTCAAATCTATGTTCCTTAAATCCTATGTTTCCTCAGCCTTATGTTCCCCTCAGCCCTAGATTTCCTCAGCCCTATGTTTTCTCAACTCTATGTTCCCTCAACCCTACGTTCCCTAAACACTATAATCCCTCAACCTTGTGATCCCTCAGCCCTTTGTTCCCTCAACCCTTTGTCCTCTCAGTCCTACCTTCCCTCAGCTCTATTTCCCCTCATCCCTATGTTCCCTAGGCCCTATGGTCCCTCAGATCAGTAGCTCTGCCAGTGCCTTGCCATTGTTCCAACGGCCCTTTATTCCAAAAATAGTCAATAGTCTAATTAGTCTGAAAAATGCCCCATTGGACCAAAGTCCCATTTTTCTGACGACCTTTTAAAAATGAATTCATCGGACCTTCCTGGTTGAGATATTTGTCTGTGGTGAAGGCATGACCCTCCCTCCTCTGCCTCTGATGGCTTACCCTGTTTGTTTGTTTGTTTGTTTGTTTGTTTGTTTGTTTGTTTGTTTGTTTGTGGGGCAGACAAATGGACACCGGTCTATGATGAAAGATATAGCAGATAACTTTAGTGTACATGTTACAAAGGGTTACAAAGGGAGATGCTTTGAGAATGTAAACCAAGCTGTGCGATATAGGCTCCCCATACTCTATTACATATGTAATACAAAGTAAATGCAGTTTTTGCATTTTTAGTGCTTCTACAAGTCACCAAGTTTGCAAAAATCAGGCTGTAGAGAGATTCTTAATAGCTCATCTTTTAAGTTTAGTCAAACAACATCGTTTAAGGAGCTAGGATTTGTTCCTGGCCAGGGTTCTGGCACAGTTTTAGGGGGATTTTTTCGACTTATGTTTTATTGGAGGTCTAAACAATTGGATCGACCCATGTGTCATCGGGCATGTAAACAGGAGCATCTGATGTGGTCGGTCATGGCAAGTTAACGCCCAGCAGGATCTAATCCAAAACTCACGCCCGATGGAAAGATCAGCTTCACATTCTCCTCAGAAACCACAGCTGTCCTGAGACAGAAGGGTCAGCAGAATGCTGCAGTATGTGAAGGGGAGGAAGGGTCAGGAAGACTGAGAGAGAGCTAGGCAACATACCTGACCCACAAAGTGTTATTAATATTTAATAATTATATCAGATATTATAAGATACATTGCTTTTGTAATGACATATTCTCAATTATTAAAAAAATAGTTCACATTTTTGGGAATATGCTTTTGTGTATATACTTGCAGGTGTATATACTACGTGTTTGTTTTTGGTTATGTCTGTCTTTATGCTAAGCTAGGTGAAGATGTACTTTTTTCCCTTTTTTAATTAATTGGATGACATTGGTATCGATTTTTTTCATCCCGCTCTGATAGAGACGCATATTTCCCAAAAAGCTGAAGTACATGTTGAAAGAAAACGGCATATTTTCAGCCTTTTTGGTTTGATTTTCACTTTCATTTAATTGTTTGATATAGAGTGTGCTTTTATAACACTCTATGATAGCTCACATACTCAATAATCTATTTATTCATAAATAAATGAATTATATTGTTGTTTGGGTCAACAAGGAGCTGCAGTCCCGCTTCAAACTCTGGTCACAATGCTGTTTCTTGATTGTCTTTTAACCTGCTGAGAATAAAACAATAAAATCTAAAATGTAAAGAAAAAAAGCTTATACAAAAAGATACAAAAAAATATTATCTACAGTCGCTTACAGAAACCCATAATGTTGGAACCTTTGTAAACTCAAATTTAAAACCAATTAAAAAGCACAGATTTCCCGCAGACTCATTTAAACCAACACTTTCTACATCTATGCAGCAGTTGTGAGAAGTGAGTGAGAACAGACTGTTGTTCTTGTAACATGGTACAATGCCCTCTGGCTGACCTTTTGGCTTCTGCGTTTGTTTTCTGTTCTCAGTAGCCCACCACGACCCAGAGAACACCTTCAACTGCAGCTTCATCGAGCCCCCCTCGGTGGCTGAGCAGCCCTCCCCCTCCTCCTGGTCGTCCCAAGAGTCTTTCTCTTCCTTTGAGAGCAGAGACGAGGGGCCAGTTTACTGTTTGCCCCACGAAGGTGAGTCATCGTTAGAATAAATAAACAGTTTGGTTATCTAGAATGACGCACATAAATCCCCTAATTTGTCTTTGGCATGGGGTCTTTAAACACACAAACACACACACACACACACACACACCAAACTGATAGACACGGTGAAGAAGTCAAGTTCCCGAGTGTGACCGTTTAGTGACTCACCCACTTCTGTAAATCTCATTATGGAGATAGTTTCTTTATCATATGCCATCTAGACCCAGGTTTTTTGCTTCGAGAAGAAGGCGAGTATAAACAGGAAATGGATTGGTCAAGTCAGCACATGGCACAAATCCAAACAGTGACTAACTCCTTGAAGTTTGATGGAAAACACCCGTTCCATCAGTTTCTATTCTGGATGTCTGACATTGCAAGTCAGGTTTTGTTTTAGGGGATTTTTGTTGAGTGCTGAGTGATTGATGGGGTTTTTTAGTGCTCTCATTTTAGTTTGGTTAAGTTCTCATTCTTCTCATGAATGGTTCAAGGGCTTTGAAACAATTGATTTTGAGTAAAAAGCCTTGGGCAAAAAATGATTACTGTAAACATCACAAAAGGGTTTTGAGTCCCACTGATAGGATCTGTCGCATTGGAGCCACTCCAGTCTCAAGTATGTGTAAACAAATTAGCTAATGAAGTGGGAGAGGTATCAGTCCTTGAATCGTGTGTTATTATTTTTCAAGTGATAGTGAACTGCTGCTATTTGTGAAAGTAACAGATAAATCACATTGTTTTGATATAAAGGCTGCAACCCAGTCGCCAGAATAAAATGTTGGCCTTGTACGTCTTTGCCAACCATAGATATATTGAATCTCGACGTTTCCGAACCAAAAATAAATATAAAAAAAATTCATATCAAGATTTTTAGATACGTGTGGCCAACGTTATAGTGGTTTTACCACTTGTACCAATCTTAGTAAAAGATTATGGTAGTCCTGTGTTTGACTCATCTATTCAACCTTTACTCCTCCTTACATGATCTTTGCTTAAACACATAAATTAGCCATTAATGTCTGTATGGCGTACGCCACCATCTTTCTCTAGACTCTTCATTGAATTGAAAAAAAAAACTGAGATTTAAAATGCTAGTTTTTAAACAGGGCCAAGAACAGCTGCACAGTATTGCTAAGCAAAAGTGTCATTTTGCCATGGTTTCATTTTATTGCTTATGCATCTAAAATGCTATTTCAAAGAGAGACAATGTGTTACTTCTTCTGTCATAAATAACATGTTCTCACTTTAATTGATCATTTGTATGGATAGTTAAATTATCTGATTTTCTAATCTTGGACTAATACCTGTTGGTCTTCTCACGATCCACAGAGTCTTTGAATGAAAGCAAAGAGAAGGGCAGCCCCAGCCTAGCAACAGAGAAGCCAGAAGCTGTCCCTGATGAGGATGATGCAGGGGAGTACACCTCCCTGAAGGACACCAGTGTCGCAAAACCAGAAGGTAGCGAGCAGCCCCTCCTCAAGTCCTCGGACAGCGAAGGCTCCACCAGTGGCTCTGAATCCACCAATCTCTACGCTCGCATCGCTCGCCTCTCCAAGCAGTCCAAGGAAGACGATGGCAGCGGCAAGGATGGGGATGGCACTCCTACACCAGAGGCAAAGCGCAACGGAAGGCCACCACCTTCACCTGGCAAGCCCAAACCACGTCCACCAGACCCGTCCACTAAGCCCAAAGTATCGTGGATACACGGCAATACTCCTCAGCCAGGGTCTCCCCAACCAGAGCAACAGGGGCATGGGGGATCGAAGGCCCTTTCTGTCCCAAAGGAGAAAAAGAGGAGCTCCAGCGATGGCTCAGCCAATAGCGTGGAGCGGCAGAAAATGAAGGAGAGGAGTCATGAGCAGCAGAAGAAACAAGAGGGGAAGGAGGCAGACGTCAACGGCTCTCCCAGCAAACACAAACCTCTGCGAGGTAAGAAGTCTGGGGAAGAGCACAGCAGTCCCAGTCACATGGAGCACATCAATGGTGTGGTTCAGAATGCCCTCAAGAAGATAAGCGGCTTCCACAGCTCCTCGTCTGAGAAGAAGAGTGCTGAAAGTCCAAAGGAGACCCCCAAGGAGCCACCCAAGAGCCCCAAGGTTCACCACCCTCATATGAACTCTGAGGCTGCCACACTCCTGGCTGCTCAGCTCAAGGAGAAAACCCAAAGCATCAACAGGAACGAGGGGACAGGCCTGACGAAGACCAACGGTCTCTCCACACCCAAGGGACACAGGGAGAAGCCAACACCTCCACAGAAAGCCAAGAGGACCCCCTCCAGTGGATTGAGCCAGCAGGGCTCCAACAAGCCCCTGCTGCCCACCTCGAGCAGCCTCCAGAAGATGGTGACACCCGTCGCCACTGACCTCGGGACCCCTGAAGCTAAGAGCCCGGAGAAGCAGGACTTGAACGGCTCAAGGGCAGGGGACCCGGTGTTTGATACTACACCAAAGAAGACTCCCATGAAAAAGCCACCCAGGAAGAAAGGCAAGGAGGGTACTTTGGATACATCGGAAAGTAAAACACCCCAGCAAAAGACAGCCATTATGCCACCACAGGTAGTGAAATAAATGTTCTCAAAGACTAATTTTGTGATGGATACCAAAGAGAGTAAAATGGATTTGTTGGAAGGTGAACCTCATAGTTTTTCAATCAAGGAATTTAAACATTGTGTGCTGCGACCCCAGGACCGGGCAAGAGCGAGAAATGCTTCTAAATCAAGGGTGCAGTTGAGTCGTATTGGTGAGTTGTATTATAATGACCTCTATACACCATTGTATTTCATTTCAAAAATCCCTTATTGTGTAACGACTATGTATCAAGCTCACACCACAACCTGTGGCTAAGCCGGACACAACTGTGAGAACAGTGGTGCACAGACATAATCCATAGTTCATTCATCTCTATCACCCTGCAGTCATGTCCACCACTATATTTATATATGGATTGCTTTTGGCGTTGCATAACTGTAATTTGCTAAGGTGTCGGGAAAAATAGCTATTTTTTATGCACGCTCTCCAAAGGCACTAAGGGTACTATTAATAACAAGGAAATTAGATCCTCTGGGTATTGCAAGCTATTTTGTTTTGTTTTTTGTTTTGTTTGTGGTCCAACATGCATGAATACAGTTCTATACCTTAAGCTACCCTCCTCATTGTTTATGTCAAGACTATTCTTTGCAGATGAAGGTCAACTTAATTATTGTCAACTAAGAGCAAGCTTTTTGTTAGAGAAATTCTTAGGCAAGAAAGGGCCTTTTTATTTTCCTCCTCTATTTTTCTACCTTAGCAAGTTACAGGTTGATATACAACATTATAAGGAATGCTTTTCTGTAATAAACAAAATCTTGAACCACAAAGTACACAAGTTAATCTACATTTAGGACTTAAGTGTCCTATGAATCACCTTGAATTCCTCAATGAGCTTTAGCGTTGGTCTCAAGGCTCTTACCTCCAGAAAAATTACTTTTTTTTTATTTAGCCCTCTTTTATCAAACTCTCTTAGACATGGCTTTTCAGAGCACATACAAGATCTTTGATCTCTCTGCAAAAAGGGCTGTTCTAAACCTCTTTCATACTTCGGCTAACACCAAATCACCCAAATGTGCTCTTACTGTACATTTTATTCAGTCAGCTAAACCACTAAACCAAAAATGAAATCCCAAGCTATTCTATGTCCTTACTTTATGTCATGCTTGTAAATCACTTTAAACTCGCTCACATTCTCTGTAATACAGCAAAATCTGCAGTTTCTCTATGCTGTTTTTAAGAAAAACATACTGCATACCCCAACATATCAAATGCAATAGATAGTTTCGTTGAAATAATTACTTTTAGTAGTATTTATCTTAGGGCTAATTCAATCTGACCACAGAAGGAGACTGCCATGTGTCTTTATCTGCTCTTTTAGTTCTGTCGAGAAACTAGGTCAATATCGCCAACTATTCCCATTTCATATGTATTGGTTTATCCCATCGGGTGTTTTGTAAACACCCGATGTCCCTTAAGGATCGTATTATTTTAAACTAGTATACTCATGCTGAAGTAACAGGTTGCTCAATTTCATATTTTTTAGGGTGAGACTGTAAGGCTAAATGGTACCGTGCCTCCAGTTTTAAAATGTGCCTCAACTGTGGATCAGTTTAAGCAAAATATGCCTTGTTTTCCTAAATGTTGTTGATCCTAAAATGAGTAAACCAAAAAGGGTAGCGGGGTGGGATACTTAAACTGGAGGAAAAAAAGCTTTTTATTTTAGTTGTTGGTGGATAGCTATTTTGAAAGTAGCATTCAAAACATGAGCTATGAACTATGGATGATCGGTATGTATGTTAACATGCCATGGGTATGTTTTGGGCTGGAGAATATATTACATAAACACAGCTAATTTGAAAAATTGTCTTGGTTCTATGTGTTTTTTATCAAGGTACAACTCATTTTGGTTATTTTTTCAACTTGTATACATTGTGTACTTTTTATTATCTTTGTAAGCTGTGCTTATATGACCTTTTTAGTTCTTCTGTTTTTCTTGGTTTCAATGAACTGGCTTTCATGTTGTTTTTGCTTTTTTTTATATGTTGCTTATTTTGAGCTCTGAAGCAAACATACAGTATGAGTACTTTCCATCTTGTAAAGTTTACATTGGCTTTGTAATTGTTCTCTGTTGATGTTATTGTTTGTGTAACACTTAACTGCATGACGCAGAGTGTAATTATATGGCATTAATAGCTGCACCGGAAATCTATAACCTTCTTGTTCCCTCCAGTTGTTATTTTTGCCTCCCATAAAACAAAGATACAACTCATACAAAAAGGATTGTACAATACTGCTATGATACCACTGTTGAAACAATTGCATATACTCAAACCATAACATTGTGTAATTATGAAGTGCCAATTTTTTATCTGACTGGCCCATGCCTGTTTTTTATAGGCGTACAGTGCATATTTGTAAAGAAGGGCCTGAAAAGCTGCAAAAACGTTACCAACTGTAAGGTATATTTTGCTTTTTGTGGTTTGTTTTTGGCAACTTTGATTTCCATTTTGTGTATGGTCATTCAATTTGTGTTTCATTTACTTCTTTGGAATAAAAAAGCAATACATGTAGCTCTAGTCAAACCAACATTTTTAAATCCGTCATTATTTTTAATCGCTTTAGAATCACTAAGACCTCATTCATACTCATTTGGAGTGACTTCTCCTTGGCATCTTCGTCAAATGTCTTATACCAGTGTACAATCAACTAGAACAATAATATGGTGAAGAGGCAGGTATTGGGTAGTACTCATAAATATCTTTATAGTATTCTTCAAACAGATTCATACGAATGCTGATTGATATTTGACCCTTTCCTGTGACTCCTGGCTACTGGGCTGCCGAGTCTCAGGAACGAGGAGTCATTCGGTCACAGCGGTCCTTCAAAGAGCCTGAGGGAACCAGGGAACTGTTCATTTGGCTCCTTAAGGATGGTGGGGACAAAAGGCTCCTTTCATGAGGGAGAAAAACAGTGGAAACTCTGTGCTAAGGAGTTAATCACGCGCTGCATATGTGTCCTCTTTTGGCAGGGAGAAGAGGGATATAGCAGGACTGGGCCACAAGGCAATGAAGGAGCGTAAATGAATGGATATAATGATGGATGGATGGGTCATGTGATGGGTAATTGGAAGCAGAAGGCGAAGCAGCTTTGTTTAGGTTTTGCTCTTTTGACATGGTGAGCTACTTGCTGTGTACATGTGTGGAGATTGTACAAAAAAATTTGAATTGTATTCAGATTTTTCAGAGTTGTAGACCTTGAATCTGATTTATCATCCACTTTTGGACTCGTCAGGGACTTGCCTGTCTTAGCCTTGTCTTTCTTACAACAAATAGATGCGGATTTGACCTTTTATGGACCATTCTAAGAAAATGAACACTGTTGATCTGCTCTAAAGAAAACAAGGAAAGGCAGAACTTTTTAAAACCATATAAGATACATGGCACCATGCTAGCACCATAAGTTAAGGGGTGTCAATATCAGTTGTTCCACCACATTGGTCTAGACTGATATATTTCAATGCCCATTGGATTGCCGAGCAATGTTGTAGATACATTCATGGTCGACAGAGGATGAATCCTGATTACCTTGGTTATCCCATGACTTTACCTCTTGACCTTTTTTTTTTATATATTGAAATGTCTGAACAACTTTTGGATAGATTGCAAGGAAATGTTGTAGAGACATTCATGGTCGCAGGAGAATGAACCCTGATGACGTTGGTTATCCTTTTATTTATAATATACCGTCACCATGACCTTGACTTGTTTTTTCTAAAATTTCTGAACAACTATTGGATGGATTGGCACAACACGTTGTAGAGACATTCATGGTCCCCAGAACGAATGAATGAAATGTCTCGACCACTGGACCTGGATGCAACAAATTCATTGCCATGAACTTTGTTTTAGACATTTATGCTCCCAGCAGGCTGAATAACAATGACTTGTATGAGCCCTTAACTTTTGTGTCATCAGCAGGTCAGAACTTTAATTCATCCAAATTTTTTGTTTTTTTATCGTTATTCATATAAAAGGATGATTTAATCATCAGCTGCATTTCATGTTAAGCACTAATTAGCAAATGTTAACGTGGAAACAGCCCTAAAGTAAGATCGGGAGCATGGTGAATAAAATACGTGCTAAAGTTTATCAAATAGGTTGTTCCTTTTTTTTACCCTGTTTTGGATTATGTAGAGTCTGACTCAACTACCACAACCTTGAATTCTCGGAATTAATCTTCCTTTTAATTTCACATACAGACTGTCGGACAACAACCACCCCGAATCATTCCACTGTGACAATGGCTTGAAGTCTGATTCATTGTCGGGATGACAAGGAATGTTGACAAAACTGCCTCCATCTGCCCGTCCTCAAGTCACAGATGGAGAAGATGCTCAGCTGAGCATACCAACACATGCTTTCTGGCTTTTTTATCTTCCACATGTTGTGAGAAAGTCAGGGCTTGGAATTGTGCAATGCGTGTCGCCACCGCGCAGCATTTCAGGATAAACTGTGTAAATTGAGCATGTGTATAACTTGTACTGGATTTCTGTGCCTGCTGCTTTTGATTTGGATTATGGATCTTGGCCCTTTCATATCTACTCTGCAGTTAGCTAAGCATAATATTTTGCGCATTTTATTGACTTGGACTTGAAGGTTGAACATAAATTTGCGTTGACGCTGCAACACAAAGGAACACAAAGGAGCGACTGTAAAGGATAATGCAAAACCTGGTCAAAAAGTCAGTGTTAGGAGTGTGGGATGGGGGTTCGATGACATGTGGGTTTGCCAGTCTAAACATGACTTGGAGTAGGGGCACTCTCAGTTTGCCAGGTCTATAGAAACAGCAAGACTTTTAAACTCAGGCCCTATGAGTCAGCCAAAAGCCCTGGACTCAGAAAACCTATTGCAGTCCCTGTGTTTCCATGGCAACGGGAACAGATTGGAGCCACATCTGGTAGCCATTTCAGTCCCTGCAAGGAGAGGAAGAAAGAAATTTATGAGTGAGGGGGGAAAAGACAAATATTTTCTGCAATGCAAAGCAGAAAGAAAGTGGAGTCGAGTTACACTTGAAAGGGGTTGAAAATATTAATTCTACCGTGGACTCGGTCGAGAGAAGTTTTTTCCGGTGCCCATGTAAGATCAGGCTGATTGGTTAAGCTTTACTCCATTTGAGTTGAAATCCTGCAAGAGCCATTCAGTGGAGAGAAACTTTTCTATAAGCGTGCATGGATAGATATGCTCAAGAAACAAAGCTATGATTTCATGTGGTCATGGAAAGCCATTTTTCTGTGCGAATTCCCTTATTTGTTTTGAAAACCTATTGCTAAAATGCTCGCAGACTCCATCATATGGTATTTCTTGAAAAACCACAATGTAAAAGAGTCTGCGGTTTTGACGCTTACAATTGAAGAGTCTGTTCTAGTGTTCAAACCACCGACTCATTGTCTGACATAGATGTGTTTCTGCTGCAGCACTTTTTCTTCTTCCCACTAAAATGCAGTCATATCCCTAGCTGATTCTCTGCATCATAAAAGACCAGAAGAGATTTGAGAATGCTGTTTTTTTTTTCTTCTCTTATCCCTGTCGACGCGCTGTCTGCGAGAAACACCGTCTAATTGCAGTCCTCCTCACACGTTAAAAGTTGTTTCTCAGCACTGTGGAAATGCAGTAACTATGAAATGACATTTACTGGAAATGGAGCTGGTGCTTTTCTTGAGCCAAAACCGCCGAGAACTGAGGTCAGCGCACAACCAGAGCGGGGAGGAGAGGCAGCAACCAGCATCAAATGTGTGTTTATAGATTTCCAGTGACATCTGCTCACTCTGCGATTTAAGACTGCCAGTATAATGGACCCAAAACTCCCTCGCAGGGCCACCGACCAAGAAAAAGCAGCTCTTAATGCGCAAATTAAGAGCAATCACACAACAACCCGACCTCCCAAATAGATGCTCAGACGAACTGGTGAAGTTCTTAAACTAGGTCAAAATTGCTGAAACTCAGCTTGGGATGGAAAACACTTGCCAGTTTTGTGCTCGAGGTCAATGTATGATACCGTGAACTGCTATTTACTCGATTTCAACTCACTTTGCTTCATCCGTGACGTGTCAATTACTCCGAGCTCGACCCATGCATCATTATTCTAGCCGTGTTTGGATGTCGAGCTAATGGCAGACACACAAGTGTTGTAAATGTTGAAATACAAATGAATAGCAATGTAATAGGCCACATTTTCTCTCTTTATCCAGATGGAGATTTTTCTCTCTCTCTTCTTTCCCTTTTCTTTCACATGAAGGGGTGTGCAAAAAGATGTCTGGGGCTTCAAATTGCCCTGGATTTTTTCCCCTTTGTCAGCATAATTCTATGGAATGAGTGTATTAGTGGGGACGATTTGGATGGCTAATAGAAAGCAGATCAGTTTGATGCTTTTTTCTCCTTTTCTTTTCTCTCTTTTCCTTTCTCATGTTTTAGCCTATTTTCCTCCTTCCTCATTCACTCCTTCCTTCCTTCCTCCCTCCGACCCCCATCCTTTATTCCCTCACACACCCATCCATCCGCTATCTGTGCAGTAAAGTGGGACTTCAGACTTCATAATGTGGTTTGAGGTTTCAGCTTTCACATAATTCCACAGGCCGATCCAACGTTTTTTGGGTTTTTTTTTCCTCATTGCTTCTCACTCACTGCAACCTGGAGCAGCGGAGAAAGAGAGAAGGAGAACGCTGCAACCTTATTCCAGATATTGAGACGGAAAAATGATCACAAGACCAAATGTGTCTACCCAAACCCAAGGAAAATAAGCAGATGGCTTATGTTTTTACGCAATGAACCCCAAAACTGTCCCGACAATCAGGCCTGTCTGCGACCGACGAACTGTAGCTTACAACAGCTTTGTTGTTTGAGACGCAAACTTTCCCTCCAAATATTTCTTTGCCAAAACCAATCTCAGAAAACACATGTCCATGCGGAGTTTTTCTCCTGCAAGAACATTTCCCTGTTTCTTCAGATTTGCTTTGCGACTCAGAGGCCATGCAGGTCAAGGTTTATTCACACCCTTCTTATCCACGGCCTATGTGGTTGGACTCAATTTGATAACAGCCTAACAGAGGCTAACTTTGATAAGCTGTTGTATGGATGCTAGCATATATATTTCTGTGTATGCAGTCGCAGTGCACTGGCATGCGAAGGAAAGTGTTAGCTGTATATTTACCGTCACCGTGGCTGTGTGTCGGTGTGTACCCGACCCTTACAGCCCTGTTCCACTTCATAAGACAACACTGGAGCCATTATGGGGAGCCATGTGTTTCTGATTACCCAGACACAGATTAGAGGGAGGGGAGTAGCGGTTGCTGTCTGCTTGTCCCCCCCGGCCTCTCTTGATGTGGCCAGCAACTGGACATCCACGGGTGCAAATCTCGCCCCTTCCCACCTCTACGCCAAACCTTCACATCCGCTACGATGTCACTACGAGGCCCAACTTTTGCCTTATACTGTTCCCTATTTAAATATGAAAACACTTGAATCTTTGTCAGTGAAATGATTGCCACTTGACCTACATATTGTGCCAAAAGCAGAGCGCTGTCGCTGCTGTATTCTTGAAAATGGGCTCTCGTTGCTAAATCGTAAACACTGTCGTGGCTCTTGCATGTGACTGCAGAAGACAAGGACTTTTTTTTAGTTGCTTCAGCAATGAGATACTAATTTGACCTACACAGGGGAACTCTTGTTTGATTTCCCTTACTCTGTAGAGGCAGGTCAGAGGTCAGTGTGAGCCAAAGAGCAGCGTAACAGAGAGTGTTAGGAATCTATGATTTACAGGACACTTTAGCTTGGTCACTATATGCTAGCAAAGCACCTGGACCAGATTGTTTGACTGACAGGACACTAGCTTGACAGGACACTAGCTTTCAAGAGCACGAGTAATTTCTTCCGACATTCATCGGTTTTCTAGAATTGTCCAAACCTATTGATCCTTGACATCCCAAACATAAGACCTGGAAATACATACAATCTTTCTCAGGTGCTTAATTCAAAACTCAGATTCCACGTGGCTCTCAACATGGCGATGGCTGAGCCGGCGGCTAGCAGCTAATAGTGCTAACGGAGCAAACAGCGCAAACAACGGCAGCGGTGCTGACAAAGCCAACACCGTTTACCTAAGGGAAGCCAATAGGATTTTCACAAAATCTAAGGAAATAGTTTTGGTAAATGTGCTTATTCGCTTTCTTACTGAGGGTCATGTGACGATTGATTCCACCCTCATAACTGTTTGTAACGAGCTGGAGCTAGCAGCCAGTTAGCTTAGCATAACGACAAGGGGAAACAAGAGGAAAAACAGCTAGCTATTATAGGAATTCACAGCTATACATTGAATCATGTGCAATTTTTTCTTTTGGCCGGTTGCAGATATTTCCTATCCCTTTTCATATCAATCATCTAACTCTTGGCAGAGAGCTAATAATTCCAAAAATGTCTAAGAATTCTCTCGAAACTTAAGTACCGAAGAATTATTGGCAAAATGTGTTTCAACATTGTTGTCGTATCTGGTTGAGGAGAAGCTAATTCGAACTACTTGTAGGCCGTGACCTCAGTAAAAAGCTTCAGCCTTTCTTCTCATCTTCACCAACAACATAACAAAGACCCTGCAAACAAGGTCACTGGCAACATACCATTCATGTCATCCGTGCCTGTACAACACAGCTCCTCTGCCAAGGCCACGAGCGCCTCGCAGCCTTCTGCGGCGTCCCTGTGTGGGGAGATTGGAGCCACTTATTTTAAGGTCGTAGGTTCAAGTCAACCACAAGCTAAATCAAACTCAGCTCTTCGAGCTGTAAATTTGCTTACAGTTAATGTCACGCATAGACATTTCACTCAATTCCCCTTTTTATTGCTTAGTTGTTTTAATTCAATCTGTGCGTTGTTGTTGTTTTTTTTAGTGTCACAACCATGAAGCAACATCATGTCAATCAAATAAGATAATATAAGATAAGATAAGATAATCTTTTATTAGTCCCGCAACAAGATCAAAACAAGTATTATAAATAAGTAATAACACAGTAAAGAATATTAAATAAGTAAAAAAAGTAAAAAATCCACAATAACTAAAATATTCTATATACAGACAGAATAATTGTTGTATTGTAAAATGCAACAGATTAACAATTTATACAATGAAACAATGTAGTCGTTCCATGTGTAAGCTTTACCTTAAAAGAATACAACAATGAACACACAATATATTTTGAGTTTTCTTAACCAGATGTGATGCTATCTTATGAATTATGCTGGACAAACTAAGTGTCCAAGTTCAGTAAATAATGTTTTGTGCCTTGAACCCTGTACAGTACACAGTGCAGCACACTCACTGTATTTCAGTGAATGAAGCCCTCCCAATGGCCTTTACATCTTTCAACAGTGCCTCTCTTCTTTATAAGCAGACTGGAGCGCAGCAGGCAGACAGGCAGCAGGCTTCCCCCCCATGTTGCCCTGAGGCTCCAGACAGAAAAGCACACACACACACACACACACACACACACACACACACACACACACACACACACACACACACACACACACACACACACACACACACACACACACACACACACAGATAACTGTTTATACTCCCAAGTTTCATTTTTATTCATCTCCCTTGGTCATCCTTAAACATATAAATACATGTCTCCCCCCTAAAGCCCAGAGAAATAGACACCAGAGTGGAATATTTCTCACAAATGGCCGTGCACATCATATAATAGCAGACACCCAAACTACTGTCCCGCCGGCTGGTGGGCAGCATCCGGTGCTTTGGAGAAACAGGAAGTGTGTGTGTGTCTCTGTAACAAGCTCTCCGAGGGGAGGCAGGATTACAGTGAGGTGTTTCAGCGTTTGATCTTTTGCCAGCTGCAAGTGTGGCAATTTGCATCAATCCTACTGGAAAAAAGTTGCTCAGTTTGTAATTTGCAACTGTCTTCGTCTCTGTAGTTATAAATGACTGCGTTTTCCCCGTTGTCAGCAAATTTATAGTAACAACATCCCCTTTTTGGCATGCACCGCATGATGTAAGCTGAAACATGCTGAATGTGAGCACATATGGTATGCATCCACACATATAGGCCGAGCAGTCAGCCCCACCCCCACTTCTCATTGTGCTCTCTCCCCTCTCTCATCGACTCCTTCTTTCTTTCCTTCTCTAAATCCACTATTTAAGTTCCTTCAGGCCCAGCATGCATTGTGAGAAACAGGAGTGGAACTTTAAAACACAAAGTTGCAAAGGGTATTAAAATAAGAAAGTAGAGGAAGAGAAGTATACAGGACCCAAAGATTTACGATGGCTGCCAAGGGGGAGGAAACCCTGTTAAAAAAGGGGGACTGTTTTACTGCCATTTGACACATAATCCCAAACAGTACATGCAGTGCGTAGGACTCTGAGCTGCAGAGCTCTGTGTCTGGAAAAAGATAGAGACAGAGAGATGGTTTCGCTCCAGCATTCCAGGCAGGAATGGTTTATTTTTGTTGGAAACATAATTGTCTGTGGCTATGGATTCACAAGTACACTTTACCCGCCAAACTGCCTCAAAGTGTACATGTGGGTGTTGCTGCTCTCTTGTGGTGACCTGATGCACTTGATTTTTTTTTTAGAGCCCAGAAGTTGTATAAACTTGAAGGGCAGAGATGATTTTTCCACTTCAGGGTGTTAACGCAATGCAAATGTGCTGTGCTGTCATGAGGACATATTTCATACACGAGTACACATTGAAATTATTACATTTCTTCTCATGCAACACAGTGAGAAAGAATTATACTGGAAGTCTGTCATGTTATTTCATTGTTTCCGTTGCTGATGTTCTGGTCTGCAAAACCACTTTGGGATACATAATTCACTGGTGCAAATTTAACAAATGTGTTGAAAGATTTTTGGGGCAGAAAGCAAAACAAGGCATGATATGATGATATCATTGATTTAATCTGCATATATAATTTAGATTCTGGGAAATAAGTTTATTTGCTTTCTTGCGGCATTTTCTGTGTGGCGTCTCTGGGAAGTCGATGTGCCTGGCTGTCTGGCAAGAAAGAGACTACGATATGTAACCCTTAAAATGAATGAATTTAACAATAAGACATGTAAATTACTGAGATTTAGAGGTGTTGGTAGTTGTTTGAACCTTGCTAGTTCTTTACCTCTTGTTTCCTTCCTTCTTTTTGGCATAGCTACTACCAAGGACATTCATTTTCTGTTGATTTTGGCGGTCCCCCATGGACAAAAGTGTTCGTGATTCTGGGCACAGCTAGAGTCCTTTCGGAAAACTTCCTGTTTTACTGCAGCAGGGAAACTGGGTTGCAATGAACAGTCTACCCAGTACTGGTTCTGGTTCTCCCGTGCCTCCCTTCCCTCCAGTGGGCCTAGAAACATGTCCTGGCTCTCTAGCAGTGTGGTGTCAGTGTTTGATCCCAGCGGGGACCTGCAGAGCAGCGAGGTGAAACCCATCGCTGCCGAAGGCCCCGCTGGAGTTCCTGGTGAACCTGCATGCTGTAAAATAGTTTGGTCTACTTTCGTACCCGAGGACCATAACTAAGAACAACTATATGAAAATAGATTCATATAATCTTGATGGGAAAACAAGTTAGCCTACTGTGTTTTCTGGGAGTTCAAATATACTTATTATAAGCTACTAAACGACACACAATGTTCAAATGTGTTTCATAACACTTTCCATATGAGTTTTTGCTACTTTGCTGTTACAAAAAGTTGAAAAAGAATGATTGTTGTACATTTGTGCATATCATATTTTCCTCAAATTTACATGTTGCGTGATGTGATGTGCTGATTTGAGTTTAATGAGTATAAACGATACTTTTAATTGAAGGGATGAATGAGGACGAGTGCAGACACCTGTGCAGCAGCTATGAGAGCGTGGCTGGCTCTTAGTGGCCATCAACCACCTGCAACTGAACTGTATGGGAAAAATTGATAAGACCACAGATGTTGTGTGGTTTCTCCAGACCCCCGATGACATCTGATGTGGAAGAAACTATAAACCATAAAACCAGGGGCCTCTGCATGGCCTTTGTGTGATCGAAAACAGCTTAATAACTATACGACAACAGCCAAAATAACAATAAGGCTAACCAGTGATCTCCTCCTCAGATTAGAAAGACTGTGTGACAGAAAACCAACAAGAAACAGTGAGAAAAATCGAACACAGGAGGGCAGTGCTCCCCTACAGGAAGGTGTCATGGTCTTGTCCACCCTGATAAACTCTCCATGTGGATTAAAGGGTTAGATATCGTTGGTAATAACTTAGGCAAAAGCACTTAAGGATACTTGTTAGAGAATGTGGGCCTTCTTGGTTCTCACTTTTGCCCTCGCTGTTAAAGCATCAGACACCAACAACGACACAGCAGTTGAAGAGGAGCTTGATATCGCCAGAGGTAAACTGTTGGTGAGTACAGAGTTCTGTGGAAATCTAAACTTCCATCTGCACATCTTGCCATGTCCTTTACATATACACAGGAGGACAGAGGACACACTTTATTAAAATGAGGGATAAACCATGTGTTGTCATGTCAGTATGCTTTCTGATGAGATATGAAAGCTGTTTCTGGCACCTGTTATCCCACAAAGAAATTTGTTTTAACAACCATCTTCCTGTCATCCCTGCAGGCTCCCAGTGTGGTCGGATGAGGTATAAAGAAAATGCCCGAGCTCCATCTTTTTCTAATGGAGCGCTGGGCATTATAGTATCCTTCCTTCAGGATGTTTGTTAAGACCCGACCTTCCAAAACACCACAGATTTTCTCATGACCTCTTTCATGAGCCAAACAATATTTCTAGCGAGTTGCCAAGTCCTTTGCCAGCTCTGAGAGCTTTCCAAAAAAAACCTTCCGAGTAGAAATCATGTTGAGTTAGCTTAAAAGTAGCAAAAAACAGATGGATGTGTTTTATTCTTCACCACACTGCTGCCTTTCTGTTGTTTCCCTTGATCCTCTCCTTCCTGTGTAGCCACAACTTGGAATATGATTCATCGGAGGAGAAGGACCCACGTCTGATATTCTATAACGAAAAGGACGAGGTTGTAAAGGTGAGATTTGAGATCGGGGATCTTTTGCACATCCGTCTTGTGATTCATGCGGCTTATCTGGGGAGCTCCAGGATGTCGAGATACATTCAGTTTTAAGACTGCTGCAGCTGATCTCAGATCCTCTGTCAGATACCAAGTCACACAGACCCGAGAGTGCTTGAAAGAGCGAGACAGAATTACAAAAAAAACAAACAGATGGCAATAAAAAAAGTCTATAAATTGGAGTTTCTAACAGCTACTTTGGTACCGAAACAGCATAGTGGCTGTGAATGGTGATATGAATTTGATCACTTTAAAGGCCAGCATGAGACAATAAAACTCTCCACTGAAACTAATACTGATGAATTAATTTAGCGTCAGCCTCTTCTACATCCACAAAGAGCCACTGCTGTGATTCTAAAGTCAACTGTTCTCATACTTTACTGCTTTCTTGAGGTTTTCACCTTTTATTTCTCCTCATAAAGCCTGCAGTGGGAGTTTTTCTTTTTGTCACATTACCGGTCTAATGTTTCTTGTTTTTTATTTATTGTTTCATAATGTGGGCGCCCTTTGAGACGGTAAATTGACTTTATATGAGGATTTATTCCAGTGACTAAATTATTGAAAACAAATAAAGTAAAATAAATGTGCAGGAGGGACCTATATATCAGCAGAGACTGAATACGTTTTAATAAACAAAATTAATATATGCGAATAAACTAAGCGGAATCAGAAGATAGTGTATCTTTGCAAACACGCAAATATGAAACTTACACTGCATTGCTGCCTAAAGCCTTAATCTATGTGTCCAAATGTGTGTGTGTGTGTGTGTGTGTGTGTGTGTGTGTGTGTGTGTGTGTGTGTGTGTGTGTGTGTGTGTGTGTGTGTGTGTGTGTGTGTGTGTGTTTGTGTGTTTCCCACCCGACACGTCAGACGGTTCCCGTGAAGAAAATGAAGGCCGAGGAGATCAGCAGCCTGTTGGACTCACTGGGCTTCTACAAGAGGTCCCAGAAAGGGGAAGAGGTGCCAGAGGAGTTCCAGCATTTCCCCCTGAGCACCCCCAGGGACGAGCTGTGACGACACCTTGTGGCCGAACTCTGCCGCTGCACCCGCGGTCACATTAATGACGAGTGGGGCCCCAAGGCCAAAACGATAGGCCAGGCACCACTCTGAGGACTCGCTGGCTTGGTGCGGCGTGCACTGTGTTAGTCAATGCTGTGTCACTGTTTATATGCTTTCAAATTAAAGCTGTAAAATAACTCAATGAGTGGATTGATGCTTTTTTTAATGTGCCTCATGTTTCCAAACTATCAATCTGGTATGATAAGAGTATAAACACACTGTAATAATAAATGTTTATTTTATTTTATGAAAAGAAAAGAGAATTTTTCAAAACAAAAAAAAAATTGCGGTCCCTGTTCTATTTCTGCAAAGATAAAATGGTCATCTAAGCAGAAAATAAAATAAAAAAAATAGATTTTTTCCTCCAATCTGTACTGCTATTTATCAATCTAGATTGCTTTGTTGTGAGTTGCATTTTGGAGATATCATCCCTAGAGATATTTTCCATCTTTTTTAATAATGGGACTATGTTGCACTATACATTTAAAAAAAACTCAACAGCAATGTGTTTTTCCAGATATCTTTTCCCGGTTACTCAAGATATTCCACAAACAAAAACTAGGCAGCTCACACCAAAACCATGAAGATTGATATGCCGTCAGATATATGTATATTTTTGATTTTGGGCTTTGAACTGTCCCTTTAAATAGATCCTGAATTCTCAAGATAAACAAATTCACTGTGCATCATAAACGGCAACTTACTTCCTCACAAACGGCCATGCTGCTGTCTCATCCTAATCCTCAGCCCGCCCGCCTCCCTCGCTCTAATCTGATTAGCAGTGGAGTCTGCCAGCATGAGTCTGCGTGTGTCCATTTGTATCCTCCATGCGTTTGTGTACTTGTGTGACTTAAGACGAGGGGGGTTGGCAGCAGACACTGGGACGGAAGCACAGTGTTGGACCGTTATCGCTTCCTGAGTCCTCGGCCCGGTCATGGTCAACGGCTCTACCCACAATGCCTGTGTTTTACTCACCTGTTCCAGAGAACCTGCAGATGGGTCTGGCCTATGTGGGAGGCTCTGTGTTCACCAACAACAGGACCGCAGACAGCGACTTCACCAGGGAGCAGGAGGATGCCTCTGGTCGGTCACTGCTTCAACACACTGTTTTACAACACTAGTATAGTATAGTACTGCTGTACAATGTAAAATAACATTGTAATACAAACATTATTATATAGAAAAGTGATAGCATACATAGACAATTTATCATTATGTGTAACGCAAAGAATTCTTATTTCATAGTAGTCCAACATTGACTTCTGGAGTTTTTTTTTCTGTGATTGTCATATGTTGTCATCTATTCTATTGACATGTTAATTAAATTGAATTAAACAATGCTCCTGAAACAAAGCTTGCAATAAATAATGCATGCTTCTGTCTTTTTGAAGATTTATTACTGGTTTTATGTCACTTTAAAAAGTCATATGACAAAGTTTTGATTTCCAGATGTCATCAATAGCTGAAAATTGCTGCTTTCTGGCTGCTTACTGCTTAATATGAACAACGTTTTCAGTGCTGGTAATTTTGGATACATTACAATAAAGGTTCCTTGTCATGAGAAGTGTACTTTTCTTTGTTTACCCTCTGTTAAATGTCTTCAATACAAGCAAATCAGACCCCTGACATCTAAATAATTAGAACCTTGTATACCAAGCAACTGTTTGCTATGATGAGTATTACACAAAGAAACCATTAATAGTGAATCACGGATGTAATGAATACGAGTCTTTAACCAGCCTAATGATGTTATTTGTCTTGCAGTGGTGAACGAGCTGGTTTCTCACCTTCCCCTTCAGATGCTTCTGTACTTCAACATGTTTTATTTTCCCTGTTGGTGGTTTTCTGCTGTTTTCATGTTGGAAGTAAAGGTAAGTTGGGCAGCAGGGAAGCAATACTAGTCATGAAACAAACCACAAAATAAACCCTTTTTAAAGAGGGACTCATTCAACTGGCTGGCAAAATGCAAACATTTTCATTTTCATTTTTTTAGATCCTTCAACTTTAGATTGATTTGAGGGTTTTTCAACACCAAAAACAACAACACCCCTGCATGTGTGAGTGTATAGATGAGATAAAAGAAATAATTCTGTAGAATGAGTTGGACATTTGCCAGAGGAAATAATATAAGACTTGAAGGTAGAATTAATAATGCAATGATAAGAAAATAAAAATAAATAATATAAAAATAGAGAAAAAAACATTAAAAAAAACTGTATAAAACAATACATCCAATATACAAGACATTTTAGTGACAGTAACATACTAGGCACACTGTGTGCTACAAGCATGGGGAAATCTGGACTCAACTAGGAGGTGCAGGATGTTGGTGCAGTACAGCATGCTCAGCCAGCGAGGACAGCATGGAGCTGGAGGTGACTCACAATTTAATGTTAGAGCCACGCAAGAAGAGTTCATTTTAGTATTTTTCTCAGTTCAGTTCTCTTGGTCCAAAGGATAGAAAAAAACAGTTTCCTTTTAGTTCTGGTTAAAAATGTGATCACAAGGATCGATAGGTAGCTCATTCATTGGACAGTCATGTTGCATCATTAGTGTCGTATGAACAAACGGTTTATTCTGGTGAGTGAGATCAATTCATGCAGCACTTCACCAACAGAACTTTCTGGGAAACATTCAAATGGACCACAGCTCATATACAATAGAATATTTTCTAATAGAAAGCATTTGTTTGTGGTCTTTATAATAATTGCGGAAAATATAATTCTCACCCATAAAGTAGGCTACTATGACACCCTCCTTAGAGACGCATCAGTGAAACGAATCAATCGTCCTCATGTTCTATGATACCTAGTATGCTTAGTCAGCCTTTTTTCGTCTGCTCATGTGTTATACCCCAATAACAACTCTTTTTTTAAGCCTCCTTTGGATCAAACCAGCATAAAGTATCTTTAAATACTTTTGTCTGCACAGTGAAGTCCTGTTGAACTGCAAGTTTAAAAAAAGATGTGTTCATACCTCCCTGACATCCCTGCTCTGCTTTATTCACAGTTCTATTATCTTCCCGGGTACTACCAGGCTCTGCTCATAACCGGGATGATCCTGCTCACGCTCATTGAAGTGGTCCGACTCTATCTGGGATACATTGGCAACCTTAGAGAAAAGGTAATTCAGACCGACATCCTCCAGGAACCTCCAACTCAGAGCTCTTTTGTGGACTCTGCTTTAGTATTCTGCCTGCGTGTGTAAACAATCAGCCCTTGACAACAACTGTCCATTGAGTTTGTGTGTGTGTGTGTGTGTGTGTGTGTGTGTGTGTGTGTGTGTGTGTGTGTGTGTGTGTGTGTGTGTGTGTGTGTGTGTGTGTGTGTGTGTGTGTGTGTGTGTTTGCTTTTCATGTGTATAGAACCAAAGCACTAGAAGCCTGACTGCTCTACTGTATCTTTGCATCGCCTTCGTGCACCAACCCAAAATTCTCCTCCCTCTCTCCCTCCCTCTCTCCCTCCCTGTCATCAGGTGCCAGAGCTGGCAGCCTTCTGGCTCCTGTCTTTCGCCTTCCAGCTGCCTGTGCTGCTGTTCTTCCTGACCGATGAGGGAATTATCATCCTGCCTCTGGAGAGAGCCGTCCACTCCCTCTACCTCCTCTTCCTGCTCGCCCAGATCCTGGCATCCTTCCTGGCGCTCAGGACCATGACCCGAAAGCTCACTTTGCTTTTCCATCTGCGCCAGTTTGGGAAGGTGGAGAGCTTCCAGCACGCAGGGATGAGCCCCGTCTACGGGTTATCCTACCACCGCAGTGTGCTGCCCATGTCACTCACCCATGATATGGACCATTAAAGTAAACATCTCTTTTCAGTTGACCATACACTTTTAAGTATTTATATTTCTTTAGGTATTTGGGATGTCTAAAGTATTTAGATCTTCCTGTTTTGATGGACATTTTACAAACTGGGCCTTTAAAAAATTGTGAGTGGAAATGATCTATATCATACATATCTAACTGACTGACGTCTTTTAGTTTCATCATCTTGTTGCGTCCTAATCTTCTGCAATAGAGTGCTGCAGAATGAGTCCCAAACCCGGTTCCCTCATCTCAAAGTTAATGGGTTTGTGGTATGTTTTTTCCTTCTTCTGTGGTCTGTGGTTAACACAAGCTCAAGATATTTAAAAGTTTTGTTCTACAATATAAAATACAGTACAACCGTAAATACCCCTTTTGTTAATTTTGAAGCATTTACGAGTCTTAAAAAAGGCCGTTGCTAACAAGTGGCCAAACGAGATAACATCATCACGCTGACTATTCCACCTTCACAGCCTAGCTGTGTATACTCACTCTCATGCGACTGAGTGTACTTTGTTTGTAGCCTAACGTTAGCTTTTTACTTCTGCTGCTTGCATTCAGGCTAAAAATAAGTTATCTTGCTGAATAAAACGTAACAAAACCCTAATCTGCAATAATCTAAATTCCAATGGAAAAATCCCATCAGCGTTTCATCTAGGGAATCAATGCAATGCTGGGTTTGCATACAAAAATACGTCAACCCTGCAGCACTATATCTTTTATTGGTTTTCAGCTGGGAGAATTGGCGCCACCTACTGCTTATATTGATGAAGCAACTCCCCAAAAAATAGGATAGGGGATGAAAACAAGCATTCTGCATTATGAAATTTGGGTTTCCCAGAATGCCTCTCTGCAACTGCCGCATAATAAATGCAACATTGTTATTTGGCATTGGAAACATTTAAATATTCCACTATTTTAGACAAACGTGGTTGTGTCAGTCTAAATGTATTGTGACAGCATTGCATCCTGGTCCGTTGAGCACACTGATGTGCCATATCTTCTTTATGACTTCCATTGCTGGTGTTAAATGACATCTCTGGAAAGAAGCCCTCAACAATTTGAAGGTGATGTTTTAAAAAACGATGAAAAACACCATTTTAGCCCCACTCTAAATGTCAAAACCTGCCGCCATGCCAGCCAAACTGTCACGGAGCGACACCGAAAACACAGCAAAACACATCATCAAACAACAAAAGGGCCTCACAAATACAGTAGCTGCTTTTAACAATAAGTGTCCATGATGATGGATGATGGACTCTAAAGTGTTGGTAGAAGATAATTGTTTTATCCGAGGTAGATTCAATTATTTTAACCCTGAAACAAGATTAGCAGGTACATAGAGCAACCTGTTCTTTTGGTTCTGAAAGTCTTCCCTGCAGTATATAGAATTACCATTACAGTCTGATGAGTAGGATGCAGGAATCAAATTTCTTATGGCCTGTAAAGTGAAAGAGTTTGAAACCTGACTGCAGCAGACAGAAATGTGTTAAATATTTATGACCACACAGTGGCAGTCAGCGACCAGAAGAAGAGGGATGTGGAGCGTTTGGCAGTGCTGCAAAGTCCAACAAGAACAGATTATCATGCTTCCCATGTGCTGATGAGGAAAGCCTCTGGCAGTAGAATAAAGGTTATGCTTGTCCGCACATGGATATGATGATGTATCATTGGATAATCTGCAACTCAAGGTCAACATGGGAATCGATTTCATATCTTGTTGTCTACACCTCTCTTTCTTGTTGTTTTGGATCGAAACACTATACAGATGTCACACTTGTTTTCACAGCAAGCATTTATACAGCTACTGTTTGGTGCTCTATTGTTTCTTTGCTGGTGAGAAATTATTTAGAGCGTGGTGCACTAAGTAGTCAACAAGCTGGTTATGGTAGAGTCACAGTTATTCTTCTCTACTTTACATTCAGGATACAGCAAGCCGCAGTGGCTGCTGCAATGTTCACGGAGAACAGAAAAGAACAAGGAAAACACTCAGAGTGGAGGAGGTAATATGCTTACCACTTTATGTGGAAGTGGTTGCTCACAAGATAAACTCGAGGTTACATATTGCTGTACAGAGCAAATGGGAAAACCTATTTACTTTTCTTTTATCTATCTATTGCTTGTCCTTATAGTTAAAACCTAAGCAATAAAAGGGTTGAAACCAGGCAACAACATCGGTGACTGAAAAGTGAAGCCAGTGCAGAAGTGCCTTAAACTTGCATTCTATCTAATGGCCATCAGGGGGCGACTCCTTTGGTTGCACAAAGAAGTTTAATTGTATAGAAGTCTATGAGAAAATGACCCTACTTCTCACTTGATTTATTACCTCGGTGAATATTGAAAACATGAGTTTATGGTCTCAACAGCTATAGTTTCAAATATTATTTAATACAGCATGATGTTCATCTAGTAAATTATGGTACCACTTAGAGTAAAATGGACGATAGAGAAGGTTATGCTTTAGGGCGTGGCTACTCTGTGATTGACAGATTCAACGGTCTGGGAGTCGTCCCTGTTTTCCCCTTAGTATGTTAACCCTTTCACAGTGTGTTTTCAGGTCATGATAATTGTAACATAGTGGTCCCATAAATAAAAAAAATGTCTTATTCAGCTTTCGGTTGTACTTAGCTCCACCCTCTCGTCACTTCTGGTCCTATAAAATAAAGATGGCGACCGCCGAAATACCGAACTCGATGCTTCAAAACAGTAGTCAACAAAAACCAATGGGTGACGTCACTGTGACTATGTCCTTGTCTTGTCTGTGGTTGAGACAAGTGTACCATGATTTCATAAGTAAAGTGGCACCAAACACATGATCTTGTTATCTCTGAAACACAATTGCAAATGCTCCACATGTCTTGAATTTTACCTGTGTAACCTTTGCGGGGTAAAAAAACCTGCAAGCAGTGATGATGATGATTGCAGGTTGGTTGGCTGCTTTTATCACAAATATAAAATGAAAGAGAAAAAGAGCAGTTTACTCAGTGTTAATTAATTTCAGGCAGGTTTTGTTGTTCGAGGAGGACATTTATATCCTCACAATGTAAAAAAAACCCACACAGATACACACCAATCATGCATATTTACACATATCATTTTTGTGCCCATACATATATCCACACATATACTTCCATATCCATGTAGACACTTATTTATATATAGCCTACACAACACATACATATTGTTCAACTGGGTATTTCATTTAGGACTTTTACAAAGTGCATTGTGATATATTAATTTAGCATTAGACTCTGTCATTTTTCCTCCTCTTTGAGGTTTCTCTCTTAGTTAATCACCTGATTCTGTTCACCTGTCTGCCCAGCTGCACCCTGTCCCTCATTAGCTCTTCAAAGTTTATATATAGAGGGCGGGTTTTCAGCAGACGTAGTTTGTTTGTTGTCTGTCAGTACCTGTGTTGCCTGCTCAGGTCACTTATCATGTGTAGATGCTGATTATCACCATCATTAAAGAACCATGCAAGCATTTACTGGGTTTTGGTTCAAACGCCGCAGTGGTTTATCTAAGTTTAAAGAGAAAATGCTGCTGTTTTTTAAATCTGATAGGATTTAAAAATGACTTTACACTCAACCTGAAAAGAGTGCCAAGTAATCATTCGTTTTTGACTAGCCTTTCAGAGCTGTCCCATCATGCCAGACTTTGAGACAAGTGAAGAGCTCAGGGAGAAGTCACTCTCAACACGTTTATCCTCTTCAGTAAAGCCAAAGAGAAAACAGACGCATGCCGACAGACACTTGTGAGAAACACTAGCTCTACTAAAGCTGCAGGCATCAGAGTAGTGATCCTCTTCTTCTCATTAGTTGGCAGTAATTATACCAAGGAATCCTAATTAATCTTATTGTCACCTACTGATTTGCATTAAAATGCTACTCGGAGCATCGCTCGATATTTTGTCTCTTCTCTCCTCCGACTAATGTTCTCCACGGTCATCAGAAATATGTTGAACGTATATCGAAAGCGGAATGACAGTCCTGGTGTCGAGCTTTTATCTCAAAGTGACACTAGTCTGCTCTGTATTCTAGCATCGCTTTCAGATTCTCCAGAGAGCGCCGTATGTTCACCAGGATGCTGTGACCCGTTCAGCTTCTCCTGGGTCTGGTTTTAATAAGTATGAACTCCTATTAGGTCTTTGGAGTCACGGTGGTCACATCTGAAGCGCTTTGCACTTTTCGCCTCATCAAATTGCCTTTCTTTGGTGGAGTGTGCTGAATAATAGCCTCCTATAGTCTGGGGACATGATGTTCTCTATCTCTCTAAACATATTGTTCCCCTCAACGCTTTTTCTTGAAGCATCCTTTTGAAAATGTGCAACTTCTGATCAAGTTTTCTTCTCCACGTCTTCTGTATAATACAGCAACACAGCGTGCCATCAGCTGGGCTTCTGTGAGTCTGTCTTCACCTTAATTGTGATTGGGTGCAAGCAGCTCAGAGGTAATCATAGAATGTGACTGACGAGGCCGTGCTTTGCGGCAGCAGGAAGAAATATCAAAGACATCACAGCAGACATCCTCAGCGCTCATTTCGGTAATCCCTCATGGTGGAGAGCTCGCCGGCCCTGCCAAGAGCCTGGAAATGTTCCCGCTCCTTTAATCCCATGTGGTGAAGGGCTTTAACCCTCACAAACCATTGTAGCTCAGCTTCATTCATAAAATCGGATGACAAGTTGCTGTACACCATGGCTGTTGTTTAAATGACTAGTTCACTCATGAAAACATTTTCTCACTTAAAAGAATAAGAATGGATCTATTCACCTTTATCATATTAAACAGGCCCTATTATGCTATTTTCCGGGTGCATATTTACAAGTTACAGTTACAACATGTTTACATCTTTTAATGCTCATAATCTGCCTTGTTTTTCTCATCCTGGCTGTCCTGCAGCACCTCTTCTCACCCTCTCTCTGAAACGCTCCATTGTAGCACTTGCTCCTCCCTCCAGAAAGCAAAGTCTGCCCTGATTGGTCAGCTAGCCCGCTCTGTTGTGATTGGTCAACGTTTCACATTTCAAAAAAACTCTTCCTCCAGAGCTTCAGCTCCGTCTCTCTCTTTTGTTGTTTGAGGGCCAAACTAGCAGGAAGGAGTTTTACGTCACTTACGTAACATTATGACCTCATAAAGTTACAGAAGTGAAGGAGAGAATTCAATGGAGCCGTTTCAGGAGCTCAGGAGCTTTTGAGGGGGAGGGTAACTACTTTTAGGCGTGGACTTCAGGTTTTACACTCTGTACAAAAATATATATAACACACTAAAGGAGAGGGAAAAAGTGGAAAAGCATAATAGGGCCACTTTAAGGTAGAAATATCAGACAAATATCTCAAAACCTAGGAAAGTAAAACTGCTTGGGTGCTTATTTCTTTGTTCCATTTTTCTAGGTTTCTTGAATCGTTTTGTCAACCCACTCTTGTGGGTCATGCTGTGTTGTAGTGCAGGTCTATTGGTATCGAGCCAGGGAGGGGCCATAGAGAAAATATACATATCATGATAAAATTACCTCAAATTGATTAAATAATTCCTATGTATATATTCATTGGCACAAATTAAATCATTACAAAATGTTGGTGCACAATGCCAAGTCATTCATTCAACGTGCCACCTGCCTCAGGCATTTGTCCTTGGTTGTAGATAACTTTGGATAGAGACTCTTTAATTAAGCTTGACTTTAGCCTGGGAATTGAGTCTGGGTAGGTCCACCACAGTTTCACAATGAACCAGAAATATTGTAACACTCCTAAACAGACAGGATTTGCACAGTCTTGCCTCATGGGCCCTCTCCCTGGCCGGCCTGCCCTAATCAGGCATGTTTCCTTCGTGGTGTTGTGCATTGCCATTGCCTCTAGATTGGCTTGGAAAGGCCCTGAGTGAGAGTGGCTACTGAAACGGCGATGACAGCAACCCAACCAACCCGTCTTGAAACATGGATCCGATCATGTTTCGCCTACCATGCTTTGCACTATACCTCATATTTGGCCAAATGCTGTTTTTTTTTTAGTTGAAATATTGTGACTTTCAATTTATAAATATTGTCTATATATGGCACCTACAATGCTCAGTATGTCAGAACGTTGGCAGTATGTCCTAGTTATACTCAACACATCAGTTATCATGATGTTAAACAAACTAGACATTCAAAATATGTTTTTTGCATTTATTGGTGAACCGGTCCTTTAACTGAGTCTCCTTTGCCAGTAAGGATACTCATTAAACCAGTTACACATTAAAACTGACCCACCTCCACAACCGTTTCCATTAGCAACTGAAGAAAAAAATACTTCCGAGAACATCCTGTGAGCCTCCGTTCTGTGGGCCTGCTGGGAGTGTCAAGCTGGGAGCCTTCGGCTAAATCCTCTGGGACATTGTTCAATTTTTCTTACTCATTTCCCTAGATATGGCTCATAGAAAATGACCTGGCATCTGAAAGGAAATGGCAATATGATAGCTGATGGGGAACATATGTACGTCTCCATTATTTGACGTCATACATAATACATATTGCCCAATTACTGCCTCAAAATGATATTGGGCAATGAAATTCAAATCTCATTCATAGAGCACTTGTATTTTCTCCACATTTCCCAGCCAGCAGGCTCTTTAGGAAATGTGGCATCATACTGGCAGGCAGGGAAAATTGAAATTTGGTGGCTGGATATTTTCAATTTGGGTCTGATTACCTGGGTTATCAGGAATGGCAGGGCAATTCACTTCTCCCGGTGGTTTAAATGGCCACTCACCATACAGTGCAGATTAATATTTTATCAAGGAGCGACGGTATTGAATTTGCAGAGCATGATGACACAGGAGAATGTACTGGCTTCAGAGCAAACCACATTAAGGCTGTATATTCAGTTTATGTTTTGTTTTTGTTTTTTCTATAATTTGAGAGGGTTTTGAATTGAACCATTTGCATGAATTGAATTTGCTCTTTACATGAGAAGGTTTGTTATATTCTGTCTGGCAAACTGGAGACGTTATGTTCATGTTGACTTGAAAGAACAAGATGTTAATGATCCCTCCATTTTTCAAAGATTCAAAAGCATTTATCTGTAATATGCATGATACAATATGGGATTGCAATATGTCAACTTCTGCCTTAAACCAAACATACTTTAGAAAAAAACCTTCTGATTTGAGCTCAAAGGTCCATTTACTTTGTTAAACTCACTGTATTCCCAAAGGTCAGTAAAGTTTACATTTGAAAGCCGGTTTTATTAGTTTGGTCAAGTCCATTTTCATAATAAATATGGAAAGAACCAAATTGGCCTCAGAGGGCTTTACAATCTGTACAGCATACCACACCGTCTGACCACAGAACGGTGAGGAAAAACTAAGGAAGAACACAGGAAAAAGGAGACTTCATATCTGAAGGGTCAGACGGACATAACTATAGTGCATTTACAAAACAGAGAGAAGAGCTAAGACTTGTTATCACAGTACAATTTTCTTCACATTGGTGTCAGTTTTGCAACTTGATCTCATCTCCATTCTTCATATTTTACTCCCTGGGCAGAAGTAGACTTTTGCATAACTCTGGCTAAACAATTATCATTTTAGTGGAAAAGAGCAGGATGGTAAAAACCGATCCATTTCAACTTACCTGTTTGTTCATTCATGTAGAAATACGCTCCGTTTCCTTGAACAACAGACTTAATATCCAATTTACAAATGCACCCAACAAGACTCCAGACTGCTAAACTCGCAGCACAATCCTAGTGTCTGCACTCGAATAGAAATTCTAATTAGAATTAGAAATTCTAATTCAAATTCTAATTCTAGAACCTACATTTTAAGTATTGCCACTTTTCAGCTATGGATGCATCACAATGTGACATTATGCCATCAGTTAAAATCACTCAACTTTTGGTTTCACATGGGACATAAGCAGTCTTCGCCTGAGTAAAAGTCCTGTGTTATTATTATATGACCCATCCACCACCTCCACCACTCCCTCCCAGCCTTATCCACCTTCCTCTACTTGCATTGCTCTGATTATATAATAATGACATGGATGGGTTTAAATACAAGTACGTTGAAATCCCAGACATCTCATGAAGACGCTAAAGGGTGCCTTTTGCTTCAGTATCACTATTATAGATCAAATTTAACTACACCATACAAGCCTTCCATCTCCCTGGTAAATCATTTGTCCTTGGTGAATTTAACAAGTAGGAGTTATTCACACTTACCTACTGAGAGTGGGAATCAAGTGCTATCTAAAATACAGCCAATAGGCCTTAAATAATACAATAGAATAGAACTACAATGGACAATCTGAGAGATGTTCTAGCTATGGTGGATATTGAGCCTGTTACCAAGCAGTAAAAGGACAATTAAAACAATGTTTTTTAACCAGAGTTAAATAAGTTGCAGGAGGGCATTTCATGAAGCGAAAAAAAGCAAAATTGAGAAAAGCATCCCATATGCCATATTAAATTAAATCCAGTGGAGTCACTGCCTAGAAGAGATAATTTGTCATGGTCACTGGCAGCACAACTGAAGAATGAAAAGCAAAATATTTAAATCTGCTACCAAGTATTTCATTCATGGAAACCTGGGCTTTTTGGCACTTTAGGTTTCCTTAGTCGTGAAAATGTTCCAAAAAAGCCAGGTTGGTAAACCCAAACATGCTGTGGTGGATTCACTCATATTAAATTACATGATATATTGTAGCTTTAAAGTAATTTATCGCTTCTTTTACCATTACGGATTTAAGTTGTGAACATGTCAATGATTCCAGATTTGTGACGTCCACTCTGACCCACGGTGAGAAAAACTCAACCTATCAACAAACAGATGACAGAAACATCGTACTTGAGCAGATGTGAATTGGTTTAGCCCTTTATAGTATCTGATGATCAAAGGGTCGGTCATTGGGTGAGCAGGTGGGGGTTAACCATCTCACTCAAGGACACTTCCATCAGCCTGACACTTGATGGATCTACAGTAACCTGCTGTTGCAATGACTGAGCACATGGACCATCTTTCTTTCATCAGCTTAATATATCCTTCAGGCAGGCGCTGGCAAAAACGGTAAGGCTGGCTTTGGAGAGGCATGACTATGGTGACTTATTTTTCTTATGCAGTTTTATCTACGGTGGCCCTGAGAGCTCAACGTACTGCAAAGGAAGAAGTGTCTCCACCAATCTGTCAACATCAATTTTGCTGTTAATGGCAAAGTCTTGGGACATTTGATGGAGAGCGGATCCTCAAATAGAAGTAGAAAAGCTGCCAAAAAAGTAGCCTTCTAAAGCCTTCGTTGTTTAAAAGGAATATCAAAAATATTAGAATTAAAGTAATATGTCATACAGAGTTATGTACACTGATATGGCGTTACATAATCTAACTTGTAAATGTCAGTATTTGCTGCATCCATTGTCAATGTATGATATGGACAACTTGTTTGAAAAGATCGAAAATATTTTGGGATTTATTTTTCATCTCACTGTGAAGCTTAAATTCAGAAACCTCATTTTGCATAATCTCTATGATCTTAGAAGTCCAAATCTCTTGCCATTTGTGTCTTTTGATTTTTACTTCCTTTTTTAGTCATCTCATCAAAGACATTTTGATGAGGTGACTATGAATATAACTGTGAATGCTCATTTGGTCCCTTTTTATATTTATCAGCAGAGTTCCTCATCCAAGCTGGGATGAAGCAGTGGCAGGCCTGCCAACCGTTTGATTCAGACGGGTCTCTGATATCCGTTTGAGGTGTGTTCTGACAAAAGTATTAAAGCCTTTCGGTCTCCGAGATTCCAGGAGGATAAGAGGGGTCACGCTAATTGAGGTGTGCACGTACAATTTTTAATATGCCTCACAACTCCCTAATTCGCTCTCAAATGAACTTGAATTTTTTGCATGTTCTGGTGTGTTTTTGTTTGTGTTTGTGTGGAGGGCAGGAACAGCAGGAGCCATAGCCACTGAGCTTCTGAGAATTCTCCACAGGCGCTTATGGGAAAACATGTTTTAACTGTGATAGCTAGGCGGATGATCGAACTGCCTCCAAGCTGAGTCGAGGGAAAACTTGGAGGAGGAGTGATGCCAGGCTTTTGAAAAAAAACGCCACAAGTGATAACACAGCTGTGTAGAGTGCATTTCTGACTTGAATTCAGTTTTGCTTTTGGGGAGCTTATGTGACAGGTCTTATAAAACAACTTTGAGCCAATTGCTGGCATTCATCAACACTTGTTTTTGAGTTAAGATGCCCTACAGGCCGATAGCCCAGCATATCAAAAAGATGAAAAAAAGCTGAAACCATTTGACGATCAAAATATTGAGATTAAAATTCATGGTCAGAAGAGGACACAACATTGAGCCGCATTTACATCTTTCATTGAATATTGATTCAAGCTGTATAGATTCCAAATATCATTGATTTGTTTATATCCCCATCCTCAGTCTGAAATCAAGCCACTTGTATTCTGACCACGGAATATGTCTAACAAAAATGATAATGTATTGATATTCACTGGCTATTAACCTATTTAAAGCCTCCAGTTAATGCACCCTAACCGTCTCATGCATATTCTTAATGCTCTGCCTGGTATTTTGTAGCCGAGGGGCCACTGGTAGACTCCCGGGGAGAAAGCATCTTCAATTCAATTAAAACTGGAAGTTGGGTGACTCCTGATCCAATCAAGCTCTTGGCTGGGGTCCACAACCATGACATGAATGATAATGCCGCAGAAGACAATTACAGAGACAGACAGAAACATGAGACACTTGAATCTGGCAGGCAGTGATGGAAATTTTAAAAAACAGAGATATATTATACGCGGTGAAACAACTGGTATATCTATAAGTCATTGCGGCGTGATCGCCAGATGTGACTGCAATGATGATGTTTCAGTTTGAATAGAATTAAAGACTGGGGAGGGAAAAAGCTTCGCCCCAATGGTGCACTGTGTGCTGCACAGCACGAAACTTCAGATGGAGAACAGAACCGCACCATTAACAGAATACAACTTGAGCATAAATCTGATTAAGTGTTTGTATTTATTGTGTGAATAATGATATTTAAATGTAAACAGAAAAGGAAAAAGGAAAAACAATAACAGGAAATAATAATAATTGCTGATCAATGCGGTCTCTATTGATGTGGAGTGTGACTGCATGTTGGGTTGATGTTATTGTTGTTCATGACTTGTAATTCTGGAGTTCCGGTGAGGCCACTGGATATCCGGGTCAAGAGTTCATTTTTCAGTTCGCTGCTCATTGTTTGAGGCGCCATTAGAACATTGAAATGCACGTCTGGAGTTGAGAGAAAACGTCAATGGCCGGATTGTCACAAGTAGCGTCAGACGATAGCTGGTGGGTGAGATTTCATTTCAGTCTCCTTTTGGTTTCCATTTGGACGTTTTACCTGCGTTCAAACAAAGATGACATTGTCTCGTGATGGTAAGTTGCTGCAGGATCAGAGATATTGTTTTTTTATTCCATTGAATCTTCTTTCTCATCAAAGCCCACATTACCCACAATGCAAACATGTAAAATGGAGATTTGGGTATTTTATGCTAGATAGGCCTAGATAGGCTACTCCTTTACAGTATGTCTACCATGTAGATATAAAGAGTAACTGGATACAGCGCTGGAGGCGAGGCCCCAATCATTCTTATGAAAGTTGCTCAGTGGCACACACGAACAAAAACAGTTTGACCTGCAGGTATAAAATTACCCGGATCCCATAGAGCAGGCCCATTAGTGTTTCTTTAATCCCACCTCCCAACTCCTTGGACAAAAGATTCAGCTTTTAATGAATTCTTTAACTTTAAGTACATAATAATTAAGATAAGGGACTATTTGACTGTTTGTAATGGGAAGTTAATGTACCTCCGACAAATATCCACTGATTTACACATGTCTCTTTCAAGTCAATGGATAAAAATATTTTTTTGGGGGGCCCAATGGCATTGAGTCCTGGAAGTTTGAATCCACAATTTGCTCATTATAAAATGATCTTCAAAGCCCAGCACTGTTCCTGGGGGCTTGATGACAACAAATGGCCTGTTTCATCCTTTTTTTGTTGTTAATTTCCCACCTCTGATTGAAAAAATGCTCTTCCCATTGAATCAATACAGGTGTCTACATAAAATGTAAATCATTTTATGTCCGACATCACTCACATTTCAATACATAACTTGTGACCCAAAGTGTCTTTTTAGTCATCAAATCATTCCCTTCCATTTAATGCTCACAACTACAACAATTGACTTCGCTAAGACCCCCTTGCCCACACTGTCACTAACTGCACTCCCTGAATAATTATTATATTATCATATTTTTTGAAAAACAAAAAAGGGATCTCAGAGGTAAACCGCCAGAAGGGTCAACAAGGGATATATCAAGGATGTGAAGATGATTGATCGGCAAAAACAGGTTATAAAGAGAAAAGCTGAAGCGTATAAATCAACAGTGAACACCACTTTAACAGCGGTTAAAGTGGTGTGCAGAGGTGTATAAAACATTAAATGAATTACAGTTGACCTTGACAAATGTATGTGGAGTTGACTGAACCCTCTCAACTCAACTCTTCCAACACAATCACTTGGCTTCCTCACAAGTTGTCTGATCAACTAAGCAGTTCCAGCCATATTGCAAAAAAGGAGAATTCTCTTCACAGCATCTCAATAATCTGTTGCTGCATTTTGTGCTCAAGCCCAGAAAGAAAATCATCCTTTGCTGCAGGATGTTATAAGTAGTTGTGTGGTCTCAGGAATTTATGTTCAAATATAAATGAGATATATAAGTGAGGCTGTGCATTGAGAATGTGAGGATGAAGCACACAGAATAAAGCTTGATATTTCTAGTCACTCTCTGATCCTTTAGCTTGTGTGACCGCCTCCTGCAGCACCGCAGCCTGACACCTCTGCAGCACGGAGCCGCTGAGCCTCCGAATCTGCAGTCGATGGCCTCAGGCAGACAGAGGGTCACGTCTCTCTAAATGTTAAGATCCAGGCTCCCTGTATGTTAAGGTTTTACCAATTGCTCATGAGGCTGACGAACAGTGGCCTTTCGCTTGCTGTGACCTTAAGCTTTCAATTAAGAGCTTTGTGAAGGTGAAATGATCAGGCGTTTTTTTTTCCAACTCGATCTCATTAAGGTACAAGAGCACCTTTCAGTCTTTAGTGAGAATGGAAAGTTACAGAACTGAATGCACAAGCAATGTTGCTGGAGTTTACAGCAACTTTTGGTAAAGTCATGGACCTTTTAACAGGCATTTTTCTGAAAACAAATCTATTTTTGCACCACTCAGTTGCCATGGTAAACAATAAACAAATAAACCTTCATTTTTCCAGGTACATAAAATCTTTTTGCTTAGTTTTGGTTTAATTTTTACATATTTCCAGTTCGTTAAGGCCCCTACACAAGGTACACCACACAGGTTTTTTCACTTATTTGGGCTGATTAGACCACTTCTAAGGTCTGTGTGGGCGTGTACAGGCTGTTCTTGATTGACATTTTCCGATCACTGTTAATTTGTTGCACCTTTTTTGCTTTTTTGAAGCCGGAGACACGTAAATAACGTTTGTGAGTTCTTCATTTTTTTTCTCTTTGGTAGTATCATAAATATGTCTTTGCTTGTTTAATGAATGGCTTAAAAAAATGCTAAATGCTAAAAACTCGTACAAAGACGGTACAAAGTCGACCGCAATATTTCAAAACTGCAACCAAAGTACCAAACATACAGTCCAGTATGTGGTCCAAAATATCAAAGAGGTACCTCCAGTAGAAAAATAGACACAAAACACTGTCCTTTAGCATCACTATCAAGTATTTGGGGATCAATATTTCAATATTCAATAACATAATTTATGTGATCAAACTTGTTTTGATACTGTAGTAAAGGATAACAAGCTCTATGAGCCCATCAGCATTGGTATTCTTGGAAGTCTTAAACCTAACACTTATAGGAAATGCAGTTTGGTAGGAGCATTCTGTTGAAATACAGCAAAGAGTCTAAGTCATCAACTTTAAAGAGTTAAGAAAAGTGTTAATTGAACTTGGACTTTTGATCCTCTTGCCTCCTGACCTCTCAATAACCACACTGCTCAGAAGAGTGGGTAAAACAACATTCTTTTAAACCCTTCACTGAAGCTCTGTCACTTCAGCTGGAAAACAATAATGCCAGCACTCTTCTTCCTGTCCAAAAAGAGTGAACATAAAATAGATAAAAACATAAATAAATAACCAAACATAAGAGGAAATAAGAGTTGAAGCTCCTGACATCTGCAGCTGGCCCGACATCAGCAGCGAGTACTCAATCAAGCCCAGCACTGATGGCATCACATAGGGTTTCCGGATCGTCACTCACATGAGCAAACTGGCCGTGACCTCTTGTCCTGGCAGGAAATATAACATTGTTTGATTTCCTGAACGTGCTGTAAGGGGCACAGGGTGGGAGGGAGTGGAAGCATGAACTGGACAGACATGTTGTTCCAGTGATTGATGATTTCTAAGCGGAAAATGGCTGGATATGAGCTGCTTTTATGTCCAGCCCTGTGGAAGCCTGTTGGAACTTGTTTGGTAACATGCAGTTTTAATTTTTCTTTTTTTTTTTCAGCAGCCTTTTAAGTAATTGCGACAAAAGGCTGCTGTTGTGGTGTTTCTTATAATTTCCTTGGATTTAATTGGAGAAAATGTCCTAAAAACGAATATGAGAAAAGACTGCTGGGGACATTTTTGTTGGTACCATTTGAAGGGTTAAGATCATAGAATACATGTTAGAAGTGGACATCGTCACAGGGACGTACACAAACATTTGTTTGTGTGCTACGGTTTTGAAGCCTTCGAGTTCTCCATTTTGGATTTTGCCATCTTTTTTTTTTATAAACCAAAAGTGACATGAGAGGGTGGAGCTAAGTACAACCGAACACTGAATAAGACATTTTTAAGTGATCAAAATGTCTCCATTAACTTTCACTGGGAAAGGGTTGAAGTGGGAGGACAAAAACAAGGACGTCAATGGCAAGACTGGACAACAGCCAAGACCGCACAGTGCTGTGGTAGAGATCTGTCAATCACAAGGTAGCACGCTTCTCAACTCAAGTTGTTCTTTTTTGGTTTTCCATTAGAAAAAGTTGTTGATAGTACCTGTTTTTTTTAGTATCGCCTTGTCAAGTTTCCAAGCAAGAGGATCATCAGTAGCACCTCGCGGGCCGTCCTGCACTGAACAGTGGACATTAATTAGACGCTGTTGTGTGTTTTGACTTTAAATATCTGTACTTTAATAGTTGAATCTGACTAAAGATATGGAGTTTTGACCAAACATTTGGATTTATCTTGTTTTTTCTTTTCCTCTTTACTCATCATGGTTAGTTTGCCGATCAACAAAGCTTGTTCAGACTGTATTTTTTCAGCATTGTGCAAAACCACTGCTGCATTTTGTGCTCGAACTCACAGAGGAATAATTCTCTCATCTTTCTCTCTGTCCAACTTTAACTCACATAAAAACAGCTCTGTGTCCAAGAGGCTGAAAACAAAGTTTGGTGTATCAATATGCTAAAAATATCTGAGGGGTTTAAGCAATAGCCACTGTACGTTTTAGATTTGTGGAGCAAGCACACAAAGCCTTGAGTCTGAAGTAAAGAGAAGGTTAAGTGGATCGAATTTACAGAGTCGACAATAACTCGGGTCGATGACATTGATCACTCTGAACTTCCCTAAATGGTTGTAGTTTTCTGCACTTTGTGTCTGCTATTAATTACCCTGGGTGATATAATGTCTTTTAAAAAAGTCCCTTTAAACAATTCTAACTCTGCCCTCACTGAGATCTGAGATTGAAAGAATAAATCATTCATATGATCAGATCCCTGGTTTCAGCTATGGAGGCTAAACAGGCTCATCAGTAATGGATGAGAAATGTCTCCATTTTTCTGAGAATCAGTCCTTTTAATCACTCGCTCTCGGTGGGAAATCAAAGTGTGGCCTGATGTGACCGTTAATGTCTCCGTTGAAATCTGAAGCTGCAATACGCACTGATACATATTAAGGTAGTGCGGATATGGAGAGCTTGTGTCCATCAAAACCACTAATCTTTATTCAGCCGAGGCAGCAAACTAATGGTGATTGGCAAACCATGCAGATGGTCCGTTGACGATTCACTTAGTTTGACAGTGCAAATGCGTTTAGCACCTTATTGGGAAATGATTATGATCTGTTGTACTCAGTTCAACTCCAGACTCAGTTAGTTGAAAGAACAGGCTGAAATAAGAAAGTGCAGCCTTTTTAATGGTTCACATCGAAGCTCAATCTCAGATATACTTGGCACACAAATGCAAATTATACACCCGTCTGGCAAACGTCCAAGCAATCAGCTCTGTTTAGTGTTTTTCCAGAATTAATATTGTTGTCCTCCCATGTGAACATTTGCTTATCTATGGTAATACGCTTTTTATAGATTCTGAGATCCCCAGAACAAACTTTTATTTGCTCTCTAATTTGCTCCCTTCCACAAATACATTTGATTATCGCTGGTACTGCAGCATATCGGTTAAGCTCTAGTGCTTATTTAGGTATGGCACAGAGGGAAACATGCTCAGTTGCCCATTTTGTTGGTGCCACTGTGATGAGATTAAATAAAAATTTGCTCTAAGGGGTTGCGGTGCTCTTGGGTATAAACTTTTGGAAACATTATCATGTCCTCTCTCTGCCACTCATTGGGCTCCTGCCATATCTGGGTTCCAAGTCATATTATGTCAAACTTTGGCTTGTTGTTTTGAAGCAGCATCAAGATCATTTAATGCCTCCATTCTGGCAAAAGCAGTGGCCGGAGGCATTATGTGTTTGGGTTGTCCAGCCATCCATCCGTCCATCTGGTCCATTCTCGTGAACGCGATATTTCAGGAATGCCATGAGGAGGATATATATATATATATATATATATATATATATATATATATATATATATATATATATATAGATATATAGATATATCTATATATAAATATATATCTATATATATATATATATATATATATAGATATAAATATATAGATATAGATATATATATATATAGATTTAAGGGCACAGAGATAGAGTGAACAAGATTTTAAGAACGTCATTATCTCTGGGTGTTTATAATTTAAAGTGGCCCTATTATGCTTTTCCACTTTTCCCCTTTCCTTTAGTGTGTTATATATATATATATATATATATATATATATATATATATATATATATATATTTGTACATGTAAAAGGTCCGTAGAGTGTAAAACCTGAAGTCCTCCTAAAAGGAGTTACCCTCCCCCTCAGAAGCTCCTGAAACGGCTCCATTGAATTCTCTCCTTCACTTACGTAATTTTATGAGGTCATAATGTTACGGAAGTGACATACAACTCCTTCCGGCTAGTTTGGCCCTCAAACAACAAAAGAGAGAGCTATGGAGGAAGAGTTTTTTTAAATGTGAAACGTTGGCCAATCACAACAGAGCAGGCTAGCTGACCAATCAGGGCAGACTTTGCTTTCTGGAGGGAGGAGCAAGCGCTACAACGGAGCGTTTCAGAGAGAGAGTGAGAAGAGGTGCTGCAGGACAGCCAGGATGAGAAAAACAAGGAGGATTATGAGCATTAAGGCATGTAAACATGTTGTAACTGTAACTTGAGATAAAAATATGCACCCGGAAAATAGCATAATAGGGCCTGTTTAAGTATGAACTGGTGGTTTTGGTGGTCAAAGGCCATGGTCACTGTAAACTAACGTCCGACCCATTCTCATTATATTTAAGGAACACCTGGAGGGAATTTCTCCAAATTTGGCACAAACGTCCACTTGGACTCAAGGATGAACTGATTTGATTTTGGTGATCAAAGGTCAAGGCCACATTGACTTCACACAATAGTTTTGCAATAACTCAGGAATTAATATGGATACTATGACGATTTAACACAAATAATGTGACGACATTTTGGGCAAACATGATGTAAACTGCAACTTGACACGGTTGGCAGAGGCTTACAACTGGTGGTTATTCTAGTTTTAAATGAAAAGCCTGTAAGCTCTTGCCAAGGAGGGAGATGGGCCACGGGTGCATGGACGTCCTGAAGATATGCAGAACTTCAGTGAGAAGCCCTTTACGGACTGATGCAATGGAGCTCTCTCTGAACCCTGCAGTTGAGTAATAAAGTTACCGTGAGTCACTGATCCCTCAGAGGAATCTGGGATAAAACTGGCTCCTGACTCTGGCTCTCTATCACCATGTAGAAAACTGACAAGCGCCTCTTCTTCTTCCATTGTGATTTATGTGTTCTAGTGGAACTTCATTTTCTGACCTCCATTGATCATCGGGTCATTGTAGTGGTTCGCTAGTCATTGGAGTATTTTTTATTTTTTTATTTTTGTGTCTTCAAGGTTCCTACACAGCGCACAAAAAAAAAGATTAATGTGATGCCAGTTATTTCCTTTTGATTACCAGTGTTCACCTTGAGGCATTCAGTAACTGATTAATGTTGAGACAAAAGAAATGAAATACTTTTCCTATTTCCTCTCCCTCTGGGAATAACAAAATCGTTAGTCATTCTGGCAAAGGGCTTGTGCTGCCATTTGGAACCTTGTGGAGCGTGTCGGGCTGGAAAAAATATAGCAAAGGACACACAAAATGATCATTGTCAATCATCTGTTTTCTGATAGGGACCTTCTTTACAATGGTATAATGCATTAAAGGGCTCTCTAGAAGCTGCTTTACGATTGTCCCTCCAGGTGTTTCAGTTTTCTTTGTAACTGCAAATATTTTTTCATCACTAATTTATTTCTTACATAAGGTTTTTGTCTCAAATAGATCTAATATATTAATTTATGTATAACTTCCCTAGAGGGACGGGATGCTGCAGTTGTATCTTTTTTTTAGCTTATTCTATTTTAGGCGTCAATAACATGCAACATCAATCATCATTCTGTTGTCTGATTTCACGAGGATGTTGCAGTTGCTGACTCTCTCAACAATGTGAAGCCCTTTTTTAATCTACTATGCAGAATTGACACTTGAGAGATCTTGAATGGCGTCTGTGGAGACGATGGAAAAAATACATTAGTAATGTGCAGTGTGAGGCAGCAAAAACAAGGATTATGAGACGGGATATAATTATATAATTAGGCTGCTACATCTGTACGGAGGTGTTTGTAGATGTGGAGTTAGAGCCGGGAGTTGTAGAATTGTGACGTGAAATACTTCTAAGAGAAGAATTGTGATGAATGTGGATCAAGAGTGACTTCAAAATCGTGTGAATTCTTACATGAATGCTCAAACTGAGGTCGCATTGCAAAAAAAATCAGCTTTTGATCTGATTTAGCATCACATCTGAAAGGGGTCCAAATGTTGCCTGCAATCTGAAGTTAGCCTTTACTAACTTTTAACAGCTAAATGTCAAAACTTTGAGAGAAGCTCATCATTTTATACGAGTAACAATTAAAGCTTTAAGGGTTAAATTGTTTAAACCTGAGAATACTACCCAAATGCGAAGTAAGCATCCTCCTGCAATTTTTTTTTAATCAAAACTCTGTATAAACAATTCCACAATTACATCAAAGGGAGTTTGGATTTGGTTTCAACTCAGTTTGGGGACACAAACTCTCTGCCTCCTGGTAATTCAACACTCTCCTAATCTCCTCTCACCCACCTACGTGCATTTTCAGCAGCTCAAAGATGGAACATGGTGCTGTGAGCAGGAGACACATTGTGGGTAAATGTTGTGATGCCTGAGATGTTTCCTTCCTGAGCCATAAAAAAGCAAATGTACATGCAGTGTTGTTTTTCCAATATATGTACAGTACCAGTCAAAAGTTTGGACACACCTTCTCATTCAACTACTTTGAAGAATCTAAAATATAAAAACATATTCTGGTTTGTTGAGCATTTTGTTTATTTACCACATAATTCCATATGTGTTCCTTCATAGTTTTGATGTCTTCAATATTAATCTACAATGTAGAAAAAAATAAAAATAAAAATAAAGAAAAACCATTGAATGAGAAGGTGTGTCCAAACTTTTGACTGGTACTGTATGTTCACGGAAAGCTGCCTCACAAGATCTTTCTTTTGGATTTTACCTTCCTTAATGGTCATTACAGGCCACCATAGCACAAGGGGAAAGACACAACTGTTGTGGGTTGTGGATTATTATTTAATGTACCTTTTGCAATGACATGAGGAAAACAGTCTGTAAAGATAACCTACTTAAAAATTGTAATTGTAAAAGCAGTATTTTTCTATTAAATGGTGTTCGCAAAAACTCTTTTATACTGCATGAATAGAATAGCCTGACCATCACTCGTGGACATAGGAGGCATAAGAGACAATCTTGTTGGGATAAATGCGACAGATTGGGCCAAAACCCCTCTTCTAAGCCAAAGGGTATCTCGAAATGGAATAAAGCAATCCATGGATTCAGCTGACCTTGAAAAATCCATCATGGATTTCAATTGTCAGCACGTCAATCGATACAGTCAAACTCTCCCTCAGCTTGACATAAAGTCATCTCAAGCTCCCTGATTGAGGATTTTGACAAATGGAGAACCATATCACAGACACATAATGGTTGTTATTTTATTCATGTGACATACCATTCCACAGACATAGAAGAAGAACGTCGGGTGGAGTCGATGAACAGATATCACATAGTCAATAAACATTTTTGCAAGATTCAAAGACAAGTATCAAAGTACAGTACAATGGAAATAGAACATTCAGTAGACTATCAACATGTTCATACAGTTTTGTTTTTTTCAGTTGGTAAAAATAAAAATAAATATTGGTTTGTACATTTTGCTCTGGTGATAAATAATAATCTATGATTGGTGTATTTAATGCGTATGCACAATGACAAAGTGTCCTAAAGAATAAGGCAACAAATCATGTAGTAAACAAAGTATGATTATAACTTTATTCCCCATGAAATGCTCCTTCAGTAATGATAAAATAGAAAACAAACGAGACAGTTTGATTTGTCGGTCGGTTAATATTCTATGCCATCATAATCTTATCACAAAAATAGATACATCTATGGTGAAGTAATGCTTCAAACTATATCAGGAAACTGGATGAACAATCATGGCGGTGAGTTGCCGTTGTGTGCTGCAGCACATGTTAAAGTGCAAAAATGGAAACGTAGGTATCTGTTTAATAAATGGGCTTTTTTTTCTGAACAAAGTTCCCCACAGAGTTGACACTTTTGATAAATTCCTCGGGTACTTCAGATGATCGTTGTCCCGACCTGGCTCAGTAGTCTAATTTTGTGGCCTCTGTGAGGTTCTGGCTTTTTGTGACCCAAGTTTGGGGAGCCGCCAATGGAGATCCTAAAACGGGTTTTTCATTAGACGTGAATTATTTACATCTCTATATTGCAGTGTCTGGTTTTTTAGGGCCTTTTTGAATTTCCAAACATGTCTTAGTCCATGTTTTTTTTTAACCTAGTTTCAGGTAAGATTAAATCTTTCCTGATGATCTACTGATCGGAACACGAGTACAAGTGACTGTCGGATTTCTATTTTTATTCTCAATAATTAAAATGTTAATTTCCTCAGTTGTTTACTGAGCTTGCTCTCGTTATGTGGCCCAGTTCTGCCATCACAAATCACCCCCCGAAGCTTTGGTTGAAGTTGGTTTCTATGTACAATACACATTGACAATGACAGACCTAACCCAGATGCATGCACAGCCTAAACTACAACCAATCAAATAATGTGGTGCTTCACAGATAGTTATGTTTTTATTGCAACAGTTTACACCATTTGGCCCCTGTCAGACTTCAATGCACTGAGCAGCCTCTGAATCCCGCGTCCCCCACTCATGTTTCTGCACCTCACTGATCAAGAGGACGGTTCCTTCAATGTCTCTGTTGTATTGCCAAAACCTCAGTCTGAAAAGTGCTATAGAAACTTTTCTGACCTCAAAAGTTAATGTCCGTCTCACGTTTTTTTCAAGATTCTTGTCTGTCCGAAGCATTGAGAGATGTCTATTTTACACACATTTATTGCTCTATAGCAACGCATCCAGACAGAAAACTACAAAAGAAGAGAACCACAACACATTCCTGCACATTTGCATCCGCACTACCAACCAGATCAGTTTTGATGCATATTCTTTAAATGGTTGAGTGACACACATGTTGAAGTCGTTTGCTCTACGGTGGCAGTGGATGGGCGTCAGGCGCCCCGGCGAGGCATAAGGTCTACAGTTTAGCAATCCCGAAAATCTTTTATTTTTATTTTTTTACGATCATATACTAAAGCAGCCCTTCCTTTTTTCATGCAGTCGTATGCTTTGCTTTCGTTGTGATTGCCGATAACCCCGAACCACACACACAGTTGCTCACAGTTGTCATTAGGTAAGTGAAAACAGCTGTTACACAGTCATTATGATTAATACATTGATAAGAACTTTTACAAATGCGTCAAGACGACTAAATCCATGCATTTCATGCATAGATGGTGGTCATCCTCTGAGGCCAGCAAAGCCCCGCAGTGGAGACATGGAGAGTCTAGTGTTTGCTGCACGTCCAGCCACTTTCCAGCCAGATACCTATCAGTTCAGACCTGAACACCGTCCTCCCTGTGAGCTGGTAACCTGCTTCACCCTGCTCAAACTACAGCCCTGCAACCCTTGATTGAGCCAAACCATCAACACAATTGCATGCACCACCCTGCAAACCCTATTATTTGCTTTTTTTTTACCAAGCTGTTGTCATTCCCAAGTGGTTTTTGAACAATGTTGCACTGCATACAATATCTCCACAGCGCCTTGCACTCCAGACCTCCAAACATAGCAACACCTTCCAGCCTCAGGAATACATTTTTTCTCCAATGTCCCCATAATGTTTCACAGATTTCTTTCTACTCGTTTCTAATAAACCGCATGGTACACTGGACGAATACAGAACTGGACAGTCACTACACTTCTCTTTTATAGCTGCCACCATACTGAATGCAACACTGCTCAAATGCACATAGCTAATGAATACTAAATGTTGTATTACGAAGAGTGATATGTATAGTCATCTGTCCACCGGTGGCTCTGACACCAAAGACAAATTCCTGCACATGTAGTGTCCTGTAACTCCAGTTATTCTGCAGTCGTATGTCGGGCCTGGTTTACAGCTGTGTGATTGTCTGTTTGTCTCTGTTGTTGTTGTTGTTGTTGTTGTTGTTTTTTTTAGCTTTATCTCCTCAGTCATTTATCCGTAATGCAGCCTTTAGGTGGTGGTCAAGGCTGAAGATACCGCTGCTCCTATTTCATGCCGCTCCGCAGCACCTGATTGGCTGCGATGAGCATGACGCTGATGATGAAAGCAATAGCGAAGGCGCATATCAGGCTCTTGCGCACACAAGTTTGCTTGACATGCTGCGTTGGGCTGGAAGCTGTGGGAGGAAGAGAGGAAAAACATTACCTGAAAGTCTATTCAATCAGGTGTTATTTAATGCTTGAAATAGATCTCCATTCAGAGTGAAGGAGCTCATCACAAAGCCTTGACAATTACATGAACACAATTACAAAAGGGGGAACACTGCCAAGAAAATTGTTGTCACACCTGTACGCTGCGTTACTGCATTTAGATTGAAATGTTGATTGCGGTTTTGGAACATCAAACACATGGATTGGCGCCTGACTGGCATATTAAAGGATTCTCAAAACACTAGCGCTCCGAGAAAAGGTGAAGTATACCTGAAGAATATTCTGATTGTAGCGTAGGGAACCAAGGCAGTTGAAGCAAAACAAAATATTCAAAAAGAAACTATCATATCCATTGTACATTGTGTTTGTTTATACCTTGTGTTATTGTGAAGAACTGTGTAAAATTGATCTAGCTTTTGATTTATCTTTATTTCCTCCAGAGGTCATTTCCACTCTAAAAACAGGTCATGTGTATCCAACAGAAAATATGTTCTCTATGTAAATTGTAGAATCGGGTTGGCAATGGTTCCAACAATCATTAAACCTACACATTAGATTAATGACCACTTAACATGACCAAGAGGGCCCAGCTTTTCATACGCTACTGTTTGAGTGGCTGGAATACATAATAAGCTATTGAGCTCTTGATGGGAGAAATTGGTATCACGACTCTATCAAGTTCTCTATGTGAGAAATTTTTCAAATAGGAAATCTGTAATGTGTTAATCGAAAAAGACATTATTATTAATATATTGTGTGGTGACAGACTACACACGGTGTCTGTTTCACTATGATTAGACATGCACTGCTCAATACAGTGCATCGGAGGAGTGTTGATCAGGTTTTTACCGGGCCTTCATCACTTTCATAAATAATATTAATAACATATATGGAGGCTTGTGATGGTCATATAATCTTTAAAACACACCACTAGAACCTATACAGTATCATTGTTGATGCATTTTTTAAGAAGTGATGCTGCTCGTATGTTGTGGGGTTAATTTGACCCAAAACACATCCCTCTCACTTACCCATTCTGGTAAATAGTTTTTCATTTTTTATTTATTTGAGATAGCTCTATAATTCCATTCATATGAAAGCCTGATCTTCCACATCCCTATGGCCAATAGAGCCCAACTTCTTGGTCTCAGCTTGTTTATGTAAACGTCAGCATGAAAATAACTCTGGATTTAACTATTAGTTAATTCTAAGACTTTTATGACCTAATGACAAAAATAATCGCTTTTTTAAAGATTTTTTAAATAAGACATCAGTTATTAATAATAATATCCTTAATAACTGAAGTCTCTTTTCCAAAGTAAGTTTATGGGAAGAGGTCTTTTTTTTTCAGCACATGACGGACCCAGAAGTTGTAATTACACCGTTTGGCCACTACAAAAATGGCATAAAAGGCTGGTTCCTGGGGGCTTGTCTGCCAACGTTAAAGGACCGCAGCGGACGACATGCCTGACTCAGTCTGCAGAGCCCCGGAGTCCAGCCCCCACCACTGCACAGAGTGCTGTGCTCTCATTTATTCAAGGTTTGTATGTGCTACAACACAGCACTCTCTTTGGTCCCCAGCAATACACCCGCCAAGTCTGAAGTAGATCAGATTAATGGCTCTCAAGATGTTCTCGAAGCCAAGAAAAAATGACATTCGTAGAAATGAATCAGAGGGGATCCTAGCCTCTTGGTTGAGATGCATGCAACATAACTGCAATGGCCCTAGTTTAGTTCCAGCTTGTTCCATTATATCATCAGCTGCACACAAACAGCAGAAGTCTGTGAACGTATATATATATGAGGTTCTTCCTTACTGTCTATATCCACCTGGCAGTCCTCAGGGTTCTCTATGTGGTTCTCCTCAGTCATGATGATGTTCTCGATGTCTTTCATGGAGAGGTGGTCACAGAAGGTGTCATAGAGGAGCCTCTTCAGCTCTTCCACCGTTAACTTCTGCATGTCACACTGGGGATGGACACACATAACTGAACATTAACTTAGACACAGGCTGGTGGACATAACATCTACAAACACAAGCATACAGTATGTAGGCACACACACATAACACATAAAAAGGGTGAACAATGACAACTTAAATAGCAGAGTATGGAAAAAGTTGCATTACGTGTATAATTATTTGAAAATATGACAAAAAAGAAAGCATAAATAGACCTATTAAGGATAAGGAACTTTTGACCAAGCTGACCACCAATTGAAATACAAGGCGACCCCAGTTTTATTTCCCATTAGATGATTAAGCGGTCTGGTTCTCCTTCTGGACAACCAGATTACCTGTTGATCCTATTGGATCACTAATATGATGGATTTAGGAATAAAGCTTCTTTTTACGACATCATTACAAATGCTAATGCATTATGTATTGTTTGAAGAAGTACTGAAGGAGAGTAGTAGAAAAAGTATAAATATCACACTATAATAATCTCTGAAAACACTCCTTTACAAATAACCCTTTGATGATAATACTACTGTTTTTATTCAGGTAAAATGTTGAATGCACAAAGTGAACTTAAGATATTAAAAGTTAAAGTGCACAATTAGAGTATTGCTCATGTCAGTGTCACATTATTATACTATATAATTGGATAGCTGCGTAATTACCAATGCATTAGTGTATGATATATGGAAGGTAGTTTAACCTACATTAATAGCAATGCATTGTATTTTATAAGCCAGTCATATAATATCGGTTTCTGCAAAGTTACTAAAGCTGTTACATAAATTCAGTGGAGTTTTGCCTCAAAGACTAAAGTAGCTGAATTCAAATATTTAAGTTCTGTTTCTGACTAATTGCACTACTAAATTCCACCACTGGCATTATTTAAAAGTGGAGTTAAATAAAATAGAGAATCAGTGAATGACTAAGACCAAAACTAAAAATGCCCCTCCAGGGTCTGTGCCTGTTTGGATAGCTCATCTATGTTACTCATTTTCTGCTCAGTTTGAGCCACGCTCACCAGTGTGACCGGAGGCTCTGTGTGATCAATCCAGCAGCACATGCTTGATACCACTATTCTGTTATATATATTGATATGTGAAGCATTGCAGCCTTTGCCACAGTCCCTCGGGTTTTCTTCACTCTCCCAGTGGGTGTCTTTGGTTGTGATTTATTTTTCCGTACACCTAGAATTCCCACAAATCCCCCCTTTTCTTTCACACTCCATTTGAAGCCTCACTTTCTGACAGGGCTCTGACGCTGTTATCACGTAACTACAACAAAGGAGGCTTAGACACGAGCTCCATCCCATTATTTCATCCCGCTGTCAAAATGAGCAGTCGATTATCTAATGAGGTGTCTGTAAATAAATTAATATCTATTTTACATAAAAAAAAATGACTTTAATGTTCCAAGTAATAAGACTGTCGCCCACACACAAAGAGGTGGAGATACCACCTCAAAGTCTTGATGAGGGACGCAGTTCTTGAGGGAATCCACATATCGCCAAGATTTAAATCATCCCATTAACAACCCAGTGCATGCAGCAATTAAAACTGGTTTTCCTTTAAAGTCGCACTGTGGTATAGGCTAAATGTTTCTGCGCTGGGAGGTTTGCTACAGCTGCTGTATATCTTCTTACTAATAGGCCCAAAATGAGTGACAGCACCTTCCAAAAAACGGAGTCAAAGTCGGTGCCGTGGAATTTATCTGGCAACCCAGCTGCCGTCAGCTTTGGGCCCAGAAGAGTGACAAACTCCTCAAAGTCCACCTGGCCATCGCCTGCGAAAAGAGGAACAGTTGGTGTTTATTGTCGCTGTTTTTTTACTGCCCGCTACAGTCAGGTTTTGTGGACAAATAGAGAGCAAAGCTAATAAAAATCCAAGCTGTTTGTTTGCCTCACCGTCCATGTCCAGTCTCTGAATGATGACTTCCAGCTCCACCTCGTTTGGCATGTAGCCCAGGGAGCGCATGGCCATTCCCAGCTCCTGCTTTGAGATGAACCCATTCCCATCACGGTCAAACACTTTAAAGGCCTCACGGATCTCTGCAGAGAAGACACACACACACACACACACACACACACACACACACACACACACACACACACACACACACACACACACACACACACACACACACACACACACACACACACACACACACACACACACACACACAAACGAGCTGAAGTCTCACGGCTGAGCAGGATATGAAAGTGGGAAATCTTCCACCCACCAAAGACACATTTGTTATGCCGCATCAATGCTTGAGTCATAGTTATATGAGGGTTGGCAGCTCAGGAGAACAAATTTCACCAGTAAAATGACAAGAAAAAAGAGCCATAATAAGATAAATACCTTTGAACAAAGAGCTGAGATCAGGACACATTTTATTCATTTTAAAGTAATACTTCTAATGTCCTTGTATTTAAAATGTTATGGGGATGAATCACACCTATGAAGTCTTATTTTCTACACTGCCAAAATTTATAGTGCCAAAAATAACCTAACAAGAATATCTATTCCCACCGTACAAGGTGGAGGAAGTGTGATATTCTGGTGTTTGCATTTCCTTTAATCCCATCTGTACAATAAGTTCTTAGAAAGGAAGACAAATGAATGACGAAAAAAGGTTATATGATACCAAATATCTTAAACGATTACAGCCAATTCAAAATAATTGCTGAAACCAAGAGTTGACATTAAAATCAAATGTGACAGGATCACTCATACTACCATCCACTTCTAAGCTGATTTTAAGATAGACCAAAATATATAACAAAATGCTATGTGAATGGTGAAGAATATTTAATGAATGTAATGATAAGTTCAATAATATATAATAGCCAAAGGATCTCTCTGGCTGTCAAAAAAGTTGTATCTTAAGTCAATGATCTGGATTGTTCAATATGCAAATGTATCGGTTTTGCTGCTGAATACATTGATTGATTATTGAACGAGCCTATCGAATTACAGGCCCAGGGGCCCAAAGTGTCAGGGACCTGCCTATCATTCACCTAAAACATGTCCACTCAAAAAGACACGTTCCAACCAGGAGGAGACACTAAATGACCAAAAAGCATCATAAAAGAACTACAAGGAGACACAAAAAGACTACAAAGAGACAAAAAATTCTAAAAAGGAACAAATGCAACTAAATAGAGACACAAAATGACCACAAAAACCCATAAAATTACTGCAAAGAGACACAAAGCAACTGCTTAGAGACAAAATAATGAAAATAATGACAGACCAATAAAGTCTGCATGTCTTCCTCAAATAAATGGGACGTGGTGGGGCCTTTTGCATGTTTTTGCCCAGGGGCCCATTGTCTCATAAGTGCCTATGGCTGTACATTGTCAGTTAAAGGTGCACGCCACTTGTGTTTGCTGCAGATCAGCTTTCTAGTCTTGCAAAGTACAAAGTACCTTTGACAACAATCTAACCGACAAACTAACCCTACTAATAATATCAGTTTTGTTTTTATTGCAATTATGGGTATGGGTCATTGTGTAGTCGGTAATAACAGTGGTTAATAAAAGCATCCAAGTGTGCGATTATTCTGTTCTGGTTTTCGAGGAGCAGATGAATTCTAAGTGGGGGCTGATCAGTGCTTTCGTTTTTATTCATTAAGTGTGTTTGTTTGAGTAGCTGCTAGCTGCTCTGTCTCCTAACATACTGCCATGTTGAATCTCACCTCTGCTGTCCAGTTCACGCAATAGTCACACTAACATACTCCTCCCAAGCTTCTCAACCTTTAGGCGACCTATATCGACTCATAATTGTAATAAAACGTGTCGAATCAGTAAAAGAGATCTCCCTCTGCAGCTCTGATTTGGACCATTTGACCCTGTCTCTTTTGAATATTAATCAACTGAAGTAATGTTATACCCTTTGAAAAACTGGATGCGTCACATTATTAGCAGTAGTAACAGCAGAATAATCTGAGATAAACAGAAGAAAAACAAAAGGGCTATTACACAAAATAAAAGAAAACGGCTCCATCCACAGAAACTCAGGCCTCAGCAAAATTAAATCCAATAAAGACGAGTACCAGACACACGGTTCTACCTCCGAGAGTAGAAGATGCCCCCCCGCTAACACGTAGCCGCGATCACAACAGGAAATCTTTGAGCAGTTAGTTCCTCAGTTCAGCCTCGCTGCGTATTTCCCCTCGTCCTCTGCTTGTTTACTCTTCATGAGGTACCAAATCCCTTCATTTATATGCAGTCACATCCACAACCGAGTCACCTACAATTTTAGACTTCCCACATCTTCGTGTCACACGCCTGATTAGCACACAAAAGAGCAGAGCAGGGGATGAATCTTAAGATGGGGATGATACACGGAGTAAATCTGTAGAAAATGACATGTTGAATCTGTAATCTCTCTAATCTGTTGGAATCAGAAGCCATAAATCGTATCATTGAATAGTCATGCAAGAGTCACGTCTGTGTGATAAGGTTCAGGGGAATACGGTGTTTTCCAAAGAATAGATAGAATAAATCAAAGTAAACACCAGTTTTTAAATAATAAAGAAAAAAAAGTATAAAGTTGGTTTTGAATCAATAAGGAAAACCAAATTAGCTGAATGCTGTGCTAAATAATGCACAACGTCTCTGCTATACAATTGACTGACAATCACAATAACAACCTTCTGCCTAGGCAAAATATGAATTCAAATTTGAATTTAAATGACTCTCCCTTCTAAGTTTACAGCCAATTAGCTGTTGTTAAGTTACTGAAGTGTAATGCTAAACAAACTTCATCAATCCGCCGCCTTGTGGAAAATGGGAATTGCTGCTCCGGTGACTTACAGGAGTGTCAGAGCGGCGACGAACGGCCCGGGCCTCGGGGGCCAAAAAAAATCAGCAGCATGACAGTCTGAGACAAACATTTCAGCTGTTCAGTGATGGCAGGAAACGGCGTGTCATCCAATGTATAATGTGGTTGCAGGGCTTCAGGAAATATAGTTTGTTGTAATCAAGCACACGTCCGCAGAATAGAAACCGTGCCACAGGGATATTTGGCAATCATGTATTACAATGGATTACATCTGGGCCATGCAATTTATAAAAACCCATCAGAATGGCATTCGCTGCAGCTATTTTTCACATCGCTTTTCCCAACAAAATGTCTTAGTTTGAATCATTGAGAGCCTCCAGCTGTGTTTTTTTTTTCTTCCCTTCCCTGGATGTGATCTTAATGTTTATAGAATAGCAATACCTCAGTATCCACCTGAGGTCCCAGCTCCAGCTGTTTACTTTAGAAAGAGGGGCTTTCCATTAGAAAAAAAGAAAAGAAACACATGCTGCTGCCACACAGGAGGCAAACACACTCTTAAATAAGGTGCCAACACAGTTTTGGTAAGTACTCTGTCTCCCCTGAAAGCTTTATTTATTGATCAAGGGGCCAAGGTGAAGCAAAAACATCCCGACTTGTGAGTGGTTTATACTATATTTCATATCGAAAAAAGTTTGTATTGTGCTGTAATGAAATTGGGGGCACAATTTTCTGAAGGGGAATTGTATACTCTGTCACGAACCATTTACAGAGTACAAACACTGCTGCATGGGCCGGAAATATTATGAATGGCTTATCAAGTCTAGAGAGATATACAAGCGCAAAGCTGGAATATGTGTAGCCATTACAAATGTGTTTTCAAAAAGCACTTGATATCAGGGCAAACAGAGTACTACTAGAATGTACTGACAAATCTCTAAAGTAGAAAAGAACAAACATAATCCCCACTCCAATTAATCAAAAGAAGCTGACTAATCATCCTTTCTCTTTTTAACCACACGCCATCAAGATAGAGTGCTATCTCTTTGAGAGTTTATCTGTCTTAATTGTCCTCGGAGAGACAAGTGTATTATCCAATTTTCAATTTACTCAGTGAGCCCGAAAATGGGCCATATCCACACGAATGCCAGCACAGTGAATTTATTGTCCTTTAGAGACTGCCCCTGTCAGAATTAGGAAAATGTTCTCTCTCGCTGTGAATAAATGCTCTGGCGGTAAAAAAAACTGAATAGCTCTGATATTGGTGTTGGCCTTAATTATTCTGTCCAATCAAAGAGAGGCAGTTGGCAAAATGTCACCACCAGTTAGTCATGTAGCCTTGAAATAAATGGATCTAAAAACTAGGCACGCATAATTAAAGAAACTGTGGGTCAGTAGTTATAATCCACTTTCATGTTCCCAAACCAAATCACAGAGGTGAAAAATAAATAATAAAGTAAGGGATAGAGATATTTTGGCTGGCCACAATACCACACTGTTGGCTAATTCCCTATATTGTGTCATGCCATACAACTTTTTCCTATTACACCTGTTAAAACAATCCTCTTGGATATACCATAATTAAAGTCTAGATTGTTTTTATTATCCATTAATCTGAAATCTAAAATAAGAGATGATGATGAAAAATGTTCCCGCAGCTCAAGTTGACATTGTCAAATGTCCAAATAACCCTTCAAACCTCCCAAATAAACAGTCTACAATCATCCATCCTCACATTTGAGAGCCTGAAACCAAAGAAAAGTTGTGGTTTTTGATTTGATTATTGATTTAAAAGTTTAATTGATTATCAAAATTGCTTTTGATTCATTTTCATTTATTTGGCCTAATCTATTTATTTACATCACGTTTTAGCATTAATGTGGTATTTCTTTAGTTTTGTTGTTCAAATTGGGTTAATAATGCTTCATAAGTAAACCAGATTAATTCAGCCACCTTAAACTCTGTGAAACACTTTTTTTGTAATGCATGGTATAATATTTTAGCAACTCATTTAGCTGCTAAATGCCCCAGCTAGTTGCAGATGTTTTCCGTCTTTTGAGTTTTTCAGCTTTTTTGCTTAAAACAGCTGCTGCTGTTGGAAACTGGTTTGATGAGAGCTGATGAGTAATTCTCCATGTCTGTTAAAATCTAATTTGACCTCTTTTGAACTATGTAATGAACCTGCGTTTTCATTTAAATTCATTATTTATTTATTTTCCCAAATTGGTGCAGATTTTATAATTGCTTCAGTCTTCTTTATACTAAGATACTCTCACTTCCAGCTTCAATTACAATTTACTTTAGCACCTTATTGATATACACATTTTAATTTATTTTTACAAGATGCTGTTGTTGCATCTTCAACTCGTGCCTCTGACACCGCGGCTCCGCTGGGGAAATGTGAATATATTTGTTGAAAGCATGTGGTATTTGCTTTGATGTAGAGAGGTGCTTGTTGGCCTTCAAAGATGCGATGTCATGCGCTCCCCTGTGGCGTGATCTGACAGAGGATGAAAAGCCCAAGTTAAGATCATGCGCTGCGAGAGCCGAGCATCTGAAGCTGAACTCCCACAAGAGAAAGGTGCATCGTGTACTCCGATTGCACTGCCCTCCCCGTACACTGCTGTATATCAATGAACTGCATTGGATCCTCACTTCAGTGCAGAGACCTGAACCAGTGTGTGAATTGTATGCAGCACTAGACAAAGCCAGGAATCATTTGGACAAGGAGCTGATTCATGCAGATAAATAGAAAAGTGTTTGGATTCATGACGAGGGTGAAGCACCAATGGCAAAGGGCATGACATCAACTTTTTTTTGCAAAGGTTTCCATTTGATTTTTTTAAGGGTACATAGATAGAGTGTACAAGATTTTAAGAATGTCATTATCTCTGGGTGTTTATAATTTAAAGTGGCCCTATTATGCTTTTCCACTTTTCCCCTCTCCTTTAGTGTGTTATATATATTTTTGTACATGTAAAAGGTCCGTAGAGTGTAAAACCTGAAGTCCACGCCTAAAAGGAGTTACCCTCCCCTCAGAAGCTCCTGAAACGGCTCCATTGAATTCTCTCCTTCACTTCTGTAACTTTATGAGGTCACAATGTTACGGAAGTGACGTAAAACTCCTTCCGGCTACTTTGGCCCTTAAACAACAAAAGAGAGAGCTGAAGCTCCGGAGGAAGAGTTTTTGGAAATGTGGAACGTTGACCAATCACAACAGAGCGGGCTAGCTGACCAATCAGAGCAGACTTTGCTTTCTGGAGGGAGGAGCAAGCGCTACAACGGAGCGTTTCAGAGAGAGGGTGAGAAGAGGTGCTGCAGGACAGCCAGGATGAGAAAAACAAGGAGGATTATGAGCATTAAGGCATGTAAACATGTGTAACTGTAACTTGAGATACAAATATGCACCTGGAAAATAACATAATAGGGCCTGTTTAATAGAAAAAAAATAGAAGAAAAATGGGTGAAATTAACTCTCCTCATCCTCACAGAACATCAACACATCACATGGGAAATATTCATTTGGACTTTCCAGGTATGCCTGGAGCAAAGCTTTACCCCTTTTTCAGTCTAAATTTAGCATCAGTGAAAACTTTTGCTAATTACAAACGTTGCACTTTTTGCAGAACGGGGTAATGCCGCGGCTTTTTGTAGCGGTGAAGTGTCCGTGAATGTAATCCAGGAGCCTGTTTTTCAGGGCTAGAAAAAAACCTCTGAGCCTCAGTCAGACCTGCATCTGCTTAGAGCTGCTTTGGAAACGGTAATTGCATCTTACCGACTCTTTATGTAAGACCTTATCAGTGTGAGAAAAACACTGCTTGGGTGTGTGTGTGTGTGAGAGAACCTTAGGTAACTATTTTTAAACATCCATAGCAACCTTAATCCATCTTTAGCTGGATACGGGCCGAAGACGGGAGGATTTGAATATTACCATAACAGGCTTCTAATAAGGCTCTGGAGTATTCATAAGGGGTATATGGCAGAGTGTAAGTAAGGAAAAAAATCCCATCTCTGGGTTTGGATAGAACCTCTTCCCATTATGAAATGTGAACCGCTTAAACCTTGGCAATGCAACGCTGCCACGACCACAGGGAGAAACTGGAGGAGAAAAAAAGTTGGAAAGGTCGAGGTGCTTCATCCCCAATAAGTAAAAATCCCCAGGACTTCTTCATAAACCCCACTTGACCTTGAGTGATTGAAGTCAGTGAAAGGCCGTGAAATTTTAGCCCGTCTCTGTTGCTCATTTCAGACTTTTTTTTATCCAGCAGGGAAGAGGATTCATTGATCTGTTTCTGATTTTATTTTTTATTTTTTATTTTTTTCTCGCTCGCTCTTATGTTTTCAAAGCTGCAAGTTCTCATCATCATAGACAATATCATACTGAGGCGGTGCCAATATCCACATGGCGGAAAACCTGTGAGAAGCACCTCAAACAAAGGTCAGAAACGAACAATCAAAAGCCTCCGCTCTGAATTCCAGCTTATCCAACACTCCCTCATCAGTTCCACCACATTAACGCTTCGCACTCAGATCTTTTATGGATCTCGTTTCTTTTCTACCTCTAGATTTTGTTATTGTCTGGTGTAGACTTTGCAATATTGTTCATCAAAGGGAGGAAATATTACACAGGGGGAAAAAGCACCTCACCTTCCAGAACTCATCACAGTTAATTTCACAGGTAATAAAGTCTGCTGGATCCTCTCCTTCGTGGCAATCGATCAAAATGGGAATAGATGACTTTACTTTAACCTACCCGACAGCCGTAATCACAGCAATTCATGATATTCTCCGCTGATCTACACCACATGCTTTCCATCAACACACAACTTGGCAAGGTAGGATGTCATGCCAGATTACAGTAACTGATTAACTGAGAATTTATACGAGACTGTGGTTGTTGCTATGATCTGGATGTCAGAGAAAACTAGATAAAGTGGTCACTATTGAAATCGTAGTGGAAATATCAAATCCACTTTTCAACCTTTTAACAGATTTTCTGCATCCGTTTCAAATAAATACAAAAAATGTTTTCTTGGTTTTAATATTAAAGGAACTGTTTGACATTTTGGGGTAATACAATTGTTTTCTTTCTGGCAGAGAGTTGGTTGAGATACTAATGTGAGATGCCAATTAGCTTAGCTTAGCACAAGCACTAGAAACAGGGAGACATAGCTTGTCTGGCTCTAACAGCAACTAAATCTGCCAAACAGCAATTCTAAAGCTCATTGATTAACACGCTATATTGTACAAAAGCCAAAGTTTAACGAGAAAGGTTTTACAGAGGGTTATAATTTGGCCAGGCACTGTTACTCGCTGGAATCTTCTCTGGTTGCCAGGCAACTTCTCAGAACCACCATATAGTCTGGTACATAACCTGCTCTAAAACTGTAAATGTCATTTTTTTTTTTTTTTTTTACAAAAAAATATATAACACGTTAGTTTGTGAGCTTCAAAGAGGCGAGAAGACAGATTTTGGTACCTTTTTTAGAAGAGACAGTTCCCAGCCTTTTAACTGTCTGCCAGCAGTAGTTTCACATTTATCGTACAGACATTTAGAGTGGTATCAATCTTTCGAAATAACTCTACGCTAGAGAGCGAGTATTTCCTCAAATATCAACCTTTTGGTTTGAAGACGCACCGTGTAACGCCTTGCCGCACTCTCGGCAGAAATAGAGGTCAACATTTCACCTGCAGTACTGGGTCCATAATATCTAAATTTACAGCAGAGCAGCGGGGCGAGAATATGCCATCTTGTAATTTTCTCGTGTGCCGTCTGCCTAGAGTTTACATCTACTGTGCCACTAACTGTGGGCTGTGTGGTCCGTGCATGTTTCTTTAGTTTGTTTATCGGCTGTGATCCGGGTTGCCAGAGACGAGGGAATGTTTGTTGTTTTCACCGCATCAAACTCCGCTCTGAAGGACAAAAACACCAGCGTCGAGATTCACACGGGCTAATCGCTAACTGAAGGTCCGTCTCCGTCTCCTAGCTCTCCTCCCGGCAAAATAGTCTCTTTGCGGCCACATTCGACTAATCTATTTATCAAACTTTCAAAACATACAAAACCCATGGTAGCATTGTTATCAAGCCCTCGGGGCGGCTACTTCTTCATCGTTTCATGTGGAACTAAGGGCAGACTGGACGATACAGTGAGTCACTACCGCCTCTCGAGGAACAAGTTGTAATACAAGATGGGTGAGGCTAAGGCTAGCTGTTAAGCATGCTAATTTCAGCTACAAAACGCATAAATGTAATAGACATAACGTCAACAACTCTTAGCATTCTGTTCATAATTTTAGTTCATATTTTGAATGTTTTATTACGAAAATTCTGGCCATATCTTTGCACCTTTATAGTTTTTTTTTAACTTAATAGACTTTCGTTGGTTATTTGTAGAATACATTATTATATTATATACATATTAGAATTATGCATTAAGGTTTGGCTAATAATATCATAACAAACTGCACACTTTTTTTTGTTAAACCCTTCAGAAGCGCTTTCAAAAGACAAATAAAAACCTTTGGCTCCTTAGCTGTGGTGCTGGGTCACTCCCCCCCTTTACAAGTGACCCATTTCTGCTCTCACCCTTTTATCACCATCTATGTCAAGAAGAGCTTCTTCGTATGCCGCCCGTCTCATCCAGGCAGGTGATACAGCCGAGAGAGCCATTTTGAAATCCATTCCTGCCTGTCTGTCTGTTTGGCAGATTGTATAAAACGATCCTCCATCATGCAGGTGGAGCGGGAACAGTTGAGGATTGAGCTGAGTGACGGGAAGACGTACAAAGTGAGATTTATTATTCTCATCCTGATTATGTACGAGCCGGGTGCTTTAATGGACGTCCCCAGTGCAGCATATCTGTAATGTCAAGAACCACGTCCTTTTTCCAAAATGGATGAAGTTAATCTTCCTGTTTTGCTTGTGTTTTCCCCAAGTTGTGTCCCTTTTTTTTTTTTCACCCTTAGGGGTTTTTATCTAATGATAATCAGGAACGCCTCAGAGGCCTTTTAGGCACTTTAACAGAACAAACTGATACTTCACTACAGATCCATCCATCACCTTCTGTCGACATTCATGCAGTATTATTTCACCATTCTGCTTCAGTGTTTTCTAGAATAAAAAGTCACAAATCCATCACCACTAAGTCAAATTTTGACGGAGAACTCTGGATATGTAGCAGGCTTTATAGGCATTGCCGTAATTTAACAATCACAGCAGTCAGTTGCTGTTGTTGCCGCAAGTCTTTCTTCTTTGTTAATCATTTAACAAAAGCCATCTGAGTTATGAACTGATGTTTACCCGACTTTTTACATTGTCAAAAGGATTTGAAAGGCAGAAAGTGGATATGTAATGGGGTTGGCAGTCGAGAAAAAAAAAACCTCATTTATTTGCCTCACTTTTTTGTTTCAATATTATTTCAGACAGAGAATGCTTTGATGAGAAACTGTTCTTTTTTTCCTGTAGGAAGGTATGAAAAGCTCTCGCATATGTGAGATCCAATTTAAGGGTAAAAACAAGGTGTTTTTGTTTCTGTAAGAGAACAATAATTGAACTAATTCTGGCTTCCAGGGAGAGAGTCAATTGCTGAAGTGAACAGGAGAGGAAAAACAACTGTTTGGTTTTGGTAAACAAACACATCTGGATCATTTGCACACTCCTAACTGTTGAAAATGAGCCAGCATATCAAAATAAAATCATTTTAGCAGCATATGTTTTAAAACGGTTGCAGTTGACCCCTTTGGAAGCTCACCCCCACAACGCCCACTGATTCTGCACCAGCAATACGTTATGTGCATAATTTCTGTCTTTCCAAGCAGATGCCGGTGTCTTTAAATATCTTCATTTGTATTCATGTAAGTATTTCCAAAGGAATGGAAGTCAACCCTCCACCTCGGGGCGATGGGATGAGTCAATGTTTTCTGCTGCAGCTACAGTAGGAGTCGAGCAGAAACATCAAGATCGCCTCACAGGCAGTTTATGCCATTAGGAACACAGCGGTGTCAGTGTTTTTTTTTGAGGAGCTGTCAGTCAAAGCGATTTGCAACGTCTCCAAAACTCTGCCAAGGGAACGACTAAAAATGATGAAAAAAGAAGCATGTGTTGCATTTTCCTACAACGGAAAGCAAACCATTTTAAAAAACAACGCAGAGTGGAAGTCAGAATATATTGAGAAAATATTCTTAAATGCATATTTACAAGTCAAGGACACACATGAGGAAAAAAAAAAACATTAAGTCCTGTCTACAAGCCAAGATCACTGACTTTCAGAGTTTAGATGTAAAGGCTTTTCCTGCAGTATTGTAGTGTCACTGTTTTTATTTCTTTTGGTTTCACATTCAACCTTGCATTCCTCCCCCCACTGAGTGTATTTCTCTTTGACACACTTCAAATTAACCATGAGCTGTGATGCAAATTAATTTGTTTAGGAGGTCAACTAATTTTATGACCCAAAGCTGTGAACAAATATACTCAAATCCCACTTTAGTGGACTAATTTCATTCATTTATGCAAAAAGGATTTTTTTTTTTTAATGGGCTGCACTCCCTCTTAATAAGGTGCTGCAGCTAAACGGCTACTCCCCCTATTCATTTGAACGTGGGTAGTTATTTTGGGCTGCATTGTTGGGGACTGCAGGGGATATGGGAAAACAAAAACCCTTAGCCTGCAGCAAAAGTTGACAAAAAATTGGCAGATAGCAAGACAGGAAGTGGAAAACATAACATCTTGTGTTGTTCTAGCTTGGCCTGCTTTTATTTTCTCCTACAAGATTTGGTGGAGAGGTAGAGATTGTTGAGAAGGAAAAAAACAACCAAAGTATATGGGGAACGAACGCGAAGCATGGCAACCACCTTCCGGACTCGATCATGACACTTTTGCCATTGATTGCAGCGTTAGTGCTGTTAGCACCGTTAGCTGCAAGCTCCTGGCTCAACAGAAGCAACAGAATTGCTGCCAATCCTATTTTTAACTCTCCAATCCAAGAGCTGATGAATTATTTCAGTCTGGGCCAAACTGGTGGAAGGCTGAACAACTCGCAATGCTTTTATCGGAGCCGAGGCTGCTAGCATTACTAAAAACATTAAACAATTTTATGAAGTTCTCAGTAATCTTCTCCTTCCTAGCAACACTTAAAAACCCATCTCCTCTGCAAACCATCTTTTCACTCTATATGAAAATGAATGAAATAAAGTAAACACGTTGATTGCATGCTGATAGTCTTCCCACAACTTCCCACCATCGCTTATTTCACAAAGTAAATAAAAGATAGTTTTTTTTATAAATTCAGCTTTAGGGTTGAGTTGCTTTGGTTCCATTAATCCAATCACTTCCTGTTTCCAACATCCTAGCTTCCTGTCTCTGCGGGTGAAGTGACAGCCCAATCTGTGTTAGATCTAGAGTAGAGGAAAGCCCCTTCTCTTGCCACGGGCGTGAACAAATGGAGAAATAACTTTGCAGGAGGTGTTGATTTCAATTACCGCAGACAGTTACACCGTGAGTTTGAAATGCTCCTGGAGAGATTTGTCCCTGCTGGGCTTCTGTGACAGGTTTGGTCTGGGAAACACTTTTGTGTTTCCTTGACAGTGGTTAAGAGAAGCCAAACACACCGGAACTGGAACTGAGTGTGGAAAAAACAACTGTTCATGGATATAAAACCATAATTCTGGCGTACATTGACATTTTATTTCGATGAATCATTGATATTCTGGTTCCATCTGAAGAAAAAGGGTTCCTGTGTCAAATATGAAATCAAATATGTCATGTAAATAGATTCAATTCTCTTTTTCTGTTCTTTTTCTGTTGGGCTGGTTACAATATTAAGCTTTTATTGTGAATTAATTCACATTTGTGGCTTCTCCTACTTGCCCAATGGGGAAGTAGCATAACATTACCCTTTTGTTTATCTATTTTTTAGCAGTTCGCTCATGTATGTCGAATGGAATAATTTACTTTAATATCAGCATTTATAGACTATTTATGAATAAATTCTGGTTTCACACTCGGTCACAAATGAATAAAGGTGTTTTGAGGTTATTGGAACAACTCTTTAGGGAATGTTGTCAGTAACAAAGAAAATGTGGGCCTAACTCATTAAATTAATGGTTGCTTTAGGGCAGCTGTACGCTAAGTTTATTTGCATGGACACAAGGCATAGTGAATGAACAAGAGGCAGACATTGGAATATGTATCATTCTACATTTATTTGATTCTACAATTCCATCAATAACAAAAGTTAGAAACAATAAAAGGAAAGAGAGCATATTTTAACTGGATTAATTAAATAAACTGCCTTGATCATGACCTTCTCGGAAAGATGCAAACATTCTGATCCAGCCTTATCTTTTGCTTTGTGTCTACAGGAAACATTTGGCGTCTGTTTACCCGAGCCTCACTCTGGGATCTGTTACAAATGCTGTAAGCTCAGCTCTGGGACTATTTTGAAGCGGCTTCCAATAGGGCTGTTGTTAGGCAGTGTGGAAATGGCTTCCCACTTAATTCCACCTGCAGTGATATTGACACATGGCTGTGTGTGTGTGTGTGTGTGTGTGTGTGTGTGTGTGTGTGTGTGTGTGTGTGTGTGTGTGTGTGTGTGTGTGTGTGTGTGTGTGTGTGTGTGTGTGTGTGTGTAGTGGTGGAGGAGGTCTAAACTATATCAAGCTCCGGTAATATGACCAACAGTTATTTATTTTTTTCATCCCTCTTGTGTGGGAGGGGAAATGGAGAATATGGAGCCCAATTTGGAGTGTTCAATTTATGCTCGCATTGTCGTACTTGCTACCTTACACACATACAAATGCACACATACAGGCTTCAAGAGAATCAGAAATCTAGCGTTTTGTTCCAATTATAGCTTTGACAGCCTTCTTGGCCGCAAATTACGGTGCCACTGGTCCAATCCACTGGGGTGTCGAAAGCCAGTAATTGAAAGCCGCGTCTCTGGCTATGCGTGCCGGTAGGGTTTGAGCCCCCTGTCCTTATACATGCACTGGCACACACATATTCACTAATGTGCTATTTCGTTTCGTGACAAAGCCCTGTCTCCCTGACCGCCGAGCTGATGTATGTGACACTTCCAGACTTCCAGGCAATTCACGTCCGTCTCTCAAGAGATGGGAGCGGTGACGAGAATCAGACTGGCGCTCAAGATTGATCAATTGATATTATAATTAGAAAATGATCGACCTTTGCTGTATCTGCAATTTTGGGAAGCACAATGACTTTGTGTTTTGATGAAATTGGCTTTACTTCCTCGTGGTTTGGGGTCTTATGGATTCCTACTGCGTTAATTGTGTAAAAATAACAATAATTGCAAAACTGCTCTCGTTTGAAATATTTCCCTCTTTTCTTCTGACCTCATTAAATACCAATATATTAAAAGATTTGAAGCGGTAACCCTTCCACATTTTCTTACCTTCATTAAACGCACAAACACCTGTATGCAGCAATAGAAAGCATTGTTATTACACAGCTCAGCTGGCAGGAGAAAAATGCTTGCATTGCACATTTCTATAAATAATAATATCAATTATAAAGAAGGAGAAAGTCCACAATAGTTACCTGGTCACACAGACACAGGACTTTAATCCAGGAGACCGCTGTGAAAATCCCAAAGTAAACGCTAAGTTTACGCTTGTTACTTTACTGTATAAGAAAGTTATTTGGGATTTCAGAGGGTAGTACTGCATTAGAACTACTGTCAGCAAAATGCATATCAAAAGCATATTAAATCCCATGTATTTTGTCGTGTTTTACAGCTGACCCAAAATAGAAGTAATAGCGGACTTCTGAAACCTCCTCAGTTCAAAATCATCATCTTGAGAAATATGTTTCATATCAAATCACAAAGTTACTTAGAATCATAAAGTATCAAGCTTATTAAAAAAATGTTAAGTATGTTTTGAACTCTTAAAGTGGACCTGGTCCCTTTTAGGAAGTTCCTCAATCATGGCAGAAATAAAATTTTAAAAAAACGTACAATTAGGAGGTGAATGTATCTTCCAACATGAAATTGCTTTGGAGGAAAAAAACATTATGATGCCAGCTGCTCGCTTGTAGCACTGTCCTCCATCTTTGAGCAGCTGAAAACATTAGAAAGATAAGGGCAGGATTGTTCCCAAAAGCTAATAAAATATATTTCAGAAAGCATAAATCTTGGCACAACGTATTGTATTTGTAGTCACTTCCTTTAGCTATTATTCAATGAACCAATCAGTCCTGTCTCATTTGTTTTGTTCCCATTTTGTGCTATCTGGAAGGAAAAGCTGTGAACCTCAGTTAAACTCTTGACAACAACAACAACAACATTCAATCTCCTCGGTGACGCTGCCTTTTAAAGTGTGCCTCTTTCCCAGACTGTAAGACATCCCTCACACGGGATCACTAATGCTCTCCAACAGCTGAAGAAGGCACTGTCACTGCTGTTAACTGTGCATTACCTCGGGCTTTCCTCTTCTCCCCATAAAGCCTCATTTGCTTCTCCAGTCAAACTGCCACTATAAGTTGAGCTGTAAAGCCCCAAACGGATCACTTTGTCCTGCGACAGAGTGACTGCAGCAAGGCGCAAGCACAAGTGGATTTGACTAACTGAAGTCGAAGTGAAGCGCTGTTCTGTTTATTGCACCAGAAGCTGACTGTAAATTATAGTGGGAGGGTGAAGAGGAAACTGAGATTCCTCAATTTCTCAGCAACCAAAAGCATCTTTTCAAGTCGATAACCAAAATGATTGAAATATGAGACATCCATCTTTTGGGGTTTTTTCTGAGCATCCATCTAATATATCTCTGCCACGCAAAGTCTCTGCACACTGGAAATCAAGTTTGAGAATAAAGCGCTGAGTGATGGTTTATGCTATAATGGTGGGCATGACATCGTGGAAAGATCGTTTTTGGCGCCGACACGTTGACACTTCTCTTTTTATCACAGGCTCAGTTTGATGGCTGTCAAAGAAAAAAGAAAAAAAAGGCAAAATACAGAAAGCACAATGGCACCTTAAAGCAGCCTGATCTATCTTGCACCCATTCTTGTCATTTCTAGATGTTCTTTCTCGGTGCTGTGTGCGTTCTGAAACAGGTGTCATGTAGCAGATACTGAGGCCGATCAATAATCACCTTTTTAGGAGTCAAAACCAATTCATATTTGGCCTCTTCCGCTCAGCGAGTCTAATTATTATCAACCTCTGCACCAACTGTAATGCAGATGCAAACCTCTACCGTATGTGTGTCTGTGTGAGACAAACAAGGGGTGTGTGGCTGTGTACTTGTGTGTACATTTCTGGTTCAATTTACAGTTCATTTCTGATTCCTCATGGGGAATTCTGCACCAGCATACACTGCAACAGTTTCCCGCAAGGCCCAGCTTGTCTGTAATTCAAAACCAAGCATTTCAATTAGAGCCTTATCAGAAATGCAGCACTTTTAAAGACGCGTGTGCACATGTGATCCCTCTGAATCCGTACAGCGGACCAGTCAGATGGGCATGTGTCTCCACATTGTTTCCCTATGCATTATTAAGGTAACAAGGACGAGAGGCTCAGCTGACAAATCACTCAGCAGGAAAACGTCTGCTCCCGCATAGTGTCACCACACTAAAGACACAGCCACAACGCAAGAATGTGCAGATGTTGCAGGTTGACATAACAAGTGCTCCAGGCATGAATATTCTCAGGATACTGAAAAGAATCTAAACGCTCAGAATGGTTGTCATGTGTCAGCATGCTTGTTGGAGGATGCTTCTTTTTGTTGACAGGTGCCACTACAGTGCTGCAGAGGTTGAGTTTTCTATATTGATGCAGAGAGATGATTTGCAGGTAACTTTTTTTTGTTAAACAAGAGAAGTTGGTTAAATCTTTTAGCACCCCATCCACCCACTAAAAAAAAAAAAAAAAAAAAAAAAATTACAAAACGATCTAATACCACTTAATCTGGCCAGTCTTTGTGGACAGACTTAAAATGAGCCAATGAAACTGGGCTTCCATGGACCAAATTTCCACCCGAAAAGCTCCAGCTTCTAGTCAGAGCCAATGCATCGTTGCTTTCCTGAAGAAGCAACACTTTGTGACAGAAATGGTGCAGGGATGCCTTTCTTTACTAAACACATCAGCTCCACACTGAGGGCTTTTTGTGACCAACCTTCTGAATGAGCTGCAAATCTATATTTCCAAATCAATGAGAGACAAATTGAAACAAGATGGCTTATCTTAGAGTAACACTGATAACAAAGTGTGTGATTAGTTGGGTACTCTCTCTCTCTCTCTATCGTTCATATATCAACATTGGGAAAAGGGTCGATTTTCAAAATAAATCTTTAAAACCCTAAAAAAAACAGGCCTTTTTTTTTTTTTTTTTTAAAGCAGTTTATCTCTCTCATCACACCGGATCTCCAAGCGCTGTCCAAGGTGCTGAATGCGCGTCCGTCTGAATGGGAGCTGACCACAGCCACACAGACCCACACTTCATGAGCCTGTTATTAACAACCCCCCCCCCCACACACACACACACACACAGTTTCACACAAGAGCAGGTAACATCTCACCTTCAACTTCGTCTTCGGGCAGGTTGACCGGGGCGCTGTAGGAGAGGATGTCAGGGATGGTGCAGATGCCCCGGTACATCAGCGTGGAGGTGACTGGATGCATCGGCATGACTGCGACCTTTGGCTCTCCCACCTGCGCCCTCGTCATACAGAGACGTCTACAGAGAGGTGCCCAGCTTCCCCCACGGCCACCGAGGGAACGGAGGAGCGAGTCCATGGATGGGGGAGAGGGGTGAGGTGGGCGGCGGTGGGTACCGCAGCGTGTCCGCTGAAATCTTGCTTTTTTTTTTTTTTTTTGGTCAGTGGAAATGTTGGGTGTCTTACCTCATTGCAGTTTTGTTAATTTTTTTTTTTTTTTTTTTTAATTTTTCTTTAAAAAATTTCCTGATTGAAAAAAAAAAAAAAAAATAAAAAACTACCTCAGGCAGAGACAACGCGCACACATATACATCACCATTAGACACCAAGACGAGCTCCACATCTGCAGGTTAGACACCGAGCAACCGATAAGCCGATTTGTAGCTCATCAACGCGCTGCTTGTTGGTGTTTTGAGTCCCGGCGTTGGTTTGCTGGGAGAGATTTCGTGCATCCACTTGTTGGATCCGTGCGCTCACTTGACGCACTCCGTCCTCAGGATCCAACAGCTCCACCTTCACATAATCCACAGAGCCACGCTGAGACAGACTGATGAGCAAATACTAAACGTGTCTGTTGAAAAAGCGTGGAGAAGAAAAAAAAGAAAGCAATTGCTCGCTGGCTCTTAATTGGTCATGGGTACAGTTGTTCCATCCTCAGCTGGAGGAATGAAGGAGTGCTCTGATGGTTTAGTCAGTCTCCTCTCTCTCTCTCTGTCTCTCTGTCTCTCTCCCATACATACGTCTGCACATATGGGTGTAGGCAATCCCTCCCGCATAACACACAAAAACACACACACACACACACACACACACACACACACTCCGTTAAAAACCCTCCCCTCCTGTATCTCTATCTTTCTTTTTTTCTCTTTTTTTGTGTTGTTCAAATACTCTCCTCGTGCACATTCCGGTTAGTCACCGATGCTAGACTGAAAAGCATACAAAGTGTGATTGATGATCATGTGTGGTAGGTGTATGCTTGATTTCCGCCTACTAGGCCGAGGCTATAATAAAACTCAATTCAAAGCCACTTGCTTAATTTATAATCCATAAAGCTGCAGGAGCTTTTTAAGTTTTACTGTGACGCAAATCTGCACCTACTGCTGATTTAGTAGGCTAGAATGAGGTGACATACAGTGTTTCATATTGTAAGAGAAGAAGAAAAAGGGGGGGAACAGAGTTAAAAATGAAATCTGTCTTCCTGTCTCTCATCATCTCCAGTCGTATGCTTTGCTGCACCACTGTCTGTGCGGAGAGACCCTTTGAAATGAACTGTTGTACATTTCAGATGACATGGTTGGCTAAGAAGTTGGGGGTGAAATGTAATAGGCCAATGTTAAATGGAGCCACTTGAATTTTTGATAACCATGAGCTGTCTTTTTCGTAATCCCCTGAAAACTCTTTTTAAGAAGGAGTCTGCATGTCAGTCAGGTTTCAACAACGTCTTTCTTTCTTTTTCTCTTTTCTTTCATTCAGTTTCAGAGCCAGTCACGGCCTATTGGGGCCCTGTGGTGGGATTTTGCTTTTGGGGCCTCCATCCACTATGTATATCTTTCAAGTTTTCAATATAAAAAATAAAAACGATATCTTGCTCAACATGTCATTTCACGGGTCTATGGATCTGTTTTGAGGAACGTATAGCAGTAAAAGTGATTTATTATTATCACCTGAATTTGCAGCTCATTGTGTATCTGTCCAACACACAATTTAGTTTTTTTGGTTCTCTCTGACTGCTCTCAAAGCTTTGTTTTCAGCCGCAGCTGGCAGCTGTTTTCAGTGAAAAAACCTCTAGGAACCCACTGTACCTGCTCAGTACCAAACAGCAGGCACAGTTAGGTTCTAGCTGGTAAACACATTAATACATTTAGCATCTAAAGAGCCTGTTATTTCCCTCAAGAGTTGGCAGCGACCAAAAGCAGCCATAAGAGGTTAAATATTGGATTTACATTCAACAGGTAGCAACAAACACAACTCCAAATGAACGGTACTGTTGCTGGTTGTGAAAATAATCAACTGTACCAACAAGTTGGCTAATTAACAAGGTGATTATATGCAACTTGTCACATATTGATTCTTTGTCAGGACCCCTTGACGTCACTTTCTGCCTAATTTATGCTTAAAGCAACTGAGGGGGGTTCATGCTGCAGGTTTTTGCCCATCCATGCACATCGAACATTTTCTAACTACGCAGACAGGTGGATGAAATAGAGAACTTTGAGGAGCTGCTGGTGGTAGAAGTTAGAAATATTGGTTTGGCCCGAGGAGGAGAAATGTTTCCTCGCAGCAAATCTGCTTCAGCTCTTGTTCCGTGCAACCATCCATGCGGAAAGAATGACCGAGGCACGCACTGGACAGCATCTCAAACTTTGACGCTCCACTACGGTGGTTGTAAACACAGGGTTAACACTGCAAATTCAAACAAAAAGGATTGCTTGGTTGTAGGCAACAAAACCCCTTAGTTGAGTGTAGGAAACATTGTTTGGGTAAAAATAACAGTTTGTAAACTTAGCGTCAAAATCTGAATGAAACATAAGATTGTGCAACACCTGGGTGAAAGTCCTGTGTTTGTTTTCCCCTAACTGTACATTTGGGCTTAGAGGATCTCTCCATTCTCTTCACACTTGAACCAGGATGCCAACCTAAAAACACAACCAAGCATTCTGTTAGAAAGGTTTCAGGACAAAAATCTTATGGAAGCATCCAGGTATTAGGGGGAAATAGAAGAGGGTGGAAGAAGAAATTCCTTGGGGAAGAGCTGAAAATGCTGTTTCTGAAATACCAGGAGTTGTACAACATGGTGCTAGTGACTTGTAAGGACAACCACAAGCCTATTTTCTTGGGGAAATATCTGTACAGCACCGTGTTAGCCTGCACTTCTGCCAGAAAGCCTTCATAACGTTCACCCAAGCACCTGCTTGTCATCGCAGCCTTGGACCGTAGCGGCAGCAGTTGCTTTTTTGAGAACTCTGTTTCTGAGAATGCACTTGCAGGTAGGCAGTTGCCACGCAGGGGTGTGAAAGCAGCTTTAGGTTGGTGCCTGCTGTAGGAGATTGGCTTGTTATCCTATGTCATGGGGCGGAACCTGATTTGCTATAATCTGCAATATCTGAGTTGGATATATAACCTTTAAAATAAACTTAAAACACCTTAACTGAGTCACTGAGTTGCAACACTCTCCACACATAAAAGCATCCACTGTGCTGGCTGGCATTTCCTAATGTTTAACGGTGTCAGTGTGACAGTGTCAGCAGTGTCCACAACCGCTGGCTGGAGGCAAAAGGGCACCACAACAACTTTGTATCCTCGGGTGTGGCACCTTTTGTTTTTCGCAAAAGCAGGCTACTTAAAGCCCTCTCTACAGCATGAAACTTTGAAGGTCAGACCACTTTCAGAATCCAGTAGCTGCAGTGTTCAAACTCCAATACGTCACATGGCTCTTTTGTCACTGAAAATGTTGAATGATTGCCCCCTGCTAGGCTAAAGTCTCTAAATTTCTGGTTATGCATAAAACTAAATCCAGAAATGAACACGTTGTCATTTTCAACTCACCCTCAAGTAAATCTAAAAAGCAAATTTCAATGTTAACTCTGCAGGCACAAGTCTCTATTAACTGAATAGGAGGTGAACATGTTATTTTTAAGTTCCAAAACTGGAAGAAAAAGGACCTGAATATTACCCAGAAAAAGTGCAGCGGTATATTCCAAGTGTTCTGAAGCCAAATGATTGCACTGCGGATTCAAGAGTCCAATCTTTCTCTCATTAAGTCCTAGATTTCTCTCATTCACTATGCATCGCCTCACAGCAGTCTGGCACAAGTCTTGCTGCCTTCATCTGCTCATAAGTTTCTCTTTCAAAGACGTAAAGTTGCAAATACAAGCCTAAAACTTATGTGCGTGTTCAAGTGCTTAGAATCCCTGAGTAGTATTTGAATTGCATGAGTCATTTTGGATTTGATTTTGATTAAATCGTGCATTTTGTTGGATGAGCAAGGCAGTATGAGCAAGACTAGAAGACCCGTAATCGTATGTTTGCTATATTTTAACAAGGAGTGTGTGCTTTTGTCTTTTTCCCTTTTTGATTGTATGTCAGGACTGACATACCTGCAATAAAAATAATGTTGGGATTTGTTTACGTCTCGACCAACTCCAAGTTTCGCTCTTTAGGTTGCAATAATACTAAAATGACCAAGCGGTCTAATACAGCTAACTAGATGACTATGCAAAGTGTTATTTATTAATTCCAATTTTTCAATAAAATGCACTGCTATTCCTATTCGTACATTAGGGGTCGCGCTAATAAGACCAGCAGGTCCAATGCTGTATATGCTAATATCGATCCTGTAATGCTGTCAAGCGTAGGCTACTGTTTATGAAGGAGCGTTCGTTGGAAAATGTCTTCATCAAAAACAAGAAAAGTGGACACAGTGTCGGATCTTCCAGGGAAAAAAAAGGATGCAGTTTCTATTTCTTCAGTTTTATTTTGATTCTTTTCTTCAGGTAAATGGGAAACCAAAGTGCTTGGTGTGTTCACAGCACCTCTATTAGAAAAAGTGCAAGAACTTGCAAGGACAACTGTGAACAGAGAATATAAATGATTTGTTGGCAGGTTTGAGGAAACAGCCTGTTTTGAGTCACAGCCGAGAGATCAACAACACATGTCAGGCTGCTTATCATCTATTTTGTGATGGATTGTTCATTTTCTGCGAAAGATTTCAGAATAAAAGTGTGCTTCATTACAGTAAAAGAAGGGGAAACATTTAGTGTTATTTATAGGTTATTATGCAATGGTTTTACTGGTCTTGCCCACTTGGGATCAAATTGGGCTGTATGTGGCCCATGAAGTAAAGTTAGTTTGACATCCTTTAGCTAGTTAGCTGGTAGGATGATTAGAACCATGACAGTAAAACCAAAACAACGAGCTGAAAGACGATAAAACTCTGCATAGATATCAGGAGAACTGCAGTGTTGAGTGAACAATCTCTCTGAATCCGTCACTACAAGTGACACCTTTCACATTATAAGTATTTTTTTTTCCTTTGTCAATATAAAATAATTAATTGGTGTAGCTTTAACTTTCATAAAATAAACCTTTTTATCTACTGAATGTGTGTTTGAATCAATTGTAGATTTCGTGACGAAATTAGTTTATTTCTTAATAAAATTGGTTCATGATGCTGCAGTGAATTTTCAGCTTCGCGATCCACACACTCCATCCTCTACAGCTGTTTTGAAGATAGCTCGACAGGTGACAGCCTTATTAGAATAATTGGGTGCCATTAAAGACCAGAGTCTTGTTGTTTTGAAAGGAGATAGATTAAGCCAAAATCTTGTGACACATTTTACCCACCAACACTTAAAATCAAGAGGAAATGTCCTACTATTTAAAATGATGTGTTTTTAATAACACACATGTTGTGTTGTTACCCCAAATTAACTTAGTGGTATGATGGGGTTGCACCTTCAAGCCCCCTTCAAGATTTCTAATCACGACTTGGCTTGACAGATTTTAAAACATTATTCTCAGCTCAACTGACAGTACTTGGAAAAAACATGAAATCTCACCCTATTGCTTCATTATTTGCCCAGATCTCATCCTCAGATAAGCAAAGGCTTGACAAGATTGTAGACAGGACAAAGCACAGAGAAGAGCCCAGGTTCGCACTCGAAGCTGCCTGATTGAATTGCCGCAGATTAAAGGGAATGGGAGAAAAATACTGCAATTTCTTGTTAGGCTACTTCTGAGGATACTTCTGAGGATTTACCATATTTCAAAACAAATAGCAACCACCAAATTGCCTGGGTGACAAAAAAAATATAAACAAAGCAATATGGGAAAAAAATACTTGTTGTTTTCTTCGTCATTTCTCTGAAAAGGAAGCTATAGATTCCATAAAATAAGGGTTTGTTGTGGTGCTGCCCCTCCATGGAACAAATAAACCTTTTCAATTCTGACTACATCCATGGCTATTGACCAGCAGAGAAAAAAAGTATTGGAGTGAATAATGGCCCATACTCCGAGCCCACTGAGCTGCTCCAGGATTATGAGCATGGAGCCAGAGAGGGCTGCAGACTGAAGGGGATAGATGGAGGAAAAAGCTTTCCCTTTCTGTTTGGGAGAAACAAGAAAGACAAATGTGGTCATTTCACAATCCCCTGAACAGACATGCCATCAAAGCTCGGCACTTGAACTAGGTAATGTTGTTAGGTGATGCATTTACAAAATGTCTGCATGACAAGAAGGAGGTTTTGGGAGTCTGAAATGCTGACAAAAGTCTGCCATTTCTGCTCTACTTTGCATCACTCAGGCTGTTCTCATTCGTGGTCCGTACTTATACTTACGAAATGTAATGCACAGTCATTTGTATCTATCACGTAATCGGGAGCCATATGCAGGGCTGCCTCTAAAGAAGTCAGGTGACATTGTAGAAAGAATAACAAAAGGCTGCATAGAGATGAGGTCGGGGTGGGTAGATGGGTCAAACAAAGGTGACTAACGCTTCAGGTAAGTAAGGAAGCAAACATACTTATTAAAAACCAAAACATAAACCGATTTGTCGAATGAGGATATGTTGCGTCATTTCGCAAAGGCGCTGCATTGTGGGTCGGCCTGGGCCGCTTGTACAACTTTCCCATCCTAAGTGACTTTTTTTTAAATTTCTTATCATTAAAATTGACTTTCAAATATACAATAATCACCCAAAAAGTTTTCCTTTAAAAAAAGTAAAAGACAGCATTTATTATGGTGGGTTGGGTTTTAGAGCATGAGTGTGGTTCACGGTTTGTAAGGCTATACAGAGCCTGGTACTCATGTTGTTTTATGATATATATTGTGAAGAATAAAATAAAAAAAGTCTAAGAAAGAATTACGTCAATGTTCTATGAGAACTGTTATTAATAATGTCACATTTTTTGGCTTTTTGTGTTTTTTTTATTGGCTTTCTCCCAGCATTATATGCTGCATGGTAGCACATCAGTTTTCAGCTGTGTAGTTTGCAGATGCAGTAACTGTTTATTTTCACAGCTCCAAATGCATTTCCTATTGAGACTAGAAGACCTAAACAATGTCGGCAGGACGGCGATCATTATCTTCAAGACTACTTTTTAGTTACATCGCAATATGTTTTGCTGCTCCCACAATATTTTTTTTGCGTTCTGCTCACACAGCAGTCGATCGCACTCGATCTGCAATAAACCTAAATAAATAATAATCCAACAGAATCTTCCAAACAAGATGGTATTTCCTTAAATAGAATTATAAATTAATGTCAGTGTTTAAATTAATGGAAAATCCACAGCAAAGAAATAAACATGATGGATAGGACATCATGTTTCATATTCGCCCAATTTGAGCTGTAGGCATATATCCACTTATGGGCCACTTATAATACAATACAAACTGCTGCTTGTATTGCAGCATGAAATCAGTTTTGTTTATTCATTGTTGGTCCACTATTCTCTAGTGTTCAGATGTAAAACTGCTTTCTATTCAACACCCTCTACTTTATCCGTTGCATTACTACATTCATACCATAAGTTTTTTTCCAAGTCATTTCTGTCTTAGCAAGACTTCCACTTGGAAACCATCAAAGTAAGGCCAACAGTATCAACTTCTGTAATTAAAAGACCCAGCTGAAATTACTTTGGCCCACCCAAAATTGAAATCCTGGCGCCGCGCCTGACTCCAACATCCCCCAATCCCCTTACACATCCAGACAATTCTGTTGAAAGAACTGGCATCATCCCTCTTTTTAAAGATGTTGCCTCTCTCCTCTACCAAACATGGCTGTCCTGGTGCTGACATTGTTAAATGGCTTTTCTCACTGTGGGAAGAAGGGGTTCCGGTCTGGGAGGGAATTATGGATATGCCAGTGGGCGCCTGCGCTGAAAACGCCCCTGAATGCAGCTGCAGGATCAACATAAGCCGCACTGCAGGCCCAAACATGTACTCCCTAGGTGTTTTGGCTTGTTTTTATAACCTCAATCCCCCAACCCCCCTCCTCTCTCTCCCTCCCCCTCCTCATCTTGCTGGGCAGCCCTTGAGCTGGACCCCGTTGATGGTTTTAAAGAGGATGTCGGTGCCTGTTTGAAGTGCTGCTTTGCTATTTGGGGAGCTTCCGCCGGGAGGAGGTGTAGGAGGAAAAAAAGATTTGGATTTGGAAGCAAAGAAAACCTTGTTATTTGGGGAAGAAACCAAATAGCAACCCCTTGTGGCAAACAGTTGCAGGCTGGTTTCGTCCCTGTAGTAAAAAGGGGGCCTTGATCTTCCAAATAAAAATCATGCAAGCGTTTGAAGGAGCCCGAGACTCTGAGGATATTTGAGGTACTTTTGTAAAGGAAGGAAAAGGAGAGATTGCCCTCTTTTGAGTTTGAACAGGCAGAATGGTCTCATTCCAAATATTTTATCTATTTTACCCTGAGATTTTTTCCTGGCAAAGTATATATTCTCTTGTTGTGGAACATACAGCCTTTGCAACACACAAATCACATCCATTGATTGATGAACAACCTTTTATGAAAAATAAAAGTTTTTACAAAATACAAAATGTTGGTGTGCTGTACCTGGACACGAGTATGAACCCTGTTCATTTGACAGCGCTGACTTGCGAGTGAAGATGATAAAAGTCACCAGAGGGATTCAACAAAGCACATGTACAACCCTGGCAGACTTGACAGTTGTTGACAGGCAGGGAGATTGTTAAGAATCTGGCAGATGAAAATCATTAAATGTGCATCAAAAAAACTGGAATAAATCCCACATTTCAAGATGTTCTATGCCCTGTGTGTAGAGAGGCAAGAAATAAAGGTGGCAGCTTAACGTGTAGCATGTCTGAATTCTGTCCAACATTCCCCTTTTCAAAAACAGTAGCAACAAGTTTTGCTTAACCGAAAGCCTATGGTTCCACTACAGGATCTTCTCTGTCGGCCCAGGAACCATTTCAGGATCTCAGGAACGTTGAATTTTGATTAGAAATATCATGCTCTAAATTTGTATGCAGTGGGAACACAAACAGATGTGCAAAAAAATGACTAAGTTGCATGTTTAGTTACTAGTTAAGATTTTAACTAGGTCCACAGTTGCTAGAACTAGTTAGTATCCATTCCCTAACCATAGCTTTTTGCCATGACCATGATCTTTCCCTATCCTTATCAATAACAAAGCTACCATGCACAGAAACTGCACAAACCATTGGCATCAGACACAAGAAAAGTGTTGTCACTGAACATCATCCAGTTTTGCAGAATCAGTCAATATTGACGGGCTTGTTCTTGGCAGCAGCGTTGGGAAAAAAGACACCTCGGGCGTGCAATAATCAGTGGTGTTACTGTGTATAGTGTGATCCAAGGAGGCCAATCATTTCACTGCCCAGAGGAGGTTTCTGCGGTTTGACTGAAGTCTCCTCGACTATCACATAAAAACAGCTGAAGTTTCCAGTATTTGTTCAACCTCTTAATAATTATAAGTTATTGGACCAATGGTGCTGCAGCTGAGTTGGGGGCAAATGAGCCCAAGCTAACCGCAACAGTGCTATGTGAGCAGTTTTTAATGCAAAGATAACACTGTGCATATATAATTCAGGCCACTATTCATCAAAATCAGAAAACGCTGTGCTTCCGGCTAGTGCATGGTTATCCCCCAGCCGTTTTATGAAACTTAATGTTCCATTAAGAGTTCCATCAATCAGATTTTTAATAATTTGGATGCCTGTTAGTCCTTAACAGAGCCACAGTACTGAGGCCGCTTGTATTGAATGCACGCAGGAGACATCGTCCTTTGAAAAAGCTGTCACACATTCGCCCCCCAGCTTCTCCCACAAATCCCTGTGATGTCAGACTGACCGTGTTACCAACAGCCAGAGGCGTCGGAACAGCAACTGAACTACACAAACGCTCAGGACTTAGAGCTGTACTCCTGGTAGACTTTTCAGCCTTAAGCCCCTAGTTAGAGGGATATCTGATGAACACAAGCTCCGAGCTCGCTCTCGCTCTCGCTCCAGAATGTTAATGCCATCTCCCAAACATCAAAGTTGTGGAAACTAGGGTAAGAAAAGCCGCGTCATGTTTACCTCCTGAGTGAGCCACCGAGTGTTTACGCACCTTTTTTCTGCAGGAACCGTTTCGACACATCAAAAAAAACGCCTGAGTCTGTTTTTCGCTCTCATGACCCAGAAATGAAAGAAGACACTGAAGGCGGTGGGAAAAAGCGAAACCACGAGGGAATTTAGCCTTTTGAAAAAAGTTAAGTAAACTCCAAGTTCAGTGAGTGTGAGGTGAATCTGATTAGATAACTGTGACACTGGTGAAAATGTTCTTTGCACCAGTGTTCCTGAGGGCAGAAAATATAATAATAAGATGAAAACTCTCAAGTTCCTTAAAGGGTACGGGTGAATGTCATTAAGCATAATGCATGGGGAAGTTGTAGCTCCATGTCACTTTAAATATTTATTTCCAAATCAACCTGTACAGAACAAAATCATACAGTTAAGCTCAGATATTTCTCAATAAAACTAGAAAATGTTTCCTTACATCCATAGGGACACATTGTAGACTTACAAATGATACTTTCTCTAACTTTTCCAAAGTGTTGCAAGCATCAGTCAACTATTGAATCACCTCCTCAAGACTCTCCTCTATATGGAAATGGGGGGGATGTGGAGGTGGGACTGTGTGGAATGCAAACGTCTTCCTGGTTAAAATCAATTATTCACAGTAATCTCTAGGGATGTGCAGGCCCTGGCAGTTTCCTAAGATGATTCGAAATGTGTGTGTGTGTGTTTGAGTATGTGGACGGTTCAGGCTAAACCCTTTAGCATAATGTGAGTAAGATTCAGGATGTGGAGTGTAACCGGGAACACCCCTCCATGACTGAGCCCCGCTGAGTAAATGGGCCTCTCAGACAGGTCTGCTGGAGCAGATAGGAAAAGGTTACAGTGTCTCTTCAGTGTGGAGTCTTACTGACGATCCCACTGCTGAGAAGTTGTGAATGTTTTATTAAGAAAGGACGCAGAGTGTTCCTCTGCAGCCTTTTGTGACTGGTACTCTGTGTGTGTGTGTGTGTGTGTGTGTGTGTGTGTGTGTGTGTGTGTGTGTGTGTGTGTGTGTGTGTGTGTGTGTGTGTGTGTGTGTGTGTGTGTGTGTGTGTGTGTGTGCGCGCATGCCTGCACATCTGTTCTATACCTCTTCATTTCTTCTTTTGATTTCCATTTTCCTCTTCTTTTCGATGACACTTTAAGTCCATATCAGAAATTATTAGTGCATACCCAATAGCCTGCCAGTTGAAGAGGAGATATGTCCAATAATAAATATGTCTGTTATTGTTCTATATGAGCACACATTCAACATCTTCTGGTCGGTTGAGTAATGTTATACAGTACCAGTCAAAAGTCAAAAGTGGACACACCTTCTCATTCAACTACTTTGAAGAATCTAAAATATAAAACATATTCTGGTTTGTTGAGCATTTTGTTTGTTTACCACATAATTCCATATGTGTTCCTTCAAAGTTTGGATGTCTTCAATATTAATCTACAATGTAGAAAAAGAAAACCATTGAATGAGAAGTTGTGTCCAAACTTTTGACTGGTACTGTATGTTAAAGTATAAAAGTATACAAGTATACCTACCATTACAGCTTGCAGAAAATACATCCTCGACTCCTGTAAACCTCTAAAATTCTAAAACATTTTTATATTTTCATTAATCACAAAGTTCTCACAATTGCCTCGTGAAAAAACAAGGGGTTTACGTCTTCAGATTTATTCAGAATACAATCAACAGCCCCTCTCCACTTCACCGCACCTAGTTTCCTACAGAATACCAAACAAGTGATGCTTTATCTTCAGCCCGCTTCGTGTGTATGCCATCAATAACCTACATTGCTACATTGCAGTGTGTGACCCAGTGGTCAACATCGATCTGAATGCTGAGCTGCCATGCTTTGTTCTGTTTGTGCACTATGTTCTCTCTATGAGATTGATCCACCAGACTGTGATAAAATAAATAGAAAAGCAGTGCAGGAATTGTTGCCAATGGTTCTTATTTACATCTGGTCCACATCTCGGTTTCACTACGCTAATATTGATATGGAACAGCAGGAAGTTCATCCCATGACTTAATTGCATCATTCTTTTTTAAATATGTGGTTTTCTGATTCTCATTTCCCTTTTTATTCTCATGTCTTGCTTAACGTTACTCAACATGGAAGTGATTAGTTAATTTGACCATCTGAGTCATTCAAATGTCAGTTTTATCCTGATTTTATGAATGAATTGTTGGCGCTGTAATGGATGTAAATGTTGGAATAAATTTACCTGAGCATACATAAAATCCTTCAATTTGCAGTCCTTATTGCTCTATATTTCTTCATCAGCCATACAGTAATGATATATTTCTGCAATATGCAGAAGTCCCTGGTTAGATTACTCCTGCATCAAAGCATGCATACATTATGAAAATGGTGCTTTAAATGTAAATGAGAAACACACCTCATTTAATGTCTTTCAAATTCTAAAAGGCGTGAGTAATATTCCATGCCTCTAACTGTCATGAGCGTGCTTTTTCTGCAGCATTCTGTTTTTAGCCTCATGAATTAGCTTTGTTGAACCAAACTTGCAATGACTGACTGGTACAAAGGTGAAATCACTCTGAGGGAAACCTTTAAGTGAAGTCAAGGGCATGTCAGAGGTGCAGACAGAAGGAACCAGCTGGTGCCAATCCATTTTTTTCCCAAAATAACCAGGGAGACCGCCACGGTGTCGTCAGTGGATGTTTTGCAGAACTGGAGGCAGTTTCTAACCACCTGATGGGCAAAATTTCGACCGAATTTTCTGAAAAGAATTGCAAAAGAAAGTTGAATTTATCCACCACTGATAAGCAAGTGTTAGGAGTTGTTTTATCACGATCAAGCCATTTCAGAAGAAGAGGACGCAACAAATTGACATAATTAAGAGAGCGCTGGTTTGGTTCATGTGTTAATTTGTGGGACGTTAGAGTCTCCACATCGCTCCATACAGATCTAATGTTTTTGTCTGACGCCATTTTTCATCCCTTCAGTGGATCATAAGCTTCAGTTGCCGTTTATGCTTCATGATTTATTTCCTAGGTCTGTTTCTATTACACTTTGTCACATTTTTCATGTATTAATACACCAACTCTTACATCTCAGCAAACCATAAAGTTTTTGTCTTCTAATTTTCTGGGTTTCTTCTCAGGTTATTTAATGCGTTAATATAAAAATGCACATAAAACAGCCAGATGGAAATGCACATTATGTTCCCAAGTGTGATGGATGGGTGCAGCACCCCGAACTCCTGCTCCATATTCAGGGAGCAGCTCAAATGCCCCAAATGCAGATACACTGTTGACGGATGGACTTCTTACAAAGCGGTTGTTCAATGAAACAACTCAATGGATCCTGCATGTCCATCAATGTGTCCCTCCAAACCTGCCCTCACAACAGCATTTCTCCCAGGTAACAGCCTGTGGTCGATACTCCCCCACTGAGGAAGGCTCCGTTTCTCTGTGACACTATTGCTATGTGTTCTTAGCCAAGAATCGACACGGATGGACCCCGTGTGATTTCCTCTTTCACTGCTTGCAGTCCACTCAATCTGTGCTGGATAGTGACATGTTGCATAACTGTGACACATTTGGCACTGTGGAAAGCACTGAAATCATTCATTACATCAATGTTTTGACTTTAGAAACCCATAAAATCGTGGCTGTACCTGGACCGTGGTCGTGCATCCTGCTGCGGCCCTGCTGACACCGACTGCTACCACCATTATTATTACTAGTCACATTACTATTACTATTACCTGTACCATTAAGCATTTTAGCTTTACTTCCACCCTGAAGCCCTTTTTGCTTTCTCGCTCTGCAGGTTTCCATGAATCGTTGTGGAACCTGGACCGTAGTCGTGCCTCCTGCTGTGAGCCGACTGACACCCACTGCTACTTCCATTATTATTATTAATCACATTACTATCCCTATTTTCATAACTATAATTCTACTGTAATAATTGCTGCTGTTATTATAAGTAGTCTTATTATATGAATCATTTATGTCATATACATTGAATGTGTTGTATCTCTGTTATGCTGTTCATTCTGTACACATGACATCTATTGCATTCTGTCCATCCTGGGAGAAGGATCCCTCCTCTGTCGTTCTCCCATAGGTTTCTTCCTTTTTTCTCCCTGTTAAAGGGGTTTTTAGGGGAGTTTTTCCTGTGCCGATGTGAGGGAAGGACAGAGGATGTCGCATGTGCACAGATTGTAAAGCCCTCACATTGTAGAGGCAAATTTGTAATTTGTGATTCTGGGCTATACAAAATAAACTGAATTGAATAAAAATCTGCTTGTACTGTGAGAAATGTTTATTTTTTTTATTTTTTTGTTGGGTTCGCTGAATTTTGTTCACCACATGAAAAGAGGGGACAATGATTTGGTGCATCAACCATAAGAATCCAAATTTGTTTCGACACAACAAAAAGAATACCAGTGAATTTTTCCTTTTTTGTTGATGGTGATGGAGAGTACATAAGATCTCAATCCAATTCAACACCAACAGGATATTTTTGACTTATTGGACAGCAAGGTCCACAGCAAATGATTTGCTTTCATACGGGTCAATCCATACAGCGACGCTCTCTGTCATGTATGAAAACCTATTCATTTGTTATAGTTGATGTAATATGGTTTCTGATTTTTTTTTCGTTTTTCTTTCTCAGCTTTGTCACATGAAAGGAGGTGACAATGACTTGGTGCATCAACCATAAGATTTCAAATTTGTTTCAACGCAATATCAGTTAAATTTCTCCTTTTTGATGATGGTGATGAATTTAACACCAATAGGAGATTTTTGACTTATTGGACAGCAAGGTCCACAGCAAATGATTTGCATTTCACTTTCACACAGATCAATCCATACAGCGACGCTTTCTATCTTGTATGAAATCCTCTTCATTTGTTATATTTTATGTAGTATGCTTTTTAAATTTGAGCAATTTCTTTTCTCCCCATCTGTCTCACCGTGTTTTACAATGACTAATGCAACCTGCAGAACTCCTTTATTGGTACAGTTATTTCAGTCACACGGTGTTCAGATTGGGAAGGATGATACAGAGCAATAACATCTTTATCTCTCCGTTTATAATGTAATCTTTTATTAAACTGCTTTATTCCACCGTTTTCAGTGATGGCCTTGACTCGTCTGAACCTATCTGCAACTACAATTCATCCGAGCTGCAATATGATGCTTAACCCGTCACCCTGCCAACATATTTAACGTACAAGGACTACCAAGGTCCCAGAAGACATCAAGAAAAAACTTCTGTAAGAAACAGCCATCGTGGCAAAATGTCAACTTATTTCTCCTCAAAACATTATTAGTTAAGTAATTAATGTCATGTGAAGAAAAAAAAACAGTTAATTAGCATATTGTGTCAAAATAAAATAGACAAAGCACATTAAATATGTGTCTGCTGCATCTCTCTCCTTTTAAAATGTCTGACAGAGCACCCCTATCCCCTGATAGTGTGTGATGCTTTACATTAGGACCCATGGCAAACATTGCAGGCTGCAATTAGATGCTTTTGACTGGTGCTCCCCAGGACCCCAATACATTGAAATTTTAAAATTCTCAATTAAAGCACATAGTTAAAGTAAAAATAAATCAAGTATATTAAGTCATTAAAAAACTTAAAATTGATCGACAAAGTTGTGAAAAAATTGGATTGATAGAATAAAGCAGATTTGAGATATATGGTAAAAAAAAGTATAAATCTGGGGTCTGCAGGGACCCCAGTTGGTAGGATGAAGGTTAGGGGGCTGTTTGAGCTGTTTCTAATGAGTATTTTCAGAAGCACAGACTTCCAGGAAATACTTCTTCCATCACAAACTTGTTGGATTATTTCCTGGGCAATCATGTTGAAAGTAACATCCAATTAGACTGATATTGTATTTGAAGGATTTTACGGTATGACTCATTTTAGATCAGTGAGAATTCCAAGGTAGGCTTACCATTTTGAAGAAGGTATTCATTAATCAATCTCAAATTGCAAAAAAAGAAAACAGAAAGAAAAAAACAGCCTGAATCCTTGGAAAAATACAAATTTACCACTCCTAGAAAACGGTACAGCTCTTTCATTTCAATCCAAATATATTGCACATATTTAAAAAAAAATGTTTTCGTATTTTTATTGTAATTTCTCTTCTATCCATATTTGTTTCTTAATTTTTGTACTTATGTACTTTATTCTATCTTGATGTGTTCATGTTATGCACTCACGCATCAAAGCAAATTCCTTCTAGGTATAAACCTACTCTGACTCACATATATTTTCACATGTTTTATACACACACTTGTCTTTTTGGCGATGGATTAAGAGACTGTGGGGGGAAGAAGGGTCCACATGACCACGGGCCCTTATCTAGAGCAGCTTTACTGCAGCCTTGATGAGCGGGAAAGATAACAGAGCAGGAACACTGCCAGCATGAGCAAGGTCAGCCGAAGACTAACTGACTCACATCACCCAAAGACGAGCTGGAGATCGAAGACAAAAAGAGGTCTGAAAAGATAGAATAGCCTTTTTTTATTTGGGTCTGCTCATTATGATCATTTTTATTACTATATTATTATTGGTCCTATCAGAATTTATTAGGTCACAATACATATAAAAGGTCTAACCATTAGTTCCCAAAACAATCCTAACTTAAGGTGCACTTAGTTTTTTTTATTCCTCAAATGTTCTTTAAAATGTTTGTTTACCATATTACAGTGTTTGCCATTCAATATAGCAACACTTTACAAATAGAAGTTGACAACATTTATTATTTATTGCAGTTGTTCTCTGTGAACAGCAGGGAGTTATGAACTGTGAAAGAGAACAGGCCAGACGTACGATGCAGCAGAAGAAGAGGGACCTGCTCTTGTAGATTCATTAGCACCAGACAAACTCTAGCCTGAATAATCTCAGCAACACAAATATAGACCAGACACACACACACACACACACACACACACACACACACACACACACACACACACACACACACACACACACACACACACACACACACACACACACACACACACACACACACACACACACACATTCTCTCCTTCTTAACCCTGCTTTGATTGTAACTAGTGAACCAAAAACATTACTTGGTCCGCATACCAATATGTTGCGCTGGCTGTGGAACGGTGGCTGTAAAATGAATCATAAATCATCCCTTATCCACTGCTGATAAAGAAATAAATCGGACACTTGTATAATAGTATTTTGTTATTTACGTGTTTATGCTTGATGTTCATCAGCATGTTATTTGTTATGTGCATTACTGCTAGCGGTGACTTTACCGTAGGTGTCAGTCAGAGCTTTACAGTCAGAGCTGTTTAATGCTGTCAAATGGGAAATGGACAGTCAGAGGCTAATGTATTTCTGTCTGTTGGGTAATACCTAGCCGAGTGCCATGCAGGAGGGCTAGGAGCCTTCATTAGAGTGTAAAAAAGAGCCCCCCTCCCTTTTCCCTTTCCAACACTACCTTCTAAAATGGGCTGTCCTCTCCAGCCCTGAGTAGAGATTAGGGATTCCATTGCTGGGGGATTCAGGTAACCGATAAGCCTGGCTATTTAAGATAGGCACCTCCTCAAGTTTTATACAAGAAGAAAAAATCCCATTGAAGATGCCAGCGGCAGGGATTTACACACGGAGCTGCCCCATACACAGTATCTCTGTTAATACTTTGACCTTAATAGCTTTTCAATAAGGAGAGATCTGCTGGAAGTCTTACAATATAGGCTAGCAATTAGACCCATTAAGATAGGGGGAGGGGACATGGTTTTTCAGAGTCTAGTCACTGGTGGTGGTGATGCGATGGACTAACAGGATCACGAAAGATATTTTTAAAACGGCATCCAAGAAGCGACAGATTATGGAAATACATTGAACATGTAAAATATTACGTTAGAAGCTGTTTCCGTTTATTATACCCTTTTTTTTCAAATGACTGTGTGCAAAACCCCAGAAGAGGTAACGTGTTGTGATGAGCCCACTGGGATTATCACCCAACTGCTGGGTCACAGGTTTCACTATCCTTTAACCAAAGGCATTTGTGTGGCGTGTTTCCCGTTATATCCATTTGCACATTCACTGCATTTGCCCCTTTTTGTAATGACAGGCTTTTCACATTGCCTTCTAGTGTGGCTGTTAAAAAAATATATTATTTTGCCTTCTGACATGGTCAAATTTCACTTTGTACAAACAACTAGATTTCACGTATACTTTGGTCCATAGCCTGTTTTAGCTCATTGTGTTGGTTTAACGGAGCGTAAACAGCTTCAAACTAATGCTAATGCTGTTTGGTCTCTTTTTAATGTGCGAATAGGCCATCGTTTGTTAACAGGTTAGCCAAAGAGTTTTATTATACTAGGTATAGCTAAGATAGTTATGCTTGATTTGGTGATTCCAACATCAAGTGTAAAAGGCAGAAAAGAACATATTTGTGGACAAAAAGTTGTGATAAATTGAGAAATTATTTTGCACAAATTCCCTACATAGCGTGTATCCTTGGTTTTCTCCTCTTTGTGTTTTGCTGTTAGCCAGAGTACAATGGCATTATCATGGCGGAAGAGTTTCTTTCCTAATGAATGAAGTTCACACAGTTTATAATCTTCTTATCTCAAACCTCAGGCGACAATCGATGTTACACGTAAGCTAGCTTACTACAATACATGGGTCTACTTGTCTTTCATTAAGTGCATTTCCCCAACAGCAGCAGAACTCATATTTAAACTGAACAAAAGTTTTTGAAATTAAGTTATGTGGTCGAAGTCATGTCTATGTAAGAAATACATATTGGGACCCGGCAATGTTAACATAGGGCCTTCATTCTGCTGTCAAGTCAATTCTCCATCTGACGGGTCACCTGACAGCTATGCTTATGGAGAGACAGGCTGAGCTGGTCATGCCTAAGTGATCTTGATTGATTTTGGTTCTAGCCTACAGTCAATGTTTCAGTTCCGGCGCCGGTGCCCCAATGAGGCAGCGCTGTCAATCACTGCCTGAGACAAGGCCTCCGCTAAATTTGGCACCGCAAATCAATATAACATCTCTGACTGCTATCATGGGGTAAATTAAGCTCTTGTAAGGAAGTGAATGAGGTGGAGCTGACGATCGTTGATGTGATGCCTTTAGATCAGAGCTGACAGTGATGTTGCTGGCTGAGGCAAATGCACTTTTTGATATCAGAGGAAGCTTGTTACGTTGGAGAATGAGCCAACTTTGAATACCATGAGGAAATTATTCAAAACTGAAAAGAAGAGGATATGAAACGCAAAGCCCTAACATGCATCATGCAGATAGAAGAAGGTTATAAAAGTGCCACCATCCTGCCTTCAGAAAGAAGATATGACAACAACTTGAAATTATAACCTCCACAATGCTGATATAACAATCAATATAGTAGGCCCTTACACATAGCACACAATGTACATAAAACTGTGCAGTATTTCTATTCTTTACCATAACCTATGACCACACAGAATAGAAAGTTGGATTGGATTTTTGGGTCTTTTTCTGAAATGGCTCAGATACTATTTACAAGTCAGAAACTTTTTGGTTGCCATTGGAAACTATACCTCGACACCAATGTCCTTAACCTGTGGCATCCCTCAGGGGTCGATTTAAGGGCCTTTATAATTCAATTTTGATATGCTCCCACTGGGACAAATCATTAATGACAATATGATTCCTTATCGTAGCTTTGCCGATGGTATCCAATTTTACTTCCGTCTCCAAGAATCTCTTTGTGGATAGATTGACCAAATCAACAACTTGATGTCTCAAAATGTCCTTCACCTGAATAAGGACAAAACTGAAATAATCGTATGTGGAGAAAAAATATTTTTCAAAGCATAACTGAATCAGCTTTCTCCCCTTTAAAAAACTTAGAGGCCTAATTTCCAACATGATTAATAAAAACATATTAATGCTTTCATATCCAGTAGGGTTGACTACTGCAATGGTCTTTTCACATACCTTCCTAAAGAGACCATCATACAGCTTCAGCTTGTACAAAATGCATCTGCTAGAGTTCTTATGAAACCCAAAAGAACCAACCAAATGAATCTGATAATTAAATCCCTTTGTTCTGGTAAGAATTGAGATAAGAATTGAATGTACATCTCTGCTACTTGTTTATTAATCATTAAATAAAGCAGGACCAAAATATCTATCAGATATATTTAAGCAGTACACACTTGCTAGACCTTTCGGATCGTCTAGTAATAGCTATTGTCAGAGCTAAACATTCTGAAGCAGCTTTTAGCTGCTATGCTGCTCAGCTCCAGAACCAACTTCCTGATTGTATTCAAGGTTCACCAACAGTAGCGACCTCCAAATCTAGACGGAAAACCCAACTGTTCTCAAATGCTTTTTGATAACTGAGTTCTTATTTCTGTATATGCTCTGTTAGCTGATCTAATGCACTCTTCCTTTTTTTCATGTTATTTTTTCACTGGATTCTTTTATGATTTTTTTTGGGCCGCTCACCTGTTAAGCACTTTGAATTGCTGACGGGTATGAATTGTGCTACGTGTATAAACTAGCCTTGTCTTTCCTTATGCTCATTGTCACTTCTTTCCATTGACCTGGATCTTGTGCATTGATTGTCATAATGAATGGCAACAAAAAGTCCAGTGTGGTTATTAACAGCTTGATGTTTCTTTTGGTTATAAAGCTTTATGAGTATAACTATCCAAGGTCTGGCCTGAAGGATAGAGGTAACCACTGGATACAAATCTAATAATGTGTGTAAACTCCTTATGGTACTGTGTATTCAAAGTAAACACCATTGTGACTACGATCTGTAACATAAAATCGCTTTCAAAAGTATTTCCTTCAAAATCGGGTAAATGTGTCTTCCCACACACACTTGCAGTCATCAGAAGAACAAGATGCATCATCAGTTCATGAGCTAAGTCTAAGAGTTTACAAATAGACACAACACATGAAAAGTTCTGTAGCATCCCTAAAGAGGAGATAAAATAAGACTCATAAGAACCAGAAAAACAAAATATTAGGAGGAAGATAAATACACTGAGGAAATGAACAAAAATAACGTCTCGGGTCTATTTGTGGTTGTTTTAAAAGGCACAGCTCCTGTAAATGCAGTCCTCTAAAATACAAAACACAAAATTGGAACCTGTTCTCACTCCGTAACTTGCTGGCAGACTGGACATTAACTATGTTGCGATGCTGTTTTTAAATTATGTTCACATGGAAAAATCAAATAATACAAGATAATACAACTCAAGGGTTTATCCTGATAAGATAAATTCGACAATCACTGCAGTTAAATAACTCTGTAGTTAAGATTATGATCTGCTGAAATACACATAAGACATTTTCTCTTATAAGTCAAACTCTAATTTTATACAGTACAGTATGTGAACATGCCAGTAATTTAATCTATATCGCCTTTAGTCTTTTCCTGACTGATCCCTGACTGCCCCACTGTGCTTCACTGCGAGCTAAAGGTCACTAATTTATCTTGAGGTGAGTCATAGATTGGTTTTACGTGAATATTCAGTGTGTGGATGTAAGTTCTTGCCATCTCTTCAGTTACTGTTTTCTTTCATGCACTGTAGATCCATTAACAGTGCTGTTATCACTTACGATCATTTTGGCAAAGAAAGGCTATTTGATTATAATCAGGTACTCCTGCAAATAATTTTTTTTGACTGACAGAAGGCAGTGCCTCATAAAACCACACTGAATTCTAATTATTTGTTTGTTTTATCATGGCGAAAAAACTTTAGTAAACTAATTAAAAGATTCCAGATGTGAGATGTCAGAACAGTGAAATGCTGACTCTGTGTTTCTGTCAGAGAGTGCACATTTTTTAAATAAATAAATTATTTTCATGCTGGGAACGTGAGCATGGTTGGCATTCAGCTGCCAGAGAGAGAGGTGTGGTGACGACTCATGAGAGCCGTGCCAGGTGAGTTGATTGCTGACTAATTAATGTTCTCCTTTTAAACGCAGTAGCGTGCTGGACCTCGGATGACTGCCACACACCGTGGACAGACGGCCACACACCGTGGACAGACGGCCACACACCGTGGACAGACGGCCACACACCGGCCCGTTAGAAACTGTGTTAGAAGCTCTGAGCGACTGGGATAAGAGTTGTGTATTTATGCTAAAAGTGGGTGAGCAGTCGTGTTAATCAAAGAACATTGTCTGTGAACGAACTGTCTGTGTTCTGTGCCGGGGGAACTTGTTACACATGCAGCTTGGCAAAACATGAGAGTGTCAACCTCTCATTTACAATGATGGATTATTTTAAGGCCGAGACTCTCTGATGCAGGAGTGAGTTAACCTTAAGAGATTAGAATTTCCAACCATACAAAGAAGTAAAATCTAACACAACATTAGCAGCTGAAGTAAATCAGTAAAATTAGTAATGAAAGGGCAAAATGCAAATTAGCCTTTTTTCAATGTGATCTGTCTATATATTATCCCAGTTGGCAACCTGTGGAAGGATTTTTTGTTTTTGGGACTGCTACTGAAGAGATCGCAACTTTATACTAGTTATTCATAAAAGTGTTTCTCACTGCTACATGCACCTTGGAAGTAGGTGAAGTTGTACCAGACATCCCTAATCTGCTTCTATTGGTGGTAGATCTCACATTTGATTGGTAGAATCAACAATACAACAATTATTCTGTCTGTATATATAATATTTTAGTTATTTTTTTAACTTTAACTATTCTTTACTGTTTTTTTACTTATAATATTTTTTTATCTTGTTTTTTTGTCTCTTGCACTGTCCTCTGCTGCTGTAATCCTGCAAATGTCTCTGCTGTGGGACTAATAAAGGATTATTTGATCTTATCTTATCTTAGACAAGGCATAACTGACCACCTAAAGTTATGTCTGTCAATGAAATATAACCCATTAAAATGTCATGTCTTTTCCAAATATTACTCAATCAGTTTGCAATATTTCCATCATTCACATGCGGCCACGATCTCGGATGCAACCCCTCATTACTTTAATACAACTCTTTCCCGACACAGTAGCACTCACCAGCTGGATCACGTCCAGTCTGTCAGGCGAATGAATAAGACACCACTTCCAAACTCATTATGGTTGGACAGCTGTTCCGTTGGTGACTTTCCAAAAGTCAACAATCACTTCCTGGACGGCCGCTGACAGCCACTGCTGGGCCTCGTAACGGCGTCGAAGACACTGTGGCGCTTCCTCATTCTTAACACATCTGAATTTGGCATGCTGCTGTGCTATCTAGCTGCTATAACTGGATGTAGACAATTGGCAGTTAATGTTTTATGGCAGTCACAGTGGGGAGGACCTTACAGGAATTATAAACTGATGCGCCTCTCATTTGTGTCACTGAAAAACTGGAGCACAGTTTGTTTCCTCGTGGACCACCTGTGCTGAAAAGAAAGTCACATGACCACCTATCCACCAAATGGCACATGTTATATTCAACTGGGAGTTAGCAGCCTCATGTTTATTCTATCGTGCTGCCATGGCATGTCATGAATCAACTACCATTCCTTGACAAGTAAATCTCATTAGAGGTGTGTGTGTGTGTGTGTGTGTGTGTGTGTGTGTGTGTGTGTGTGTGTGTGTGTGTGTGTGTGTGTGTGTGTGTGTGTGTGTGTTGTGTGTTGTGTGTGTGTGTGTGTGTGTGTGTGTGTGTCTGGCGGGCTGGAAAGGGATGTGAAAAGAGAGGCACAGGAAGTTTACTTTCTGGCAGATGTTCACCAACTCAGTTGTCATAGCCAACAACATTGCAGCCTTCTGGGTAATGCCCAGGTGGCGTGACCGGTCTGGGGAAGAAGGAAGAGGAACTGATTGGATGTTACAGAGACCCTTATTCCTGGTACAGTTTGGAGTCGTAATGCAGTGTTTCTGTGTGTGTTAATGAGCTCAAGTTGGTGTATATGTGTATATATATATATACATATATATGCAGTGCAGTGTCTATATACACAGAGCACATGCAGCAGAATTCAGAACTGTTTAATAATTCAACTATATCAGCAAGTCACTAGAAATTTTAATGGAGCTTCACAATCAGAGAACTCGAGAAGATTATTTTTATTACTTTTATTAACAACCAATCAGAATCATTTACGTGCCAAATGGAATTAATTATAATAACAACAAACTACAACTTTTATCTGAGAAATAACATAAAACACACAAAAAAAAACACAATAAAAAAAGTACATAGACAAAAATCCCACATACAGACAATGGTTGCATGCACCACTGAGGTATGCGGGAAGCTCGGAAGTCATTTCATTTAGTTTGTGTACATTTTAAATTATCACCTAATCAGTGCTCGCTGGGTAGTTGTGTTAACTCATCAAGACAATGTATTACGGAGCGCGACAACAAAATCAATGGAATAGACAGACTTGTTGATGAAATGTTGCTGCGGCACACAATTCAAATGGAATCATGCACCTAGACGTGCGTACATGCTGCAGCATAACTGATGATTATGAAGACAAAACAGTTACTTAGAGTTATTTCTATTCTATATTCAGAACGCGATATTTGCAGGAGTGCAGATTCGGCATCAATGCTGGAATTTGCTTTTTGCCTGAGAGAAAACTCTTAATTGAAAAAAAGTTAGTGAATGAAAAGGTCCCTTGCTTTGCAATAAAAAAATTAGCCTGAGGCTCATTGTGAAATAGAGTTGCATTGCTTTACTAAATCAACACAAAGTATTTTAGTGCACTTATATTTGTTTTCTAATTGAGCCCTTTGAGGAAGCCAAAGTACTTCTGAATAGACGTGTAACATTCTGACATGGATTTCTTCAGTTCTAACTTGAATGCAGCGCCAAACCTGAGAAATCTGTCTTTTTTGTACCTAATATCTCAGCAGGTGTCCCTCTCTTTCTCTCCACTCAACAGCCCGTCGCTAATCATCGCTTCCCTTTTTCGATGTAAACAACATAATGTGTCATTATGCAAATGTGCACTTATAAATGTGTTTGCCCTGCAACAGTGTCAGGGGCTCCTGAATTCCAGCAGTCAAGAAGGAAATGCCAGCACATTCATCAACATGCGGAAGTAGCGTTCAACTCCAGAGGGAGGGAAGCGGAGCTCTCCTTACTACTGTCACAGTTGTGCATTATTTTAAGGAAGCTAAATCCTTCTCTGGCTCTAGTTTTAATGAGGGCATGGCAGAGAAGTTTTGCAACATTGGCATAAAAAAATATTTAAAACAATGTATTTCTCCAATGCATTTATTGATTGCTCCGTGCTTCCCAGGAAACGGCGATTTAACTTCAAATGTTCACTCCCACCACCTAAAAAGAGGCAAAGAAATTCTGATGCTTCTATTTTTAAGTTACATAACGGTAGGAACTTGGCATATACAGCATTGTTAATCATTAAATCTATTTTTATTATACTTTGCAGGAGTAGAGTTCACAGAATGCATGTTAAGCAGACAAATGTGCTTCATTTGAATCCATACCAAAATAATCTGGGCTGCTCTAATAGCAAATCAAAGATCCCCAACAATGCCAAGAAAATGTGGCCAAGAGAAGAACATTTACCCAATTAAATTAGATTTATTTAGGGAATAGCGTACTAGTAGTATTATTTGTAGTATCAGTAGCAGTAACTTCTGTTCCATTCATTTTCCCGGTCCAGTCAGAGAGACGGATGACAAATGACACAACCCTGGTTAAATGTTATGTTTAAGTGGGAGAATCTGCTGCCTGGTGACAAATGGCCCCTATTTAAAATAAACTAATTACTGTTTGCAGGTTTTGTGCATATTTTTAAATGGATCTTGTGAAAAATAAATACACATAACCTCTATTAACCTAATCTTATTGCCACATACAATATAAAAAACAGAAACCAGGAAGTTATTTATTATCATTTCAGATATTTTAAATAGAATGAGAACAATTTAACTTATTAACTGAAAGCGAATCAATGAACAAAATCCAAAAATAGGCCCAGAATAAAATATTGTTTTTCTGTCAACAGCTGTGCTTTTGTTATCAATTTACCATTTGGGAGACAGGCACATGTCAGGACAACTCTCTGAATTATTTATGTAGCCCTTCCACAGTCGATTGCCCGTCTGCAGATTTGTGATGGTAGACAACTTCACCCCCAAAGAGTTACTTTTTACTTTTCACTCAAAGCTATATATGGTTGTCCGCGCTGTTCAATTTGTAATTTAGGCCTCTATTTTGATTTTGCAATTCCAAATCTGGTTGACGGAGTTGCACCAGCTATTCTTCAAAACATCAACATTGTATTAACGAAGAAAAATGCCCTGTTTTCCATCTTGTGACAATGCATTTTTAATGAGTAATTTACTTTAGAAGGTATATGAATCTGACAACTTTTTTTGAAATATGGAAATACTAGTTTTCACTGCCACTAATTATGTAAAATGATGTGTCGCATTACAAGTAATTTACTGCCACAATGTTCTGTTGCTCTTTCAAAATAACAATTTCTACTCCTTTGCAATAAATAATTGTCTGTTTTATGTTTTAAAATGACACTTCTACATTATTCAAATAATATTTCTGCTTTTTCAATCTTGATTGACATGGAGAAATAGTCTACAATGGCGCTCTCTGTTGTGTGTGTGTGTGTGTGTGTGTGTGTGTGTGTGTGTGTGTGTGTGTGTGTGTGTGTGTGTGTGTGTGTGTGTGTGTGTGTGTGTGTGTGTGTGTGTGTGTATCCGGGCTGAAAGTAGCTCTTCAGAAACACCCTGCTCCACACTCACTGAGTTAGAAGTGGAAGTTGCCCAGAACAACTGCAGTCTCATCGATTGTCCACTTAGCAGTAAGGGGGTTAAACGCCTCAGCTACACTCTTTTTCTCTGACTTTTCGTCACTGCTGCCTCTAACAGTCCAGGATTCTGTCCTCACTTCTACATATATAATCACATCATTTATCAAGGATGAAAGCTGCTTCAAATTAGCAGGCTGAAAAAGTCAGCGTGAAATTCCAAATGACAGCACAGAATAGGAAAATGAAAATGAAAAATAACCCAAAACATATGAGTCTTCTTATCATTATTCTGCGGGAAATCACCTTTTATTAGCAGATCATTTTCTGAAGTGAGTTAAATCTCAGATTGAGGATGCATAAGACACACTGACGCACTCACAAATGTGCATGCGTGTGTGTTTGTGTACGTAAACATTGTAAAGTGTCGACTGATAAATCCCCGTCTGTGCTGGCCACACTGACCCACCAAAGGTAATGGACTATCAGTAGTAGATAATAGGATATTGATTGATGAAATGTCCATCATCACCAGTGTTCTCTTGTGTTTTCTGTCCACATAAATACACAATTTGTGGAACACACTATCTGCTTCTGGGGGCTTTCCCTCCCTGACTAACTCATTAATGTGAGTTTGTGTGTGTGTGTGTGTGTGTGTGTGTGTGTGTGTGTGTGTGTGTGTGTGTGTGTGTGTGTGTGTGTGTGTGTGTGTGTGTGTGTGTGGGTGTGCACGCGTACGTGTCCTTCATATCTGAGGATTTGAATGGAAAATCCCCATATCTGACAGGAGAGTCTATTAAGATTCTGCACAACACGCTGGTCGAGGTTTCACTTGAGGGTGGAGGGGATATTCTCTTGCTTTACACACACACACACAAACTCTCTCTCTCTCTCTCTCTCTCTCTCTCTCTCTCTCTCTCTCTGTCTCTATCCACCTTGCTTCTCTCCCCCCTTTTTCGACACACACAGACACACACACACACACACACACACACACACACACACACATAAACACCGACCAGTAATCTTTGCGCCTCTCTTCGACACCTTTCCCACTTTAATGCTTCTGTGCTGCACCCCTGCCTTCTTTATCTCTCTCTCTCTCTCTCTTTTTTTTTACTGTCTCTCTCTCTCTCTCTCTCTCGCAACACACTTGTTCCCAGACTGTCAGTTGGGCTGCATTGATACTGCGGCACAGTCCACAAAGAAAAAAAGTCCTCACCTGTAGAGGGGTATATCCCCCCCCCCCCCCAAAAAAAAGACAGCAGTGAAGAAAAAAAATAGAGGAGCTGAAACTACAGTGGAACACAATAGACAATGATAATAATAATGACAATAGATGATGATGCAGGTCATTTATCTCATTGTCCCATTCTGTTTCATATTCCAGAGGGCAAGAATAAAAGTTTTTTTTTTGTTTTATGAACATTATCTTGGTGTTTCTAAGGCCTTTTACACATGATCTGTGTCCGAATAACTTCATTGTTTTATGATGAAGAGAGTAGAGACGATGAACATTGTTCACATGTTTGATCTGGATATCTGTCCTCTGGGAGATTCAGTCTCTTTCTCTCTCTCTCTCTCTCTCTCTCTCTCTCCCTCTGTGTGTTTTACATGGAGAGGAAGTCGCGTTGCTCAGACTCCAGCTGCTTGACAATCCTTCCCAGATCCATTTTCTTCATATATGTTTACATTCTATGTAGTATTTCCGTCAATCTCACACTCTCTTTATCTTGCTGGAAGACACTTCTAATGAACAAATCTGCATTTTACAGAGAATAACTAACAGCACTGTGCCGATAAAGCATTCAATAATTCAATGACATGAAAAAAGAAATCAGTAATTTTGAAGCATTCGCGAGTTGAATGTTTAAGCAATTTTTTTTGCCACAAACCAAATCTGACCTGGATTCTGCTATTTAAGATGTATCACTTGATCATGCAAGAGTAATTCCCTCTCCTTTCATGATGCTGGATGCTCATGAAAAAGTCAAATCCCAGCTTTGCCTTTTTGTCGACAACCTCTCACACACACATATTTGGCGTCGACTTGTGTGAGAAGCAAATTCACTATCAGAGGATATTACCTCCCAGGGCCCTCATCATTCTCAGGGACGCCGTGCTTTGATATGCATTTTTCAAGTTAGGCCCAACCTCTTGTCGCTTGAGGTTTCATGAAGGGAAATATTTATGGCGTTTAAACGGCAGACAGAGCACTCTAGGGTGCAAATAATTGGTATTGGTGGGTAATCGTTTAGGATAATTTTGTCACTGTATGCTGAGGAGCCGTTGTTGGGCCCCGGGAGTCCGATGTCAGAGGATTTCCACGGGGATGTGGATATGAAATAAGGTCTAAAAGTTTGTATAAATAAACAGGACTCAGACCTACTTAAAAATTCATTGGGGAGGGAAGTAAGAATTATTGGCTTCCATGGTTTTCCAACCTAATTGAGAAATATGCTTATTGTCAGTGCCAAGACCCACATATTTTCTCACCTGAGCTAAAAGGGCAGTAAATATTGGACTTATATTTGTCAGGTAAGATGATAATGTGTCAGTGTTGTGTTTACATGCTCTGCGGCCCTCCAAAACGGCCAAAACATTCATTAATGATGCTTTTTAAGTTGTGTTTACAGTGAGTTTAGCCTCACTTTGCTACATGTAAAACAATGCAATGTCCAGTTCTAATCCATCCGTCACTGGTGCGTTGAGCAGATTATTGGGAGCTAAAGATTTTAGACAGATTTATTTCAAGGACGCCCGTTGTACACTGGGTGAACTTCAGCATACAACTAATTACTCATACAATTATTCATCCATGTGTGCACTTCAGAGAACCAATGACATTTTCAACAAGCAGCAGCAAGTGTGAGTTGTTTTAGCTCGACACTTACATCAACACAAATAACAAGAGTGAGCTGTCATGCACTCATTCTCCCAAAGAACTACACAACATTCTCAATTACGTTTCGAGATTCCGCTTGCAGTTTTAATCATGGTTATTGTTGTAAATTGACACAAAACAAAACAAAAAAGCAACAACACTTCTTAGTTACATTCAGTAAAACATCATGGTTTGGCCTGAAATCAATACATTTGTTACATTATTGACGTAGCTGACATAAATTTAAGTGAGTGAAAGTTAACTTTTGGTTTCACAGAGATAACAGCGGTCTCCTGGGTGAAAGTCCCGTGTTTATTTGACCCACTCATCCATCCAACCTCCTTCTTACATGGACATCTATGTACTCTAATTACAAACACACTTGTGGTAAGTCAAAAACAATACTTATTTATTGAACTTACTTATTATTAAACATAATTTGAAGATTAAGCTTTGTTTAACAGGAACTTACATTTTAGGAGACGGCACTGCCTGTTAGCAGTCAGTGAAAAGATGCAGATGCCTCAAAGCAACATCCAACGTCTTTGGCTTTCTGTTCACATCTCTGATGCAAAAAATGTTCTTGACGTGTTTTTTGATCATCTGAGTGCATTCGTCAGACTGCACCCTATTTGTTAAAAAACTTCAAGAAAGCCACTAATTCAGTCTTTTTTCTTCTTTATCATTTCTTCTTTCATCGTTTGGTTAAAGACATTAAAGTAAATATATATATATATATATATATATATATATATATATATTTGGCAGGATGACTGACAAAAAGGACAAACTCAAACTTAGTAATGTAAATTTCTAAACCTGAAATATAGGCCACACTTTGTGAAAAAACATTATCACAACAGAAGGTAACAAGAACAACTGCTGAGAGTTGTTTAAATGTATTGCCAGTTTCTAGAAGACTAATTAGCCATTCTAAATGACTCATATTGACTAATTAGTTTTTGAAAATCACAAACATTTCCACATTCAGCCAAATATTGTAAGTATGGGTCTTTAAGTTTCCAAAGAAGTCAGATCTAGGGGAAAAAACAGTATTTGATAAAAAGATATTAAGAAGAATTGATATTCTGCATATCACAGCAGCAGTCATCAAGTGAGTTATAGTGTTGACTGAAAACAACTTTAATAAAATGTCAGTCTGATTGCGTAGAATTAATTAGCTTTGCCTCCTCATCACGGGCCAACAGCTGGAGTGTGAAATAGACACAAACTCATCTTAATTCCCATTTGATTTAATCATTTAATTTCTTTCCCCCTGTGTGCAGCGCATCTTCCCTCAAAAAACACAGATATACTATTTATTCTTTTGAACCAGACATGTGCCATTTAACGTGCAACAGATGCTCATTTTGGGAGGGAAGTGTAGAAGGACACAGAAGGACACTTTGGGCCCCGCAGCCTTTTCCAGAAAAGTCTTTGAAGTGAGGGATCTTCATTAGCGAGAGGCTGCACTTTTCGGTGGAAGCTGCAGAAAGAGGCGGGTTTTTAACAGAAGTTATGTAAGTCTCCCAGATGGCACTGACTGCATTTGATTGATGACAGAGAGGGAAGAAAATCTGGAAATACAAAGAGGACAAGGCCCTTTGTGATTTGAGAATGTTGCTTTATTGTCACAGTGAAGAGAACATATACTGTATCACTGACACTATACACATTTCTAATATTCAGATGCCTTTCTCAATCTTCACACAAGGCCATCTAGAGGAACGTCTGCATAATCATATAATATTTCAACCAAATCCACAAGTGCATGCACAAGCATTCACAACATCAACAGACACTTCACTCCCTTTTAAAAAAGGTAACATTTTTCTGTTAAAACACTGCTCAGTCAACCGTAAATCTGGACAGCATGGATTCCTTGTAACACCCCTTTGGCTTTTTTCTATTTCACCACACATTCTCATTTATCTCACCTTGTTCATTTATTTTTAGTTCTGAGGGTAATGGAAACAGGCAGGAGAGCCAATTGTAGAGGATGCCAATGAAATTACCCCTGCAGAACAATTCACTCGGCCCCCAAGCCGACCAGGCCTTCGTATTGATATCCCCCAGATAATAGCTGCTTCCCAATTAAACTCATTTGTGTTAAAAAATAAATAAAATAACGTGAGCTAATGCCATCCATTCTGACAGCCCCACACAAGCAAGAGGGAGGCACATTGCAATTTTACCCTATTTACCTTTCTTTTTTTTCTTGCCTTTTTTGTGGTTTGTTTGTTTACTGAAAGGCTCGGTGAAATAATTGGCTTTTGTGGCAAACATTAAGAATTTGAAAAGCAATTTCAAGAGGACAAAAAAAAAGACGCCTTAAGAAAATTTGCGATTTGAATTAATGATGCAATTAAATGTGCAACAATTCGCCCTTTTTATAAATGCAGGTTGTAAAGTACTTTATGTTTGCAGCCATTTTTCTATTAAATTAGGTATTGATTACCTATTTTCCTCCACCTTCATTTACATGCATTGTGTTGTGCTTCTATAGAACATTGTCGCTTTTTTTGTGTGTGTGTGTTAATATTCTTTGAGAACAGATCTAATCACCTTTTGTGAATGATATCAGTCGTCCTTCAGCGCTACATCAACATGTCTCATGGTGACAAAAGAAGAAAACAAACAAGTCATATTTTACATTGCTGTGATTATATTATATTGGCACAAATGCAGTTTATTTCCAAACATTACTTATTACAATCAGCCGTCCTGTCTGACGTGTGCTCCCACGATGCTGGTGAGGAATCAGGCAAATTAGTACATTTTATTTGTACAGTCATAAACCATTACAGCAATGTAACAGCACAAAGCCAAAACAAATATCCAATACATACCAGTTTCAACCACGGAAGTTTGCGGAACAATCAAAGTTTTTTTTCGCTCTACAACCATTAAATGCGTTTAAGTTATTATTCAGCCCAAATATATTGCAAGCTATTATCCATGGCTCTAATGAAAGGCTGTCAAATACATAAACAAAAGCAAATATTTACAAGTGTTTTTCATTATTTATTTAACCAATCTGTGATCTCCTCTGTGTGGAATTTCTAAAAAATATTAACAGTCTGTCCGCAAAAATTAGCCTGCGGCATATCTGCTGGAGACATATACACCCAAATTTTGACACCAGAAATCCCACAGCGTATAGATAACAGGCATTCTGGGAAAAAAACAATAAAGCAAAGAGCTGACTGTATATCAGCGGACAGCTCTTCACCCCGGGGTGTGTGTGCTTCTAACGTGGGTGACTGAGGTCTCCAACCTCGTTGCTAGACAGAATCTAACAGACAGGCCAGGAGGTAAACAAAATCCTGGAGAGTCGCCCGTGGCATCAAATACACGAGTCGACTCACGAGCACCTGCTCCGGTGCTCGGTGGGCATGAAATTGAATAGAGCAGGGTTGACGCGGGGAACCATCATAAATCTGTGTGGATTCTTTTTTTTTTTTAAGTTTCGTCTACAGTGCCTCCATGATCTTGTTACTGAGTTCCACTTAACAACGTGCCAGCTATGCAGGGCCCTCACCTGCAGAGAAGTGTTTTACAACAAATGCTCACTTACAGGGGAGAAAGTAATAATTGTCCCAGAGTGGCAATTAGCCATAAATCTGACGCTTTGTTCGGGCTGCTGTTGATAAAATACATACGACTCTATAACACTTACTTCAACAGGTGCTGAGGGGTCTGGCTTTTCGGATCTCGTTTTCTGGCCTCTACTCTGTTCTGGATCAAACACTCCTCTAATACTGGCATGTCAACACACTCCCTGTCTCCTCCACCTGCTCGCACTGTCAAGTACTCAGCGATGGAGGACAGCAGTAAGAGTCAGCAGCAGGTGTCGGAGCGCCATTCATCTACCAAGGCTAACAAGCTTCATTCTCAAGCCAACGACGAGATGAAACAGTCTTTTTGTTGCAGGATTCTGTGCGGTGATATTTCACCACTTCATGAGACCTTTTGTCAGGAGACATGGTTTGGTAAATGTTTAAAGCAAAGAGTTGCAGTCAGAGTGTAACACATACATATATTTAGTTCTTTATTGAATTATATGATGTTTAAACTGTATAAAATATTCAAACCTAAGACTATTTTTATGGAAATTTTCTTGATGTCTTGTGTATCATTTTAAACACTTCATCATATGATTTTGTCTCACATGTTTTGTCTGTAGCTAGGAGTCAAACCAGTGTTTAACTGCACAGCAGAGGTTTGTACTGACAGCCCAACACATTCTGACTCACAAATTATTGCATGAGGTCCAATGTGTAGCTGCACACTATAGTTTTGTACTGGGTAACTGAGGTCTGAAGGGTTTTTAAGGTCATTATAAAAAAATTCTCACAAGCTCATACTCTTACAAAACTTCTTACCATCCGCTGCTTGTTCTTTAATCTATGTGAAAAGCACCAGTTAATACTCTAATGAAAAGCCTGTACCAGACATTAAACATATTTAAAATTAGGCCTCGCTGGAAGATGTAAATTCAGTCAGTCAATCTTTAACTTCATGCTCTGTTTCGCCTTTCAAATATCAGTAGCTTATCTCATTTCTGTGGTCTTTTATGTCTATCCAATATTTGATAGCCAGAGGACCCCGTTATAAATGAACAACCGCCTTATTAATAAAACAACTGTCGAGCTCCAGCACTGAGGAACTAAAACGACACTACCCTCTCTTTAGCTTCTTTGAAAGTCTGTCTGTATGTATGTATGTATATATATATATATATATATATATATATATATATATATTATTGTCATCATCATCATGCGTTGGCTTTGTAGCATTTTACTGGATCTTTCACTGGTATATTATATGTAATATTGCTTTAATAATTACTGTATCCCCAGGCATGATAACATGAAAATAGTAGCAACTAGCAGGTCTGACCTGTTCTTTTCTTTACCCAAGATGCAGTAGAGTTACGTTTAGCCCTCGTCCTCTAAAAGCCTTTTCTCTGAGAACGCTAAAGCCAGACAGGGCAATGGTATAAAGGTCTTATATGTTGCTTACCTATTCATTATAATAGGACTAACTATGGCTACACTGCAAGAACAATGCAACAGGTAAAAGAAAAAAACACAAAAACATAAATGTCAACGTATGAATTTTACACATTAACCAACCTGGATCTGTATCTTCTACATAGATGTTAATCAACTCACAAGAACGCAGACTTTTTGCCTGGGACTTGTTAGCTTTATACTCTGCTTTTTAGGGTTATATTGTGTATGTAGCCATCAAGAGCATATTTTAAATTCAAGACACATTCTACAGGGTTTGAATTTTAAAACAAGTCAGCTGGAAACGTAAATAAGTCAACCAATTGATAGAGCTCCCGTTAGCTAAGTCAACTCGTCAATTACAGTTGATAAAATCTGCCAGGGAAAGTTTTTGTCCTTTTAGATGACGAAATCGTAATTTGCTGTATAAGAAATTAGACACCCTCCTTTGTCCATCACCTTGTGAAATAAAGGACCCATTAATGCCAACATAGTCTCACCAATTGGGTAATTTAGCGTGAAATAACAACGGCATTCTGGGTTTTACGTTATAGTTTAGGTACTTATGTTATGTTTGTAACATGTTTTACATACTACATTTTGTTTACCCTTCACTTGTGATGTGTTTTCTTCACTTGTATTACGTTGGTTAGGTTTTACTTAGTTTAGGTAATCATTTCATGTAATGCATATCATGATAAAATGTTGTGCTATTTATACGCCTTCCCATGAGATCAGGTTGAATCTGCTTATGTGCTATGTGGCAATGTATGCATGGTGCTAATACATGCTATGAATTGGGATCAGTATAACAGAATAAATGTCAGCGCTTATATACTCCCACCAACTGTGGAGATCAGCCAATTCTGGATGCAGTTTTAAATAGAAACCACACAGACTGAATAATGAGTTGTCCTCTGTATTGAGTCAGTGGTGGCAGAAAATAGACATCTATGCAAATCAATGACAACTGCGAGAAGCAAAGAGGTGACAAGCTAGAAAATGTTACACTTCCCCAATGCCATCAAATAGGTCAACAAACCACTACCAACAACTGGAGCGGAAGAAGGATGATGTGATTCTGGGAGAAGACAAAGAGAAAAATAAAGCATAACATGATGGACTGCCATGCTGAGACCTAGAAATGGTTACGAAGAGACTCTAAATATACTGCTGTAGTCTAGACATGTCACAATATGGGGAGTTAATGTTACGTGTTTTCTCAAATGACTCAGTGAGTTGTTGTTTTTTTCCAGGTTTTACCAAATGTTCTGTTACAATGACTGCTGAGAATGAGGCAGAGAGAAAGAGAAAGACAGCGGCAGAGACGGCTAAAATCACAGTAAGAAAGAGATGACAAGAGTGAGGAAGAAATAAAAAAAGATTCACTACACTAGTATGGGTTTTAGGCAAGAGGGAATATGCATAAAGCAGAATTGAAAAGTCGCGTTTCACTGCCAGGCCTAAAAATAGGGACGAGGCGAGAGCACTTCCAGAGCCGAGAGTGTTTTGAGTTCTGTTTCTTTAGCTGCTGAGAAAACGGAGAAAGAGGGACATCGACAGAGTAGAAGCCTCTGCCAGGTTTTGTGTGTGAATCCCTTACGCTCAACCAGGGATATTGGGATGTCTGCCACGAGGACGTTAGAAGTATAGCAGCTTGGAGAGAAACCGAGGCACATGAATGAACAATGCAGCTGACATCACTCCACAGCAAGACAGCCTTCTGTGCTGCATTCTGCCTCAATCTCTGCCTGTTACATAACACTATGTTACATCCAAATTCCCTACAGTACAACTAAACTAAGCTGGCATACTTGGATTCAGTAACAATTCCTTTTTTTTTTTTCCATTTTGATTTTAAACAGAAATGGCACTCGATATCAAAGGATAAGGCTGGGAATATGTTGCATTGTGTCAGAAAAACCCCATTCAAAATAAATTAACAACAATGAAAAGCCTCTTTCTCAATACTTCCCTTCATTTTCTGCATTCATTTTTTTTTCCAAAAGGTTAATCATTTTCTTAACAGCTTGGCATTGTAGTTTATAGCGAACATTGTCCAAAGATGAGTAAAAAGTGCATTTGTTAGGGACTATTTTTTGGTAAGATAGTAAAGTCATGCATGTTTATGTTTATGAGGTAACATGTCACCCAATGTGATCTTTGTGTAATAGTTTTTTAACAGTGGTAGTCTTTGGCACAGAGGACTAAACTATGGCTTTGGCTCAAAGATTATTAGAAATTTTGCAAGTTACCCAAATACTAGGGCACCAGGACTAACCAGAATCTCAAAAACAATGCTACTGTCAAACTGCTGTCAACGGTCTGCTGGAAACCCAAGCATTTTTAAAATGCAGTGAGGTGATGGATGGACCGGTCAGCAGCAGACACACTCCAGAAAGAACCCACGACTCCAGCCAATCAGAGAGAGACACCTAAATTGATACAAAAGATCCTCACAAGACAGAGCACTCACTCTTAAACCAAGCACAGACACACAAAAAACACAAACATATTTCAAAATGCAGCCGGAGAATATTATGGACGGTATATATAAATTGACGATCAGCTTCTTCCCACTTTTCTCCCAAAGGTGAAGCCAAAACATCCCAGATACAGTATATATAAGTATATATAAGAGCAGAATGTGATAAATAAGTTATCGCACACCAGCAAGTAATAGTCTTGCACACTATCGATCACTTGTTCTCACTCTATCAACGTTTTAGTCCTTCATGAGTCTCGAAGACACAAACAACACATGGATACTGATACACTGTACACCGGAGAAAGAAAAAAAAAGAAATTCTGGGTTTTTGGATCTAATTTCTTGAAGCCTGCCTTCAAAGTCTCGGTGTGTCATTACTGCAAGTACAGTCTTGTCTCAAAAGATTTAATCAATATACAGTACCAGTCAAACGTTTGGACACACTCATTCTCATTCAATGGTTTTTCTTTATTTTTCTTTGTATTTTTTTCTACATTGTAGATTAATATTGAAGACATCCAAACTATGAAGGAACACATATGGAATTATGTGGTAAACAAACAAATGCTCAACAAACCAGAATATGTTTTATATTTTAGACTCTTCAAAGTAGTTGAATGAGAAGGTGTGTCCAAACTTTTGACTGGTACTGTACATATATCAAGTGGAGAGGCGAGAGATGTGCACGTTGCATCATCATCCCCCAGACGCTTCTGCGTTGCTGCTGTGTGGAAGCCAATTAAAGTGCCACCACTGGGCTGCTGCTTCTCCACCTCTTCCATGTTTGGCCATCCATCAATCGGCCCTGTTTTTAACCTGGAGTTGTCAGTTTAAATGCAGTTTAGTGAAAAATAACAGACTGTAGTGTGAGAATATACTACAGAGTACAAAAAGTCTGCAGGGCAACCACAACGTCTGCATGTGCCTTATTGGTCCAGTAGTTTTGTGACTTAATGGCCTCTTCTATCTTTGTGCTGGACATAATGTCCAAACAAGGGAGACTCAAAGTGAGCCGTTTTTCCCCAAAATGGGTCTCTGATGGAAGACAAAAAAAAGTGCAAGGCGAGGCGATGTGCTTTAAACAACACATACATACATAGAGAGGCGATGGAAGACAGCGAAAAGACTCCAGCAGGGAAAATAAATAAATAAAGCAAATCTCTTTTCCCACAACACCTCTGATGCAAGATCTACAACACCACAGCAGACAGGTAGGTAGCCGCAGAAGTGGGTCAGTTAAACAGGTCAAGATGGATGAATGAATGAATGGAGCAAGTATTCTTCTTACGATCTAATTAATACCTCCAAGACTTGGCCAGGGCTATTCTTTCACCCCCCTTAAGCTAGTAGTGGCCCGGGTCGCTTTGACTCTTAGTCTGATCGATGGAGAAAAGCAGATGAACCGAGTTTTAATAATAATATTATCAATAATTTTTACAATTTTACAGCCACAGTTAAAAACAAGCAGCTATGTATGAACAGATAATTTACTTTAACAACACAGTAATATACAATAATAAGTTCATGCAATAACTTGATATACAAGATTAGAATGGAGGATACGTAATGGGATACTAATTTGGAAGCAAGAAGTGAGAAATTGCAAGGTAGAAATGCCCCTCAGGGTATGTGGATCCATAATGAGATTTTGCAATCGAGGAGAGAAAAAATGACCCGGTTTCATTCATGGTCTCACCAGTCTTAAATATTTGCAAATTGTGTTCCGTTAATTAATATTTCACGCCTGACTTCTCGTCATGGCGGCCAATGTCAAAGTCTCATTAATAGTCAGGCTGTATTGACGGTCCATACGATGCTCTCTGGCAGACATGCTTGTCCTATGAATCCTCTAGTGCAGAGTAAATGTGTGGAAGGGATGATCATGATGACCTTTGACTTCCATAGCAGCAATGCTCCTGGAGATGGACAGAGAGAGCAGAAATAACAGCAGATAAAAGAGGAAATAAGTTGTGCTGGTGAGCAAAGAAAGAACGGATAGTACTGCAGATTGATCCATTTCATGATGAGCGAAACACGTAGATGTTCATATTGTAATTTATAATGGACTGTGACAATTAAAACAGAGCTCATTGTTATCTCATGATGAAATATATTCATAGTCCCTCATCAAGCCCTGCAAAACTGGCAGGCAGCAGCACTTCCTTGAGTTTAACAAGCTGATATTTTGAAAAGGGAAGACTTTTTTTTTTTTTTTTTTTTTTTTTTTTTTTTTTTTAGCCTAGAATACCAAACTCATTTCCATCCTTGTTAACTGCGGGAGACATAATGAACCCAATCATGGCGATTTTCCACAGGTATTTCGCTCAGAGACATCCGCATCCTGGAATGAAAGAAGATACTAATTTGGCTGTGTGTGTGTGTGTGTCTGTCAGAGTGTGGGTGCGTGAATCTATCGCGAAACACACAAACACCAGAAACCTGATGCTTCCAAGTTTTCAGATCCTATACACCCCCCACCGCCACACTGAGTCCCTCGGGGGCTGGAAAAATGTAATCACACTCAACACATGTGTATCAATGCATCAAATAAATACCGGCATGAAAAAGGAGCAGAAAGGAGTAATGTCATGAGGATTCACATTGAATATCTAGTGAATAGAACACGACCACAGGAGCGTGCACGGCGGCTGCAGCTCACCCCCACACGGCGAGAGGCAAGTGGGGGATTTCACCACTTTGAGGAAGTGTTTCATAATGAAAGAGACAATGGATCCTCCTGGCAGGATGGTTCTGAAGAGCATGCTGATAAATGTGCTTACTGCTCACAGAGCATGCATGTGTAGTGAACAGTTGTGTATATATAGATGTCTTTCTGTTCATGAGCCAAAACTCTAATGTGCTTACATGACTTCTAAAACCGACCTAAAAAAAGACTCATCCTGAAAAAAAAAGTTCCTCCCACATCAGGGCAGAGTATTCCATGAATGAAAATGTAGAAATCGTACTTGCTGGTCAAATTATATAATTTGTTTCTTGTATAATCAAGGATTTTTTTTTACTGCAGTGGAGATAATCCAGTTACTTTGCGTGAGTTAATTGACACACCAGAGCATAAACCCAGAATATCAGACTTTTTCAGACGCTTGGAGCACACAGACATGACTTGGCACCAAATTCAGCCAGCAAAGCTGGAGAACTGAGATCTCCATATGGTATTTATAGACATTACAAATTCCGTTGGCTGTTCACCACATCAACTATCGTTGAAGGGTTTTGATCAGAGAATTCTGGCATTTAGCAGTTTCTAAATACTCAGAGATGACTCACAAAAGCAGACTTCGGGAGCATGTTGAGATGGTTATGGGAGCAGATCACAATTTTACTTCTACATTTTATAATGACATTGAAAGTATCCATACAATACATCCAATACATCAAGGTGAGTGCTAGGAGGATCAAAGCAACAGAAGGGCATGCACTTCTTATCCATTAGTGCATTTTTGAACAGTATGTGTATTTTGGTGAATGGTAGGGTGGAAGTGGTCAGGGTTTAAACAGATTCATGTTTTTCATTTGTCTTGGTTTCATATATTCATTGTTTTATCAGCCTTTCAGTGACTTTATTTTAATGTTTTGTTAAGAGCTGCTTCACATTGAAATAGTCTTGATTGATTATGCTGTACATACCTGGATGATATTTTTATTTTAATATAGCCTGGTTTTGACTTAGATGCCTACAGAAATACATATAGGCTATGTTCAGACAGAAGGCGTTTCTTTTACTGTGTATATGTGACAGTAACAGTGTGAACAGCACAAATCAAATGCAATCTCATCTTTTCAATTCTGATTTGGGCCACTTTCTTATGTAGTCGTAAATCAGATACGAGTCCGATGTAACTACAGTGTGACCTCAGCCTTCACAGTGATATCGGAATGAATGCTACTTTAACGTCACTTAGATTTATAAGTACGGTGACCATGACATCTCGGTTTGTCTTGGAATGGCACAGTGTCAAGCCAGAGTTCCGATTTTCGCCACCATTAAAATAATAATATTAAATTTGTTGTCAGTTCTTGCCTTTATCATGCTCTATCCCACTCATTTTCCCTAACCCAATATGAAAACACAAACATTGCACCAGGAGTCTGAATATAAAACTGATTTGTCTGTATGTTTGTCAATCAATCTGTTGTTGTCAAGGCTGTTGCTACGACGCTTGCAGCTCTTTCTTAAGAGAAAGTCGTTCTTTTCTAAACAGCTCTAGGAAGCTCACTCCTTCCTTCGTAAAGCACCCAATAATGAAAATGCTGCGTTGTGCACACACTGCAAGAGCACATTTTGGGTCGAAATCCCAATACAAAAGATCATATTAAGATGGCCAGATAACAATATACATTAGCACGCCTACGGTGCGTGCATAAGCGAATACATGTGTGCATGCATGAATGTGTGGTAAACTTAAGGGTCCTAGTTTGGGAATTTCACCCTATTTATAACTAGCATATGTGGCTCTTGACACAGTTCAAAGATTGAACATGAAAAGGAAGATACAGAGGAGTCTGGGAACTATCTTCATTTATATCCACCTGTATGGATTAAAGGTTTCTTTGAGCTGTATCTGTAACCTCACCTGTATGGATTAAAGTATCTAAAGACGTAGCAGAAGGGCACGGCCTTCTTTATCCACATCAAAGTAGTTCAAGAGGTAAAGTTGGCACTCAGGGAGAGAACAGTGTCACAGAAAGGGCAACCTTTGTGAAGCAAACTCCCTCAGAGAAAACCAGTCTGGTCGTGGACGAAATACAGGACGGAGCACAAAGGTGGGTTGTTCCTCCGGCAAAACAGTCAGTTGAAGAATTGTAAATGTGAAGCCAGAAAGAAACGTCTAGGGAAATTTGCGATAAGGAGCAAGCTGGATTAAATTCGTGGTGTGATGTGATATTAGCTCATATTAGGATATGACCATTTAAAGCTCCTATTCAAATCCCCCCCCAATAAAATATCAGTCAGACAGATGAAATCTCTTCCTGTCCTTTATGTTCAGTTCTATAGCTTGTCCAAGTACGATAAACCAGGTTACATAAATAATCTACCAGCAGAAATTGAGAGCAAATGGTTAGATAATCATTTGAATATATTATTGCATTTCTCCAGTGTTTAAAAAGAAAAGGACTTCTGAGCTGGTATATTTTAGGGCAGGTATGGATGAGAAGAGATTAGCACATGGGAGTAGATTTGAGGAAGCAGTTGATAAACCCACAGGAAATAGCAAGCTCCACCAGAGCCAGAGCAGATAAAACACACAATAGGTGGTTAAATCCGTGGAGCTCACACTGCCATTGGAAGACACCGCAGATGAGTCATGTGAAAGGAAACGCAAGGTGGTGTCTGAGATGGAGGGCTGAGGTTGGAAAGTTGGGGCGTTATCAGAAAGTTGGTTGCTAAGAGTTTGTGGGAAAGTTGACCTGGACGTAGTCGTAGATGGGTCATTTGTGGGTGGAGTTAACATTTGTATGGACAATAATTGTAGGTGATGATTGTCAAATCAAGTCTAGGCCTCATCGTTGCTCGTCTTAAGTAGAAGGTTTTGCTCAGGCCAAAACCTGAATCCAAAATGAAAATTTCAAATTAGAGTTGCATTACATACACTTTTCTCAGCTCTTAAACATTCACGACAATTCCATCTTTCAACAATAAAGTCAGATGTTTAAAGCACTGGCTGTGACAACCATCTTTGTTGATTAGCCGCACAATTGCTTTGGAGGATTTAAATACTTTCAGACATGATTGCAAGTAGAGTAACTTGAGGAAAAATGGTTGCATGTGACTGAAACTTCATAACTCTTTCTGTCAATCATAATCAGAGGTTATCATGACCTCACAGTTATGGAACAAAGAGAAGAATTGGTTGTGATCCAGTTAGCTAGCAAGCTAATTCACAGAGGGGATGCTCTGAACTAGCATACCTCATTGATGACATAATTCTAAACCTAATTGTCAGGGTAGTAGACATCTTATCAGTATGGATCAACTTTGGTAACCATGGTAATACAAAAAAAGTATAGTAAGCATGGCTTTGGCTTAAGACAAGAGGTCAATCGCCGCAAAAGCTAATGTTATCCATGTGCTGTTATGCTATCCCATGTAGCCGACATTGGCAGTCCAGTTGGTTGCCGAGCTAAGCATATGAGCTCAGCTAAGAAAAGTTGTTGGGTGGGTAAAATGCAGAAAAAAGAATGAAATGTCTCTTATTCAAGTCATAATTGAAAGAAAGATTGACAGTTCACATTCACTTGCAAGCCATTGGGGTTTAAAGGTACCACCTTCTTACATCTGCGTAGTCAAACATGTAAAGCTAATAAGGAGATTTACTAGCTATTGTAATAAGCCAATAAACCTGCTACTGCATCATTCTTATGATGCCTGAATTGGCACTGAATTGAGACTCACCCCGGATTATGACACTAGGGTTTTTTGCTTCCTATTGTGTGTGCATGTTCTATATTCAAGCCCCTAGCAGGTGCTGTGCGATTCCTGTAAACTCCCATCACCCCGCAGCAAACCGAGAACCTTTTCCGATCTGCTGCATGCTGAGTGTGTTTGTGTGTACACTGGTGTGTGTGTGTGAGTGCAGGTGTGACGTCAACTGTGATCCCTTGAGAATGGATAAATGATAAAAAAAAAAGATGTGATTCTCTCCCATCACATCCTCTGCGGTTTCAGAAGACGCTGTGGAGGCAGAGGCAGCAATGACTGAGAATCTGTGCATCTGTTGGTTTGTTTGACGACCCCAACAGACCCGACGACCTAGTCTGAGCCCCGGGGCCCCATGGGAGAGTTGAAGACGCTTCTTTTTGTCACAACACTGACAAGCCAAGGGTGGCTATTCCCCGACTGCCCAGAGGTGATGGAGCTGTGGAGAAGCCCCCCGACCTCAGCGCCAGTCACTCTGTCAGAGAGCTGTCAGTCTCAGGGAAGCAACACCACGGGAAGGGACTCACATTAAAGGGTTAACACACACCACTCGCCCACGCATCCGTAAGAACACACACACAAAGATCATGTCACTCAAGCAAACTCAAGGTGTGTGATCTGACACAAGGTGGAGGGTGCTTATGTAACACTTGAATCATTTCAAAGGTGTAATTGGATGTCTGTTTGGGTCGGGTGGATGAGGCTCTTAGTACTGGCAATATCAAAGCTGACATTTATCAAAGTCTGCCAAAATAACTGACACAGTTATTTCTGGTTGGAAAAAAACTCAAACATACAAAAAGGAAAAAAAAAATCAGACCTGATATTCATTTATTTTACATGCAAAAGATACATATCTGGTACAATGTTTCTGTGAAAATGTATACATAGTAATAAAAGGGTGCTGTAACTTCACCCAAAGTTTAATTTAAAATACTGTTTACTTTCCTTGTTAAATGCAGTCATAAAGAAAAAAGAAGAAATATGTGTATTTTTCTTCACATTATGATTCCTAAAAAATAAATTGCTTTCAGAGGGAAAGAGCACATTAATTCAAGAAGACACATTAATTCAAAACAGATGCAAATTCATGTTTCGGAGAAAGTGGTTGTCTGCACGAAAGAAAGAAAGAAAGAAAGAAAGAAAAAAAAAATAACTGAGATGGATGATGGATGTGACACAAGCTCTCATCTAAGAATCACAGTTCCTTCATCTACTTTGGTCTCTCAGAACAACCTATTAAAATGATCGTCTCTTCACATCCGAGAGCAGAGCATAGTGCACTCGCTGCGTAGTGTAAGGGCATGCTAATCAAAAAGTGTTCAACGGCTTGAGGCAGTCAGAGATATGAAACACGACGTCTCTGTGTATACAAGATGTAAACGCAGGTCCTAAGGTTTCATGTGTAACATTTTGTCTACATACACCATAAAAAGTTGCATAAAGGGCACAAATGGACGCACATCCTGAGATGAAAAAAAAACACTGCTCGTATTACAAATCAATTGTTATAAGTGGATTTTTGTGTTGAGAGCATCATTGTCGTCCACCACAGCCCATCAACTGTATTTTAACATTACATTGAAACAAGAAAGCGAAGGAATCATTGAGTTGTTTAGTAAAGACAGATTATATATTGAGGCATCGGCATTATGAATCAATTGGGCAGTATAGGCTGCCAATAGCGACTAAATATAAAATATGTGAGTCAGAGTAAGAGCAACATTTCAGCCATATAATCAATGAATTCCCTTGTTCAACTTCATCCCTTAGTGGTTTATTTCCATTGGAATTTCATAACAGTTAGGCAGTCAAATAAATGTAGGTCGCCCCATTTGGACATGATATATTATTACTATTCTAAACTCCACAAATACTGTCTCATTAGAGCAACAGTGGAACTGGAGCAGTCAGAGACCATTTTCAATTTCTTTAAAGTTCTCTATCTTTGTTCTTGGACATAAAACACTTTTTCAGTTCACTTTCGAAATATTCACAGAGAATGTGCTGTATTTTACACACTCTAACCGTAAACACACTCACTTTAGTTTTTAATGAATTCCCAGATTTAGTGCACGAGCATTATGAATGCATCCTTCTTAGTGCGCACACATGAGGTCTCTGGAGTTGGTGCAGATCAAGGCAGTGGTCTTTTTCTTCAGTTTCATAGTGGTTTCCCAGGAAGTGGAGCATACGGTCTTGTAGTGTGGCCAATCATTTAATCTGACCAGGAATGTAGACTCGTGAGGCTCTCAGCAGTTTTGCATCCATCCCGACCTTTCACAGGAATGTAGTTTAAAGTTCCTCAAAGAAGGCCACCCTGGACTTGGTGCTTTGTAGTGTTAGCTGTGGAGGAGACAAGAAAGAGAGACCACACAAGGATTTATATCTGAAGTAAACAAGTACAGAATATACTGCAGTACAGCGAGCAAGCAAACATAAGTGACCAAAGGGCAATCCTCACACAAGACTGCCAGATCCACTCCTGCTATGCGTTTTCCAATGCAAGCACCGTGGCCAACAAGTGTGAACAAGACCCAACATTTGTGACTGAGGCTGAAAACGGTGTGGCTGGTCAACAAGCTTGCAGGGTGAAAGCAGATTAGCCAATGTTTATTATTCAGTTTGGGTGCACAAGTATGAAATCGCCAGCACCCTAGAGGGATCTCTGAAGCTCTGGGGAGCTGGATGCACTACAAAAAAAAAAAAATCTGTTTTTCCTTAAATCGTGGGCTCTTTTATGAGAGTCTGTTCTTGTGCAAATATTAATCTGTTTTGTTTAATTTGTTTTGTGAATTCCATATGCTAGAACATTGTGAAAAATGATGGACCAAACAAAATAACATTAGTTGTGGGGCATATCTAATGAAGAAATAAGCACATGCATGTTTAACTCAGTCATACCTCTAATGAACACCAGAGTAATTTTAAAAAAAGCTCTGACTTGTCATTTGACTTGTTTCCCATGAGAGTATGCCCAAGGTTATTCTGTTTTTAGTGAATACCGATGGTATGTAAAAATATGAAGCTTTATTGATACAATTTACCCTGAAAGAAACAAAAGGCTCGATCAGATTTAACAACAAAAATACATCTTTGTAGGTTTTTCGAACCCTCTACTACTGCAGAGACAATCAAACAGACGGAAAAAGTACAAATGAGCAGGTGATGGATTAATTCAAGCCACTGACTGCGTTTTTAAACTCCTTCAGCACAGCTAAGCATTAGCTCGTCTAATACAGCAGAGGTGAGCACTACTTCAAATTGACCGGACAAACTTTTTCCCCTTGTCCAACATCTGTAGGGCAAAGAGAATTAAGCTGGCTGCCAAAGTAAATATTAGACCGGGGGTGACGGAGGACAGTTTGGGAAATCCAGATTTTTTTCAAGGGAATTTGTAGATGGAGGGATTTAAGTAAATGCAAACAGATAATGTCTGGTGATGGATTTGCAGATTTATGTTTACAGATCACCTTCTATTGTCCCTGCTGACAGGCAGCCTCAACTATACTTGTGAGTGTGTGCATTCTCCTCCACACTGCCCACAGTCTCCATGCTGCAAAGAGCAACAACTCCAGTGTCAATATTCTGAATGAACATTGAACAGCGAGATATTTCCAGAGGAGAAATCCACCTATGTGGTTGACCCCCTTTATGTGCAACTTCGCACAGTCTGGACTTTTTCCCTCTTCTTTAGTGTGTTATATATATGTTTGTACATGTAAAAGGTCCGTAGAGTGTAAAACCTGAAGTCCACGCCTAAAAGGAGTTACCCTCCCCTCGGAAGCTCCTGAGCTCCTGAAACGGCTCCATTGAATTCTCTCCTTCACTTCTGTTACTTTATGAGGTCATAATGTTACGGAAGTGACGTAAAACTCCTTCCTGCTAGTTTGGCCCTCAAACAACAAAAGAGAGAGACACGGAGGTGGAGCTCTGGAGGAAGAGTTTTTTGCAATGTGAAACGTTGACCAATCACAACAGAGCGGGCTAGCTGACCAATCAGAGCAGACTTTGCTTTCTGGAGGGAGGAGCAAGCGCTACAACGGAGCGTTTCAGAGAGAGGGTGAGAAGAGGTGCTGCAGGACAGCCAGGATGAGAAAAACAAGGAGGATTATGAGCATTAAGGCATGTAAACATGTTGTAACTGTAACTTGAGATAAAAAATATGCACCCGGAAAAAAACATAATAGGGCCTGTTTTAAAAAATAAAACGCATTTCCTCTCCGGTAAACTTTACACAGAATCACTGCAGCTCTCGTGATTCAGGTGTTGAGAATGAGCTCTCCTGGCAGGCCCCGGTGCTAACAGAGCAGAACCTGTGGCCTGGTAAGAGTGCAGAGGCGCTGATCCATGTTAAGGGGACGTTCATTAATCATCCAGAGAGGGTGAGGGGGGGGTCTGGATGGAGAAAACTTTGCCCAAAGGGGGGACAACCTCTCCTGATGCTTCTGGCTCAGAGATCTGTGCTTTGCTTCATGTTCCCTCTCTGGTTTTTTCGACTTCATGCCACATTCTAAGCTCTTCTTCGTGACTCAAACTCCTCATCCTTTGAACAATTTTGGTCAACCTCAGCCTCCCCTAAACTTCCCGCCTCTTTTTGGCAAAGCGGACTCTCGCTACCCTCTTCACTTCTCCCTGCAATGCCCACGTGCCCCCCCCCCCCTTTATCCCTCACAAGCAAGATGAATGCCGCCCGCCTCTGGTTCAATTAAACCAACACTTTTAACTTAGCTCCGTCTCCCCCCTGCTTGCCAAAAGTGCCCCCATCCATCCAGATGACTAATCGCCATGCAAAAATCAATTAGTGCTCACTTAACAAGTGTATTATACAGTGGGAGACAAGAAGGGAGGAGGGGTGGGACGTTTTTTTCTTTTTTTCGTCATACAATGTGCTGAGGGCATAGCTCAAATTTTCATTTCATACTTTTATTAAATTTACAGAGATACTGAGAGTGGGGAGATAAAGGAGAATGAGTCTAATCTGGCGGTTCATCAGAGGACAGTGGAAATATAATCTACTTTTTATAGCGATTCCATTGCCTCTGACCAATTGATTTAGGAATACCCCTCAAGCTGAAGGAGACCGTCACTTCTTTGTGCTAGTTCATAATGCCAATCAAGGCACTTGCAGTGATGAAATACTGCAGCTGTTCCTACCGATGGTAGTCGACATGAAGTGCGCAGATTTTCCTCTCTGCTGATCTGTGAGATGTTTTTTAAATATGTACTTAAGCGCCGTAATCACAGTGCATTTTTAGAGGTCATAGTACAAGTAGAATGACTGCTCCCTCTCCCCCTCCAGCAGCCTCCATCAAAGGAGAAGCTTGAGGATGAAAAATGAACCCAAGTGAAGACCGTCGCTTTAAAGAGATGCTCTGAGAATCAATACCACGCCTTAAAATGAAATGATTGTTAGGCGTGGGTGTTTTTGATAGATACTTATCACTGGAGGATTATGTAAGATCAGTATTAAGGCCACATTCAAACGTCATGTGCCTATCTGATCAGACAGAAGTTGAGTATCTAAAAAGCAACTTGTAAATGGAACTAAGTTGCGTTAGGGATAGACTGTGGTGTGTATTTATCCCTTTAAACATGGTGTCACATTAGTCAGCTAGGAATCAATGTGGCAAAGACCAAAGGACTAATTATCAACACCAAACAAGATCTGAAACAGAGCCAATTTGACTTAATGGCCAACATGTTGTCACTGCGGCTAGCAGATGAGCTACTCTGAAAATAGAGACTTCATTTTCAAGACATGCTCACAGCCCCTTTATCTTCTTAGGAAGTGTCCATGCTGATTTGAGAACTAGCGTACAAAGCTATTGTTGAGAGTGTTTAAACGGTCTGGTCACCTATATTGTACATCTACATCATCTAGGATTGTGTCAATGGCAAGAAGAATAGTTGGCAAACCCCAAAAGCCCTTATTTAAGAAGTCTTTCATCCCAAATGCCATCAATATTCTTATCTCAACAAAGTGACAGAGAAGATTTAAGCCATAGACATTGACATGAACTGTTTTAATGTGTGATATTTGTGTTTTACTAATTGCTGTCTGTCTAATTGCTTTTTATGTTGTTGTTGTACCTTTGTTGACATTCAAGATATATTCTATTATTTTCATTTCTATTCTCTCAGATGATTCAATACCTATTTACATACACAGGCCACCATCTGAGAAAAAAAACATTCATTTGCAAAGATACGATACACTGCAATTCAAAGTGGATTTAATACAATTCAGTCACAAGTAGGAATTTATATATTTACTTTAAAAACGTAAAAGTGTGACTGAAATAGATTATTTACTTTCTCAACTTTTAGCTCAAACACTGAATCAGAAATGCCAAGACATGCTGGGCAGCAAAAACAAGGAGGAACAACACTGATAGCAAGTAAACATTGATGCGACCTATGCTGGATTTAAAGTACTTATACACTCGGCTTTGCAAATGCCAAGTGTATAAGTAGGAAAGAAATGCATTCGACACATTTGTTAGAGCTCAAGTATAAACACACGGTGCTTTGGTGAGTCAAGATGAACATAAACACAACGTTTGTTTGTTTTCACAGTGCAGAGTGTTACTTGTAAAGATCTTTTTTGACAGCTGCATCAATTTTTTCCACCAAAAATTCCATCAGAATTTATATCAGATCTATGGTTGAGTAATGATGTAGTCGAATAGGTTCTTCTTTAAACCAGAATTTGTCAAAATCACTTTTAAGGCTCAATCTTTTGCTCTAATATTATAACACACAGAGAGGAAGAGTGACTTCATTCTCTGGACAGGACGCCATTACTCCACTATATCTTTACATTACAAATAGGTTTCTGCTGCAATAATAATGCTCTGAATCCTGTAAATAGACTCTTTAAGGGGAAGATGTTATTATATTTCCATTCTGCTACCTATTCATGTATTTTGTGCATGTGTGCAAAGTGCTACAATAACTACAAATACATTGACTCTGTGTACACAAGCATGAATAGATGAGATATGAGTGGGGATTATTAAACATGCACAGTGTATTTTGAAGGAACCTACGCGCAGTATTTGTGTAAACAATTTGTGTTACGTGTCCAGAATGTGAGCCGCCGAGCTGATAGCTACCTTTTTAAAGTTGCTGTGCTTGCTGGTCCCCTGCTCGGTGTTCTGGTTGTGAATGATGTCCAGAGGAGTCTCCCTCTCTTTCATCTTCAGACTTTCAATCTCCGTCTTCAGCTCATTCAGCTGCTCCTGCAGGTGCTTGCTCTTCTCCATGTACTCGACCCTGAACATGATCACATTGCAGGTTGAGAGACAGTTTATTAGATTCTATGATTCTATGTCCTGTTAGATTTGACTTTGTTAGTTGGCATTTTCATAGCATTTACATGGCAAGAATCGGCATCCTTGTTTAACTCCTCTTAATAGAGGCAAAAACATAGAGCTATAACCATTATTGGTAATCCTTAAACTCATACTGTTATATAAAAAAAGGTACAAAGAATTGGAAAGATTATGTCTAAATTAACTTATTCAAAGGCCTTCTCCGAGATAGTCGAAAAAGAAACGCGCTTTTTCAAAAGAAAATTAATAAAAAAAGGACAAAGAAAGAAATCACGATAAATGTCAGAAACCAAATTGTGAGAAATGTATGACTTTTAGAATCAGTGTTTTAATATGAGCGAATTATAAAATGCAAATGTAATACCAGAGAATTTAAAAGAACTGTGTAAAATCAACTATTATAGCAGATGGCAAAAAAAAAAGAGATAAGGTCTTAAATAATTATGGAAGGGGAAAAATAGTGGCACTTTTCGGAAAAATCCCACTGGTCAATATTTTCGTAAATGTATTTAATTCTGTTTCTCTATTTTCCATCGCAGTCTTTCTTCCTCTAATTAACAGTTACCCACCAATCCAGGAGCTGCAATCACTCTGCTCGCTATTTCTAATTACAGTACATGACAACAAAGACCCAGATAATTTATTCAACTTCATAGCCAGGGTCATACTTCTGAGTCTAAGTTCCTTTTTTATTCCCCTGTCTGCAATCACTGATACCAAGAGCTAGAGACAAAATAAAAAACGCTGGCAGTGACATCAGTGACAGCTAATGCTGAGGGTCAACTGCCTGAACTCCTCAATCAAAACGTGCATTTTAAAAAGTGATCGTGCTCCTCCAAGTACATTCCTGAATTAACTGAGATCTTTTTTTTAGTGCATTTTAAAATTACTCTAAAATAGATATTCATTAGAGATCCAATCCCGTCGGCTGAATAACAAATCAAAATTATTTTCGCTGAGGCTTAAAATATCAGGCAGCATCGGCAGCAGTGAGGCCGGCCACTCACTTCTCCTTCTCGATCTCCATGGAGAGGCGTTTCATGTCGGTATCTTTAAAGTCAAAGCTGAGGTTCTCCCTGCTGAAGCTCAGGTCGGGAGGCATGCTGTCAGATTGCAGTCCAGGGGCCTGGGAGGGGAGATGGAGAAAAGAGATTAGAGGGAAAGGAGGCGATGTAGACGAATTGACAGGAAAAAAAGAACGAAAAAAATTGAAAATGTGTCAGAATAAGGAGGAGGTGGGAGGGATGGAGAAAGAAAAGGAGAGAGGAAAAGACGGGAGGGTTAAAATAAATACACGAAGGATGAGATGGTATAAATAGGGGGAGAATAGAATCAGAATCAAAAATGTTTAATAGCCAAGTACGTTACACACACACACAAGGAATACATTGGAAAGACATATACGGTACAATATAGATAGAGAGAGCATTTAAAAAGGAGATATAATATAATAAATAGATGGCTATTTGATGGTCATGAACACACAAATATATATGCTTTTAGATCCTGACCAAATGTCAGAAAATGCATTGGCCACATGTCACCTCAGGAGTCAGTTGGATAGGAAGTGAACCCTAATGCACAATATAAATGTAAATGTGAATCCAAGCTACAGTGCGGATATGTTTGACCTAAATACGGTCCGGACGAGCAGGGGAAGGCAATTTGACCATGTCCGGAGGAAATAGGGACGGAAGGTAGTGTGTACGTGTATGCAAATGTATGTGTGTGTGTGTTTGTGTAGATGCGTTTTCTTGCATGAGCAGATGAACTGTATAACAAACTTCCAGTGGCTGCATGTCTTTTGTCTGTATGTGCATTGTGTGTGTGTGTGTGTGTGTTTATATGTAAAAGCTCTTCATTCATAAGCTTACGAGCTAGTATTTCTCTATCGATGGCCAGCTATAAATATGTATCTAGAGTGTGTGTGTGTGTGTGTGTGTGTGTGTGTGTGTGTGTGTGTGTGTGTGTGTGTGTGTGTGTGTGTGTGTGTGTGTGTGTGTGTGTGTACATATGTGTAAGCAGCTGAATGTGCAGTGTGTGGGTTTTTAGCATGTTGGAAGCTCTTGCGTAGGCTGCCTGTTCTTACGCAAGTGACTCCTGTTCAGTGTGGCTTTGGGGGTCTATCTACAGCTGTGTGTGTGTGTGTGTGTGTGTGTGTGTGTGTGTGTGTGTGTGTGTGTGTGTGTGTGTGTGTGCGTGTGTGTGTGTGTGTGTGTGTGCTATTAGCAGTCAAGCTAAATCTATACCACCATTTCCCTACCAGTAGCAGTTTGCATCTGATACTCCTGTGGGGTGCTACTGCATGTATATTTGTATTATGACTGGTCTGTTTTATGCAAGGCTGTTCATTTCAACTGTTTACATAGTTGATCATTATCTTTAAGTGTAAAAGAAGTAAAAAATGTCCATCATAATTTACAACAGTGCACGTGAAAGACGTCTTGAAATCGTCACACTTTGTCTGACCAGTGCAATGTGTCATTTTTTTTATTAAGATTGTTATGGAGATGTTAAAACATGTATCCAGAAAGTGTGGATAATATTTTCAGTCATGTAAATGATATAACATTTTCACTAATGTTAATTTAAGTGTAGAGCTGCAACTGTTTGTTGATCGAAAGAAAATGAATTGGCTGATATTTCTTCAAGCAAAAATGCCAAACATTTAATGGTTCCAGGGTGACAATTTGTGGCTGTTGTTGGTCTTACATATTAGGGAATTTAGTATTTTGGGATGTTGGTTGGAGAAGACAAACCATTTGAAGACAACATTTTGTCCTGGGGAATTTTTTTTCTTCTAATATTTTGTAGATTAAATGATTAATTGATGATGCAAAGAATTGTTAGTCACAGCCCTATTGATATGTACTGTCACTAATAAATCAAACTGTGTGTTGTAAAGTATGTGTGTATGTTTTAGGTCCGTTACCGTATAGACGGTCCTGCTGGTAATCTCCAGCAGCTTGTGCTTCGCCCTGCGCTCCGACTCCTTGGCATCCTGCAGGTCCTGTCTCAGCTGCTCCGCCTCCTTGGCCCTGAGGGACAAACAGACAGACAGACAGACATATACAGTTAATACTTTAATTCACCTCCCGATCCTTCAAAGGACTTCCCGAATAATCTAAATTGAATCCAAAATTATCTTACATAATCGCTACGTCTGTACTCGACGAGCCGGGAATGTCACTTTGTTATTACCCAGGTGATCAATGTGCCGCCCGAGAAGACAATCATTTCTGACTCCATTATTACATCTAAAATCGAGGTGGCACACGGAGATGTTAGGATGTTATACGCAGGTGATTACATTTCTTTTGATTGTGTTCCTGAACACTCAGCAGTTCCTCGTTGATGTGGGGGAGCGATGTGCCTCGAGGGTTTGAGTGGACATAGTCATTTACATGTTGAGTGCCACAGGTTTAAATTTCTCCGGTTCAGAAAGTGCTCATCCAGAAATTGCAGTTGCCGGCAAAGTGGTTAATGGTACCCATTTGAAATGATTGCCTAATAATAATAGTGGAGTAGAGGCTGCGAAGTGATATTCTTAGTATGTGTGTATACTGTGTTATTCTGGAAAAGACTCAAGTTCTTCTGCTACGATGTATCGGTATCTATCAGGGTTTACAGACTGCTGATCAGAATCACTCATTACTTCATTTTCTTATCCATCTGACCTATAAAGAGATATAGAATCATTCTATAAAAGAAATATAAAAAAATATCAACAGTAAATATGATAGGTACTCGATTTGAACCGAATAACACAAAATGTCAAAATTGCCTTTCAAGTCAAAAAAAAACCCCAACACAGATCAAAAAGTCAATTTCAGCACTGTGAAGCTTCAATGTGTAGTAAAAGGGACTCCCACCAGCAATCGCTACAATTAACTAGCACAAATTAACTGGTGCACCTCAGAGGAGGAGAGCCACTGAATACAAGCCTTTCTCCCTCTTCCTCCCGAGTGCAGTGGTGTGGCTGTAACCGCATGATTACCTGCTGCAGTGCGAGGAACAAAGCCTTTAAAATTAAATGATTTTAAAACAAGTTAGAAGTTCTTTGATCGAGCTATTAAAATGCAGCTGTGTTACCGAGCTCTATGCCCGCAAGCATGTCGACTGAGTTCTGCTCCGCTGAGCAAACTCAAATGCAGCGGCGTGTCAGAGCACCTTGACATTAAACGGCACTCGTAACTCAAAAAAACATTTGGGGAGGCTTATGAGTCGAGGAGGTCATTTCGGAACTGTGTTTCATGCTCATCTAAAGAAAGCTTCCTTAGTTTGAGTTATTCACATCCGAATGTAAGATGTGTCGATAAGTTATTTAAACAGGCCCTATTATGCTATTTTCCGGGTGCATATTTTTATCTCAGGTTACAGTTACAACATGTTTACATGCGTTAATGCTCATAATCCTCCTTGTCTTTCTCATCCTGGCTGTCCTGCAGCACCTCTTCTCACCCTCTCTCTGAAACGCTCCGTTATAGCGCTTGCTCCTCCCTCCAGAAAGCAAAGTATGCTCTGATTGGTCAGCTAGCCCGCTCTGTTGTGATTGGTCAACGTTTCACATTTCAAAAAAACTCTTCCTCCAGAGCTTCAGCTCCGTCTTTCTCTTTTGTTGTTTGAGGGCCAAACTAGCCGGAAGGAGTTTTACGTCACTTCTGTAACATTATGACCTCATAAAGTCACATTGTGACCTCATAAAGTTACAGAAATGAAGGAGAGAATTCAATGGAGCCGTTTCAGGAGCTCAGGAGCTTCTGAGGGGGAGGGTAACTCCTTTTAGGCGTGGACTTTAGGTTTTACACTCTACAGACCTTTTACATGTACAAAAATATATACAACACTAAAGGAGAGGGAAAAGTGGAAAAGCATAATAGGGCCACATTAAGGGTTTAAAAAAACTATGCATGTCTTGCATGTGTGCGTGTGTTTGGAATGGATACAAAGAGAATTTGTGTATGAGAGACAAAGCCACATAGTTGCCAAATCTGGATCAGAATCCCATTCACTGCAGCATGGACGGCAGTGCACTCTACAATTCATCCACTTCTTCCTCCTCTCCCCACCTCCTTTCCGACTCTTCGGCCATCTTGAGGGCCAGCATCTCTGCCTCCAGCATCTTCTGCTCCATGAGCCGCCGCTCCTCCTGGCCACGGATGGCGGTGACTTTGATGCGCTGCATCTCTGTCTCGGCCTCGTCAGCTTTCTGGGCCAGCAGCTCAGCCTCCTCCTCCGCGATCTTGGCCTTCTCAGCCAGCAGATTCGCCGTCTGCTCCGAACGCAGCTGGAGAGGAGAGGGAAGAGGAAGGTCAAACACAAGAAGGGGGAAAGAGGGGAAAACAAAAGTTATAATGGGAAATGGAGCAAGAGACAAACATTTGTACAGAAAAAGAGGAAAGAGGGGTGTAGAGGGAGGGATGTGCGTGAGTAAAGAAGGAGCGAAGGAGATTGATGGAGGTGACAAGGAAATAATGAGAGGCAATGAGGGAGAGAATGAGCAAATGACATTCAAAACAGGAAACACAGGGAGGAAGTGAAGTGAGGATGGTGGGAGGGGAGCGAAATTAAAAAAGATATGCTGTTTTGCAATTTAGGAGTAAATGTGACACAGGCAACAACATGGTGGATTTGGGATTAAGATTGACCAGCAGCATCTCACCAGTGCTTCGTTGGCCATGCGAGCCTCGTCCTGCAGCTGAATCAACCTCCTCTTCAGCTCGTCCCTGGCTCTCTCGGCCTCCTCCCGCATCTGCTTCTCCCTTTGCAGACGCTGCCTCTCTACCTGAACGCAGACAGGTGGAGCGTGGACGACCAAGAGAGCAGATGGTGGGAAAAATGAGTGTAAATATGGAAAAAAGAACTGAACAATAAAAAGGTGGAATATGGCTGAAAATACACTGGATAGAAACCTAGCTATAAAAGTTCAAGCCCATCTCATCCCCTTTGTCCCGGCGTTATGAACGTACCTGTTTTCTGGCCCTCTCCTCTCTGGCCTGAGACTTCATCTGCTGTACTTCAAGCGAGTCTACCCTCCGGCGGCGTATAAACAGGTCATGGTTCCCAATACACAACTGGAGGATCTTCACAGGAGAAACAAAGCATAAAATAGGCACTACTGTATCTACAACATGTAAAAAATGTTTGGTACATCCCAAAAACTCAAATTCACCAGCTACTTCTGTTACTTTTCATCACCTTCACTATGAAAAAAATCATAAACGTCAATCATCTAAGCTGAACTCACCAACTTGTTGACTCTTAGCCGTGAAGAGTTGAACTTGAAAACATTGGTTTTCTTGTCCAGAGGTTTGATGGTAAACTAAACATTGAGGAGACAAGAACAATATATTTTTGATCAAACCACAAAAGAAAAATCTGTCGGTTAAGATTGAGCAATATACGTATTTGACATCAATATCAGAATATTCATATATATTAACGTATGTTCAAAGCAACTAACATGAAATAAAACCTCTTTATATGTCAAAACAAAAAGTATGTTAACTAGTTTTGTTAGTTTTTCCATCCAAAATCTATAATACTAAAGTTTCCCATATAAATATAGCTCTATATTCAAGTTTCAACCGTCTTTGTTACAATGCAAGTGCTGCATTGTCCCGCTAATCTTCATCATGAAGAACAACAGCAGATCCTCCCACCTCCTTGTCGCTGTAGGAGATGTTGCGGATCTCATTCCAAGGGAAGGAGCACTTTGGGGTCAGCCTGTTGTCCGGCTCGTAGATGTGAAGACCCAGGGCGTCCACTCCCAGGAGGAGATCTGTTCCCTTTTTGTTCTAAACCAAACGCAGCAGAGTAAACAACAGATCTTATAGCAGTTTTGGGACCATCCTTCCAGCCAACATTTATTTGTGCTTGTGTTTAAACTGATGTGACATTACGGTGGCTCTGCTCGCCAAAACAATTTTTGTTAGGGGTTGAGCTGAACAATGTCTGGACTTGTTTACCTGGGAAAAAAAAAATAAAATGCTACAGCGAATTACTTCAGCTTTCGGTTGACTTGTTGGTGGTATTTTAAAATGTCTTGGCCTTTCACAGAATGCACTGATCAAAGAAGGAGCCACCAAAGTGAACTCCTGTTTGTTAAGAGTGGTGACAGGTTTGTTTCCCCCGTTATGACTCACACGGGAAAAAAAGATCCAGAGCCGAATAGCAGTTGGTAACTTACCCCAAAAAACATTTGAAGATTTAAATGATATCTTCAACTAAGGGACAATTTAGTACAGCAGAGTCGAGCCCCCCCCCCCACACTTCATTTCATTACACCACAGTGAAATTGACTTTCCAGCTAATCTCCCATATTGGCTTACATTGTAAAGATATAGCAAAGCAGCATTGGCTCACCCTGATTAAAAAGTAATTGACGCCATACATGTCCAGGTCCTGAGCTATTTTTAAATACTCCATCTCGGCTTCATCCCTGATTCAAAGACAGACGGAGAGAGAGAAAGAGATTGAGAGGGATCCAAGGGAAGGGAGAGGAGAGGAGAGGGAGGGAAGGGTGGGAGGAGAGGAGAGGAGGTGCAGAAGTGGAAAGGAAAATAAAAGGAGATCAGACCTTGTTTCCTCTGCTTTTTGTGTGTAGCATCTGTCACGTTGTCTGATCTATAAAAACTCCGCCACGGAGCTCTTGCGAGGGTGAAAACATAAGCACAGCACTGACACAAAACACAACTATAATTCACTAACAGGCTTTAGAGGTCATGCTCGATTTGAAGAGAAGACTTATTTGGATGCCTCCAAGGTTCTAAATACTGTGAGAGAGAAATCTAATGCATCAAAGTATTTTCTTTTTCCCTCTTTCTGCTGCCTTGTTGGCAGATCAGTTGTGATTTCAGAGTCAACTCAGCAACAAAAAAAAAAAGAAAAGAGCATTAGCATACTTTGACGGTGGAGGAAAATCAGGGCATGCTTGTAACTAAACTTTTAATAACTTGCTGTCTGATATGGGTGGTGGGAAATTGCTGATTTAAGCCTCATCAAAGTTTAAACAGGCGAGATAGCATTATGCCAAGTAAACAAATCTTAACTAGGTTGGAGTACATTCTGACGTTGGAGTGGGACCAGAGGAAATTTTAATGGCCATGCTTGATTAATGCTGTGGAAGTGTGAGGCATTAGAGTTGTGCGCCATGAGAAATAATATACAGATGCACATAGAAAGTAAGTCGGTTACTTTGATGTTTTAATAAATATTTATTTTTATAGTATCAAGAATTGTCACTTACCAAAACCTCAGATTTCTTATATTGTTTTTCTTTGATGGAATAGTTCCTAATCTGAAATCATTTTGCTCATTTATCTTTGCTCTTATAGGGCCGTTACTTTTTAAATAAGAACTTAATGAGCTTAACTGAGCTAAAATAACCTATTTAGTTCAAAGAAAAAAGAGGTTTTGTGGTTAGGTTTCACACTAGCAGCTCTCTAAGGCTGTAGCTTGAGCTTAATGCTATGCTAACATGCTGATATTACCAAGGTCTTAGGTTTATCACAGTCTTTATCATGCTAACATTTGCTCTTTAACATTTAACAGCTGAGGCTGACGGGAAGGTCATTAGTTTTGCAGGTGTTTGGTCATAAATCAAAGTACTGGCAAATAACAAATTTGACCCAATGACGGCACAGACACGAGTTAAGGGATCACCAAAAATGATTGCACTTCATCTTAGGTGGGACATGAATGTGTGTACAAAATTTCATGAAAATTCATCCAATAGTCGTTAAAACATTTCACTCTAAATCGCAAATGTGGAAGGAAAAGTTATGAGGTCTCTAGGATGTATCTTCTGGGAACCATGAATGTATGCACCAAATGTCATGACAAGCCATCAAAAAGTTGGATTGAACGACAATAGAAAAATGATATAGTTGCTTTCCTCAAAGAAAAGTATCTCAAGAAGACGAAAACATATTGTTGGAATTGATACATAACTCAGGTACTGTATTATATATATCTTGTAATCCAAAGTTTTGAGGATCAACAACTCCCCTCTCTCTGCTGGGGTTGAAAGGGTTATCGATCAGCACCAGTGAGTCAATTATCACTTTCCAAGTGCTGCAGTTCACTTTCCCTTTAGAACTGACTCTCCAGCCCAAAACGTCTCCCCCATCCCATGGGAGATTTAAGAAACCCTCACACTTCTTACTCCCTGTCAATTTTCAACTAAGTTCAGCTTAGTGGTGGAGCAAAGTGCAAAAACTAGAAGATTTCATTCTTGTGTCATTTTAGATTTATGAAAGCAATTACAGTAATACAATTTTAGAATCCTCTCACTGAATGATTTTTTTAAATTGCATGAATTGTGTTTCTCTTGTGAACATACATGTATTTACACTTTACTGGTGAGTTATAGGCTGTGGTACTCTGTTTCGTTTGATGTAAGTGTATGTTCTTGGTCAAAAATATACGTTAAAAAAGTTCATACTGTGGATTCATAAATGCTCCCTTGAAAAGATTCCCCACAGAAACCACTTTAATTAAAGATTTCATGTGGAACCAAGTTTTAAGCTCACTCTATGGGAACTTGAAAGTTGCTGATGACTGTTAAACCTCACAGTGGTGCAGTTCAGTGCAGCATTTTATTTTTTACCTAGTCCTTCCCCTGTGCTCTGCATAACACGCTGTGATCCTCTCCTCCCACATTTCTGCAGTCATCTGGTACAAGTTAATCACCTGCAATGGGGAGAGAGACAAACATCAATATTCATGAACGCATGCAGAAAATACAGTGATTACAGGATCATAATGCAGGTAAAAATTTAGACATGAAACAGGCCCTATTATGCTATTTTCCGGGTGCATGATTTTATCTCAAGTTACAGTTACAACATGTTTACATGCGTTAATGCTCATAATCCTCCTTGTTTTTCTCATCCTGGCTGTCCTGCAGCACCTCTTCTCACCCTCTCTCTGAAACGCTCCGTTGTAGCGCTTGCTCCTCCCTCCAGAAAGTAAAGTCTGCTCTGATTGGTCAGCTAGTTCGCTCTGTTGTGATTGGTCAACGTTTCACATTTCAAAAAACTCTTCCTCCGGAGCTCCACCTCCGTGTCTCTCTCTTTTGTTGTTTGAGGGCCAAACTAGCTGGAAGGAGTTTTACGTCACTTCTGTAACATTGTGACCTCATAAAGTTACAGAAGTGAAGGAGAGAATTCAATGGAGCCGTTTCAGGAGCTCAGGAGCTTCTGAGGGGGAGGGTAACTCCTTTTAGGCGTGGACTTCAGGTTTTACACTCTACAGACCTTTTACATGTACAAAAATATATATAACACACTAAAGAAGAGGGAAAAAGTGGAAAAGCATAACAGGGCCACTTTAAGACAAATATGTAAACATCTTCACTCGTCAATGAAAATAGGTAAAACCCAGATTTTGCTCACCCTCTTTGGAAGCAGGTCCTCTTCAGCCAAGAAACCAGGTTTGTGAACATTGGGGTCGTAGTCTCCGTACTGCAAAAATAGAGCAAAAAGGGGCTGAAAGGATTAGAACCACTCCAAACTAATGGCCGCCATCCCGCTTCCCTCCAATAACAGGCCAGACTATGTCTCTCCTGGGAGCTGTTCAAAAGATGAAACTCCAGTGCCTGTAAGAAAAGGGTCTCTTGGAGAATGAATGGAGGCTGGTCTGCCATCAGGTCATTAATGTGCACCACACACACAGTGGCCCAGTTGTTGGTAGACGGTGTAAATTATGCTGTAAGAGATAACTCCGAGAGAACTGAGACTGATCACTTATCATCACGGAGCCGGGATACAAGTCATATCATGCATGTTTGAGGAGAGATATGGATGGATTAGGCATGACTGAGTGGCAGTTGGGGGATTTCCTTTGGGCTACTGTTAAACTGGTGGAAGGATATGAATAATACATGTAGCTGCCGTTTAAAAAGTGGGGCTATGGCTGTAGATTTATGAAAGCAGGTTAACCTGAATGTGTATTGATATTTGTGTATTGTTATAAGTACGCCATCTTTGTCAAAGCAAAATGCTATTTTTTCTCAGCACTGTTAGAGCACCAAGGTATTAAAGAGACACATTCATGTCAAAATCAGACTGAAAAATGTTGCGATTATTACAGTGAAAATCTAATTTGATTGACTCAATTGACTCATGATGTATGTATGAGATTTGCATGACAACCTTAGTAAGGAAATTTATATTTTTTGGGAAAATCTTTTTGCAAAACATTTCTAAGTTTGGAAAACAGTTTTTGGGGAAATAGTTTTAGGTGCTTAAGGTGAGACACTACATGTTTTTCATGCACTTGTCAATTTTGAGATTTTGGGATATTATACTTCCGTGATATGTCTTCTTTCAGACTAATGGAAAGAAAACATTCAAAATACACATGAATGTGTTTATCATACTATAGTTTGTCTATTTGTGTCTGTGAATTTCTCCTCCATTCACCAAAGGCTAGTATTAGATAATGCCTCATTATTTTGCATTTTTAAACATAACGTTTCAGAAAACTTAATACAAAAAAAGCATTGTCGTTATGTAAGTAAACAACTGGGGACGTTTCATGGTGATGTTTATTATTTTAAAATACTTTCTATTCACTTGTAGTGTCTAGCAAAAATTATGGAATTTTACAATATATGAAGCTGTTTTCGCAAAATGAGTTTTTCCTCATACTCTGTGCCTGAAATCTCCACTTCAGTAGCACTTACATTCAACAAACTTTCCAGTTTCATTCCTCTCTATATTCCGAAGGTTTTTACAGAGGGGTTTGTATATATATGATTCATAGCCTGATTTATACAACATGTTATTCCCAAAAACATGGCGAAAATTGTTTTTTTATGGCTGTCATATTTGCTGATTTATGGAGTGATAAAACATCTTAAATTCCCATCTGTAGAAACCATTGACCCTAATATGTTAACAAAATGAAACAATAATGTCAAACCTCGCTTTATCCAGATTTCGGCTCAGGAAATGTATGCAGGTAGCATATATATATTTTAAGATTATGCATAATTTGCCAATTCAATCATACGATATCAGAAAACTTGTAAGACAAAAAATGATTGTCTTAATTTAAGCAATCAATTGGGGAAGTTTTTATGATGCCATCTACTGGTAATTATTTTACTGTATTCACCCGTAGCTTCTCTCCTTAAACTCAAGAGTGAAAGCACCAAAGTAAAAAAAAAAAAAATGGGTTTAGGAGAAGCCTTTGTGTTTGACTTTGAGGGGCTGACAACAAAACAGTGGTTCATCCTTCTAAAGAATTTCTGCCTCTATAACTTTTGCTCTTTTGGTTTGTACCTTGGTGGAAAATAGGAAGTCTAGAAGGACTCATCCCTATATCATTCTGAGCCCGACACCAAAAGAAAAAGGCTTCAGATAGAGAAAAATACAAATAACTTCTGCCGCTGCTCAAAATGCCGTTGTAATTGCGCTCGAAATGCCATCGCTGTGTCACCTTCAGTTGGCAAGAAGAAAAAAATACACAACAAAGAAATAGTCTAAAAAAACCAGGAAGAGACTGAAACCTTAACCACTTATGTATGTTACATGACATTGTGTTTGGAAGAAGAAAAAACAACACAATTAACTCCTCAAACAATGAAAAGAGATTACAAATGCAATTTAGAGCACATTGATTGTATTTGTTAATGGTGGGCTTTTGCTAATTTGCACAGAGTAAATATGAACCGTTTGACCACTTGTGTTGCTCTAATCAACTAACTCACTCTATGTTGTTTTGTTTATAGCGCTATAGTTCTATTATGAGGTGTAATTGGATTTTATTTTTCTGCACGTCAGTCTGAAAAACTGTACTTTACAGACCTGAATTTAATAAGCTCAACACAGAGACTGGAAAATCCTGGAACAGCAGAGCAGTGCCAACAGAGTGGAGAAGCCGAGGGCCATTTAATTAGATCCTTTTCCCTTAAGTTTCCCATCTGGCAGCTTCTACTCCCTCAGTTCTTCACCTGTTTGTTTGTAACTGTTACATAATTGATGATATATAGACTTATAGAGGCGTCATGGGCTTCGTCTCAGGCATCTTGACAGTGACAGTTGCTCTCAGATGCTTTCTGATTACACATCTTTCTTCCAATTATTTCAAATAACCCCAAACTAACAGCAGCAAACGATTCTCAAAGGACAACTATGTGGCAACACAAATGTGACCATCGACTAATGGGTATAATCTGTTCAATAGAGCCCCGATCTAAATTTAGGAAATGTATTTCTCACTTCACTTGGAAGAAAATCCATTTACAGTCTTAACGTGAGGAATACAGGTTTCTCATATCTAGCCATGAATACACTCTAAAGCTATGCAAGCTATGCAAAGGTCTCCTGGTCAGTTTAGAGATGCTATATACTGTATATCTGATGTTTTTAGCCACATTAGCGGCATCACTGTTACTTTTCTTCTAGCACCGGGATGGTTTTGGAGGGAAATGACTCGAAAAATATTGCAGAGATTGTCATGTAATTTTGTCCACATATTCACGCCCCCCTCAGAATGAATTGTAATCATTTTAGGTGGTCCTTTTTCAATTTTCATCTAGTGCCATCATCAAGTCAATCATTCCAGTTGTCCAAAAATGTCGGTTTCTGCCTGAAAAACTGCAAAACTAATGGCAGTCAGTGTCATTGATTAGCAAAACTAATGGCTGACTTTTGTTTAATGCTTATTAGCAAATGGATGGTGAAAATGGTAAATATTAAACCTGCTTAAATTTAGCATGTTGGCATTGTTATAGTGAGCATGGTGACGTTAGTATCAAGCTCAAAGCATTATATATTGTATGTATATATATATATATATGTGTATATATATAATATATACATATTTCTGTTTGTATTCACTTCAAAGTGTAGCCTATACTGTGTATATACACTTTTCAAAAATGATTTCCCTTCTCGGTTACACTTCATGCCTAAAAACTGTGACAGCCTCTCCAGCGAGCAGAAAACATTGCCTGTATCATTTTATTTCTATCTTCGTGTCTTCTTCTCCTTCATTGTAATGCTGGCTCACCCAAGCTGTGGTGGGCCTCAATAGTATGTCAGTTTAGTCAGATGAGTGATGAAGGATTTACATAATATCAAGGCAAAGCTGCCAAATTCTACGAGTATTAAATAACATATTGTGTGTGCCAGACTGAAACTAAAAAGTGCAAGCTCTTTGCTGTTTACACAGATTGGAAATATATCTCAATTATATTATATCTATGACACATGCTGTGAGGTGACAAAGAGAAAAAACAGATTGTGACACAGCTACAAAGTAAACATGCTGCAGCCTAGACGCTGCCTCATTCAATTTTAAACAGGCCCTATTATGCTATTTTCCGGGTGCATATTTTTATCTCAAGTTACAGTTACAACATGTTTACATGCGTTAATGCTCATAATCCTCCTTGTTTTTCTCATCCTGGCTGTCCTGCAGCACCTCTTCTCACCCTCTCTCTGAAACGCTCCGTTGTAGCGCTTGCTCCTCCCTCCAGAAAGCAAAGTCTGCTCTGATTGGTCAGCTAGCCCGCTCTGTTGTGATTGGTCAACGTTTCACATTTCAAAAAACTCTTCCTCCGGATCTCCAGCTCCGTGTCTCTCTCTTTTGTTGTTTGAGGGCTAAACTAGCTGGAAGGAGTTTTACGTCACTTCCGTAACATTGTGACCTCATAAAGTTACAGAAGTGAAGGAGAGAATTCAATGGAGCCGTTTCAGGAACTCAGGAGCTTCTGAGGGGGAGGGTAACTCCTTTTAGGCGTGGACTTCAGGTTTTACACTCTACAGACCTTTTACATGTACAAAAATATATATAACACACTAAAGGAGAGGGAAAAAGTGGAAAGCATAATAGGGCCACTTTAAATGTTTTACTTTAGGAATAACTCTTGCTGAAGCCTCCTTTAAATCGCAGTGATTCCCACCAGTGTCAAACATTTCTATTAGCTTGTCATGTCCCTCCACTCTCGGCTGGACACGCATCTCTGCGTTTTGTGGCCGAGGAATCCGACCTCTCTCCCTAATCATCCTCCATGCCAGAGTGACTCTCTCTGCATTTATTTCCAGAGAAGCTGTTTCTTGAAATTCCCTGTCAACACCTCCTTGAAGCACTGCACCCACTCTGAATACAGAGCAGGCAGCACTGAAATCTGTGCTGAACTGCTGGCTCACAGAGCGAACACACACAATTACCCACTGAAAAGTTGAATCTGATGACTTTGAACATTTTATACATTATGAAAAGGTTTCTCTCTCCTGTTGGTAATGTTGTTTATTTGCTGTCTTAGAAAGGATGTATTGAAAATCTGTTTGACATTTAAAAAGTTGCATTGATCAAGCACTACTTTGAAAAATTTTTTGAAAATCCTTAATGTTGTCTTGGCATTTACGAAACTGAATTTTTTGTTTTCCTTTTCAGACATTTTGTAGCCTATTTTTTTTTTTATAAATGAATCATTAAAAGTAATGGCAGATGAATCAATGAAAATAATTGTTAGTTGCCCCAAAAAAACATATTAAAGCATTTCAGAAATATGATGTGGCAAAACATTTTTACTGTTTGATATAGTAGGAAAACAATAATTATGATGGATTGTAATTAACTGTAGATGCATGTTGAATGTTTCATTTAGGGGGCAATTAATGTACATAATATTATAATATTGTATAATGTTGCATACACTATATGTAAAGGTGTCCATAATCATGTCATACACAAGGTGTTTAGTGTGTAGCTTTTAATGATGATTTTAAATGTCTGTAAAGCGTCTTTGAGAACTTTGAAAAGCGCTCTATAAATAAAATGTATTATTATTATTATAAATTGCAGACTTAACACTGTACATAATTACTATATCTTTTTTTGAATGAGTGATGAAACAATATGACTTATCTGGTGGTCTGAGATCTTGAGATCCCACTTTTGTCGCATGCATCTGTGTTCAAGGTGAAATAATTGTAAGAACGTCAGTTAGAGCATTTGTGCACATGCATATTCCTGCAGCACTACTCCTAACATATATCTTCTCCTCTATTCATGCACTCTCTGTAAGGTAACGGTAGTCGGCTTTTATGACTTCCTAGTGCATTTGTTATGAATTATCACCATTTTTTACCCCGATTGGAAACTGATTACACACGGATTCTGCGTAGGACTGTGCGTGCCTGAACAGGGTTATGATTCACATTATTTAAAAAAAATCTTATTTTGAATATTAATGCTGTCTTGGAATACGCCTTAACTCTCTCGTTATTGCCGTCTTGGGGCTGGCATAATCATGATTAAAGATGAGCAGAGGTAACAAAGTCGATTCCCACTGTGTGATATACTCAACTTCACGGGCTGCACAGTGCTGCTGTACAAAAAAACAACTCATGACGAGAGGAAGAGAACGGGTAAAGCCTGACAAAAACCTTTCGGCAGCTGCACTTGCTTAACAAGTACCTGTCCAGGTCCAGGGCGCTGACAGCAGAGGGCACAAAGCTTAAACTCATTTGCTGATTTTTTTTTTTTTTCTTCATTCACAGAGTCTCTTTTAACCTAGGTTTGTTAAATTGGCATGGGTAAGGCAAGTGTATTAGGGCTCTCGGCCAAACCTTTGAGGTAGAGCTCCGGTTTCACTCGACCCTGTCCGCCTGTCAGAAAGCTGCACCTCACTCTCCTTATCTTTTTTTTTTCTCTGGGATTTCAGAGAGATGGGATCCTTCAACCAAAACGGCTGGGATCGCTAGAGGTTTATTAAGGGAGCTCCTTCCTGTGGAGTGAATTCCATAGACTTCAGATAACTTGTGGTTTGAACCTCAACCAATAAATCAGTAAAGGTATTTATACAGCATGCTTTCATACAGAATAATGCAGTTTCTAGTACTCATAAAGTATGCTTAATGCAATGCTTAATAATGAAAACAAACAGTGACACAATGTAAACACAGAAACTAAAAGATACCAGCACAGAAATGCAAATATTTTACATTACTATTAGAGGTCAAATAACAATTCTAAACACTTATGTCTTCCAGGACAAACTGCAAATCTTAATCATTTGTCTGAGAATTCATCCGGGGGTTCATTGTGATCAGACGCTTGAAATCATTTCAACCTCAATGATATATTTCATAGGTGTCTCAATTCTCACCCTGTATACACCCACCCACCTTACAAGGGGAGCTACTTTCAGCTACGTCTATCTGCATATTTGGATAATTCACTCACTACCCAGAGCTCCAGTGAGGAGAGGAACGTAGTGTAAATTGACTGATAAATTGACCTAAACAGTTTGGTACAATACACGCACAACTACAGATGTTGCAACATCTGCTTGAGGTAAAAAAAGCTGCTCTGTAGTCTGGTGGTATGTACGCGAATACGTCTGTATCTCTTGTCAGGCGGCAGCAGATTGAACAGGCTCTGGCTGGGATGGATTTTGTCTTTTAATAACCTTTGGGCTCTTCGCAGGCACCTCTTGTCACCAATACAACTGATACTCGGTAGATGGATACAAATAATGTTCCGGGCGGTTTTAATCATCCGACGTAGCCTGTCTTTGTCTATGCACGTCGAATTCCATTTTGTAATGTAGCCAGTCAGGATGCTTTCTACTGCTCCTCTATAAAACTTAAATTTTACCCTTCTACATTTGGGGGCTTTTCCCACCAGGAAGGAGATGCGTGATGACCGTGTAAGGTTGTTTGTGATGCCGATTCCCAGGAACTCAAAACTGTTCATTTGCTCCAACTCAGCTACATTTGGGGTGTGTTTCTTCTTATTGTTATATCTTACATCTTTTGAAAGTACTCCTATGGGGCAGCCATTTGCAATTTTCCAGCAGATTACCAAGTCCCCTGACTTGGTAATGTAGACGTAATCCTTAGGTCACCAACGTCGATTCTCACTTTAATTAAATGGGATGTTTTTTATTAAAGATGTGTTGTGATGTTCTACTAACTGCAGATCTGCTGTGTGGCTGCTCCAACAAGTAGGTGCTGCTGTAGCAGAGATTTTTATCTACATTTTAGTACAGTAACTTTATAGGCTACTTTAAGAGCACCTAGACTTCTGGTTTTTACTTTTAAGGCATTTCATTTAAGGCCCTGTAGCACTCCAAGAATGTAAAATAATCAATACTAAACCAGCCAGTGAATGATTTTTCGTGTAACGTGTACTACTCTGGTCCTTGTCAGGACTCAGACAGCAGAGTTCTGGATCAATCGTGGGTGATTTATGTCTCTCTTTTTGGGAAACCAGATACGAGAAGATTTCAATAGTCAAAGCCCGCTGGTGATAAAACATGCAGTCAGTCGGCACTGTTCTAAGAGGGAAAGAGCTGCCCTATGGTTATATACTATTCTTTTAGAAGAACAAACAAATGGAAGGATTGTCCACGAAAATAATTCTTGGGAAGCAAATTGGTGGGTCTGCACTGCTTATCTTTAAAAATAAAGAAGCAAAGTGCTGTAGTAAATTATTCAAAGAAGAGAAGAGAAGAAGTTATCGTGCAGATTTTTAAGTAAAGGATTTTTAAGTAAAGGATGGATGAATGGGTAGTGAATTCTCTTGCTTTTCCAAAAAGAGCCCTTACCTTGGCGTGGACGGCGTAGGAGGCTAGCAGCACAGACGCCTCAGGTGGACAGTGAATATCCTCCTGGAGGATCTTCTTCTTCACCTGAGCAGGTACAAAATATAATCAGCTCCGCATGTATCCACTTTAACAACACAGCTCCCTTTCATTCCACCCAGAACCAAATATATATATAGAATTCTGAATGTGCCATTTAGTTGTTGGTTAAATCAGAGGAGAAGCTTTTCACTGTTAAATGGAAGAACATCATTGAGGACATATTCAGTAAGGCTGGCTTTTGAGAGAAAAAGTATCATTTAAATCAGGACATCTGGAAATGTGTCTTCAGTTTGAGTATTTTGCTTTTACATTGATTTCCAAGAGAGGTAGAAAAATGATTCTTGTGAGATGAGGGACCTGAATCGGATTGACAGGTGATAGCACTTGAATCAAACACAATGAAAAAAGACTTTCTGACAACTGTGCTTTGAACTGCCAGAACTTCATTCCCCTAATTTTACTTTAACAAATATATGAAACCATATCCAGCTTAAACAGTGTTCAGGAACACTGTGGTCAAGTTATTATATGCTGCAAATAAATGTCCAGAGCTGCTACAGTAGTCTGGTACTTGCAGAAGTCTGGAAACAGTACAAACTGTATGAAATAAATATTGCAACAGTTAAGTATCATAGCCACATGGGAACCTATTAGACACCGAAGCAGCAACTATGCACCTAAGCCAACATTATTTCATGTGATCATTAAGCTGCCCCAAGAATATATGCTTGCTAGTCAGCAGGGTATAATGACATGGCAGAAATGCACAAGTCCTCTAAATCATAATTAGAGAGCGCCACCCATTTTTATAATTCATGTTTTATTTTTATGTGCCTCCGGATACATAGCTGATTCTCTGTGTGAATACACCCCAAAGCAGTAAGAGTGGAGAATTCAATGTTTTGCTCTCCATTTTATAGCTTATAGAAAGAGTGTTTTGTGTTTACAAGTGTCGACTTAACTGTCATGGATCCCAGTAATAACATGAATTCTTAAACAGGACCTATTATGCTATTTTTCGGGTGCATATTTTTTATCTCAAGTTGCAGTTACAACATGTTTACATGCGTTAATACTCATAATCCTCCTTGTGTTTCTCATCCTGGCTGTCCTGCAGCACCTCGTCTCTCTCTTTTGTTGTTTGAGGGCCGAACTAGCCAGAAGGAGTTTTACGTTACATCCGTAACATTGTGACCTCATAAAGTTACAGAAGTGAAGGAGAGAATTCAATGGAGCCGTTTCAGGAGCTCAGGAGCTTCTGAGGGGGAGGGTAACTCCTTTTAGGAGCGGACTTTAGGTTTTACACTCTACGGACCTTTTACATGTACAAAAATATATATAACACACTAAAGAAGGGGGAAAAAATGGAAAGGCATAATAGGGCCACTTTAAAATAGCTCGCTATCCCCTTTAACAAGCTTCCTCCGGATTAAAGTGCTACGTCTCGCCAGGTGTCACTTCCCAAGCTCCGTCACCTGTCAAGCTAATTGAATCACGAACTTTCAAAACTACATAGAGGGCACAAAGCCGGATTTTAAAGGTTAGACGGTGCAAACATGCTTCAGCAATAGTGGGCAATTTAGTGCTTTAAAACCTTCATCATTTGCAAAGCCAGTCATGCTGTCTACTCATGTTTTGAACTAACAAAGGCGTGGAGCCAGAGGCGACGGTCTCTTATCATAAGAGGATCTGGTTTATAAATGAGACCATGTTGTTGCAGAGATTGCGGGCCGAGTTGACGAAGACGTGCATGTGTCTGTCTGATGAGCGAGCGGTGTGTGTGTGTGTGTGTGTGTGTGTGTGTGTGTGTGTGTGTGTGTGTGTGTGTGTGTGTGTGTGTGTGTGTGTATGTGTGTGTGTGCGTGTGTTCTGTATCCGGGTCGGTGATCATTTCTGATAAGCACTAATCCAGCTGTCATGCCTGTGACACTATCTGAACACAGGCCTGCTCCCGACATTATGGGAATTAATGAGAGCAAAGTAATAAGGTGACAGAGGATGCACGGCACAACCCATTTGTATTCTTCTCGCCGTGTAGCTGGGTTTGTAGCTGTAGGTACGGCTTTAACTGTTGAGTAATTTGTCGGCTGTAGCCTTTGTGTGTTTTTCTTCTGCAAGGTTTTCCTCGGAAATAAATAAATTGCTTCAACTATCTGTAAACGGATTAAGGACACAGAGAGACTTTTGTTTATATGCCTTAAGTAGATAAGTGCCTCTAAATCCAAATGTTGATACACAAGCATGCTGCTGTCTCAGGCCATACAACTAAACCAGCACAATGGGCTATGAATGCTATGGAGGGGATGAGCATCCCATGGAGAATATGTCATTAACTGGGCCAATAACTGAGCCCCTTAAAGGCTAATTGGTAATTGATAAATGTGGCTGGAAGCGTTGGACGAGAGGAGCACAGGGGGGGATGATTGGGGATTGGTGTGGCAGGCTCCACAGGAATTCCCCCAGAGAGTAGTAGAGGAGAGAAAAGGGGATTGCGGTAATATGTTGTGCAGTGATTCCACATGGCTGCACACAATCGGACAATGAAAGAGAAAAAAAAGTGTATTACAGAGGTGATCTGCTCAACGACTTGTCAGAAACTCTGTGGACGCGTGCCCCCTGTTGGCACCGGATCAGAAGAGGGAGGAAGACGCAGATACAGAGCATCCTCCAAATGCCTGGTGTGGAATGGTGAAATGGATAATCCTTAGTTAACAAAGCTTTAATTGGAAGCTTTCAAGTGTTAAAGATATAACACATCTATTTATTTATTTTTAAAGCATTAATTTCAGCTCATCTTGTTCCTCAGAAAGATGACACCCCACTTATAAGATTTTTGTTTTCTTCTCTTTTAAGTCATGTACACTTTTGATTACGATTAAAGAGAGAGAGGCTTTGGAAAAAGAAGTGTCTGGCCACTAGGTAGCCACAAGGCAGGAATCCGCAGCTTCTTCTTGGAGGCATGTTGGATTTCAGGTTGAGCTGTAAGCCTGCAGCATTTTCAACTTTAGAGAGTTTAGAATGTGTCAGTCAAAACCTTCTCAGAAAGCCTTTATAGCATGACAGGCACAAATGAAAACAAATAGAACCATAGCATTGTAAGAAGTAAACAGTATATCCTGAGCTAAAAGAACCCTGTGCTTTTTAAAAAAACAATGCTTAAACACTGAATCATTTTCAATCTGATTTACCTTGAAATATAGAAAACAAAACTCTATATAAGACCAATTTTAAACAGCAGGTTTGCGTTTATGTATAGTCACCTGCAGGAAGAAGAGATGCTGTGTGATATCTTGCACCAGCTCCTCCTCAGCATTTTCAGGGTAAAACTTGGCCAGGAAGTGAAGGGTGATTGGTTCCTCCTTCGGTACCTCCTGATCCAGAACCTACGACAGTGAACCAAAAGAAAAAAAAAATCAACATTTGCACACGATGGGGCGATGCATTCTCTTTTCCATGCTCGCTACGTCTTTATCTAAAAATGTTTTCACGCCTCATGGCTGGTAAAGAACAGTTTAAGGATAATTACTCACCTTCCGATCCATTTTCAGCCAAGCAACTGTGTCCTTGATGTTGTACCGGAGCCCAAAATACCATGTCTCCCTCAGCCCCAGAGTCCGGCACACCAAGTCAAAAAGGTCTTTTCCTTTCCACTTGACCTGAAACATGACATGATTTGGACTTACACGATTTTCTCAGTAGAGAAAAACAAAAAAAGTTATGAATCACCAGAATTTTTGTTCAACTGGTTTATCCTGAAACATGCTTAAAAATAACCCACACTGAAAATTCAGACAAAATGTTGACTGTTAGAGCTAAATATTCACATCCTTTGCTTTCTGTCCCCAATGTATATGAATGAGCAATACAACAGAAGCACTTAATTTATTCTAAGGTTATATACTGACAGCTATTCATACGATGCTGCGTCTATAGATGCACAAATACTAGCATTTCCATCATGACCTCAGTCTCTGGTTCAAAGCCGTGAGCTCTACATGTTCTGCTTATTAAGAGGTGTGAGGCAGCCACATCAGCCACACATATCCAATTTAGATAGCTTTCATCTCAAGCCTCTGAGCTAACCCTGGATGGAAGCCTCTGTCAAGTACATTCAAGGTTAGCATGACAATAGAAATTAGGGAAATCAGCTCCACCAGGTTCAAATCAAAAAGACTCCCATGGCAGAATAAACATTTTATCTTTATGACCAACACTCGTTAAATGCTATTTACAAAACCCACAAGTGATGCAATTATCATCATCGGCACAGAAAATAGAACCCTGCAACTAACATTACGCTGCTCTGTGTAATTACCATCTGCAAAACTTTGGTGGTGTTCCTCCCCTTTAAATACAGAGGTGGTGCCTACGAGTCATTTTTAATGCCTTTTTTTGGTTTTCTGGTATATCATCAACCAAATCATATGCTGAACCAAAAGCACACTGCAAGAAGAAGGCCCAAAAATACATACTGAAACCGTAGATTGTATACATGGACTGAAACCCTCATAAATCAGTGTGTCTTTTTTTACTCCACAGGGTGATTCAGCAGTATTGCAGCAAGTCTTGTACTGCATTGAGCTTCTTCACCATTGACTAAACTGTTCATGAATCCATAGCTGCATAAGACAGAGATAAATTATAACAGATGTGGTGTTTTGTAGAATAGATCCACTGTGGCATTTGGGTTTGTTTAGTTGGTTGCTGCCATCTAGTGTCGAAAAGGAACACTGTTATAATCATCTAATGAGAGACTATCACTGGAGATAAACTATGTAATTACATACAGTACCAGTCAAAAGTTTGGACACACCTTCTCATTCAATGGTTTTTCTTTATTTCTGTTTTTATTTTTATTTTTTAAGACATCCAAACTATGAAGGAACACATATGGAATTATGTGGTAAACAAACAAAATGCTCAACAAACCAGAATATGTTTTATATTTTAGATTCTTCAAAGTAGTTGAATGAGAAGGTGTGTCCAAACTTTTGACTGGTACTGTATAACATTACATATGAAAGTTAAGCATAGAAAATGGTTGTAGCTGCATTACAATGCATGCAAATTTGTAATACAGTCAGTAGTAGAAATTAGAAGCTTTTTTTGTGTTGTGGTCAGGCAAACCTGTTGGTAAAAGTTGAATGAAATGATGCTCAGTTTCTGAACACACACACACACACACACACACACACACACACACACACACACACACACACACACACACACATACTCACCTCACAGCTGAACTCCATGTCTGACTCCACTGTGCAAATCCTGATGTTGAAGTTCTTGGCTTGTTTTTTCATCAATGAGTTAAATCCCATTTTAGCTGCAAAGGCACTTGCCATGATGAATAGATTAATAAACTAACTATTCACATATGCAAAGTAGTTTAATTCCTACAAACTTTCAAGGCATGGTGAAGATGAAAACTCTAATGTCGTAAAACAGCAGATGAGCCGTCCAGCTTTACGGCAGCTGGGTTAAATCGAAACTTGTAGAGAAACTACTCCTATAATGCACTAAAATTATGCAATTCTATGCCGTGAAATCTGTTAATGGTTTCAATCATCGCTTCTGTGGAATTATGCATCCAAAAATATCCCCTCTGGGTGGTTCAAAACCCTTGTGTTGCTGCATATGAACTATGCTGGGAATGAAGCTCTGGCTACCTGCTGCTTACCATCTCATCCAAAACATCTATGCTGCATTCAGGGACCGTCCAGAATGTTGTAATAACACTGTAGCGCACATAGACGACTTACAAAGGAGAGGAGCTTTCTTTTGGGGGGTTTAAAATCAGAGAGAATGGCATTTTTGTCTGAGATTATAATAGTATATCCTGGTTAAAAAAAAAAAGATGTTAAAAACATTATCATATTATTGTGTATTATGATGTAAAATATGTGAAGCCCTAATAAGATAAGAGATAAGATAAGATAAGTGCAAACATTACATTACAGTCATTTAGCAGATGCTTTTATCCAAAGCGACTTACAATCAGTAAGTCGAACAAGAGACATAGTTAAAAAATAGTTTAAAAAAAACAAGATCAAAAATAAGTATTATAAATAAGCAAATGAGCAATAAAAAAACAGTAAAAAACAGTTAAGAATATAAAAAAAGTGATATATTATATATACTATTCGACTATTAATAACAAATTAATTACATATTTACTCTTTTTGATTCCAATCACAGCCCAAATTGTCCAGGTTTTGTGAATGTAAACAAATACACAAATTTAAGTCAGAATAAATCAAGTTATATTTGGGATATTATCTTAACGCTGAAAGGATTGGTAGGTTTATTGATCAATTGTTAAACGCCAGAAACTTAATAGGCAATTTGTCGATTAATCGATCAATAGTTACCTGAAAGAAACTGCAGCTATTTTCAGAATCTTTTTTTTTTTCAAGAAACAAACATTCCCCAGTTTTAGGGAAGAGTGAGAATTTAGGAGAATTTGCTGCTTTTCTTTGTCAATCTGAATATCCTTCTGTTTTCTAGTGTTGTTAGGACAAAACAAGCAAATTGATGATGTCACCTTTGGCCTTTAGGAAATTGTGATGGCCATATTTTTTACATTTTCTGACATCTTAGAGGCCAAATAGTTTAATGAAGATTTTATTGACAGATTATTTGATAAAAAAATAATAGTAAATTGTCAACCCTATTTGTTGCAAGTTATATTTTCTTTTGAAACCCCAAATGCATTAGTCTTTTCTGTAGAAGACATATCTAATTGCCACAGACAGAGGACATCCTGTGAGGTGAGTCAAGTATCTTAAATTGCAGCACCTTGAGATTTCATTGTATTTTATAGTGTGCTATATAAATAAAATCCATTATTATTATTATTAAATTCATAGTTTCTTTTAATGGCTGAATCATAAGATAAGATAAGATAAGATAATCCTTTATTAGTCCCGCAGTGGGGAAATTTGCAGGCTTAGAGCAGCATAGAGTAAAGTGCACACAAGAGACATAGTAGAAGAAGACAAGATAAAAAATAAAAAACGAAAATAAAAAAAAAACAAGTATTATAAATAAGCAATAAAAACAAAAAACAGTAGAAAAACAACAATAACTGAAATATAGTATTTACAGACAGAAAAAAAAACTATTTTAACTATTTTAACTTTTTTAACTATTATTGCACAGTGTAATGTGTAATATACATGCTGACCCCCATGTGGATATATTGTACATTTTTATTCCTGTTCTATCTTTATTTTGTTGTATAGTATGTGTATTTATTGTCTGTGTAGTTGTATAGTATGTGTATTTATTGTCTGTGTAGTTGTATAGTATGTGTATTTATTGTCTGTGTAGTTGTATAGTATGTGTATTTATTGTCTGTGTAGTTGTATAGTATGTGTATTTATTGTCTGTGTAGTTGTATAGTATGTGTATTTATTGTCTGTGTAGTTGTATAGTATGTGTATTTATTGTCTGTGTAGTTGTATAGTATGTGTATTTATTGTCTGTGTAGTTGTATAGTATGTGTATTTATTGTCTGTGTAGTTGTATAGTATGTGTATTTATTGTCTGTGTAGTTGTATAGTTGTATTTATTGTCTGTAGTTGTATAGTATGTGTTGTTGTGTAGTTGTATAGTATGTGTATTTATTGTCTGTGTCTGTGTAGTTGAGCTGCTGCAACACTTGAATTTCCCCCATGGGGATCAATAAAGGAATATAATAATAATATTGCACAGGTTTTTATTGTCATGTTATTGTTGTCATGTGGTCTGCTGGGAGCAGAGTTGGTTGTGCATCATTTTCTGTAACACCGCTTTGTAAATCCACTTATTTCTGTGTTTCAATGCTTTTATTTCTGCATTTGCTTGAGTTGAGATTCATATTCTGTAGCATGTACATTAATATCCGAGGGAGCGTGAACGTAGCATAGAATCCTCTCTCGACCGAACCAACCAATCACGCTGCACTACCCCCTCTCCTTAGCCCCGCCCCCAGCCATGCCCCCTGCGCCATAAGTGGGCGGCGCCTGAGCAATGAGGTAATCGTGGTAAACAGTAAAGATGGCGACTCCTGTAGCTGGAGAGGGGCAGCAGGGTCTAAATGGGATTATTTCTGATGCACAAGCAAAAAAACTCACCGACCTGCCGACAGAGTTGCTCGAACACATCCTGTGCTTTCCTGCCCTCAAACATGTCGACATTTGCAACGTGTCCTGCTGCTGCAAAAGGCTGCACGACGTCTGCCATGCAAGGGGGAAGGTCTGGGGACACCAGTATAAACTAAGGTGCTATGATCTCATATGTTGTGTTTCCTCTGGAGTTTTGGCATTGGTGGCTTTGCAGCATTATTCACCAAAGCATATCTGCATGTCCTGTCTTATGCATCCTGTTTGGAGCCATAAATCTCTCTATTTAAAGATGGTTTCCTGCACTGCGAACTTACATTCAGCTGTCAGATGATGACAATCTGCTGATGCACCAAATGCATCATCATCATCTTCATCATCATCAGGAGGCCAGGCCAGTGCATGCATCTACTCTGCAGACAACTGTGGAAAACCTCAGCATCAATTTATTCTGCACCCAAAAAATGAATTTGTGTGACCTTGAATGTTACATAATAATAATAATAATCAATCCTTTATTAGTCCCACAATGGGGAAATTATTTCTCTGCATTTAACCCATCCCGGAGGAGCAGTGGGCTGCAATGAAGTGCCCGGGGAGCAACTTGGGGTTAGGTGTCTTGCTCAAGGAGACCTCGGCATGTTGCCGGTAGAGGGGTTTGAACCACCAACCTTGTGGTTACGGGACAAGCGCTCTACCTCATGTGCCACAGCCTGTAGACCTGTGTACTGCAGGAGAGTGCAGCCCCTCCTCATGGACGTATTTGGCTGTTACTCCACTGATTCCTTCTTTTAGTGCAATCAGAAAAAAACCACGTCTGCAGCAGCATGATGCATGATTTGTCACAGTCATGTCATATGCTGCTTCACTGATTCTGTGCATGGCCCAAAAAGTATCACTGAAATTCAATTGTTTTTTTCATCAACAGATGGCCAAGACTGCAGATGTTTTACCGTCAGAATGAGTGCTGTGACTGGCTCAGAGAATACAAAACGCGCCATAGAGTTGGTATACAGATAAGAAGGACCGTGGAGTCAATCTCAAAGAGGTTCTTCACAGAAGTCGTAAGTAATGAATTTGTTATCATGTTTGTGCAAAGATAATGTGAGTTGTTTTTTTTTACGTTTCCACACTAACCCAGAGATCTGTAACGCAGCCTTGCGTAGGCCAGGTGCTGGGAGACAGCTTTGCGGAGATCGAGTCACTGGGGATGCCAGAGCACTTCTGCGAAGACGAGCTCCTCTTCATCCTCAACTCTGACACGAGGTGAGATCAAAAAAAAAAAAAAAAAAATGAAACCTCAACACTTGCCACACACTGCATTTTGCAATCATTAATGGGTTTGGGTGTTGGATCTTGTTGATCCTGATTATTAAAAACTCCTCACACGCCCGCTCACTTTGACCATTTATGTGTGTCTCTTCTGTTTTTTGCGCCCATCGTTAGGAAAAGCTTGACCTTGAAGTACTATGCAAAGAAAATCCTTTACTTCCTGAGACAACAGAACATCCTGAGGAGCTTGAAGACTTTCCTGGAGCAACCTGCAGAGCAGCAGTCATCTCTAGAGGGTGAGGCATGAATACGTGTCGGAACAGCTCAAGTAGCTCACTCTGCTCTGTTTAGCTTGGATGTCTACATACAAGACAGTATGTATGTTTCGCTACTTAGTGTTTCGATATATAACTGCTTCAGATATTGCGCATTCTGCCGTTTCATTTGTGTGTCTTTTATTTGTAACATAATTGCAAAGAGCAGCATTACAGTATGCATTCCCTCTCTTGGTCCTGTCTGCCTCTCTAGGTGCTGTTCTGGTGGATCAGTACTGTAACCCGCTGGCTGAAGTAACACTGAACAGCACATCGGCCCAGCTGGATGAGATCGCAGAAAAAGTGAAGAAGATGCTGAGAATCAAGAACCCCTCTCACCCCAGCCTGCGTGTCGCTCAAGGTGGGCTTTCAATACTAGCTAAACTGAAACCAAAAAAAAAAAAATTAAAATTTTTAATACATCTACACAATTAAACCCCAGAGGCATGGACCTCTTTTTAAAGTACATTCCTGAAAAATACAAACTGGTTATCTGCACATGATCCATATTCTCCCTTTCAGACAAAGTTCTTATAAAGTTTCTCTTCCCGTGTGATGTAGGCGACTGTTTTGTCGTAGAGGACTTTGAGCTCCAGCGGCAGGTGGTGACCGCCCTGAACTCTGTCTTGTACGAGCAGCTTCAATACAAAGGCAACGAGTTTGACTACTACAACCCTCTCAACTCTTACATCCACCAGGTAGATCTCCTGTGAAATAACGAGCATATCGAGTCACAAGCTTTTCAATGATTGCTCAATAATTCTCATTTAACTAACCCCTTTTGGATTTAGGTGCTACTACGCCGTACAGGCATTCCCATAAGCCTCTCTGTCCTCTACATGACGTTAGCCCGGAAGCTGGGGGTTCAGGTGGAACCGGTCAACTTTCCCAATCACTTCCTGCTGCGTTGGTGCCAAAAACCAAGAGGGTACGCTTTTTTGAAATGATTAGTTCCCAAGTTCCTCTAAATGTTGAATAGAGCTGTCACTCCTATAGTTCATGATTTCAGGGGGAGAGCAGAGCATGGATGATTAGTAAACTCATGTTACTTCAATCACCTCCATTTGATGCACTTTAAAAGGCTTCTATGAGATGGTACTATGCACAGAACTAGCCTCCCACACAGCTGTAGGTATAACTCAGTGCTGTCATCAGTCATTACACATTACATTGTGGCTTATTAGCTTCTGTAGGATATGCAGCCGCATTGATATCTTTGCTCTTCCCTCAAAGGAATTGTGATCTGTTTAGGTTTTATTAAATCTAATTCTGCTTGTCAACATCCATCCGTATCAAATCCTGGTTCCCATCCTTGTCATCATTTGTATGTGTGTATTAAATCTAACACTGCTATCTGATCAGCACTAGGTATCGGATGATACCCAAAGCCTGTATCGGGACTGAAAAAGTCGTATTGGTGCATCCGTGTTATTAAGTATGTTTTCTTCAGAGTATAATCACCTGAATATACAAATTATTGGTTTATAATGACCGTAGAATAAATAAATAAATAAATAAAGCTACGCTAGTTCTCCTACATGCTTAGCAAGTGGGGGAACTTTCAGTTGCTAAGCAACTTTTGCAGATTGCAACCTCACACTAGATGTCGCCAAATCCTACACACTGAACCTCTGAGACACAATTTGTGACAGATTCCTGTTAAATATATTCACACATTTGATTTAATCATCTTTGTCCCTGCAGGAGTGAGGACATCTATGACTTTGTCTACATTGACGCCTTTGGTAAAGGCAAACAGCTGACGGCCAAGGAGTGTGAGTACCTCATTGGCCACCAGGTGACGGCAGATTACTACAGCGCCATCAGCACCACCGAGGTGCTGCTCAGGATGGTGGGAAACCTGCTCAACATCGGCAAAAGAGGGTAAGAAACTGAACACCTGACTGTCACTGCTGACTCTCATCTGCCAGGGATGGGTTTGGTGGAGGATAGATGAGGATTGTAATGCGTTTTAAATGGTTTCTAGGATCAAAGGAACAAATTGCTTTACTTGCACTGTGTGGTTTCTTTCAGGGAGGGCAACGAGAAATCCTACCAGCTGCTGAGAGACTCTCTGGACCTCTACCTCACTATAAACCCAGATAACGTGCAGTACCTGCTGCTTCAGGCGCGCCTCTACTTCCATCTGGGCATCTGGCCAGAAAAGGTCAGAACACACAACCTGATGCTTTTCTCTAATGCACTAATAGGATTCGATGCAATGAAATATTAACTCTCTTTCGATACAAAGCACTTGCTATTCAGCCCATTTACCACTTCACCTAACCGCGCCGTCCTCACTTCCAGGTGCTAGACATCCTGCAGCACATCCAGGCGTTGGACCCGTCCCAGCACGGGGCGGTGGGTTACCTGGTGCAGCACACGCTGGAGCACATCCAGCACAAGAAACATCCCGTTACACCCGAGGTGAAGAAGCGCAGCGCTCCAGATCACCTGGAGGTCCAGTATTCAGTCGGCCTCATCATGAAACACAAGAGGTGGGTCGCACAGGAACATGTCGAACAGCCACCCTCTCACCTCCGTTCAACGCACCTCTTTGCAATCTCCTCACAGTGTGTTTGTCTCGTTCCATCCGCCAGGTCAGGATATAACTGTGTGGTCTACGGCTGGGACCCAAAGTGCACCATGAGCCAGGAGTGGATCACCACCATGAGGGTCCACCAGCTGTCCAACGGGGCCAACCAGCCGTTCTACAACGTCCTCGTACAGGACGGAACATGTCGCTACGCAGCACAAGGTACGGATCGTGTTCCCGAGCGTGGTGACGGAAAACGTTCTTATGGTGACAAAATGTTATGCCGGTTATGTGATGATTTATGAAATGGAAAAAAAAAACAAATCATTAATATATATTTGTTTGATAAATGCTCTTGGGAAGGAATGTATCACTGCATCCATCGGGGACTAACTGCTAATAAATCATAGTGAAATGTCCAGACGCAGAAAGATAAATCATGATTTGCCAAAGTTCCAAATGACGTCTATTTATGCTCTCAACAGGGCATGGCAAGAATGCATAAATGAGGCCAAAAATGAAAGGGGAAAAAAAAAATAGTACCACTCCAATAAGGCAAGCCTACTTTGTGTGTATAGTTTTGCTGGTTATTTGGGGACAAAATTGCTGAAATAACGCAAAATCATGTATAACAAACTGATATGTTATCGACTAAAAACACATAAAAAGGAAACAGCCAGTTGATAAGATGAGAGGAAGTCAGCAGCGCAAACAATGTGAAACTTCCAAGTTCTCAGACAAGCTGCTGCATGGGAAAACTAGGCAAATCTATTCTTACTGCAAAACAAATATCCATGTCCATGTCAGAATCTCTACGCTCAACGTAATGGTTCCCCCTTAAGAGATGAATCTTTATTAGTATTTGCTGCATGTTGCTCTTCAAACTAACTTACTACATAAAACGTGATAAGTAAGTTAGTGAAAATGAATAAAACAAAGCTTTCAAGGCTGGTTCAAGGCGATCAATTCAGTGATGCCGCATGATGACTTTTTCTACACTTTGCCCACCTAAGAAAGCCCCCCCCCCCCCCCCCACAGGCTGACTGGTATAATCCCTTGTCCTTACTTGCTCACTCTGCTGCTCAGTCTGCTGATGCTGCTGCGACACAGCTTTCACTGTTTGTTCGTGTTATCTTGGCCCTCTCCACCACCCCCAACATTCACCTGCAGACTCTGTTCTCTAGGAACCCTGAAGGGAATTTGTATCGATCAGTCCACTGTGCTCTCATGTGCTGCTCAGTCTGCTTAGCGTGAAGATGTGATGCCAAAATACATTACTTTGGAGGATTTCTAAATAAACTAAAATATTTTGATATTTTAGTTGTCTGTTCTCCCTGGTTTTGTATGCATGTTAATAATGGATGGGACTGTTTTGTATGAATTTCCTCTTTCATTTAGGATACCTTTTATGTACATTGTCTTAAGTCAGAATTTTCATTGTTGTTCCTCAGAGAACCTGGAGCCCCACTCGGCGCCCCTGGAGATCGGCCACCCTGAGGTGGGACGTTACTTCTCTGAGTTTGCCAACACACACTATTTTGCCAACGAAGAACTGCAGACGCGATACCCGGAGGACATGGTGGAAACTTTGGGCACGGTGCAGGAGCTTTACCACAGACTGTCACCTGGCCTTGGGAACCAGGACCAGGCTTCAGCCACGGACCAAAACAACCACCGAGCCACGCCCATGTAGCAGAGTAGCTGTGTCAAACCCGGGCTAACCGATCGCTGGTCACCCATTCTCAATTCACAGTCCACTTAGCTGGTGGTTTGGTACACATACTCTAGACCAGAATGTGTGTAACGGAGCTTTTATTTTGTAAAAAAAAAAACACAAAACGGATGAATGGATGTAAATTATTCACTAATATGATTTTGTACCACAGTCAGGCTACTGTGCAGATCAGGAAATAAATATCTGAAAAGTGTTGGAAAAAGCCCCAAAACTCTGGAAACACGTCTTATACCACAGTGTATTTGTTGTGAAAACAAATATGGAGCTATAGAGTGGAGGATGTTCATAGACTTGACGTACACAGTTAAGTGGACGAGTAAATTCAGGATGGGTATCCAGGAATTGTAAATCTTCCTTTACCTAAAACCAAGGAATGCTCCTTTACCCAGAGCTCCCCAACTACAACTCCCTCCTGCATCCAGCACCAGTCCAATAAGCCCCCAGCATATAGTCCCCCCCCTCCCAGTTACAGTGCCACACAAAAGACTTTACAGAAAATACTTTGTAAATTAACTTCCCCATCTTTTAATCACTTTTCATGCACTAACGAAAGTTTAACTTTCACATTTGTAGATATCTTGTTTTGGGTTTTTTCCTGTACATTTACAAGTGAAACATGTAGGATGTCATGGCTCACTAGTGTTGTTGAGCTGTTAATGGAGAAACTAAAGAAGAACCAATAACGTCACAATTGACTTGAAACATATGTGAGTCTCAGCTATGAGGAACCTACGAAAAGAATAAAGAGTTTCAAGTTTTTATCTAGCTTCTCTTTGACTTATTTCACTGAGCTAAATGAACATATTCTTTTCATAAGAATATGTAAAGTAAATCACAACTAGTATTGTGTAATGCACAATACTAGTTGTGATTTACTGCAGAAAACTGGAAAAGAAAACTGACAACCACAACTCAAAGTAGGCTGGTTTTTAACAGGAGGGAACAAAGGAAAAGAAACATTGTTTGAAAGTTTTCTAAATCTGCTCTTTTGATGTACAAAGTATGATTTTACAGTACATATTTCCAGAATAATTTAAAAATAATTGTGTAACTAAAGCTATTTCAGTTAGGCTTTTTGGGCATTAGCCATTATAATAATAATAATAATAATAATAATAATGGTCAAAAATAATGTGAAATTGCTTAGAATTAAGTCCAAAAACTCTAAATTTATTGGAGGAAGACCTGCAAACTTATTTTTACCTCCTAGTAGCTTTAATTCACTGTAGAAATTCAGAACATGTGAATAAGAGGGGTACTGGTACTTCTTTTTTTCCCCCAGTGGTTCTCAAATGGGGGTACGTGAAGGCACTCCAGTGGGTACTTGAGATTTTTAAAGAATATATTTAATTAAAATTAGCATCCATTCAAAAAAAAATCCTTTCAAAATAGTTATTTGATAAATATTCAATAAAATATAAGTGTAAGTTCATGAACTGAATTCAATGCAACAATGCAATCTTCAGTGTTGACAGTTTAATAATCAGACACTGATGGCACAGTGCTGTGTGTTACATCTTTATTTCAACCAAAGATTCTTTGCGCTGGTTTGGGGGTACATCAGTGAAAACAGGTTGAGAACCACTGCTTTATGCAATGGCTGCATGGAGTTAGGACCCAGATGTTTCCCGGACGCAGCAGCAGCCTCCAGCTCAATAAAACAGCGGCACTACACAACAGTTCAGCCAGTCCAACCAGATTTTGCGCACCGACGCACTGACTGTGGATCAGCAGAGATGGGAGCTTCACAGACGCGCGTCGAGCACAAGTACCAGGACCTGGCAGATAAAACAGGATGTAAGTAGTAAAAAAAAAAATAACCCATTAGAAAAGTTCTTTATTAGAACTATTTAGAAGTGCTGATTCAGTGTTAAGTCGTTCAGTGTCGAGGTGTAGAAGTCTGGTGACATTTGGCACGCTTGGATCGTCAAGGAAATGAACGATGACAGGACTAATGGAGACCTGGTCACTGTGCCAAACATATCTCCAAAGTCAAATGCTGCTTGGATCAGTAAACGTAGTAAAACCATATTATATATTATGTATGTGAAGAAATAGATGCAGATGTTTAGCTCCAATTTACCCATTTGTGACTGGTGACACCAGTAGTTTAGTATTAATAAGAATAATCTCATGTATTTGAAAAAAAAACTACATACTAGATCCATCCTGTGAGATTACTATTTTTTGAATCTGCATTCATTTGTGTTGTCACTTCTTACCTTTGCCTGCAGTAAACATTGAAATAATTCATTTGGTGCTATGAGTTGGTCCAACTGCTATGAACATAATTTCATGTCATAAACACCCTCTCTCTTCCTCCCATGTGTGTGTGTGTGTGGGGGGGGAAAGTTAATTCAAGATATGAAACAAAAAGCAGACAGAAACAGCAGAAATGTGTGGATCTATTTTTAGAAATGTCAGGATTCTGATGTGAAATCTTTTTGCATGCAGTGGCATGCAGAGTTTGAGAAGCAGCGATAAAGTTTTCTTCCCAGATTGAGGCAAACTTTATTGATAGTGCGTGGGTGAGACTTTGAACTATTGTATTGTCTTCGTTTCCTCGAGGTGGGGCTTGGACCCCATTTCTCTCTGGACTCAGTGGGTTGTTTTTTTTATGGACTTGTATGTTCTTGACACTGTTGAAATGTTTAATTGCACGCCCAAGTCCTGGTGGTAAAGCACACACCAAATATTCTGTTGTTGTTTTATTTTATACTTTGCTAATTGCTCCGTGTTGTTGTAGTTAATTGTGTGTTACCTCTGTTGATCCTACACATGTAACAGGGACACCGCCCACATCGGCCAACAAACTTGTTTCTGCATGAGGCTGTTGTTTGTCTCTGCATATTCTTCACCCAACGCTCTGCAGCTACAGTCGCTACTGAAAACACCCACTTAGCAGCCTCTGGGATAAGGGCAAAGAAAAAAAAGGTCAAAATAAACATTAAGTGTTTACCGAAACAATTGAAAATGCCAAACCCGTCTGCAGGAGGAGCCGGATTATGATGTGTAAACCTTTCGGTGTGTGGTCATTAGTCCACACAGTGAGTTAATGATTCAAGGAACACTTTGAAATGGAGTAAAAAGACAATCCCAGTACTACAGGTGTTTGCTTTTCCATTAAACTGTAGCAGAGAGAGTCTTGGAGAGAAATCTCACTGTTTAATCATAATCCAGTATGTTACAATTCAATTAAAATCAAGAAAATGAGTGACTTTACATTTTCAATAACAATAATCTTCTGTTAATGATCATGTTGGACGTCGCCCGTAACAGTTTATGGAATTCATGAGGTCTGCTGATGGGTGTGGAGTAATTATGGGTGTATCGTTGACATACTTCCATGATGTTTGTGTTTTGCTTCTTTTCAGTTTCACTGGAGCAGATCAATAACCTACACAAAAGATTCCAGCAGCTGAGTGACAATGAAGAGACAATAAGGTAGTTTGTTTAAAAAAAAAAAAAAAAAGAAGTGGTCAAGCTCTGCTAGTAAGCTGCATGTGGTTTTAATCACTAAAGAGGAAATAGTACCTGCATGGTGTCTGGACTTATGAATTGTGGGCATTTCTGGCATCAAGAAACATATGCAGACAGATGATGGCTGAACCAATACAAACACAGACACATTATGTAAATGCAATATGTCGATGCATAAAGCACACAGCTGACACATACTGTTCACACACACTCATTCATGAACCAACACACACACATACAACTGCCAAAGTGGCATGCTGGTAGTGCTGGATCACAAGTTCCTGCTCTTTAAAAGGAAACAGGGAACCAGTGTTTTACATATCAGGTATTTATTTACTGTTTAGCTTCAGAGAGAGTTACTGTTCATGTTACTTCCCATAAATACCATCTATTGTTATTACAGTATTCTGGTACTGTAGTATCTGTTTTATGATGATGGACTTCGTCTTGTCACACTGCAGTAGAGATAACTTGGACAGCATACCAGCCCTCGCCAACAACCCAATCAGAAAGCAAATTATTGAAGCGTTCTTTGATAAAAGGTAAGTGCCGTCGTATTACAACACACTCTGTCTGACCACCCGATGGCCAATAAAGTTATATTAGCACTATCATGATCTATTTGGAATATAATCAAACAAACTTTCAAAACAAAACCCCTCTTATATGATCTGTGAAAAGTAGTTCTAACAGTCTTCATTATCATCAAAGGCCTGTAAAAGATAACATATCACAACCAACTTATATGGTTAATATTAAATATGATATGTAAAAGCTGTGTTTTTATGTGTTGAATAATAATTAATTACGTTTCTAAATTAAATACTAATTTAAGGGGAATAGTTTCACATTTTGGAAAATATGCTCATTACCTTTCTGGTTTTGTTTTTTATGTTAGCTTAAAATTGACCTTACAGACACAAGTGGTTATATTCATTTAAAGGCCTAAGGTATCTGTATCTCTGTCATGTATTTAGTGTAGTGGATCACTCTTACTGTGAAAGGATTTGAGTAGCATTAGTTTAAAGTATAGCATAGGAGCTACAGGCTAGTTGGCGAGCTAACTGATGGATGGATAGCTGTACATTTTGAGTTTTAAGGTGCATTAACACCAGGAATGTTTAACCTGGTTTAGTCAAACTCTTGAGAGTTTAGTGCTTTCATCTGTTTGTTGTGTCAAATGAAAACAATGACATTCAAACAACAATGACATTTTCAGTCTCCTTCAATAAGAAATTGTAGGAGACAACATGTGTAATCCATCCATTACCTGAAGGACACAACATCTAACTGGGGGTTTTATGGTTGCAAAGAGGCATTTGTTGACATTGTAAAAAAAAAAAAAAAAAAAAGCACCTCTTGCCTAACAGGATAAACTGTCCAATAAACAAGCAGTGAGTCCATATGATTTTTGTTTACACAAGGCATGTGCACAATGGGAACCTTAAGGAACCAAATGCAAAAATAATAATCTTTAAATGATTTTAGAAAATTAGATTCTTTCATTGACTCCATAGAATCCGATGATGAAAATGTCGTCTTTTCAGGTTAAATGTCAAGACAAAAAATCTTGCAAAAACAGATTATTTGCCATCTGCGTATGATCCATTTACAATTTGAGAAAATACTTGTGTTGGTGTAGACTTTTAAACGGCTGCGTTGCTTACATTTTTTATTCATAATGCCTGAACTTCTGATCTCTTCTATCTGTCATCCAGAAACCAGCATCAGGATGAGGTGGGCTCCTGCGATGAGATTGGCTTCGAGCAGTTCCTCATGGTCATGTCCCACTTTCGCCCTCCAACCTTGAAGACGACGGTGGAGGAGAAGGAAGCTATGAGGAAAGAGAAGCTTCGCTGTAAGACACTTCCCTTTAATAACAGTATTAGATACAACCAGATATACCTGTTGGGTAAGATTCTCAACTATTAGTCTAAGGCGACAGCTGTAGCCTCCCGTGTTTTCCTTTTTGCCTCAATTACAAAACACCAGGAAAAAAGGCCCCAACCAGTGTAGATAACAACTCGTGTTGTGAGTATCTTATTTCAATCACCAGCGACATGCTTTGAAGAGTGTGGCAGGATCCCTCACTGCATGACGGATACCACATTGGAAAGACTTGTAGGTATTCACGGCTCGGTTGGGAACAGGACCAGAACAGCAGCTTCACAATCCCAAGTAGAATGGGATCATTTGTAGCCACTAAGTCAGGACCCAAAATTAGCCTCTGATATCATAATACCATTATATTATACTTAGTTTGTTTGCAATTTAGGTTTGTCTTCTTCCCCTCAACCTACAGTATCTTGTAGAGTTTGGTGTTTCCTACATTTCTCAGAATTACTTTAACAAACTCTAGAAAAGAGTGTTAGAAATTCGGAAGATGGGAATCACCTGTTACTTAGTTGTTGGCTAGAATAACAACTGGGCAAATTAGCAATAGTGCCAGGGCCTGGTACCTGGTACAACAAGGTATATTTTTTCCCCTGTTGGTAAGTGGCAAGTAAACAAAATTTGATGATTTAGTAACAATATTATCGTAGATTGATCAATTATTGGAATTATTACAATATTTTCTCATCAAGAGGCCTTGTTGTGTAGAAGGATTTGTGTAGAAATTAGCCTAAGTGACCCTTTAGGCTAATTTTGGTATAGATGCTTAACTGGTATTGTACACATTCCTGAACAAACTTGTTTACTTATATTAAGACAAATGTACTGACACAGAATGAGGTCATTGTCTCAGGTGTTACAGGTAGGATATCATTTGGGTACGTCCTCAGATGACTCTTGCCCTATTAAACGCTCTAGATGCTATTCAAACAAGTTAGAACCACTTTGTTTCAAGTTGTTCGTCATTCATGCAGCCGGGACTACCTGACCTCACCCGTATGATAGAGTGTTGTGCTGTACTTGATGGGTACATTAAGGACAAAAGATTCATGTAAAATGTGCAGAGTGGACAGTGCTAAGTGCAGGTTGCAGGAGTGCTAGATTAGGGGAATTAGTGCCAATTTTTGCCCTGGGTTGTCCAAGTAGGTAAACTTTGCAATGAATAATAGCTACTTAGTCGACTAATAGCAGCCACGGCCCTTTCTCACAGTGCAAAATATCTGTAACAGCATTGAAATGTAGTCTTCTGAGGGAGGAATTCTGCTCAAATTCTCTTTTTATTTTTTGTTCCTAAATATCAAAAATAACATCATGCTTTTTGAGTTTAAAAGAAGCATTTCCTGTCTGTCACCAAAAGCTCATATTTACTGTCAATGTTCAAGAATACTGAAATCATTTGTTGTACTGTGTGGTAGCTGTCTTTGTTTGGCCAGTAATGCATGAGACTACGACATACAAAAGAACTTCAACCAAGAAATTCAAACTTCTTGGGCGTATTTTAGTTCATTTTGTCCGTTGGTCAGTCAGTTGAAGCTCATGTTGTCGGTGTGTCTGTTGGTATCTCCACAAACACTCCTTGGCAGCCACAGTTTTTGCTCTATGAGGCTGAAGTTTGGCAAGTGTGTGGGTGTTTGTGTTTATGCCAATTGGCTTAAAAGGGGTGTGGCAAAGAGAGTGGCTAATAACAGTTAGACACATTACTGATAAACATATTTGCGTTGCATGGCCAAACTGATAAACCATTTGTTGTAGACTTCTGTGGGAGGCATCTTTGCACTCAGAGTACCTTTTTCATAAGTGACGGCTTGACCCGCCCCCTATACTTAAACCCCGCCCCTTCAAAACTCATTCGCAATTGAGGTCAAGTGTTAGAGAGATTGTGTGTGTGTCTGTGTGAATGCGTTCATGAGTACGTGGTAGCAGCTACTGCAAATGCATGCTTGTTTAATTAATTCTGTTACCATTTGACTGAAGGCTTATTTGTTGTAAATACATTTGAAGTATCTATAAAACAGTTATGTAAAATGGCTCAGTACATTTACTCAAGTACTGTACATAAGTGCAATTTAGTATCGTTTTGTTACATTTCAGCTTACGAGTTTTCAGCAAAAACAGTTTTAGGCGAAAAGAGTAAAATGACTTGAGTAAAAACTTGAATGCAGGGCTTTTGCTTGCAGTGGATTATGTTTACTTTGTTGTATTGATACTTTTACTTAAAAAAAGATCCAAAGACTTCCTCCACTTCCACTGCCAAAAATATGTTAACTCTGGTATTTCCTTGTTTGCTAATCAGTCTGTTTTGTTTTGCACTGCTGAAGAAAAAAAGGGAAAAAATATAGTATGTTTGGGGCTGTACTCTTACAACTTCCTTGTAGAATAAATGTTGTGATTAGAGAGGATAAGAATATTAAAGCAGTGTGCTCTCCAGGATATGAGACAATGAGTTGGCTTACTTTCATTATTTTATTTGTGATTTTTAAAGAAAACATTTCATAAAACTTAAAATGATTTCTCCTGGTTAGCAGCAAGCTGGTGTCACTGCCAGTACAGAGACTTTTTTTCTGGTTAAAAAAACTACAAACATTGTTGTACAAAACCTCAATGCAGAAGGGTTGATTTGATTTGATTTGATTTTTTATTTATTTATATCGGGTGACTATAAATCCACACAGCTCGCCTTGCTGTCACAACCAATGTCTCCCTCAGGAACTTTATGAGATGAGCCAATTTGACATCTATCTACTGTTCAGAAATAACATCAGCAGAGCTGTCCAAATGTCATTGGGCATTGCTGAAGGAAGTACATTTATGTTTTTTTTTTTATTGTCAGTGCGTCAAGAGTGTTAAACATGAAGTGTTGTCATGGGGCTGACTTTTGTAAATGTCACTGTTAATGAAAGTAATGGCATTTTTTTTGCCTCAGGGGGATTTTTTACATTCATTTGTGATTCTGATGTGGCCTGAAGATAACTTTATTTGTTATTCTGCGCCTTATCTCTACATCTGCAACATTCCCCTAATCACAACTTCCTCAGATATATTAGTAAGATCCTCTCCTCTTAGATTTGATGACAGAAAGTTCCTTAGAAATCGGACTAACCTCTAAATTGTTCTGTTCCATCCCAGTCCTTTTCAACATGCATGACACAGACAATGATGGCACCATCACTCTGGTGGAGTACAGGAAGGTAAGATAACTTAATCACGTACAGTATATCTCAATCAAAGGCTGGAATGGCTTTATACCTTTAACATAATGTTGTCTCTGAAAAGAAGTGATACAGAATTATATTATTTTTGTAACGGAGTATGGGACATACATTAAATTAACCATTCAAAACTGGTCATACAGCTGTACATTATGTATTAGTCTGGATTACAGAGTTGCAGTAGAGAGAAGAGTGTCCCTTCTCTTTAGAGGCCATATATAAAGCTTTTTTCGCTCAAATAAACCCCTGCTGTCTGGTGCAGTTCTGTGAGACACAGACAATCACCACTCTAAATGTAGGGATATTTGAAATGAAACCAAATGAAAGCGAATGTGTCTGGAAGTTCATTTTTGCCTTTAAAAAGTATATATTGTTATTGTTTTGTTGAATTAGGAATGATGGTCAGGTCTGTCTGTTTGATGCATTTTTTTAAGCCTCAAACAGACAGACCTGACCATTATTCCTACTCAACTAAACTGGAGCTCGTTATGATCAAGAGAGAATGATTTAGAAAAAAAAACATTGAGTGCACATGTTCTGTATGTACTTGAAGCAATTTGTTTTTAAAGGATGTGTACACCCATGAATTTACAGTTTCTGACTGATTTATTTCTGATGTTGAAGTATGGTGCAGCTATTCTGGAATAGTAGAGTAATAGATAAAAAGTCATATGTCGAAAAAAGGCATAGTATATTTTTTCCAAAAAGTCATAGCATAACATGTCAAAAATAGTCTTGGAAAAGTCATAGTTCAGTGTGTAATAAAAAAATCAAAAGAGTCATATTATAGTATGTTGAAAAAGCTCATAGTACAGTGTGTCAAAAAAAAATTAAGAGTCATGGTACAGTCCCTTGAAAACCTTCGGAAAAAACGTACTAAAGGATTGAAGGGCTCATGTTTTAATGATAATTTAATGTCATTATTAAACACCTAGTTGCAAAACAGAACGTTGTTGTATCCCACACACTATACATGAAACAAATGACAAAACAAAAGAAAAACAGCTCTGCTTTCCTGTTGAGCAGTTTTTGAATTTTCCCAGGAGGAATGTAAAGAATAGCAACAAAACCAATTCTCTTGGCAGATAATAGTAAAGGCATCTTAACATTTAAACTTTGACGTCAATGAAAGATTGTCCTTCAAATGACTATTTATTACTATTTACTACTGTTTGAGCACCAAGCACCATTGATACGAGTACAGAGTCCGCCTCCTCTTGTACCACCGGAGTGCTGCGTTGCACCCGTCAAGTGCAGCTTGATTCAGGATGACGTATTGGAGCCAAATCATTGTGGGCACAGCAGTCTGCGACGTCCCGTTGCTGGTTTATCCATCCGACTTATTTTCCTGCAATTGGACATTAGTCAGAAGTGGGCTAGTAAAAGGAATATGTCAAAAATCATAGTATAGTGTTTAAAAAAAAAAAGTCAAAATAAGTAATAAAAAGTCATAGTATAGTGTGTCGAAAAAAGTCAGTATAGCTTGTCAAAAAAATAATAGAAAAGTCAAAGTACAGTTTGTCCACAAAAGTCAGAGTATAGCATGTAAAATAAAAAATCATAAAAAAGTCATACTATAGTATTTCCAAAAGGTTATAGTATATTATGTCGAAAAAGTCATAGAAAATCTTATGTCTTAAAAAAGTCATTAGAATCTATGTCACGAGGAAAGAATATCATAAAAAATGTTTATCATAATACGGTCATAGTATAGTATGACACAAACATGTCATCGAACAGCTCTTACTGTTATTTAAAAGTGTCAACCTCGGCGGTTTCCTCATAAGGTTTTAAAGACTAACAACGTTCTTCTAATCCAAGGTAGTAGAGGAGCTCCTGTCAAAAAGTGGAGACATCGGGCTGGAGGCTGCCAGGGCGATAGCAGATGCTGCCATGTTGGAAGTGGCAAGCACAAATGTGCCCCACATGGTAACGGAACTCTCCAGAACCAAACTGTTACAATAACTTCTCACAGACGCATATCTGCAGCAAGTTACACATTTGTTTGTTTTTCTGTTCATCATTTCAGGGCCCAGATGATTTCTATGAAGGAATTACGTTTGAGCATTTTGAAGAGGTTTGCACTTTAACAATTTTTTTTTTGTCATCAAATTTTTTTTATCTGATCTGGTTTTAAGTCTCTTACTTATGACAGCGTTTTGTTATCTGCCCACAGATTTTAAAAGGACTTGAGATGGAGACTCGGATGCACATTCGCTTTTTAGATGTAAACACCGCGACAATGGCTTGTGGGAAAACAACCTCTTGAAACTGTTGTTCTTGTTCAGAATTGTTTATGTTGCTTCTGTTTTTAGCAGAGCCTCTACAGTCCTTAAATGGGATGAAGCCAAACACTTGAAATGCACTAATACATTTTTGGATTGAGGGGGAAATAATTATAGACCTAGTACCGTAGTATAAGCACATTTTTATACGAATTAATAAAAGACTGAAGATGGTGGAAGTATTTGGGTGTGAAAGGTTTAAACCTGAATAATTCACTTTTTTTTAATCATAGTGATCCTACAAGTGTCACACATAGATTTGTTTCCCATCTTTTACTACATTCCTATCAGGTTTCAAGCTAACACTACCTCTATGCATTCTCCTGCTATTCCACTAATCTTTATGTAACCAGCATGCATTGTGAATAATTCTTTGTACGTCAGTAAAAAAACTTGTTAGATGAAGTCGGTCATGATCAGTGGCTGTTCTGGCATTCATGGGGTCATCTGTTCTGGCTCATGTCCAAAGAGTGAGACTGCATGCACATACCAGTCCTATGAAGCTCCAGAATGGTTACAGGTTCAATTTACTCTATTCTGCTGAGATGATATGTAACCAACCAACTGCTGTGAAAATCCACCTTTTTTTGATCACTACTGAGTAAATCTAACACTTTCTATGAGATGAATTATTACAGAATTTGTACTGAATTGTATTAATGAACAAAATAAATTTATAAATTATGATAAAAGTGTACAATTTTGTTTTTAAGGACACCAATAACAAATGTACCAAGAAGAATCTTATTTAGGTAAAAAATATGCCTTTTTTTTTTTTTATTGCTGTAATGTTTCACAGCAGCACTGAATCAAATCCAGACAGCTATCATATACAAATGCATTAATTATACAGTAATGGTTTACAGGACTGTGATCCTGTGTAACATCTTCCACATTGTAAATTACAAATACAAAAGTTACAGATCGTTTACATTGGGAAAAATAAATTCCTAAGAAGCTTGATTTGACTAGCATGATGAAAGGAAAGTATTTAAATAAAAGGATACCGTTTGGAGAATCAAACTGATCAGGGGGTAAAAGTTTCTATTGTCCGTTCAGTCACTCACTGAGCCCAGGTGCAGTTTAGAAACCTGCGTGTCAGATGGATGGATGGGAGCCGGGCAGCCTGTCGTAAGGAACCGCCAGGCCGATGTTGTAGTTGTAGCCGGAGGACTCGATGTAGTCGGACCTGCAGATGGGCAGGATGTGATCCTGAGACAACGCATCCTCAGAGAAGTCGTAATGGCAGATGACTCCCCTGTGTCTGAAGGACAAACACATTTATATGAGTAACAATAACAGATATTACTTATTTCACTTTTCTGAAAATTATTCAATTATTAAGCAGAGATTGATCATACTAGTTCAAACCACTGACATATCTGTTGAAGAGCAAAATTAAGCTTTATCATACGGGTTGGAATTAGTTGAATCAGTTTGTTGCATGCTGCTTTGTAGGCTTAAATATAAACTCAAACTGAGAGGAGCAGCAGGTTGTCTGGGAGATGTAGTCCTAATTTAATTTTGAGAAAGCGTAAAATTAATGACACAACTAGCATGAAAAAAGCTTCCTCATTCCCGTTTGTAATAACAAGGTACTGCAATTACTTTCACAACGGCATTATATTGCCATTTAAAGAAATGGTTTGACATTTTGGGAGATAAACTTATTCGTTATGTTGCCAAGAGTGAAGTCATTCCACCAAACTGTTCCTTGTAAGAATGTTACCAGGTTGAATTTGCTTCTACAAAACAGCTAAAGGTACAGAGGAGAAGCAGTATTTGTTCTGACTCTGTAAGCTTGTGGAGAATGGGAGGTGGATGTCGAGAAGAGAGCCAGGATTTTTTTTTTAAAAAGAAGAAGAAGAAGAGGAAGAGTGTGGGAGGGAAGTCAGTGACCTGCGGTGAGCTGTGAGGTCATCGTCTGTGATGCAGGCCCCCCTTGGCGACTTGTCATCGGGGATGTTGGCCGTTACCAGGGTGCTGGTGTTGAAGCGTACGAGCCGTACAGGATGCCTGCAGCCGAGACAGAAAACAACACCTTCAGTACAAAAAATAAAAGTTGTTTTTTCACTTGTACATGTTTGTCTTTTTCTACCAATGGTTTTTGAATGTAAAGAATGTAAAAATGTCTAAATTCTGATTTTAATCCTCAGATTTGACACAAAATTTAAGTATCCTAATCAGTGAACAGCAAACAGCTGCATGTATTGACATTTTCTCTTAACTTGGACTATGTTGATGTGGTACAAAATCAGTTTCAAAATAAAAGAATGTTACTTACATTTGTTAATACGAGCTATTAAGAATTTGTCAGTGCCAGCAATGAAATAAACAACATATCATTTTGCTGGAACAAATATCTTATCTTTTGGCACTCGCATTCATTTGTAGAACAACAAATAACATAAATGAGAAGAAACAAAATATGTACAATCACTGGCTTAAAGGGTTTTGTAAATGCCTTAATTAACTCTAATCTCAAAGGCACACACCATCACACACTGTGATGCGTTAGAAACAAACAGAGAAACTCAGTAACATGAACAAATGTGACGTCTTTGAAGCCTGTTTAACTACGACGTTCATTTAAATCAGTGTAGCTGAGAGTTTGGATGATCTCCTCTCTGTGTCTCTGGAGAAAGACGACCCCCACCTGTTGTGCATCTCCCACAGCTTCGCTCCCATCCTCATCTCCCACACGCACACCAATCCTTCGCCTCCGCCGCTCACCACCTTCCAGTCGTCCGCCTGCACCGAGGTGACACCCAGGTGGTGGGCGTACAGGGACGCCACGGAGGAGCCGGCTCGTAGGTCGAACACCCTCACCCTGAATCACAGCGGAGACGAACAAAATGGTTATTTATTTATTGGGAAACATGACACATTATTTGTTAATAGGCCAATATTTTACACCACGTAGGAATTTCTCTAACGCTGTAAGTGATTTAATATGAGTGAAGTGAGCACAATAGCATCAGTCACTAACAGTGAAGCCTTGTAATATGGGATTTCACTCCCTGCTAACAGAGGCGTAGGACTCCAAGACTGCACAAGAGAGAGAGAGAGAGAGCACAGTTTGTCAAAGAGTGCATTCATTTACAGACAAAAGGACACTATTCTCACTTTGAAGGAACTTTTTCAAAATCCAGTCAAGAGACCAAAGCTAAATACAAGCTGCCAATGCAAGCTTTTGGTTGCAGCCTCATTTATCCTGATATTAACCCAAATATGTAATTGTTATCCGTCACTGAGATATATGTATCCCTTTCACTGGATATGGGGGCAAGTAAAAGCAATAAACTTGGTATAATATAGAGAAGCTATGAAGTAAGCATGAACTGAAACCAACCTTAGGCTTAAATAATTATTATGGTACAAATGTAGCATTGCAAGGTTTCAAGTAGAGGGTGTTAAACGCAAAGCAGTAGAACATCTAAACACGAGTGAATAGTAGACGAAAAATGAATAAACAAAACAAAAAGAAAGAGGGGGGTGTAAAATAACAGCTGGTAGAAAAAAACAGCTGTTATTTTACACCCCCTATCTTTGTGTGCACCAGGAAAGAATTTATGCAGTGTGGTGAAAAAGTGTCACATCCCTCCACAAAGTAAACACAAATAAATTATAACTAATAATTTTCCTCTTAAAAGCAGTTTTGTAGACTTTTTATGTTTAGCTTTGTTTTATTCATTTGTTCAAACAATTGAATTATTCTCTATTAAATGTAATTTTGTCTTGATCTTTTATTTTTTATTTAATAAGTTTACCCATGTACTTATTTTAATAAACATACTGATTTAGATAATTGCATTTCAGTCTTTTCTACAAAGCACTTCATAAATTCTGCTTTCAGAATAGTTGTATGTGGCCTTTATGATATTAAGATTATTATGATGATGATGATTATTATTGTTAGAATTATTATTATTATTATGAAAGTCTTAGTATTGGTGTTTATTATATAAATAAGGCCATAACAGCAGGGATTTTTTTGCTGTCTGGGTTTCATGAGCAGCAGAAGCCCAGGGGACCTCCAGCTCCATCTGTTGTCATTGTGGCTTTATTGCAGCTGAAAGCATCCAGGACATGACTCCATCCAGGCCCAACCTTCTTCCAAGACTTCATTACCATAATGAAATTCACTTAAGGGACTCAAACAGATTACATTTCTGCTTCCACAATTTTTTTTTTCCAAGAATCAAGAGTTAAATGGCTAAATGGGCATTGGGCGTTTTTTTGTTGTTGCCTGCAGTTGGTTTTTTCCCCCGTTCAGTGGCATTACGTGATGGAGGCACACGCTTAAACAATGAGGACTGAGCGGTACTGGCAGGCCGCAGGGAACCATAAATCTAATGTTGGAGGAGAGCTCTGTCTTCAGTGAGCCGTCAGTGGCCAGACTCCTCTCCATTAATCAGGAGGAGCTCACTGTTTGGAAAGGTTTGGATAAGTCTGGTTAGTTTCCTGCAGCTGGACGAGACATTAATCATTACTCATTATACACTGAGGATTATGTTTGACGCAAACCTGCGATACCTTCAAGATTTGAAACATACCGAGTTTGTTTCTTAAAGGCTCTCTGATCTGCAGACTTTGCGTTTACAACCTGTGGGTTAAGACCATCTGTATATTTGATCTATTCCCAGATAAGGAAAATATCCTGTCAAGAATGAGGCTAGAACAAACCAAATTCCCCAACACGTGAAAAAAGTTGTACATCAAAAAGGTTAAAAAAATTAAATGAATTTTTCACAATTTGTTCTTCAGAAATTTGTCACGGTCCCACTAAAGGGACCAAATAAATTGCTAGACAGAAGTTATTCTCATACATTCTATTTCATATTCATATAAGCAGCTTGTTAGCATGTACTTAGGCACAGTGGTACTTTGAGCTAAAGGCTAACATCGGCATGCTAACATGTTTACGTGTTGAGGTTAAGCAGGCATCATGTTTACCATGCTCACCCTGTTAGTGTAGCGTGTTAGCATGCTAATTTTTGCTAATTATCATAAACAAAAGCTGAGGATGGTGGGAAAGTCATCAGTTTTTTTAGGGATTTGGTCATAAACCAACATATTGATCAAATATGAAGAGTTTTTTTTAAGTTAGTACAATATTTCATGGGGATCCATCCCATAGTTGTGGTGAGAATGGACCTCATACAACATTTTTGTATTATAATCTTACATTTCTATTACTTTTTTTTTTTAAACGGTGGGCATGTCTGAGTGTACTACATCAGATTTAGCAAACTTTTTTTAACTTCAGATAACTGTGGTAATGATTCATGAGAATTGTAAATTAGCGTGATTAATGCCCCCGATAATACAATATAAGGCAACTGGTACTGCCCCATATGTCCTATATTGATGTCCTGCCTTCAGAGATCCGTAAAGGAAAGTCTATCATTTAACAGCTTCAGAATTAAGGAACCTGCTAAAGGCAAGAATTTTGCGGGAAAATAACGAGTGCTGTTAAAGCCGTGACACCGGAGGGTCACGTAAAAATAAAAAAAGAGATGTTTCAATAAGAAAAGCGTCTCACCACAGCGAAGCCATCAATGACTGCAACGGGAGGGGGGGGTCAAACAATGTCAAAAAAAGTTGAAGATTGACATTGTAATGTTATAAAAAATAGCCAATTAAAAATGATGGTGACATTGTTATAATATATAAATACATTTTGAAATATATCAGCCTATAAATCAAATTGCTTCAAATGACTGAATTCACAATCCGTATTGGTGGACTCTGCCATCAGTTTCGGTACATTTCAAGTTTGAAAACTGGCAGGAAAAGTCGAGTCAAATCCCAGACCTCAAGTGTTCTCGAGGCTGGACTCAAGACGTTCAGTCCTGCATGGTGATAAGTGACCAATAGCCACAGGTAGGACACTCACTACTTCTTCCCTTCCTCTAACTGTATCCAATTTTGCTCTCAGCCCCACATCTTCCCCGTTTGCACAGATGTGGCCTTCTTCCAAACGGCCCTTATCAAGACCCCTCATTTGCTTCCTGGATCTCACAACAAAAAAACCCCAAAAAAACAGAGGGACAAAACTCATTTGGACAAAAAGAAGGGATGCATTAGGCTTTGGCCTTAAGCCACGCTGTCAGAGGGCCAAGATCGCCCACTGTCTCCCCCATTTGTCTTCGACTGAGCGCTGCATCAGCTGGGGCCAAAGTGGAAGAGCCAAGCTGGTGTGTGTGTGTGTGTGTGTGTGTGTGTGTGTGTGTGTGTGTGTGTGTGTGTGTGTGTGTGTGTGTGTGTGTGTGTGTGTGTGTGTGTGTGAATCTCTCTGAACAAAACTACACATCGATCAGAAAGCAAAGACCAAAAGTGAAGCAGAAAGGAACTGGATAATGACTCGAACAACGCTCTGGCGAGAAAAACGACCATTTCGACTCCACAATCAAAACATTGCTGAGCATTTCCTTTTGGCACTTGACAAAACATCTTTAACGGAGCATGTTTTCTGTACAGTTGCTAGGAGTCATAACTAGTAAGAAGAGGGAAGAAGAAGAAAAAAAAAAAAAAACAGATCTTAAACAATATGATGTGGTCTGTCTTTCGCTTTAAGCCAACTACTTTGCAGCCAGATGGATTTGGTTCTGAATAGAAACAGCAGGGGCAGCTTTGGATGAAGACGCGCCAGGGATTTTTTCTTTTCCTGCCAGCTCATGCACCGCAGCACCCGCTAACAAGTGCAGAATAGATGAATGGCTCTTTTATGTGTCTTTTTCCTCATCTGGAGAGCCAGGTTAGCGGTGAGGCGAGGGTGTCTACGTGCATGGGTGTGTGTTTGTTGCTGGATGGGATGAAGACGGCCAGATTCTTTTTTTTTGTATAGTATCCCAGGTAATGGAGGAGACGGACAGACATCTCTATTCAACACAAAGAACAAAAACGTCACACATCTACGTTTGTCAAAGCCTCCGTATTCTTTTTATTTATTTATTTTTTACTACCCTTTTGTTTTTCAAGGCAACAGCGAGACCGAGAGGTGTGACTAATGCATATATATTGAAAAGAGCCTTGTCTTCTCACACACTTGCTTAACACCTGTTCTCCACTGCTAGACCATCATCAGGTGCCACTGTGGGAAAACTATTGAACAGACAACAGTCAATTCAGCTTAAGTCCTTGGCTCAGTTTCAACCATTTGTGATGTTTGTGAATACATCTCAGAGTGTCAGCGTTGAGAGAATCCTCGATCCGTCTGACAATGTGTGTTTTTGTCTCGGTGTCCTACCTCCTGTCTTTGTTTCCGCACACCAGCAGGTGAGGCGGGCTGTCTCTCAGGTTGATGCAAGTGAAATCTCCCAGCGAGTCGCCGACACAAGCCACAGGTTTGCACGTCTCTAGGCTGTAGACGTGGATCTGAAAAAAAACGCAAGAACACACATAAACGTCAACCTTTTTCATTTTGAAATTCAGGCAACCTCCAACCACCAAATGTATAAGCGAGTAAAACATACCGAGTATGAGTTTAGAGAGTTGATACAAAGATTTTAAGGGTGTTTAAATCAATATTTGGTGAACCATGTAGAACTTTATGGGCCCTTATTATACATAGTTTCCACTTACAGACCATCATCTTAAACATACAGCCAAAGCCACCAAGAAGATTTTGACCAGACCGAAGACAAAAAGCCCGAAACTTAAGTTGAACAAAGATCTAAACATGGCTGAAGTAGTTGCATGACATCTTCATAAACATGGAATATAGTGTAGATGTCTATGGGCCGAAGACTAGAAAAGGATTTGCTCAACGAAATATTACAATTTAAAATGACCTTTGATTTTTATCAATTTTGCCCCGAAAATTGTGTGAAAAATTGCTCCAATTTTTTACACCGCTTATTGGACTTGAACGTAAACACTCTGACATTTAATCTAAAAGTCTGCTCTTTTACCTTAAAGTTACCGTTTCAATACAATCCAATTTCATGTACTGAGATAATGCAACAAAAAATTGAAAATTGTACAAATATTTTGACTTGAGTCAGGATCTGAGATCTTCTAAGTACAGAGGTTTGTGTTTATTAGATTCAATAAAAAATATGTTCTTCTTTAACTCACTAAAGTAATAGTTTTTACCTTTCATTAAATTCACTGTTGGTGAACTCATATTTGCTCTGATTCTCGTTTCCTTTCCTGCCTAATTCTTTGCAAATGCACAAATTAAAAACTACAGGCTGAAATATAAATGAAAATATTGGATATTGTATATCATAGTTAATTAATATATACAGTTAATTAAAAGCAAAGCAGCACATAAGTTGTAAATCTGGGGAAAAATCTAAATTAAATCAACCTTTGGGCATTCTTCAATTACGGACAGAGATGCACTAGGATGCCTCGGGCTTAATGGCTGCAACAAACTTTCTTCAACCAAACTACAATGATGTCATCTGGAGCTGGCCTAATTGGTCAATTAGCGGCTGGTGTTTTCTCATCCAAATGAGACAGAACAAACAGGATAACCGCCAGGCAAAATCATCTTTGAATAATTAAAACGATTAAGAAATTAAAACCGAGGAGGGAGGGACGGAGAGAGAGAGAGAGAGAGAGAGAGAGCCAGAAGGTAGACGGGAAGAGAGCGAGATGGAGAGACATCGGCGGCGATAAAGAAGTTTGACTGAAGTTAAAAAAAAAAAAGCAGACATGATGTAAGCCTTTGGGGAGATGCCAGCAGTTTTTGTGTGTCCATTATTTGGGCCAAGCAGAGCTTTAATTGTGCACAACCCCGGGGCAAAAACCCAAATCACACCGGACTTTGAAATGACAGCTTGATAGGATTTGGACAGCGGAGGAAGAGGGTGGGGAGGTGGTGGTGGTGGGGGGACGACGACTGCTGTTCTCGATGAATCTCTACAGTTTATGGAAGATAGCTTTTATTAAATGTCCATCTCCCTCACTAAAATGAAGAAATGTCACAGAGGGATTCAAAAGGAGCCGCTTTGTGAATATAAAAGGTGGGGGGGGTCCGTTTAGAGACCTGCAGCAGAATGCTTCGAGGACTAATAATCATGAACAGGACTATGGAGGAGTTGTTATGTTAATGCACTTGCTGGAGCACCAGTGAGGCTTGCAGACAAAGGAAACTCTAATGGCGGCTTGTAACTGGAGGTTAATGTAATTACTCTCTTTGCTTTCAACAAAGACGAAGCATTTGGCAATTATTGCTTCTTTTGAGAAAACCTTTTTATGTAGCCGTCGCCTGTATTGTTGAACACATTTTTTCCGAATGCGCAGAATTTGGTTAGTTTTGGATTTAATCTTTAGTGGAATATCAAACACCAGGAATAGAAAAAGCCATGGAGGGCCAAGTGTCAGAAGTTTTTTCGCGCCAACCGAAGACTCACCACCGGCTGATTTTTCACAAATGCTCCTCCAGCAAGCAGAGATAGAAACTAACAAGTGAAAATCCCCAGCTGAGGTGAAAGGTTGGATTGAAATACGCAGACTGTTGGCTTTTTCCGTGGCCCATGACTCCCCATCCCTGTCGCACACACAAACACCCACATCTCAAACAAATATAGATTCAGAGCTACATTTGGTTTAGACACCATGTGGACAAACAAGAGATTAGCACATTGGACCAGATGCGTGATGATGGCAGGTTTGTGGTTTGGTAGGTCATTTGGGAGTGCAGCATCTCAAAAGTACACTACAGTTGGAACTGTTTTTATGTATTTCCAAAGTTGTGGAGAAGTCTGCGTACAGCTATATTTGATTCCTCCCCGGACAAACAAAGAGCTAGAGGGAAAGAAGCAAGAAAACTAGAAACCAAACCACTAAGTAGTTATGTTGTGCTGCTTGTCTCATTAGTGGTGTGTGGTCATAAAGCTGTTGGATCATGCCCAAACTAATTAACCAAAAGCAAAATAGATAAATAAAGAAAGTAGACACCCTAGTGTCATCCACAAGATAACTGTTCTGAAAGCCCATAATGGAGTTTTAACATCTTGAATCATCACCATCCATGTGACAGAGAGCCATATCGACCCACTTCGTATTATTGAGGGGGGAGACAGGGGATCTTTAGGGGGGAGATCGCAGTTCAACAGACGACCAACCAAACCTCTGCTCACTGCAACAGTCATAACAGAGGTTTTACTAAGTATCTGGATAACATGTTTGAGTGAAACCCATCAGTCCATGACCCCCCCGTGGAATAATGGTTTAATCCCTGACAATATCTCCACCCATCATGCGTGTCCATCCATTCACACAGTAAACTCAGCTAACCCTTTGCAGTGGATATGCTGCTTTTTCATTGTTCTCCTCAAACTCCTACACCTCATCTCCATATTACCATCATCACCTCTGCTGTGCTTTTTCTTGGAAGCAAGCTGTTTGAGGTCTTGATCCTGATTGGTGACAATACGTCCATCCATCCTTCGTATCTCTATCCATACATCTATAAGCCTCATCTACCTCGAACCATTAATTCGGCCTTCCATGCATCCAATCAGCCCTCTGAACTTTGAGGCAATGAGAGGATGACAGGTTTTTTGACGGCACTAGAAATTCACAGCAGTGGATGGATAGTTTGCCAGTGGAGATGCCAGCTTGAGTTGACAGCCCAGCCACGAGCTGGGTGGATGCCTGGGTGCCCCCCGGTCCACTGGCAAGAAGGTGGCGAGTAGTAATGAGGATCTGGAGACTGGCTCCGACCACACACACACACACACACACACACACACACACACACATATATACACACCTTCTAACAAACGCCAACCAAAGATGGGGAGGGCTAGAAGACAAAAACTATGACGCAAGCCAAAATATGATAAAGATTCTTCTATATCATCGACACAAAGTTTGACAAAAACAAAGAATGCAACAAACTCACCGCTGAGCCTGAACCAAGTAGACAAAAACATGTCAATGTGGTAGAGTTCATGTAAGTCACAATGCTGTAAATGAAAATGTTTCACTCCTCTGTGAGACAAAAAGGTGTGAGATGACTTTCTTGGATGTCATATTGACAGATTTTAATGAAGCATATGTTCTCTTACTAAAGGCCACATCACTAACGGGAGAAGCCAACTCATGCTTTGTCTTCTTCACAGAATGAAATTGCTGTTAGAAGCGTGAGGAGAGTGACAAACAGGTTAATTACATTTGTGATATATTTTAATTAGTAAGAGAAGTATGCAAATCATGAATTGGCATAAATTAGACGGGAGTTTGGGCTAAGATCACCATGGAAACAGTAAAGTTTGAAAGACTTAGTTTCTGTGCTTCTGTACTGCAAATTAATTGAATCAAATCTAAAATGCAAAGTGGACAAGGATCGGAACTGCTAATTTGTTTCGATAATTTTGGACATTTTTAAAGCTGAAGATAAAAGTTGTGATTTCAGCTTGATGGGAGTCTGAGATTGGCAAATATATTTGCATATGAAAATGAACCTACAATGTTGGGTTTTGGGGGCTCTATTAACAACAATTAAAAATGAGGGTTCAAGATGAATAAACACTGCCAAAAAATTCTTAACACATAGAAGAGGAAAAAGTAGCAAAGTGTGAAATTGTGAATTCAGATTCATGGATCACCCATCCTCTGACGGCTGGGTGTTAAACAGCAAGCGTAGGGAAGAAAATACAAACATTTCTTTTTTTATAGAAAGTTTCAAAAGAAACAAAACAACAACAATTATTATTTTAACTATGATTAAACAGTATTAATAATTAGTGTAATGAGTATTTTCATGATTGATCCATCTACTATTATTTTTTTTACAATAATTAATTAGGTATATTGTCTATAAAATATTAGTGAAGAGTTCAACCATTGACCCAAAACCCAAGGGTATTCTGTTTAAAATGATATGAAAGAACAAAAGCCACTCCTTAGAGGATGTTTTGAATTTCTACTCTAATTAATCAAAATAGTTGCCAGTTTCTGTCTTTTGCAATTGTAATATAATAATCCACTTATCATTTCAGCTCTAAATTAAATCTAGCGCATCCAATATAAGTGGCACAGTAAATTTGTTTCAGGAAATACTGTGGATTTAATAAAGGCCCATCAGTGAAAACTTCACAAACCCGATACTTCTAACTTTTAATGAGAAATGTATTTTTCTTTTAATGAGAAATGTATTTTTCTATTCTCACTTTGTACCTGAAACTCAAAACCATCTCGACTACAAGTGTCTTTTCTAGTTACATTAAATTAATAAAAACTAAATAATTAGTAGATAGATTTCTGCCTCTGAAACACCAAACACGTCTTTTTTCATGATAAGATGAGGCTGACGTCTCCCTCACTGCTACTCTCTGCTTGGTCCACTATGTGGTGCTTCGGTTCTGCCTACCAGTGTATCATTGTCTAATAGGGGTGATGTCAGTGGAGAAGCTTTGCCAAAAACCTGTCTATAAACAAACAGATTGCTGCACACACACACGCACACGCACACGCACACGCACACGCACACGCACACACACACACGCACACGCACACGCACAGTCTGCTCGGGTGGTACTTGCTGTTTTAAAGCTTCCATTTGGCCTGTCGCTACGGCAACTAACATCTGCTTTCTTTTAATGAAAGAAATACATCTTTGGATGCAGCAGCTTTATTTATCCTTTGTTTGATCCATTATGACAACAAATATCTTGATGAAGTGAGCTTTAAAGCATTACGACTCCTGCATAGCTGCCTCCTGATCCCAGCAGAATCATTTGTCTCATGGCTCTTTCTATGTAAAGGCTTAAGAGTCAATTAGGAGTGCGGGGTACTTAGTAACCCAGTATTATTAGAAGCAAACAGAGGCAGCTTGGGGAACAAAAGTTTATCGAAGTACCCTTAAAGGCTGTAGTAATTAGGAGCAGGGCCCAATGAGGGAACGTCGCTATTTACGCTAGCTATTCACTACTATGAACCAAATCCCCCACAGGTACCTGGCATTCATGTCCAAGGGGACAGAGACCAACAGGGGTCCCGCTGTCAAGAGACACAGTTTACATTTACACAAAGAGAACAATATTTGTTTGACCAGACTTAATGTAGCTAAAAAAAAAAAGTGTGCTCCAAATTCAAAAGGCAGGAGGAATATTTTCTCCAAGAGAGTTTAACTCATGAGAGAAGAAAATATGTAGCTATAAGTCAGTGATTCATCATGCTCTCCAAGAATTGGATTCCTAAAAGAAAACAAGCATCATTCCATTTGAGCAAACCAAACTATTTACCTTCTACAATTTTCCATTTTTTCATTAGGCACCTGTTAGGAGCACATGTGACCTTGTTAACTCTTTTGGAAACCCTTCATGCCAATTAGTAAGGTCTGGGTAGCATTTTTTTTTATTATTATTTTCTTTCTTTTTTTTAATACAATACATCTAAAAATCCAGCTGCACAGTTCGGCGGCTCTGCCATCTACTTTGTAAACATTCAAGGTTGGGTTTATTTGTCTTCCCGGGACTTTTCAATTCCAGGAAGCATAAAAGAGGCCTTGATACAGTTCCATCAATTCCATTAACATACAAACACCAGAGTGCTGTTCACAATGGACTAGATAATCAGTACAATGTGAAATAGCTCACTTTGGTTTGAACTAGTCACCTGAACTAGTCCTGCCTTCCAAGGCATTCATTTGGGGGGGATCTAGGATCTGGACACTGCTTCACTTCACATGTTGGTGAATTTTGTGAAGCCAGATTTCTACCATGGCTGCCACGCTCCAAGCAAAACACAATGAGAGTTCAAAATGTCTATTTGCAAGCTCTCCTTGCTTCTAGCAAGGTGGTGGATGCAGATATAAGATAAGATAAGATAAGATAATCCTTTATTAGTCCCGCAGCGGTACAATCTGCAATACAGGATTTGCAAAAGGTTGAAGTCAGTGTTTATGAACCTTAAAGGTGCAAAAGAAGCAACATGGGAAGCCGATGACTCATGACTGGTATTTACTTGTTTTCTATATTGATTTTTTTCTCTGGTTTAAATGAAAGGGGCCTCAAATCAAATGTATTAGTAGGGGTACTATTTTTAGGACTAATGGTTAAATGTTAATTTGCAAATGCTGAGATGTGAAACACTTCTAAATTTCGACACAATCAATTTGGACCCTTCTTTTATGCGAGTATGAAACACATCTTTCCAGTTAAAATGTTGAACCACCATCTATTAATGTCATTGCAATATATTTTTAACTCTGACTGTGACCAATGAGATACTCACTGCCTATTTAAAAACTCTCTATAGTTAACAGAAATCGTCCCTGAACCCACCTTGTTTCCTCCGTCGTGCATGGCCCAGCCCGTGCGCTTCACTCCAAAAGCAACATGCGAGTCAGAGGCATCCAGACAGGTGACGGGATGATCGTAGACCGAGTGGAGCGTCTGTGGCTCCGCCTCCCGGGGGTCCAACAGGTGCACGGCCTCTCCAGCTGTCAGAGCGGCCAGCGGGCACTGCTGCCCTCTGCCTGGCACCAGAACCAGGCTGTCTACCTGCCATGCAGACAAGATGGAGGCACACTTTACTCATACAGCAGACACAAGTACACTCTTTTACGCTTTTGTGGTTTTGCCTGATGGCCAAATGAATTACGTCCAAAATAAGTTGAGAAGGATTTTCTTTTTTCCTTTTTTTAATTTTTCTTCCTCCATGAATTTCTATAAACATGTTTTCAGTTTCTCATGAAGCCAAATATTGTACCAAATACACAACAATTTGCAACTGAAGATGGATTTTAAAGGTTTATTTATTTTTTATTTATTTATTTAACAAAAAACACCTTAATTCTCCAGATACCAAGGTGATATCTTTAAAAGAAAATTGTATTAAATGTTCTGTGCAAACATCAGTTCAAAAGCCAAAGACATTCAATTTACTATCATATCTGAGAAAAGCAGAAAGTCCTCATATTTGAGAAGCTGGAACACACGAAATGTTCTGCATTTTGCTTGATAAACAACTGATCAACTAAACAGCCATAAAAACCAATCAACTGATTGATTGACTCATCATTACAACACTTGGACATATTCATAAGTCGAGGGTTTAAGGGGGACTTTGGGTAACATTTTCAACCTTGACCTTATTTTCCCATGTTTTGCAGCGATCTCCTTCAATACTGGACCAATTTAAAAAGAAATTATCCCAGTTAGTCACTTAGAAACAAAAACATGGGAAAATAGAGGGTTGAAAAGGTTGAAAAACATCGAAAATCACACTAATGCTTCCGTGATTATTTCACATGATAAATGAGGAAACAAGGGGGAAACGTGTGAGGCACAGCCTGTTAATTAACACATTAACACATGGAGCCTTTCATACATATGAGGAATCAAACTCCCGGTCTTACAGTCTTGGGTAGCTGAGCCTGGCAGAGTGTTCTCCAGTAGCCGCGATCATCGGCACCGACCAGCCGGACGTCAGGCCCAGCGGCGGAGCCCAGGACGGGACTGTCGGGGCTCAGGGCCAGGACCTGGATCCCCCCGGGGCTCTGGTAGTGGTGGATGGGCTCTCCACCCGTCTCTGTGCTCCACAGGTCCACACAGCCTAAACCCAAGACAGTGAAACGCAGTCGCTAAGTACCTTAATATCAGCACTGAGACTACACATTTTTTTCAGTTTGATCATTTAAAATCTTAAGAAATTCTCAAGTTACAATAAATGTATTTCTGTTGTGATGTCTTATTATCACCAACATGATAACACTGCATAAACAGAATCAGAATCAGCTTTATTGGCCATGTATGCATAAGCATACAAGGAATTTGACTCCGGTTTCTTCCGCTCACTAACACAAACAAATAGACAAATAAACAAAAAATAATTAAAAAAAAAAAAAAAAGGAGATCCAAGAAGAACAAAGGATAAACATTCAACTAGTATGTACAACATGAAATGTAAGAACACAAAAACACAAAAAAACAACAACAATGGAATTTAGATGCAATGATGCAGAGTGCAAGCTGCTTGAATAAATATGGGAAGTTTCTAACACACACACACACTCACACACACACACTCACACACACACACACACACACTCACACACACACTCACACTCACCATCTTCATACGCAGCAGCAGCCACTGAGCCGTTGACCTGGACGTGACTGACATAAGGCCTGGGGTTGGAGTTAGACGACAGGCTGTTGATCTTCAGGTAGGAGGCTGTGGAGTCCCAGTGCAGCGTATCCCACAGCCTCACATCACCAGACGTGTACCTGAAGACACAAAACAAGAACATCAAGTCACGATGAACATACATTATTCAAATATTTAGCTCTGGACAAAAAAGGGTGACGAATAGAAGGGCAGAATAATTGCCCATTTTTCCACCACAGGCTTCGGAGTTTGTCTCTGTGAGAATACCTGACGTCACCCTCTCACCACTGAATCATTTCCCCTCTCACGCCTTCCTCCTTTACTCACTCTGACTTGTTGTTAGTTAGTTTTTCTAAAATTCTTTGTGACATGATCTTTCCAGGATTACATGGGTGTTGTTTGGGCGGAACAAGGCAGAACATTTCAACCCTTATTACTGGTCGCTTATGGGGATGCTCCGCAGCATGAAGTGAAGCGGTGCATTCACTGGAATCAAGTCTGGAGGTTTTTGTGTGCAGTTATAAAACTTGATTTTAAGCAAAGATTTAGATATATATATATTTATATTAATGAGTGCTGCTTTTTATATTAGTGCTGCTTAATTGTTGGATTGTTTAATAGCTTGCTGTTTGAAGAATTTGAAAAAGCCTTTCATAATATCCTAAAACATTGTCGATAAAGACGTAGCTAGCACCGTGCAAATGTTGATTTATTTTTTTTGGTTGACTGTCATGCACCAGCAAGTGATTTTCTTTTACAACAACTAATTGATTGTCAACAGTTTTCAAATCATTTTCTGTCAATCCATAAACTGATTAATTAACCAATTGTTTCAGCGATGGCTCAAAATAATCTGGCTGTTGCTTTAGAGCTGAAACTATTAATTATCTAAGGAGTTGATTGATGAAAATGATACTTGATTGTTTGATTCATATTTCAAGTAAAGTAAAAAAAAAACTAAATGTTTTTGTTCAGTTTCTCCAGTGTGGGGGATTTGTTGCTTTTCTCTGTTAGACATCACTGTGAATAGATTTGGTTTTTTTCCTCTGTTGTGCACTGCTGGTTGGGCAAAAAAAAACATTTGAGGAAGTCATTTTTTTGCTATCTAATGACATTTTATGAATTTAATAATAATCAGCAGAAAAATTGATGATGAAAATAACGTTTAGTAGCAGAACTATATTTCAAAAATAAATGTTTTTCTCTCTTTCTTTAAAATAAAGATACATTTATAAAAATAAAAAAAAAAAAAAAAAAAAAAAAAAAAGCCCTTGCTCTTTTTATATTTGTACAAGCAGTACTGTGTACAGAGAAGGCCTGTTGTGTACTTGAAGGTAAACCAACAGACTTCTTGTCCGTCCAACCATTGGCTCAAAGTATGCAGTGTGGAGGTCAACAGGGGTCGCCAATCTTCTCAGCGTTTGTTAAGTTTGCATCGATTATACAAATGTAACTCATAACTTGTGATAATAAATTATAAATGTAGAATACTACAAGTAGCAAAAGTAAAGTCAATTCATGCACAAACCCCCCCCCCCCCCCATGAGTTCTCACTGTGGGAGACGACAAACTGCCAGCATTACCACCTCCACAGATACCATCATGTCTGAGCAAGTATCCGCCTCGCAGCCAGAGTGTGTGACACAGAGACAGCAAGTGTGGCAGAGGGTGTACGTGTGTGTGTGCGTGTGTGCGTGTGTGTGTGTGTGTGTGTGTGTGTGTGTGTGTGTGTGTGTGTGTGTGTGTGTGTGTGTGTGCGCCTGGCATTGCATGGTTTGGCAGGAAGCAAACAATGGGAATACACACTTTGACTTAATTGGTGCATCACCTTAACGCCGACTACCAACAGGATGATGATGCTGAATCTGGTCCAAGCACTTCGTCAAAACTTTTCATGCGCCCGAGACTTTGTGCACAGAATGATCGCTGCGGTCTTCATGCGGGCCCTCACCGGGTTTGGCCTTTGTGTCGCTGTGTTGTGTGACTCCCAGAGTTACTGGGTTAATGAGACATATTGCCTTTCAAGTGCCAAATCTCATTCCACCAGTTTTCCTAATAAGATCTTTGGGGGGATGCAATTGAATCGCTCTCGATTACTCTTAACTGCTATTGATTTGTTTCTAGCTAAACACTTTGATAAATGAACCTTTAGGTACCAATAATGGGAAAAGTATTGATGTTGTGAATTTGTTAATAGCCGTGGAAGACAAAAAAAAAAAAAAAAAAAGGGGCTTAAGGGTTTTACTTCATGTGACTGTTTTGGTACGGCGTGTCCTACATCTGTTAACCCGCAGAGATGCAAACGAGAAGGTCTTGTCCGGAGAGACACAGCAGGACTGAGGGGAATCTAATCACTCCAGTCCTTGGAGACGCTGCTCATCTCTGGGCAGGCAGTCTGTCACGCTCCTGTGGACGTGCACAATCTATCACTGTCTCAGCACCAGTTGTTTCAGGGCAGGTTTGGTTTACACTAACACACTACTGCCATTAGTAGAGTCAGTAGTAAAGAGCGTAAAAGAAATATGTGACAACATGCATCAATGATCTGAAAACTGGATCGCAATATCAACTGAATCCTAACTCTATCATTTATTTACACTGTGAACCGTCACATCTCAACTGCTGCCAGGCTTCTTTGGATTTAAAAGGCTGACTTGCTTATAGCCTTAAAAACTGTTATTAGATCAGTTTATTCCTTATCCGACATTCTTTATTCTTCTTCTTCTTACTCTGTGTGAATAAAGATCTGCTTGTAAAAACATGCATTCTTTTTTTTTTTCATACAACACATTATTGAGAATATTTGCATTTTTGCAAAAAAACATATATCAAAAAGTCAGTTTAAAAAGGAGGAACGTTGAAACTTGCAACCAGAGTTTTGCATATTTTTCTGCCCAGGAGGAATGAATGCAAGAAGAGTTTTGTACAGTCAGCTTGTTTTTTTCAATTTAGTTCAAAATATTGTGAGGTTATCTAACATTGAATGCTGTAATGCATCATGAAAAGCCATGATCTCACTGTATCATTACACCTCTATCCAACAGGGGCCGCTCTAAACTCCTCACTGCTTTGCAGCCGACAACAGAAGGCTGGTTACGGTGATTTTTGAAAAGGAACATGCATGTTTCCAGAGGTAAACCAAATTGCGATCAATCATCCTGTGTGCCCAATATTCTGACCTTTTTCCACTTGATTTCTTGGTAATATGGTCTGGATTTCATTGGGTAATGCCATGTGTTGTAATATTGCTATTGCTGCTCAAATGAACTACCAACTTCTTCCTTTTAAAATTACACCAATATCACTTTTACACCTGCCAGAAACTTAAAATGCATCATTCCCAAGAACGACTTACCTGATGTAAAAGTTTGGTCATCATTCAATCAACGCCTCATGTCTAAATGTGACATATTCCTAATCAAACACCCAGTCATAAATCAGAAGAGTTATAGCCAAGATTACTTACTGACAATTATATCAGAAGATAAAGAGTGACAGAGAAATCATTGCAGATTAATTCAGGAAATATGATCTTTCGAAATGTTAGTGCGTATCAGATGTCCTTGAAACTCACCCAGCCAAGACAAAGTTGTCACAGCAGCTGACGTCACACAGCACTTTCCCCAGCTCGAACTGCAGCTGGCTGATGGATCCCACTCGATTCTGGACAGAAAATAGAACTCACTGTTACATGGATAACAGAAATATTATTATTGTCTCCTAAAAGTACTCCTGTTGCCTAAACCTTACCAGGTACTTTTGTTACATTTTTGTTTTGTTTTAATTTTGGAGTCATTTTTAAGCCAAATCACAAGGGTGTTTTTTTACTAAACCTAATCAAGTATTTTGAAACTGTGACTGTAATCGGGGAAGAAAAACATTTACAGTGAGACATAATTGTGATGATAGTTTAGTTGTATGGTAATGTAATTTTGTAGGAGACAGTGTTATGCATGAAGAACCCTGTTTAATTAAACTATAGAGAAGAAGAGCTTGGCATTCAAAACCAAAGTCTTTGTTATTTTATTTTATTCCGATTTCTGAAGAGATCTTTGCCATTATGTTACAATCCAATTTTAAATGTTTTTTTATTGCATTGTATTATATTTGAAGACATATAGTCCGTGGTCTACTGGTGATGTACGATAAATTGTGCACCAATTTCACCAGACAAACTCCAGTGCAGGTGTTGTGTTTTTGGTTGATTCTGATTCACCACAGCGTGAACAACCCGAGCCCACCTTCCAGTTGGAGCGCACGGTTTTGGCCGAGTTCCTGCAGTCTCGCAGCGTGCTCTTCCAGCAGGGGAGTCAGACACGCTGGCATCGTGGTGGTAACCCTCCGCCGTGCACATCCTGAACCACAGAACGCCGTCCTCCGCAAGGACTCTCCATGCCCTGCTCACCTGGGAGGAGATTGGACAGTGAAACCGTGGATTGAGTCAGCATACATTACGAGCTTGCATCACTTTATTTATTTCTGCTTCAACGAGCCGGGCTGACTGCCAAGTGGACTCAGTGCGCCACGCGCTGCAGGTCAGCCACACAAAGTGTCATTTATTAATCCATACCAATTATAGGCACATAACATTAAGGCTGCCCGCAGTGATTCTTCATTTTGGGTGAAGGGTAAGTGCAACTGTGATTTAAGGATGGCGCAAATAAGAACTCTACGACCTGAGATCAGTGAGCTGCAGTGTGTGATCACTTTACAGGACAGGATGCCAAAGAGACAGGAGAAAAGAAATTCAGTAAGAACGGAAGTCTGTTGCTTTTTAGGAAGTTAATATGACACGTCACCAGCCGAAGACAATTTAACTGAAAAGTCTCTTACCCTTTTGGTTTGTGACCCCCTCAGAGTAAAAGGAGTTTATTTTGATAAGTAATGTTTTTATTCATGTAATATATCATTTTAAAGCCCTTTTCGTGCTCTTTGTGGTGAAACTAACCATAGGCATATCAGATCAATATGAAGTGCATTGTAAGGGCATTTGCATGGGCGTTCAGAATCTGCTCCATTTGCAGTGTTAAAGGTCAAAGGTCAAATTCAGTTGTCCTCAGGGTCATGAAAATGTGACTGGTAGATAGGTTATAGGCAACGCTTTATGACATAGGACCTCATGATGTTCTGTATAGGTTACCCTCTTTTATACAGGCTCTATGTGTAAAATCGCAACAAAAATAATATTGAAATCTTGTAATGATAGAGGGATGAATAATGAGTGATAGCACATAGAAAGCTACCATTGCTGCAATGCTATCATGCATCTCTAACCCTAAAAAAGAAAAAAATGGTCCATCCAAACCATAAAGCCCGTTATTTTCTTTTGTCTATAATGCCGAGGTCTTGCCAACAGTTTCACCACAGCGGCTTACCTGTGCACATCGGCCCAGCCCAGTACAGTCCAGGTACTGGAAGATCTTCAGGGCTAACTCGTACGGCAACTCAATGTCAAAGAAGGGAATGTCATTGACTTCATTCTGCAAAACACAGAATTAAAACATACATTATTTGTCTGTATTTACAGTACCAGTCAAAAGTTTGGACACACCTTCTCATTCAACTACTTTGAAGAATCTAAAATATAAAACATATTCTGGTTTGTTGAGCATTTGTTTGTTTACCACATAATTCCATATGTGTTCCTTCATAGTTTGGATGTCTTCAATATTAATAATATTTAAAAATTAAAAATTAATATTTATAGAGAAAGAAAATAAAAAAAAATAAAGAAAAGCCATTGAATGAGAAGTTGTGTCCAAACTTTTGACTGGTACTGTATCTGTTCAACCACCATCCACATCATCATCATCATTTTCATTAATATCATCATCATCATCATCATCATCCTCCTCCTCCTCATACCAGGTCTTGGATGAGTTGATCCAGCAGCTCCTTGTCTTTCTTCACTTTTCTCTTAGGCTGCTGCTGCTGCTGCTGCAGGGATGTGCTGCACACACTGGTCATGTTTTGATACAGCCTCTTCCTCCTGGTTCTCTCCTCCTGGATCCTGTCCAGCAGGGGACTGGTCCTCCCATCCAGCAAACTACGTGCAATGGACACATACTCAGGCTGGTCCTCTGGTTCTGCTCCACCTTCTGCACATGCTTCATCCTCTCTGCAGCCTCCCTCTTCTTGTTTTGAAGGACTGCAGGCCTCGTTGAGATGTTTCAAGTTTTCAAAATACTTCTTTTTCAAGTCTCTCTGGCCTGATTGACCAGGAACCTCCAAAGAAGGAGCACAAACAAGTCGCTGCTCCTCTTTATTGCTCGTAAACTCTTCTTTCCAACGCTCCCTGAACGCAGCAAGCTCGTCCTCGGCCATATTTCTCAATCATTCTTGACAAAATATAACTTTAAAATGTTATGAAGCGTTGTTGTAGTTTTTTTGGTCGCTATACAGACCACGAAAGAGAAGGCTAACTCGGTACATAAGCATAAACAAGCACGTGTCCTGCACTATTAACCGTCCGACGAGGAACAACGCTGCTGAACATTAGTTCCGCTTGTTTTTTAATTCCGCAGTTTTATTATAAAGGCTGCAAATTCTCCTTCTATGATATATGTTTTGTGGCCACAGCTGGCTATTGTTCTGAATATGAATGCATGTGTTTCATATCCAATGCTAGTGGGATAATCATAAATTGAAAAAATAATGCAAACTGCATCTTTTACAGTTTAAAAAAAGATAACAATAGGGAACACAATGTCCCAGAACACCCTACAACAAAACCACACAGGGTAGATTCAACAGTTAACCATTGCATCTCTCTTTTGGGAAAAGATGATGTAAACCCCCAAACCATGTGACACTGTAATGAATAATACAGTAGAGAGAGAGAGGGAGGGAGAGAGGGAAAGAGGGATAGAAAGGGGGGACGCAAACACAGTCCAGGTTTGATGAGAGAAGAGAAGCGGTGTCATATATCCTCCAGACTTAAAGAGACTGGTTGTACTCTCAGAGAAAACATGTGCTGGCTACCCATCGACCATCCGCTGCTCCTGCCCGGTGACTCCACCTGCAGTGCCCGCAGACCCTCTCCCTGCTCGGTGGCTCAGCTGCTCGCGTCGCGCCTGCGGAGGATCGGGGACCGGCTGGAGAAAAGCTGGACGGCCGGGGAGACGGAGACGGAGAGCGGCTGCGGAGGGAAGGTGGAGGTGGAGGTGGCGGTGAAGGTGGAGGTGGAGGTGGCCGGGAGAGGACACCTGAAGAGCTTCCTGTGCACTGCAATAAGCTTGACCGTGCTCGTGCTGGTCGTCGCGAGGAGACACCTGTAGGGCGCGAGGCTGCAACACCAGCAACAGGTGAGTAAACAGAGTTTGATTACATTGTTACTGGTGTTACTGGTGTTAGATCCATTGTGTAAATAAAAATAAATAAATAAATAAAAATACAAATGTAACGATGACCTCATGCAAAAACAGCTTAGGTATGATTATTTATATATATATATTATATTTTCTGTTAAAAAGTGAAAATATGTCGAAATATAAACGCAAAAAGAAGAAATGCAACACCTGTCTGCTCTAAGTTAATTGCAGGCTGCAGGTGTGCTACTTCAGCTTTAGACAGAAGTTTCCTCTTTGTCTGCAGGTTGGGAAACTTCTACTTCTTTAAGTATGTTTGTATTTCAGATTATTTGATACAATAAAAAAAAAAAAAAATAAAGTGTAGCCTAAAATGTATTTTTTTTATTTTTCAAATGTTTAAATGGTAAACTTTATAGTTATCAGGGGGGAGGCAAACGTTATGAGACTCAATCTAACATAACGTGAAACACAACTTCCACAACAATTAGTTATTCAAATATGTTTTGACATACAAAATAGGTTGCTTTTAATAGTTTCATTTAATTTTACAATTATCAGGCATACGGTTATTTCATTTTACGTTAAATGTAACGCCACAGAAAAAAAAAGAAAAAGTTAATTATGCACACAAAGCGCAGGCAAACTAAGTTATAAATGGCTTTTAATTAGCATTTAAAGAATGTTTCAGGAGGAATAGTAAATGTTTTAAATTTGCAAGTGTTTTATTTTGTCTTTAGAATGCTGTTTACCTTAAAGTATCCTAAATGTGTATCTACTTTTGACAAGTTTCCCAGGTTGTTATTGTGAAAAGGTAGTGCAACTTCCTGATTGTAAAGATAAGAAGAAAAAAAAAAAAACAATTTAAAATGAGTTAGGTACGACTGTATTAATTTTTCTTATGCCAATTAAGTAAACATATGATATCTTCTATAGATGGTGCCTTTAGGACCATTCACGAGGAAAGGGCTCACATCATTTGCACTAAAAACCGAGGGATGCAGGAGAGTCGGAGGATGCGGTCCAGGATGGAAGCTGTGCAGCGACTCAAAGACCGAAAGAGGAGGAAGAAGAGGATGAGGAGGATGAAGCGGATTTAAATGAGCGTTTCAGGGTTTGTGACTAAACTTTCCATGTCATGAAGGCTTCCCCATGAGCCGAGAGTTTCATAAGGAGCTGACACACTGAACCCCAGCAGCCATGCCGTCAGCCGGCTGCACGTCCCCCACCCCCTCCCCCTCTCATCCCCAGTTACAAAAACGGTGATGTAATCCTCCCCTGATAGAGTGGAGGGGAAAAGCTTACGAATAGGACTCCTTTGATTTTCCACCACCTCCCACCATGTGAGTGCATCAACAGCAGGCCTGATTAGACCTTTTTTTTTTAAATGTATGTAAGGCTACAATTAGTGCAGCAATGCTGAAAAAAAACAAGAAAAAAACAATGCACTGAAATAGACCAGCTTGTGAGCTTCATAATGCACTGTACCTTTTTTTTTTTACATAAGCTATACTGTAAGTGTAAAGATGTGAATACTGAGAGGATGAATGTTTTTATAGATGTTTTCTACAGTGTTTAGATGATGTTTACACATTCTCCTGTGCTTTAGCATTATCTGTTTTTTGGGGGGGGGGGGCAGTGTTAAGTGGCTTTTTGGTCAGATACAGGACCTGCGCATCGGAAGTTATGCTGTCTGTGATTTCTGGAAATAAGCTTTTTCTCTGATGTATCAAGTGTAATGTGAGCAGAATTCCTGAAACTTGTCTTTTATAAAAGTGCGTGTGCTATTTATACTTATTCGATATTTCATATGGATTTTTAGCAGGTAAAGTAATAAAAAAATCTTTCTGAAATAAATCCTCTGCAGGTGTCATTGCAATTAGACAAAATAATACGATTGACAAAATGAGCTCAAAGTGTTTTAATTGAAAACTGAAAACATCCACACTGCTATGCCTTCTGCATGTAAGTCATAGTGTTTTTGTTTTTTTAATGCAAACCAATAATGACTATTCTAAAAGGAAATGATTCATATTGACAATATTCATTTTGAATAACAATGAAATGACAATTGTAACATGGAATCTTATCAGACTTGATCTCCCACTCAATAAAAAGGAAAATGAGCAACGTATGCAAAAGAAAGTCCTTCAGACTTCAACGTCAGCACCACGCTTGATAAGATTCGATAAAATGCTGTGATTTCGGTGCCTTGCTGACACACAAGAAATAGACGTTCATTACTCAGTATCTAATTAACCTTATTGTTGCTGACTAATAACTTTTTTTTAGCTACAGACTGATTTTTTTTTTTTTTTTTTTTTCTTACGGTCGTTCTGCGACATTTGGTTGTGTTCAAAGGGTGTTTCAAAATGAATATCGCAAAACTTGAAACTAAAAACCAAAGGAAAATGTAATTAATCATCAAATAAAAAAATGTAATACAGACAGTAGACAGTAGACAGATATGACGAAATGATAAAATATACAAAAACAAGTTGCCAATTTATCACAAATAGAGAGTGAAAGTGTGACTATTTACATTATCACCACACTAAATCATAGGAACATTCTTTTATCGTGTGTTTAGTGTAAAATAAATGTTCATTCAACAACATTGGCTTAGTGTACATGTACACAAAAAAATATTGATGCCATAAAAATATGAGAATGGCACAATTGTAAAACTGACAATAGTCCAAGATTTATGTGTTTATTTTAAGTGATACCGCGTTGATCATTTGGTTTGTGCATCTACCACCAATGTGATCAACTTGTCCACACTGAAAATTAATGTGACCAACATATTGTATGTTACTATTCTTACCCTGATTTAAAGAGTTACCGCACTAAGATGAACAGCAAAAGATGACACACCGTTGTCTAACCCGCAACACAGCACAACCACATCTTCTCCCGGCGGTGCGCGCGATGCTCAGTAGATCTGGAAGTGAGCCGAGGTGGTGCCGTCCTTCCAGCATCGCAGGGTCTCGATGACGGTGGAGCGACACAGCGGGCACGTTCTCTCCCGGTCGAACCACAAACACAGGCACTCCTCGCAGAACACGTGCTGCAAGGGGGGGGAACAGAATGCAAGCGCACGTTTCTCATTTACGCGACAGAGACGAGGAACATTTATTCTTAATAAATATATGTCTTTAAATCTCATTACAGCCTTGAACGTTGTAATTTACAGATTACTACTGAACATGAATGTCACAGGAAATTAAGGATCAACCGTGAGGGATTGTCTCGTGTCTATGGAGCACTAATACTGACCTTTGACCTCCCCTCAAGGACTACTGACATATCAAATGATAACAGTAGTAGTATACGAAGGGAAATGCCGTAAAAATGGTTGTTTTCTTTCCAATTAATGCTAAAAGATAAACTTAAAACCAGCTGAAAGTATTTGTTTTTATGAGTTAAGTTCTGACCTTTCTCCATTGACACTGAATGGTTCGAACTGCAACACAGCACACTTCTGTCCACGCCCAGCCACACCCATGGGTGATGCATGCTGTGGTCAGATGTTCAGCAGTCTCTGACTACTTTACGGAGTGCTTACCTGACAGAGAAGGGCGATGGGGTCTCTGAAATCAGCCTGACAGATGGCACAGACGTCGCCCACCTCGCTGCACTGCTGATTGCCCGCCCTCACTCCGTAACTCTGGATGAGAACACAAAAAAAAAAAAGAGTGAAATTTAAAAAAAGGAATAAACTCTACGGTCCTAGATTTATTTCAATCTCAATGCAAAAGTGTAAAGTTGAGCATATCTCTGTGTGCTTACTGTTATGTGAAAAGAGTAAAAAAATTGTTTGAATCTGACCTGGGAGCTGCAGAGCATGACCAAGGCCTTGCGGATGGCAGACACTCGTCCGCAGATGTCGAAGGACTGCAAAACAATAAAGACAAAGCACAATCAGATTTTTTTTTATGAAAACAAAAACTGCAGGTGCCCAGAAGAATTCTTGTTTTAGCTATTCTGACTGTCTTTCTGTTTTTTCCTAAATATTTGCAGGTAGACCTGACGATGGGGCTGAATGAAACGTGATCATAATAATAATAATAATAATAATAATAATAATAATAATAATAATAATAATACTGAAACATGAAGTCACCAAATCCTTCCAATGGTTGTTCAGACATTTTACCCAGACCCACATGGTGGTGGTCAGGGTAAAAAGTCAGGGGATCAAAAAGTCAGTGTGGATTCAACCTCTGGGGACCATGAATGTCTGTATACAATGGATGTCTACTAGTATTGCTAATGTAAATGTTTATGTTAGCTCCTATGTCTAATGTGCTTATTAATGTGTTTGGGACGGTACAGTTTAAGCATATTATTCACTTATTACATTGTATTTAAGTTAAATATTTTTTGTTTGTTTTATTAATGTACTTTTTATTTCACGCCGTTTTACTACTATTACTGTTATTATAGCTTTTAATTCTATTTTTTTTTTTTACATTTTTTATCATTTTATTGGTATCAAATTGTTTGATTGCTGAATTGCTTTTGTCTTTTCTGTTGTCTCAGGGTCAACAGCTGCTGTACGACCTATGTTTGATCGATTGATTAACAGCAACAAGTTAGCACTTCCTCGGAAACAAGTCAGCAAAGTCACACCTCTAATCTCTGAAGGTTTTATTCAAAATTAAGCAACACTCCGTGCAGCTTTGACTGGTTACTTATTTTAAGTTTTTCTCAGTACTTTATCTTACTGTTATCCCGTGTGACACAAACAGCATGACAGCGGTGAATCAACCACTGATGCACATCATGCACAACAGCATTCTCTAATATTGACACACTGCTAATGTGGCCTTATCTGGGAAAACACCGGAGTGCTTCACCTCAGCGCACGCACACACATACACACACACACCCAGGAAACTGTCCACCCAGTTCAGATGAACAAAACCCATCATCAATCCAGCTACGTCCGCTGAATCACTGGTGTATTAAAAGAAGTCTTGACTATAATTGTCAACACTCTCTACAGAACACATGACGGTGACGACCTACAGTAAATTCACCATTGCATCATTTAGCGTAACAAGTTTCACTATTTCAGCTTCACCATGCGATGTCGTGACTAACTTGAAACTGACGCAATGGAATTAAACGTTTTTTTTTCTCCATAAGACTTTTTACGTTCCCTTTTTAAGTTCCCTGTTGGATTCCTGTTACCTTCTCCTTTCACGGGTCCAACAGCAGAGTTGATTTCTAATTTCTAATTTCTCATTTCTAATTTCTAATTTCTCATTTCTCATTTCTAATTTCTAATTTCTAATTTCTAATTTCTAATTTCTCATTTCTCATTTCTATCACGGCCTCCCTTTTTGGTGCCTACGTTAGTTTAAAAATCCATGCCCACATTTATTTGAAATAATAACAATGAGGATGGTTTCTTATAAATTTGGTGACCAAATGTCATAATTCCCCTCTGACCAATAATTGCCTGGGAAACAAACGGCTGGATTCCCATTAACTCGGTGGGTCTCCAACAGATGAATCAAACTGTTCCTGATGACTCCCTTTAGTTGTACAACATCACTGTAACCTTTGTTTTACGTGTACGCAGTCTGGACCGGAGCGGTGGACCAACTGCCTGACTAAATTTAAGGAGGAACCCTTTTTAGATTTTACTCTAGCATCACCCAGGAGCCAGATGTTACTGCGCACACAACATATCACATCAATCATATTGTATGAATCATAGATCTATCATAAATAGTATTGCTATGAGACTTGCTGAAATTACTCATACTCCCCAAAGACTTTAACCTGACTTAGCCCATGACCTCTAGACATGCAACTTTCAATTCATCAGCAACTATTTTTTTTATCAAAAATGCTGTTTTCAGGCTATCAAATTATTTAATCATTTTCAATTGATTAAATAAAGAAGGCATTTTAAAGACATCACCTTAGACTTTAGAAACTGGTAACTTTGTAACGACAAATAAAATAATCTACATTATCTAGAAAATAATCAGCCTCATTAATCAATAATGAAAACAATTGTTTGTTGCAGCTTTTATGACCTCTTGTCTTCCACCACCATCACAAAAACCTGAGCAGTCTCCAGTTAGTCTCCAAGAGTAACAATATTATCATGATGATTTTGGTTATTCTATAATAATAATAATAATAATAATAACATAATACTTTCCTATTGTGGGGTGTAAAAAACAATATAAGTTGTAAAAAAAAAGCGCTAAAGGGGTTTTAGAATTTAAGTAGCAATATTCATATTTAGGTTCCTTCACTTGCTTCAAAATTTTCTTCACAGGAGTATGTCCTCCATCTGTTGTCGGCCCTTGAACGTCTTATTAATACATTCTGATGCAGGAATTGAATTTTGTGTAATCTATATTTTCACTTATAGTCATTTATTTTATGAAATAATGCCATACAAAATCCAAAAATGAAGTTGGAAAACAATATTGATCCAACATACTTTGCTACTGGGCAGCGATTACCTTGCAGAGGCTGTAGATGATGATGAGTGTGGCTCCCAGGAAGTAACTGCTGGACGGGTCTTCTCCCATGATGTACTTGTACCACAGCTGGATGGGCACCAGGGCCCGAAACAGCTGGCTCAGCTCCTCGATCAGCAGGTAGAACTTACCCTGGACAAAACACACAGAGTTAGATGGTTTGTGTCCATATGAGGCATCAACTTTCGTGTCTGAAAAGTGAAGCCAATGTGGAAGTGCATTAAAATTGCATTGGAGGGGGTTGACACCTCTGGTTGCTAAAGATCGTATAGAAGTCTAAGAGAAAATGACTCTACTTCTCACTTGATTTATTCCCTCAGTAAACATTGTAAACATGAGTTTATGGTCTCAATCGTTAGTTTCAAGTCTTCTTCAATACAGCATGATGTTCATTTAGTAAATGATGGTCCCATTTAGAGTAAAGTTGACAATACAGCAGGGTATGCTTTAGGGTAGGGCTTCCTTGTGATTGACAGGTCGTTATCATGGCGTTGTTCGGTCTCCGTGTTGTTCGTATTTTCTTCTTGGAACTTTAACCTTTTAACAATGTGTTTTGAGTTCATAAAAAGTAAATTGTTAAAGTTTTGGTCCCCTAAAAATGTCTAATTCAGCGTTTGATTGTAGCTCTAACCTCTCATGTCACCTCTGGTTGCAAAACAACAAAGTAGCGACGGACAAAAACCAAGACGAGCGACCGCCTAAATGCCCAAGTCGAGGCTTCAAAACCGTAGTCCACGAACCAATGGGTGACATCACGGTGATGAGGTCCACTTCTTATATACAGACTATGGTCCAGTAGATGGCAGTGGCTGGGAATGTGCCCACTTAATATTTCTTCTTTTTAAACAGGCAGTGCTTTCGAAGACAAAACATCAAAACAAAGACGACCTTTTTTAAGGCTCAACCAAAGTTTGACTTAATGAAAAAATAGTGTATTGAGACAATTCGTATTATTCCTTTGATCCACTTTTTTTTTTTACTTTCCAAAAAAGCGTAAAAAAAAGAGCTGAACAGCTTCGAGGCACTCTTCTATCTAGTCAAGAGCAGTGCGGTATTAAAAGCTTAAAACAGCATGCCTCCAGCCCAAATATGGCTGCCGTCCAGAGCTCCGCAGTTTCACAGCAGTACAGGCAATTTCCACACACTGCAAGGGAAACTGGCAGCGGCTCTTTCCACCTGCTACCCAGTGCCCACATTAAACCCAGCCCTACGGGGGCTTTTGCTAGCTGCCTTTAAAAAAAAAAAGAAGAAAAAAAAAAAAAAAAGGACCCCTTCCCACAAATAATCACGGGAAAAAAAAAAATGAACTTCTGACTGCTACTAAGTGAATTGGGGACGGTTAAAACCAGAGGCGACCAAAATGAAAGCAAACTTGATTCCCTGATGGCCCCTGTGGCATCCCAGCTTGCATAATGACTTCCTGGATGTTCGCTGACAAAGATTGATGACTGTGGGTAAAGAGCCACAAGCAGCCAGGTTGGTTGGGGAGGAAGGCCTCCGCTTGTGGCTAATTCATCTTCCTTATTGTCCCCTCAGCCTCGTATCCCACAGTGCCCATCACGCCCACGCAGAAAACTGTCAAATCTTAAGTTTGGACAGAAGCCAAGGAGTCTGAGTAAGCTCCACTGCAGGCCTTGTTTGAGTAGTTTCCTCCTTATCTGGTTTTATTACATTGTCTGATCTCTTTATCCGCTCCGAAACTACACACTGAAACAGACATATAACTTTACAGTCTGCTCTACAAGACTGTTATTGTTACACTGTTATCTATTAACTTCACACGCAAGTGGTTAGGGTTTAAAATTTGGTTTGCTGCATTACCAATAAATTATGAATGTTATGACTGTCCTTGGAGTCTAATAATCGGCTGAGAGCATTTCTTTCATCATAAAACATTATTAATGCCCATTTTTTTTTTTTTAAATCGCTAAAATGTGCACATCCAAGGGCTGGGCAATAATTCAATGTTAATTTATGAATTAAATAATAATTTGTTTTCTTTCAATGGAATCACAATGTGATCATCATATATGGAGATATCATGCTACATGATGAATTACATTGTTTTAATTGATAACGAGCACATACAAGCTCAAATATCTCAGAAAAAAATTGGACTAAAATTCTTAATTAAATTAGAAAATACTCAGTATTTTTCATTTGCCAAGTATTTTATTCACCCAGGAGTATACAAAACCATTTGGTTATTTCATAAAACTATTTATTTATCAAACATGCTACATTGTGACATATCGTTATCGAGATATGAAACAAACTTTTGGCCACATCGCTCAGCCCTACATCCATGTTTCCTTGTTAGCAGTCTTCTTCTTCGCTGTCTTTGTTAACACGCTGCTACGTTTGTTGCTTCTTTATAGCCACCAGATAACGATCAGTAGGACAACCAACCTGCAGCAGGTTGTTGGTGGGGTCACACTCGTAAAAGCTTTGCAACATTTCCCTGCTAGGTTTCAAAAACTCCACAGGTTACATTAAAGTTTGGGTTTCAGTTGGAGCTCATTATGTCTTTGTCCTTTATCAACCGTTCACAAAGTTCCTCCTCTATTTATTCCAAACAAACCATTCAAATTTAGATATGTCAATTAAGTATGTTAGTTAATTAAGTAAATAAATACAAATAATCAATTTTGTAGATTATCAAGCAAACATACCACACATTGAGTGGGTCTATGTTCACATTCTCGCATTGTTTTAAAGAATATATATATTTGGGATTGTGATGGTCATTTGTCATTTTTACTCTTTGAGATATTGTATAAACAATTAATATAATTAACATAATTAATCCGTTTTAAAAATAATAGTTCCTAGCCCTACTTAACTGTGATTCATGCTCCTGTTGAACATCTGCAGGAGTAGAGCCAGACCAACAGAGCAAAAAATAAACCACAGATCGAACCACAAAATATAGGAACCACTATATGTACCAGAAGACTCATAGACGCCTCTTGCACAACAATGAAAACACTCAGCGAGATATGAGCCCTTCCTCGTCATGGAACTTCTGTATAGCGTGCCTGCCATCACTTGCGCTGACGGTGGTGACTATGTAGGATCATTAGAGCGTTCTCGGTTGGATGCAGTAATGAAGAAGACGAGCGGATTATGTGACTTCATCGAGTTCAGAATAAATATGACTGTTTGGCCGATACAGTAGGGGACAGTGATGAAACAATCTGGGATTCCCTAAAATCCTCAACATGTGTCCCTCAAAGCTGTCAAATGATGTGCCTGTGTGTGAAGTATATATCTGTGTGTTTGCGTATGTATGTGTGTGTGTGTGTGTGTGTTTGTGCATGTGTGTTTGTGCATGTGTAGGGTACAGGTAATGGTCCAGCTCCAGGGAGGGATGACCTCACCCCTGCAATCCCCTCGAGGGCTAATGAGCTCAGTTGCTGGCTGCCGTGGTTCTGATAGGCCTGTAGGTCTGTTTATCAGTGGAAAATGTAATCCTAATACTTTGTAAACCACCCCCCCCCCCCCCACCCCATCCTCCTCCTCCCTCCTCCTCCTCATCCTCCTCCCCCTCCAAAAGACAAACACATACCAAGAATATGAGCTGCACCTGTATGGAAATCAAAGTCTATCTATGGGTGTGTGTGTGTGTGTGTGTGTGTGTGTGTGTGTGTGTGTGTGTGTGTGTGTGTGTGTGTGTGTGTGTGTGTGTGTGTGTGTGTGTATGATGTGCAGTCAGACTATGATGCACACACAGGCCAGACTATGACTGCACACACACACACACACAGATAAACACACCCAGGTTGCACAGGCTCACCTAAGGAGTACCATTTAGAACCTTATGAATACAGAACAGTTTCACACTGTGACCCTTTAGCACTTTTATCACTCAGCGGAATATTTCATCATAGTTGAGCAGATAAAAAAATAAAAAAAAATAAAAAAAATAAAAATGTTTTATAGGTTGTCTACTGACGAACTCAATCATTGTTTGTACCGTGGTATGGATAAGCTAAAAGCATAAATATAGCAGTACATAAATTAAAACTCAGATTTGATGCCTTTTAAGTGTTTCTTACAAGATTAGCTCTATATGCTCAGTAATGTGTCTCAGACAAATACAGCCCTGCACGCTCTAATAGTGTTACGGATTTTGCTGTGAAGCAACCGCAAGAAGCCGAAGAGTTACAATAATAGGAAATAACCAAATTTAGCTTAGTAAGGTTACAAATTAAAGTTACACCTTAAGGTTAAAAGTTGGTCTAAATCTCCATTTGGGTCTTTTTTTTTTTTGCTGTCAGCTGATGGAATGTACCAAAAGGTTTACTATAAACTGGTTGGGGCAAAGAGCTGCAAGCATTTATTGCATTTAATGGAATTGCAAATGCACATAATTAGGGCTGCAATTAACAATTACTTATTTTTTTATTATTTAAATTGTTTAATTTATATTATTTAAATGACTATAAAATGGCAGAAAATATTAACTTAATATTTCAACAGAGCACAAGGTGATGTCCTCACATTATAGGGGCTGGAACCAGCTAATTTGTTTTGCAGTTTTGCTTGATGGTTTAAAATGATTAACCAATAATAAAAAGACTGAAAGATTGATCAATAATGCCACCATAACTGCATGTTGAGATCCTTAAATGTACAGTTAAAGTTTCTAGTAGATATTTATGGATATAATGTTAACTGTGTCCCATGAAGAAGATGTCAAGAACAATTAGTAAAAGTTACATTTTCTGTAGATGTACTAAAGGTCAGAGGAATGAATGTGGATTTCTTACCCTGGATTTGAAGGCCAGGAGAATCTTGGGCAAAAAGAGGACTAAGCATTTCAGGCCGATGGTGAAGTACTTAAGGACAAAGTCGGTGATGCCCACGGCCCAGATCAGATCAAAGAAGTCAAAGCTGTTGAGGTTGGGCTTGGCGAATATGAGGCTAGAAGAAAAAGAAAAACAACGTGTAGATGAGTAATTATAGGGAGGTTTGGTGGTTTCACACAGGATGGAAGAATGACAAGCAACAGAAAAAAGGCAAATGTTTAACATAATTCAAGAAATGTTCTTGAAACTGAAAACTGAAATAAACACTAAATACTCACAGGACAAGACCAGACAAGAACAGGAACGCTCCCTACAGGAAATGGAAGTCAAAATAAAAACGGCTTACACAACACAAAAAGAATGGAAAAATAACAAAAAAACTGTATAAAAGGAAATCGAAAACATAAGGATGGCAGGCGAAAAGAAAAAAAAACACACAGCTGCTGTTAAAATACCTGTGGGTACACTACCTGTTGTGCAGCTCCTCATGACTAAATGTGTAGTAGATATACACTATGTTCCCTGCAAGGAACAGGACGATCCACAGAGCAACAAATACAGAACGTTCCGCCTGGTAGCATAAAGGAGAAACACAAGAGCTATTTCAGCAAGATCACAATATTCTTCTTTATATCTAAAATTGTAATTCAACACCGTTTTTTGGAAAAATGTCACAAATTTCTACAAAATTGTGGTGCATTGTTAGTCTGTCTAACAGTGAGCTTGTGTATGCTCTCATTTCTCTGCTGGAGACGCTCTGGGGCATCAGTTTTTCGTTTCATTTTAGTAATTTCAACCGTTTAAATAACATTAAAGGTTAAGGCTGGTGACACTGTTTTTGTATATTTTTCTTTCTAGTCAACAAATTTCATGAAAAGACCAAAACCAATGACGAATTCATCCGACTCATACATATTGTTTGTGTATCTAAAGCCTGATACATCTTATTCTCCTGTGACATAGAGCTCCATTGTTAAAAACACATTGATGAGCCATATAGTTGTACTGGTTATTATTGTCATTCAGTCCCATGAACATAGGCACTGTAGTGTATTTTGAGTTCCTACATACACGGTTCTGCTGCTGTAAATACACACTAGTGAACAAAATGTGATTTTATCAATGGCTGAAAATATCCAGAATTCCTGTTTGAGTAATGTTTGATAAAAAACAAAGTGTCCTGTTTTAGGATGATACTCTGCCTTTACTAAAACGGAAACTACACCTATGAGCCCTTTAAAAAAAATGTACATTTAAAGAAGTTAAGTCAAAAATGTATCCTCAAGGTGTTCACGAGAAAAGGGACGGACTTAAGGTCACTCTGTACTTTACCTTTGACCACGAAATTCTAATTAGTTCACCCTTTAGTCCAATTTGATTTTTGAAGCAATTCCCTGTCGGCGTTCCTAAGATATCACGAGAATGGACGGGCAGATGGACGAACAAACAACCCGAAAACACTGTCGCCGGCGCAGTGGCATAGAAATATGAAATAACACCAGCATTATCCTTTAATATAGGCATGTCTAAAACTATGTGATTATCAGTATCAGTATTTATGCTTATATTTGAATGTATGAGATGTAGTCACTGTTTTTAAAACCTGTGTCAGTGTAGCAGTTAAAGTACTGTTTAAATTGTTTTTTTACCCGTAATGCCACTTGGTGCCTAAACGTGGAATTGGCATAGGTGAATGTGCTGGCCATGCCCACACACACAGCAATACCTGCAGGAGAGAGGGGCAACGTCATCACTAAACCACAACTTTAGGTCTCTTTGATGGAAGTGATGTACTATGTTAGCAGTACTACCTAGCTTATGCTGGAAGCAGACTTTAGCCAGCAGAATGAGGATGAAGGGGAAGCCTCTCTGCAGCCAAGTGACCACTGCCTTCAGCTCAGACAGGGCTGGGGCCGGAGTGGATGGGTCTTCCTGGGCCTCCTCCCTGGAGCTGTGCCTCTCTGAGCCGGCACCCGAAGTGGCCTGCTGGAGCAGAGAGGAGGTCCTGTGCTGCAGGGGCTGGTGGTGGAAGTGGTGGTGGTGTAGGTGATGGTGGTGCGGGGGCGGCCGAGGGAGAAAAGGTCCGCCCTCCGTACGGTGGGGGCCTCCTTCCTCTCTGGACGATGCCGTCATCTGGATAAAGACTTCAGGGGGAGAGCCCAGGACTAAGCCGGCCGCCTGGAACTGGGCAGAGGAGACAGAGCCGGAGGGGACGCCGACCAGGCCGGAGAAAATCTGCTGGGGTGAGGCGGGTGAGTCGGGCTTCAGGCAGTCAAACACGCCACCCTCGTCCAGGCTGCTCTCTGATCCCAGAGTTTGGCTTCGACTCCTGAGTGGGAAACAAAAATGATCTTTAGTCTTGACAATGGCTATATTTTTTATTTATTATTATGCTTTATTTTACACATCCTATATATAGTAAAACTCCTCTCTGAGGTCAGGGCTGTGTGTGCAGAACAGTCAAGTTCTTCCACATCAAACTGGGAAGTCAATTTCTTTATGGATCTGGCTTTGAAATATTGCAATTTAACGGGGCGGCTGTGGCGCAGTGGAGAGCAGGGTCGTTCTCCATTCACCTATTGTAAGTCGCTTTGGATAAAAGCGTCTGCTAAATGACTAAATGACTGTAATGTAATGTAATGTAAGAGGGTCGGTGGTTCGATAGTCGATGTGTCCTTGGGCAAGACACTTAACCCCAAGTTGCTCCCGAAGGCTTGCCATCGGTGTGGACTGGATGATGAATGAATGTTAGTTAGAGTCTGATGGTGGCACCTTGCATGGTAGCCTGTCATCAGTGTGTGAATGGGTGAATGATATGTAATGATATGTAATATATATAAGCTTTGAGCTACTGATTGTAAGTCGCTTTGGATAAAAGCGTCTGCTAAATGACTGTAATGTAATGTAACATTGCCCAAGCCCTATTACTGCAGGTAGATGGTAGACATGTATGCATGCTGACAGGGGATATATAGAATGTGAGGATAATACACAATGCATAGGCTTGTGCTTCTTCTTCTCAGCTTCTTCTTCTCACCTTTCAGAGGGCATGCCATCCGTGTTGCTGCTGTGTCTCCTCTGCATGGCATACCGCTCATCACCACATGGTCCAGCCCTGCAAAATGCAAATCAACAGTGTCTGGACTGACAGCTTGTTTCTCCTGCTATTGTGTGTGCGTGTGTGTGTGTGATTATTTATTTTTTCAACTTTACCTGAATTTGTTGACTGAATTTCCCCGCAATTCTTGGCATATTTTTGGTGTCAGGGTTAGCTAGGATGTTGATGCTGCTGCTAGGAGAAAAAAAAAAAAAAAAAAAAAACACTCCTATGGTCCACATTGAGAAAAAAAAAGAAAATACTTCCGGTATGACGTCATCGAGGCGGCCCATCCACCAATCAGCGCGCTGCTTCGCTCCACACCACATCCGGGTTGGAAATTTGTTTCTGCAGATGGTTTGGATGTCAGAATTCGCTGGATAAACATCACAGTTGCCGCCTTTGTTTAGACGTAATGTCGGAGTTTACCACCCAAGGAGACTGCGTCATAGTAGTATAATTTTATTGTTTCCTCCCGTCATCAGTGACTAGCTTATCTATCCAAAAAAAACAAAAAAAAGCAGAGCGCGCTAATGCTAACGTCGGCTAGCCAAAGCTAGCGGGCTTCTATGATGAAAAATAAATAATGTTTTGAAGCATAATTAATATTTACATTCACTGTCTGTTAAGTGTAATTGTCAGCCAACATGGGTTAGCTATTGTTTTGCCTCTGAGAAAAAAAATAAAATAACACAAACGCCGTTTTTTATATATTTTTCTTTTTTTTACGTGACGTCATCACGCATTCTTACGTCGTTACGCACAGATACGTCACTCAACAAAGCCATGCTATGATGATGGTGCTGCGGAGACTGCTGAGAAGGCGCTGGGTTCTGGGCGTGGTCTTTGGACTGTCACTCATATACTTTCTCACCAGCACTCTCAAACAGGTACAGGAACTCACAGGTGTCCTCTGGGGAAATATGTTTTTATTATATTATATTATATATTATATATATTTTTTTTTTTAATGACAAAAAAACAACATTTTTACTAAATTATATTGTCTCATTTTGGTCCCTAGAGGAAATCACCTGACAGATCAAGCTGCTCCTGCACATTGATGCAAATCCTGCTTATTAACTTGCAATGTTTTCCTTAACGGTGTAATATCCGAAAACCTAAAAAGGTGGAAAATTTCAGAATTTAAGATAAGATAAAATAATCCTTTATTAGTCCCGCAGCGGGGAAATTTACAGTATTACAGCAGCAGAGAGGATAGTGCAAAAGAACAAGATCAAAATAAGTATTATAAATAAGCAAATGAGCAATGAAAAAAAACACCTTACATTACATTACAGTCATTTAGCAGACGCTTTTATCCAAATGCGACTTACAGGAAGTGTATTCAACATAGGTATTCAAGAGAACTACTAGTCACCAGAAGTCATAAGTGCACCTCCTTTCTTAAACAAGCATCTAAGAGCATAAACCAGAGCAAAAGTACAGAAACAAACTAATACGAATACAATAAGTGCAACAAACTAATCAATACAATAAGTGCAACAAACTAATACGAATACAATAAGTGCAACAAACTAATACGACTACAATAAGTGCAACAACTAGTACCAGAATACATAAGTGCAACAAACTAATACAATACAATAAGTGCAACAAACTAATAGCGAAACAATAAGTGCAACAAACTAATACGAATACAATAAGTGCAACAAACTAATACGAATACAATAAGTGCTAAGCGGAAGGCTCAGGGTAGTACTTCTCATTCAACTACTTTGAGTAGAGAATCTAAAATATAGAATATATTCTGGTTTGTTGAGCTTTTGTTTGTTTACCACATAATTCCATATGTGTTCCTTCATAGTTTGGATGTCTTCAATATTAATCTACAATGTAGAAAAAAAAGAAAGAAAGGAAAAACCATTGAATGAGAAGGTGTGTCCAAACTTTTGACTGGTACTGTACCTTCAAATATAAGGTACTGAAAAATCAACCAATTTGGGGTCCAGTGTCTTGAGGACACAAGGACAATTCAACATGTGGACGGTCAATCTACTGAACCAGTGCCGTCACAATATCTTGCAGCCCTAACTAACATATTTAAGTAACTTGATTTGTCCAATCAATAATCTAAAAACAAAATATATTTAGTTTCCTATTACAGCAGGAAGGTGGAACTCTGCCTCTGGAAATTTCTGCATATTTGCTTAAAAGATTACTTCTAAGATTAATAAATTATATTGCTGATGCATTTTTTTTTTATCTCCATGGACATATCATCCATACCGGCTCAGCTATATATGATTCAATTCTGAAATTTTCCACCTGTTTAGGTTTGGGATTTATTCTAAAGTTATTTAGCCGTTTTGTGATGAAAGTGTTTACCATTTGAGAACTGTCCCTTCTATTGTTCAAAGTAAAAAGGGTTAAAGAACTTTTTTTTTCAAACCGTCTGCCATGGGGATAAAGATCTGAAAATCCCCAGCCATACTGCATTGTCTCACCAAGTATTGCCTCATATTGTCTGACCCTATTCTGAGCTTTTGTAAACTTTTTCTCTGACCACATCTCATGACCTTCTCCTGTGTGAATTTTGCAGGAGGAGCGGACCATACGGGACCGCACGCTGTTAGAGGTTAGAGATTCAGACCACCGCATCCCCTGGAAAGTCCGGTTCAACCTGGGCAACAGCAGCCGACAGATCACTCAGTGCAGAAACTCCATCCAGGGCAAGGCGCTGCTCACAGACGAACTTGGTGAGTAATGCAGCCATTACTCACCACCATACAGTGATGATAACACAGCAGCACAGTAAGACTGTTTTGTTGCCTCTAATCAATGTACATTCTTCTCTGTGTTGATGTCTTACAGGTTATGTCTGTGAGAGAAATGACTTGCTGGTTAACGGCTGCTGTAACATCAACGCTCCCAGCTCCAGACAGTACATTTGTAAAAGCTGCCTGGCAAACGGCTGCTGCAGCATCTATGAGTATTGCGTGTCTTGTTGTCTCCAGCCTGATAAGGTAATCTGTCACATCAAGGATGTTCAGGGTTGTGGGGTGTTTCCGTCATCTAGAAAGTAATGTAGACATGCTGCGTATTGCGAGACTGCTGCATGCATATATTTAAAAAGAATGGATGATCCTGAAATGCAAGAATTCAGATACTATATGTTTTCAAATTGAATATTAAGTTTGCATTTTAAACATTGCAGTGAGAACAGGTTGAACAGATTCAAATATGTACTTGTGTGTTTTACACATGCTCACTCTCTTATCTGTGTCCTCGTCCTCAGCAACCTCTCCTTGAGCGCTTCCTGAATCGTGCAGCGGAAGGCTTCCAGAACCTCTTCACCGCTGTGGAGGATCATTTTGAGCTGTGCCTGGCCAAGTGTAGGACCTCTTCACAAGTGAGATAAACAAAAACAAAAAAAATGAATGTTCAGTTCTGACAGAACACAATCCTATCTTCCTTAATACAGAATCATTCTGAAACACTTACTTCCCTTTTTTGTAGTCATTTTGAAACTAAGCGGTATTAGTAAAAAATTACGCATCAACACCTATGGCCTGACAATTAGAATCAATATTTCACTCATCTAATATTCATCTGGGTACTTTTTTGTGAAGTCAAAGTTTGATAGAAGATATGCACTTTAATGAATCTTTCACTATGACTTAAATGCTACTGTCTCCTTAATTTCCTGAACGTCAAAAACCTGGCAGCAACAAATTTTGGCGGTTCTCTTTATGAATAATACTGTTTTGTTTTATATCATACATAGATTCTCTAGAGTTAAGACAAAAGAGTCTGCGTTCACATTCATTCTGCCCTTGCGTTGATCTTTGCTCTCCCCAATATTATATGTTTACAAATTTCAGGATGAAGCTTTTTTTTTTATTGTTAGTTACTATTAATAAGAGCATCAGACAAACTCCTAAAAACAGCGTTTTATGTTTTCTTGAGCTGAATGAATGTTGGTTTAGGTGTCAAAAGCTTAACACTCAATTTCTTTGTAAATGTCCTGAATTGGTTCATTCAGCAGCAAAAATTACAATTGCGTTATTACAAAAAAAACTTAAATGTATTAACATGTTTATTCTTTTTCCTTCTTATGCAGAGTGTTCAACATGAGAACACCTACCGAAACCCTCAAGCAAAGTACTGCTACGGAGAGAGTCCTCCAGAGCTCCTTCCTGTGTGAGCATTTGACTTTTCTTCTCGGCTTCAAGAAGTGCTCTAACGGCAGCGGGTCAATAAACGCGCCCCCTGTTCTCGGACACCTAAAGGTGCTTGGAGACGAGACTCTCTGCAAATGAACTGCTGTCTTGGGACAATTTTGCCTTTTATAGTGGCAAAGAGATGGAGACATCCAAGACCAACCTCATAATGGACAAAAGCTATATGTGATTTGATTATTTACACTTCATAAGTGCATCGAAGGCTCCATACATTCATCCGTGATGATCATCAGGTCTACGTAGCAGGCAGCTCATCCATCAGGATTCGCCTCAAACCGGTTAATGTCATAATGCAGGCTCCATTTAAAAAAGAAAAAAAAAGGTAACAGCCGTTTCATGTTTTTGTTTTAATCCTAAATACAGCAAAGAATGTGTCATTACTTCTGTGTGTAGTGCATGCATATGAAACTATTTAATAAAAGTGACTGTGAAATTAAAATGGGTTTCTGCTATTTTATTAATGGTGACAGTGAGAATTTCTTTGAACATACCTTTTTAAAAACTGTTTTTTTTTATTATTTTTATATTTTATTGAGTAGTTCAACACTGGATTATGTGTGTAGTTTATCCAAAATAAGGGTGATATAAGCAGGCTAAACATTTAAAGCAACCAAAGGCCCGGAAAAAATTCAAATTTGTTGAAAAAAAACGTATGAGTTTCATGTGCAAGATACAACAGAAAGTAGCAGCATGCGCAGCTCCAAATCTTGAAAAGTGCACTCGGTGCATGACAGTTGCAAGGACCACAGAAACAACACCCACCAGAGCAGCACTCAGATAATCTTAGTCATATTTCTTGTGGGCAAAACCCAAACATGTTTCAGTTATTCTCCATCATCAGTGGTTTTGCCCACAGTAAATTATAAGTCCCTTTAATGGTGAGAACCTGGGTTTTGTTCTTTTACTGTGCTTGAGAAAAGGAAATAGGACTGTATGATAAAGCAGTCATTTAATTTTATTAGGCAAAAATTTGCATTACATTAATGGAACAAATAAAAGGTTCAGTCAAAGCTTTTTTTGGTTGAAAAAACCCCCAGAATTTGACTCCACGACATTGGTAGAAAGAATGTACAATTATTAATCTTCTCACAATTCTGTAAAATATTCGGAACTTTGCTGATTTTCAACATCCTGTAGACTCAATTGAGGCTTAATTCAGAACCACGAATCATTGGGACTTCTAATTGAATATTAATTGATCACTTCATTTGAGGAGGACGGGGCCCACATTAATCTTTGTTACAGTGTTTTTGTCCTCTTGCATTGCTTTTGATGGGAGTTTGACAGACTTATCTGCCTTACCCTGCACTGGTCCATCTGTCCACAAATTTCAATACAGTGATTGGAGTCCAAACCGGTCGGCTCTCTGTAGGTGATTCTTATCAGCTTCTCTTTCTACCTCAGGCAACGTGGCCCGCGCTCACAAGGGATAGATGGCCAGAGCATAACAATTAATCATCGTGAAGGCCGAGAAAACAAACTGTCGTAATTAGGAAACGTATTAGAGCCCCTTTTAATTTGCCTCTTTGGCAAGTTGATTAATTACGGTCACATGGGAACGATGTCAGTTGCTCAGTTTATTTGAACAAAGACATTTCTTATACAGCTTTTAAAAGGAGTAGTTTGACATTTTGGGGAAACACTAAAAGGTTGTGACCTTGCTAAGATTTTGATGCTAACATTGATAGCGCCCTTCTCTGATCTTCTCATCCAACAAATATGCCAACTTTCCAAAATGTCTTCAATAAGCAATTGAAAATTGCCAAAAATTGTGATTTAATCATTTATTTTATCTATTTAAAGGAGCATTGTTTAGGATTTTGTGTCATCTAGCTGTGAGGTTGCAGATTGCAACCAACGGAAACTTGGAGAACTACAGCGGAACTACCTTTTTCTAGAGCCAGTTTTTAGATTGTCCCTTCTGGGCTACTGTAGAAACATGGCCGCCGGCCCCACAAAGAGGACCTGCTCCATTAAAGACGACCCATTCTAAGGTAACAAAAACACACTGATTCTTATTTTCAGGTGATTATACTCAAAAGACAACATACTTAAAATGATTACATTCAATTTATGCCAAGGGGTCCCCGTTAACGCCACACAATGTTCCTTTTTTTAAGGCCGTTTGTAACAAAAAAAGAATGCCACCATATAAACTGCATTATATTCATCCATTTATTCAAAAAGAGTATGAAACGTGAAACAGACATTCGTTTTCAAATGGCCCAAATGCATTACAAATAAGCATCAACAAATCTTTCACCATTAAAAAACAAAAAAGCTGCCTTTAACTGGAACCTTGCCTCATAAACTGGTTACAAGAGATATCCACTCCCCTCTAAGTACTTCTGAAGGTTTCCTTCAGTTTTACGTTTTATCGTTTTCTTGACCTTGGAAATTTGGACCCCAAACCAGTCTAGATAGCCGCTGGCTGTCTTCAACAGAGTGTGACTCCACTGCTTCCTATCAAAAGCATGCGTGGGCATTTTGGCTGGGGGTGGCTTCGGGGAGCATTCCCCTCCGAGAATATTCTTCGCACACGCTGTGAGCGAGTTGACCTTGGAGATGGTGCGGGTGAGCTTATCGTGAAGTGAAACATCTTTGGGATTGAGGTTGTTCTTCTGGTCGTCCAGGACTTCCTTCAGGCCTTGAGCCATGAAGAGGAAGCTGCACTGAACTTTTGACCCATTGAGAGTTGAGTTCGCTTGGACCTGGAGCTCAGGGAAGCCAGGGGGCCAAGCACCCAGGTGATCCCCATTGGCTTCGTCCTGGAAGAGAAGACCAACAGTTCATTTATTGGGAAGATTTATGTTGCTCATCACATGAATTATGAAGGCTGCAATCTCACTTTTTCGCAAATATTCCACCAAACTCTTAAACTATCTGTCAAACAAGATGTCTCCACATGGATTTACACCACACCCTCTCAAGAAATGTGTCTGTATATTTAATAAAAGGTATGGTTTCAATAGACAGCATTAATCCCTATTGGTGCATGTTGGTGTAGCAATGTCATTAACAAAAGACTAATGCTCGAGATCATATTTTTTACACAGGGAAGAGTGATGACTCAAGACATAAAGAGACGCATCCCACACGCTGAAATGAAGAGCACATGTCAAATTAATATTCTTATAATATAGAAAGTGACTCAGTATAAGTACTCAAGTACTGTATGAAATAAAATGTTTTAATATTTGTACCGTACTCCACCATATTAACTTACATTTATCTTCACAGCTATAGTTTTTAGGTACTTTTCAGATGTAAATCTTCGTAGCACCACAGTGTTATAGATACTAAAGATATGCATCTCTTTAACATCTAAAGTAACATAGAACAATTTACTACACCCCCACCAACTACAACATTTAAATGCTGCTTACATTGTACTGCATCAGTTAAAGTATTTCAATAATATGCTGTTTTCACTCTGAAATGGGCAATTTTAATTATTTTGAATATATTGTACTTTTGATACTTATTTAACAATAATATTGATGTACTTCTACAGTACTTTTTATTTTTATACATTGTGATATTGCTACTTTTGATTCATCAAAAGCTCTAAATACTCCTTTAATACTACCGACATGTAGCTACTGTCTTGCAACAGTAGCTACTCTTTCTGGGGTCCCCATTCATATTTTTAACAATACTTCAATAACAGAAAAAATACATTTGTACACATGTGTAACATTCATACTGAAAATATGACTTAATATTACATAACACAACCACCAACTCAAAGCCTGTCTAATACATACAATAGCTCTATATAATAATAATCATTTCTATCTCTTAAATAATTGCGGAAATGAATCAATGAACAACTCATCAACCAAGTCGGAGATGAAGTGTGATGGATAGCTCTCTATATCTGTATCACATTTCGAGAACAGAGATAAAAGTCATACTATTCTACACTGTTCCTTGTGTAAACAAATACAATTTAACTTTTTGTTAAAACGAGTTATTTTCTTAAATTGAAATACTATTTCCATGCCACCATTGCTAAATAATAACCTGTTCTCCTTATTGAACTAGTTCTACACAGAGGCAACAAAAAACAACCCTCTGTTGACTGAGAATAATTATGATAATGTATTTATGTATAAAAAAAATATACACTATGAAGCTTTTCTGAGATTTAGTTACGATAATAGTTTCAATAAAGAAGTCAACCGAAATGCAAGATGATTTGTTCCGTTCAAATTATTTTCTGATGTCTGGCACCAAATCGCAGACCAATAATCGAACTGTGATGATACTGATCGTTTACTTAAATATCCAGGTATGAACTTTTCCACAGTGTTTGAAAGCTCATTATTCTGCTAGTAAAACTGACACTATCCAAACTTTAAGCAAAAATTTCCAATGTGATGAAGACTGTGACATACACTCATCATGTTCAGAAATAGTATGTAAGGTATTATGTTACTTACAAAACCTGTCAAGCTTTCTATAACCAGACTTCTGGTGAGCTCCGTCAGCTCCTTCAGTCTGCATGAAACACCAGCGGCGTGTTTCTTTGGTGCATGTCCTGCATCCAATCTTTGAATCAGAATCACCATCCAGGCGCACACCACTGTCAGAAACCCTGCAAATGCAAGTGCACAACATTTTAAAATCCCACCCCATGATTCTGAAAGACACACATTTATTAATGAATGAAGAAAATTTGTTACAACGCATACTGTACCTGCTCTGTATTTCATTCTGTCTCCGCTCAAGTTTTCTAAATGTGACAAGGACTGATTCCTATAGTGATGATCATTTATTTTATACTTGCAAGTCTCTCAAAGGAGGCGTGTGAAAACAGTTCTGAAGATAAACTGCCTCTATCTCAATCTAAGCCATATCCTTTGATGAAAAAAAAAAAGGTAAATCAGCAAAACCCAAGACTTGACAGGTCAACCAACACCTAGCGCAGGGCTTTCCACTTCCACTTAAGGAAATACTGAAAATTCACTGATGGAGATGATTTACATTTAACTGTCACAAAGGTTTACTCATGAAAACGTTCCTAAACATTCCTATAATAATGATAATAACTTTATTTATGTAGCACCTTTAAACAAACTGCTTTGACAGGCAAAGCAAAGTATTCTGCAAATAACTGAAAGAGAAAAATATTTTTGAATTCAAATGTAATGCCCTACAGAGCTTTGGTTTAGAAAATGTTTTTTGTTAGTTTATTGATCAGACATAAGTCATGTTATCACTGGCTTTTATTCACCTTGCACTCTCGTCACACAACAGGGAATTTGTATTTTGTTTATGGAATACATTTTCACCCTAAACAACGTCACCTTTTCATCATGTCAGGTTCAACAGAAATCTCACACTTTAACACACGTCATCTGAGTATCACATATGTTTGTGATGACATATTTAAGTTATGCTTTCTCTGATCCCCTGACGTACCACTTCCTGTGTGCAGATGTGCTGCTAACCACACTCAACAATATCCATTTATGTCAACGCGGTTCAGTCCTGTTTAACAACTATGTTACAGACTCTACATAACTGGTTTGCTTGATATTACATGGGGTTTATATATATTTATATATATATAATCATAGAGAGAGATTTGTTTCTCTTTTTACTTTTTATGTTTTTTTTTCTTTTAAGAAACAAAAAGAAACCGATGCATAATAATCTGAATCTGAATTGCTGTATTAGGTTTAGTCCATGAATTAGTAAATTAGTAAAATACAGTCTATATATATATATATATATACTTTTTACATGTCTTTACCTTCTTGTTAATTCATGTAAATCTGAAATGTTTTGTCGTGTTGCCACCCCACATAAAGAGCAACATATGTTGGGTGGAATTTAAAAACTTTAAAGGAGATGTCTGGGCAAATAGCCAGGCAGGAGTCGGCGCAAAAGAAAGTTGCGTTTACTTACAAAAATATCAATGACAAGACAAAATGTAGTTTAAATGTCAATGAAAAAGAACAAATGCAGTTTTCAACAATACAAATACTGTCTGTGAAAGGCCTTTTACCTTTAAATCTGCCTCACCGAACTGAAATACCACCTGCTCAGGTACAAGCTAAATAGAAACAAGGCATCAAACCATACAAAATAAGAAACAAAGCATTGATTTAAGATTTCTTAGTTTCTCCTGACCTCAAAACTGACCTATAGGCATACATGCAAACCAATGAGTACACCATCTTTAACAAAATGTCACCGGGAAAAAATAAAACAAAATAAACAAAAATAAAACTACACAACTTACACATGTGTTATGGTACCATGCTAATAAATAACTAATGAATAAATAACAGATGAACTCAAACATTGGACTACAATAAATTATATAACGCACACAAAGAAGCAGTATACCCGCTTCACATATTTTAGCCTACTTTTAGATAATGTTACATTGTATAAATAAAGTGTCATAAAGTAATAATAATAATACCAATAGGCTGCAGTAGGGGATTATAGCAGAAGATTAGCTTTGTGGCAATATCATTAAGCAATGAAAATCCAATTGTATAGAACAATACAGTTGCCAGAAGTAAAAGGCTAACATTAGGCAATGAACAATGAGTTCATGCCACCACCACTTAGTTAAAGGCTGACCAGAGTTCTAGTGATGATATTTTGTAGTCTCACTTAATAATAATAATAATAGTAATACATTTTATTTATAGAGCGCTTTTCAGAGTACTCAAAGACGCTTTACAGACATTTAAAATCAGCATTAAAAGCTACACACTAAAAACTTAAAACTTAAAACAAACTTGTTGGAAACAACCTGTTTTAAGACACCTAAAAGCTTCGTTAATTAATAGATGTGTATTTCCTGACATATTTTATGTAATAGAACAAAACTTTAAACTCTCTTAAGCGTGTGTTAACCACAGACTTTATTTTAGGCATTTATTAAAAACACATTCAAAAAACCCAGTGACTTTGGAAAAGGAAACCGGAAGTGCAAAAGTGCTCATCAACATGATGTGTATAATGATGTGAATACATTAATAATCAAAATTTAAGATACAGCAACAAATAAATATCCATAGATAACAATAACAAAATAAACATTGTGCAAAGCAAGGCCATTATTTCCAATGGGAAGCATTGCTGTACCTTTAAAGGCAGCTTGTTCAGCTATAATGGTGCACACTACACCGATAATCAACCAAAGATCAACTAAATTGAAGTTTGACCCCAAATACGTTGTTCACAACACATATCCATGAGAGAGCTGAAGTCACGCCCCTTCCTGTGTCCCCCATGGGACCTTATATTGGAAAATATATTGACAGTTGTCAATGGTGAAATACAATTTTTTTTTGATCCAGTTTGAATTGTTCCATGAATCACATATTTGATCGTGTTTGTCCATTTAAAAAATAGTTTTGCAAGTTAAGAAAGTTGCAGCTTGTTATGGATTAGTTCTTGAAACATTTAGTTTTGTTTGAAACCGATAAGTGAGCCACGTCTGTCGTCTCGCATGATGCACATCACCAACATAGCTAGCTAACTTAGCTATGTTCCAATGCGCAAATGTGTTTTATCCAGCGTCTCTTTTTCTCAGACGGGAAATGAAAGAAAGAGTTGTTGATGTAGTAGCATCCTGTTGCGAATTTGTTTCTTGCCATTGACTACCTTTTTTCCTAAAAATGGTCCCATGGTGGTCCACTGGAGGGGGCGGGACTTAGCCTCTGTAAGTGATTCCGGCATTGACCAGAGACAGGTGTTGTGGTGCTGACAGTTTAGACATGAAGAACAAATAAGTACATCTTCTGCATCTCTAAATTACCAGTTATGAACTTCTCTGATCTGGGTCTTTGCTAAGAAAAATGAAGCATGGCAAAATATACCAGAGAAGACTATGATACCAGGTGACATCATCAGGGTCATTTTCTCCGTATTCTCTGTAGTGCCCCTTTAAAAGCATTCAATCCCTGCTGCCTATTTTTCAAAGCCCCTTCTCTGCCTCCACAAGTACCTGCAGCACTTGTGTAAGCCAGTCCTTCAGTGCGACTATGACACTCCCTCCGTATATTTTTTTTGCAAAGTCATGACTGTGGGACAACTGTGGTGGGGCTGGTGTTGTCGGCAAAGAGACAATGCGTATGAGAAAAGTCTGAATTCGATATAAATGGTTGATGAGGTTTCCCTTGATCCGTGCCAGTGGCCCCGTAACAGATTGGCTGTTGCTCCAAGAACCCTCCTGGTATTCTTGTACCTTTGAAATGTGCAAATGAAATAGAAAATTCTTGACGTAGATGTCCTGCAGCTTCTCAACGACGGTGATACCAGATATTGTGGAGTTAGGAATATTGTCTTGAACTAAATGATCCACGGGTCCATGAAATTGTTCCTGTAAACAAAAGAATTTGAATGAAAATGAATTCACCATTCACCAGTTTGTATTGAAGGTGATCAGTGAAAAATGTACATCTTTTATTCAAACTACAGTGAAAATAGTAAGAATTTCAGTATGTGAACCACTTTGTGTCATTAAGATTTTCTTTTTATAAATTTGCACAGGTCACAAGGACTTTTGGGAGGGACTGAAGGTAAACCGACATTAAAGTTGAGCTCACATGAAATAGTCTTTGTAAAAAATAATGTATTTGTAGAACAAAATATTTTACATAAAAACTACAACAATATTGGTAGAAAGATATCAGTTGTAGTTACTACTTAGAACTTTCATTTTGTGTTTCCGAGTGCCAGACTCCATTTAAAAAAACTTTGTTCATTCTCCTAACACCATATCAGAGATGTATTCAATAACTGCTCATTTATACAAAACAATTCATCCTGCTACTAGATCACATTTATTGCCTTCAATTAGCAAAACACTAGTTGTCTTTTAGTGTGAAGAAGTTAAAGGAAACGCAATTTTTCACTACCTTGTCTTACAAAGTCCTCACTGATAAAAAAAAATGTAGCAATAAAACATTTGACAGTTTATGAGTTTTAAATATTACAGCGACTAATGGAACAAGAAGGAGCAGCCACAGTGAGGTGTTAATGCAGATGCATGTGACAGGCTGCACCCCTCCAGCTCTTAAGCAATGTAACCAACCTCTTTTCTGTCCCTGCTGTTGTGCAGTGCAACTTTTTATTCAAACAAAGTGGGTTTTTTTGTCTACAACGTCAACGGATACTGTAGTTCCTCTTTTGTTGAATTTCTGCCTAAGTAGCTGCACAAAAAGTGTTTGCACAAGTGGAAAACTGCACTTAGTGTTATCATGGTAAATCAGGTGTCACCAAATAAATCAAGATCAGAGCGGAACTTTAAAGTTTAGTGCAGGTTTCAACTGACTCTTTGCATTAATGCGCGGTAAAACTCCTGCGATTCAGCAGGGGATTATATGTACATCTATTTTTGTGATTATCTAATACTATGAGTGAGTGGAAGGGCTGAGTCAGTGACAAACACATCAGCGATGGCGTTGCAAAAGCTGATGACATATTTACACTCTAGAGAGGAATTCTTACAAAAGTTGCTGTAAAGGACCTTTGTCTGCAAATTAACTCAGATATTATGAACATGAATCACTGGGTGGTACTTACATATTCATGCAGTAGCTCATTAACTTCATGTATCAATAGGCTTGTAAGTAACTTAATGCTGTCTAAGTCCAAGCTGGTGACAGTTGGGGCAGGAAACACTGGCCTCCACTGGACTTCCAGGAGCATCAAGCCAAGTACTAAGAAAAGATCATGTGGATACAGGTGACTCAAAATGTAACACAGAATAAAAGGTAAAAATAACTGCAAAGACACAAAATGTTATATACTTTAAGTATATATATATATAAATTAAAGTATATTTGTCTTATTACTAATCAAATTATTCCATAAACTTTTACATAAGACAAAATCACATAAGTAACATTTCCGTGAGTTATAAGGAACTCGAATATCGTGGTCGCAAAATAAGTTCTCCCAGCTAATTAAACATTTTCTTTACTAATTACAAGCAAAATCTTGTACTACTACTAAAAAACTAAAAGAAACTTATTTTTGAGGTGGCTTTTTCCAGTGATATGTTCCTAAATATTTGGTAAAAGGAAGCAGACATTAATTCCTTTTCAGGGGTCACAATCCAATAATGTTGTGAACCCAAGCTGCTGAGAAAACATAAAGCATCAAAAGGATGTTAGCTCATTGCTTGTTTTGTTTTTTCAAGTTGTCAATCAATATGTAAAACAGTAAAAAGACATTACTTAAAGAATTTAACAATAAATGTAATTTATTCAATAATGCCTCTAATAGCTCTGTGTTGGATGAATATTGCTGGTTACTTTGACTCCTGTATTCTGTTAACATCACCGCAAGTATTTCCTTCTACAAGGCGTCTTTTTAAAGTGTAGGCAGGACGTGCCTACAAGACAATACTACTCATACAAATAAATGTACACGCCGGCACACAAAAGTCTTAACAAAAAATAGATTGTAACATAATTCATATAAACATTTGAATTTGATTTGTCACTATTATACAAAGTACTACTTTTGTAAATTAATTGGCTTTGTTATTTTTTTCTTTTTATGTAAAGCTTTAAAATGATTAAGATATTTACCATAGTGCCTTAGAAATCCATTGAGTGTACAATCCATAGTGACAGTAGTCAGTGATTTGCTTAATGTCCGGCAGCTCAGGTGTTACTTTGCAAAATACTTTTACACTTGTAATCTGGCCTATATATACAGTATCTGAAGCACTTGGTCATCTTCATCCCACCCACACACACACACAATCTCACTTGCTCCAAGAAATGACAAAATTCCATTTCATTCATCACTCATGTTACGAAAGAGTGTGCCGCTTGTAACAGCCCTTTGGTTTTAGCAGGAATGTGACATACAGTGGAAATGAGGGGAAAAATGAGACGTAATGTAAATTTCAGACAGCGATCATTTGCTTTAGAGTGCAAAAATTAAACACGACTTACAAAGATCAAATATCAACACATGAAATGATAGACTATTCTTACTTTGTATCTTTCAGGCATAAAAACAAAGAAGACAAAGAAATGAGCAGGGTCATGAGATGCTCAACAGGATGGGAAAGAACCATTAACACACTTTTCTACAAAAAATAATTTCTCAGACTAATAAACCTATGACAAGTAGAAATAAATGTTTTTAATTGGAAGAAAGTCAAAAATGTTTGGAATTCTCAAGGTATTGATGAAATAAGTAATTAATGAATGACACTTAATACATATTTATCAAGACTTGAATCAAAATCAGTTGATCAAACCTGCAAAAAGTGTTATTTTACCTCTCTGATGGTAGTTTACCAAATCTGGAGCTTGGTCTTCTTGAGTGCCCCAAAGGTAACCTTCCCTTCCTCCACTTAGACAGATCATCGGTTTATAAGAAAATCTCTTTATATGCAGATGACATTCAATTATACTTTTAAATAACAGAATCAGAATATGAACAAAGTGATAGTTTTTAAAATGAACTGCTTTTTAAATAAATTCCATCAAAGACTTAAAGTCCATTTGAGGAATATCACTAATCTGAGCCCCACTGTATATTCAGCTGGGATGGAGATTTTTTTTGTAATGGTTTTTATTTTTGTAATCCTCACCCCTGACCCAAAACCAATGGTCAACACACCTTTGAATTGATGGCTCCAAGACTTCCTTTTAGGGCAAAAACAGACCAATCACCACAGGGATGGTCCTGGAAAATCCTAATCAGCACCGTATTGAAAACAAAACCAGAAATGATCGTTGACTCATGAGTGATGACTGACAGATTCTAAGACATTTGCCTGTCATGAGGTAGTCAGTATTTATTGGAACATGCAGTTGTGTCTTAATAATTTTACTGTCAACAACAAAAAGTTCCTATTTTCAATATTTTATTGGATGAAGCAGCACAAAAATTACAAATGTTTAAAGAATACTTCAAATTGTACAAAAGTTGTACCAAAGAAAACATCTGAGGGATATTAGCTAAATCAAAAGTGTATTGTGCAAATAACAAAAAAATAAGACATAGTGTTACTGACCTTGGGTAATACTAGTTAAGAAATGCTGACCTCTTAAAAAAAAAAAGAAAGCACTGACCAAGCCTACTGTCCTGTTTGACAGAATTTGTAGTAGTTTTAATATATAAGAACTACCTGCACATTCCTGTTAAACCAAAATGAGTGAGCCCTGTTGTCAAAAAATAGAAATTCTCAGTTTTCTTCTGCATGAAAATGATTGTAAGATTGTAACATTCTCACAACTGCCTTGCATTTCAAGATTCACGTTTTCAGTTTCACAGAAGAAAAATTGCTGCAAAATGGCCTTTAATTTGAAAAAGAAGGCTGTTTAGACACATGGCATTATGATATAAACATTACTGGAAGACTAAGTTGTGTGTTTATAGCACTGTGTAAATGTATGCAAGTGTGATCTGCCGTTTGCATCAAAATAAAATTATGAACAATTCAACTTCAGACCACGAGATCGGCATTTGAGAGAGAGAGTCTATCATATATCTGACTTTGTGCTTGGGTAAATTTGAATGAACGAGTGTGCATGTCTGGATGTGTATGTGTTTAGGAGTGTTTGTGCATTTAGATGTGCATGCGTGAGCTTGTGGGCCCCCTGGGACTCAGTGCATCCTGCCTTAGATAGGTAAGACAGGAGGCCTCACGGACAAACTGTATATGCACACCGTAGAGAAGCGCTTCTGGTGTTCATGGCAAGTTTGTAGTAGTTAATACTGCTGGCGATGCAGTGCTAGTCTAGGCACAGGGTTAGCCTCTTGTCCTGCTGGCCTGCCACCATTGGCCACTGGAGCTGGAGTGAGGGGCGGCATATTGAGCCAGGATCATCCAGCTCAGGCTGGACTTCAGAAATCAACTAGCTGCTGGTTCTTTCCTCTGATGCTGGAGCATTTCTGTCACGCTCACTATGTCCTCCTCGGGGACCTAGAAAATAGTAAAAGAAAGTTCAACTAAACAAACTGTAAGAACAACATATCATCACTTCATAAAGTTACTATGCTGAACGTGTTAAAAGACAACCTATTTACACATCCAGCAGACATGAGGATAGCTGTCTTGGTTCTCTACCAACTATAGCCAACATATCAGATTCTTCATCTGTTCACTAGGTAATTGCTTTGTTGCAAACATTGTCTGAATGTTGCTGAAAACAGCTGCATGTTCAGCCCAGAACAAAGTTAATAGGAGCTGTGAGAGTGAACAAGAACAGTAAAGTTGGGGGCATAAAACCAAAAGAATGAGCTGAAAGTTCGTACCACCCAGCATGGGTTAGATCAGGAACAACGGATAAATGTATAGTTTGGTGTCGTCTGCATAACGATGAAAACACAAGAAAGCAATGGACCCAGAATTGAGCCTTGAGGGACTCTATGTGGAATATTCATTATGTGTAATGACAAATTGTTGATTTAACTCCTGAAATGCCACAATAAATACCATAAACTATTTTTTGTCAAAATGAGACGAATGGAAAATGCAACAAAATACAATTGAATATATAAACAAATCAACATTAAAGTAGGATGACAGACAAGTTATTTTCTATCCCTAACCCTTACCCCAGAAGAGGGTTCACTTTTTGTGATCTTTTTAAAAGGTTTCTTACATTTTTCCTTTTTTTTCTAGTCATAGGAGTACACATGATTTTTTTGTTGCCTAATGTTGGTCTGTGAAACACTGATACTTTGTTGTGATTAAGTGTTAGAAAAAATGGTCTTATAATAGTGATTTCCAAATGCTAAAATCTCACTATTAAAAATAAACATGATTCCATTCAGTGTCGATGGAACGATAGCTCCGACATACAGTGGTTTCCATGAAATTCAGTGGCGTGAACTGGAATTGCCCCTATTGAAGATAAAACGATGGTGTTTGTTATCGTAACTAATTCACTGAAATATGACCTAGACCGTGACCTCCCATCAACCTATATGCACAAGTTCTCTCACATGTTCTAGGGACGTAGCTTTGCTCTGTTCAATGTTAGGATATGTCCTCAACCCATTTTGTTATTTAAACTACTCGAACAATGAGCTTTCTAAATGTCTTGATGTTTTCATTGTACCTTTTAAAAAAACATTCAAATCTGCTGGCTAGTCTAACACAGATCTGCAATATGAAAATAAGATTAACCAAAATACTACAGAATAACACCACAATAGGCAGCAAAACATGCTGATATTATCATCACCAACTATGGCCTAGTTCTTCTTTTCTGGGCCTTTCTGTGGTAAACTGTGACACCACTGAGGTTTACAAGGTTTGGGTGAGAACTGAATTCCATGACAATGATTAAGTGCAATGACCTGCTCTGACTAAGGCACTTTGTGGTTAAGCTCATTGACATGCTATATTGCATAATACAGCTATGTAAGTACATTCTGAAAGTAGGAATGTAGAAAGAATGATTGGGCGGCTGTGGCGTAGTGGAGAGTAAGGTAGTTCTCCAATCAGAGGGTCGGTGGTTCGATACCCGGCTTCGGCAGTCGATGTGTCCTTGGGCAAGACACTTAACCCCAAGTTGCTCCTGAAGGCTTGCCATCGGTGTGGACTGGATGATGAATGTTAGTTAGAGTCTGATGGTGGCACCTTGCATCAGCCTGTCATCAGTGTGTGAATGGGTGAATGATATGTAATATACTACTGACTGTAAGTCGCTTTGGATAAAAGCGTCTGCTAAATGACTGTAATGTAATGTATACTGTATGGAATGATTCCTCCTTCTTGTTGTTTGCCGTCTAAGTCACTGCCTGGAATGTCTTTATCTACCATCTATTCTTTGGAAAATTCCTCCCTTCTTATCTTCTCTTTTAAATTTTTTAATGGTTTTGGCTTTTTTTTCTCCACCTACTGCATGGAATAATCTACAGACTGATTTTGAACTTCAAAACATAGTTCCCCTGAACGAGTTAAAAACTAGGGTTACATCTATTGAGTCCAGGATGTCTGTGTGCAAATGTTTGATGTTATCATGTTACTCAAATCTATGTGCTTTTATGTAAATTGTTGAAACTCTATGTTGCAGCTATTCTTGGCCAGGTCTCCCTTGTTAAAGAGATCTTTGATCCAACTAAATTCAGCAATATAATTTTTCTAAATAAAACTGCTGGACTATTTGTGGTCATGGGCTTCAATGGTGGGTTATAATTTTCAGGTCCTACATTTTGAGAGAGGCCATCCTCTTCCCTTTAATCTCAATGGGACAAACCTGGTTACATAAAAGCTAAATAAAATCAAAACAATAAAAATTGGTGACTAGGTTGATTTAACAGCCCAACTATCTCAGACTTGAAAGTTAGTATGAATACTTTGCAATGTGAAATGTCAAAGAGGAGGGAGAGCGGAGAGATACGGGATTTCTATCTAAGCAGTAACAGGAGACACATATTTGTAGTTCATTAACAGTCAACACTCGCTTGAGAAGGGTGTTATAGTTCACCTCAGGTTAAAACCTATCAAACTAACCCACAATTTAAATTGAGGATTAAGGCCTTTAACTTAATTTGTGTTAATGATAAAAAGGTCAAGGTGAAACCAGCAGGAACCACGGAAGGGTCTACATAACCCAGATGTTAGCGGCCTTCTCCAGTCCAAGTGGAGGGCATGAATATGCTTAGAAATAATGCGTCTATCACATGGATGTGGGAAGGACATTTGGTTTTGCTGATTCACTCTGTGGCAGACATTTTGCAAAAGTTTTCCTGGTAATGGAAAACCAATAACCCAGATAAACTTTTCTTGGTAACATTGAAGATAATATAGGTGGCAGGGTTTGGTGACTATGCGGCAGTGAAACACAGATCCAAATCATAACAAACAACTGTGTGGTAAAGAGGAAAGCACAATCATTACTGAAACCACGCAGCAACTGTGTGGTGAGCGTTGCATTAAAAACGTTTCTCCTAACATTATCTTAGAGAATAATGAATTTAATAAACTTTTAATATTGTCTAAATAGTTCAATAAATGTTCTGTATACATTCCACACTTAAATTGGAATAATCCAATAATACTAGTTAATAGTAATAATTATAGTTAATAATGTGCACATGATGTCCACAATTAAATGCATCTTTAAACAAAATCATAGTGTTACACCAAATTGAATTCAAGGACACATTTTTTTAATTTGTGCTTTATTTCCTTCAGTTGATTTTGTCAGGTCCAGATATCAAACATTTAATGAACGTATCCATATGTGCATTATAGGATTTTTTAGAAATGAATGACTTAGAGAATAATTTGAATCATTTCTCATTTAATTGTTTTCCTCAGATATTTATAGACACGCTCTGATATCAAGCTGATTTGGAATCAGCTGCGTTAAGCATTCCTCGTGTTTAAACCTCAAAGGGATGCTGGTAAACGTGTTGTTTTCTTGGTCTTTATCTGTCTACATCGCCCGAATGAAGAAACAAGAGCCAAACCTTTAAATATCTGAGCCAAGAGTCAAAAATGTCTCAAACTTGTGACCTAATGAATGACGTGAAGGTGTTGGACTCACCAGAGCATGGTCGAAGCTGAAGGTGCTTATGTAATAGGCAGAGATGTCGCTGTCAGCCAAAGGTTGAGATATCTGGGCAACAATACCACATTCATCTAAAGATAGAGAGAGAGAGCAAGAGAGTGGAGGAGAAATACACTGATATTACTATCATAATCATAAACGGTGTTACCAAGCCAAATTTAAGATTGCATGGATATAAAAACATTTGATAGCATAGATTATTTTATAGATGTCCTATAGTTATTTTGTCTGTTCTGTTTTGTTTTAATTTAAAAGCAAACATGCGTGTGAATTAAACCATGCGTGTGAAATTTAACTTCAGCCTATCAGAGAGCAGGACGGAGCGCTTCAGACGCTCATTTGTGCCCACTGCCATCAGACTGTACGACAACAGCGGAGACCACAGTCTGTCAACATGCTGTTGAGCTGCTGCAACACCCGAATTTCCCCCATGGGGATCAATAAAGGAATATAATAATAATATAAGTAAAATAAATACAATAACGGATACTACTGGTAGTCACATTCACATATTTTAGCAAAAACCACCCAATAACTGCATAGTTTCTACCTCCAGTTACACAATAATAAATAGTTCACAAAACATTTTTTTTCCATCAACATTGATGTAAAATCTTATTTCAGAGCCACAGACACAATGAGTAATTGTATATTATCTAAGGGTGCATTCCAGTCACATGTAACGGTGAATCAAACAGTTTGTCTGCTTATGTCAATCTTATTGACTGAACACATAAGTTGGTTTTTTTGCATCAATGTCTTTAAAGAAGTTGGTAATGTAAACTCAGTGGCAGCAGTAGATGATGGCAGTTTTTTTGGGGACATCTAGAACCCACAGAGTAAAAATGCAGGGAACATAATTCAGAATTTGTATAATCTGAAACATTTCTGAAACCAGTCAGACACCAAAATTCCCAATCAAGGGGGAAGGAGATACAGAAGCAGGTACAACTGTACCATATGAATGGTATGTAAAATAAATGAATATATTTTGAGGTATTTGCAGGAAAGTGGCCTTACCAAAGCCCAGCGGTTGGCCCCCTATACGAACCATCCTCCACAGCTCCCCGGATGAGCTGGTGAAGAGAAGATCAGCAGGAAACCTAGAGCACAAAGATCAAGCACTGATTTACACCAAGCAACCAAGAGCAAACATACACAAGAACATTTCAGAGATGGAGAGAGGAAGACCATCTTACAGATATCACCAGATAAAAGCTTGCAAATACCAAAGTAATAAAGGACATCAAACCGAAGTAAATGGCTGTAAGGAGGCCTGCATTAAAATTGTTAAACATATGAAAGTGCTGGATTAGGACTAAACAATCGATTGAAATTCTATTGAAATTACAATAGAGATTTTTAAATAACAGGAGGTGCAATATTTGTTAAATATCTGTCCAAATACCATTTTAAATGAAACATTGAGTTGCTGGAAAGATATCCTGGAGATATATCTTTGTAAAGCACAGATCAATTGCAATATCAGTCAAAATGATCCCAATTAGATATTTCATTTCAAAATGGTTTAGCCCTCTGCTGGATGCTGTTTGCTCCACTGTTGGTTAGAGTGAGGTATTATAGAATCCTTACTGTCTCTGCGCCTCAGTGTCCATCACCAGTGAGATGTAGCCATCAATGAGGGAGAAGGAGAAGAACTTGATGCAGTCCAAGTCCTGGCTAGGAGACGACTGTGCATCTTCTTTAGGACTGCGGAGGAAAAAAAAAAAAGACATTAGAGTGGCAAAGGTACCTACCAGCATTAGTTTGAAAAAAGGTGATGTATATAAGTCACACGATAGTATATTTGTCAAGACAGACAAAAAAATTGTTACAGAGAAACGTCCAGGGTAGAGCAGGAAGTTTATTTAATTTTACATTTTTAAATTTTGTTTAATTTTGCAATTTAGGTCATCTCGATAAATGTATTATTTTGTTTCTCTCGTACAGGGCTTGTAAATGTAACTATTTGGAATAAGAATAAAAACACTTGATTTTAAAACTAGAAAAAGAAAGCAAGTATCAAAATAAAAGAAAGATAAATAAAAGCCTTATATGGAAATCTGCCTGCACATTAATCTTATATGTGGGTGTGACAAATGATCAGTGAGTCTCATATTCAAGTTTTCTCTTATCATGTCATGATTAAACTGATGTGAAATAATTTACCTGTGTGGCTATCTGCCATGTTTCATATGAAAAGCCAGTGAGCTGATGTCTAGTTTGCATCATGTGCTGCCACCTTGTGTTCACACAGAGGTACTGCAGCTGTGTTTGAGTGAGTGAGGCAGTGAGTGAGTGTCTCTCACCTGTTGGAGTAAAAGAGGACATCGATGAGCGTGGTGGCGATGGACGGCAGTGTGTCCGGGTCCAGAGACATGACACAGAACTGGTTCAGAGGGATCAGCACCGGGTGGACCGTCGGCTGGAGGGCTGACAGAGCAAAGATGGTGTTAGTTTGTAAGAAAAGCTGAACTAGAACTAGTTGGTTTTTTTTTTAAGATAAAAGCATTAATAACAGATTGCATATTAAAAATTGAAAAATACAAGATATTTCTATAAATATAAACTATAACAATCCCTCTTTCTTAAACTTATACTTTTATCGATAGTTCTTCCGGTATCCTCATTAAACAGTTACAGATCTCTAGTTTTACAAAAGCTTTAGCCTTAACATTGAGACAGCGTCCGACTTGAGTGCTTCCCCCCCCCATACTTGTTAACCTTTTGGCGAATTAGCACCAATTAAAGGATGCTGAATTAGCTTCTAACAGTTCCGGTTTGCAACGTAGCCACAGATGTACAGAAAGCTAGCACTTGGATTACTTTGATACTGAAGAAAACTGAAAAATGTGACAATTCTCAGGCAAGTTGCTAGTTTTTTTCTCCGGTTTCTAAGCAGATTTATAAGATAAGATAAGATAAGATAATCCTTCATTAGTCCCGCAGCGGGGACATTTGCAGGATTACAGCAGCATAGAGGATAGTGCAAACAAGAGACATAAGTAAAAAAACAAGATCAAAAAAGTATTATAAATAAGTAATTACACAGTAAAGAATATTAAATAAGTAAGTAAAAAAAAAAAACAATAACTAAAATATTATATACACAGACAGAATAATTATTGTATTGGATGGATGTATATTCACTGGATTTGACAACTGACATCCATGTTTCATAACCTCCTTCGTACTAAAATCAAGGTTCAGTCGACAGTGTTTTACCATGAGAACCATAATGTCGGGGGAGTTATCAGTGAGAAACCAATAACTCGTCTCCCTCTCTAATAAGCCTTTTTTTTTTACTTCATTGTATCTTCTCGTTCAGTTTTGCAGAAGAAAGTAGTGAAATTAAAGCTGCATTATAATCACTACTGTACCGACAGTTTGTCAGTGTTTGCATTCTGCAAAACAAAACAGCCTAGCCGGTGGGTGAAACGTTTCCAAACTCGTCTGCCATATGTGATGTTGTCATGAAGCCAGCATCTTAGAGATGGAAAGATATGGAATATTGTGAAAGCCTCGACATATTTTTTTCAGCATGTTTACTCTCTTCGTACAACATGTTCTGTACTTCATGGTGGCGTAAAAATAACTTCCTGTAGAGGAAGCTGTGTGTTTGCATTGTTTCTTTATATAATGTCATGAACTGTTTGTTTTGTTCCCATCAAGTTCCTCCCTCTATAAATGCATATTTCATTTCACCCTTCATAAATGGCACACAGGGTATTAAATCTGAATTAGTCAGTGAAGTTTTTTTTAACATGATACAACTAATGATAAGTCCTATTTTTTTAGTATCCCATGCATGTAATGCATTATGTTTATGTATTAAACATTTTTTCTTTTAGTTCATTTTCTATCCTGGAGCGATTTCAATTAAAAAAACCCTCTTAGAAACACAAAACTGTCCCAATTTTTAATTTATTTATAATTTATAAAAAAGCTTTTATTTTGTAGTGTAAATATGAAAATTATAACACTGCTGTTTTAAAAAGGCAGCTGCAGTTGTGCATTTAATACTGTATATAAAATATGGATATGAAGCATATTTATGTTTAGACTGTCGGAGTATCTCAGGTAACAGCTTTTTAGACGTTTACGTTTGTAACTCCTTTAATTCTGGAGAAACAGCCATGATGCATGTTTCACTCAGGTCTGAGTTTTGACCTGTGGCTTTACCCTTTGCATAAAGAACCTGAAGGTGGTGCTAGAAGATCTTAACTTCATCCTCTGAGACGAGCTCGATCAATACCTGAGTGAGAGGAAGGTGAATTCATACTAAACGGCGCAGCGCCCTCCATCTACCTTCTTTGCCGTTCTTCTGGAGGCCGTTGGCCACGTCCTGACAAAGCACCGGGACGGACTCTCCTCCCACCTCCTTGTAGATGTTGAACTCCTCCTCCAGAGTGCTGATGACCACCGACAGGTCCTTCTCTCTCACCTACACAACACGGACGAGGAACATTAACATCATATCGTCTACAGTGAGTTGATTTGACACACAAGGTCAGATTACACAATGTCGTTATAGACACACTTGAACACTTGCTGACGCTTCGTGAGTGCACCTATTTTTGTGTTTGATTGGGTTTTTTGTGTGTGGGCTTTGGGGACTGTGGGATTTTTTGAGGGTTCTTGTCTTGTGTGTGTAAACCTTAAATATAGTGACATTGTGAAATTCTCCAAACTGGTGTGTTTGTGTTCTTGTTCGGTTAAAATTGGGTCATTCAATGTGTGGGGTGTACATATAAACTGGATGTACAGCCTTTGTGACGGTTGTTTGGTATATAAAAAGAGAAAAGGATAAAATTATTAACATAAAAAGCAACTGTGACTGACGCATCTTAAATGCCAGGAGAGAAACCTGGCTGGCACCCCTGACAAAACCACATCTCAGTTAAACTGTCACAAAACGTCTGTCAAGGCGTTATCCATTTTTGCCTACTTAACACTTTCACATGTTATACATCAACTAACTTTCCAGCACCCTCAGCTCCGTTAGGAATTAATTCCTGCACAGCAAAATTGGTGAGTGGACAAAATGCAGACACCGTGGCGTCTTTTATCTGACAGAGCTCAGGAGGTGAAGGGCTTCACTGCGAGTTTAGAGGTCGGATGTTTTTATACATTTAGAGATTCTGAAAAGTTGCTCCAGACGTCTCTAAATTACACAAGAGTGAAACAGCTTACTGTGCCTCGTTAACTTTAAAAGGGTACGGAATGAACTGAAGAGGAGCAAAAGCTGAGGAAGTACAAAGAGCGAAGGAGACGGGACTTGCCAGGATGAAGTCGGTCTGATAAGTGGAGAGCATGAAGACGGAGACGTGCTGCTGGGCCAGAGGGGCGATGACCGACTTGGCGATCTTGGTGACGCCGACAGCCTGCGAGCTGCTGGAGGCGTTGCCGTTGGAGACCACGTTGAGCGGCAGCCAGATGGAGCTCTCTACCTTGAGATGCTCGGAGGGCTGGAGCTCTGTGGGAGGGGCCAAGAGGAGAGAAACAAAATTGATACAGGTCAAAGATTTATTTTTAAGATAAAAAGAAATATTTAAGACATTTATGTTGCAACAAGTCCTCACTACTCATTAAACATAGTGATTTAGATGCTGTCTTAAAAAGGGGCACTCCACAACATATTTTACACATGCACAAGGGTCAGTGCTCACAACCGATGCTACTGGGTTGCATCATGGGAAATGTAGGATGCAATGGGTTTTTTTAATCTTGACACATAGCAGACTAAAAAAAAGTTAGGATGTTTTGCCCTTTGCTCCACCATTTTTGACTTTTACATTTTTTGAAATCATAGATGCAAACACTGCTAGTGTCAGGTTTAGATTATATTCAATTCAATTCAATTCAGTTTATTTTGTATAGCCCAAAATCACAAATTACAAATTTGCCTCAGAGGGCTTTACAATCTGTACACATGCGTCATCCTCTGTCCCGGAACCGTCACATCGGAACAGGAAAAACTCCCCTAAAATAAATATATGTAAGTATTCAGAGCCAATCAAGATAAAACAAAGCCCCAAAGAAGCCAGAAATGCAGTTTTATCCAAGTTAGAATCTAATATAATACTAAAATCTCGAAGGTAAAACTCCTGGGCGGAAAAAAAAAAGCATGTCACACCCCAAAAAACAACCAAACTGCACCAGAAGGAAGAGGAAGAGGAAGAGTAGTTACAAGCTTAAACAAACCACAAGGTATGTAAAAGATGTACATCCAACTGTCATTCAACACTATTTTGTAAAATAATTACAATAATGATTTGGAACCTTTATAGTAAACCCCCCTTGTAATTAAGTGTTTAACACTGATGTATCTTTAGGTCTGTGAAGGAGTAAACTATGAGGCAGCTTTAAGTCACAACTTCCTCTTGATTGCTGCTCAGTAAAAACCTACATACACTTCCTCTTCCTCCTCCTCCTCCTCCCCCCCCTCCTGCCTCTTCCTTCACCATGGAGACCTAAAACGCCCCTGCTATTTATACCGCACAGTGACAAGTAAAACCTATGCGTGTTGTGACCTTATACCGATGCATTAATTAGCTCAGACCTGCAGCTCCTAGTAGGTGGTACGGAATGGGTCAAAGTTCAAACACGGTGATAGCTCAGAGGAAGCTGTGACAAGCTGCGAGTCCGTAGAACCAATATGTAAAAGACAGATATTTTATTCTTCGTCCCAAAACAAGACTCAAGTAGAAGTTGGAAGCTACTTTTGAAACAGGTTTCTATTCAGGAAGTGAACAAGGAGCTGAAAGAAACAGATATTGGGGTGATGACTTAGCGGAAATGTGCACCTTAACCTTTAATGAGTGTTACTTCAATAACAAGTAAAAGGAAAAATAGCATCATAGCTCTTCATACACTGCTCAACTAAATAAAGATCAGATTGTTGAGTAGGAGAGAAAACTTCCTTTGCATGTTTGAGATGCGTCCTCATTTAAAAAGTCTCCAAAACCTTCAGATGAAGCACAGAACATTTTTTCTTTCTTTTTTTTTTATATATATATATAAATGGTACCCTAGAGCTAAACTAAAAAAACAAAAAAATAAAAAAAACATTTCCAATTTGTGTCTACCTCCTGCAGTGAGTACTTTTGTTTTTCCTTACTCTCCTTCAAAGAGCCACTGTTCTGGTTGGCATAATTTGTCACAGACGGCCCCTTGTGGCTCCGCTGCACCAGCTTTCACCTCTTAAAATAGGCTCTCAGTTAGAAGGAGAGCGAAGGAGACGGTGGGAAACGGAGCACCCGGAGGCGATGAATGCCTTTAACAGCTACATCTGTTTAAAGCTACAAAAACAAGTCTGGAAGAGGACTGGATGGGAGCATAACATGCACACAGTAAAGTATACGGTGGACTTTGACCCTAGAATTTAGTCAGAAAGACGTCAGGTCAATATTTTGTCTTATAGCGCCAAATCATAACATAAGTTATCTCATGACACTTCATATTAGTATAGTTTAAAAGAGACCCAACACTTTATAGAGGGCTTAACTAACAAAGACAATTGATGTATCTTTATTATCTATTTGTTTGGATGAACAATTGTTCAGTCTATAGAAACATTTTTTTAATTAAAAGGCAGATGTCTATCACAATTGACCAAGAAAATGTCCTAAAAGGTTAAAGATTGTCTGACCGACCCATTTTAACAAGAAATAAATAAAATCTAAATTATTTGAAAAAAAGGAAATAACTGCTGACATTTGAGAAGCTTAACTAATTAGTAATAAATAAAAAAAGTCAGGAATCAATATTATATAGCCCACCAAAGCTCGTTTTCAAGTAATTTATATTCATGAGCAATTTGACTGAACTCTTTCAGTCAAAATGCTCTCAAGTCCAAATAATTTATTTAATAAGGGTTTTAACCACAAGTGCAGCTTGATCTTTTTATCTCAAAGAACATATATATAAATATATAAATCCCTTAGCCGCTTGCATTTGTAAGGTCGGTGCCGAGCTAACCCTGATGACATCACTAAGGGCACTTGCAGACTTGACAAAGATTCTCCAGAGCCACTAAGTAAATGATTCAAAAGTTTGCACAGAATACTTCCCATGTCTAGTAAACTGATCTTGAAAAGGTAAAATTGATGGAGTTCTCCTTAAAGTTCTAAATGTGAGATTGGCAGTAGCTAAATTGTTGTTTTGTTGACGTTCATCATTGCCAAGGTTACGCCAAGGTACATTCATTTCTTGTATTCTATCTGCCAAAGTCTACACTAGAAATATGACTGTACTGTGTACTTTATGGTATCACTTCATGGTGAACAACTGGGACTAAAGCGGTCAGAGTGTAGAAGGACAAACCCCTGCCTGATGAGAAACGTGTTCACAACGGTGCTTTACCTTTGAATCCTTCCTCGTCGAGGACGACGGTGTAGTTCTCTGGCGTCTCCGTCAGACTGAAAAACTTACATCTGAAACAGGAGAGGAAGCACAGATGGAGGAGAGGAATGCAGTTTAGGGAGAAGACATGAAAAGGAGGAGATAATGAGGAAGGAGGAAAAAGAAAGAAAGAGAGTGCAAAGAACAGGGTTAGTCGTTTGCAACCAACAGAAGGACGTTTCAGATTGTCACAGCAGTTACCAGGAATAAAGTAAATAGAGTTCTCAGAAATTCACCCTGGTTTCAGGACGGGCCTGTCACTCAATAAGCGCACGGCTGAGCTCAGCATAATGCCAGCATCGCTTCTTTTGTCTGCAGCAAATGGTGGGTAACACACCGAACAGGGACTCTGCTTCAGTCTGCAGACGGCTGCATTCAATCAGAATTCCCAGGACTGTATATATGCAGCAGCTGGTACAATCACCATTTAGGATCTCAGAACTGCTCTCAACAAGGCCGAACCTTTAACTTCCTAGATTACAATGTCCTATACTTTCTCTATCTCCAGTTTGGTATTCATCAGGCTTGGGGCCAAAAGCATTTGCTTTCAAAAGGCTGTTGCTTGGCCAGAGCACGGAGCGTTCAGTTCTATTGAATGTTGCCTTTGTGAAAAAAAAAAGTTAAAAAAACAACAAAGTAAATAGGCTCATGGGATTTTGGTCGGGTTGAGGAGAGAACTGGGCAGTGAAACACACATTTTCTTGGATAACATCTGCTTGTGATACGTCTTTACTTCAAATCAAGTTTCTGTATGAGAGAATTCCTCCCGTTATAGACCCAAATAAATACTTTAGGTAAGTGTAATATCAAAAACGTGGAGATAGAATTGAATTATTAGGTGAGTTGTTGGCAGAGAAAAACTGATTACTGTACATGAATAGAGACTTTGACAAACCTAACTGGTGATCAATACTCACTGTGCTTTCCAGAGCTTTCAAAACTACTCAAACTCCTTATATATAATAAAATAGAGTTAGGGAGGATATATTTGAGGCACCCAGAAGTACAAACCTTGTTCATTTTTGACAAAGACAATGTTAGCTAACCGGAGCACTTCCAAGAGTTGGAAAGTTCTCCTGGTTAAATCATGAGTACAGAAGAAAAAAAAGTGGAGCAACTGCGTTAGAAAATATCTGTTTCTTTTCTAGCCTGTATGCATAAAAACATAAAGGAGAAAAGTCAACTTCAACTTCAAAAGTCAACTAAACTTTGGTTAGAAATATTATATCACTTAAGCTTAAAACGAAGCTGTGTGTTTGTCTTGAACACGTTTTGCAGGTTAGATATGGGTTTAGATCTGGGTGAGCTTTACATGAATATGGTAACTATGGCGACAATTGGGATCCGATTTGCACCTCTGATAAACTGCGTCTCCATAGAATGGACATTAAACAACATTAAATAACAGACTCATTCAATCCAAGGGAGACACATAAAAATAAACATATAATGATTTGTTACTCTACATTTGTTGTACACCACCTCACCCGCCCGTGTGAATGTTTTACCATTGGACACACTAAGGGCCGTCTATAAAGATTAAGCGCCAGAACACAAATATGCCATAATAAACATATAATGTAGATTACCATGTGACGCACAATTTCCATAGTTGTCTTTATGACAAGAGCCTTTTGAAAGTGGAGCAGTCTATCAGATGTGGCAATCGCCTTGATTATTTACTTAAGAGAGCTATAAATTACAAATTAGAATCATTACTGGACTCATTTTCCTTGCCTATTTGTGGTGCCTTCATTGTGTGATATGCTGACGTAATTCAGCATCCTGGCCGCTAATCTTCTATATAAAAGAAGTCACGACAACGGACTCAGGTTAACTCAAAACCGCTCGGTGTTTTCCTGTTGTTCTTTTTTAAACTGTGACATGCCCTAACCAATAAAGGCATGTTAACTACATCCTAGACTCACTGAAACTGTGACTAATGTAAACCTAGGGGCTTTCCTTTTTTTATTTTTTATTTTTTTTATAGTTGACTAGATTGACTTCAAGAGCACCTTTCATTCACCTGGAGGTTACTACTTTACAACAAAGAGCACCTGATTCTTTCTCTTTTTGGGAACTTTAGTATTTTCGAGCTAGACCAACCACAATACTGTGAAACAACATTTTTCTTCCAGAAACATAATAGTAGCTTCAGTGTTATTAAATGATCCATGGGACATGTATGTCTCTATAATGAGTAATACTGAGAATATCATTAAAAAAAAAAACTTTGCAACTATGAAAAAGTGAAGTGGGGAATTTTTTAAGGCTTAGTTTGACCTTTTGAAAGGCCTTGGTCGATACATTCCATTTTGGTAGAGATAAGATGTGAGCCATATCTACATGGATGACCTCCCTTTTTGTTTTCTTTGAAATCCCTTAAAAAAAAAAAAAAGGAAGAGCTGCATATTCCTGTTTTCCTCGAACCTCTCACTGGAGATACACCCCCCCCTTCCTCTTCCTCTGCTCATCAGTCAGCTGAGGCCGTTTCAGTATAAGCCCGGGTGAGAGACGGCAATACTCCTGACTCAGCAAAAAGTAATCCCTGCCAGGAGATGGGACAATCACCCCACAGAGAGACAAAGAGCGAGAACACTGTAACAGTAACCATCAGCTGTGCTAGCGAGCTCAGCCAGCCCATTGTGTTAAAACAACCTCCCCTCTCCCCCCCCTCCACCCTCAGTTCCTGTTGACCCCCCTCACCTTCCTCAGCTCGCAGTTTCCTGCAGGTAGCGTGTGCCAAGCATCATCTACTCTGCCCAGTGAGGCTGATCGGGCGTGGGGGCTTTATCGCATGCGGTGCTTCTTTTGGAGAAGACGGCCAGGGCTCTCACATTACACCTGCACGGGCAGGCAGACCTCAGCAGACTTATCTGTGGTGTCGAGCAACCTGAGGGAAACCCGTCTGTGAGGCAACCGTGTGCTTTGGTTTCCTGTTTGTGAAGTACAGATAGGAGAGAGATTTTATATAAAAAAAGAAAAAAAAGGGGCCTCATCTAATCTTCATGACTGAAAAGTGACAAGCGCACAGAAAAATGTAATTTTTTTTTAATTGTTTTTGCGATCACTTTTCAATCCTCACATTCTAAAAAGGGAAGATAAAACCTGATATCTCTTGTTGCAGAAATGCAATATATAAAGTTCCTTTCTATTTCCTTCCAAAAATCTGAATCTGCTCAATAAAAGTAAGATGTTGTTATGTACCACTTAGTAGGCCTTCGTAGAACAGGATCATAACGTAGTTCCAGGGAACCTCATTCATTTCTCCCGGCAACAAAACTTTTCTGACCTTACCCACATCTACGCTCTCCTCCACAGCAACACATGTAGAGAAAACAGGGAGAAGTAGAGGACAGAAAGAGCCCAAAGGAAACACAGTTTGTAGGGATTATGGTTACGCTCAAATCAAACTTCTAGTTTGGACATGTCATATATGTTTACACTCAAAAGCAGAGTGAAAAGAAGGTTTTTCATAGAGAGAGGGGGAGATGCAATACCATTTCAAATATGGTGATAGCGGTGCATATTTTTCAGAAGGTCTCTCTTGGAGGACATTGACACCACTGTTCACAAGAAGAGTGACAGAAATAGTTTGGTTGGTGACGAGAGAATTTTAAACCCTGGCTCCTTTTCTTACCAACAAAGAGCTGGCCAATAGCGGTGGGAGGTGGCTGTGATTGCCCGATTGCCGATTTCGGAAAACCAAAATTGTCAGACACAGCTAATTCTGATGTCGGAAGATATGTGCATGCGCTGGGGTTTCTGAATCTATTCAAACATCCGATAAGCAATAAGACGCATGTTCAGCTTTGACAAACACACACACAAACAAATAAATTGACAAAAAAAAAATCCCATTGCCTCCAAAAAAACAAGTAATAATTGAGAAAAATACAGACTACCACCATTTCGCATCCCCATGATCAATCAATTAGTCAATTGAAAAAAAAGAAAGAAATAGAACTATTTTAATTTTCAATTAGAATCGCTAAAGTTTCAGCTTCTCTAACATGAAAACGTGCTGCCTTTCTAGTTTTTATATCAAATAATTTGGCCTGTTGGGACATTTTAAAGAATCAATGAGTAATTGAGTACTCAAACATGTTTGTACAGCACTCTCTAACAGTGACACATAGCTTTTGTGTGATCACCGATGGTAGCGAGTTCAAAAAGAAAATGCACAAGCTCCTTCTATTGAAGCAACACAATGAGGAGGAGAAGGAAAAATAACCAAAACGGGACGAGGAAGCAACAGGTAGCAGTGGAGCGTCCGAGTGGGGAAGATGAAAACCAAGTCCGGACTTTGATCCGGCTGCACAAAGCCACGGGGCGGTATTTTGGCGCTGAAGGAGTGAGGGGTAGGTCGGCGGTTGGAGTTTTTCTGCAACTGATGCTCCAGCTGCGGAAACATGATAAGAGCGTGGCGGAGTGATGTTGTTGCGAGGCCTCCATCGTCAAAAGGACAACCAGTCTGCTACCTTTGCAGCTTTCCACAAACTGATCTGAAGCGTTCTCACGGCCTCATCTTTTTCCAGGAACAATGGGGACGTTTTTTTTTTTAAAAATTGAAATCCCTGCATGTTATCAGAGTAGAGGGGAGAAGCTTTGTGTAGACGAGGGGAGCGAGAGCCCCAACCTTGACAGATCACTGGAGCAGACAAGTGGAAACCGACCCCCCCCTTCCTATGTTTCTGGCTCAGCAGAGGCATTGTTCCAACTCGGGCAGAACCTCCAAAGACTAGAAAAAAAAAGAGGACTCTGTGGAGCCTGCAGGGCTGCATCCACAGTACAGTAAGAGCAATATACTGGGCTTTTATTATTACCACACCCATAAACTCCAAACGAAAATATGATGGGACAATTTCAGACTTCCAGACATTAATTGACACAAATTCCCACACTCATTCTCCTGCCCTATGACCCACCACACTACAGCACACATTTAGCCTGATTCGTAGTCCGAACCTTAAACCAAAATCCAAGACCTGACCTAAATCATATGTCCTCACTTTTGAGGGCACTTTTCTCAAACCTCAACCCTTCTGATGACATGTAGTCTTTCAGTAACTAAACATAGCTGACCTAGCGACTTATTAAGGGTGTAGCTGATAGTGGGCACGCTGTTCTTCATCCTGGGTTCTCATTTCTAGACGAAGCAAAGACGACTTGCATCCTCTCAACCACAGGTGTGCCTCAGGTGTGTTGGATGATGTATAGAAAGACAACTCTACATTCTTACAATTTGGAATGAGCCTGGCTCTTATAACCCATAGCCTTCTTAGAATTCTGCTCAGGACCGCTTTGAAACCACTTTGGAGCGCACTCTCTGGGAGTAGTTCTCTTTAATGAATAGCAGGGGCCTGGAAGAGGGAGATGGCTAAAACCAACAGAGGCAATACGGCTTGTTTTTCGCTCCATTGTTTTCGAGTTGCTATGAATTCAATCTTCAACACTCCCCCCCCTTCTATAGTTTGATCAAAGGAGGAGGAGGGTGGAGTGGTGGGGGGGCAAAACTCTGCTATAGAAAAATAACAGGAAAAACCGGCCAAAAACACAGTCACACCACAGTATGATGACATAACTCCTAAACATGCACAACAACGCACTGAAAAAATAAACAGACAGGCCTGCTAATCCAAATGAAAGACGGTCTGCATGCTATTTTTTTTTTTTCTGGTTCATTCTGGGTCCAGCCCCCCCCCCCCCCGTCCCCCGTCACTGAAAGTAGTCAGTTCAAAGGAAAATGTAGGCTTGCACTTTGGAAATGAAAGAAAAAAAAAAACACTGACAGCACAGTTCCTGATAATTTAGAATTAGTCATTAGGAACCTGCTGGCCTGTACCTCAGAAATACTGACTCAGTCCCAGTACATCCATGTTCCATTCACTTAGTATGGTAGTTTGGTGAAAGTCTAGCACGCACACATCCAAACCTACACAATACTCTGAGACAAACGAATGCTGATGGATGCAGCTATGCGTGAACTGATGTCCTGCCTTGTTTGACAGGACGTGATGTAAATCTCATTCCTCTGTCGGTTGACAAGGTATGAATGGAAAGTGTTTTTTCTTTTTCACGGGCTGGTCACGTTGCCTGATAAACAGATTATTAAAAAAGGGCCTTTGTGATGCTGGTACTCATAGGATGCTCGAGGACAGGGTGTTATTTAGGCTCCAGACGTCACAGGGCACAAAGGCAATCAAAAGGGAGGTAGATCTGCCCTGACATTTGCCCACAACTTATTTGCAACTTGACATGGGAGCAGTAGCTGGGCTGGGCTGGGCTGAGTCTGTCCTATATGGACGGGGCGGCTCAAAGACAGATGTTGAGCTTTTTCCCCCTTCTTCTCGGCTATCCATATGTGGGGCAGCCCGAGCAATAAACAATTACATAACAAAGGGAGGATATCCAGGGATTAGCAGAGAACTGGTACAAATGCCAACATTTTGTGTCAAACTGGATGCTGGAGGCTTCGGGGGAAAAGGAGGTCAAAGGTCGAGTTTCAGTGCTTGAGAAACAAGGTCCCCCAGTCCCCCCCCAAAAAAAGAAAAATACACTGGAGGGGCTCTGCATGCTTTGTAAGATGTTTAATCAATGCAGGGTGTTTTGCAGAAGCAGCATGCATTGCAATTCATTCATTCATTCATGCATAGATTTTTATTTTATTCAATTTTTTTTTTTTTTTTTACACAGGACTACAAAATAAATGCACATTCACATATGAGAGTGCACAGGTTGCTGTAGGTTTTGTGCAAATATTGCAGAGGAAAACAAAGGAAAAAAAATAAAAGAATGCAATCATATGACTATTTTAAGAATAAATCCTAGAAAGTATTATATATATATATATATATATATATACTGCAATTCTGCAATTCCCCACCAACAGCTGCATGCATTGCAGTAGATCATTCGTGGAGGCAGATCAGGGCATGCACAGGCAAATAACCCAGTAATGGCCCGGCCACCCATTGAATGAACACACACACACACACACACACCACACACACACACACACACACACACACACACACACACACACACACACGGAGCTTTTCTTACCGTGTCCTGGTCCGGAGAAATATGAGTTTAATCAGGGGGTGTGTGAAATGCACCAGCCCGTTCTTGGATATGCTGATGACCCGGAGCCTGTGGTCCAGTATGTGCAGGTCCATGTCGTCGGTCCTCTCCCCTCAAGTGTGCACACGGATTGGAAAACAGACACCTTCTTCCCGGCTGTGTGAGATCATTGAGATGTTAAATATAGGCCCGGAGCGATGAGCAAGACCGACGAAATGCAACCAGCAACACCTCCCGCTGAGCTCGTCTCACAGGGAGAAAAACATCCGACGCAATCCGACTCCAGCCCAGCTGAACTACTGTATATTCAAAACAAGGGACAGCCCCAGCAGGGCCACGCCCCCTTCTCTTAAAGCTACAAGGCCACAGAAAAAACATCTTCTGTCATCAACTCTTGAAATGACAAGGGAGTGCAACATGTAAACCTCTTTACTTAAGATTTCAGTAAACTTGTTTTTTTGTTTCTTTTTTTACAAAAAAAAAATTGATTTGAAGTCATTTGAAGTCAAAATAATTGATTGATTTGAAGTCAGTTGATGACTATTCCAAGGATGGGGCGGCTGTGGCACATTACATTACATTACATTACATTACAGTCATAATTGCTGCTGTTATTATAAGTAGTCTTATTATATGAATCATTTATGTCATATACATTGAATGTGTTGTATCTAAGAAATACACAGCCTTTTCCCATAATTCATGCTAAAAGCAAAAAGGCAGGAAACATACTGCACCTAGTTCTACACAATCATGACATTCTCACTCGACAGTGTAATATACATGCAAGAAATGCAATGCAATTCATTTGGTATTTCATTGTGCCAGTTTGTCATTCATTTTTTTTCAAATATTGAAACTAAACTTCTGGAAATGTAGGCAAAATCTATGCACACACATACTGCATCGCTACGTTTCATGGCTGGCTGGCTGATAAGCACATATAGAATTTTGTTTCTTTTTTACAAAAAAAATAAAATAAAATTGATTGATTTGAAGTCAGTTGATGACTATTCCAAGGATGGGGCGGCTGTGGCACATTACATTACATTACATTACAGTCATAATTGCTGCTGTTATTATAAGTAGTCTTATTATATGAATCATTTATGTCATATACATTGAATGTGTTGTATCTCTGTTATGCTGTTCATTCTGTACACATGACATCTATTGCATTCTGTCCATCCTGGGAGATGTTTTTCCTGTGCCGATGTGAGGGAAGGACAGAGGATGTCGCATGTGCACAGATTGTAAAGCCCTCTGAGGCAAATTTGTAATTTGTGATTCTGGGCTATACAAAATAAACTGAATTGAATTGAATTTAGCAGGCGCTTTTATCCAAAGCGACTTACAATCAGTAGTATATTACATATCATTCACCCATTCACACACTGATGACAGGCTACCATGCAAGGTGCCACCATCAGACTCTAACTAACATTCATACAACATCCAGTCCACACCGATGGCAAGCCTTCAGGAGCAACTTGGGGTTAAGTGTCTTGCCCAAGGACACATCGACTGCTGAAGCCGGGTATCGAACCACCGACCCTCTGATTGGAGAACTACCTTGCTCTCCACTACGCCGCAGCCGCCGCCAGGGCTGCACATGAGGTAGAGCGCTTGACCCACAACCACAAGGTCGGTGGTTCGAACCCCTCTACAGGCAACATGCCGAGGCGTCCTTGAGCGAGACACCTAACCCCAAAATTGCTCCCCGGGCGCTTCATTGCAGCCCACTGCTCCTCCGGGATGGGTCAAATGCAGAGAAACGAATTTCCCCATTGTGGGACTAATAAAGGCTTAATTATTATTATTGTTATTATTATTATTATTATTATTATTATTATTATTATTATTATATAGCTTCAAACATTTGTACCCATCAAAAAAAGTTTAGTTTAGTAAATTTAGTTTAGGTTTTTTCTTGTATTTATGTTTTGCTTTTATAGCGGTGATACTCCCAGAATCCATTTTTTCTTTTCAAATATCATTTGTCTTAATAATATCGGTTCTAGGAATTACAGTAACCACACTGCTGCGTGTTAGTCAACTTGTATTTTATAAATACTGACCACCTCACACCAGAAGTTACATACTTGCTCCTGCCGAGCCCTTTACATAACTTTATGTGAATTTGAATCAGTGAAATGATCAGCTGTTTTTAAACGAATGAGGTCTGACAAGTTTTATTTGATCAAACATGTGTTCCACAGTCACAGCTGTGAGGCTCAGGGTGATTCATATTCAGTCATAAAAAATGCAATCATAAAAGGCTGGGTGGAGACTCTTCCTTTGTTGGGAAAAAGAAATACACAGCCTTTTCCCATAATTCATGCTAAAAGCAAAAAGGCAGGAAACATACTGCACCTAGTTCTACACAATCATGACATTCTCACTCGACAGTGTAATATACATGCAAGAAATGCAATGCAATTAATTTGGTATTTCATTGTGCCAGTTTGTCATTCATTTTTTTCAAATATTGAAACTAAACTTCTGGAAATGTAGGCAAAATCTATGCACACACATACTGCATCGCTACGTTTCATGGCTGGCTGGCTGATAAGCACATATAGAATCAGAAAAAGGGGGTTTGTTTACATACTTGAACATAATCCAGCAGATTTAAAAAAAAAAAAAAAAAAAAAAAAAAACTACATGTTGCTCTGGCAGTTGGTGATTGAGTTTCAGTCGGAGAGATGTTCTCAGTTTCAGTCTTGTTCTTATTGTAAAGGCGAACTCTTGGTGGGAATCATTATTCTAGACTCCATGCTTCTGATCAGAGGCACTGAGGACAGACGGAGAGAAACGGAAATGTTAAAGAGTTTGACTTAATCTCGAAGAAAATGGAATTAAATGTCATTTCTGATTCAAACAGACTCTCACACACAAAAAAAAGTATATAACATCTCATGTTGCAACTTTGCACCATTATGATATGATTCAAAGTGAATCACATTATTTCACACAGCATGTAACAGGTCAGCACATGTACTGTAAAGTAGAATTAAATAAATAATAAGTGTGTTTATTAGAATGCCGTCATCATATAATAAAAAAAGATAATACTGTTATGTTGCTGAATCACCTGTCTAGCTATACAAATGAGTCTTAATGAGCTGAGGCACCGTATAGATAAAAATACTGTTAAACTAACTGCGCTATCAATTAAGCCGTCTGCCATTATTTTTTTCCAGTAAACCCTCTGCTTACCTGCTGCTTCTACAAGACTGCTCTTAAAAAATATTAATAAAATAATATATTTCTCTTCCTCATCACCCACCTGTGGCTGCTCCTCTCCACAGTCCCTGATAAATATCTGCACTGATCTCTATCTCAACACTCATCTGTGATAGTCAAGTAAACTTTATATTTCAACCCACAAGTTGTCTTTTTGAACCGCTGACTCATTCATTCTGTAAACAACGACGTATACTTTCCATCTTGTTTCATTTTTATTGCATGTTACTTTCAGATGTTGTATTAGCTCCTATCTGCCTTCCTGTCTCTATCATTTGGTCACCAAATGAAGTTAACGCACATTGTCTGTCATTGATTGATCTAAATCTTTCTCTCAAAAGGATACTAATACACTAGAAATATTGGCTAGATAATGGTAGATTTATATTTTGGGATTATGTGTTTGGTTGGTTTGCATCTCTCCTACCTGTATAATACACATTTGCATCCCATCCCTCCTTCTGCCAGGCAGCGTTCCTGGTCTCCTCCCTGGACAGGAGGCTTCCATAAGCTGAAAAACACAATTGACCAAACCGATTAATACACTAAGTGTGAATGAATTCATGCCATTCTCACATCTAACATTATGATTTAATATTCTTAAGAAACTGACAAAATATTGTTCTGGCCGCACAGATCATTTTCAACTGGGTTTAACCTCAGTAGCTGGAGCCGAAGAAACATGCAAACGAATGTTTCCCTTTTTCAGTTTAATGAGATAAGCAAACAAATGTTGCAAAGTTATGCAAATCCCCTTATCACAGCCTGTATCCAGGTAAGGCTTCACATAGTTAGGGGTATTTAATATGTTTATTTTGTGGGTCAGAGGCTGTCATGCATGACATTCTGACACTCATGTAGCATAAGTCAACATTGGCGTCTTACTGTGGTACTGTGGTGGCTTGATTACAACATCACTGAAATACGGGTCAATGATTGACATGTGTGCATATTTTTATCTGTGCTATTCGCAAATATTCTCAGGTTGCTCTACATTTGTTTTTTTAAACTGTGAGTCAAGTGAATTTTATTTGTATCACAAAGGGCAGACATGAAATAGACGTCATGCAACCAGAATAGACAAACATAGTAAAATTGCAGTTTGGACAATCAGCGTGACAAAATCATACAAAGGGAACCTGGAGAGAGAAAAAACAATGCAGTGTTTCTACTTCAGTAACCTCTGCATTATCACTTTCTTCTAATGATAATGACTTTCTTCTAACCCCGAAAACCTTACATGCATTTTAAACATAACATCACATGACATGATTTTCCACCAGTGTTAACTCTGTCTGCCTGTACAGCTACCATTTCCTTTAAGAGATATATTAAATCTCGCCCACATCCAAAAACACCCGACAACATTATCTCTGAGGCGATGAACAAATGTCACGTACTCACCCCACAAATGATGAACGACACAAAGGTCTCCGATCTGTGAGAAGAACCCGCCCACTGCCTCGTTGTTCTCCTGTCTGTATTTGATTGCCCTCGCCCTGTTTAAAAAGACATTTTTTATTTATTTTTCAGCAGTGTAAACACACTTGAACGCCTGTAATACTTGATGTTTACTGTGGGAAAAGGTTCTGTATTTTAAGGAAATGAAGCTTGTTGAGCCTCACCAGTGGTTTCCCCATTCAATCATAGTTCCTGGCTGAAACACACGAGGAGGTAAAATATTAACACAGTTTCAATTAACAAAACAATAAATAAATTGCACCCTTCACACAGAACACTAATCTAACACACACAGCTTAATCAGCCAAACAAAACCGAACAGCCAAAACAACTCAATGTGACATATTAGCCCACATGCAGGAAGAACAGAAAGTCAGCGTTGGTTGTACACAGATTTTTATCATGGCTATGTTTTCAACCACTTTATCAGGACTCATCAAAATAATGAGTCAACTATGAATGAGTAAGTTAATAATCACCGAGGCGGCCTTTGGAGGGGAAAGATTCTAAAATGAGCAAGATGTAAAAATAGTATGTTTGGGCCCAGACATAATAGCCAACCTCTTGACATTAACGTGCACTGCAAAGTCTTGTTTATCAAAAATATTGCAGTCAAAATGCATCCTGTCAGTAGCTGATCTAAAAGCTGAAATATGCCTCTCTGATTGAAAGAGATAAGAGAAGAATTTTATTACTCATTCACGATAAAAAGCAGCCCAAAAGTATGCAAATACATAACATTTTTAGAATAAGTAAAATGAGAGTGATGTGAAATAACCATATAACTAAAACTGTGTGAAACAGTGGTACTATAAAAACTGGCATGGATGTTTCACAGCAAAAGGCTTCATGAATTCAGCCTGTTTTAAAGCAGGACACCCCAGGGCAAAAACATCATTTTTATTAACGCACTGGTCAATTTTGAAGTTTTGGGCTATTTTGCTTCCATAACATGTTTAATTTAGTACTTTGTCCATTTTGCCTAAATGCACCAAAAGTTAGGATTAGTTAATGCCTAGTTTGCATATTTAAACATACAATTTCAGAAAACTTGTAATACAAATAAAAAAGTATATCAACTGGTTAAGGTTTGTACAGAAGTGAGTGTTCTTATTTAATTTATAGCCTGATTTATAGAACATTTTGTTCCTAAAAACAGAATATATATATATATATAACAAAATGTTCTATAACAAACTTCCCTCTGTAAAACCTTCTAATAATTATGACATCCTGCCTTTCAGAAAGATTATGTTACATATTTTCATTATCCCTTGATTTATAACAAGTCTAAATCTTCAGAAAACGTTGAATGTTCAAACCCTTAGGGTTGAATAATAACATCAATTTGTAGTCTTAATATCTCAAGAGGCAGTCAATTTGGATTACATTTTAAGTAAAAATACATGTTACACAACAAAGGGAACTGACTGATTAGCTGTGTAAAGTCTCTTAGAACTCAAATAAAATCAATGGAGCAATATCAAAATACATTCCACATCTCATGCCATTGTAATATGTGTTATATATGTGGATACCTTGAGGTGATAGGTTCGCATTTCATAGATATTCGGTCCTGGTCTGGGCACAGGTTCATTCCAGAAGCTGAACTCCAGCAGGAGCTGATTTCGCCTTGAAACCAACATTTTCGCCCTCTCTTTACGAAACTCTAAATACTCCTGAAGAGAGAGAAAAACAAAAAAAATGTTTTATTCATAAGAATATACAAAAATATACTATACACTGCTTTTTTTTTTACTGCAGTGTGAAATAAAATTCTGCAAAGTTGACATAAAACTCAAATCAGTCTAAGATGCACTTAAAATATCAACCTTTTTCTCTAATTTCCTTTCCTGTGCAACAAAGTAAACGATTAAAAAAAAACAGCTCAGCCAACCTTGTTGTTGTTCAACTTCATCAGGCATTCAGTCAACGCTGGGTAGCCTCCTCTGTATCGCCATAGATGCACTGCGAGGAACAAACCAGCAGATGTCACTGTAGCACTGTGCAAGGACCAATACCGCCCACACAACCCAGAGACACCTCCATCACCATGTGATCACTTTCTTGTTGTCACTGAATGCTGTTAATGTATAGTATACACTGTAAATGATCATATGTAGAAGGACAAGTGTTGGCGGGTATTCATCTGTTAGTGTCTGTACATTTTTTTTCTGTGATGCAAACAAATACCAGCCAGCTACTTGAATTAAACGGTGTCGTTCACGTGGCCTTGAGACAGAATAACAGAGGCTGTGATCAACAGGATCTTTTAATCACGTTTTCCGCTTACCAGCTTGGTCCTGTTCTCCGTACCAGGTATTCCAGCTTCCCACCACCTCACATGGGTAATCCTGGTCCTGATGGAGCCTGTTTTGCACCTCAGCCCTAAGGGGCAGCATGAAAGAAAAAACACAACATTCTTCACACCCCGATGGTGTAAACGCTCCAGCATCTGCTATAAATATACTGTTACTTCATCACAATGAGCAACCAGAGGGCACTCGGAGAGCATGAAATCCACAATTGTCAAACTTGTTGTTACACCAAAAGACATAACTTCAATTCTACGCTCTACTGAAGAACACTATGAAATAATGTCCATTTTCTGAATGTGGGAAACTTATAAGATGCTCCTTGATTCAAAGCATAATAAACTAAATTTTACAGATTGTATGGAAGTACATGCAGTTTATTTTAATGTAGTATTGACAGAACTTATTGGAAACAAAACTTGGCTGGTGCAGTTAATGCAGGAAATGTTTTAAAGCAGTGAACACACTCACTCTAGACTGTTGTATGCTTCCAGGCACTCTGGTTTGACGTTGTGAACTGAAAAAAAACAAAAACCAGAAGAAAGCCAGACTTATCAGAAATGGGTGTTTTTTTTAGGTTTTTTTTAAATACAAGCAACCATCAAATTCTTCAACAAAGTAATTTCACACTCCGATTCAGCAAAGACTTCTATATACAAAACTGTTTCGCTCTCAATAGGTTATAGGCTATGGCTGATAGAGTGTTCAAATTGAAATCCCTACACGGTGTGATGTTCGCCACAAAAAGGATCAAAGCCCTGTGAAGAATGATAGATTTCTCTGCGAGAGACAGACACAGTTATCACAAAAGAGTCTAAAGAAAAGCAGAAAAGAACATGGGGTGTCGCCTTCAAATGTTCACAGTCTGGATACATCACACTGTTATAGAATAACTTGTTGCTGCCTGCTTTTTTTCACATGTATGATAATAACTTGTTGCATTCAGGTCCAGTGCTTGTTTCTCATGTTGCTTTAAGTTTACTCTGAGGTCACTGAGGCCAGTGCGGATTGAATTAAAGGAACTTTATTTATTTAGCCGTTGTCTGCAGAGACAAATGGATGATCGACTGCTGAGAGGTAAGACAGAATCCATTTCATTATATTATGATGTAACTGCATCACATTCCCTTGTGTTCGGCTCCCCTGCAACCTCATGCTTATAGAACATGAGCCGCCACTTGAAAGTAAGTAAAAGAGCTTGTGCCTACATTGAATTTTGTACAGGTTGCTGGTCTCTTTCTTTGACAGCAGGTTGGAGTGGGCATCTTTCCTGGCATCGACTTTGTGCACAAATAGGGAACGGAACCAGCCTTTGTCGCCATTCTCTGAAAACCTCCTACACAGAAACAAGATAAAAGAAAGTTTCACAAAGGCGAAAAAGCATTAACAAGTTGTCGATGTTAAATAAGAGGAACTTAAAAATGATCATGGAGATATGCGTGACATATGGGCTAAAAAAATTGTCATGCTAATATCCTTTGATATAAAAAAACCCCAAACATGCATATTGTATGAGTGAGTGGGCTGAATGCTGAACGTAGCTTGTGTCTTCAGCATAAAACTTATTTTAACCCACTCTGGAGTGAAATAAAATGGGAAAATCATTTACTTTCAGTACTATTGTTATAATCTAAGAAGCTCCAATCAGTATTTGAACATTAATAACTGTCTGTCAAAGTCGGAGAGCAGAGAAATAAGATTTTAAGGAACCATCCCAAAGTTAGCGAGCTGGAAAAGATGATAGTGGTATTAAAGCAAACAGAGGTTATACTACCACATTAAGGTATAAATTAATTATTTATAATCACAAAAACATGCCAAAAATATGATCCATATTAAAATAAGTTTATAAAACATTATAAACAGAGCTATATATAATGTTAAAAATAGCTCCAACACTCATTTGGACATCAAATACATTCGTATATTTTACATGACTTTCAAAGCTCTAAACTCATTATTTAAACCATTTCTGAAGTTGCTTCAATGTCAACATTAATCTAAATTAGTTTATTTTTCACAGGTTGTGAAGTGTTGCACCAAGAACAGCCCAAAGGGAATAGTTATGGGCTGGGGAGCTCCATTGTGTATATATATATATTTACTTAAATGTGTCACTTTCATGGCCGTATTTTAATTCACAAACACTTTCAAGGGCTTTAATTGTTATTCTAAAATCCACAAACTTTCAAGGTCAGCGAGATTTCTCCCTTTTAAAATCCTCAAGGGCCAATGACTTTAATTGGGAACTTTAATTAAGAAATGCATTTTCCCCATGGCTCCCTTTAAAAAAGAAAAAAATAACAAAAGTGGGCCTAGTATTCAAGCCAGAAATGTGTCAGCCCCAGAGGAAATGCATACAGTGTGGAGGCACCAGATAAGGCTGTGTAGATTTAGTGTCAGCTTCAAGGGGCAAAGTTCACAGGCCCAGCAAAAAAAAAAAAAAAAAAAAAAAAAAAAAAAAAAAAAAAAAAAAAAAAAAGTTTGTTTTATTATTAAAATTAATTAAAATTAAAATGTTTGGTTTAATATTTAATGTAGTAGTTTGAGAGTAAAATATCAAGACAATACAAATTGTATCCATGTTTAAAATGTAACCTTAGCAACCCGTTACTAAGCAACTAAACGTCACTCTGGCCCCCTTTAAAAGAGCGTCGAGTTCCATTGGAGTTCTTTACCTGCTCGCCTGGTCCAGAGTCACAGAGCACCTGAACAGCTTCTGTCCTTTAGACCACACGGAGGGGACGCTGGTCGCCGCCATGTTGCTCTGTGAAGTGCACACACACAAAAGAAAAACTGAACTCCCTGGGCTGGTTAATGTTTATGGGATGTTTATGACGGCTGAGTCCCTGCAGGAGATTTAAAGACACGCCTGACTGTGTGACGCAGTGATCAGTGACCAATAAGCTCAATCGATCAGACCTGATTAGTTGATAATAATAATGAGCAACTTAACAAATAAAATAACATAACATCTGCATGACATCTGTGTTTTATTTAACTTTATTGTAATAATAAATATTGGATATCTGTGTTATTTATATTGTATATCTTCTTCTTCTTCTTCTTCTTCTTCTTCTTCTTCTTCTTCTTCTTCTTATTATTATTATTATTATTATTATTATTATTATTATTATTATTATAAATAGTATAATCAGTCCAAACTAATAAATAAAACACCTGCATTCATCATAAGGTGTATGTCATTTACATCCCTAAAAGTATTTCACACGGGCTACTTAATGCTTTGGATATCTGTGTTATTAATATTGTATATCTTTAAGTATTAAGTATTATCTGCCCAAACAGCAATAATAATAACAAATAAATAAAACACCTGCATTCAGCATAAGGTGTATGTCATTTACAAGTATTATCTGCCCAAACAGCAATAATAATGACCAATAACTCTAATACCTGCATTCTGCATAAAGTTTACTCATTTACATCCCTAAAAGTAAAGTTTTATATATCTTTATTGTAATTATTCTTACCAGCCTACATATCCCACGGGCTACGTAATGCTTTAGATAACTGTGTTATCAATATTGTATATCTGTACAAGTATTATCTGCCCAAACAGCAATAATAATAACAAATAAATAAAACACCTGCATTCAGCATAAGGTTTATGTCATTTACATCCCTAAAAGTAAAGTTTTATATATCAATTGTATTATCTGCCCAAACAGCAATAATAATGACCAATAACTCTAATACCTGCATTCTGCATAAAGTTTACTCATTTACATCCCTAAAAGTAAAGTTGTATATATCTTTATTGTAATTATTCGACAAGCCTACATATCCCACGGGCTACTTAATGCTTTGGATATCTGTGTTATTAACATTGTATATCTTTAAGTATTAAGTATTATCAGCCCAAACAGCAATAATAATAACAAATAAATAAAACACCTGCATTCAGCATAAGGTGTATGTCATTTACATCCCTAAAAGTAAAGTTGTATTTATCTTTATTGTAATTATTCGACCTGCCTACATATCCCACGGGCAACTATATGCTTTAGATAACTGTGTTATCAATATTGTATATCTGTACAAGTTATCTGCCCAAACAGCAATAATAATGATCAATAACTCTAATACCTGCATTCAGCATAAGGTTTAAGTCATTTACATCCCTAAAAGTAAAGTTTTATTTAACTGTATGGTAATTATTCGACCAGCCTACCCATGGGCTACTCAATGATTTGGATATCTGTGTTAATAATATTGTGCATCTGTACAAGTATTATTAGTCCAAACTGCAATAATAATACTAATAAATAAAATATCTGCATTCAGCATAAGGTTTAAGTCATTTGCATCCCTAAAAGTAAAGTATAGTGTACAAATGAACATCATAATAAGTAAAATCATACATTATGAGAAATAACATCTTTCAGAGACTTAAACTGCATAACTGAATGTATTATCTAAATTGTTGAATAGTTTTGCAGCTGATCCATTCGCTGCTATCCTTATTTTTTCATTAGGATATTATTTTACTCTGAAAATCCTTTCAATAAGCCATGTATGTAGTTGCACAAAACTCAAGTAAAGTAGGTAACATTAAGTTACTTAACATTGCACTTAAAAACAGTGCTGACATAAATATATATATGTTTATATACTTCAAATACTACAAATAAACCCAACTATGCCATGCAATGCATATGATTTTATACAGAAAGACATATAAGTAGCCTCATATTACTCAAGTTTTATTTTTCTTTGATAATATGCAATGAAATGACTGGGTTCAGTCATGGCACATCATTTTTGGGTGTATGTGGGAGGGATACATGTCTCCAAATGACAGCTTACTGTATCTAACACAGTTTGAGATGTCCCGCTGCAGTAAACAGGTCTCTTATCTAACAGTGGATCATTCTTTCAGAGCCGGTTTTCTCTATTAGACTAGTCATGCAGTACTTAAATCCTTTTTGTGCAACCCACTTTCACATCTTTTCATACACAATGCGGTGCTCTCTGATGCTCTCCATCATTCTACCCACTTGCATTATATAACATCAAATCATATCATACCTAAAAAGAATCATACTCAATACCTGTATTGTATGCCGATGTTCAATGACTTTAAAACACTATATTTTAAGCACTCACACATGCAGTACTGTTTCTTTTGGAAAACGGACAAAATATCTCTGAATAATCTTCATTTTAAATTGATTGGGTATTTAACAAGTTTTATTTGATTCAAATGCATTTTATTCAGAGGAATATGCTTTGATTACTTTTTTTAAAAATAACATCTTTTAAAAATGATATCCTTGCATGCACCCATCCTTTCGTTTATCTGTCGATGAAAAAGTCCACAGGGCATTGACAAGACTCCTTCCATATTTCCTGGCATGAAAGTACACCAATTACAGTAAAATTCTTCAAGCTTTGGCTTTTCTGAATGCGCCAATTCTGCCCCCATGATTTACTGTAAGCACAGGGAATATTTCTTTCACTGCCGTATACAAATCTTCAAAATCCTGGTTCACTGTGATGTCCTACAGAGAGTGATACAGAAAAGTGCATGATTAAGTTTGAAAAGAAGATAATTCACAGAAAGTCTAATGGATATATGTGTGAAATATGTGAGTTACCGAAAAGTCTAACTTCTCCATGGCGGAATCTGGGTTTTCTTGTAGAGACTTGAGGATCCCATAGCACCCAGCATTCTGGATGGGGTTCCTCCCCATCTGGTCAAAGACAAACATTATGTAAGAGTACGTCCAGATTTCCACAGATTGGGTTCTTTACTTTGGTTTTACCGCCGTTAAGATTATGATGAAATAAGTTGTTAGGGATATTATTGTGTTTTTAAATAGACTTTCTCTCCCTAAGCCTCCTATTAGACAGCCATATTTAATAGTTCAGCATTTTGGGTAAACACACTAATTGGTGTTCTGGCAGAGAGTTAATGTAAATAAAGACAGGAAACAGAAGGAAACTGTAAACCTGGCTTTGTCCAGTTGTTGCGAAATCCACCTGACAAATTAAGCTCAAAAATAACAAATTGCATTTCCCTATTTAGGGAAAAAAGGCAATTCACCATTTAAGAGGGATTATATGATGAGTTTATTTCTTCGCTGGGACTAAGAACTTCCTGGTGTCTTCCCTGGTTGCCTGGCAACTCATGCGAGCCAAGAAATCTGGCACATATCTGCAAATATAAAAATCTACACACGTGATTTCTCGTCTAGAAGTGAATTTAATGATGAAATTGCATACATAAATTGGACAAGAAAACTTTCCTTTGTTAGACCAGCTAGCCTAACCTACCTTATAAACTTTGATACTTTTCACCAACAAATTTGAATCTTGAACTGTCTAGATTTTCGCAGATCATAGTGAGTTTTCATACTTTTATATTTCACCACACACCCAAACTCTATTTTCAATTCAGAACTGCTAATTTAATCAATTTCAAAAGCTCAAGCTGTAACTCAATTTCAGTTTTCATTTTCACCATAACTTCTCATCTATCAGTAACTTGTTTCAGGCAGTTTAGATGAGCCCCTGAGAAACCTGCTAGTGTTCTGACATTAAAACAAAGAACAGTGATCCATTTATTTATCCCATTTTATCCACTGATGCCCCCCATTGTCTTTGACGCTAGAACCAATCTCTCAACAGCTTACATTCAGGGATTTGATTGTCTTGTTTACTTTGAGGCCCATGGCTAGGTGGATGGCTCCTTCAGGGGGGATTCGGTTGCTACTGTGGCGAGAATCAAATACAGAGAACAGATGAAAAAAGTGTGTTGGAGTGTGAGGGAAGCAATCATAAAGTGTTATTTGTTTAAATGGCATTATTCATCCACGTAGCCCAAATGACTGGGAATTTGTGAGGCAAGCTTTGTTTTGCTTGAGAAGTTAAAAAAGAGAGGCTAAAGAAACTAACTTGTTCAAACTTTGTTAATGGTATAGCCTTAACAAAAAAAAGGGTTACCGCCACTTAAACATTTATTGGTTTTATTTATTAGTGAAACAGAAAGAGGTTATATTCTGTTAGTTGTGCCTCACAGTACTAAACAAGATAACACTCTCATTTGTGATTTAGGAAAGAATGATCTAAACTGAACTTCAAACCTCTGCTGCTTTTAACTCATTTACAGTAAAACAATCTAATTACCAGATACCAAGATAACAAAGTCTCGTACCTCACATTCAACTCCTCCATAACAGCATTCTCTTTCAGAGCCTGTCCTAAAGCAATGGCTCCTTCTTTACCAAACCCATTAAAAGACAGATCCACTGTTCTGAGGAAAATGTTTCCCTAAAGAAAAAAAAAAGAGAAAAGAATGAGTCTTTGGTAAAGATTGTCTAATGCAATAACAAGTAAAACTTGAACAAGCTCTCTTACATGATTAATTGAGGACCAAAGGAAGACCTTGATTCAAAGTGAGAGAGCAGCAGAATAGATCCTGATGTAATCAGCCTCTCAGACCACAATCAATCAGAACTGTCAGTGGAGCTTACTGATCAGTGTCCCCTTGATCATCTCGGTCATTAAGACAGACTGCTCCTACTCTGTCTCCACTGCTGTGAGATGATGAATGAACAACTGACCACTGGGATAAGCAAGTTAGCCATGTTATGATATACAATAACCTATATTCCTTCCTTACTATGCACGCTTTGTTTACAAATTCAAAACAGTGTCAACAGAATATATTTCAAATTAAGGGAAATCTTAACACTATAGAACGCAATGATACATCAAACAATAGTGCAGTTTTGTGGTAAGAGTTTGAGTAAAGCTCTTTCCTTATTCAACATGACTATGGACTCTTGAACAAAGGCAGTTCCATAAAGAAATCGTTTTCCCTGTTTGGTGTTAAAGGATTTGACCTGCCTGCAAATAGCCCTGATTTCAATCCAATCCAACATTTGGGATGAACTGGACTGTGAGCCAGGCATTATCAGCAAACATCAGGGTCCAACCTGATGATTTTGTAGTTAAAGGGGAGCAAATCCCTGCAGCCTTGATCAAAAAAACTTGTGGAAAGCCTTTTCAAGAAGAGTGGAGGCTGTTCTAGCAATAAATCAATGTCCATAAATAATAATGTCACACTATATGACTGATACTTGATGTATGCACAAATTCGGGTTTTTAAAAAGGGCTATTCAATCGGACATAATTATTGTTCTGAATTTGACCTGTATGATTCTTTCATTTATTCCCTTACAAAGTATTACCTGTAGTTCTTATTTTGTCTTGCATGAGTTAAAAAGGTAATGTAATGTTTTGAAACATTGATTTCAGGTTGTATTACCCCAAGGCCATTGGCCAACATCACAGCTCCTCTCCCTCGAATGCAGTTCCAGGCCAGACTTAGTGATCTCAACCCTGTGTTCTCTGACAGAGAGTCTCCAAGGTTTTGGCCTTGGGATGTGAACAAATAAGAAAGAAAATGATGACAACAATATGAATATATTATACAAAGTGTTTCATATCCTCAGTGAATTACAAGAACCTGCTCAAAATGAGTGTAAACCATGATTATAAGTCAGTTTGTAAGTGTTTGTGACATTTTCTGAAATAGCGGAAATCTGATTGTGGAAAATGATTCACATTCAGACTGGTGCTGGGAAACAAACTAAAATGAAATATATTTTAGTGGTAAGAAAGTCTAATAAGAAGTATTTATTCAAATCAAAACTACTTCTACACTCTCTGGGACTCCACTAAGATGGTGTGATTGTCTTTTTTCACAGCCTAAAAAGCACAAGTAAGTGAGGCAGAAAACTCAAAATGGAGAACCATCCCCATCATCATCTCACCCATTTTATCACGGGGATAAGAATGTGCACAGCACTCAGTGGGTTCATAATCATAGAAAGAAAATATGCTTTTACTTTTTCTTGATGGAAAAAGCAATAAAACCATAGCATGAATGTCAGAGTGTTTGATTGGTACACTTTCCTCCCTACTGTATGGAAGAGTGCGCTCAACAAGCACGAGGATGTCCTTTGATATTTCAGCAGTGGAGGAAATAAAAATTGAATATGAGGGGATGAATCATAGCCGCTCACATGACACTGAGACATGGTGGTGTCCCCTTTCACACAGACAGTTATTTTGAATTACCACATCATTGCATCCGGGTCTGCCATTCTTCCGCAAGGTGCCTCAACCACATGATAATTGAAAGAGGTTTTAATGAAGGCGAAATGTTCTTGACCTTTGAATGCCACAGTCTGCTGCTGCCTGCTGTCCTGTGACTGCTTAGCGATAAGGCTAAGCAGTCACCGGACTGTAGATATGATAGTCCAATGATAGTAGATACCAGTAATCGCATATATATATTAAATTATACTGCCCTCATGATAGTATTTGGTCAATTTTAGAGGGCTTGAATGCATATTCATTTACCATCATTTATCATTTAACGTGGCAGAAAAGATAACTTTGCATAAACGTACACAGCTGCTTTTAGCAACTCCTTACTAAAATGGTCTTTATTCATAGTCTGTCATTCATGTTGAAACAGAAGAACACAGAAGTAAACTAGTTATTATGTCAGTCATGACATTTAAAAGATGGTGCTAATCTGAAATGCACATTTGTCTCGTCTTTGAATAGCCATCTTGAATACATGGGAAGTTTATGTTTTTTCTCTGAGGTAAAAAAGCAACAAAATAAAATCTATGAAAATGAATTATCAGTCTAACTTATCAGTATATGGCCAAAAGTGAAGGTCTTTATTACTGCATGTGTATCCATCCAAATATTGTTGTGATTTAAGGAAATTTAATGGAAATCTTAATGCTGCAGCATACAATGATATTTTAGACGATAACGTGCTTCCAATTTTGTTAACTGTCTGAAGTTGAATGATGCAAAATTTGAAATTCAGAGCATTGATAAACCAGCAAACAACTAGTTGCAATGATCTAGTGGAGTAATGTCTACCTGAGCGGATAAGGAATGTATCTCCCCTTGTGTGTGCTGTAATCTTCTCTCTACTTTGTTTACATGCTAGCTAATGGTTGCCGCTCTACACTGCGCTCATAGGGCGGTTACCGCTTATACCCTGTCCCACCCAACGGTTCCCCCTCAGCCAAAGACTGCTAGCTCTGTCAGCGCTGTGAGCTTCTAGCGGCTGGCTTAGCTGTATCTGTGATGACAACCGTGAGGAGGCAACAGGCGGCAACCTCCAAGTCTGAGAAGTGAAGCCAGTGTAAAAGTGCCCTAAACTTGTATTCTTTCTAATGGCCAGTAGGGGGCCACACCTCTGTTTGCAAAAAGAAGTCTGATTGTATAGAAGTCTGAGAAAATGACCCTACTTCTTAATTGAATATCACCTTGGTAAACATTGTCAACATGAGTTTATGAGCTAAATTGCTAGTTTCAAGTCTGCAAATTGTTGTTTGCTGCCATATTAATGCTATGAATTTAAGCTTTAGCACCTTTCAACTTCGAGCGCTGACCTCAGGCCCATGCACGAGCCTGAGATGTTCAAAAACGACATCTGTGTGTAATGATTTAGTGTCTGCATGCCTTTTAACAAGTGTCCATATACATGGTGTTTTTTTTATTTTTACATGGTCTAAGTTAATCTGAAGTGCAAAAGCCAATCGTCTGTTAGAAAGCACAGAGACGGAGGGATCTCTGTATAAAGTAACGGGATTCATTGTCGTCTCATTCCTCACATCTCTAAAATCTGGGTCCTGAAGTTCAGTTTTCTGGTGCTGCTAATGCAAAGTATGTGAAAATATGTATCTCCACTGTAAATCTTTAATATCGACCTAATAAAAACTGTCTCCATGGGTACTGTTTCGTTCTTTGAAAGGGTAAGGCCTCACAGAAAATATGTGACCTCTACTATATCTAACTAATTGCTTTGCTACCTGAGCGATCTCCCAGAGCGTTGTGGCTGAGGTCGAGGTGCTGTAGCTTGGCGTTGGAGATCAACGCCGGGCCGAGGTGTTCAGCCGAACGGTCTGTGAAATGGTTTCCTGACAGATTGAGGCTCAGCAGGCTGATGTTCTCTTTAAGCATACCGGCGAAGGCTCTGGCCCCATGATCCCCAAGGTTGTTGTCGGATAGGTCCACTTCTGGGATTAACACACAAGCACGCAGGTTATGTTTGGAGAAAAAGAGGTCGGTTAAATGAACAATATGTGGCGGGAGAAGCTTATGAGTTCCCCGTGACAAAGAGGGTCCAAAGAGAAGAAGTGCAGTAGAGTTTTCCCACAATTAAAAAGATGGGTAATTGATTTATGATGTGTTTCACAAAAAAGTTTGTATTTGTCATTCCTTCCCTTTCTTCTGTTTGGCTTCATTAGAAGATAGTGAATATTTGTAATCATATAATTCTCACATGCTATCTTTCCTTTTTGGAAGAAATGCCCCATGGGAGGGAGATATAGAGCACTCCATTTTAAAGTGGTTCAAAAGCTCTTCATAAAGCTCAATCATCGGGTCAGAACTTTATGTTTTGTCCAATACTATGGTTTATGCATTTACGAATGCATTTTTTGTATATTTATTCATTTGAAAAGAAGTATATTCTGTCATATATTCTGTTATACTTTATATTCATACAATTGGATGACCCCTGGAAGTTCAACAGTGGTGTATGACAAAGGCTGTATAAAATACTGCCACCCCAAAGAGCCCGCATGACTCACAGGAGTCATTCTCCATACATCCCTTCATAGTTTCCTTGAACTGCACAAATATTGAACAGAGACCCCAGATATATATTGAGTATAATTGGGGTGAGAGTGGCGTATGAGTGTGGGAGTGGGGGATGGCACTTTTGCGACAAAAGGAAGGAGTGAGGGAAAAAAGAAGAGAAAATGTGTGCATGCTTGAGTTTCCAGTAAAAACCACCTGTAATGTAACAATTTTCTTTTAACATCTCGGCTATAGCAGCTCCGCCCATTCCTTCCATCCAATTATCTCGCAGGTTCAGCCTGAGTATTGAAGTGTTGGTTACCAGGGGAACTGCAAGTGCTTTGGTGCCCTGCAAACACACAGCCAACGTGAATTTCTTCTGTTTGTTTCGCTGCAGTATATTTTTCTAATCTGTATTCCAGTTTAAAAAGAGTAGATGCACTGATGCAGGTGGGCAGAGAGCGAGCAAGAGAGAGAGAGAGAGAGAGAGAGAGAGAGAGAGAGAGAGAGGGGGATATTAAACCTGCGTAAGACAAATGAAGCAGAAGGGAGCTGTGTGGAGGCGTGGGTCAAAAAATGAAGCTTGCAGAACATGAAAATTATAGTTTCTAGCACGGCTAATGAGAAAGTTGGCTGCCTGAAGCCTTATGTTAACTTGAAGTACAAGAGCAGAAGAATATAGTGTTTTCCAATGCTTGATGAATATCTTTCTCTGAGATATGAGAAGCCTATCAATCTGCAAGACATTATACAAATAACCTTTGGCAGCTGCACTTTGCTATTTAACTTTTACTCTCTGTGATTGACAGGTGAAGACTTATTTAAAATCCAATGTATCCGTCTGACCGATGTTACTGAGGCTGAAACCTCGGGAAATGGCTTGTTAGGGAATGGATTTACTTTATCAACTTTCATTTGCAGCGTTATGGACTAGTGGAACCCTGTAAAAATGTCAAGCCTCGGTTGCTAAGAGCTCCAGGCAATGCATTTTCACATTTGCAGAGGATGTAGTCTTCGCTCAGTCACAGATGTACAACCACGGAGGGCTTTTACACAGATTTAATGTTGAATAGACATCTAATTAAAATTGACTTGTGGGCTTAAAATGAAGCTATATAGGGTTAAAGTATAAAAAAATACTAGATGTTTATCTTTTTCTGGAGTATTTGGCAAAAAGCAAATAAAGCATTTTTTTCTACACAGGCTATTAATAAGATCCATTAATTAAATACAACATTTAGAAATGGATTTCTGTTTAGTGTAAACCTGCCAAAAGAACATTTGATTATGTCTTTGTACATCTGTGTGTGTGTGTGTGTGTGTGTGTGTGTGTGTGTGTGTGTGTGTGTGTGTGTGTGTGTGTGTGTGTGTGTGTGTGTGTGTGTGTGTGTGTGTGTGTGTGTGTGTGTGTGTGTTTTGGGTTGTATGAGAGCAAAAAAAACATGTAGACACAATATTTATGTTGGGTCCGATGCTCAAAAGGACCGTATAATAAAGGTCCATTTACATGGGTCACAAGGTGAAGCGCATTAGCTGTCATTAAGGATCATAAATAAGAATGCTTCCCTTTGAGGTAAATTAAAATTCAGTTCTGCATAATGAGCTCTCACTGAGTCCAAATCAACGCCAGCAGCCTTCCCTCTCTTCAAAGGTGTGAAGGTCTCTCCACTTGAATGTGTACTGGTAAGATCTTCAATGGACTCGATTTATGCAATTTTATATGTAAAGTGTACTGCAAAGATATGTAAATGCATGATCTATTTCTGTAAGGAAAATAAAGTGTCCTTGAAGCTCGGCTGCGTTGGACTTGACACTGTGCACCCCAGACTTTGTCATGATCAGTGCAATCCCTTGGAGGGGAATGTGACTTTGAATTAATGAGTCATTCACCAAACACAGGCCTGGGCTGAAATGGTGTTGGAAAAGAGAGAGAAAGTTCAAATATTTGAAGATCTTTTTCAGGAAGGCAGGTTGAATTGGAATACCTTCCTAGAGGTTAAAGTGAGGGCCACTTGGGGGCAGCAAAAACAAGTTGTGAGCACAATATTGGCATGTTATCATCTTAGTGATAAAGTGACCTTATTAGACAATTGCTCATATACAAATCTAACAGTTACAGTGAAAAAATTCAAAAGATCTAATTATTTTGAAGTCATGTTTGTCGCCAACTGGCAAAAGTCAACCTTATGTCCTAAAAATGTAGTTCACATAATTTACATTTTTTCAAGATTAAATGAGTTTTTGACATAAATGCTTCTGTCAGCGGACTCGTATAAGGAGGTCAGAGTCGTTGGTTGGGTCAACTCAGGACTTTCGCCCAGCAGACTGCTGTCTGTCGCATGAAACCAAGAGTCAACATTAACTCATTTTCATTAACATCCATCACTTAAATAACATAACAAACATGCTTATCAAGCACCAAATATGTTTACTTGGAAACGTAACTGAGGAAGCAGTTCAGTTGTATGGGAATGTCATTTTATAAGAGAGAGGGTTGCAAAAATAAGTCAAATGTTCACTTACTCAACTCCTTAGGGAATGTATCTGGTACATTTAGCTGCTCAATTTGCCAAAATGTTCACCAGGTAGTTGCTAATTTTATCTTTCTGTTGTGTATGGTAGGTTTTTAGAGCTTTATCACAGAAAAAATGTGACGCTATTAGAGTGGTGACAGTGAGTGAAAACTAAATAAACCAATACTGTTAATGAAGAATGAACTGACCACAGATACCAGTGCAGCTGATAGACACTGAAACAGTTTTTTTTCCGCACCTGGACTCCAAATAAAACAAATTATTGAAATATATAAAATAAAAATATACATTTGGACTGAAAATAGATAAATAAATAAAAGACCCTCCCCTTCTCTCACCAACAAGTCAGACAAAAAAAAAAAAAAAAAAAAAAAAAGATCCTCCCACAATTCTTATCCATTTTCATACAATCCCTAACTGGTGATTAAAGTACCTGAGGCCCCAGACCGCGATGCATCATGGACATCTCGCTGTTCTTCATGTGCCGCAGGAAGTAAGAGGCAGGCGCCACCTGTAACGCTTCACACGCCTCCATGTAGCTCGTCTGCCCCGTCGGGTCGTACGCCTCCTCCTTATCTGCAAAATGGATATGGACAATAGCTGTCTCAATTGTCCGCTATCAATACCTCTTTGTATCAGGAGAGATGATCCCATGGAGGAGGACCTTTTTGAGTGTGATATTGAAAAACTCCCTCGTGGCCGATCTCACCCCCTGTCAGGGGGGAGATCATTCATACCAGATGGTTTTCACTTCTGATGAAAAAAAAAAAAAAAAAGCCTGACACAAAAGACTTGGATGAAATCATTAAGATGCAGAACAGGGCTTCACATGTGTGGGCAGATACACGTAGGAGGTACTGTTGTGTTTTTTTTTTCTGGAATCACTTAGAGATTGAGAAGATGGAGAGGCAGAAGGGAGAAAAGATCAGCGCATGGGGCGACAGGAGAGCTCTGCTGTTCTGATCGAGATCAAGTTAAGAATCACTGTCATAACACTTAAAAAAACCCTGCTGGAGCCTGGTACGAGATATGATTTCAGACAGAAAATAACAGAACCAAATGCTCCGTGTCAAACATAAGAGGGAACATCACACCCCATTTCCTTTTAATCTTCTCTCCTCTTTACCTCCGAGCTCCAAGTCTGTGTCGTAGTCCTCATCAGAGATCACACGCTCCTCTCCTCCGAGCTCCTCCTCTTCATTCTCTTCCTCCTCCTCCTCCTCCTCCTCCTCTTCACCCTCGCTTTCACCTCCGTCTAGCACATTCCCGTCAGGACTCGAGCGTCGGTCCTTTGGCCCACGCACATCGACCCCTGTCCGGCTCGCTCTCCGCTGGATGGAGAATGAGAGAAAGTAAGATGTCGTGACTCAGCCTGAGCGAGGAGATTGGAACGATTCACTACCGGGAGAATAAAACTGATACCTACACGGTGGACAAGCGAGTCCATCAATGTGTCTCCTTGAGCTTCCAGCCTTTGTAACTACTTACCTACCCTCCTACTCCTTTCTTCACACCTCCCTTTAACCTCTTTTATATCCAGTTCTTGCTGTCCTTCAATCCCCTTTATTTCTAGGCCTACGATACGTTCTCTACATTTCTCAGTCGGCCATGCCATATATTGTTCTTTTCACGACTAAATGGGTTGCTTTTACACTGTATTTCTGACACTTACTGTAGAGCGTGCAGCCCTGTGATTAAACTACATGAGAGTAATTAAGGGGAAGACTTTCAGGGTGACACTGAGTCCCCTCTGTTGAATTAATTCATGCACGTACACAGGTCAAAAGAGCGATTTATGAAAAGAAAATAGCAGGTCTTTAACAGGTATTTTTGAGTCTGTATTTCCTTTTCTCTGGGCAAGGAAAGTGCTCAGACGTTTCTGGAAATGGAGAGAGAGAGAGAGAGAGAGACCTCCATTTCTAAAATTATCCCCTTAATGTTTTTTTAAATAACCCTTGCAGGTCAAGAACATGCTTTGGATTCTCACCAAGTCTCTCTCCTACGTCTTAATGAGACTTTGTGGAAATCTGCCCGACTAGTCCAACAAGTCTCCACCTACCTACCTGGTTGTTCACACTCCCCCCTTGCTGAAAGCAGAACTTGGCCTGGATGGTCAGCTTCCTACCTCTCCCAGCTGCAGCTTCTCACTTTCTGCTTCTGCGTCATCGTCCTCCAGCACAGAAGGCAGCAGCACGTCCACGGCCAACTTCTTCCCATGAACCATGCTGAGTAATGGTGATACTGAGGAAAAATATACTTGGCTGCCTTTAACCAATTTCTTGCTTTGTTTTGAGACTCAAAGTGGTGTTCTGATATATGTGCTGTGAGTGAAAAATCACATGTGAGCAGCAGGTTTGTGTTCATGCAACCTATCTTGCTCAATGGGAGGGTCAAACTCTTTGGGCTAATTAGAAAGGCCGCTGCTTTATTTCCAGATAGCAGATCACCAATCAGAGTGCTGGTGTAAAGTTGGGCTGTCTTGTTTTATTGACATGTTTCCATGGCGATGAGAGTGCCGACTAGACAATCAACACTTACAGAGGCAGGGAGGGGAGGGGAAGCAAAATGGCTCGTTTGGCGTGACTGTGTTTGTCAGGGAGGATAAGAGAAAAAAAACTTTGTATCAACTTCAAAATCTGACCTTCAAACTGTAAAAAAAACCGCTCGGAGTCATGCTGCAGGGATAAACCTTTTCCATTTCCCCTATATAAACAAGAACAACAAACCAGGCAAATGTGTTGACATATTCTGTAAATGTTTCTCTTTATTTGTAAGTAAATGCAAAGTCCTTGCAGTTGATGCATTAAAATGGAATATCCTCAATCAATTACAACAAAGGTCATTAGAGCAGAGGCTGATCGGATCAGAGTTGTTCATAGCAGCAGCGATATGCAAACACAGAAAAAGAAAAAAACTCCTTCGAGAAGGTTTTTTTTTTTTTTTTTAACCATCCAAAGCCTCGTGAGAAAGGCCGGACAACCTCACAATACAGTCTCACGGACTGACACAGTGCTGGTAAATAGATAGAGCTTTTTAAAATATGAACAGGAGAGAGAAGATCACCATGCATGTATTTAATGCCGCTGCTGTGTTATCCCCATACCTAAAGGATATGAGAGACACCGTAGAACAGGCCTTTTTTTGTTCTTTTTTTTTTTTTTTTAAATTAAGCAGAATCATAGTGCTCATTTACATAATCAAAATACATTCTTAGAAAAGATCGAAGTGGTACTCTTTTATATCGTATACTTTGTCTTTGAATATATATCTATAGAAGCTATATATAGAAGCTATGTCTTGTATCAACTGCTTTCCTGCTGCACATTTTACATCACAGACATTTTTTTTGACGGCTCTCATTCCATTTAAACTAAATCTTGTTGAAGCAAATTATACAGTGGCGACATTCATCCAGAATGAACAACACTGGGGGGCATTGGGAATCACCCATTTCTCCCCCCAAAAGCAGTAAAAATAGTTGATTCAGAATGAAAAAAAACGAAAAAAAAAAAACAGCCGAAAGAAACCAAAACATATTCTCGGCAGCTGTGAAGGAACTTTTAAAAATCACATAGAAATCCGTTAATCATGCTAACAGTTATCTTTAATTTCGAATCAAAGACAGAGAATAGGGAAACAAACAAGACTCAGAAGCCGACAAGAAAAGCCACGGGTTACTGCAGAGTGGGTGATCAATACACAACGTGGCCCCCCCTGCACGAATATATATCCAAATTACAACCCTGACTTGAGTGGAAAGCAGCGAATGACCACAGCGGCAGCGCGTCTGCATTTCGTTCCCTGAATGAAAAACTTCACTGGAACTAATTTACGATAGAACTGAACTGCCGAGATAAAAAAAAACTAAAAAAACGCCACGTGGGCAGTTTCCTGTCACCAAAACACCATCTGTAAGACTACATTTTCAGGCTTGTGTGACTCACAGAGCAACGAATTCATGCTTATTTTTAAAATCTGACCAGTTGGACAAGGTAACAGACGACAAGCAGAGTAATCATGTAAAGAAAATAAAACATACACCTGAGCACATGCATGTTTTTACGCATATAAAGAGGCGCACACTAATGGTGATTTCTATGGCACACGTGCATGCGCGAACACGCACATGCATGCTGATGCTACTGAGCAGGTGTCAGGTCACAGTGAAAGGGTTGGCGTGTGAGCCGTGGGGGTTTGCACACAATCATGCAGAGAGACACGAGAAAGATTGGATGTGCTGTGTGTAGGCAGAGGCAGAGGAGTTAATGTAAGGCAAGAGGCAGAGGAGTTATGACGCTGATAAATGCAAATTGGAAAAGCTCAAGAGCTGTCAGATAAGATCTGGGCGGCACAGGGTGCTAAAGGGGATTTTTTTTTTTAACCGAAGTTAGCTTGACTTGGTGTTTTGTTACAGAGATATGTCATTTTTAAAAGGAATAGTTTAAAAGAATTAGATGAGAAAAAAATCGATACCGCTATCGCTTTTACGGTAAATATGACGCTAAAGCCAGAAGGCCTGGCTTAGCTTAGCATAAAGACTGGAAATGGGGGAAACAGTTAGCTTGGCTCTATGCAAATATAACAAACTCTACCTACCAGCACCTCTAAAGCTGACTAATGTGTGTAGTTTTCTTTGTACTTTTAGTTTTTGTACGGCTTAAACTAACAATGCGTTAATATTTATGACGCTGGTGGGGATATATTGTTGCGTTTCCCTCTTTTTGTACTTTTTATGCTAAGCTAAGGCCGCGTTCAGACAGCAAAAATTACCCTTTAACTTAAATTTTTATAATTTAATTATTGAATAATTATCTATAATTTTAAAAACATGTGATTCGACACAGTGATTTATTTTTGGCATTATAGTCAATACTACAGTATTAAGATATTTTTTAAAATCTGAGAGCCCTGAAGAAGTTTAAAGTTTTTACATTTTTATCATTACTTAGAGTTCCTTTAAATATGTACCGACTCGGGTTCAGACTTCTTCCTCAACGCAGCTGCTGTGGGTTGGGCAAGCATGACAACATTATGATGTTAGGGAGAGTATGGACAGGCCACTACAAAGAGAGCTGGCACAGAGGTTGATGCATTTTGATGAACTGCCAGTGAAGAGCTAGATAATATGTTAGTTCAGGCTGTGACAGAATCGCTGTTTTCATAGTTCAGGGCGACCTGTCAACACGGCAGATTTGCGTGCAAAAAAATCTTGAAGTTTATATTTTCGCATGCCTGTACATCTTTCAATTATCTCTCCCCTTTGAACTTTCCTGAAAACTAAAGCCTTTGATTATAAAAAAAATACAGCCCAAATATATTCGACCAGCCCTGATTCTTCTCTGAAACATAAAGTCCACTTTATTCGTTCTTCAGAAACGTCTGTGTTTGTTATCGATGCCACACTTTTCCTCGTTAATATAAAACCTCAATGAAAGCCTTTTCACTGTAACAATAACACAGAGTATATTATATTTCTTGAGTATATTCTCGTCTTGGTCATGCATTCACAATGAGGCAGGTCATTACACTAGGTGCACACATTATGAATCGAAATGATCAATTTATAGTTTTTGGAAGTATCATCAACGAGAGAACAGAACATTTCCAACTTGCTACGGACAGAATTGCGGAGCCCAACAGAAAACAATAAAGTGGTATAAAAAAAAGAAAGAAAGAAACACTTTTTTTTTACAGTACAAAAATTGGCACAGTATTTTTTTAAACCAGCGTTGCCGTGTCCTTCAAACTCGTCGTTGTCAGAAAGCCCCCGATTCGCAGACCTACGAGCAGAAAACCCTGAGAGAGAGAAAGACAGAAGGAGAGACAGAAAGAAGGACAGAGGGAGCAACAGACATGGAAATAGAGATGTTACAGTCATTACTCATCCAGCGAACAGGGGCTTTGATGGCCAAATGTGAAATTCAAGTGACAATCCACACAGGAGCCATCGTCTGTGATGCATTATGTTGGTGCTTAATGAGCCATAGTGGATATGTAGGGCCCTTGTTTTGCTCTCATGGCAAGGGTATGAAGTATCTAATCTTGAATGTGCACAATTGACGACGGAAACAAAAACAAAAAATGGAACAGACCCACTCGCTTTCACTCTAATCCTGTTAGTTTAAAGGCCCCTTCTCCACGGGGGTTTCTATGGTAACCCACTCTGTTTTCATCGGAAACGAGGGGTGATAACACTTCCGCGTCACGAACAACTCCAGGTTGCAGATTGGAGTTACTTACACAAACGTCTCTCGGAGATACAGCTGCTCTTGTAATCTCGATGGCTGAGATAAATCAAAATGGGATGTGCCTTATCTAAAATATGAGCTATCCAGCTGGCTGGTGAAAAATAAATAAAAAATGTAATAAAAAAATAAAAAAAAGATGAATAAATAAGAAAACACATCATAGATCTTAAGCATCCCACGCAGTTCAGAGCTGTTGCAGACGAGTCAAGTGAGTGATCCTAGTTTTATGTGTTGTGTTGTGTGTACAGACTAGACATTACCATGCCTCATAAAATCCACTCTTACACAAAGTGACTAACAATGAACCGATGAAGGAGGAAATAAATTATGTATGAATGAAGGAAGGAATAAATGAACGCAGGTTATTTTCTGGTTTCATTTGAATGACGTTCAATTTTTTTAAAGGAGACATATAATGCTCATTTTCAGGTTCATATTTGTATTTTGGGTTTCTACTAGAAGATATTTACATGCTTCAATGTTCAAAAAGTACGTTATTTTTCTAATACTGTCCATCTAAATATTCCTGTATTCACCCTCTGCCTGAAACGCCTCGTTTTAACACCTGTCTCTTTAAGATCCACACCCGAAAAAGCCCAGTCTGCTCCGATTGGTCAGGGTTTCAGGTCTTCAAAGCTAAAATGTTAATGATGCATACAAGATATCTTTTAATCCAGGTGTTTAGTAAAAAGTAGAACATTTTCGACGGAGCCCCTCATGATCTTTATGCTGATTAAGCATATGCCTACTAGCATCTCGACTCTTATTTCAATTGAAACCATTTGTATTCTAAAAATGTTCTACCAAAATACTGAAGACCTGTTTTTATAGTGATACACAGAAACATACTCTCGTTGTGGCCTGAGTGAAGTGACGGATTGATGACAGATTGATGAATGATGTGTCACGATCATGTCAGAGGTTCTATTGGCCCAAAGCTAACGTGGGTGGTAGTAATGGACACAATATGTTTGTTTCATTGGCGCTTATGGTCCCCATCTGCAGATACTCACTATTTTAATGATACAGCATAATCTTATGATTTCTAGTAATATATTTCACTCTGAGAATCACGAATCTACTAAGATTATTGCACATCAATAATGGAAAATAGGAATAACCTTTTTTAATGACTGTAAGGACAATGAAAAAAACTGGGAAAAAAGACGCAAACAACTTACTCATCTGAATCCTTTTTGCTCTCCTCGATGTAGGCTATGGACTCTGAACGAAGCCGGTTGGTGACCTCATAGGTGCGCAGGGTGACTCCAAAGATGTCCTCATGGTAGCGGTTCTCATCCTGGATACGGTGGGATTGTGAGAAAGAGAGAGAAGGGGACCAAAATATGAGATTGATATTATTTTGGATATTGTTTAACAGTGAATGACAGGCAGGATTTCAAAGAAACAGAAAGAAATTAGAGAATTTAGTCAAATGTAATAAACAGCAAGAATGGCCTTCCTCTGTAAGAGCCTGCAATTATAAAACATAATAGTTTCAGAGTATTTCTTTGTTCACTGTCGGGATCTTACTAAATAGTATTTCGAATTTTTGTAAATGTTTCCTTCTTACTTAACATTATGATAAAACATTTTTAGGTGAACGGATGTAAAATAACTTGGTTTTTGTGCCTGCAGTCGTTGCATTTGACAGATTCACTGAACAGCACTGAAAAACAACTCTTCAGTCCATTTGTATTCGACACAGGTAAGTGTGTTAATAGGTGGCTTGGTGACACGTGCCGTTCTTCTTTTTATAGCCTTTTTACCCTTCAGTTCACAAATGAAAAATAAGCCAGTGGGGGTGTTTTTTAACCTTGTTTTTCACAGGAAATAGTGACTCAACACGCCTTCTGTTTTTCAGGCAACTCCATGCTTAGCCCTGCCCTGTAGAACCTTGCCTGTTCAACTGGGTGTCGAGTGCATTGCTCAAAGGCACCACAGCAATGGCGGACGGCACTTCATATTTACTATTCTCAAAGCTCATGTAGGATTTAAACTTTTGACCCCCTCCTCCCTGTCAACACCATCAGTCCAATCTGTTCAGTGGGGTTTTAAAAGGTGAACAGTGAACTGTGAAGTTTCTCCTCTCTCTCTCACCCGCAGCTTGCTGATAAAGAAGCCCGCATCCTCCAGCGTCATGTTGGCCTGCTGCTTGATGATGTGCTGGACTGTCTTGAGAACGTCCCCAGCCATCGTGACATCCCCGCACACGTAGATGTGTCCTCCCTCCTCCCTCAGGCACTGGTACACTGTCTCTGACAGCTGCTCACGCAGCACATCCTGTACATATTTCTGACAGAGAGGCAGAGGAGGAAAGATGAGTGTGCATGAAGAAGTCAAGTGTGAGAAAGGTAGGACAGAAAATAATGTGGAAAACAACTAGGACACCACTGACTGAAAGGGAATAAAGTAAAATAAAGCAGAATTTGCATGCTGAAAGACTGTTGGATGCATATGGAAAATTATTCCTTAAACAGGCCCTATTATGCTATTTTCCGGGTGCATATTTTTATCTCAAGTTACAGTTACAACGTGTTTACATGCGTTAATGCTCATAATCCTCCTTGTTTTTCTCATCCTGGCTGTCCTGCAGCACCTCTTCTCACCCTCTCTCTGAAACGCTCCGTTGTAGCACTTGCTCCTCCCCAGAAAGCAAAGTCTGCTCTGATTGGTCAGCTAGCCCGCTCTGTTGTGATTGGTCAACGTTTCACATTCAAAAAAACTCTTCCTCCGGAGCTTCAGCTCCGTCTCTCTCTTTTGTTGTTTGAGGGCCAAAGTAAGGACTTTTACGTCACTTCTGTAACATTATGACCTCATAAAGTTACAGAAGTGAAGGAGAGAATTCAATAGAGCCGTTTCAGGAGCTCAGGAGCTTCTGAGGGGGAGGGTAACTCCTTTTAAGCGTGGACTTCAGGTTTTACACTCTACGGACCTTTTACATGTACAAAAATATATATAATACACTAAAGAAGAGGGAAAAAATAGAAAAGCATAATAGGGCCACTTTAATACTCGGTATATTTTTATATATCTTTTTGTTCAGAAAAGCAAAGGAAGCAAAGGCCATAAAGGGGACTAAGGAAATTTTTTTTAATTAAATAACCACAGCAGTTTGTATTCAGCCATTTCTCTACTCTGTGATTTTCATTTCAAACCCACACAGCAGTCAAAAGAGAGTTGTGACAAGCAGACCCACACACAGTTTGGACAGTTTAGCACCAGTACCTTTGGTTTGTCGGGTTCTCTGGAATAGGCCGTGTAGAGCTCCTTGAACACTTCTTTGTTCTTGGCCTGGATGGTCTCCTCATTGTAGATGTGGTCCACCTCAGACTGCCGACAACCGAACACCAGGATCATGGGGCACGACCTGATTCCTAAAACGTGACAAGCGGTGTTGCTTCATTCCTCTGAATTGTGATTGTAGAAGTGACAGTCTGTTGTTTTTTGTGTCATCTAAATCTCTGACAGGGATTTGATATGAATTCCATTCTTACTCAGAGGTGCATATGACAGCATTTTTACTAGAAGAGTAAATGTATCACCTTTTCCTGGATTTTGTTATTATTCTTATCATCATTATCTCTGCAGGTTCATGTTCTGCAGTGAAAGTCCACTGAAAAGCCTTCAGATGAAGCAGTCATAAATACATCTATAAGGAATGAGAATAAAAAAAACAACCAACCGTTGTGTTCAAGGTCATATAGTCTCTGTTGCCAGAAGCTTCTGAATGGGGCGATACCTGTTCCTGGTCCCACCAGGATACAAGGTGCTTGGTTGTCTTTGGGAAGGTGGAATGACTGTGCACTAAAGCAAGGCAATAGACAAAAACAAATGAATTAAAAATGTAAAAATGTCCTTAAAGTGACCACAACTTCATTTTTACTTAAAGTGATATTTTGACCTTTTTGGAAACATTCTTTTTTCACCTTCTTTCCAATTATGAATGAAGAAGATTTTTAACTCTCTTGTGTCTGTATGCAAAATTGAAGCTATACAGCATGTAGCTTGCTAACTTGTCTTAGTTCAAAAAGTGTATGAACAAAATTCATGTACCTCTAAAGCCCACTAATCAACACATTATGTTTAGTTTGTTGAGTGTAAAAATGACAAATCGCTGTTTTATTGGGGTTTTGTGGGGATATTCTCTATAATCAAGGTTTATAGACAAAGTTATTTGTCCTAAGTGAAGAATAGCTGGACCCATAATCCCCTCTTAATTTTTGGTTCAGATTAAAGGAATAATTACTCCATAAATTGACCATTTGTTTTACCTTTAATTCTTGAAAAAATGTGTTTTCTTGCATGCTCACTACTTTCCAAACACACCCATATTTGCTTAAACCTTAGAACTCTTAAAAAACACAAACTAGAAAACTAAAAACTAAAAGCTAAGTAGCATGCAGACATCAGAGTGCTATCGAAAACAGTTTAGTTTATTTACCCAAGATGTCAAAATTTCCTTCCACATTACATTTTCCAAAATCAGTGAAAAAAAAACAACAACATTGTGATATTTACCCTCGGACAAAACACGGCACCATCTCCCCCTTCTCTATCCTGTTGAGCCACGACGAACACACTCCATGGTGGATAGGTCCTCCTCCATCTGAAAGGGATGATTATTACCAAGCGGGCACTTTACTTTTTTCTCTTCACCTCCCACTCTCTTTAAGTGCACAAACTAACAGGAGAAGAGTGGCCCTAACACATTTTCCAAGTCTAGGGCAGTCTCTCTCCTCTTTCTCTCTCTCTCCCTCCCTCCCTCCCTCTCTCCTCTAAAGGAAAATTACAGTAATTCAAACGTTGCCTTTACAATCATAGTAATATGTTTGCACAAGTACATATTACAAGTGCAAGAGAGTAGTGTTAGCGACTGGTAATGTTTGCTGACAGCTTGACAGGCTGAGGGTACTATAGATGCTAATTGTAAAGGTATAGAGATATAAGAGCCTTGTGATATATTATGCACTAACACTTCAATTGAAACATGAATAGCTAATGAATTTTATTCACTGTCAGACGGACTGGTATACCAGCAACGTTTTCACTCTTTTGTGTTGGTGTTCATATCTCTAAATAGAATCAGTGTGCCGATATAGAATCTACCTGAGGTGTTTCTAAATCTACGTTTCGTGTAATTACAGTCGTGGTCTGGTTGCCCCTACGAAGCAGACTGGCTCTCCGAGATAACTTTTCGATCAATTTTCTTTGAGCCAAAGTAGGATTCTCAGAGAGGCTGAGTCATTTGACTTCTCGAGATTTTGCAGGAACCTTGAAAGAGCCACAGCACAGTCCTTTTTATCCATGGCATAAACCGAACGGAAGCAAAAATATATATATACGGCGTATGCACTCACTGGTTCTTTCTGAGTAATAACTTACTGCTAGATGCAGCTTACTGGAAACCACAGGGTTTGAGTTTATTTTGCATGTTTTCGGAGATGTCAAGAAAGGCCTCTGCCAACCATTCATGTTGTAGTTTACATCCATGTCTGTCCAAAATGTCATTTTAGATATACATTTTATGTGTTAAATTGTGTTTTATGAGATAACCTTGACCTTTGACCACCAAATTAATCAATTCAACCTTGAGTTCAAGTGGACGTTTGTACCAAATATGAAGAAATCAGCTCAAGAGGTTCCAGAGATATCACAGGAATGGGACAAACATGAGATCACAGCAAGCTTGACCTTTTGCTTTTGACCTCCAAAATCCATTATGTTCATGCTCGAGCTCAGGTGGAAGTTTGTGCCAAATTTGAAGAAATTCACTCCAGGCGTTCCTCAGATATCACGTTCACGAGAATAGACGGGAAGGACGGACAACACGAAAACATATTGCCTCCGCGCCGCTGACATAAAAAAGACCAATTTCAGACCCTTAAAACCCTTGTGGGAGCATAAAAGTTCATCCTCACTGTCGGCAGAAAAATACCAAAGCAGCTGTGGCTACACCCACACAGCCTTAAGATCCTTTGAGAGACCCTTTGAGAGACTTTAGCTAATGCCTAGAGAGCCCTGTAGTGATTTGTAGGTCCTTACCTCTGGCACGGTAAGAGACCACAGCAACGGTGAGGTGGATCTCTCCTGGGTGCAGCTCTGGAGAGGAGCTGATGGAGTAATAGCGAGGCTGAAGCAAGGGCAGCTGGGTGAGCAGCAGAGTGGAGGGCATCTGGATGGAAGGGAACTCCTCCAGCACTTCCACCAGTGTCGGATTGTTGTACCACTTCCACTCCTCGTACTCCTGCAAGCCCTGTGATGTCACAGAGCGAGACAAGGTGGCATAAAAAAAAACAAAAAAACAGGTGGATATTTATTGGATTTCATTTGTGTCTTGGTAAGATCTGCCTACACTTCTGACTCGGAGAGCAGGAGGCAGCCACAAGCGGAGCCGTCCTCCGTTCACTGCCCAACTGTTTTCGTGTGTCATCACTGACATTTGGATGTGATGAATTTAGAGCACTGCCACCAGGCTTAAAGAAAAAAAAAAAAAAAAAAAAAAACGTTGATATGTTCCCAACTGTAGCTTTGTTCTCAAGCTGCTAACGAGCGACAGAGTGCCCATGAAGAAGCCTGGTGGGGTTCCACGCTGAGCCTGAAACGCTGTTTGAAGCGCTGTATGTACAATTAGCAAAAATTCTAACAGCGAAAGTACTTAGGGGCCTTGCTGTTTTTTCAACCTTGATGCACAGATGGGGTCGTGGGGCTTTTCAGGGATTGATATAGTTTGTTTACTTGTGACATTGTACATAACTTTGTGATTCAAATTCAAGCAATTACTGCTTTCGGAGAACAGTTTTACTATTCTCTGATGCTTGTTATGAGAAAAAATTATGATTAGAAAGTCAGAGAAACCCTGCCTTAGTCCTGAAATAAGCGGGGAAATTTAAACATGTATATAAATAATATATAATATGATCTGCAGTGCTGAATCCACTGTTTCGTTTTCTGAATTCAGAAGCCTTCCCATCTTTCCCTCCTGCTTTGGTGACAATGATTCGATGTATGAGAATATGAGTCACCGCTTGGCCTCAGTCAGCCTTTTTCCACACATTGACAAAAATGAAGAGTGAATTGTGGGAGGCACTGCAAGGGGGGGATGGCTCTGGGTTAGAGCGATCAACGGCTTTAATTTGGCGCCAAGCTCCCTCCTGCTGTACATATCTCAGTGCAAAGTGCATCGAATCGGCTTTCAGACACAGAAAACCATCTCCCATATTTTGATGGCAAACATGATGAATGTGTTGGTTTTTTGTTGTGCCTTAAACACATGGCAAATTTTTTATAGAACTGTGCTTCGAACAGTGTTCTCATAAAAAGTATATCTGCACACATTTGGCTCGCAAATGGCAAAAAAAAAAAAGCGTATTTTTGGATATAGCCTACGCACATACATCCCAAATCCTTCATGTGTAAAGTCACGAAGTAAGCCAAGCACTCAGTGCAGCAGTAGCTCAATAATTCTAAAAGGTCAGAGTTAGTGTTTACTCCCAAGTCTAAGTGAATTTACCTTACTGAGGAGCTCTAGTTTCTTTTTCTGTTTGTCATTGGTTGCCAGAGCGGCAAACTGCTGCAGCAGCACAGGGCTCGGTGGGGTGGTGATGTCCAGGAAGTACTGGAAGGCCTGGTTGATGGTGCAGGGAGGGATGCGAGTCTCACTTGTCCAGTTACTGATTACACCTGCAGGAAGGAAGGAGGTTAAAGTTGTATTCATTCTTGTTTTACATTAACAGTGGATCAAATGAATATGTGAAACATGAAAGGGAACGCTCATGGTAATAAATCCACAGATAATCCTCAACCAACTCTACAGAGCTTTATAGCTTCTTTTTTTTTTTTAAGCCTTAAAAAACTCTCATCATTCCCATTCCCAGGTGCAGGCAGCCGTTTAAAGTAAAAAACCAATGACCAGCACACAGACAATGCTACTACACACTGTGTGATTTGTTCATGTGTAATCACATGCCATTAGATACGGTCAAACCTATGTTATACTGGGTTTTCAGGAATTTCTTACCTATCATTACACCTGTTTTTAGAGTAAAAATGTCCTAAAATTTGCTTATTACAATGTATAAATTAAAGCAGTAAAAAAAATAAGATTTTGCTAGCATTTTGAGCCAATAATGAACTGACACTTCCTCTGTTTACCACTGATCAGTTACCGCTGAATGCGCTGTTCCGACTCAACAAGGTTAGCTCTGTCAGCACTGTTGCTATTGTCTGCACTGTTAGCATCGTTAGCCGTATTAACATGTTGAAAGCTGTGTGGAGGCAATCCCTCAATCATAGCTATGCTCTGAATATATAATTCAACCCCTTTAAATCTAATTTTGAGGACTGCGGACTCAAATTATACATGCAGATGATCTAGTTTGACAAGACAAAAATGCATTCTAGGTCCTTCAAGTGAAGGCAAGAATTTTAATAAGACACCACCAACAATGGGTTGTATGTATCAAGTTAAGTTTGATAAGGCTCACATACTGTGTTGAAGAAACACCTTGCTTCACAGTCACAGTGAAAATCACACTTATGTCACCCAGTGTCACCACAACAGTTTATCAATATGCAGCTTCACTGAAACATTTCTGGGCATGGAGTAGATACCTCCCTACAGTGTGACTTCATGTTGTCTGCTGTTGCAAGAGAGAATTTTTCTTATGCATGTTTTGAATCTGACATTCTAGTTACACGCCTACTGTATTCGTAAAGTAGCGTGGCGTTGCTAATAGCATCACCCACCTAGGGCAGTGTTCCTCTCCTCCAGGAACTCCACTTTCACGATTTGATTGACAGGTGGAGCATCCTCCAGTTTATCCGTGAGAGATGTCACCAGGTCCTCATGGTTGCCAGGGAAGATGCCCAGATGGTCGCCGGGCTGGTAGCTCAGCCTGTCCTGGTTGTTTGTGTGGAGCCGCACAAATATGGTGGAGCGACTGTAAAAGAGATCAGAGATTTAGGGAACAACGCTGCACAATTTTCAGTCTGTTCCACTTAGTTCACACACCACAGTAAACTGAATGAGTGTATTAGATCAATTACACGCCATTTCACAAGTTCACCAAAAACAACGTATTATTTTCCTGTTTCATGTGTTTTTCATACTTACTTGGATTTGGAACTTTGCAAGTTTTGAGATTCCAGCATCTTTGCTCCGTAAACCTTCTTCTTGTGAATACTGTTCAATGCTATTGGCAGACAGAAGCACCATCACATCATTTACATTTCCTTTATTTAGGGAAATTAATTTATGCATCTATAGGCACGACCTGATTTTATTAAAGAAACAATTCAACATTTTGGAAAATCCTATATATTTGATTTCTTACAGTGTCTACCCCATGTATGTCAATGATGGAACGCTAAATAACAGAAACACCTACTTATATGGTGCATTAGAGTTTACCAGCACCCCAAAACGTCCAAAATGACCAAATCTTAACTCCAGGTGATAAGATGGACCAATAACCTTTACCACTCCTCTGCAGCTACATTACCGTCACTTTGTGCTGCATTGCTTATTAGCACTTATTTCCCCCCTTAAGATCAACACGCTGTCAACACTCAGCTCCCACGCTATGTTTATTTACCTTCTGTGAGGGCCGGGGCCTCGGCCGTGTACGTCATGCGGAACTTGCTCTTCTTCCAGCTGCGGTCGTTGCTGATCAAAGAGTCGTTGGCCTTCTCGATGTTCACATCGTCGCCAACACAGAACACGTCACAGGCAGCCTTGACACGCAACAGGAAAGAACACGGCCTTCATTCAAAGTGTCCCTTTCGTACAGGAATCACAAAGGATTTGGAAAATGATCTGCACTCTCAAGTGATGAGAGACCCTTCTGGTTTAATTCATGTTGTTGTGGTTGCATAGAAAACTCAAAACAAAGCCTTGACAAGTAATCGACATGCTAATCATGAATTCAAGGTTCTCTGTCCGACATTCAGACTGTTAATATGGCAGCTTTTTTTCTATGTAAAGATATGGTGGAGTGATGTCTACCTGAGCAGAGAATTAAGTTGTTCTCCCTCTGTGTGTGGTGATTCGTTCTTCTCTGTGCTTCCTTAACAGAGCCTTGCATGCTAATTAGTGCATGTGAGCGTGCCCCACTGACTAGTTCATGGCTGCCGCTCTGCACTGTGCTAATACGGCTCTTAAAGCTAATAACGCTGTCCTGACAGTCATGGAAGCATAGCGCCCACCCTCTAGTTCCCCATCACGTAAACACTGTTGGCGCCGTCAGCACCTTTGCATTTCTTGGCACCGTTATCGCTGCTGGCACCGTTAGCTGCTAACCGCCGCCTCGGCCTACGCCACGCTAAGAGCCGTGTGGAGGCTGCAGATGTGCTCCGAATTTCGAATGAAGCAGCTTTAAAATCAAAAAAGCGATGTGCCCAATCCAAGAACACCACATTATTTTGATCGTCAAAATTAGCCAAAGCAAGCCAAAAGGGCCTCAGCCCAAGAAACAGACCTTAAAAACCTTCTTGGCCCAGGTTCTGAACGACTCCTCCTGGCCACACAGCTCATCTCCTTCCCCCATGCGTAGGATGCGCTCCCCCCCAAGCTCTTCAAACAGCGTGTCCACAGCGTGGGCAAAGGCGCAGAAGTGTGGGTAGGCCCTGGAGCCAAGGCCAAACACTGAAAACCTAAGCAGTCACACACACATACAAAGAAAGAGACGGTGTGAGCGGCAGGTAAAAAGGAAAAACGCATACAGATATTCGCAAAGCACCACCACCGAGTCCACCGAAGCAGCTTGCCCCTTCTTCCCTCTGAAAAAGCACCAAAAAAGGACGGATATGGATTACTTTTCTGCACGGGAAAAGTAACCATACCGTTGCTTCGCTGCGAAGCACTCAACTCACTTCAGGTTTTTGTTTGATAGTTTTTGTGGCCCCTTCTTCTTTAACAGGTCAGCAGACTCTTCACTGCAATTCGATTTGTCATCCCAAAAAGGTTTAAGAAATGTCAATTCAACAACAGTAGATAGGAAAAGAATAATCTGGCTGAGCAGTTCAAATTAGATATGACCTGTATCTTGATGCCCACAGATCCAGTAACCTGCAAATCGCCAGAGTATTTTTGGTTATGTAGGACAATATTCATCAGACAAGTGTAATCACAGTGTGTTATGTTATGTCTCTTTGGTGTTATCTGGTTTGCTGTGGTTTACCTGACATTGGCGAGAGGTCCGGTACTCTCAAAGTTAATCTTTACTTCTGGTTCGTCGCTGGAGGACTTGCGAGTGTCAGAGTAGGAGGACACGCTGTTGAAACGCACCTTGTAGCTCCTGGACAAGAGGGGAAAGCAGACATATGAGGCGCAACGATGTACAACGCATAGGGTTAAAGATGTGAACTGACATGCGGGAATAGAAACGGAGGCAAGTCGCGCGTCTGAACTCACTTCCTGTCCTCTGTGTTGGATGTTGGGTGGCGCATCTCCATTAAGGCAGCTCCAAATTTCTACGGTAGCCAGAAAAAAGGCTGTCAGTAACCTGTCCTAAACTTAACTAACTGGAGTGGATGATTTCTAACATACCTCTCCATTTTCTGGTGGATCACCGTTACCGAATGTGCTGGTCACCATCAGCACCAGCGTCTCGTGCTCCAGGTCCACCACATCGTAATCATCCATTGACATGACCTGTAAGAATAGCATCAGGAGGAGGGAATCTTAGCTTCCGTTTACTTGGTCTTTTATCTCGCTCTCGTCTCTTAGACGCCGCACTCCACACGACAGATGACCGGAGCGTGTGAATCAAGGCTGAACACTCTGCCGTTGGCAGGGGAAGAGGTTTGTAATGACCACTCTGTGCTCGCCTCTAACGAGATGATAACATGCTTCTGCCACACGACGAGCATCCATGAGGAATACCACTCAGCATGAATGCATTTCACACACACGCACACACACATACACATGCACACACACACACATCAGACCAAAGGCGTGAATAGGAAACAGGCTTTAGCCACTTCGACAATGGGGATTTGCCCCGGGGCTCTCGCATCTGCCCTGTCATCCATCTACAGACACCCACTCTCAGTGACACACACATCCACACACACACTTGCATGCACGGATCTCTTCTTGTGTGATTGATCACATGGGGAAACGGGAAGGGAACATGTAAGATATGACCTGGAGGAAGAGCACACAGTGTATGATTGAGAGCAGCATGTTTTCTTTCTTTTTTACATTTTTTTTGCCAGAGGTGATTGGGCATCTTGTCTTAAACTACTGCGCTTCGGTGGTTTAAATCTTGCCTCCGAACCCGCGGCACTTTACTGCATGAGAGAAGAAGAAAATGTAACAAAAGACACTTTTTTTTTTTCTGCTACCCTCTCGTCGCCCTGTACTCAGCTGGCATCTGCCTGGCGTCATCAGCCGCAGAGCGAGATGGGGTGAGGGTGTGAGGGGAGGTATATGAATGATTTCTTTGAATTCTTCCTTTTTTTCAAGCTCGTGTCCAACTTTAGGATAAGATGATGCAAGGTGGGAGCAAGCGTACCTTTGCGTCAAAGGCGTGCTGGAAGATTTCACACAGAGTTTTGGCATAATCTTGCGATTTGCCCGTCTCTGTGGCAAACAGTATGGTGGCTTTCACCCTCTTGGCCATGGCCTGGCCCATGAGCTTGGCCGAAAACTTCACAGCCCTTCAAAGGCAAAGAGACAGATTAGACAGTTAGAGTGAGATGTGAAGAAACACAAGGACAAATTGTTGAAACCAAAGACCACTGGTTTGAGGACACAGGTTGCACTTTTATAATCCTGTTCCATGAACAGAAGACTCCCTCTTATCTGATAAAACATTTGCTATTCAGGTCAAATTTTCTATTTCATAATTGCATACTTTTCCAGATTACATTTTTTCAGTCCAAATAGCTAGATGTTTAGTATGTAAATAAATAGTTTTAAAATCAAACCGTAAATGTGTAGGTTACATTCTGATTATTCAGTCTGTGCCATTTTGTTGCCAAATGATTCTATGTAGGTAATTAGCACTCAACCATGAAACGTTCAATGCACATCATTTCATTGAAGCAATAATACTAAAACAAAACAATGTTGTGTTAATTTAAACAACTGCACCTTCAAACCCTACAGTAACGGAAGAGATGTTTATGTGCAATTAAACAAGGAAACTAAAAGAGAAATAAAGTGTAATGCCTTTGCGTCACACGGCAAACTTCTTGTCTTCCTTTCCTCTCTGGCCGGCCCTCTCTCACACAGTGGTTTTTGCAGCGCTTGCCATCAATTTAGTTTTAGAAATTTGGAATTTTATATTTTAGCAAAACAGACTGGGGGCAATAGTCTGGAAACCCAGACCTTAAAAATAACTTATATCAAATTCCATACTTTTTAACACCTTTCTATAGGGGAGAGGAACCCTGGAGGGTTGCATGGCTCATTTCAGCAGGCGGCAGACATTATGTCAAGGTAGGGGATGGATGACAATTGTTTACCAAGCTTGTCAAAGCCTCGAGGCAATTATATTAACAGAGCGGGGCGTGCACGAGTGCATGCACACACAGACAGAACACTGACAAAGCTTTGATTACTCCCTGAGGGGTTGATTGAATGAATTTCACCGCTGAGTACACCAGCTTCCTTCCCCGTGTGTCGAACTTTTGTCTTTGGAAAGTGATTACTTGTTTGGCCTTAGATTATCACGCACACACCGTACAGTGAATTATCTTTGACATTTAAGGCTGCAATTTAACCTTGACTCCATAAACGCAGGAAGAGAAGAAGAAGAAAAAGAAATCGCAAATGTGACAAAAACCAAGCACTGTTTCCTTCTAACAAGCCTGCGTGACTGCACACTCACTTGGCAAGCTTCTTGAATCCGATGGCTCTTTTCTTTGTGGGCGTCCCATTGACTCCTTTCCACACATGGGTATTCCAGGGATCAGCCTTTTGCATATGGGACAAGAAATTAAAGATCAGAGGTTGTCTTTGTTTTGCTTTAAAATCCATTCCAAGATACTGATACATCATCTGTGTTAGTCAGCGTATTTGCGCGGCGGCTTGGTATAGAGAAGCTGCAATTTAACAATTTGCTGTACAAACTTTTACTTTTAACGTGCTGCACCAGCAGGAAATGAGTTCCAACTTTAATTTACCTTAATTACTTCCTTAATATAGCTCGGCAAACCAACCGGGTTGTAAACACAAGTGCATGACTATAATTGTGGTTGCGTCCTGTGAATTGCGTTACAGTCTATTTAAGTTAATGTCAGTGCAGTCATTATCGACGACTGTTTTAAGGTGAATTCAACCGGAGGTAAAAGGTGAAGCTCTAACGCACTATGAGCACTTGATGTTTTCCTGTACACCTCCCTCTCACCTGGTACTCGAAGGACGGGGTGAGGCGGTAGTTGAGCATTTCTTGGTGGAAAACCGGTGTGATGCTTCCTGACATGGGAGGCACGATCCACACCCAGTCCCCGGGACAGCCACCTCGCACCCGGTACTCGTTCTCCATGTGCTTCATGAAGGACTCTGTGGCTGAGTGGTGGTCTACTATGGTCACTTTGCACGTCTAGAAATAGAGGACACATACGTTGAGGCATTTATTTTCTGTGATGCTTCAGAAATTAGAATAGTTACAGCAGTCAAGTTGCAAAAATGCAGTTTTATAGATCAAAGTGGGCCTCGTTTCACATCCAAATGTTTTCAGTCGATTACATTAAAGTGGATTTTCTATGCCTGTTTATATTGGACCCAACTCATGTGTTTAACTGCACTACAGAAAAACATTTTTAGCCATATTTTGGAACAAATATGAGTGTTTGGAATCCATCGACTACACAAATGGACAGAGGAGACCCAGCAGGCATTGGTGGGACGGTGATGATGTGTCCGTTGCCAAAATAATTCCTTTGTTGAACGCCAAAACCTGCAATGTGGTTTTGAGGTGGAGGGCCAGATGTTGACGTTGTTTCCACATCCAATAATGGTCCAGTCAGACCCTCTCTTAGAAAGCAGGAATTATTGATCGAATTTTTTAATATAAAAAAAAAAAAGCAATTGGATGTGTCTTTGTTTTGATTGACAATGGTTGTTAAATGGTTGTGATCACAAGCCCATACTGTGACATCCGCTCGACTTCTGTTAAAGATAAAAAACACTTTTATGTCACTGTAGCCTATTTCTACATGTAAATTATATTTATGTATCATTGTGTTAAGCCTCTGGTATTTGTAAAAAACCAAAGGCTGTCTTTGATCACAAGTGGGAGACATTTGCAGTCAGATTACGTAATATAAATTTTGACAAAGTCCATGTTGAGAGGAGGTTTTGTGGTGGATGAATGGGTCGAAAAAAGGTGTGTGTCCCATGTGAAACCAAACATCAACGTTACTTTTCCTTCTATTACTATTTTAGCAATGGTTTTTTCACGTCTTTGAGATTCAAAACAACCGTTTTGGTAAAGTATTGGTTTAAAAACCCATAAAGATGTTCCTACCTGGAAGCTGTGGAGAACAGCAATGTTGATCTCCACCAGTGCCTGGTCTTTCCAAAGGGAGGAAGTCTTCCTGGTGTCTAAGGCCATACTGTTAGCAACCTCCTATATGGTATAGAAAAAAACAAAAACATTTAATATGACAGTACTGACATGTCACTGTGGCATTCAGGCGTGTTTCCTGGGTCCAACAGGTCGTTGCCCATTGTAGCAGTTCATTTTTTTTAAAGAGAAATGGTTTTCTGCATGTTTTTAACAGTTTTGTATCATTTAATTGATATCAATCTCTTTTAAGTTCGATTTGTTTCGTGCCTCAGGGGCTGGAAATGCAATTCACAATTCGGCGACTCTGGTCTTAGCTGAGATTTTACTCACTTTAACTTAATTGTAAGATATATTTCTTTTTTTTTTTTGTCTTTAGGCAGAACAGCTTGATTCCATTTCCCTCTCCAGATACATGGAAACATGAAGTATATGATTGAACAAGTAAATGAAGAGATAATAAGTACATATTTGGCATAATATTAAGATCAACAATGGATAATTTATGTTAAGAGCATTTGTGGCAAAGCACAAGGAGGCTCTAAGTGCTCTTAATCAGTTTTTTTCCTCAGTGTGTACATTTAGAAGAAGAAAGGCATTTTGATTGGATGACTTGGTGGATCCTTCAACGCTCTATTGGCTCCAGGCTCTGTAGTTGAGAACAACGCACTACCTCCAGAATGTTGTAGCGTGAGCTGTCGCAGAAGTCCCTCACGCCAATCTCTGTGCCCATGTACCAGCCACTGAAGGGGCAGCCGGTGAACTCCAGACCGCCGATCTCCAGCAGCATGTTGGAGACCGCCGGGAGGCCGTACCACTTCAGGTCCAGGTCCTTGAACCACTCGTACCTGGGCGGAGAAAAACAGGGGGAATGACCTCTGGGATCTGCAGCTATTTCAACTGAAGTGAGGTAAACGTCCAACATTTGCATAATGCAAAATGATTAACCATAACAATGTGTGGCTGTCTTTTTGAGCATGGATATTTTTGTTCCTGAAACACACGTCACAAACAAAAAAAGTGCAGCCAAAATCAACATTAACAAAAATAAAACACTTTTCAGTGCTGGACAGAGCAGGCAGGACCTCAATCTACCTCCCACCACTGAGTCCTCGGACCCTCTAGAGGGTAGATAATATTGCTTTCAGTGTATTATTTGCAGAGACGGGTCTAATCTCATGTAATGATTCGGCGCTGTTGGTGGTCGGGGTCTGTGCCAAGCTGCTGCCAGCTGAGCTGAGGACCAGTTGATGCAGGGTGCGGAGCAAGAGATGCCAATTTTTTGGGAGGGAGGGGAGTCAAGGGATTCTGAAATGCTTAGTAGAGTGTAGAGATGCAGCGATAGCTCTGTCTGCATCTGTCATAACCAATTCTTTACTGTGATAATGGGTATTACATGCAGCAGCTTAATGCTTAAGATCTCAAGGGCGTTGTGGCTTTTTTTTTCTCTGTATCAACCAATGTGAGAAATGTTTTCTTAGAAGTAAAGTGAACACAAACGAATAAAACGACAGAAAAGGAGCTTGAAACCTCACTAACAAGCCCCATGGTTACCACAAAGGCCGGCATAGCAACAGATAAAGCACAGCTAGCTGTGGTTTCTGGGAACAAGCAGCACAGTTGGAATGTGACAATAAACCCAATCAGACATCTTGGCTTAAAAGTACCCCATTGTTTAAAGAAGTGTTGTTAAGAGATGTGCGAGTGGGTGGATGTCTTTTTTTTTTTTTTTTTTTTTTTACGTCGCCCCCACTGTTCTTGTTTTGCTCCTTTCTGTATATTTTTCTGCACGCTTAAGAGGGAAGGCATCACTCACTTTGGGTGTGTGATCGGCACCTCCAGGATGAGGTCTTCAGGAATCTCAAACAGCTCGGGGTCGTTCCCACTGGCCTGCAGCAGGAGGGGCAGGACATCGAAGCGACCCTTCGGAGCTTTCCATCCCAGCTTCACGCAGATCTGGGGACAAAAGGCAACATGCAAGCTCAGCAACTTGATTTTTTTTTGCAGCTTTACCACGTAGATTTAGGAATACAGGTCCTCTTGCGTACCTCAGTGAATTCAACATTAGCAGGGTCTCCGTGGATTTTGTCGTCAGGCTGTCTGTAGCCAGCATAACGAATCAGCTGACAGTTCCACACTCGAAAGTCATGCTTGCAATCTGTCCTCTGAGGAAATATGGTGATGGCCGACCTACGAAAAAGACGACAAAAAACTATGTCAATAATGTGTAATGTAGATATTAATTACATTTAACTTTAGTGATAATCTCCTATCTGGAAAAAAACATTGGGAATAACATTGTTAGATATCTAAACTGTGCCACAGTATTATCTTAGATCAATAGCATGTTGATACCTGTACATACTGTTTAAGGTGAGACACCAGAGGGAAAAACATAGTTTCTAATGCACTGATCAATTGAAATTTTGGGCTATTTTGCTTCCGTAACATGTCTTCTTCCAGACCAGTGGGAAAGAAAGGATGCAAAAATAAACCACATTTTTTGGAAATGTTTTAGAAAACTTAGAAAACTCAAAACACAATTGTCTTAATGTAAGTAATGAACTTTCATGGCAATATCTATTGGTTAAAAAGTTTTAAACCTATTCTCCTGTAAAAAAAAAAATTAAATGACATATCTGTAAAGGTTATTTTATCAAAATGTTTTTTTTCTCAGACTCCACTTACATACACTAAACTTTCAAGGTTCATTTATATCCATATTCTGAACATTGTAACAGAGGAGCTTGTTCATAAATCAATCATTTGATTTTTGACAATATTTGCCGCTGTGCAACAAATCCTTAGAACCCGTATATGAATATCTAAGTACATCAGTAAGTACATCAGTCAACAAGATCACTAACAGATGGTCGACATTGTAAATACGTAATCTGCCCAAAGGCATTTCCAATCATGCTATGTCAGAGGACTCATCGCTTCTACCTTTAGTTTGTTCTACATCCCAGTGGTGTTTTAATGCCATGACCGGGTAAAAAAAAAAGAAAAAAGGAAAGTGTTAATACTGCTAAGCTGGTTGTAAGTCACTGAGGAGGGAGAGCAGCTGGTGTGAATCTGGGCCAGTGCTGGCAGCCTACATCCGCAGGAAACAGTCTGCTGGTGGGATTGGTCAAACCGATAGTCATCAATGTCCAAAGGAAGTATAAAATATTGTATTCAGCTAGCTATATGTTATATTTCTTCTAGATTCAGGTTTAGCATTGTTACATGTGAGTCAGATACTTTTTACTTATGATGTAATAGGACATGAAATATGTGATTACCACTGAGCAAAGAATGTAAATGATCATATTATTGAACAATTTTGGTATAATTTATGAAGTAAAATCACATTCCTGTACAGCAGTAGTTTGATATTGGTTACACTTTTTAATAAAGCTACCTTTATAAAAGGAACAATAAGTGGTAACAATGGCTCTATTAATGATTAATAAATAATTTACTAATGCTTTATAGATGGGTTATAAGCTATTATAAGCATTGGTTGTCATGTTGTGAAAACTCCCTTTGACTAGTTACATCATTGACCATTTATTAAAAAAAAGGGTGCTGACAGTGTGGACCAAAATCCATGTATTCATTTATTAACATTTGTTAAAGGTGGATTTGATGGATCATTCAAAAATGAGAAACCTATGCACATAAAGTATTAGTAAATAACTGATGATGCAGTTCGTTAAAATGTATAAATCCTTCATAAAATGTGCCTTAAAGGAAAGTGGTAGTGATATTACAGCATTTATTGTCTTTTAGTTCACTTAAATTCCATTTAAAAGTGAAATATAATAACATTTTGGCATTTTTTTTACATGATAATCTCCCACTTGCAACAAATATTGACTGCACTGTAGCACTGTACTTTCCCATGAAATCCAAATCTTGCAAACAATCATCATTGTTGCATCATTTTTAGGACCCTTCCCTCCAATATATTAATTATTTTGTCATAAAACATCTGTGTTTGTAATATTGACAGGTGATTTAGAGTAAACTGAATTATTCCAGAAAGTATTGCAAACATGTTGCAATATCTTTATTTATGTGCCTGTGTTTATCTACGTTTCAACTAGCCAGACCGAGAGTCCTGCTGTGTCTCAACGACATGTGTATCCGAGCTGTCCCTCCCAAGGCCGGGCTAAGAGTAGTAATGAGTCAGAAGCCATCCATCTTCCGAGAAGTAAATATGAGGTGTCACATGTGATTAGGACTTGGCAGAACGCGAGCGAGCGCCGCGCAGGTCTGACAAATGACTGCTTGTTAGCGAGGTCTGCCGCCTCGCCGACGAGGGCAACGATTGGAGCCGAGGCGCTGACGGATAGACGGGCAGCAGATAGTGCCAGATACAGTGTGAAGAGACGGAGCGCTCGCTGACAGATGGGACGGGCGGGTCAAGTCAGGGTAGTCGGAGATACGGAGGGGGGAGATGAGATGCACAGAGGGACAGATGGCGGAGGGGGGACAACATGTGTAGGAACACAAGAGGAGTTGAACAAAAGTAAACATGACAAGACGAATAGTTGAGGCAGTATGTGTGTGTGTGTGCTTGTTTTTCTTTGTTTGTTATTTACCTCAGGTTGCCTTTGTTGGTGGCGTACTTGATGTGGTTACAGATGTAGTTGTACATTCCGTGAGCTGTTGTGCAGTCTCTTGCATCAAAAACCTGGAAAGCAAAACGTGAAAATGACACCTTAGTTAGATTGTGTTGACATCAAGTGTTTCTTTTTTTTGTTTTGTGAAAGCTGATATGTGACTGTAAAGTGGTTGAACATAAACAACAGCTAAACTACGTCTCTGAGCATCTTCGATATGCGGAATCCATCTTGATCCATATTTCTTGTCAAATTGTCCGAAACAAGGACAACAAGTATCGACATTCCCATGCTGTGATTATGGGCTTTCCTGTGTGTTACCTGTAGTTTGGACCACTGGATCCTCCCGACGCATCGGGCCGCGTTCCTCCAGGCGTGCTTGGCCCCGTAAATCAGTTCAGTGTCTTTCAGCTGGTAAGTCCCCGAAGCTTCAATCTCCTTGGTCACCTCCTCCAGCCTGTCCACATGGGCCTTAGAGCCAAACCTGCAGGCAGCACAGAAACACAATAAGAAAACATGTAGGCCTACATACAATAGAGGGTGGAGCCGAATCCAAAGCACAAATATTGGTTTGTTTTTTTAACTAATAATTCTTTTGTACAAGTTTAAAATGATTTGATTTACGAAGAACAAAAACATGAGCTGGTGTTCCTCATATAACTGTGAGGGCGGAGGTTATTTATGCTCCACCTGCTTGTGCTGACGTGACAGGAAGTCTATAAGGGAGCGAGCGGAGCCGGATGGATTCATTGCTATGCTACTATTTTGCGATGCTGAGTATACATAACAAAAAAGACAATGCAGAGAGTAGAAGTGTAATAAACAAAGCAAAGCTAAGCAAAAATAAAAAATAAAAACATATTAAAATTAAATATTAACATGGTTGATGCCCTTCTGTGGCACTTGGCGCTCAACTCTGCAGATGTTACGGGCCGGGCTTACCTTTTGATGGAGGTGTAGTACTGGTCTATGAAGTCAGTGGCCAGTGGAAGAAGCTCCTCTTTGGTTCTGACCTCGTCTGGTTTGCGGACAGGCTGGTTGGGCATCATCATAGAGCCGAGGCACACATCATCAGAGCAGACTGGCAGCTGAAAAGACAAATATCGTGGCAGATGAGGGGATGAATTCTGCTTGTTGGTTTTTCTTCAGTGCCAAAAAATGCAACTGAAGATCAAGGTGATTATGGCGTATGGTGCAGCTCTCTGGTAATGCATCTGCAAATATCAACAGCATTTTCTCTCCAGCAAAGAACAACACTAGCAGACGATACTGCGCTGGCTTGGCTCGGTGTTCAGGGCCTTCAGGATTCACTCACAGGAGACAGTTCCTGCATCCATCTCCGCGTTGTGATTGAATGCAAAATGAAAGCGTCTTAATTTACAAAACGCCAGAGCTATCACATTACCGTTCCCTCTGTATTCATTTTGGATTAACTGGCTAAGTCTTGGTTCTGCCTGACATGAAACAGACGGGAATGGCTGAATTATATTTCATGCAAATGGATTCATTCAAATGAAAAAGAAAACCAATCCAACTTTTTTGGCTCCTCTTCTAGCTGTTGTGCGAAACATAATCAGCACAGCAATTCTGCCCTTTGGAAGGAGGTTTTTCTAACACTGAAATATTTTACCCAATGCAAGGCAATGTATTGTTATGTTCAGAGGAATGAAACTATGGAATGGTTTGCCATCTTGCAGGAAAACTGTTTTTTAAAGAGTGTAAAGAAAACCCCGATGGCACAGACACCCAACCCTTTTCCAATACGACATGCTTTGCGACATAAAATCTGACTATGATCATTAATGAGATACTGTTGTGGTGTTTCATTTTTATTGTATTTCCTCAGTCACTGCATTCACTTTGTTGTTTTTAGTGGTACTACTATTTTTTTTTATAGCTGTAACAAATGTTTTATTACTTACATTTATTGTTTGTTTTTATGTTTGTCATTTTTGTCAGTTTTATTGCTGTCTATTCTTTTTTGTAGTTTGCTTGCTCTTCTTTTGTTTCCTTTTACGCGCACACACACACACACACACACACACACACACACACACACACACACACACACACACACACACACACACACACACACACACACACACACACACACACACACACACACACACACACACACACACACACACACACACAGGGATCCAAATAAATAAATACCTTAGACTTTCTTGCTAACCCTAACCCTAGAACTGTGACTGTATATCAGTATGTAAGGCCAACAGACAATTGGTAGATCACATCCATTTGTGCTGAAAGGTTTTTCAAATCCCAGTTATATCATAATATAATATATTCCATTTGGTATTATAATATCCCACTTGGTTCTTATATAAAAGGTCAGTTTGGATTGTAAGTTCCGGACTCTGAATGCACACAAGGGATCATAATAAGTGTCTGACAATCTCTTTCATTATATGGCTCACACATGGCTGGCACGCATGTTAATGAATGAGCAAGTCAGTGAGTCATGGATTGGTATCCTTCTATCGAGCGGAGAGACAGGAAGAGCGAGGAGGCACCGCAGAAAACAAGAAAACAGACAGATGCAGAGGGGGAAAATTGCTCATTGCTCAGAGCAACCTTGTGTGGTCAGTTTAATATGATTAGAGTCGAAGTCAGCTGTCACTTTGGTTTGCCTAAATGCCTTCACCAGCTCGGAGAGATTGAATGAGTGAGCAAGAGCGGGCGACAGGAACGATAGCGCGGGCGTGCCGTCGCAGAGGAAATTTGACACTGACCCCAGCGCTGCTAAAATTGGCTTGTTACGCTGAACCACACACTTGCACCGTCCAAACATTCAAGACGTGGACCGGCAGTGCGTCCAAAATAAACTTCCCCTTCGTTTCCCTTCCAACAAATCCAACCCTGGCTCGACAAAAACGGAACAAAAAAAGATCACAGCCGTCACAGCCGGTCAAAGCAGGAAAGATGAGAAAGTAAATGGAGTATGAATATGTGAATGAAATCAAATACAAAAATAAAGGGATATTTCCAAAGAAAAGAGGAGGGTAGGGAAGGATAATTGACAACAAGAGAGAGAACAACAAAGCGGAGACAGAACAACATGAAGAGTAAGAGGTGATGGAGGGAAAGAGGGGAAATGGATGAGTAGGGAGTGTTAAAAATAAAAGAAAGGAATCACTCGTGCTCCAGCACGTCCGCTCATCATACCGCTCTGGGCATTCATGCCAGCCAGCTGTCCTTTTCCAGAAAGACGGATCCTCCTCGAATACAGCAGCGTCTGTGATATATAATAAATCTGAAGATTGCTATTACAGGCCATTCATTGGGATGCACAGCCCGTGACCGATAAGTCACCGACGTAATTAGGCTGCCGCTTTCTTGTTTACGGACGGTGGCTGTGTTTTGGGCGGTGAATGCTTAAGCAGCGGGGCTCACCTTGTGCTCCGTAGACCGGCCTACTAACTAGAGGGTGAGACTTTGGCTGCATGATAAAGTTGAAAAGATGAATGGGGGTGAAAATCCATCACAGAGAAGCCTTTTGTTTGCTCGAATTATTTGCATGTAGCTGGAACTTTTTGCTGTGTCACAGTCAAACTAAGTTTTTTGTGAATTACTTTTTTTTTTTGCTTCTCGAAGCCACAATGAGAGTGGAGACTGTCAACCCAAGAAAAAACAGCATCGGTTGTTTGCCCAAAAATCACAGCGTTTCACTTTCAAAACATCTTGTTATCGTTCAACTGGCAGAGCCCTCGAGCAGCCGAAGTGATTTTAGAGCTGTCTGTTTGGAACAAAAAGCGGTGGGAGATGTCGTTTTTTTGAAAGTGGTAATTTGGAAGTCCGAGGGCTTGGGGAATGAGAAACATGAAAATGCTAAATACTTATATGTTTAGGGCTTTTGTTTTGAAAGGTACAAACAGAAGGAGTGGATGACTATACAGAGGCTCTGTGTTGTTTCAGGAATATAGGCGCAACTTAACCCGTTCTAAACGTCTTCATTGGTTTATGTCTCCGGGAAAAAAAGTGCGTTGCATAACATTCGAATTCTATGTTAGTATTCATGACAAGACAACTGTTTGAAAATATATATTAACATAAGGATTAATTGCATGAGAAAAACGACCCTGGTGTGTTTATGCGGGTGACATTTTTGTTTTTTAGTGAAATGTTTCAATAACAATCAACGTCGGTTTCTTGACCACAATCGTTTCCGAAACCTGACCAAGTTTTTCTTATTGTAACCATGACGATAAAGGTCCTCTCACCTCAACAAAGTTGTAGTTTTAACCCAAACCACGATGTTTTTCTAGTTATTCTAACCGATATCATGACTATTCCCCCCAAAAATTGGATTTATGCCTAAATGAATGATTTCCGTGTTGACTGTCAGATCATCAGATCTTTCTGGAGGCATCGACCGCTTTGTCATTTCATTTGGAGGACTTATACTGCTGTCATTTTTGGTTTTGAGTGAAATGTCTTGATAACTGTTGGATGGATTATCATGAAATGTGGTGCAGACATTTATGTTCCCTTCAGCAGAAATGGTACTAGGTTTTTTATTTGAAGGATTTATTGTTTCATAAGCTTTACCCAGCTTTCCCTAAACCCCCTGCTGTCTAGCTAAATAGTAACGATCAGGCAAGAGCTCTCTAATGTATGTGTAGTTAGTGAGAAGCAGAGAAGCACGCCACACTGTGCTATTGTACTTCAATCTACTTGACTTGCAAATTATGTGTTGGTAAATCTGCAGGCTAAATGTTTTTTTATTTATATTTTATTATCCAATCTCTTATAATTTTGCTCCTCTTTATATCCTATTCAAGTGAGGTGGATGTATAATTTCAATTTAAAGCACAGCCTCTAAACTTACAATAGAATTAACGATAAACTATATACATTGTGACAATTGACAAATTTATGTGAGGATTTGTTGCTTTTCTTTATCATATGTGATGACAAACTGCATGTGTTCGAGTTTTGGACTATTGGTTAAAACAAAACAAGCAATTTGAAAATGTGACGCTTCAGGAAATTCTTATTTTTATATTCATCTGACAATTTATAGAAATGAGGAAACCGTCTGCGGGGGAATTGATGATTAATAAAAATAATTGTTGGTTGGAGCCCTAGAGTCAACACATAAAACAAACAAAGTGGGCTCAACAGAATTCTAAATAAAGTTGTTTTTGCACGGCGGCTGTATTGCATTACATTACAATTGCATCATTCAGGTGCTTCTGTTTTTCTGGTCACTTGGCGACAGCAGTTTTAAGGCCTTTTTCCCCACATAGTGAAGGGTATCAGGGCAGAAAGAAACAGTAGCACCTTTACAGTCTTCTTGAGATTCACCACTGCTATCAGGATGACTTGAATCACAACATCCAAGTCTTTCCCATCCTTGCCGGTATAGCTGCCTCAGCGACAAATGTAATCGCCGCAGCAGACGGCTTCATCCAACCATTAGCTGAGTTGATTTCCATGGGCCTCACCTTGCTGGAGCTGTGGTGGAGTGTGTCGCTGTAGACGGTGCCGGTCTCCCAGTTCTTGATCTTGATGAAGCGGGGGCATTTGGAGGGGCTGCCGTTCTGCAGAGACTTCGTGGGCGAGTTCCTGCCCTGAGCCGGCGGCTGGAAAGAGCACACACAGACAATTACAAGTCTTTACTTCATGCCTTTGTACTCTGTCTGGCTAAACGGTGCTGACCTTTTAGACACCTTTTGTGCAAGCTGGGTAAGTTGTTCATGACTTGGAGTCATACTGTGGTGAGCCTTTCATTGCGGGTAAGTGGATACGAGTACCACAAATGGACATGGATTGTCAATTTTGGGAATGGGAATATAATAAGTATTATCCAGAAGAACTTTAACAGGAGTTTTACCACTATTGAGAGGCTCTCTCTGTGGAATAACGGCTATTTCTTCTCAGGGAAAAATCAGTTTGTCATTGTACTAAAGTCTCTCTAGCACAGGGATATGCACAGAAACTAGCTAGTCTCCGCTCTCCATTTCTGTTTTTATTTCCCGCTCCAGGATAAAAGGCAATCAACATTTAACAGCAGGTTAATGGCAAGCCAACTCTAGGCTCACTGGGTTTTCCAATACTGTAGCTATCGACTTGTGAATGCCTGCAATTGAGCCCCAAAGCCGACTGTAAGTGCCCCTAGAAAATGGCACAGAGTAATCAATGCCACACCTCGGACGCTCTACGATCGACTCCTAGAGCATTGTTAGTCGCACAGTGGAGCATCTCCTGAACAACAATGCCACAATCGAATACCAACACAGTCACGCCAGTTGGGCCTCGCTGTCATTTCGCTTCCTCTCAAAAACAGCAGAGAGGAATGGAGGTGGATTGAATTGAATTTGATTTTTGCACACACTGAGGGTAAAGAGCTTAGTTCCTTTGTGTTCATGCTCCAACAGCAGTAACCCCCCCACTGTGCGGCTCAGATATGACACATTATCGCTGAGGTTGTGGACGGGAAGAAAGATCACTGTAGCGGAAAGAGCTCTCTGTTCAAACAGGCAAAGAAAACCAGATGCAAGGCATTAAAGGTTGTTGACAGAAGAAGCAGAGCAGTTGTGCCTTTGAATATGAATGTACGACTTGTTGCTCAGTGACCAGAAGCTATAGCTCTGGCATTTGTATTTAAGAAGGGTCACTTTTCTATAAATGCCACCTGCAGGTTTCAGAGAAGCCTGTGTATAAGAACAGCCTGTAAATGTCAGTTTACTTTTTTCTTTATTTAAACATGTGCGCTGACGTAAATTTTAAATGTCAGTAACTAAGGAAGGATAAACATCTTTTTTGCTCCTGGAAGAATTGACTGAAGAGCGAGATCAGTTTATTTAAAGATTATTGTCCAACTGACCTTTTGCTAAACATCTTCCCCAAACAGAGATTTCCAAATCACAGCTTAGCTAAAGTAGCTAGGATTGGCAGATCCGGCAAGGTCTTTGTCCGAAAACACTCCTTTGTTCACTCATTCGCTACATACTCAATAATAAGCAGTTATTTGAGATTTGGACGCTTACCGATTATTATCATTTCACATTATTACTGACCGCTGACCACTCCTGATCTTTATTTGGATTGTGGGAAGTTTAAACTTCAATAAAAGGTCAGCCGTAAAACATTTTCAACCGAGTCATGGAGCTAACGTTAGCTTAGTGTATTTAGCTCGCTAGGTACAGCTGATAAAATGTTAAAGTTATCACTTCAGTCTGCAATAGACGGTCACCGAACTACAAATTTCAACCTGCTTTTGTCTAACTCTGAAATCAAGGACACACTTCTTTTTTAAATTTTACAACTTTCAAGTGTAAATCTGCCACATTAAACGAATAAAGTAAATGTGAGCAGAAAGCTATCGGGCATAGCAACAGTAGCATGTCTTAGCAAATACAAGCTACATCACAGACTGAAAAATATATATTTTACATTGATCAGATCATGAGTCCTTATCTCCTTGTTTGCTAACGCACAAACTAATTCCAGTCTGTTTTAATGACACCTCTGTAGTCTATATTACTTGGGTAAGTTGCTGGAACACACCAACTTAAATGTAAATCCCATCACGCCTTAATCACCAGGCCTAAATGTCAGGAAAGAGGTGTGGATGAAACAGAAGGGAGCATCCATTGAGCTAGAAAGGAAGATAATTGAAGATAATCTGATGAAGATGATTTCATAATGGGATGTAATGATCAGAGACTTTCTGGTTAATGCAGTTACACAGTAAAAGTTCCTCCTTCACCCATCAATTAAAACTTCTGATGGGAAATGGAGATAATGAGCGCAAGCCAGGGGGTAGATGGGAAAAAGATCAAAATAAGAAAGTGAGACTGATAGCCTCAGAAATGGAAATGTATGCGATTTGTTAAATATTTATATGGTTTAGTCATGTACATTTACGGTTTGACATCTGGCACCGTATTCAGTGGTGATTAAGCCATTGCGTGTAAAAAAAAAGGAGGCATAGAGGCATTTTTCTCGCATTCAACGGACCATCACAAGGTGGTGTCTCCAGTACTCATTAGCTGGTGTTATTTGACAGCTCATTCTGCCACCTTTCCTTTTGCAACAGGCTTATTTAACATTAAGTTACAGGCAGGGAAGGAAGCTCAAACTGAAGGCACTTGGAAAATCCTTCACCAAATTGAGAAAAACTAATCTACAAGCCATCAACATTTCGCTTGAAGTCCATGTATTTAATGGTACATTTTCTTCAGCGTCTGACTTGAGTCTATCGAATTAAACACTTAGCGATGAGCCATCAAAGTTAGCATCAGCGTCTAGCAAAACGCCTGCAGGGGAACTTCTTGCTGCATGAGTCAGTACACATGCACACACACACACACACACACACACACGATTCCACTTCCCAAACACGCTTTTTCTAGAAGCACACGTTTTCCCCAGTCTGAGCAAACACTACCAGGAAGGAGATACGGCTCCTTACCACATTATACAATACGTATCATCTCTTCAAGAATGCATCGCCCACACTCCCTCCCCCTCTTTCAAACACTCTCCCACAAATATCCTCACACGCACGCACACCAACACCCTCTTTCTCTGCAGGTCTGAGGGGCTGCATCATTTCTACAGGGGCCACATTTGATGGAGAGAGAGACGGATCCAGCAGCTGCACGTATTCATTAGGCCTCCTGGAATCATTTCGCCCCATCCGGTCCCATTGATGGGGGCTGGGGGGCGACGTCACAAGTGGGTGGATGAACGTGGACCATGTGCAGATTACGGCGCTATCCCGGTCACAGACACGCCGACCTGTGACCAGACCCTTCTGTGTTGAGGGCGTAAGCTGGATTTAATGCCCGGAAGGATCTAATGCCTAGGTGATGGGATCTTAAGCAAAGGCTTTGCTACTATGCGCAAAGAAGCACCACAGATGTGCGTGCTCAGTATTTGAAAGCATGAAAAGTGCCAATAGTGTGGATTATTGTGCAAGGCTAAAAAGCCGGAGAGGCAAAAGCAGCCATGGATGCACATGCATTATACCGCTGCAGATTCACTCAGCAGGCCTGCTCATGAACACTTGCAAACACATGCACGCACAGACACAAGGATTTGGAGTTATTGATCTAAAAGAGAAGAGCACCACCAACGTATGCTCAGACATGATCTCCTTCGGGCTAAAGAATTTCAAGGGTTTTGAACATTTGTTTCATTTTACCTTGTCGGTGTCAGCGTTGTGGAGCTCCACCGGCATGTTTTCCAGCATTCTGTTGTTATCGGACGCCAGCTGGGGAGAGGTGCCATTTCCCACGCCAAGGTCCCTGGAGGTTATACACAATTTTCTGTCAGGTGCGTGCGCTCACATCAGGTGCAAAAATAGCTCTTTCATTTGTTAAAAAGCCAAACAGCACTCACAGTCTTGCATGCAAACACACACACACACACACACACACACACACACACACACACACACACACACACACACACACACACACACACACACACACACACACACACACACACACACACACACACACAGGCAGTAAACAAGACGCCTTTCTTCCATCTTTACAAATGCATAAATCATGGAATTGTACTGCCTCCAAAATGCTATTTAATCAGGAATCCCTGCATAATTTCTAAAGGGTCTGCACACCCACACAGGTGTTTTCTCTGTTAGGGCCCTTCGTGGGTGTGTAGACGGAGCTTGGCTAGCGTTCATCAGGCTCTCATGTGTTTCCTGTTTGCACCTGTTGCCGTGCTGTGGGACAACTTTCTCCCTGATTAAGGTCAGCCTCAGTGATTTCTCACGACAGCCCTGCTGTGGGTGTGAGCCACAAAAACCCCTGTTGTGGGTGACAAGGGTGCGACAGGTACTTAAAAGTTAGTTGCAAAAAGGTATTAACTATACAACAGCTGCACTCGCCCAGCAAACATAAAAAAAACAGGATATGAAGAGTGAGAGACGTCACTCTGATCATAAGAGTCTAAAGGAGAAGTGGGGGAGGGGAGATCGCCGTGCTGCTGCATGCATAAACATGAATAAACATGGAGAACTCATCGGCGTGTGATTTCAAGTTTGCGTTTTTGCAATAGAAAAAAACGCCCACACACATATCGCCATCGACCGTCTTTCACACTCCTCCCCCCCCAGCCCGCCGCCCGATCTCTGTCATGAGCACGTGCCCGTGCTAATTGTAAATCCTCACAGGCATCCCTTCTCCCTTTCACACTCCCTGTCACGCTGTATCTCTTTATTGCCACAATCTGCGCGAGCATATTTTAATCCCCACAATTCAGAGGTGCAGGTTCAGACACTCGCAGAAAAACACAGAGAGAAGTTGCATGTGTCATTTTGTCATTACAGCTCTGATGCAGAGCGACATCGGCCTCATGCTGAAATTGTGAAATTGGAACAGATTCTGCTCTGAAAGCAAGCTATCAGTTAGAATGTGCCGTTTGATTCCAGGCAATTTAATGGTCATGAAGAAATAATTTGAGAGATGTAATTTTATAGATATGGCCAGGAAGAAAAATACACACTATTGGCTATGACTTCACAATAACCTTTCTAGTTAGCTTCTGCTTTGAGCTCTTCGAAAGCCTCCTTCCAAATATTTAACAGAGGATAAAATTAAGTTAGCTCCTTCCTGGTGCTGACCAAAGGTCAACATGTTTTCATTTCTTTTTCTTACAGGCCTAAACCGTGTTATGAAATCCATTTTAGCAAGACTTCACCTTTCATGCTTTTCTAATCACACGTTTTCTAGAATTCAATGAATGTTTCAAAGTGCATCCATGAAAGACAAGGACAGGAATCACATATTGATTCGAGGAGACGGTGGCCTCAATTTGATTTAAATTGGTCGGGGAGGACAATAGCAGATAACTGAGACGCCAATATCAAGAGTACAATGTGCAACACCATTTAGAGTCGGGGATGGAATATTGGCTCCGACTGTGAAAAGCTGGTGTCGGGGTTTAGACTCAGAACAAACTTAAAGCAATCTGATCTCAATGTTTGTCAGGCTTCCTCATTAAATGTTGAATGGGAGACATGCTGAATACAGAATTGTTGCCAATTTCACACTTCTCAACGACTGCTGCACCCGGACCTCCGCAACTAAGAAGGACCGTATCGCTCTCTTGCAAGCGGATAATGAACGGTCTACTGACAAGCGTGAGATAAGCTTTGTGATGCAGAGTGCTAATTGGGGTCTACTATGTCACATTAATATGGGGATTGACATCAACACTAATGAAGCGAATCCTAACATATTTTGTCCGGGAACTGTAGCGTCGAACTGAGTCGGATCTCAATAACATTCTGATACATGCTAATCGTTTCCCAGAGAATTTTTTAACTAATCTCAGGCCAGAAATGCAGCTAAATAACCTGATCCAGAAGAGGAAGTTTCATTTAACTTATGGAAAAAATGTGTTAAGCAAGCTACATTGTTTGTTGTTTGTTCAAAACAGTTGATATGAACCCACATGAGGCAGTTGGCCCCAGTAATTGAAGAATGTCAACCCAAAGGGGTCATGAAATGTTGTGACAGTAATTACTTGGCACTGAACACTGAGTCATAATAGGTGAACGAGAGGATGTTCTGACAGCTGCTAATGCAATGCAGCTGGGTCAGGTAGTTTAGGGACAGCGGGGCAAAGTGAGTGGGGAGACTTCCTTTCAATCAGAGGACCAGGTGGAAGCTCTTCTACTGTGAGCCAATAACCACTTTGTTGGCGAGTACTTGACTTTAATTGTGATTCTATTTCTACCGAGGCTCTAACTCCGACTTGCACTCTGTAGGGGTACGAACACAAAGAAACCATCAGAGGGATCAATAAGGAAGTATCACATCTAACAAATTACCAGGCCACTTGGATCTCGGCGTCTCTTCTCCCCACGTTCCTCTGGCCTTCTCCGTTGATCTCCTTTTTGCTGTTTTTGATGAGGCGCAGCACGGGTTCGATCTCCTTCAGCAGCTCGTTGTTCTCCTCCAGCCCGTTGCACAGCAGAGTTCCGCGGCTCCCGTCCCTCATCAGCAGGGGGTCCTGGGCCTGCACGCCTCCCTTCTGCAGGAGGGACTGGGTGATGGACGGAGAGGACAGGTTCTCGATGGCCCTCAGCTGGGGCTCCTTGTTGACCTGCTGCTGCTGCCCGGGGCTGAACGGGCTGAGAGGGGAGCAGTGCTCGTAGGACTTCGACGGCGGGAAGGTCGGGCGCGTGACCCTGACTGTGCGTTGGCGGCCGTCTCCAGACAGCGTGGTCTCCAGGTGGGTGGTGAAGCCCTCGGGCCCGCGGAGGATCAGCACGGCGTGGCTCTCGGGCGACACGTTCTTCAGCGTCTCCAGGGCCCGCTCGTAGGACAGGTCCACCAGGGGCTTGTTGTTGACGGCCAAGACGATGTCGCCCACCTGCACCAGGCCGCACTCCTCCGCCGCGCCCCCACGGATGAGGTCGGACACGATGACAGGCGGCTTGGACACCCTCTGCTTCACCAGGAAGCCCAGACCGCCGACCTTCCTCTTGAAAAGACGCACTGAGATGATGTTGGGCTGCAGCTGGCACACCGTGGGCTCTGACTCCTGCATGATGCCTCTGTGTGTGTGTGTGTGTGTGTGTGTGTGAGAGAGACTGTGTGAGAATATGTCCGTCCCCAGGGATGTTTCTGAAAAGCAACAGAAGGAAAAGGGGAAATAGAAGTTCTATTAGTTTTAGAGGAAATTACATTCACTGCATGATTTGTTTACAGTGTGTTGATTTAGTTGATAAGTCAAAGAGGGTGCATGAGTCATTCAAGCAGAGTGTAATATTACACAGACCATTAAGTACAGTTGAGCTAGGGATGCAGAATATTGCCATGGACATGAAATAAATCTATTTTCCAACTGATCAGACCTGCTCGTACCTCTGTGATGCTCAATATTGTCATCAAGGTGACTCAACACTGTCTCGAGGTGTAATGTTCTAAATGCAAATATTGGCTTTGCTACAGTTGAAGAGCCTGCAAGACTCACAATGTTAACAGGTTCATAGGAATTGGACCCAAGTACTGAGTACAATTGTGTGGTACTTTTTTGTGGCATTTCCATTTTAAGCTACTGCGTACCTGTATTACACACTTTTACATTTCAAAAAATTGAAATATTGTACTTTTAACTTATTTAACAGCTATAGTTACAGCAGAAAATGTTAATGCTTCCATGCTATTGATTCATTAGTATCGCCTCTAACCGTTGGTGCATTCTGTATAATATTCTTGGGTATAATTTGGGGTATATTTTGGTGGTTTGAGTGCTGGACTTTTATCATAAAAGAGAGATTTGACATGGTAGGATTGCTAATTTAGTTTCTTCCACCTCTGGTTTTCCCCTTTGCCCAAGGGAACTGAAAGTGCCAGATGCTACAATAAAACACGACACCGTCTTTGATGCTCGACAAGCGTGTTAGTTGTTTCTTTGACGTGTCAGCGTTTGGCATGTGGGTGGTGTCACCTAGGAATGTACAGTAGGCTATGTAAAAAAAAAAAAAAAAACAAACACAATAGTCTGGTGGTGTCACAGATGTGGTGTGGCAGGCAAGGCGGGGAAGTCCAGACAGGCAGGCAGGGTCGGCAACGGGGAAATCAGTCCACGGAAATTGCTGGAAGGTCTGACATAAACGCAACGAGTGTGTGACTGACTGGGGTTTAAATACTGCAGGGTGTAGGTGCAGCAGAGTGAGCAGGTGAGAGGGATGGTGCTGATGAGGTGGGCGTGGCAGACAGGTGCACTGAGTAATACTGATTGGGTGAGTGAGGGAGAGTGTGGTGAGAGAGAGAGGGGGCGGGGCTGAGAGCTGGGAAGTGGAACTGGGAGTGGCCGGAGTGAACTGAGAGAGAGAGAGTGACAGGCAGTTGAACAGAGTGAGCCAATTAGGTGAGTGAGGGAGAGTGACAGGGAGTGTGGAGCTACTGACAGCATGGAGGAAGAACTGTGAATGCAGTTTCACCAGACTACAGACTACTGTTTCACTTTGAGAAATGTAATGTAATGTGCGGCTGTGGCGTAGTGGAGAGCAAGGTAGTTCTCCAATCAGAGGATGGTTCGATACCCGGCCTCGGCAGTCGATGTGTCCTTGGGCAAGACACTTAACCCCAAGTTGCTCCTGAAGGCTTGCCATCGGTGTGGACTGGATGATGAATGTTAGTTAGAGTCTGATGGTGGCACCTTGCATGGTAGCCTGTCATCAGTGTGTGAATGGGTGAATGATATGTAATACACTACTGACTGTAAGTCGCTTTGGATAAAAGCGTCTGCTAAATGACTGTAATGTAATGTAATGGCGGAAGAAAGGATGAATTTATGAATGAGAGAGAGAGAGGATTTCAAGGCAGCAGTAAATTCCAAGCTCTGAAATCAAATCTTAATTAAATAAAAAAAAAGATGAATAAAAGTTGTTTACTTGGAGTTTACTGCAGTGTATGAAAAAGCGCTTCAACAAAAGACATTCTTGACATAAATTGAACGTTTCTATGCGATGTTAAACCAACATATCGTCGTATTTGCCATCGTTCAAGCGATTTAACTCCACTTTGCATATCACACATTGAAGGGGGGGGTCAGGTCTTTGGTCACGTTCATAAATGATACTGACTGATCTGTCCTGGGGCATAAGGAATAACTTAAGCAGGCGGCACTTTAATCCTCACTCTTTGTAGCTGCACCCCACGAAGATTCGGAAATTGCCAATAACTGATGTGACTATTGATGGAAATGCGCTGTGAATATGAAAATTAAATTATTTATTTTTTGTGCTACGGTGTCTGACCCTGGGTAAGATGATGTTCTATTATTATAATGTCATAATTAAAAAGGTTGTTAGTTAAAGATTAATAACATGATGATTCGGAGCTAAATAAAACGTCTCATTAAAGAAAAATAGTACTTCTTTGATGATATTAGATGATACATTTTGTACATCAACACATATGTCTATGAAGTACATTTATTTATATATATATATATATATATATATATATATATATATATATATATATATATATATATATATATATCGATCAGAAACCACGTGTCAGATATTCATTAATTGGCAGTTAATTCCCGATGTGCTTCCCTGGTAGACATTAAGGATTTCCTCTTATTGTAAAGTTTGAACTAGTTTCAGTTATTTGTGCAAAAGAGATTGTAATTTTCATTTAAAAAACATTTCGTTTCTTTTTCATGGACGTCTTACTTGTCTTATAAAATGTGTGTTTGATAATCTGCAGCGAGCAGCGGTGCAGGGGCCAAATGTTTGGGGTCCATATACTAACTATTTTTTGTGGTGATGTCAGAGGGTTCAAAATCAGGTTTTAACAGCTTTTATTGTCATCTTTAATAGTGCAACAGCAGTAAAACAAATGTTGACAGTTGCCAAGAGAAATCCACACACACACACACACACACACACACACACACACACACACACACACACACACACACACACACACACACACACACACACACACACATATGATACCGAGCTGCTACAATTGCGTGTTGCTACCGATAGAAAAAAACAAAACAGGAATAAAATGAAGAGAAACCCGATTGACATGATTCAATCTGGTGAATACACATCTGTAGAACAGATCAGAACTTCACAAACATGCACTAGACTCACTGCACTGCTCTCCTCAATGCAATCAACACAGAGGCACAAGATGTTCCCGTCGAGATGGATTTTCATATGCAACAAGTTCTGACGACTTTTGGCCCCAAGAAAACATAAATAACATCGCCAATAAGGATACAAACTTCTCTTGTTTAGTGTAACCAGGAGATATTTCAAATAAAAACCATCTTGTCTCAGGAGCACTCCATTCATCCTCAACAATCTGCACAAACGGAGATGTTGATTTCTAGTTGAAAGCTGTCTGATACTCTAAAAACCTTTTTTTTTGTCCTCTTTTCAACCAGCTAAAATAGTTATTACATCAAAACACCAATTTGTCTGAGAATGCTGGGAATTTGTCTGAGAGCTGATATTTATTAAAAGTATATCTCCAAAGTCACAATGCACTGGTTGGCAAAATGTGGTCTACATTTTTGCATATAAAATCGCATAAATATGGAACTATATAGATTGTGTGCTGCCAACAAGAAGTTTCTAGGACAGCATTTCAATTATTACATTAATGTCAAATAAGTGCGCTTAATTGCAGTGGTGCGCATGCGCAGGACTGCTTGGACTTCGAAAGACAGCTCCTGCTGATAGACTGGCTTTGCACCAGGACTAGCAGATCAGGATGAACGAGCTAATAAATAAACATGAAACTATCTATAGCCAAATGCATACTTTGTAATTACTTATACTATTGTGTTTAAATAAAGCATCAAAGCACCAAATGGGCTAGACTGATAGATTTCTAGATTGAGCATGTTAGCATGTGTGTTTAATGTTGGATTGTTTATGCTACTGGATTAATGGGCTGTTGCTGTAGCCTTTAAAATTGTATTTATTATCATTTTTAGGACATTTCGCATCGGAAAATACACTACAGAGAGTGAGTGGGGCTACATGTGTTTGGATGAGGAGGAACTGAATATGACAAAGTGATGCACAAACAAGAAGATGGTCAAAACCATTGGATTTTGGCATGTAGAGTATGGTACTGTGTCACAAACAGAGGGTACCATGTGTTTAGCGTTAGTTTTGTATGTATATGTATGTCAAATTGCAATTGCAGTTCTGTTTAAATATATAACAAACTCTAAATGATAATATTTATATTGTATTTTTGTTGTATTAACCGGTGTCAGCCACATTGCAGACCATCCGAAACAGGCTCCTCATGTTTTAAGAAAAACATTAAAAGAAGGAAAGGGAGATTTTGTTATTGTTTGCATTATCATCCATCATGGGTGTTTCTATTTCATTGTAATTGCAAATAAAGAACATTGTTCATGTTAAACTTAAATTGTTGCTTACTGAATACAAATTGTAGCCTGATAAAACAAGGTTTAATGTGTCCTTTAAGGGGAAACTGTGGATGTGTTAGTATGTAAATTGGACTTATTTTACAGTGAGCATTTGGAAGTATAACAGACCTTCAAAACTGGCTCGAAATTGAAAGGTTTTTTTTTCAGGGATCATTTGAAGACGTTGATTAAACACATGCAGATCAGATCATCTTTCAGTGGGATTTGCAATACTGGCTTCCAACATAGCAATGTGCATGTGGATTCTTAGTTAGGCTCCCGAATAATAATATACTATTATTAGCTCAATGTAGAGGATGGAGAAAAAAAAAACGTCACTCTTGCAAATACGACGGTATGTGCTGTAAATGTGCATTTCATTAGACGTTTTCAAATAGTCAGTAGTAAAAAAAAAAAAAAAACTAAAAAAAAAACTTTCACTTTTGAACAAATTTTGAGCGTCTTTTCATCGGTGACCAGAGTCATCTTTTTTGAAATAATAATAATAATAAAAAAAATGCTCATTAAAGGCAGCTCCTCTACATCCTCATCCACCGGAGGAATGCGCAGCCTAATTTCCCTCAGAAACAAACAAAAAAAAGAACAAATAACGGGGAGCAAGAGCAGATTTTTAAAAAGGAAGAAAAGAAAGAAGAAAAGAAAAGAAAGAAAACTCACCCCTGAGAACAAGGTCGCTTGGGATAAAACTCCTGCGCTATACCTGCTGCGTCTCTTCCTCAGCAGCGGTCATCTGTCATCCCAAAAAACAAAAGCCCGTCTCCAGGTCGCAGCGACGCGCTCTGCCTCTCTAGAGACGAGGCATGCTTGTGGCTCTCTCTCACACCGGGGCGCCTTATAAATGCTGAGCAGCGGGAGACACTGTGACGAGCTGGGGAGAGAGAGAGACACAGAGAGAGAGAGAGAGAGAGAGAGAGAGAGAGAGCAGGGCATTTAAATGAAACTGTGGGTGGGTTTAGTTATGTTGGATATCGTCATCACTCAGCATGCAACATACCGACTCTCCTCTCATTCACCCTCCTCCTGGAGCCTCCTGGGGGGGGCCTCATGGGAAGGCATAAGGTGTGTCACCTCTACAAAACTGAAGACTTTTGATTGTGAGCTCTTTGAACTTGCAGTAAAGTCGGATTAGTAGTGGGGGGAGATACAGATTTGAGCACTGATCTGAATTACAAACTGTAATGGAAAAGGCTTGAAGAGCATGAGATTTGACTTAAAAGTGCAGCATATGGGGTCACTTAATTCCATCACACTAAACGGTATAAATGCAAGTTAAAAAAAATGAAGAAAAAACAGCAGGCATTGGAATTTATGAGAAGAATTCCTGTTTGCAGAAATATGAGCACCAGAAGACCTTAAACCGACAATGCAGGGAGGCTGAACACAAATGTAATCAGACCGCCAGCCTTTTCAGAGATGATATTCATTTTATTTAGCCTTCGTTTATCCAAGAGCATCGTATTGAGATTGAAATCCTTCTTTAAAAGACCAAACAAACAAATAACTGAAGCATTTAGCTTAAAAAAGAAGACAGTTTATTGAGTGTTTACCTTCACAGGGTTTTTAAATTGTGCCCTCAGGTGATCCCTTTTTAAATAATTATGCAGGGAGCCTCAAATAGAAGAAGGGAAGTTAATAGCTATTTAACTCAGCTACGTTCTACAAGAGAAACAAGTCACGTACAAAAGCAGTTACACCAGACTTTTAAACATTAAATGGCTGTAAAGATTAAGGAAGAGAGGATGAATTTATAAATGAAATTGCACAACTGCGGTATGGAGAGGGGAAAGAGGACCAGACTACTTTGGCCCACGGATTTCAAGGCAGGAACTTTCAAGCTCTGAAATCTAATCTTCAAAATGAACAGGGCATAAATGAAGAAAACTAAAATAGATTAACAACCTTTGTGTATCAAAAGACAGCAATGCCTTTTCCTTATCTGTTTTCCAAGAACTGGGATCAATAGATACTGTTTACTTTTTGTAAGATTTGTCTCTTTATGTCTCAAAAGTCTAAACATTGCTCCCATGGGTGTCACAATGACCCTATTCAAACACAGCCGACTGTGCCATAGCTGTTATTTAAAAGAGAGCATTGCTAAACTGGGACACACCTATGTATTTCCTATCATTCTTTGTTTGGGTTAAGTCTGTTTAGCTAATTTGGCAAAACAACTTTAAAAACACCAGGTTTTCCTACAGTGTGCCATCCAGTTTCATTCACTTAAGGCAGACAACCCGAACATCTTAATACAATTCACTTTTAACTTATTTTGTTACAAGTTTTTACTTTCTCTGTTGTTTTTGTCATCTCCTTTGTTGCTTGCTGAAAGGGGTGGTGACCCTCGCTAAGACTATTTTTGAAAAGCTGTTATGTTAAAGGCAACCGTATCAGTAGCAACAGATAGTTGTTATTGTGAAGAGTCACTTTAAAAGTTCAAGAGAACAAATTACATCATTTAATTTAGACAAAACCTCCAAGTTGTCACTTTTAGTTCAGTGTTATATTACTATCATGGCTGAAATATTCATATTCTTTAACTTAAACCTGTTGTTCTCATCATGACAGCACCATATTAAGACCCATACAATGACAACTTGAGCTCCTATCAGATATCTTTTTAAATGGCAATAAAAATGTGTTTTGAGAAAGTGTGAGTCAACCATGAGAGGTCCTTGAGCATCCAGCAATAATTGGCCAATCCAAAATATAAAGGATTTGTTGCAGCAGAATGCGAGGTTAGGCATGGATAGACATAGAGGTGCACGGTCACTCACAGACGAACGCACACACCAGCGATGGCATTATTTTCTAGGCAGAAATAATATTAATAAAGTTCTCAACGTCAAGAATGAAGTACAGTGTGACTCAATGGAGTCTATTAATTGATTTCTGATTCATACTTATAAATGGGAGGAAATATAAGCATGAACAATAGTTTTAGTGGGTGTGACCCTGGACGACCAACTGTCGTTCTCAGCAAACATTGCATCGGTCACACGCTCCTGCAGATTCCTCCTCTACAACATCAGGAGGATTCGCCCCTTCCTCACTGAGGAGACGGCGCAGGTGCTCAACTCACTACTTGCCGGAGCCCCGGCGTCGGCCATCAGACCTCTGGAGCTCATCCAGAAAGCTGCAGCACGTCTGGTGTTCAATCGCCCCAAGTTCTCCCACACAACTTCCCTTCTCCGTTCTCTACACTGGCTCCCTGTAAGAGCTCGCATCCAGTTTAAGACTCTGGTGCTAGCCTACAGGGCAGTGAAAGGAACAGCTCCTTCCTATCTCCAGGCCTTGGTCAAGCCCTACACCCCCGCCCGACCACTTCGCTCTGCTGCCTCGGGGCGACTGGTTGCCCCGTCGCTCAGAGGTCCCTGCGGCCGATCCACCCGGTCACAGCTTTTTTCTGTCCTGGCCCCTCAGTGGTGGAATGAACTCCCCACTGACGTCAGGACAGCAGAGTCGCTGCCCATCTTTAGGCGCAGGCTGAAAACTCACCTCTTCAAGAAGTACTACCCTGAGCCTTCCTCGTAGCACTTATTGTATTTGTATTAGTTGTTCAATTCAATTCAATTCAGTTTATTTTGTATAGCCCAGAATCACAAATTACAAATTTGCCTCAGAGGGCTTTACAATCTGTGCACATGCGACATCCTCTGTCCTTCCCTCACATCGGCACAGGAAAATCTCCCCTAAAAAAACCCTTTAACAGGGAGAAAAAAGGAAGAAACCTATGGGAGAACGACAGAGGAGGGATCCTTCTCCCAGGATGGACAGAATGCAATAGATGTCATGTGTACAGAATGAACAGCATAACAGAGATACAACACATTCAATGTATATGACATAAATGATTCATATAATAAGACTACTTATAATAACAGCAGCAATTATTACAGTAGAATTATAGTTATGAAAATAGGGATAGTAATGTGATTAATAATAATAATCGAAGTAGCAGTGGGTGTCAGTCGGCTCACAGCAGGAGGCATGACTACGGTACAGGTTCCACAACGATTCATGGAAACAGAAAGCAAAAGGGCTTCAGGGTGGAAGTAAAGCTAAAATGCTTAATGGTACAGGTAATAGTAATAGTAATGTGATGTGGCAGTGGACGTGGTCTGCGCTCAGCTGCAGGGGAGAGAGGTGTGGGAGTGGTTCATGGGAACAGTGCCGTTGTGAGTTCAATCAACACAGCTGTAATGTGGTGCTAATTATGCCAAATCTATTTAAGCAGTAGCAGACTGGAGTTCTGGGGGAACAGTCACACACGCGGAACGAGAACTGAGACGAGAGCGTGAAGCCATCAGAGTGGTGGCGTTCCGGGAACGGTGGACTCCCAGTGTGCCCGAGAAGCCGTCTCATGGAAGCGACCAGCGGAGCGCACGACGGTCCTCTGGTAAAAATGTGATGCATTTTGTGTTGTATTTTGAAGGAAATAAATATACCTTTGTTGAACTTACCTGCTGAAGCTGTATCTGTGTTGGGGAGAACCTACGGTAGTCGAGAGTCGGCTACATGTGACTAGTAATAATAATGGTGGTAGCAGTCGGTGTCAGCAGGGCCGTAGCAGGATGCATGACCACAGTCCAGGTACAGCCACGATTTATAGAAGCCTGCGAAGCGAGAAAGCACAAAGACTCCAGGGTACAAGCAAGTCAATAAGCGTAATAGTACAGGCAATAATAATAGTAATGTGACTAATAATGATAGTGGTAGTAGTAGTGGGTGTCAGCAGGGCCTCAGTAGGTGGCACGATGTCCAAATATAACCCCGATTCCTGGGAACCTGCGAGGCGAGAAAGCACAAAGACTCCAGGGTACAAGCAAGTCAATAAGCGTAATAGTACAGGCAATAATAATAGTAATGTGACTAATAATGATAGTGGTAGTAGTAGTGGGTGTCAGCAGGGCCTCAGTAGGTGGCACGATGTCCAAATATAACCCCGATTCCTGGGAACCTGCGAGGCGAGAAAGCACAAGAACTCCGGGGAAGAAGCAAAATCAGTAATGTGCATAAATAGGAGATTAATACATAAAGATGGAGGGAGAGAAGAGGAGAGAGGAGCTCAGCGTATCCTAGGTAGTCACCCGGCTGTCTAGGCATATAGCAGCATATCTAGGGGCTGGACCAAGGCGAACCTGAACCAGCCCTAACTATAAGCGCTATCAAAAAGGAAGGTCTTAAGCCTGCTCTTGAAAGTGGTGAGTGTGTCTGCCCCCCGGACTGAAACTGGAACCTGGTTCCACAGAAGAGGAGCCTGATAACTGAAGGCTCTGGCTCCCATCCTACTTTTATATACTCTAGGAACCACAAGTAACCCTGCATTGATTGAGCGCAGCTTTCTAGTTGGGTAATATGGAACTATAAGTTCCTTAAGATAAGACAGTGCCTGGCCAGTTAGAGCTTTGTAGGTAAGTAAAATAATTTTAAATTCTATTCTTGATTTAACAGGGAGCCAGTGCAGAGAAGCCAATACTGGAGTAATATGATCTCTTTTCTTAGTTTTTGTTAGAACATGTGCTGCAGCATTCTGGATCAACTGTAAAGATCTAAGAGACCTATTAGAGCAGCCTGATCATAAGGAGTTACAGTAATCTAGTCTAGAGGTAACAAATGCATGAACTAGTTTTTCTGCATCGCTTTGAGACAGGATTTGCCTGATTTTCGCAATGTTACGTAAATGAAAAAAGGCTGTCCTTGAGATCTGTTTTATATAAGAGTTAAAAGACAGATCCTGATCAAAGATAACTCCAAGGTTCTTAACGGTAGTGCTGGATGCTAGAGCAATGCCATCTAGAGAAACTATATCGTTAGATAATTGAATTCGAAGGTGATCTGGGCCTAGTAGGATAACTTCTGTTTTTTCAGAGTTTAACATTAAGAAGTTACAGGTCATCCAGGTTTTTATGTCCGTAAGACATGCTTGAAGTTTAGAGAACTGGTTAGTTTCGTCTGGCTTAATTGATAGATATAACTGGGTATCATGTGCATAACAATGAAAGTTTACTGAGTGTTTTCTGATAATATTCCCCAAGGGAAGCATATATAAGGTAAATAAAATAGGTCCAAGAACAGACCCCTGTGGAACTCCGTGACTAACCCTGGTTTTCATCGAGCTTTCATTGTTTACATATACAAACTGAGATCGGTCTGATAAATACGACTTAAACCAGCTAAGTGCGATTCCTTTAATGCCTATAAGATGCTCCAATCTCTGTAATAGGATTTGGTGATCAATGGTATCAAATGCAGCACTAAGGTCTAGCAATACAAGTACAGAGACAAGTCCTTTGTCTGAAGCTATTAGAAGGTCATTGGTCATTTTCACCAGTGCCGTCTCTGTGCTATGATTCACTCTAAATCCTGACTGAAAATCCTCAGATAAACTATTGTTATGCATAAAGTCACAGAGCTGATTTGCTACTGCTTTCTCAAGGATCTTAGAGAGGAACGGAAGGTTAGATATAGGTCTATAGTTAGCCAACACCTCTGGATCAAGAGTAGGTTTCTTAAGAAGAGGTTTAATTACAGCTAGTTTGAAGGCCTGCGGTACATGGCCCGTTAGTAAAGACAGATTGATAATTTCTAATAAAGAATTGCTAATTAAAGGTAAAACTTCCTTAAGCAGCCTAGTCGGAATCGGGTCTAAGAGACAGGTGGAAGGTTTAGACTTAGAAATAGTTAAAGTCAATTGTTGAAGGTCGATGGGAGAAAAGCTATCTAAATATATTTAGATGCACTTATTGCATTCGTATTAGTTGCTGCACTTATTGTATTCGTATCAGTTCGCTGCACTTATTGTATTCGTATTCGTTTACTGCACTTATCCTATTCGTAGTAGTTTGTAGCAGTTATTGTATTCGTATTAGTCTGTTGCAATTATTGTTTTCGTAGTAATTTGCCTCTGCACTATACTTTTGCTCTGGTTTATGCTTTAAGATGCTTGTTTAAGAAAGGAGATGCACTTATGACTTCTGGTGACTAGTAGTTCTCTTGAATACCTATGTTGAATACACTTCCTGTAAGTCGCTTTGGATAAAAGCGTCTGCTAAATGACTGTAATGTAATGTAATGTAATTAAAACTCAACAATGACCATATCCTAGCAGTATTCCTCAGATGGTAATAGCATGACTGGATGACCTTGTTAGTGTGTTTCTTAAAAGTAAGATTAGTGTCACCCAAGTTTCTGACATTTGTTGTGTTACATTAATTGATAAGGAACCAAGACAGGACTGGATACCAGGATTCAGATTGTCTGCACAAATGATAAGGAGTTTTATCTGAGTTTAATTTAAGAAAATAAACTGACATCCATTATTGTTATATCTGCTAGACATCTTTGGAGTTTCGATTTACTGGGAGATACAGCTGTGTGTCGTCAGCATATCAGTGGAATGAAATTATTATTATTTCTATATATGATGTAAGCAAGTAGCATATATATGTAGCGTGAATAAAATCTATCCCAGTATGGAACCCTGAGGGACTCTGCAGTTTATTAAAGAGTGAGGGGAGAAAAGATTTCCAAGAGAAACAAAATAAATTCTGATTCAACAAAAAAGAACAGACCCACTTCAGAGCCATCCCAGATATACCAATCCAGTGCTGCAGCCTCTTAATAAAAATCGGTATCGACCGTTTATTCGTGATGTCGTCTAAAACAGAAGTTGTTTATAATGTAGTTTTGTGTCAACTCTGCGTGGAGTTGTAGGGAGACTGTGTTCTTCGCAATAAAAGGTAATTTTAAAACAGGTCTGTTAATTGCTGCATTCTAATGGATAGAGGCCGGATTTTTTAATGAGCGGGTGAACACAGACAGTGTTTAAATATTCTGGGATGCAGCCAGAGGATAAAAAACTGTTAATTATTGAAAGCAGTCACATCCATTACTCCACAGAGAAATTTATGAGGCATTTTATCTCTCTATCTTGAGCAAATTTAAAAAGACTGGCATAAAACTTGATTACACGTTTGGGGCAGAGGATATGAATCTGGGCCTTGATTGTATTTAGCTAATTGTATCTTTTAAAAGGGTTAATATTTAAGATATTCCTCACAAGATGATTTACAGAGATTAGAAATTAGGATTTAAAAGAATGTTCACAGTGGTAAAATTAACTCTGGGGCTGTGCTCATTAGTATGAATTGAAACAGAGACATTTTTTCTATGAGTGTGAATTATCATTTTTCATCCAGGGTGCCATCCTACACAGCTCAAGTCTTACTGACTTTCTCTCACTTTGAAGTAAAAAATGTTTTTAAATGTCTTTAATTTGTTTCAGATTTTTTTCATTTCACACTGCTTGCATATGATGAAATTGTTTTCACCCTTGACGATTAAATGAAAATTACCAATCTCTGTTTGATAAGAGGTGACCTTTAACAAGGATCACAGACAATTATAGAATATTAAACAGATTAATGTGATCCTCAAACTGCAAGTGCAACACAACTATTACACACTCAATTTTCATTTTAGGCATCAAATTTATGTTCTTCTCCAGAATTGTAGAAAATTGGCAAAAAAATGATGTATTTTTGTGTGTTTCTATCCTCTATTGTGAATATTAGGAATTGGACACATTAAGATAAACAGCTGGTGGAGCTAATTCTCTAGTTGAATGCCATTAAACCATTACAGAGGAAGAGGGTATATGAAAAAACATGATGGATGGTTTGGCATGTATGTTTGTTTCATGTATTAATTTGTGGAAGGTTGCAGTCTCCATTATGCTCCAGCTGAGCATTAAAACCTTTTTTTGTGAAATTTCGACTCTCCAGTCTTTCCAATGTGTTTTTTTTAACACAAAATTCAAAAATGTTTATAAAAACAGGTGAATGGAAACTGAGAGTCCTTCTGATACCAGTACCAGCCTAAAATTCCGAACCGGGTATTGACAAGTCCACTAGTCCATGCACTGATCTGATATCACATATATTCATAGAATATAAATGATATACGCTCCTGCCCGATAGGTGATAATGCTACATTGTGAGCAACAAATCCATGTTGAAATCAGCAGGAGGAGAGCTAGTTTACATTAGCTGTTAGCAGCAGATGGGCAGCGCAGTCCTGCTTGGCTAAATAACTAACTTCAGTAACAGCTTAATTTACCGGAGGCTCCATTGACTTACATTATGATACGTTCAAGCTCTTTTAAATAGAAATTAGTATTAGGCGAAGGTCCATTATAGCATAATCATGATATGTTGAACTGTAATCTTGTAAACTTTATGTTATTGCAAGAAAATGAAATAACAATTGTTTTTAAGGAGTTGTTTTCACAGCAATATGATATAAATATAAGAGAAAGTATCTTTCCTCGACTTGTATCAGACTGGTACTTGGTATCATCTGGCATGCAAATTCAGGTATTGCAGTCGATATTGGGGAAAAAAGGGAGGGGAGGTTGTATGTCATGCTCAATGGCACTTAGACAGAGCACATATAGCTGCTGATGGACACACTTCAGGCCATTTCAGGAATCAATCTCGTGACCTTTTGGCTGCAGAACACTTTGTGTGACCTCTATATGGGATGCGGCCTCCCTCTTGACTTAATGACCAAGTATGAAAATTTGGTCAAGTCTCCATTACAATGTCCTCCCCTCTCTGGTAAACCATGTGATAACAAATTATGCCACTCTGGGCATTACAGCCCCACTACTCTGCCTGTGACCGCTTAGTGATCCTTTTTTTTTTCTCCCCCAGCGGTTCTTAAGGTTCCCCCCAGAATAGAAGAAAAATAATTACCTCCGTTTATCATGACGCCTGAAAGTGGAGTCCTCCTCCTTGTGTTCTCTGTTATCTAGCAGATGACGCACAGACGTTTAGGTAGTTACGGATGAAGCCCGCTGTAGAACAAGTGAATTGAGGTGTTAAAGTTTATTATAGCTGTACAGTGAGATGTAGCCCAGTAGAGTTCAAAGTGTGTGTGGTTATTCATGCATGCACAGTGAGACGAGACTGGCTTTTGCATTGCATCAGCTTGATGTGTCGACATGCAGACAAAACTGAGTGCAATTTCTGGACATCAAACACATGCACTCACACACGTAGTCCCAAAAATAGCAGGGTTTAAATGAAAAAAAAAAAAAAAAGAGAGAGAGATTTCTTCGAATCCACTTTAAGGGTGTATCTTTAGACACACGCATACACTCATTCAGTACACACACACACACACACATACACCCACATTCCACGGTCGGCCATGTCATTATGTCAATCACTTCCTGCTTGAGTGGTACCATCTGCCCTCTCATAAAGCCACACACCATGTGGATCACTGTGCAAAGCCCCTGCTTAGCCCCGTTACGTTGCACATCGCACAGAGTTAAGACTCCCTGGTTAAAAAAAAATCACGTCGGTTTCTTTGTGTACTTCCTCCCCACTTCCTGTTTGACCTTTAGCCCTTTTTTATTCACATTGAATAAAACAGAGTTGTATCGCATTCATGTGTGTTTGGAGGAGACATTTTATTTTCATGCCTGTATGTATACAAATGCCAATGACTTCTCAAGAAACACAATCCAGAAAGACCATAATTCACATCACGTCTTTTCCATGTGACGTTCTGAATTATATCATTATTTTAGCCTGTTGAGCAGACAGCCAATCGTTCACCAGAAAATGATACAGTGGCACATGTAGTGTGCTGAAACTGTATTTGCAATATTTTTAGAGGATTACTGGAATTATCACAGCAGGAGTGCAGGCATATGTGTGAATGTATAGTGAATATGTATTATGACAACTCAGTTTTACAGATCCTGTACATTAGAGTAAAGGTTAAGGTATGTCTTGACTTGCCATTATACACTGCTTTCACATCTTACCTTTTCCCAACAGCTTATAGCCATCTAATTAGTGTTTAGAACATGTGCTTTGTCTTTTGTTTCTATGGCAACTTTTAATTAAATATTTTTCCATCATGTTCAAGCTTCTTGTTGGATGCATTTTCAAAATCATCATAAATTAAAATAACTGTATTTATGACCCATATGTGCACAGTTTGATTGTACAGAAACAATCTTTATAGTGTTGATTGCAGAATAAATTGACCAATATGAATAGATGTATGATAGAAACAAAAACAACAATGTAAATACTTGTGTGAAGTGATTGCATGTAGGACTGAGTGAATTATCACTGATTACATAGATGCATGCACCTCTATGAGCTAATACACAGAAGTTAAATAATCCTATAAATCTGTTTCCACGCTTTTAGGATATTTGTTTATTTTGTTGGTTTGCGTTGTGGTTGGCCTTGATTTGGTGTATGACTAAACACCTGCATCACTAATGAAATTCCCATCATCCTCATTTGTACTTTGTGTTTGAATGTAATTAGCTAATTTAGCATGCTGACATGATCAACTGTAAGCATTGTCATTGTCAACATGTTAGGATGCTGACATTAGCATTTAGCTCAAAGCAATACCTAGCCCAAGTAAACTTCTCCGTGGAGATGCAAACTTGAACTGGTCACATAGAAGTGCATGCGATTCCATTTCATATTACAGTTTATGGTCCGCATCAACCTGATGTTCCATGCATGTGCATTTACCAATTTCCAATCCTCACTCCATTCGAGTTAATGCACCAAAAGGTTAATGCCAGGAGTTCAATGACATTTGTGCTTCACAAAGGAAAGAGAACTCTCCCTGTGGTTCTCGCTAGCTTTTCTGGGATCGTTTGCTTAACCGCACTCGACGCCTTGTGGTGCCTAACTCTGCCGGTCCAGAATCGGGGATCTGAACCCGACCTCCTTTCGAACGGCCGGGGGCAACATAGGCCATCGCACCACATTACGAATGGCGTTCGCCCCTTCTCTTAGGACCGACTGACCCATGTTTATCTACTATTTACATGGAACCCTTCACCACTTCGGCCTTCAAAGTTCTCGTTTGAATATTTACACATCTTACCTTATCCCAACAGTTTCAAGCCATCTAATTAGTCATGTTTATGTGCTTTGTCTTTTGTTTCTATGGCAACTTTTAATTTTATAATTTTCCATAATGTTCAAGCTTCTTGGTGGATCCATTGAGACTATTTAACAGCATTTCATAAAAAAAATTAATAACCGTGTTTGTAGCCAATATTTGCACAGTTTGATTGTAAAGAATCACTTTGTAGTGTTGCTTGTGGAATAAATTGATCAATATGAATAGATGTATGATTAAAAACAAAACACTTAATTAAAATACTTGTGCGAAGTGATTGCATGTAGGACTGAGTGAATTATCACTGATTACATAGATGTGTGCATCCTTATGAGCTAATACACAGAAATTACATAATCCTATAATTCTGCTTCCATGCTTTCAGGATATTTGTTTATGTTGTTGGTTTGGGTTGTTGTTGGCCTTGATTTGGCGTATGACTAAACACCTTCAACACTAATGACATTCCCATTATTCTCATTTGCACTTTGTGTTTGAATCTAATTTGCAAATTTTAGCATGTTAACATGATAAACTGCAGATCCTCACTCCATTCAGGTTAAGGCATCATAAGATTGTTTTGCCTGGAGTTCAACGCTGTCCTTTAAAGACAGTTCATACAAATGTGGGTTACGGTGGATCTCCACACACTTCTCCTCCCTCTCTCCTCAGTGTTTTAATGGATTTTTTTATAATAATAACTTTTAGTTTCCGTTATTTTTCCATTTAGCATCTTGGTCCCTTTTTTACATCACTTGTTTTTTTTTTGTGAAGCACTACCAAAGGAACAAAGAAATGAATGAAGATGACAACAAACAGGAAATGTCTGCCACTAAGGACAGTTTTGCGTCTGTCATTTTAAGATATACTGTGTGCCTATACCCGTGTAACCACAAGAGAAATCATGAGTTTATCTTATTTTTCCTGACTTGACAGGTTTATCGCTCGAGGGCCAATGTACCTCACTCTCTCGGTACTTTAATTCTGTATCCTTCTTAACGTTGAATTGCATTACAAACCAAAGAAACTGATATGGCAGATGGCCTCTTTAATGAATATCTGCTTTTTCAGCCAATTTAGCCTCAAGCTGCTTACCCCCAAAAGATACTGCAGGTTATGGCCAAGAAGCTTTGTAACAATTAGTGCACGCTTCCTAATGCATCAAAGGGCATCTATAAAGACAAGTAGGAAAAGGAAAGAGTTAGTCCATTCTGAAATTCAGGGTGTGGTTTTATGACATCATATTGAAAAACATAGATTGGAGGATTTTTTTCATCATTACATTCATATAATTTTAAAACATTGATTCTGCTTTTAAAGTAATATACTGTAAAAGTTTACATTCAAAGGCATTCTCAATTTTGAGCCAAATAAAAGTATTTTTTTAATTCTCTTCATGGTTTGCCTTGTCGTACACTGGTGTGTATGTTTTATGTCTCATGGTTGGATTCAAACCAACTTAAAAGGGGTGCCATAAATTGAAACTGTAAAACTTTTTAAACTAGGCTTTGTTTGTTCATACATCATACTGAAGTTCACGTTCAATGGATTATTGGGGCAATTTTACAATTGTATTATTGTGCCACAGCTGGGGTACATACAAGCTTCCAAAAAGAGCATTGTGCAGACAAATATCCCCATTCATCATGCAGAGATGTAACGTGTCAGCTCTGTGAACTAATCCATCAAAGCTGAAACCCTTGTTTCAGAATGCTCCACTTATAATTGTAATGTTTAGGCATTTCAAACACTCAAGACACTGAATTGACAGACAGGAATGATGTGTAGATTTATGTTGATATTTGTAAGTATTTGCTTTGCGTGCATGGCTTCCTTAGTAAATAGTGAAACCTACATCCACGTGCTGTATACATGACTGCAACAGGTGAAAGACGAACATTATAAGACACATCTTATTGTTCTGAGTTGTTAATTTGTAACATGTTTCAGTTAAAAATAGCAAACCATTACTTTTTCAAATATGTTGGATTTGTTTTATTTGTACAATTTGATTTCAAAATGCATGTGCAGTCCTAAGACTCACTCTCCAAAAGACAAAAAAACCTCCTTTTAGATTTTGGCACTATCAACTCTCAGAGAGGACCTGGAATATATTCTCTCCCCAGGCACAGCATGAGGGTTAGGGGCTCAGATGTATTTCAGCCTTACAGCTTGTGTGGCATTCCTGGAGAATTCAAAATGAAGTGGGCAGTGCAGGCAAAATGTTGATAAAATGAGATGGTCTGAGTATATGCAATATGAGGCCAGCAGTTTCCCACAGGCTATGATGTGGAAAACTTGTTCCTTTTGATGTGATCTGAAACGTAACATCAATGTCGATTCCCCGTAGCTTCTGGGTGAAACTGAAAATCTGTAAAGACCAGAGGGCCAGCACGAGGCAGGAACACAGCCGGGGCATTTTATGCAAAATCTTTCACTTGAAAAGAAAAAAACACCCACTCTTTGTTGGCATTGAGATCGTCTTGTAACCAACAAATTGAGCACAGCTAAAAGGGTCAACACTGCAGAGCTAAAGACAGAGGATTGAAAAGAGCCAAGGGCAACGCTGCACATGGAAATGTACTGTTTGCACTTTGTCAAGGTCATTGGGCAAAATCATTATCACCACAGATGAGCTCCACTTTTTTTCTTAGCTTCTGTTGAGGATGATAAGGTTAGCATGTGTGGTGTCAGCCCCGAAATGCTTGTGGGTGGTATGCAAGACCTTGCAGTGTTTTAGAAGTGGGAAGCCTTTTATCCAAACCATATCATATTTTGCTAAACTCCTCTTGACAATTTTTGAATTTTTAATTATATGCAGTTTGAGTCTTAATCTGAAGCACAAATACTTGAATCTGAAATTATCAGTTTTTTTTACAACCATTTTACTTTACAACACATTACATCTACATTCTGGAGTGTTGGATTGTTTTTACACCCCCTCCCTTTGAGCCTGCACTTTAACCCGTCTCCTCAAGATGACGTAACTGACCCTTCATTAAGCCCCGCCCCCCGCTGTTATGTCCTTCAAACTGTTTGAACTACCCACAGAGCCCACACTGTTACTAACTGCACTCCCTGAAGAAAAATGATCTAATGTTAGAAAAAAACATGGCGATTTTTGAGAGAAGCACGTTTGAAGGATGTATCAAACTGTTTAAGCAGTGAAAAACATGTTAAAAAGATATATATAGAAGCTAAATCCTACAGTTAACATTGTAAACGTGAACCACAATTAAGTAAGGTGCATAGGTATTTATTCACCGTTACAAAAAACATTAAAAGACAAAAGAAGCATGTGTTTACATTCACTATACCTTCAGTAGCTAGCTTGGCATAGGATTTCTAGTTGATGAGTTGCTAACATTCTCTGCTAATGTTAGCTAATTCCTCCTTTGGGCCATACTATTTGAAATGTTGAAATCCTGCTCTATGCATGTGACAAGGAAAGAAAGACAAGTCAAGTGCCAATGAAGCATTTTATTAGAAATATTCAAACTATTTACAAAAGAGGGCTTTGGGTTTGGAGCTCTAAACGGCTCTCCTCCATACACTCACAATAAATTCTTTCAGTTGTTTTCATTTTCAGGCTTGTTTTGTGGATTTCGAGCTTGTCATGACAGCGTGTACCATGTTTTTAATAGTAATACTCATAACCAGGAAAGGTTGGTACATAAGAACCTGTGGAGCTACAAAAGCAAAGTACGTTAGCAAGTCTTTAACTAGCGTTAGCACTATGCTAAGCTCACAAATGAAGGAATACTAAATGTATATACATGCTGCTTTTGCTTTCGACCTATCCAGCTTCATAGGAACAGTGTTATTCCTTCATTTTCATTAAGGAATAACACTGTAACACGGGCGTTAGGACCCTTTCCTTTCTGCCTGCACTGGATTAACCTGTCTCCTCATACAGGATGTTGTCTTTATTGTGAGAGACCTGTTTAGGCCTCTACTAGAACTACAAATGCCAGTCCCTTCTCATTGACCTTGACTTACTCTCTCCTAGGATCCACACCGTCCGGTTTGGTTGAACATTTGCTTCCTGCACCTCATGATTGTACACATTCCTAACTAATCCATTTATTCCACTCAGTTCGACTGTGTTTACCGGTCTGTGGTTGAAGGGCGGGACTTGGCAAAGGGTCGATTAAAAGAGTGCCAGTCGAACCTCAAACGGTGAATAACAATGTAGAAAACTGGATGTAAATAGGCTATTTCTGCTTTTTTCATGTATTAATGTGAGGAAGGTTTCATCAGAGGAGATTGTTTAGATCTGCCACCATTTTTTGTCTCTTCAACGGAGCAGAAGCTTCATTTGTTGACATTGAAGTCACATGCCTCATGTACTTCATCATTTATTCACTGAATCTATGTCTTTTGCACTCACATTGTGTTTTCATTTATACATTAACTTAACTAAAAACTTTTTGCAAAATATCAAGTTTTTTTTAATAGTTTTTTACACTTACAACAAAACAAAAAAAAACACGTACATATTGAAAATGCACATAGAAACAAGGTCTTGGCTTTACAAGCACACTTGAATAGAGAGAAAACCATGTTGAGTGTATTAGTGGCACGTGGCTCCTGCATAAGGAGACATGTTGGTCCAGTGCAGGCAGAAAGGTAGGGGTCGTTACACCCCCCTCCATAAATACAGGGTTCTACTAACCTCAACCTTAGTATAATGACTGCTAGCAATGGCACTTAAGTCAATATAAAGCTCCATTGACCTTCCTCCGACCTATTGAACAACTGACACTTTTGCTTTGTCATAGTAGAAAAATTACAGGTGTGACTAATAACTCTAACAATGGCTTTGTTCGTTTCAAGCATTACAGAGGGAGTGTCAGTGTGAGAAAGCATGCACAATACCAGTAAATCCGAGCAGCTAAGTGGAATTCAACCCACACCATTTCCTTATTTACACCTTTGCTTTTACCCCTGTAACAAGTCAAAATGTCTCCTGTGGAAAAAATCTTATACCAGGACCCCGAAACTGTAGCAGCAAAATAAGTTGCATCCATCTTTTTTTGATTATCCCACATAAGATAAGATAAGATAAGATAATCCTTTATTAGTCCCGCAGCGGGGAAATTTACACATGCCACAGGTGTGATTAAATTAGCATTGAACCAGAAATTGGTTACCAAAAACATATGATTGGTTGATTCTTCACCTAGTCATTGGAGCGCTGAAAAAAGTTGAGGCCAACTCAACTTTCATATATAAGTTTATAACTATGTGTGTACGTATATAACTTTCATATAGTTAATAAGTGCTGCAGCCTTTGTACAACTTATTTGCCTCTTGAGCCCTTTTACAAATTCAAAAGCAATAGTCTGAGCAAAGACTGTGAAATTGCTGGACATGATGAACATCTTGGAGGGAAATCCTTTTACTGCGCTACCTGATGACTAGTGAGATTGAGGTCTTTCCTCCTGAGACTATGACCATGAACACAACATAGCTGGATACGTTATCGTCCACGTGAGGCTGATTCGACCAATGAGTCAGTTCCACTGAAGCACGATAATGTGCTCCATGGGAGTGGCAAACAATTTCAAATTCATAATCTATAAATCAGAGGATGAGCCCACTGGTGCTATTGATCTCTGGAACTTTAAATTAGTTCTGCAAAAACTTCCACCAAACGAGCACGGTATGAATTCTGTGTTATGTTGCAATGGCCTTAAACAATTGATGTGGTCGTAGCAAGCAGCCATAATGGCTCCTGCAAACATTTCTAAAGATGTTCTTTGGGAAAACAACGCAAATTATTTTGACGATGAGAGGCGGCTAATGCGATTATCCAGTGAATGCTTCACATTATCATCATATTTTGATTGCTATACTTCTTGATAGCTTGCACAGGGCCACGTCCATTTCCATTCCACCAGCAACCTCACATCGAAAAGAAAGCTCACTGAAAAAGCCTCGTCTTTCTGTCTTGATTTCGATTATTAAAGTTGATGTTACTAAAGACAGGCTCTTTTTGTGCTTGTGTATCTGCTCACGCCTGCCTTTATAAAAATGTTGCCAGAGAGAATGTAGACTCCTGTTACGTCCTCGCTCTGAAAGGTCAAGCATGTCATTAGCTGTGAAGCTTTTTCACTGCCTCGTCTTACATGATTCAGAAGATGTCTGCAAAGTAATTGCTGCAGGAGTTCAACCGTGGTTCAGAAAGCTGTGCAATGTCAAAGAACACGATTTCTTATCTAGATTTTTTTTTTTTCAAATGTGTTTCAGCAAATGTAAAGGTTTGACTCTGTCTCAACAGCTTGTGCAGTGTTAGAGCCCTTTTATTAAAACAGTGTGAGTCAGAGCTCTCTCTTCCATATATCATGTGAAATAATACAGTACACCGATTTAGGATTGATATATTACTTTAATATCTAATATATTACTCAACAACATATGTTAAATTCAATCATAAAGGTATCCATCCGCTGACGCATTACTGTTTCCGTTACTAAGCAATACTGACCATTGTATCAGTTAAAACTAGAACCTTTCCTTTGTATCAAAAAAGAATGTATTCTTTTTCCAAATACAAAGAAATTCTGCACACTGTAGCTTTAAAAGTGCACAACAAGTGCTATGCGTCACTATTTGATTAAAAAATGTCTCTCTTTTTTCAGAAGTCGTTTTAAACCCTGATACTAGGACTCAGGGGTCCTGCTGGATTTCATTGAGCTATCTCATCAGGGAGTGATGTACACAAGGTGAACCCAAGGTGAACCCATATAACTGCAATTAACGGTAATTAACTGTAATTAAGTGAGTGGAAGGACAGAAAGCCAGCGGTTATGAGAGACTGTTTGGAAAGCTGCTGGTTTCTACACTTTTAATATCAGTAGCAGTAGAACAGCCAATCCAAAACACAAAAACACTTTTCTATCTTATTATTTATCGCAAACCACAACTTTTAGACCATTTCGATTGATATTCATCAGACTTCGTCTTGCTCCTGTTTCAATAAGTAGACATGTGGGAGGGAGGCTCAGTTTCTTAGTATTGATTTCCTCATCATTTACACAGAATGGATGCTGATAACAGATTACAATCATGGGAGCATCAGGAGAATAAAGCATACAAGCCTGCAGAGAGGAGTATCTAACGTCCTCTGCTAGATGCTCACCAATAAAGGAATATTTTGAAGTACCTACTGAGTACTGTGTCGATATTTTTAATATAAAGCTTAAAGTATGGTGGATGTATTTGCATCAATGTAGCCTTCTGCACATACAGGCGTTTGATGCCAAGAGTGCTATCATTTACAGCCCACAATGTGAAATCAATAGGATTTATATTTCTTATTTATATATGTGGACAAGTAAAATACAAACCTACAGTATTATTTGGGCATTTTATGTCTTTGTTAGAGCACTGACTGTTATTAAGTAAAACAAGTAAACAGACTGAACCATCAGTTGCTGGTAGTCATAAGGCAAATGGAGGTTTACTTAAGGCAAAATTAAGAGTCCACACAAGCAGGGAGGCTGTCTCAGTTTTTTTTTTTTTTATGTCCACAGATTTGCATTCCCCCTCTGAGGTCTGAAATTACACTGATTGTATCCAACAGGGAGTTTCATGAGCCAAACACATCTCCAGCCGACACATTCTCGTGTGCCATTCTCATAAGTGTAATGGTGGCCACTTGCCTCTCTGGGCGCCGGTTTCTGACTGAGGTTAAATGATCCAGCGGAAACCTGCAGTGTTTTTATTGTACAGAGTTGTACCGGAGCTAAGGGGATAATTAAAGAGTTGCTGAAAGTATGTTTAAACATTGATGATTGGGTTTAAAGGCTAATTAACGAAAACATGTCAAAGTTCAGCATATATTGGTCTACCAAGGTAGTTTTGTTTTTGGACCTTTGCACTAGAAGCGGAAATATGTTTTTCTGGATTCTGTGGTCCAATATGAATGTATCAATATAGAACATGTTTCATTTCCATTTCAATTTATTGCACATTATTTTTATTAATTTTTTTACATCCTTTCTGATTCCTGTATTTGCTCCTTTAAAATATGCAAAGAAGTTTGGTTGAGCATGTGTTACATTAACCTTCATTATTTTTCACTTATGACATCATAAAATAAGTCTGCAATAAGTGCCGTTTCTTACCTTTAAAAGATTATTTAAGTCAATATTTTTTTTTATATTGTATTACTGTATTATCCAAGTAAGAAGACAAAGCATCTACAGCCATGTTAGCCACTTTGTGAGGCACATCCGTTCTTTGAACAAAATGAGCACGACAAAATGCTTCTGTTTAACAACGTTTAGCATATTAACCATCTTAGTATTAGCATGCTCATATTTAATAATTAGTACTCAACTCAAAGTACAACCGAGGGTGATTAGAATGTTATTGGTTTTGCGAGTCGAATTTTCATGTCATCCTCAGTTCAAATTTTTAATTTATCCAATAAGCAGGTATGGTTTGGTTTATTAGCAGCACCTGCGGAAAAAATAATGAGATTTCCTCATTAGCCTGAGCTGTAATTTGTCATTAATGCTAATAACCCTTACAGGTAAGCAAGAATTACCCACTCACTGTACATTATCTCGCTACTTACAAAAGAAATCAATTATTTAGACACAAAAAAAGATCCCCCTTAAAAACCTTTTATTGATTTAAAAATAATCATGTTGCTTTTCTCAAAAGAATTGTCCTCTCGCTGTATTTTCAGAGAACAGAACTTAAGAACAACAATCTTCTATAAAGAAATAATAGACAGTAAAATGCTCTAACTGACCAATAATAATCGAGTATTCAACAAAGCTGTGTAATAATACTTGCTACACTTAAGCATGTTTATTTCAGCATTTGGTTCAAAGCACAGCAAACTTGGCTTTTGACTCTCAGTCGTGTGTTTTATAAGGAAGTGATATATTCACTGATGAGGTTACAGAGCGGTTAGTCGCCTCACAGCAACAAAATCATGGTTTTCATACCACCATGGGGCTGCAGCTTTTCTGCATATATCTGTGTATGTTTCCTCTCATTGTTAGATTACAGTGGGTTAACGGGAGACTGCATTGCCTGCACATGTGATGAGAACAGTTGTCTTTTATATCAGCCGTGTGATCGCCTGGCAACCTGTGCAAGGTGTAATGTGCCTCTTTTCCGATGGAGCTTCACGATTTCCCAACATGTTTAGCATTCTCGAAAGTTGTACAAGTTCAACAGATGATTAACATGTTTAACAAACACATGTGCATCTTGCAGAATGTCCTCATTTAGATTGGTAGATGCAGCTTATGCTATTCTTGAAATTACTGCCATGAGCTTCAATAGATTAGCATCAAATGAGTTCAGTTGGTCAATATCAAGAGAATAATAAATTAGCTTTCTAAATTTAATGTCAAGCCAACGTAAGCTGCATTAATAGCAACATTAATGATGTCTCGGGGCACAATATGAGTCAGTATGTTTACTGTTTAAAAAAAAAAGACCATCAATCTATGTCTCACAGAACAGAGACAAAGTCATAACATGACTTCAGTGACGTACACAGCAAGAGGTCAAGCTCATATTCTTTGTTTTTTAAAAGGAAAAGTGTCCTTTGACCTACATTTCTAGGTGTATTGTTTGTGTCAGAACATTTGGAGTACACAAACAGAATCGAGGGGGTCACAAGATTCACACAAACAACATGAAGTATCACTTAAAGTTTTTTTTATTGACAATTTCTCTTCTCTTCTGGACAGTAGAACAAACCCAAATGTTGCACAAAAAAACACAAACTTTATAACAAGGCCTGCAAATTGTATAATTCATTGACATTCAGTTGAACAGCAGAAACTAAATCATTTCTGGAAGGGTAGAAAACTTTTTTATAAACTTTACTGTACAAATTATACAAATGAAGATTCCATTACAAGCTTGAATGACAGATAATATGCTCTTTGGAGCAAGGACAGCATTATGTGTTGGTTGATGTTATCATGAGGATGCTGATGCTCATGAAGAAGTGATTTTGCTGATGATGGGGTTGAGGATTAGTAAAAATCAAAGTAAGGAGGAGCCCTGACGGGGGGAAAAAAAGCATCATGGTGTTGAATGTGTTGCAGCAAAAGCATTTAGGTACAAAATGGCAACAAAGGAGGAAAATAAACTGACATGATTTACAGAGGGATGAATCCTGGACAAAAATACTTCCCATACACAGCACGCAGTCCCCAGGATGAAAGCAGATTCAGAGCACATTTGAATCAGCATTATGACCGCGAATCAAAACACAGACCAGTAGTGAGCGGTTGTCATCACAAAAGGAGGATATACTGTAAATTTAGTCTCATCTGTTTATATTGGATCAACTCTTCCCTTTTAGAAAAAAAGCTGCTTGTGTTTGACATCATCCTGTACATTCTCAAGTGTTCATGATTAGGATTGGATGACAGCATTAGAGTCACCTTTTTAACCTTTCTAAACAAAACTCAGAAAAGAAATCATACTGTTAAACATATTGACAAAACTGCTGTGTGGAGCCCTTTCAGAGCGCTCCCTTGTATAACAGTCGAAACATGCTTTATGGTGTTTCTTAGCGGCAAATGGCACAGCAGACTTCACTGTAGTCGCAGCTCCTCTGGCTTTAAAGGAATAGAATGATGTTTTGGAAAATAGATATGCTTATTCTCCTTTTTGACAGTGTAAGATGAGAAGATTGGTACCACTCTCTTGTCTGTACAGTAAATGGAAAGCTAACAGTTAGCTGGCAAGCGGATGGTTATCTTATCCTGGGAAAAAAAGAGAAACAGCTAGCATAGATCTGTCCGAGGGTAATAAAATCTGCCTTCCAGCACCTTTAAACTTTGTTAATAAAGAAATTATATCTCATTTGTTCAATTTGCAGAAAGTGTAAAACTGACAGTCAGACGATTTTTTATAAACTTTGACTTGATGCTAAGCTAACTGGCTCCGGCAGATATAGAGTGCTGCAGGGATGACGTATTTTTGCTAATCTGATTTCTCCGTTGGATTTTGGATTATTTGCAGAAAATAAACTCTGTGGCAAACAAACATTTATAATACTAACATGTTTTGCTAAGCAAGAAATGTAAATGCTATCACCAGAAGTACAAAGCTAACGTGAGGCTATTAATGAACTACACCACAGTCACATGACTTCAAGTCACCACCACTTAAAGGTGGATTTGTCGTAGTGATAACGTTTTGTAGTCTAATTTAGCCACACATTAACTGACGTATTTTGTAAAAAAAAAAAACGTTAAAATAGCTTAAGCTTTTATAAACCATAGACATTATTTCAGGCGTCTAACCAAAAACACATAAAAAACAAACAAACATTGACTTCAAGACGAGAGAACCGTACGTGCAAAAATGCACTCGTTCCAGCAGGGCTATATTTAGCGTTGGTGGTATCGACCTTCTCATCTAACTTTCAGCAAGAGGCTAAAATATGTATTTACCAAAACATCTTACTATTGCTTTAATGCTAACACAGATGCAGGTTATTTAAACTGTATCTTTTAAAACACTGTTGTTTTCATGATGTAATGCTTTTTGTAATTGAAGTCAGGTACCTGGGACAAGGTTGTGCATTTTTCTATAAAATGACAGGCTTTGGGAAAATTCATATAGCCTCTTCATCAAGCTCGTTTGTATCCACACAATTCCTGCAGCTTGGCATGTGAGCTGCTGTATTGTTGCTGTCAACAATGAGCCGTGAAGATCTCTAAGTAGGAAAATAAACATCTTTGCAGCCACTCATCTGCATGGACTCAAATGAATTTGTCATGGAAAGCTGCTTTCCCACGGACGACTGCGGTACAATACTTGTGTCACCTGAAAATATTTTGTGTTGAGCTAGAGGGAAATACGGGCGCGGGGGAGCTGAGAACAGCTCATTTTGCAGTCTAGAGCTGCCTTTTTTTTTCTTCTGTGAATTATGTTTTGTTTCTTTCATGTCCTGTAACTGTGTTTGATCTCAACAGGGCCCTATTAGCCAAGTGCATGATGGAAGGTTAAGAGGAATTGCAGAGAAATAGGTCTAACAAGGTTTGTCCCCTGACCACACTGGGTTTACTCCTGCAGGATGCAGAGCTTTGTTGTCTAAAAGGATGTTTTAAATCAGCAGCAGCTACTATGGAAAAGACTTTCAAACTGTTACCTGTAGTGTTTGGGCCAAGTTCAATTTATATATATATTTCTTTTTTTGTGTGTGTCATAATTCAAATTATTAGGCAGTATAGACAAAGGACAAGTTTCCTTTCATTTCCTTTCCTCTCTACCTCAAACATAGTGGACACTTTTTATAAGCACATCAAAAATGTGAATAAGACATTTATGCGTGCAGGAAAAAAAGTCTATAAATACCGTACACTCCAACATAAAACCATGAAATCCAAATCCCAAGAAAATACCAAAATGAAAATGTAATTTATCCTACTACTCATAATTGATATATCTTATTCCTCTGTGCCACCATAGTCAAATCAGTGAGCCACACCTTGTTGTGGGTTGACATACTACTACATTACAGTAGTAGTATGTCAACCCACAACAAGTTAGTGTAAAAATACTGTATATTCATAATTAGTTTTTAGAGATATATGTCTTCAGTAGGCACCAACAAACTTGTGGCCACAGATGGGGGAAGGAAGTCCGGACGTACCGAGAGATTACATTTTTAACTTTGGTCTTTTTGTGGGATTTGTTGACAGTAAGGAAAATGTAAAATATCATCAGCCTTATCCTTATCATGCCAGCAACACATGTGACGCATGCGTTGTAGCTTTGCTAAGTGGTCCGCTGCAGGTTTAAAGCCAAAACGGTATGTAGCAGAAGTCTGTAAAGCTGCAGGCAGAGCACACAGTGCAAACATCTTCTATGTTTTGATTTCTGCGCTCTGCCTGGAGCATGCAAACACGGGGCATACTAAAAGAAAAAGCACTTACTTCCATGTAGAAATATAGAAAGGTGAAAATAAAAGCCTTCCTCAATCCTTTAAGAATAATAATAGATACCCAGGGAAATGGTAATATTAATTAAAGGGAGCTATCACAGTATGAAACCATGCAAATGGTTTATTCAGACTCTTGCTTTACTCACATTATTGGTAATAGTTCCATTACCGTGTGCATGTAGGAGTAGCCATTCTAACAAAAAGATGACAAACCAGAGCTTTTCCAATTCACTTTGTTCATGCGCTGACATGTTCATTGAATTCTTTGCAAAGGGTACAGTGAGTTGTTAAACACCATACGTGGTGAATGTTCTGCAGACCAACCCTGAATCACACTTAAGTCATTTTCTATGTAGATTGTTATCAAATTTACAGGAGCGAAGCTTCAAGTGCTCCGGCATAAGAATGTACAGGAGGTTGAATATGGTAATATGTGATTATCACATAAATTTTTTATTGGAAGGTGTGTTTTTCTAAACAAAAAAGATGCCTTGAATTTATGTAAAAGTTGCAGGTGTAGTCAAAGAGAATAAAGGACTCGCTTAAATGTTATATTTGTACTCAAAACTGTCAAGAATGAGCAGTTATGTCTATTAAATTGGCACTTTAGTAAAAAAAAAAAAATCTAAATATTGAACTGTATGTTGTTTCTATCTTTATTGCATAGCCTTGAGGTCATTAGACACATAATCGTTGGGGGAAGAGTTTGAATAACCTATTAGCTCACAAACACACATATAGATAAACTGTCCAATTATCTGTATTTTAGTGGCTGTGTAATTTGCTCAAACAGCATGCACACTGTGATTCACAAAGAAATCTCTGGTTACATGGAGATTTCATATTTTGGAAGCAAATAAAGAAGTCACATTCACTCCACTGGATGTGAATATCAATGGATATATTTTAACATTCGTCTGGTGGGTACAGGGTTTTGGGGAATTCATTTCATTCATCCTCACTCACTGGGAGGAGAATAATTTGCCAGTCCAGACAAATAAATTGCTGCGCAGATTTCTAAGTTAGCAGACCATGTAATAGGATCAATTTAACTGTGATGTTCTCATTTGGGAGGTTTGGTTCCCTCCACCAGCATTAGATACCCATCCATCTTCTCTTAAAAGCGGTGACTTGCTTGAGCTTGTGCCGTTGAGATGCTAGTTTCAAATATAAAGTAGACGGGAGATAAACGGCTTTCTTTCAGACAAATTATTTCTCTTTGAAAGAAAAATAATAAATCAGTGACTGACTTTCAGTGTGCACAGATAGTACAAAAGTGTCAGCTTTTCTTGTATCAATTGGGAGCATTGTGGGAGCATATCATTTGAAAGAAAACACATGTGTTTGCATTCTGAAAAAAAATTAAATTAAAATCCAGAGATCAACTGGGAAAATCTGGGTGACAAAAGTATAGAATCACTTTTTCTTCAATAATGGCTGCTGCTGAGGTGCCCTTGAACAAGGCACTTAACGTCCTGACTTCACAGACACAGCTGCTTAGTGGCCACAAGTAGAAGTCTGTGCTGGATGTGAAGCATTCACAAGTGCACAAGTTTCAAAGTTTTGTGTGATGTCAACCCTGCCCTCTAGAAATTACAATTGTTTACTATTAACTCCTTGTCCCAATTGCATTGTCGTGTGAAACAAGGCAGCAAGCTCTGCAAACTGAAGCCATAAATTGTATTAGTTTTATTTGCATTCTCTCTACTGGCCATCAGGGGGCGACTTAAAACAAAATTCAGATTGTATAGAAGTCTGTGCAAAAATGCGCCTACTTCTCATTTGATTTATTACCTTAGCAAACAATGTAAATATGAGTTTCTGGTCTCAACTGCTAGTTTCAAGATTTTTTCATTACGGTTTGATTTACTAAATAATGGTCCCATTTAAAGTAAAATAGACAATAAAGAAAGGTATGTTTTAGGAGGTGGCTACCTTGTGATTGACATGTTGCCACCAGAGTTAATCTTGGTGTTTTCGTCTGTAACTTTAACCCTTTCACAAGTGTGTTTACAGTCCATGAAGGTTATTTGTAACACTTTTGGTTGGCTAAAATGTATTCCTCTGCCTTCAGTTGTAGTAAACTTAATCCTTTCGAATCACTTTCCAAAAAAAGCCGCCGACGTCCAAAAAGCAAGATGGCGTCAGCCAAACTCGAGGTTTCAAAACAGCAATCCACAAATGGATGAGTCACTTTGACTACACCCACTTATTATTACAGTCTATGTATGAAACGTTAACGCCACCTCGTCTGGATTGTGTGAACAGTCAATGTTATTTTAAGCCAATGAATCGCTACATCTTTGTATCACGCAAAAGCTGTAGGCAGGGGCATCATGGTTGATCGCAGAACTGTGATGCCGGCTGTACATTATCGTCATTTCCAGGAGGCAGGGTTACATGTTAAGGGCTGGAACAGTTTTTTTGTTACAATTACACAAAAAAAAGGAAAGAAAGACAAAAATAACAAAAAGCAGTGGTACAGCTATCACAGACATTTTAAAGCACAGTGACCATGCTTTGATGTCCAATGCAAACACAACGAATTTCCATATTTGGCAACTTGGAGAAACTCAAAGATAAAATGTTACTTTCAGGGTTGAAAGATAGTTCCCTACTTCTTAGGCCGATAAAAATGAACTGCGCATAAGGTCAATATTCTAAATGCATTGTGACAAAACCTAGAAGCAGTTTTCTGCTCTTACCATCATACGTCAACCTTGTGGAGATATGAGGTCTTCAAAGAACACCGACCAAAAGAAATGACTTCAAAATGTGCTAAATGACTCCTTTGCATAATTTGCACACTCCAGATGTTTTAATTAACAGTTTCTTAGCTGTTGTGAAAATGTCTCTCAGGGGCTCCATTAAAAAGCGGAGAATGATATGTTGCACAATCATGGTACTTAAAAAACACATTTGCAGCGTAGGATGACTTGCAGCATGGCATGAATGGTGCTGTATGCATGTAGAAAATTCCTCAACAGAAAGTCTAGGGTGTCGTTTTGGGGAAGGGCTTCAGGCATAGAGCGGAGAAAGGCCTCTCTGTTTGAAAGTCTGCGGCGTGTTTGTCACCCACTCTGGCAAAGTGGGCCAATACTGACCGCTAAAGGGTCCAACCAGGCTTTAGGGGAAACATGTAATGTGTCAGAGCTGGAACGACAAGGGAGAGTAGGAAAGATTGGGGTTGTGGAAGCAGGGTGGGACAAGAAAAGGTGGGCGGGTGGTGGAGCAGATGTGAGCGGAGCTGAGGACGAGCTTCACGCAAAGACACAGTCCCATCGATGCCTCCGTTACAGCCTGGAGCAGGAAGGGGGAGGGGGGAAAAAAACAGAAACAACATTAAATACGAAGCCGTCTTAACACACAGCTCTGCAGGAAACCGCACTGTTAACAGGCAATGTTCACACAGACGACCGACAATGCAAAGCACACAGCAAAAACACACACCGGAAATTGTATTTCAGTTGTTTTTTTAATTTTGCCAATCCAAGAATGACACGAGCAGCAGTGATGAGAAAAGCTAAAGTCTGGTAATGAATGCATTATTATGTTCTGTACTGAGTGGAAGATGTTGTGAAACTGTCGGGGTGAATTACAAAAAGAAAATGCTTTCGTTTGTACAGAAAATTATTCTATTGTCAAACCGCATAACGGCCTTAAAAGACAGTGCCTTGCAATAAACAATTCGATCCGTCAACATTTTCTTTCATCATTTCCGCCGCCAAGAAGGTTATGTTTGTCTGATGTAAGCAGGATTACGGTTTTAATGACACTTGGTGGAAGGGTGTAGCATGGGCCAAGGAAGAACCGTAGATCCCCTACAAAATTACTTTGCAATACAACTAAACAGCACTCAAAATTACGTATTTATCTGAGACACGTGGTTACTGTAGTAAAAAAATTAAAATGCGACAAAACTATTGCCTATATCTAGGTACACCTATTTGAGTGGGTTTAGTAAAAAACATTTTTTTTGACCAAAAACTACGAAACTGACACAAAGCAAAACAAAAATGCAACAAAACTTATTAAGTACAAAAGTACTTGGTTATGTTTAGGACACAAATCTACTTCTTGATTATCCTAACGCAACAAAACTACAACTTGATTATGTTCAGGCCACAATAGTACATAGGGGACTCTACAGTCCTGTGTTTTTTGACTTACCCACCAGCCTGACTTCTTGCTTGAGCAAACGTCTGTGAAATTATTTGAAATTTTATCTGTGATTTGCAATGCAAGTCAAATCAAAATCTAGGGTTGTTGTTTGGTTTCTATTGCCGTTACTGTCAGTCAAAGCTGCCAGGCACAATCACCTCCTGTAGTCACCACAGGTTGCCTGGCAACTTGGTAGTGCTGAAAAGACACACCAGGTGTGATTTGTTAATTAGTGAGTTTTACAGATGCCGGTAGATGGATTTATTTCCTTTGAACAGACTAGCTGTTGCCCTTGTTTCCAGTCTCTACGCTAAACTGAACTGAGCTAAGCATCTGCTCATCTTCTCACTTCAAGAAATGGTGAACCAAACTATTTGTACGGATCTTATCCGACTATAATTGATCCTTCTCTCTCATAAGGACTGAACACTGTGTGCTTTTGCACTGTAAGCGTGCGCACACACACGATTTTAGGTTTCTGCTTGATTTATGTTGCCTACTTTATGTGTGCTTTTTGATGTACTTGTGTTGATTCTGCCTTTTTTTTTGTTAGTTTATACTGTTTGCTTTTTTGTTTGTGCTGACGTGAAGCCTTTTTGTTACATTTCACCTGCACAACTTACTTCTTTTCTTATGATGGATCTATGCGACTTTGTTTTATTGTGCAAACCAATAAATATCTCAAAGCAAACAAGCCTAACTGCTCCTTTAAGCTCTTAATAAACCAATACCAAGAAGAAAAAAAAATTCTATGGGAACTTTTATTTGAAAAATAAATTGTATTTTCCCTTTGTCTGAATGTAGCCATATCAGAACATAGAGGCCTGCAGCATTAAGTCACTAATGAAGTTCACACAACACACGAAAACTCAATTGCATGTATTACTAAGAACAATTCAAGATCTAGACAGGCTTTGAAATGCCTACAGTATCTCTTGTCACATTGTGCAGACCAGATTCTTGGCATTCAGGAAAAAAAAAAACACAAAAGGATCTCAGCGAGTCTGAGTGGCACTGTCGTTGCACATTATCTGCCAGATGGTCCAGCATAGGGGCCTGCTGGAGGGGAAGACAGGGTCACATCCTCCATCCTCTTGCATTATGTAAGATTTATTTTTGGGACGTACAGTTCAAACCCGTGTGGGTTTTCTAAGCGGTTGTCAGACAGTCAAACCTCTTTCGGGCTTTTGAGCATGATGCAAAAATCAGCACAGTTTGACCGCCAAAAACTTCTTCCCCTTAATATGTCAGACAGGCTGCCTCGCACTGGTTGTAATTATTCACTCAGTAAGACATTTCCACTTGATTTGATAGCGAGAGTATTTCTGGCATTTGTGTTGAATTTATTTATTCACCGAATCAGGCCAACAGCTGCGTGGGATTTATTGCGATGTACATACAGGTGTTGCCAGCATGTTTCTGAGTCTCCAGGCTTAACAAGCGTTTCCTTACTGGCACGGCTTTGGGCTCAGTAGAGCTGAACCTGTAGGACATCCCTCTTATATGGCACACTCTGTAGTGCTTATGATCTCTCTCTTGCTCTCTCTCTCTGCGTCTGTCTTCCAAACCCCTGGTCTAATGAAATACATCTCCAGCATAATAAGCCACATGGGTGTTTTTAAATGAATAAAGAAAACCCTACAGTCCTCAGAGGCTATGTGGCAGAGCTAATCTGCTGCTCTAAATTGGCTATTTTCAAAAGGCATATACAGCGTGCGTTTTGTTTTTTTTGCAGACCTGCATCATGTTTGTGAGGGTGAACACGGGCTTGATCTAATTTGCATCATTGATCTAATTGAGGTCCTAGAGGAAGAAGAAACTCCCCTGAGATTCTGACGTCTTTAATGTGTGATGTTTGGCGTACACTCGGAGATATTCACTGTCTTTAGAAAATGTTACATAGTCTCCTTTATAGACCTGTATCTGTAACTGTTGTCATGTAATTTTCTGAGTGGAACGATGACAAAACTATGCAGATTAGTACTGTTTGTATTACGAAAGGTGTTTTTTTTTTGTGGGTGATGTCATCTTTATGTCGAGTCCGTATAATGAGCAAACACATTTAATAAAAGGTTCCTAGCTAAAGCATGGTGTGCTTCCAACCCATATTAAATGAAGATGAGGTGTTTCTGCGCTGGAAAACTTAAAAAAAACTGAAGTTGAAGGATCAGGTCGATTAAATAAAACAAAATTAAACTGAAGAAAATGAACACCCAACAAAAGAAAAGCTGCAGCCTCACAGCAGTCTGCCAGCTCTCCCTCTCACTCCTATTAATGGCATTTCAGCTCCTCAGCCTCATTACTGGAACCTACCACCTGCCCAGTTGAGCACAGGATGAGCAAAACAAAGCAGGCTTCTAAATCATACAAAAATAATTAAACTAGCATTAATACAAAGTTTCCAATTTAATACTGACAGTACAATTCATCTGCAGGCAATCATTATATATACAATGGACACAACAAATATAACAGAACATCATTTACTGCAGAGCTGCCTTACCTATGCTCCTCCACTTATCAGTGCTCAGCCCACACCTGCTAAGAGGACATAATTAGACACACCTGTTAACACTTTTCTTGATTGAGCTGTTGAGCAGCTGATCTACCGCCACAAAAAAACTAATTTATGAGCCCCAAAAAAAACTAATTTAACAGGTTTGTTTCTTTGATGCCCCTTAGTTGATAATGTCTCACATAAAAAGAAAAAGATTGACTGAAATTAATAATTAAGCAGACACAAAAACACTGTCAATGTTTGGGAACATGGAAGTGAAAAGGGCGAGAGGCAACCTTTTCATACATCAATTAAACAACTTCGACTGTAATGGATTGGTGCCATCGTGGAAACAGAGTATCCAGTAAAAAGCATCAATATTCACTCCTTTAAAATCCCAACATAGCAAGTGGGAGCAATGCATTGTGGTCAACTGAGGCCACCGTAGCAGATTTCCCATCTGTGCCTCTTATCGAATGGTTGGTCCAAAATGCTAACATTTACCACTGACATTTTAGAGAGCTGAAACATTTCAAGAGTTTACCTTCTGCTACAAATACGTAGAATATAATTAATCAATATGTTAACAGCTGACTGTGTTATCTAAATGTTTTTTTATTATTTTATTCTCTTTCTCTTTAATGCTGCCACAAGGACCATTTCCTGCAGTTGGTCTGCCTCATATTAAATGAAATGCATTCAGAAATTAAGTTTTCTTACCGGCAGCCTTGTCGCATTTATATTTCCATTCAGGTCAGACGGAACAACAATAATAAAAAATGAATTAAATGATAAAATGGTGAAGATGTATAAAATATCAAAAAGATATTCAAAAGGTTTCAACTAAAAGGTAACGTGCAAACATCAGGACAAACATAAAGAAATATAGTCTGAATGAATTGTTACATATTTATTCTTCTCTGTGTGAGCCTTATAAGTTAATTTATTTCAACTCGCAGTCTACTTTCATGTTAAATTTCCTTACTTTTCTTTTCATCTCACTTGCAATTACAGCTGTAACTATAAATACTGGGAGCTAAATCATCTCAGCTCAGTTTGTTCATGAGTCTGAGCGTCAGTTTGTGACGCTGTTGAGACAACAAATCTTTTGATCCCTATGAATATCTTAGGGAGTGAAAATGATTTTATTTTTAAAGAACATGTCAACATCTAATTAAATTGTGTTATGTTCTGTTTTGTCATTATTTCATGACTCAGAAAATGATTTCTGTTTTGTCTCTTGAATCCCAATTGTTGTTTTTTTTGTTCTTTAAGCCTGCGTGTACTTTAACAAGAAAAGCACTGATCCTTATCAGGTTTTAACACTTTTAAGAAACTCGACAGAAACCCAACATTCACGCTCCGATAGGCTTCAGCCTCCCTGAGATTGGGTGATGTGGATTTTCTACGCTTCAGTGGCCGAGGATGGACTTCAGAGGTGGATGTAGAGAAGGAAAAAGGAGGAGGACTGACTCTGTGGACGGGTAGAGCTCTTATCTATCCATCTATTTACTTATCTTTCCAGTTCTCGCTCCATGCCTTCACTAACTCACTTTCTCTCTTCAACCAGTGGCTCAAAGCTCTGAGATTATATGCTGCACAAACACACACACACACGCACACACACACACACACACACACACACACACACACACACACACAAGCATGCACACACTGTCGTCCCTATAGTCTCACAGAATGGTTGAGACTAATGAAAGACAGGAATACACCACATCTCGAGTCTGTTTGAACAGCTTTGCTGATATAAAATCCACCCTACATTTAGAACTTAATAATTACAACAAGAAAATCCTGTCGCAATGTCCATATCGGCACCGGACTGTTGTTATTTTTAGGCAATGTTAGCAACAAAATTGTGAACATAACCTCTGAGCAAGCCCAACAAAAACTAGCAAGGTCAAAGGTCAGCTAACTCCATTTCCTGCTAGCTTAAACAAGCCTAGCACAAGCTACAAGTAGCAGTAGCTAGAAAGTCTTCCCTTCCCAAGAGTCAATTCAAAATGTCCAAGGCATTGCGTTCCTTAACCTTTCGTACCAGCGTGTTTATTGACAAATCACCAGCTCGTAAAAAATTATTTCAAAATGTGATATGATCAGAAAAAGGCTTGCTAGCTACTGCTACTACTTCTAGCTTTAACCGACTTGTTTGAGTTAGCAGGACGAGGAGGAGTTAGCTGACATTTCAACTTCTTTGCCTTGGCAGACATTTTATTTTCAAAGTATTCGGTCATGCTGTACAAGGTTTTACACCTGGCTTAGATCCGATCATAAACAGGCCATCAGATCCCGCTCTGATCGCCTGTATGAGTGTTAAAACACAATGATTGGTTGCGGATTTGGCTGCTATGGGAGGTGCACCGGCTAAAATCTTGCAGACTCAAAGTCTTGAAGAAAATTGTTCACGGCAGGCTCTGCTGATTAGCGTTGTTTTCTGTGTTCATTTACACCTTGCATTAAAGGGGAACTTTGGTATCTTTCAACCTGGACCCTATTTTCACATGTTTCCTGTGTGGAGACAACAATATTTGTAATCTGTCCAGTAATGAGGTGGAAAGCTGGAAAACAGCAACCGCTAGACCGTCTGTAATGTAATCGTTCGGGGAAATACCGCACTGCCAATGTACGTTCATTAAAAGTGCATTTTTTGCTTCCGACAGTCTCAGATTGTTGTTCTAAGTGTCTGACAACATTACGGAAAAACATTTTCCTTTACCTTTCGCTACTACATAGACATTGCGCAATTGTCCCTACCCATTAAGCGGCTGCTATCTGCAGTGTTCTCGCTCAGTACTGGATCAATTAAAAAAATTGCTTTTACAACACATAAAATATTAGAAAATAGGCTCCAAAGAAATTGGTAAGGTCATTATCCAGATAAGATGCAGGGAAATGTCAATTTCAGGTGTAATTGTGATCTCGGAGATCACTTTTCTTAGCTTTGCTTTGTTTTGGATCACCCCTCTGCCCCAAAGTCTAAAAAGCTTCCCTCTTAACCAAAGAACCAAAGTATTATTACAAAATTCTGCATGCCGATGATATATTACCAGATATTTCTGTTGGTCCTGTCCTGATTAAATACATTTGCCTTATTATTATTACGTTTAAATTTCATATCAATGTTATATATTTGAAGAGGAATCAGTTTGGAGCCCAAATAGAAGCCAACATGCGGATGGTTGTGTCAGAGGCAACAAGCTCTACCAGACTGATTATCTCTTACAAAGGTAAATACGTTTACACTGTGCGTTATCTAACGGGATCATTTGGTTTCAGGGGAATTGTACTTGTATTTGTCCTGTTTTCGTGTCTTTTTAATGTAACTGCCTGAAGGTTGAAGTTCTTTTGAATGAGGAACCCAGCTTAGCTCAGTTCATTGATGTCATGGAAACAGAAACTCACGAAAGAAGAGAAGAGAAGAAATAAATGAACTGGTTATCTTCAGATTAAGGCTTTTCTAACCTCGACCAGCAACCATCAGTTTGATCATCCTCATTGAGGACTGCTTGTTCTCATTACAAGGTTTTTTATGAAGGGAACCATTTAAAACCAATTTTCTTTCTGATTTTCTGTTTCCTGTTACGAGAAAACACAATTTTTCTACCATAGAAATTGTTAGTTTCTCTCATGGTAAGGACAGCTCTCAATTCATCTCAGCTAATAGAAAGTAAAGTTGTCTTTTCAGGTCACTTTTCTACACTCAAATTGCAGAGTGGCGGCTTGCTTTGTCGTATGTTCACTGCATAAGCAGCAAGTGGAAGCAGTACGTTTAGCAATGCAGTGCTTAAGAGTTTATGTGCTGACAGGAGAAAGTTTATTTGGCTGCAAGGATAGTTTAAAAGAATGCTTCAACGTTTTGGGAAAAATGCTTATTTGTTTTCTTGTCGGAGGTTTAGTGAGAACATTGATATCACTTTTTGAAAATATGAGGCTACAGCCAGCAGCCAGTTAGCATAAAGACAGGGGGAAACAGCTTATCATGGCTCTAAAGGCAACAAAATCTGCCTTCCAGCACCTCTGAAGTTCAAAAATAAAAAGGTTATATATTTTTATCTGTACAAAAACGTGTACAAATTTAAGATTGTGGTTTAACGATGGTTGGGTGCTGGACGATTTATTTGCGCAGTGTCTTGAGTACAAGGTTAAAAGGTTGGACTTTTTAAAATAGGAGCCGAGATCACATAATGCTTGGAACAATAAATTAGTAAGGGGGGCACCACCTCAACACTAGATTTGCTCTTTAAAGACGTAGTAAAAAAAATTGAACCAAAGTAAAATATGGATAAGGGTTGACTAAGATAAAAGATGACATAAAAGAAACAGAAAACGTCCAAAATGAAAACATCTTTTTATTGTTATACACTTTGTAAAGGATGAGTGCAAATAAAAGAGCTTGTGATCAAAATCTACTCATCACTAAGCCATGGACCATAAGGCATCATTAAATACAAGCTTTTTGGAGCTATCATCTACAATACAAGGACGTAATCAAGGAAAATAAACAACACAGCATCAATGCTTATGCAATTAGAAGGAAAATGGAGGAAAAGAAATTCAAATGAACAAAAAACAGAAACAACAGAAAAACACAACACAATTTCTACATTCAAAAGAAAGAAGTCAAAAAAGTCACAAGGAATATTGATATTATGGCAAGTGACGATAAAACATAGTCTACAATCTGTTATGTACACTTGGCACTAATGTTAGATCTTTGATTGTTGTCCAGTCAGGTTGTTGTCAACTCTAGCATGTGCACAGGTCGCAACTCTTTTTTTCTTTTTATTTAAATGCTAGTCTAATAATTTTTATGATCTATAAATATCCTGAAACAATCATTCTCTCAAACAAAGCTGTTGAAAAGTTCTGCAAAGCCTGACGTAAAACTTCATAAGGTATTGAGATCAAACTGCTCAATAGACAACAGTTCATCAGAAAAATGCTCACATAACTTTTTTTATATATATATATAGTGTAGAAGGATTTTTTTTTCATAACAAGAATCAATCTTTGATAGTCCATCTCATGCATTTGTTGTAAACAGTACAAATATAAATGATCCACTTACAATATTTGAATCCCAGCAATTCCAAAATAGACAGACAGACTCCAAAAAACAGCAGCAGATTGTTTGTATGCATTTTCCAACACTGGCAGATGTTTATATAATGAGGTGGAAAATGGCTATTTACCATGATTGGATTGTCTCCATCTATTCCACGTGGCTAGAGAGAATCAAAAGCAGTATACAGCTCAAATGACGCCACGGCTTCCAATTCATGATGATATGATTCTGATTTGCTATATCTCTAAAACACACCATTAAAATATATTGTGATATACAGTATGAAGTAGAAAAATGGCCCTGGGGTGGTCTTCAGCATCCTGATATGTCTTTTCTGATATGTTAAAGGGAAAGTTCAGCCAGATTAAGTTACTTACTTTTTACTTTACAACTCATTAATTCACTTATTAGAAGAAAAATCAAGAAAAATCAAGTCTTTCAAGATTAAAAAAACTAAAAACAAGATGGAAAGTTGTAAAATGAATTTGTATATCATAGTCACTTTTTTCAGCAGTGTTGTAGTCAAGAGTAGCCTATATGGAGCGCATTGGTAGCGGATGGTTACAGCGCATAATACCCCTCTCTCCCACATTTATACACTTTCCTTTGTCAAATAAAGGCGGAAATTAAACAAAGACACCTAGTTAATGCAGAGACAATGTAAAGTCTGCTTTTGTTCAAATAATACATAACATATATAATCCCAGCGGTGTTACAGCGCTTCATGGGAGGCCTATACAACCTCCACAAACAGTGGATTTGATTTTCCTTTTCTTACCCATGAAATTACTTATTGTCATTCTCTGCATGACATCGTCCTTTTTGTCTGTGTTCAGACTAAACAAAACGCTTTTTTCCAGCCTAATTTTATTGTATACAGCTTTAGCTAGCCAACAACATGTGCAGATTGTGTGTGTGTGTTGAGTGTGTGTGAAGTGTGCCTATTAAGCAAATGTGTCATCTAGACTCTGGCGTGGTCTTCTTGTGAAATAAATAAAAAATGTATTGATCTGAAAGAATGTGTTTTTGCCTAAAATCTAAATAAGAGAATCTTCCAATTAAAAATACACATTTGAATTCAGACGCAATTAAATGCAAAGTTGCTGCAGTCTTAGTTACTTTTGGTTGGTAATTGTAGCAAACTTTAGATAAATATTTGTTTTGCCTTTCGCATTATTTCATAAGGTTACATAGTCTTCATTTAATTAATTCCATCTTGAGTGAATCCAGCATCTGTTTGCATCGTCTTCTGTCCGTCCTTCCAATTGGCTATGAAAGCAGTCAAAATGCAAAACAAATATATTGAAATGATCAATTTAAGTAATTTATGAATGGTTGGAAGAGATTGATTCAGAGGAGTTTATACATTTCTACTTTCTGGTGTACTGTATTTAAAAAGGTTTAAGTCTTACTTGTAATTGGTTTATGAGTATATCGATTCTCAAAAATGCACAGCATAAAAGGTAAAGGAAAATAAGTAAAATTATTTTTGGGATAAAATCTCAAGTTGAGACAGGATGAATTTAAATTCAAAGTGACTACAACACTGCTTTTTAGCAACTCCGAACAAATTTGAACAAGTTGAACTCAGTTTACTTTGACTTCTCAGAGTTTTTGTGTTGCCTCTTTAAAGGTTGTGTGCTTTCCCTTTACGCCTCTAACAGTCACATCATCTTCCTGTGTGCGTCCAAATCATTCCTGTCCTCCGTCCCAGGCCCATTAGCAACAGGACATTGATCCAGTTAGGTTTCCAAACTATTTTATAAAACAGCTTCACACACGTCTCAAAAAAGCTAACATGTCAGCTCAAATATCAATTGAATAAAATAACTGAAGTTACTGACCATACAGTTGCAAGCTTTATATTTGTATCTGTATCTATTATATTCTATTGTTAGCTATTTAAAGTAAATATTTTACATTTATTTATGGTTAAAGGGGGCTCAGTGGTAGCATTTCTGAAGGGTAATTAGTTCGCCAACAGTTGACGTTATACATTTCAAGTGTCAGCGATTTCACACAACAGCATCAAGTGAGGAAAGTCCTCGTCTGACCAGCGGCTCCCCCCCCACCCCACCCCACCCCCTCCCCCACTAAAGGTTATTGTTCAAACGTCTCGCTTGTGTTCACAGGCAAATTTTCAAAGCACAGGCTGATCAGAGAACATTCTCCCATCAAAGAACCGCGCCAACTCATCCCCACACAAACAGGGAGGCTGGCTTCTTCACATTCATATGGTACGGTGTAAATAAGAGGACATTTTTTCTTAAAGTTAAATAAAGCTTTTGTACAGTCATCCACACACATGAGAGACCATGAGGTAACACTGACAGAATGGTTTACACAGTTGACAGACATAAGGAATGGCAAGACAATGCTATGAAAATATACAATGTGTGATGTACAACAGTTACATTCATTCAAAACAAAAACAAATAAGAATAAGACATGAGCGAGAAAAAAAAAATTCTACACTTGTTCTCAAACATGTGTTTTTTTTCTTTTAAAAATCCAGAATGATGTGATCAGTCGAAAAAGTTACAAGCAAGATACATCCAGTAAAATAAATCAAATATTATGAAGGGATCGAGTCAATAGTAAAAGACCAAAAAAAAATATAAAGGAAAAATATCCAGTATGGTTTAAAATCAAACCAAAGAAAATATGAGTCCCGACCGCTTTGAGAAGCTGGACAGTCAACTTATCTGTACACACACATGCCATCATTCCATGAAAATACACACAGCACGGGCAGTTTTCATCACTGGGCTGGCTTTTGGATTCAGTGCATTCTTTAAGGAGGTGGGTTATTTATGTAGAGTAATGGGCGGCTGTGTTTTTCTTTTTTTTTAAATGATTTCTCTAAAGTTGCTGATTGTTTGCTGTTGTTGTGTCCCTAACTCATTTGACATACTCAGCTGACTTCCAGAAGTGCCCTGGGTGGGAAAGGCGACGATTCCGTTTTGGCAACTTTTCCAGTAAGTCGACCAGCTTGGAGAAGCTGGGCCGCTCATCCTGCTTGTACGCCCAGCACAGAAGCAGAATGTCCTGGAAAAGATACATGGGGAAAAAGGGGTCTTTTAGCTTTTGTGTAAATACTGAAAGAACAAATGTGCAAACATGAGTAGTCCCTGTTTTTACTGAGCCAAAATATGCTTTCCTAAATTATTTAATCAGTCTAAAACAGAGTTTCTTAAACTGTAAAGTTGTGCAAGAAGAGATATGACGCAAAGATACTGCATAAGCTGAAAGGGAAACGTTCATGCTGTTGTTCTGTTATTAATCTCCAACACAGTCAGCTCTTGCAGAACAAAAACAGCGTGGCTAAACGGAAATGTCAGAAATGTGAAAATGATCCTGCGTTGGGTTTTTACTTGGACTAACTCAAGTGACTCATCCCAGCCTCAGCAGTGTGTGATATGTAAAGACATGCTAGCTAATGTTAGCATGTGACCTGCAAAACTTGAGACTCATCGTGTCGCACGCAAACCAGATCTGTTCAAACGGAAGATTGAGGTTTTTCCAAGGAGAGAGGAAAAGAGTCGAGGTGTTAAGCGAGGTGAAGGCAACCAAGGACTGATACCATATTGCTCTGAAGTTGCAAAGACAGGAAATGCCAATACCACCTCGGGGGGGAAACGTGCAATTGACACGATTTACCCTAATCAGGGCCTACAGAGTGACTGAAAAAACCCTGGTCTGAACCAACTCTGACCTAACACACTTTGTTAATATAAGCACAAAATGTAATGTCGTTTTTTTTAATCAAATAAAATCAATTCATGAACTTAAATATTTTGTTACCACTTACCACTACATGAACCACACAGCTTTGTTAAAAACGTCTGTCTTGGTTATATCAATCTTTAATTTAAGACATTAAAAATATTTTTAAAATGTCTTATAACCATCAGGGTCATTGAAGTGCATCTTTGGAAAATTCCACAAGGCGTTCTAGTACGTTTTTTAGTTGAAATACCTCTATTAAGGATTCTTCTAAAAACAATTTTTGTTCCTGGGTATCATCTTAAAAACACTTTTTTGAATCTAGCCTCTGATTGCCTATCGTCTTAATCATGCTAATTTATTTCAAAGTAATAATCAACTGATATAATATGTGGTTGGAGCATTAGGATTTTAATCTGTTCTTCAAGTTTGAAGCAAAGAGTGACTCATGATTGTGACAAATGAACAAGAAAAAAAAAAACCCTTACTGATATCTCCTTCCCCATTCCAGCTTGGGCGAGGTTGGGCTTCATCCCGCTGCCAATCTGCCATATGATCACCTCTGCTGGCTGACTCTTGTAAGGCCACTCACGTGCGTGTAACTCGTACCAGATGGTGCTGTGGGGATAGAAGAGCAGAGTGGTGGTCAAAGCTTTGGATTGTCTGGTTGAGAGAGAATAACATCACAGCTTCAAAAAACACACCTATGGAGGGTTCACATCCCGCCCAGTGCTAACGCTACCATGCAAGATCTCAGTCAAACAACTATAAAGCATCAAACTGTAGAGCTGTAGATGCTCCTTGAGCACAGTTGGATTGTGGTTTATGCAAAAACCTGGATTTTGTGTTTGAATCTTGTCTTCAACTTCAAGTTTTGAAGAAAAATATCAATGCAGAAGTTGAAGAAACAGCACATTTTTAATTAGCGCTTCTGCAAAATTAACATACAAAAAAAAGGTGTTTTCATTTTGCTCCTGCACGTCTAGTTTAAGTTGTTTAAAAATAGCTCTTCGCCAGGGGAAAGGGGGAAAAACATGACGGCTGATTGTCAATGAATATGTAAAATAGCCATGGAGGTCACCTCTAGGTAACACAAGAGCTAACAGAGCAGCTGGACATTGTGGGCCAGCGCTGCACTCTGTTTCCTTTTAGAATGATATCGCGTCAGAACCTCCATATGGGGGGATCATCTGAAAATGCAACTGTGCTAGGAGTCAACAAAGCGGGGTCCACCCCCACAAATGAATCAGTAATGGCAGTGGAGGAAGAACAGGAGCCCGTGGGGATGTTTAATCAATTTAGGATTAATTTTTAAATTGGACTTTAGAGGAGGAGAGGGACAAACACTTTGGTTTTGAGAAACCAGAGTGAAACTCAAAAAGCAATGTGAATGTGACGACAAAAATGCTTCGGTGAGATGATTCGGGTCAAAATGATTTGAAGTAAGATGGGACTTGTTACATTTTGGGTAGTTTGGCGAGAAGATACGAATACTACAGCTGCCTGAATGCAATGAAGACAGGTTTTGTTGTGCCTACCTCCAACAAGGCATTTCTATATCTCCTCTTGTTGTGTGTTATGTAAGTTTGACTTTAGGTTACTACTTCAGGACAAGAAATAATCCAGCTCCACCTCCCTAAAAAAACTCAATTTGTCTTCCTTACACTTACAATTTAAATAGGTTAATCCAACAAGATATATCGTGTTAATCCATGAACCTTCTTTTTCTGGTGTACAAGGATGTCAGACAGGTGAAAGCCAATCAGTCAGTGAGGAGTTCAGTTATGAGTTGGCTCAATATTAAAATGGCCACTACATATCTGAGTTATGTCACCAGGTTACCAATCATTTGGTCAAATTTCAGTGGTCATTAGTTTTCACTTTTTAAAAAGTGAGGCTCTCCTCTGCTTTATTAATATTAGAAACATTTTAACACCCTCCCATTAATATCTCAAAAATAATAAACACTATTGTTTGGTTCAATTCATTTTTTCCATTAATTAGTTAAAGTGCACCATTGGTGTGAACAGTTGATGGGTGTATAATGTCAGCATAGCCACCAGAGCTCACTAAATCCTCCCATGCAGAAGGCTTGACCCGCCCTACTCTGCTTCTGTTTGGCTTGTACTAAATGCCTTAGTTGGCTGGACTGGTTTGGGTTAGGCATGAGGAGTGAGACTGAAATGTGGCAACTACTATTTGTTACTATTTTCACTATATTTACATATGTTAGAATGTTTACATTTGCCAGTTATTGGCCACTGTAATGTTCTTCTCCTTAGATTTTCTGTATAAAAGGTGGAATTCTTCTTTTCTACTGAAAAAACTTTTATTGTCTTCTGCCAAACATAAAACCCAATCCCCTCCTGTGCAGATGGGCTTTTCACCTGGCTAACACTCTACCTCGCACCAGATGTTTGGAATCCCAAATGAAGAAGCTTCCATGAGATGAAGTTTAGCAAAGCTTCATTTGTAAATCTTTCTCTCTTACTCTTTGATTAACTCCTCCTGCGTAATCAATTCGCTGACATCTCTTGGCTCCTCAACATTCACATATTTCTTTCCCCTCTTCTTGCAATGACACAATCAGTTTAAAAGTGAAGAAGGTAACTTTCTCTTGGTTTTTGACCAATTGACCTTCCAAACCTTCTCTCACACCCACTTGGTGGAACGACACCATGCACCCTTGACTTCCCACTGCAACATCATTACCAAAGGACCATATATATATATATATACAGTACCAGTCAAAAGTTTGGACACACCTTCTCATTCAACTACTTTGAAGAATCTAAAATATAAAACATATTCTGGTTTGTTGAGCATTTTGTTTGTTTACCACATAATTCCATATGTGTTCCTTCATATGTTGGATGTCTTCAATATTAATCTACAATGTAGAAAAAAAAAAAAAGAAAAACCATTGAATGAGAAGGTGTGTCCAAACTTTTGACTGGTACTGTATATATAAAGGATATGTGCCAAGTCAGGGGTCGTCACTGCTTCTGAGAATATTGGATATTCCCCATAATCAGGCAAATGGAACCAAGTGGGGTTCAATGTCAAAATCAGATATAATTTAAGCAATTAAGTTTTAAAATTTCAAATCCCTCTCTCTTTAAATGGTCAGAAGTTGGATATCTAAAGTCTGACAATAACAGAAGCGAAATTGTCATTTAGAAAATTACAAATTATTACATTATCTACGTCTTTGTACAGCAAGCGGCGAAAATCTATAATGAGATCTAAGAACCCGTTAATGAGTCGCCCCTCTACCATGTGATGTGGAGTTTAAGGACGCTTCTCTGTCAAAGGAAGTTACAATTTTAATTGAAATCACTCAAATATTTGGGGTTTGTAAACCCTCTCTGTCAACAGTGGGCTGTGATTGTCCAACATCAGGCCCCTGTGGTTGTCTGGTCAAACAAACAGGAGGGAATCAGGTGAAACGACACTTACCCAAAAGCAAAGACATCCGACTGTTTGGAGAAGGGAAGCTTGTCCTCCTCTGTGTCTGGAGACAGCTGCTGGATTATTTCTGGGGCCAGGTGACACAGCCAGCCGTTGGGGATCCGCAGTTTGTCTTCTCTCCGGCTGCAGAATGAGAAAACGTGGAGATGGAGACTCGTCAGGGTTTTATTGATCCGCTTGTATCATGTCGCCAAACCACATTGCCACATTTTCATTTCAGTACATCGTCATTGCAGGTAGCCATTATGAGATAAGTGGATGATGATGCGTTTCAATTATTGTCTCAGAAAACTGTGAGCACTCTAAGCTTCGCCTACTGTTGCCATTTCCAATTTCTGCAAAATCATCTAACTCAAATAGAATAAACATGTTAAAAACAATTGTTCATTTTACTGAGACTTATGCAGCGTATGAATTACACCGTCGCTTTTGAGGGAGCCCTACTTTTTCGGGGATGGGTACAACTAAGAGGCTGTGTACCCTCCCTATCTCAATAATAAATACGTTTATTAGTCACAAATGATTAAAAATCGTTATGCAAAAGCATACATGCACATTTACAAGTGCTTCACTATTGTCCTATTATTTATTTCAAACCCTAGATTTATGAGGTGTAACTATTGCATTGACTTCCTGGGGTCTTGTTGTCATAGTGATGCTGCCAGGTAAACAACTTGGATCAAACATACATAATACAACATGTTAATATGTGGGCAGATATTTAAATTCATAAACTGGACAGAGCCAGGCTAGCTGTTCCCCCTTGTTTCTAGTCTTCATGCTAAAGCTAATGCCCAGATATGACAGTGGTATCAATCTTATCACCTAAATCTCGACAAGTGAGTGATTAAGACTATTTCCAGCACTGAATGATAAAGCGACAGCACACACAAGAAAATATTATGTAAGATAAGTTGATAAAGCTATAAAACACATGTTACATATTTAAATATCAAAGTGGGCCAGGAAATTGTGCATAATTTTAGCTCTCCCACCATCTTACCCCCGATAGCTACAGTACCTTCTTTACTTCAATAGCTTAACTTTTTATGATTGAAAAACACAACAGATTTGTGTAGGTACTGTATATTACTTAAGCCTATTTCATACCAATTTAAAAATGAAAAATATTATATATAGTAAAACATTGCTTTTTCAAAAATAATCCTGCTGTGCCTGCAGATGTAGGCGTTTTCAACAGGCCCACTGTGCTGCTCTCACTTGTCCGTCTTTCAATACCTGAAAACTGTTTCTGGAGGCTTAAAGAAAGTCTTGGCCTCATGAGGTCAACCTGAGCAGAAACAGTATGTGAATACCGGTTTGCCCATCCGTGACACGGTAAATAAGAGAAAATATACTCTATTTGTTGATGGAGCAAGAACCAATATAAAGCATTAAGATTGTTACCAGTGATTCGCCGTTTTCTTTGTATGACATTTCTGTTTGTATGGTCAACTTTATTGCTCATACTTGACCTCACTACTCCTTTTCTCTATTTCTCTGAAAAAAAAACACTCTTTAAAATGATTTGCGTCCTTCAGCAGCTAGGAGAGACTTTCTTCCATGGCAACAGTAAATATGGACTGAGGACAAACAATATAAGGTTCATGATCACACTCATACAAAGATAAATCCATTCTGAGTTGATTTATCAAATCAATGATCCAATATCTTCCATGCAAAGTGAAAACATTGATGCATATTTTATATCTTTAAATGTAATCGATTGTGTTAAATAAGCATCTTGATTGCAGGCCCCTTAAATTGAATCAAATAGGAAACGTATCATGGCCGATTTTGTGACATCAGCAAATATTGTAGCGTGTCCATAAAAACAATATAAGATTGTATCCTGTTGAAACTTGTTACTTACATTCATACGCATATTACAGCCCAGACTTAATATTTCACACATAATGATGAACTTTGGATTTAACAATCTATATTGAGAATATAGATGGCTAAAATAGCTGAAGAAAAGAAGGTTTATAATACATAAAATACTGAATGATAAGGGATTGCTTACTGGTCTTTAAATATGTAAAAAAAATAAAACCCTTGCTGCTTTAAAAAAAAAAAAGAATATCATGACTTTTTCACTTTTTGTGGATATGTAGACTATTTACTTCCACTCAATGTTTCGCTGACCCAGTACCATTTGTGCTTATACTGTTATAGTTATGTCAATCCGTGTCCAAAGAAAATTCCTGCAGCACATGTTGAGGATGGGAGCACAAGGAGTGCTCCCATCTCAGATATGTATTCAATATAATTACCTGCCAGCCTGCAAAACCCCAGAGATGGTGAAGAGTCCAAAGTCGGTGATGACAATTTTGCCGTTGTCATAAAACACGTTCTTCGACTTCATGTCTTTGTGAAGAATCCCCTTAGCGTGGAGGTAGCCCATCCCCTGAGGACAGACGGAGAAAGATGTGACTTTTCTGTAATATGACGTGCACTCACTGCAAAAGTGTTCTGGGGAATCAGCATCGAGTTGTTTTTTTTTACCTTGACCATCTCTTGTGCAATCTGTCTGGTCTTGTTAACATCCAGGACAACCTTGGCATCCCGCACGACAGAGTAAAGAGTTCTGCCTTTGCACAAGCTGAGAGAGAGAGTGGAAAAAGACAAGATTTCAAGTCACGGATTTGACTTGTGAAACACATTTAATTAACTTCAAAACATTTGACAGAGAGATTTCAGGTCAACCATGTGATCACATTCCAACTTTTGTGATTCATTCTTTTTTTGTTCGAATAAATAAAGAACGATAGTTTGACCTGAGTCCAATCCAAGGTACATTTGTGTGATAATTTTCTCATCAAAGTGACCCTGTTTTCCAACAGTTGACCATCTGTTCTTCTTCTGTTCTATAAATAGTGCAGCAGGTTAGGCTTGGATCACCCTTAAAGCTTTTCTGTTTCCCACTGACTGTTAATATATCATATTATGGACTATTCATTCATATTTTGCACAGTATTTTGTCAGTTTGATATTTTGTTATTCAGTTTTATTCAATTTTATCTTGTTCATCTATTTTATTTGACTTTTAAAATAATATTCATATGTGTTTTATGTCTTATGTGAATCACTTTGTTCACCTTGTAAACAAATTTACTTCAGTGAGGTATTTCATCGCTGCTGTTTATCTTGCTAATGCTGCATTCAAGGCTTGACTGCAGAATAGAAGAAAGGAAAATGCCCCATTGTCACTACGCATTATTCAAAGAAGATTACCATACGCTTAGTATGGAAATGCAGCTTTTTTTAAATCAAATAAGAGGAGGCACCTACTGTAACAAGAACTATCACAGAGACTGTTATGTGTACTTCGCCAGGTGATTCTTTTTCTATCTGTAGACTGATCTTGTCACAAGGTTCAGTTACAAAAAGTAGGTAAATATCACGTGTGTGTCAGTGAGTTGCAGCAGTTTGAGACGATGTTTGAGAATAAAATGCCATCATTACGAACTGAAACGTGGGCCCACTCAGTGCGAGGGGTGAGGCTGTTACATGGCGATGTGTGGAGGTGGTGTCATATTTCTGGAGGGGTGCCATCGCAACTGCGTATTAATAGACCCCCCCCCCCCTCACATCACACCTGAAGCCCTCAACCTGTGCCACAGAGGCCACCAACAAAGGACCTGAAGCCAACAGTTCATGCATATTCATTCCCGACGTCGACCTGACAGCAGCTGCATTTTTTAGTGGCTCTCTCTCCCCTTAGTCTCTTTCCGGCACAGACATGTTGCTCACGACTTCAGTGTCACTTCATTCGACTCCTTACGTACACGTTTAGTCTCATGACAACAATTACCGCTATACCTGCGACGAACGTGATGCGTGTGAGCAAAACTTAAAGACACAGAGGCGGCGTTTAATGGTTCTCAGCTGAGGAAAAAGCTAATGAGGCCACCTCGCTGAAAGTCACCCGTGTGAGTAATTATGCCATATACATGGATAAAAACCCAGCAGCAGCATCGCCGATGACCCTGTGTTCTGTTTACCCGCATAAAATCGATCCACAGTCACTTGTGACGAATGAAACAATCAATATTTATGACCTGAAAACTCTCTTCCTCAATAAACCAATAAACCACACTTCATTTTACACAATTTATTTTGCACTTTAGGCTACAAGAGTATGAGAAACTGAAGTTCCCTTTTTTTTTTTTAATAGCGTAATAGGAGAAGCAGAGTACTGGTGGATAACAAAGCCACCTGTTGCAATGACATTTGCTATTATTTTCAGCAATCAGCACTGAGGATTTTTTGAGAAGCGGCCAACTCATCTGTCAGCTCCCCTGCACTCATGACAATTTCATCTGGCATCAACTGCAATCACGCATCTCAATCAGTCAGTCATTCAATTCGTTATTTAAATATTTACAACCACAGTGAACGTGATTGGGAACTATTTTTTTTACATTTATCTTTGTTTCCTGAATCATTTTTTTATAAACTGTGAGTCCAGCATGGAAATTGCCTTTCTTCTCTTAATAGAGAACGAAGTAAAAGCTCTTTCAGTCGAACAAAAAGCAGAAAAGAGAGGAAACAAAAAGGAGTAAATTATTTTTCTTAGTGAGATATCCGTCTTTGTTCACAGCCTGTGTAGATGCCTGAGAGTGGCAAATATCCAAACAATTTCCATTCGAACATTATTAACTAATTAATTAAATTACAGAGCTTTCCTTGTGAACTTTCCTCAACAAGAACACAGCCCTGTCTCTCTTGTTACAAATGAGAAAATACTTGCTGCAAAAAAATGTGAACACTAATCCGTAAAATAATTAAAGTTGTTCAATGTGAGAGAATTCACTCCAACCTGATGTGGGTGTGGGCGGTTCTAATCATAACCTCTGAACGCTTCATTGTCAGCCACTCTAAACTCATTGTCCCAGAAGAGGTCAGATCTGTGGCTGATCTAAAATGAGTCCCAGGGGACAAGGACCAGCTCTGGAAGCAGAAACGGCTACCGAAGTTCAGAATGGAGAACCAAAGTGATTACGGATTTTTGAGGTGAGATGTTAACTTTCAGTTGTCCGCAAGAAACAAGTGAAAAACAAATGAATCCTCTCAATTTGAAATACCACATCATCTATGTGGACATTTTTACAAATTTGCATTGACATTGTAAAAGCATTAGTTCAACATGTTTGATAAATTCCAATTATTTAGTTTAGTAATTTCTGTTTGGTCCTGACAACAGAAGAAACGATTTTGCAGTGTCTTTTTCCACACGTATAATGTGATGTACATGTGCACATCATATCATACAGCTGTAGATTCCTTTATCTTCAGCTATACCCATTTTTATACATTACAAATACGGTCATTTTTTATCATGTTCCAGTATTTTATGCTGGAAGCATACACATATTTTCCCGATTACGATATTGTTTGTACATACTTCTATTTATATAGATGTAATGTAAAATTATCAAAGTAAATCCAATCATACAAAACTATAATCATATATATCTCCATAAACCCCTGCGGTATTTTTGCCCTTTCACTGGACAGATTCCAGATAATCAATAGCTTTTCATAATTGTACTCAACTAATGTTTTGATGGTTATATTTGCTTTTATTGCCTTCTTTATATGATACTTGTTCTAATGTTCTTATATGTATTTTGTGCACTGTGCATAACATGTTTAAAAACTAAAGCTGCATCCTGATTCCATACTACATACACTGAGTAGGCTTTGAGTATGTCATTTGTTCGCACTTGAAAAGTGGAAGAGTATACTCAAAAAGATCAGTATGCATACTAAAATGTACTTTAATTTGAGTCACAGCAACTAACAAGGGAAATGGAGTTGATTAAAATATACAACATGCATCGCAAATTGAGCTCAGACATTAGACTTGTAATTAAGAAATACGAAAACACATAAAGTTTAATTTACGACGACGTAAATTAAACGACGTTCGAGACAACTTGTCATATGGGTGTGCGTTATGAAAATATTAGATTGTGAACAATTAAAATGTCTCTGCAATCTGATTTTGCATGCAGATCTTTAGTATTGTGCTACACTGCACAGTCAATCAGTTCTATGAATCCAGCATGGCTGCTTAATGATTTGCGCCGCTGTTATTTAAAAATGACTTTGCTATCTCCACTTTAAGTTGCCCGAATTAGGAACAAGCGATGATTATAGATCGAAGAACCCCAGACATTGCCACTATTTGAAAGGTTGTTATTGTTGTTTGAAAGCCTGTGTTTCACCTTTCTGAGCAGAGGAGAGACAGTGGAAGTGAAGGTGTAGTTGTTTGCAACGGTTACAAACAGGCTCTGTAGTCAACAACACGCTATTGTGCGGACGGATTCACTGTTTTTTAGCTGAGCTAGACCAGAGCATATTTGGTTGAAACATATCCTCCTTTTTCCAATAAAGTTTGCAGGAAGTGACATAGCTAAGTGGAGTGAGCACTGTGATGGACTCTGTTTAAAAAAATATCCTACATAGCTTGTCAGAAACAGGTCATATAGTAACTGAGGAGGCAATTTGGCCTGGTGTGCTCTATTTAATATGGCATGTAGTTAAAACACAAGTCATAATTTTTGTTTTAATGAAAACTCAACTCATGGCATTCACTACTGATGTTCTTCTCACCACTGCTTTGGACGAAGGAAATAACTGAAGTAACGGGCAATAACAGCTTTTAAAATCATGCATTTGCTATTTAAACAAATGGATCTATTTAATGCCGATGTAAAGAGTGATACATGTTTAATCAAAAGTAACTGATACATATTTAAAGAAACTTTAAAGTGCTGGATTTGAGATCGGAATTCAGTGTGGTGTTTTGTTATCTTGTAGAGCTAGTGTTTGGTCGTACTGTTCAGTAACTTGCAAAATTGTCTCAAAAAAGCAACATGAAAAAAAATCGGGGTAAAATTGTGGATTGTGATCCTGCCAAAAGACAATTTGTGATCATATATTTTTGACATATCGCCTTGTCACACCCTTATCCTTACCTGGTGATGATCGCCAGGTGCGGTGGGCTCATGCAGGCCCCCATAAACAGCACCACATTCTCGTGGCGAGTGTTGCGGTAGGCCATCACCTCCCGCTTGAAGGCCTTGAGCTGGTCCTCGTTGTCGCGCTCGATGTCGATCAGGCGGATGGCCACCTCGCCGTGCCAGCGCCCGTGGAAAACTTTGCCAAAGCGCCCCTTGCCGATCATCTCCCCGATCTCCAGCTGCTCAAACGGGATGTCCCACTCCTGCAGGAAGATGCTGGTCTGGCTGGCCTTGCGGGGAAAGTTTCGAGCCGACAGGAGCGACAGGTTCATCTCCTCGAACTCGTCACCGGAGTCCTCGTCGTTGCCCTCCTCGTTCTGTAAAAAAGAGAAAATCAAACTGTTCGTTGGGAGCTGTTGGCCTGAATTTCACAGATTTACAGACATGGTGATTAAGATGCCCTTATCCAACAAGACGGGGTGGTGTTAAAATATTCCACCAGGTTGTCAAATGCTTTTATTTAAAAAAATATCATTCAGCACCTGGAGGATTACAATCTGCTGAAACCTCGTCCAAACTAAGTAGGAGATTCAGTGAAAATAAACATGTATAGTTGTTTATCTGCTGGATGCAATGACGTAAGGTGTCATGTTATTTTTGCACATTGCTATATATGCAATGATTCTTTATTTATTTCTGAATTTCAGTAAATTTCTAAGCCTGACATTCCATGGCAGTTTAGTAATTATAAAGAAATGCCTTCATATTCTTTCCAAGGTATATTTATGTAGGCAGTGCTGTTTAAATCCTAAATATGCTCTGACATATATTTATATAAAAAATGCTCTACTCATACTTCTATGTTGGCCTCTATATAAAACATTTTTTATCAAATTGTGTGCGGTTGAAATACTGATGGCGGTTTAAGCCATTGCCAATAAAAAATAGAGTTATGAAAAGGGATAACAGCCAGAGGGAAAAACTGACTTATTTATTCTGATTTGATTTTTAATATAATGTACTGCAGGAGTGAAAATGACCTATTCAAAAGATGCCTGCTGGAATATTATTCAAGGCAATTTGCATCATATTTTTCTCAAGATATATCATTGTTACAGAGATGACGTGAACTTCTCGCTGCTTTCGACACAAAACGTACCTGCGGGCTCCTCAGATAGCGGAGCCAAATTATGTTAACGAGAGAACCCTGAAAATGACTACGACAAGGGATGGCGACAAATGTAATTTGTCTTCATTTTGCATTCACAAGTAATTTCACATCAATATATAACGAGAAGTAAAACAACATTATGAATGACAATAAACTTACATTCACATGCAATTCAAAAGCATCACAAAAGGTCACACTTAGGGATCAAAAGAGGGACTCACATCTGATGTAGGCTCAACTTCGATTTGCAGTAAAGGGTTTCCCTCGTTCCTAAAATCAAGAAGAACAGAATTCAGAAATAAATCCTTGAGATACTTGATATCTAGTGTCCTGACAAGGTTACCGTCGTGATTGATGCCCACAAAAATATTCATTCAGCACACCTATGACGTTAGATATTTATGCTACTCTCACTAATAGCAGATATTCATAGAGGAAAGTCCTTCAAAGGAAATGAACAGGATATAAAAACTTGACATAACACTGTAACCCTGCATGGACTCACTAAAGTTAAACATAAGAGCATATGTGTAATGTCTAAATTCTTTAATGTGACTATTTTCATTGCCGTTGTGTCTGGTAAGACCCCTGAAACCCTGAAACTGTGAATATTATGCTGACGCAGAATCCCTTTGTTCTCAGTAAGGTCCTATGTTGAGGCCATTTTCTTGACTATGAGATAAGCCATTTTCACTGTGACCAGCAAACAATTCTTACACTGGTTATATTGTAAAATCATTCCAAACATGACTTTGCTTAATTAGGCTGTGTGTTTTGGTCATTAAAAAAATACTCAATATCTTTATATCCAGATTAAACTGGATGGGGTTACTGGATCGCAGGCTTTCATTCTGTAGATCATTTGCACTGGTCCATAGGTGGCAGAAGCACACTCGCATCAAAACTATTTGACATATATATGAAGAGAAGGTGAACAGGATAAAAATGGAAGAAAAGGCAGTCCTAATTACTGACTGCATTTTCTGACCCCGGCTCTTAATTTCACAGTTATTTTACGGTGTGAACTTTCAAGTGCATTTGCGCCCCGAGCCCCCTATTAATTTCTGACCCCGGCGTGTTCACGGCCACCTACACCATGGGTGCCAAGGACACCACACAAATGAACCCACTTTACCCTCCTTTTCCTCTATCCACATAACTGGGCGGTGTAACATCAGTGCGTAACCTCTCACAACCTTTCTCTGGTATATAACGTTTGCAAAGCAATCCTGGACCCTGGGCAAAGACTACAGGTGAGGCAGCATATAAAATAATGTGATTCCTGTGGCGCCACGGGCAACTACCAGCGGTTCGATCTCTGCTCTAATGAGGGGTACCTGCCGGGTGTTGTGGTCTGAGACAGGCCCTCATTAACCCTGGGAGAAGGCCATTAAGGCCAAATAAACCTGCCAGCTGCCACTGCAAGAGCATACAAAGATGTGGGAAAGGAGGGACAATAGCTTTAATTAAATCAGAGGAATATGGGATTCATAACGGCGCTAATGTATTCACATTCGCCAAAAGGCAGCTAGAGAACGAGACACTGTGAGAATGAGAAATGGTGAAAATGTCCATCTAGAGATACAGTAATAAGAAGATACTCAAAGATACGAGGGTTAAAGATGAGCGTTTGTGTTCCATGAATTTTTAAAGACATTTCTTCATGATCTTATTTCTAAATGTTTACCTGAAAGTGACTGTCTTCATGTAGATTATACTTGAATAATGCAAGGTTAGCTTTTAGAATGAGCTACTGGAAAGGATAGCAAATCTTTAAACCAGAAGCTTTTAAATATCTTGCTTAAAACGTCTCTTTATTTACTGATACAATTCCTCTGTAGAAAAACTGTATGACTTTCATATGACTTGTCATAACTTAATGCAGGCCGTAAAATATATTTCTTATAGGATAATTATATATTCCTGTAACTCTTTTCAGTCTAAAATACACCATATCAAACAGCAATGTGGGAAGAAAAGCAAGCTATACCAGTTCATCCCTGAAAAGTGAATATTTGTGCACTAAAAAACATTATCCACAAGAGAATTTAAGTACCTAGATGTCTGCCTGGTGTACACCTGTAAACTAAATCTTTGTCACCCAGAAAATCAATGATCAGAAAGAAAACAGTGATGCTGCTTTACATTAAGTGAACCAGAAGCATTCTCTTTCCATCCAAGGTAATTTTCACTTCTCCAACTCTTTACCTTTTCATCATCACCTTTTCATGAGTGGTCATTGATCCATAACCTGGCTGCCAGAGTCACATGATTCATCCAATATTTGTGGGAGACTTTAAGTCAACATTTTCGGGGATTGTTTTACAACAAATTACATGAAGGAAATAAAAATCAATTTTCAACAAAAAAAGATGAAAGAAATCTGTACAATATGATGCTGCCACTAAATAAAAGATCTAGGTTTGATCTCTTCAATAATTAAACAACTAAATCAACTGAGTTTTCAAAGGGTTCATAAGAGATAAAGAGAATAGTAACAAAACATTGGCATATACTTGAATCTGGTCGGCAACTTCATGCATAGACTGAATATAAGAAGTAGTCACTGTGACATGACCCATTGGTTTGTTCTGCTTTATATATTTTACTCTAAATGGGACTATAATTTACTAAATTGACTCATATTTACAACGTTTACTGTGGTAATAGATCAAGTTAGAATCAGGGTAATTTCCTCCTAAACTTCTATGCAGTCTGACTTTTTTTTGCAACCAGAGGAGTCGCTACTTGCAGGCTATTACAAAGAGTGTCTTCAAAAAACAAACCGATATGGTCTTTAAAAAAGGCAAAAACCTGAGAGATCGGCGGCTACTCTCATATTTAACTTCTCCTCAAACAGTACCAGCTACGTCAGCATCTATTCCTGAGGGCAACCACGTCTGTGGTTGCTGCAGTCAGGGTAGTTATACTTATGCTTGCAATAGTTTTAAACATCTTCACACAGGTAGAGAGATCTCTTAAAAATACTTTTGTTTTTGTCACGCAAAGTTGGTTATTTATCTTATCACTGGCCCTCGTGGTGAGTCATAGTTGGAAAGTATGAAAACCCGTATTGCTGGACATACATATAGGCAATGCAAAAACATTGAATTACTATGATGTTCATTTAAAGACGATGTTTAAATTTCACTATGCATCCATTCAAAAGTATAAAACCACACAAATGTAAAATTGAAATCCGCATATATACTGGAGACGTACAGCTCTTGTCATATTGTTTGAAGTAGTTTGTTTTAGGTAATTTATTTGTTTGTGGCTCACTGAAGGCCTCTTGATTGTTTTTTCTCACTCCAATGATTGTAATATGTGTGACTGTGGTAGGGCCTATATAAGAAAGCAGTGCCCGTGTCTTATCATTTGTATATAATCTGAACATATAGAAAATAATCGTTGTCTCATCATAATGTTCATGGTAATGAATATTGCTCTAGACCTAAAACAACTCCTGTTTATTCCAACACATATGGAGACCCACTGTGATGTATGCATATCATTATTTAGTCTCCTATATTTTCTTCTTATTCTCATTATTTTCAGACATTGCTTTTCATTTTTTTATCTCAAAGCTGGCAGCTGCTTCAAGAATGTGGCATGAAGATGGCAAATGCATTGTTTTTTATCCAAATATATCGCTAACACGTACAGCCCCATGTCCTTTATCATAATTGAAAAACTCATACCATCAGTCTTTCTCTGTCTAAGATTTTTCCAAGACCATGTTGATATTTACAACATACATTAATTACATTATCTTCCATTGATTAATCATAAAAAACCATGGGTTGGGTCCATATTTCATCAGGATTGACCATCCGCCTATAGATGGAGGTTTTTCTTGCCCTGTTTCTTGTGATAGATTGAGATCCTGATCTAATTAACATCTGGGTCGAAAGACATCTCATCACTCCTCCTCCCTCTTCCGGTTGTTTTCCCCGTGACCACTGGCTTCCTCAAAGAGCCAGTGGGAATCCAGTTGGCATCCCAAGTGTAGCGTGAACTGAAGGCCAAGCTAACATTAGTCTCAGAATATTCGTCATGTCGGCTCTCGCATTGAAATTGTCACCCAAATATCTGTGCTCCAATAAGTTTGACTTGGCCTCTGACCAGCGACCACAGAGAGAAGAAGCCGAGGAGAGAGGACACGAGGAAGATAACTGAGAGGGGCCGATGTTGGTCAGAAGTACTTTCTTAACGTCTTTAAAAGGAGACATATATGTTTTTTTATTGAATTACTTCTGTAATATAATCTACTCACCCTGGTTCAGACAGGACAGGGTGCAGGATGACCTGTGGTGCTCTGCTTGGAGGAGCCTCTGGAGCAACATCTGGGGATATTACAGTCACAAAACATCAAACCGACAAGTCAGAAGAAAGTTGCATTCAATATTAATTCATTTCTAATGTTGTTCATATTGCTTTCCCTTGTGTAAGGGGATATAAGTTGATACGTTTCAAACTTTTGCGCATCATTTATTTCACTCCAAGAATAAATATTTTCATGCAAATTACTTTCTTCACACTTTATTTCTATTTGAACAACACTTTGGCATTTGTTGATGAAGGATTTTTTGGCATTATCAAATGAACAACACCAAATCTTATTATATCACATTGTCAGTAGTAAGTGAGTTGGAAATGCAACATTTGTCAGGGATCAAATTCACCATAAAATAATATGATGTGAATATAATGTGCATTTAATGTTATTCAGTGCTAAATAAGCTTTTTTTCTATGTACCTGTTCTGCACTTTGTTTCAATGCAGCAGAGACAATATTAGATGCACTGGAAACCCCTCACATTTCCCTATCCATTAAAAAAAATCCATTAAATCTGGTGTATTTCTTGACATCATTTGTATGGAAATATCAATCAATGTAGAACATGTCCTCACAGTGGGAATGGTGGCACGCTCTATGGATACACAGGATTGCTGCACCATCCCAGTAAACATCTTTAAAGCATGTATGAGAAGCATATTTAATTCAAAAGACGTATAGCATTAACCGTGTGCCTTATCATAGGAGAAAGAGAGAACGTTGAATGCTCTTTGCTATTCAACATGTAAGATGAGTGAGGTAAGCTGTTGTTAGTTGTTGTTTGGTATCTACTTCTGAAAGACATCAGAGGATTCTCTGCCACGCTTGCCGCCCATATTGGCGCACTGTGACAATTTGTGACACAAACTGGAAGCCACCAAAAAAAAAAGAATACATTCCCTTTGTGGCACGGTGCATTAGTAGCTGGCACCGTCGCCTCGCAGCGAGAAGGACGTGGCTTTGTTTTCCGTGCGGTGCCTTCATGGATGTTTGCATGGATTTACTCCAAAGACCAGCAAGCCAGCAGGATTGGAGGCTCTAAATTGGCCGATGGTGTGAATCACGTGCCAGTCGGTCTGTTTGTGATTCCTGCGCAGGGTTTTCCTACTTTCTACCCAAAAATGTACGCTGGGATACGCTCGACGCCGAAATACGAGCCCATGTGTAAAGACAACAGCTGGATACATATTAAATCATACCGTAATTGCCCCTGAGAGGCTCATGTAAATGTATTTTTTTCTTTTCTTTTCCAGACAAGAGCCAGCATTTACAGTAAATTAATGACGTGAATGTGGCATGAGCTCCACTTACAGCAAAACGTTTTTTAAAATTGATGGGACTAACAGTAAGTGGTAGTGTTTGCCCATGTTGTTATGCAGCTCATAAAAGGTAGCTGATGTCATTTAGCTGGTTAAAAACAGACAACGGTCTGTGTGGCTGCAATAATAAGAAGCCAGGTACCGCTGTGTGTTGTATATATTCATGCACAAAAACCCGTCTCCCCAGATCTCAATTACACCTCATTTTTGTCCTCACACAACTCCAGGTTGTCTCGGCTATAATAACCTGCCAAATGAGCAAAGACTGTGTGGGGTACCAGAGTGGGCCAAAGCAAAGAGTCTGGGCAGTGACAAATCATTAGGAGGCCCAAATGAGACAAGCAACAAGTGGGTGTGGAGGGCCGAGAGTCTTAAAGAAGGCCAAGGTGAGGAAGTGGCAATCACCAACAACATCTAAAGAGTACTTCTCCTACATACTTTTGCTTGGGCTGATTGTAGTGCATTATGGGTAGTGGTAATGATCAATTATAAAGTACTTACCAGGAAAGATGAACTGCTGTTTGTATTTGAAATAACTGGAGGCTGCGGAGAGAAACAAAAGGAGAGCTGGAGTATGATCTGAAGTCAGGTTGAGTTGACTGTATTTACACTCAAATTTGTTCATATACAGATTCTGAGACACAGTTTTGTTTATTCATACATTTAAAGTTCACACAAAGGTATTTCTCAAATATTCATTTATGTTGATTAACCATTTGAACTTTAGTCTTTTGCACTCTCTTTTCTTTCCCTCTATTTATTTGCTTTTAGCTTAGTCACAACAATGAATCAGCCTGGCATGACCCATGCAAGTACTGTATTGTTATTTTCATAATAAATTGGGCTACTCAGAAATATCATTAAGGGCAACCAATATAGGTGAATAGAATAAAAAAATATTAAATAAAAATGAATAATTAGTTATAAATAGTTCCTGTTTGCAATGTAACCATGGACACAGAAAATATTTGTTAATTACCTTTGATACTGAAGAAAACCTCCAAATGTAATGATAAGAGGCCAAATCTTTAGGTACAAAGATGGTCTTTTTTCTTTTACTCCAAAGATTATTTTTGGCCATTTATCCAAGATGGACATTAGATAAATTCATATCCTCATCAAGTGTAAGTCAAGGGTTGAAGGTTAATTGCTTCTCTTTGATAACTCTGTCAAATATTTGAACCCCGAGTTTATTCAGGTGTACTCATTCTGATACCTGTCAGGTTGAACTGTTTCTGTTGCCGCGCCGACTGTGGGGAGGGATGTAATGGCGAGGGGGGTGTGGCACTGCTGGGCAGCGGAGGAGCCGGGGAGGACGGGGTGGAGGAGGTGGTGGATGAAGGATTACTGCTGGAGTCTGGTTGGTACGGGACGGGGATGTGATCCTGAGAGGAGACAGAAACGAGAAGCTTTACTTTAATATTAGTGATTTTGCAACTTTTAGTCCGTTAATCACAAAACGCTGGCACTCCACTTTATTGTTGGCCTCTTTCTGAATCATACCACGAGTTTCTAGATTGATTTCCTACCTTCCAGGCAGCACTTGGTTTTCATTAGTTCCAGTACAATATAAAAATCAACTTGCAGAGACGTGAAACTGGCCCGACAGAGGTAATCCATCACAGTGAGCAATATGCTGCCTTTACTTTTTTGACAGAGCTGTGTTCATTGTGTGGAGCAAAACTCCCCTCAGTGGTGCATTCAAAGATGCTCTTATATCGAAAATAAAGTTCTGTAAAAGTGAATCAGGAAAACTAGTTCCCATGCTCTCTCTCATCATATTGTGAGTATTTGAATCAATTAGCTGACTTTGCATGTCACAGCTGTTCATTTCAACCAGTCTGATCTCACCATGACCTTCGTTAATTATTTTTCTTATAAGCTGTGCGAATGTAAAAAAACAAGTTTTCTCTCTTTAAGCTACATTTGTCATCTCCACCTCCTATGTTCATCACAGTCAAATCCAAACTAAACTCCAGATGTGTAGTCCAGTAATCCCCCCCCTGGACACATCTGTTCAGTTCCTCATCTGAAAATGTAACTTCGCAAGACGTCTCTGTGTTACCAAACTAAAATTTTAGACTTACAATAAAACCGCTGTCTGGACTTTCAATTCAAATAATGGCTGAATATAATAGTTTCTTAACGGGGTCTAATGAGCTAGAGGCTGTAAGTAATTACGCATAAATAATCATTTTTATTCAATAAATCTCTAATGATTGTACACACTCTGCTGAAAAAACACTTTATTAATTACATATTCTGAACATTTAATCCAAAAGACATTAACATTAAGCAAATATTTCTATTTTCTTCTGTCCAGCAGCAAGGCCTTGAATCTTGCATGTCAGAGCAGCTAGGGATGGACGGTATGGCCTAAAATGTATATCACCTTAAAGTTTTTAAGCACGGACGGTATCGGTATATAACACGGTATTTGTTCTACGTTAAATGTCAATATAAAAGCTTCTGAAAGGGAAGGGCACTGGTATGGCAACTGCATGGCATAATAACCGATCGTTTCATGACGGTAGCATTGTGTATTTCTGCTAGACTGATACAAGGCTGATATATAACCTATTAATGAAATCCTATTGTTTATGTCCTTAACCACCCTTCAACTACTCAAAGGTCTGAATTTCAAACCCACAACCTTGAGATTAAAGTTATTACTGTTTAAGGGTATGTTTCAATGTTAACACTTCTGAATTTATTAACATTTCATTTATCTTCCTGGGGGCATTATCTAATGTCACCACAAAACAAGATGACCGAAATTGTTGATGTTGTCATGATATTAGACATGATGGCAAAAAAGTGTAAAAATTGTATCTACAGAGTCAGAGAGTTTCAAATAAAACATAATAAACAAACACTGCAGAGAATTGCAACAGGACTAAGGTACTTAAAAATATATTTTTGGGCTTTTCCTTCCTTTTTCCTTTGGGAACATTAAAAATCCAACAAAGACTACAAAAGTTATGGTCTGATTTTTACACACACACAAATTTGGTTTGCAAGATTTCCATCATCGTGGTACAAGCATGGGAACGTTTTCCTCTGGAGCAGAGAACTTGTTAGATGTGCTGGCTGCAAAATTTTCATTGTACGAAAACAAATCCATCTGTGTAAACATCAATACTGCTGAAGATATTTTCGTACGGTTTCATGATCCCCTGAGAAAGACGCGATGACTCATAACCATTTTCCAGCCCCCCCCGAAAATAGAAGAAACCTGATATGTGGGACAGGTTACGCACAGATTGTAATAAAAAAAATGGTTTATTTTTTGCACTCACCTTGTTGATCTTGTTGGTTTTGGGGAGCGTCTGGCTGATGTGCAGGTCTGTGTACCTGAGCGGGTTGTTGATGTCACATGGCACTGATTCGGTGCGTACCAGACGAGCTACTTCAGAAAAAAAGAAGCAGAAAGGAACAATGACGCACTGTGAAAGACTAAAAATGAAACAATGCTCTCCTAATAGGTTTAGGACAATTAGTACAAACTCTTTATCAGGCCCTGCTTCTAATGTGAAGAAATTAACCAAATGCCTTTTCTTGAACACCAATCATTTGTTATCGCATACAGACACTTTGTTGAGTAAAAAAAAAACATTATCCTTAAGCAAACTATGTCATTAAGAAACTGTCACTTTGTCTTACTAAAGAAGAGAAGAAGAGGTCTAATTAGTGTTCTTTACCTTGAGCTGTTCCTTGGGGATCTTATTTGGGGGGAGACATGGGGAGAGAGAAGGCAGAGAGAGGACAAAAGAATCTCAATTCTGATAGCAGATAGTTGGAATTTTGTCAGTGCTGTCTGTGTCATTAGAAAACAGTGCATGATGCAGTCCCATTTGTCAAACTTTAAGTGCCTTAATTAATCAGCAGATAACCTTCTATCTGCCTAAAAACGGCAAAGACTATTTCACTTATTTAAATGGGGACTCAAATGAAACAAATGTGTCTTCAGTAGCTTTAAGGACGCATTCAAATATACTGTAAGGTTTATTCTGGCCCTGACCAACAGATTCATTATCCACATAAACACAACACATTTGAGCTATTGCATATTTGTACAGCTTGGGATAGCTGTACTCCAGAAACGACCAGGGGTTGGGCACTTTGAATTTGTGCTTGAACACTTGGTTAATCATCCCAGCTCTGTCAAAATGTGTGTGCTTATCTGTTGGCTTTATGAATCTTCTTCATAAACTTACAGAGGTGAGAGGAAAAAGGAGAGAATCTAGATGTAAATGACATGGATGTATAAAGAGAACTGGGTTCAGCATTGGAGATGGGGATCTTTTCATTCCTAAGAAAAGTTGCTCATTGACTGTCCAGTCCAGCTGTCAAATTTGCATTGACTTTGCTTTCTGTCTGAACAAAACTTCAGAGCTATCAATCGTTCAACCCTTCACAAACTCCTCGTGAGACTGAAAACGAGCTGACTCCCACAATGTTGACCATTAAATGGAAATATCCATTGTTCAATTGTTAAACCGGGAAAAAAGGGAAACAGGGAACAAAAGAAAAGATAAGCAGATTCAGTTAACTTAATTTACACAAAGCTCAATAAAAAATAAAAAAGACTGGGTTTACATTAGAAAATTTAAATCAGTTGTGAAAAATATGAATTAATGTTGGTGAAAATGTGTGTTCAGCTGACTATAAAAAAAATACCTTTAGAGGATTCTCGTCCGCCTCGCTGTATGATCAATAAATGGCAAGGTGGGGCTTCTTTGGTGCATTTGTTGTGGCACTTCAGCCTGAGTGTAAACAAAAAAGACAGGAAGTTTGATTAGTGTTTGTTTTGTTGTTATTATTTTGGCGTATTTACACAGCAACGAACCTTATGCAAAGTGGGAGCATTAACATTTAGCAAAACAGACAAGAGATGCAAATTGCTAATTTAGTCAAGTGGGATGAAAACAAAAGGGTTCATAAGCATGTGTCACCTCGAAAAACAATAAAAAAAAAAGAAAATGAAATTCAAATAAAAAACAAGCAACACTACAACCTAATTTCACGATATTATGACAAAGATATGATTAAATGTGCTCTGACACAAAACACTTCCACTGATGCAATAACTGATTCCTAATATAAAAATCTGTCTCGATACTTACTTGCAGTTTTTACATTTCAGTCCAAACAACATTCCCTTCCCACATACGATGCATGTCTGGGACATCCAATACTTTGTGGAAAACCTGCAGGCAAAAAAAGAGTGAGATTAGGGCATAAAAAAAAACAGTCCATCACTTTCAGCTTGCTGCACATCTATATGACATATAAGAGCTGTGGATTACCGTGAGGAGAAACACCATTTCTGACCTTTTGCCTTTTCATAACATTCTCTCATTCTGACAGACGGCTTTTCGCCAAAGAAGGCGCCACATTCCCTGTCTAACCTTTTAGTGAGGATAATAGAATCCTGAAGAAGGCACTTCTGTAAAAGTGTTTTCCTTTTCTAATCTCCCTCACCTGCTGGTGTAATTTTGGCCCATTTCATTTTCATCTTTCAGTGAGCCGGTTTTCGAATGAACATCTTCGGCAGACGTTTTGCGGTGCAGGACCGGGGCCACGGGGTTTACATCAATGCAACAATCAGTCCGAGTGATGGGAGCTCAGAGGCCTGGCCCACTCTAAAAGGCTCCACCACAGTTACTTCTCACACAAACAAATCCACAATGTGCTCTGGAGTAGCAACCAATTCCCTGCACAGACTGACCGTGTGGCTCGAGCACGTATGTGACTATTGGCTGTATTTACTGATTCAACGCCTGGTCGCCAGCAGAGCCGCTGGCTGGCTAATGGCAGGTGACTAATGTAGTTTGACAGAATCCAAATCTCTTTATTAGGGCCCTCCTTCGCCTCGATTGAGAGGCCAAACTCAATCAAGCCCCTTAACGGATTTATGAATTCTGCTGTCAAATTTGTAACATTAAGGGGCCGATTCTGCATAAAGATAAGTGTTCTTTCAGCACAGTGGAGGCTCCGAAAAGCCAAAGTGGTGTATTGTGTACCGGGCGACGCAAATGCACTTATCGTAGCGGGCCAACAATGCGATCACGGGCACATGTTAGAAAATAAATTGGCACATCAAGGAGATTGCTGGATGGAAAATAATGGCATTTCTCTTAAAACTTTAATCTTGTAAATAACAGCTCTATCAACTACATTTTCGCTCGGTTTGGCGCTGCGTATGGTTTTGTTTTTTTAAGCTTCTCTTGCCACCTCTCTGACTTTCAGCAGGCACAACGCCCACGTTCTGGAGGTTGCTGTGATCCCACAACTAATAGGGTATATTGTTTTACTTTTTAGATCATAGCGTTTGGAGTCAAGAAGGGTGAGAGAAAAAGAGGGGGCCAGACAAAGAGAGAAAGAGAGTTGAAATGAGTTATGCAAGAGGTGCTTTCTTTCTTTTTTTTAATTGGAATGACATATTCTATCACAGATGTACGAGTGTATGCACAAAGGCGAAACTCGCCTACACAATCTTCTTACCTGTGTTTTATTGAGTTTCCCAGATCTCTTCGGGGAATCTGTGGGGACCAGCGAGGCACTGAGAGAGTGTCTGGAGAGGAAGAGACAGGAGAGAGGGAGGGTTGATATGTTTTTCTTTTGGTCGAATGGTAATACTGACAGAATGTCTTTCAGAATTGACTAAATGTCTTGCATTAAACATTGATTTAGGACATATGGCATTTCAGGAAAATGGACAGATTTCTGCAGCAACAGACTTAATCAGCTGTTGTGGATATCATGCACACGGTTAGTCGTGACTCACTGTCAACTCATCACTGTAAATGAGCTCTTGTTCTAATTATCTATAGACAGACAGACAGACAGAGAGACAACCCAGCTTACACTTTTTAAATCAGCCAACAACAAAGTTTGAATTGTTTGCATTTTGAGATGCAGATGTCTCGTATTACCACCTGTATTCCATTGTGAGGAACTCTCGCTTCAAAAGGTTGCCGCAACAAAACCATTCGCTCGGTCCATTAGCGCCAGCAATGACCGAGCAGTCCAATACATTTATGAGCCACCTCTTAGTACCAGGGAAGAATAGCAGCCTATACAGCGTTGCCTGAGAAGGCGGCTGGATGTGGTGGATAGGCATTGAGATGATAATGACGTGCGGGCAATAATAATAAAAATAAAAAAAGAGCCATGACACAAAAGTGGCGACAGAATAGGTTAGGTTAAGGCATTGTGCAAAGCTCACATATTTCAGGTGTATTCAGGTTAGATTCTGTTGCACTTTTAACAATTTAGAAATAAGTACAGTCAACCAAACCAAAACATGGACTGGAAAAGGTATCATTTTCAACGCCCTTTGAAAAGAGCACTCTACTGAGTTGACATTGCACTTCTGAAATATTGTCAAACTCAAGAATGACGGTTTAAAAGGATCAAAAATCAAATCAAAGAGATTATGTTTATTACTTCATGAGTTCTTCTTCCTTTTCCAAATTTGCATCTACATTACTTTTTACTTTCTACATTAATGCAACTCGACCGCCGACCGTTTAGTATTAGATTTGGTTCTGTTATAACGGTTAATGTAGCTAATGGAGCAGAAATGAGGAGCGAGCTACAGAGGTCAGGTTAGCTCACTGCATTTTTTTCATTTGAATTCAAACTTACAGTCTTCAGCCTTAAAAGGTTTCAATTACAATAACAATTATTACATGAACAATTTATGAGTAAATTTATCAGTTTTTGCGATGCTTTTTTGTGATAATTTTCACACGAATACTGCCCAAAACCTGACCTTTATGTGTAAAATCTGCAAACGTTTCCTTTAAGGTAAGTTGTATGTGCATGTCTCTTATTTGAAGAATACACTGGTTTTATATAAACAGGGTATATATATGTGCTCTGCAGTATTCATAAGCATACACACACAAATGTCCAGACTCTCGTCTTTTGAATCTTCACAGAATAAAGTAGAATATGTAGAATTGAGTAATTGTCTGTTTTATGTTTCTTTTAAGCTGGAAATGAATGCCATCATAGTGGAATAGAGGGGACTTGAGATTTGTGTGTGTGTGTAGGTGGAGGATATGAACAATACATTAAATCGGGGAATTGTGAGGATAAAGAGAGAAAAACAAGCAAACAAAAAAAAGTTTCAAAAGTTCCTCCTAAATGTATCGAATTGCGAATGCCTTGAAATGGAATTGTTGGCCGAGGTGTGAAATCCATCTCAATATGAGAGGACTGAAGATTTTCACTTCAATTAGGCCCGAGAGGAGACAGATATTCAAGTTGATTTCAGCTGAAAACATACTGCCCAAAAGAATGAATCATCTATAACTTTGAAGACTTCTTTGTCAATTTATCTATTCATAGGCTCTTCATTGTGAAAAGACATTAATATTCATTGTTGAGATGCTGATGTTCTTCCTCAAAATCTCTGACTTTAACTGAAGTCCCAAGAAGGAGCTCCAGTCATAATCTAAACTTTACAATGATGATGGTGGAGTTTATGATCACAGTATTCATAACATCGATTTTTTTAGCTTGGTATATAGATTTTCTGCAGTAAGGAGCTACAGTATAGTGTGACTAGAGTAGATTAAAGAGTAACTTCACAAACTTTGATTTAGCATTAAACTTCTATGTGTTACTTGTTTCGCATAAAACATTACAATACTTGTAATTTTATCAGTTTATCACATTTGTGCTAATATTATGTTTTTAAAAACTCAGATGCAATGCACGAGCTAAAGATTTAAACAACCCGAAGCCTTTCATTTTGAAATGCTTCACTGAAAAAAAAAAGAACCACATTTTTCCTCCATTGAGGTGCTCAATCAGTGATATTAACTGATTACGAGGCTGCGAGTCATTGCCAGTGCTAATCTCATGGCCCCGGTGCCGTGCAGCATTTCCTGGTTCCTGAAACACCCTTCCTCCTCCTCCTCCTCCTCTTCCTCCAGCCTCTCCAGAGGCTCGGTGTCTTCCCTCTGCACGCCGATGCATCGCTCAATTACACTCAATCAACCTGATAACTCAATACAGACGGGAAGCTGACATCATCTGCTTCTTGTCGGCCTTGTTGGCGACTGGCAGATGATTGGACTTGTCAGCGGCGTGGTCAGTGCTGTTTATCATCCCATGTGTGTGTGTGTGTGTGTGTGTGTGTGTGTGTGTGTGTGTGTGTGTGTGTGTGTGTGTGTGTGTGTGTGTGTGTGTGTGTGTGTGTGTGTGTGTGTGTGTGTGTGTTGTACTGTTGACGTCGCTGTCTGTCTTCCGCAACAGCCTTTGATGATCCTACCATCCCTCAAAGAACGGGGGAGTGCAGATTTATGTCAGGATGCACTCATGAGAACAAACTAGTCATGTAAAAAAGCATATGCTTCAGAAATTAGAGAAAACTTCAATCGTGTAACAGAAGCGTAATATTTGTGTTGCATGTTTTTGGTGACAATCGCTTGAATTTGCGCCTTCTGTGTAAAGAAAGTCAGAGGTTGGGTGATGAGTACATTTTATTTTGCCCTATCATCTGTTATTTAGGTATTCAAGCCAAGCCTAATGTATATACATTGTTGCAATGTAAGCTCAATGTGCTTCACACACAGCAATTTGAACAGGAAAATAGGACATGAATGCATATTTAAATACAGACGGAGAGAGAGACAGAGAGAGAAAGAGACAGTGAGAGAGGTGTAAAAGAGAGAAATAGAGACTAGCTAGACATAGGCAATGATAGAACAGGTAGGTATTAGTGTGCTTTTAAAAAGATGACAAAGTTGTCATACATCTTAAAACATCATTCAGTTTGTGGGCCCATAGTATTTGAATGCACCTTTCACCAGATTTACTACCAATTTAAGTGTATTGAAGTGGATTTTTTTTTTAATGTGTGTCCTTCGAAGTTGTCTGTCCAGTAGTATTTATCATCAGTGGTAAAATTGGCCATTCCCGTGCTGGATTCAGGAAATAAGTGCATTCATGTGAGTCATTGATATCGGCCTCACTGTTTATAGTTTTTACTGTTTACTGCATGAGTGCAAAATAAATGCTGAGTTGAAGAGATGTACATATTTGTGCACAAAAAACAAACTCCCAATAAGACAACAGACACGCACACTTAATACAACTCTAACTCGACATTCCAGACAAACTGGGGTGGGTAGTTTCTTTGCAGGTATAGTCAGGTTGTCTCAGGGTTAATTTACAAGGAAAATTAGGAATAAAATTGAATTTATCTATTAATCTGATTTTGGTGTATTTATGTGTAATATGTGGCTTTCACTGATTTGGTTTTGTTTTTGTTTTTGAATACCTATGTTTTTGAATACCTATGTTGAATACACTTATTGTAAGTCGCTTTGGATAAAAGCATCTGCTAAATGACTGTAATGTAATGTAATGTAATGTTTTTAAGATTATATTGTTGTAATTTATTTCTGATATATTTTATGTCCATCCTTTAAGGATTCTCTAGCATGTATTGGTGCTGGCGGCATGTACTATCAGCCTCACTATTTACCGTTTGCTTTTTTTACCCAATGTCAGAGTTTATTAAGCTACTGCTGACGTAAACCTAACGGCTTGCTGCTGTTGCTTCACATTGAAGCGTTCAAAGGACAAAACATTGGGTGCATTTCATTGTGATGCATTCACAATGAAATGTGACATTAACATGGATCGTTCATCTACATAAAAAAGAAAACTGTCATTTGGGCATTTTGAATATTTGCAGTGAGTGATGGAACAAAGAAGGAGCATCCACGGTGAGCTGTTAGATGAAGCCCTGCAGGCAAATACTCCAACTTGTCAACAAGGTAATTTTCTTTCTGTAGTGTAGAAAACTATTCAGGGCATGCGCAGCGTGCAGTCAGGTGGAGGTTGCAATTATTTTTGACTGACGTTTTTAAATAAAACAATGTGAGTTTGCTTGGTTGCACGGATACACCAGCTACTGTTCTGACAAAGATGATGCTAAAGTAGTGTTTGCTGTGTATTATACTAAACTTACCATGGAAACCACAGATGTTGTTGAATCAACCACGACTGAAATATTAAAGGTTCCAAATTTCACATATTTGTATTGTTGTGGATTTGTATTTTGTAGATCCATAAATAAATCTAATAAAAAAAAATTCTGATTTCCTAACCATCCAAAAACACCTCAACATCTTGAGCAACATGAAGCATGATTCTACCAGTTCATACTACCAGTTTATCTTTGCAGTGCCTAAAGTAATTGCAATGTAATGAACAATGAAATGAACCAGGAAATATTGAAGGCCCAAAATATCTTCACAGGTGTTTGTTACAGGACAAAAGTCGTACCAGGAAAATTACAGGTGTAATTCATATGGGAAACGATGAGAACATTTACATTAACGGGAGTCAGGTCACATTGGTTCACGCTATGGCTGTGGCACATGAGGTAGAGCGCTTGTCCCTTAACCACAAGGTTGGTGGTTCAAACCCCTCTACCGGCAACATGCCGAGGTGTCCTTGAGCAAGACACCTAACCCCAAGTTGCTCCCCGGGCGCTTCATTGCAGCCCACTGCTCCTCCGGGATGGGTTAAATGCAGAGAAATAATTTCCCCATTGTGGGACTAATAGAGGCTTAATTATTATTTATGCCCAAATTGTCTAATGTGAGTTTAAACATTTCAAGTAATTCAAATGTGTTACCTATGCGAGTTTAAAATATTTACAATGTTCTCTAGCAGGATGGGAATGCCACCTAGTTTGCCCGTATTTATGTTTTTCCAGCATCAGGGTTCAGCGAGTTATTGTTTTCCAACTCCATTAAGATAATAACCGATTACTACTCCCTTGTGTTTTATGTTTATGAGACGTTCATGTGGTCTGATGATTGTGAATAAACAACATCAACATCTTCTTCAACATGAAGCTCAAACCCATGACCTTGAGGAAAACATTGACATGCTCCACCAGTTTCTATTTCAGGGTTATCTTAGTCGTGCCTAGAAGCATGAGACCAGGTGTAATGGTCCAGAGGTGGATGTTTGACAGTCCGTGGAGGATAAACAAAAAAATCAGAGTAAATTAAGGTCAATAAAGTACACACGCTCACGCACAGGTGTTGTAGAAAATATCACATAAACAAGGCAAGACCATGGAAATAAGGCCATGCACAAACAACATACATGACAAATGACGTTGTGTACTTTCTAAGTAAATGTTTGCATGTGTGTGTGTGTGTGTGTGTGTGTGTGTGTGTGTGTGTGTGTGTGTGTGTGTGTGTGTGTGTGTGTGTGTGTGCGTGTTTGAGACAGATGAGCCTGCAGGAGCTGAGAAACCCCAAGGCGCCAGACAACAGTGTCCTCCTCCATCTTCTCCGTTTGGCCCCATCTTAATTAAGCAGAGGCCTTCCTTCCCCCTCCTCCACTGGCCAGTCACATGACACACAGCAGACCATGGGGTTGAGTTTGCTCTGTGTGTGTGTGTGTGTGTGTGTGTGGGGGGGGGGGGGGGGTTAAAGAGAGACATGTAAGTACACTAAAAAGATGTAGATGTATAGGTTTCTGTCTGTGTGTGGGTTTAACAGAGGGGGGCGGGGGTGCGTATGTGTGCAGAGATAAAGAGACAACTTGAGTCTAGGAGCCTATTTAGAGCCAAATATAGTTTATTTGACGTTAGACTGAGATGCCTCTGCAAGCGATTGACTGAGCCCTAAACACTGCTACTCCCCAAGGAGGATCATTCCCTACTGAGCGTAAAATAGAAAAAGGGAGAAACGTGTAACAATAAAAACAACATGAGATACATATAACACTTGGGGTGGAAACAAATCAAATTATTCTCATTGTCCGCACAGTCAACAAGTCATCTCAGTCACACTCTCGTCATCATCAGAATCATCAAGGTGGCACAGCTCAGTTGTTAGGGTGTAGCACCAAACTAGGGTTTGGATGAAAGCTTCAATCAATGGAATGAAATAAACGGCATAACTGCCATTAAAACAGCATAATCAGGAGACACAGGTTTGACGCTTGAGAAAGCAACACCAAACAGTATACTTGAACGCTACATGACAATGACAAGCTGAAGCCAGTTTAACTCGATACGACTCTGCTGTTATGGTAGCAACGGTGGATTGTGCAGAGCAGCAGATGAAGTGAACAGGACTGTAAAAAGTGTGTGGGCGTCTGCTGCACAATGTGCTGCATTATAGCACATGAGTGTTATAGGAGCGATATGTTACAGGCTGTTGCTCACCATGTCCTCAGCGTTTCTCATCCATGCGTTCTAACGAGACTTTTTTCACAAGGTGCACAACTGAACAAGTATTTGTTTGGAGTGGTAGCAAGACATGAGCTAAGAGAAAGGGTGGAAAAATACTGTTTATTTTTTAATTTTTTTACTGTCTGATAGTGAGAAGAAAAGAAAAAAAAATCAGATGAACAAGAGACAAAGCCAGGTTGCTCAGTTGCTATGGCAACAGCTACACGCCGGATAGCCTTTTTGCAGAATATTGTGCTGCCATCTTTGACGAACACACACACACACACACACGCACACACACATTTACATCTAATCCACACACACAAACACACAAAAACCCTTGCGATAAACTGACAATAGCAATCACAGCGGTGGAAATATATAGCAATTTTCTTGGATGAAACAAGTGCCTTTGCACAGCTTTATAGATAGTGTCATTTTGAAGAGTGGCGGTTTAATTGTGCCAGAGAAACAGAGGGAGGAGGGATGGGAGAACAGATGATGCCCGGAGGCCTTGTGGCTCGGTAGCAACTTCCTGCAGTTGAAGAAGTCAAATGGCTCGGAGCGCGCAGACGAGTGCCGACAGACAGCAGGTTTTGGTGGTGAGGCCGAGCTGACGCTACGCAGAGCTTTTTATGTGACGTAACGCAAACGCACCCTCTGGCAGCCAATTCAGAGGTCCGTAGCGCTTGGACAAAGCCGTTTACGAGCAGCTAATTGGATTAGCAAATTTGCTGTCATTATCTGGGCTCCTTTTTCAACTTGGTCTTATACCCTCCATGTGTTGTTCTATCTATCAAATTCAAAGAGCGGCCAGATAAAGATCCCATAAGTGAAGTAGACGGATGCTTCAGTGGTGCCGACAGATGGGAAGCTCAAACACGCATGCAGCATTCAATGCACCATGACCAAACAGTGCCATCTCCTACAGCACACAGCCTGTTGAAGTATGAGAATGAACACATCTGATTTTATTCTCTGTGGCTTGAAAGCTTTAACAGCTAAATTGAAGGGTCGTTAACATCTGCTGCTACACTACCCTGCTAGATAGTTGGCTATTAAAGCCATTTGTTTAGATGAGCTGAGGTGTCAAGTGACGACCAAGAGTTCTTCAGAGACTAAATTCACAGGATATTTTGCCCCAAAACAGCATTTCAATGTAAATGCAGTGGCAGCACAGTGCTCACAAAAACTCACCTGACACGTGACAGTGTTTAAAACACCAGCCCTTCTTCTCTCGGAGCCAACATAGTAACTTTTGGACTATCCACCTCTTTATCAACTGGAGTTTATGACCTCTTCTGCCGGGTTTCAGTAGTTGGAGTGAGACTTCTTACTTTGAAAAAGGGTTTTCTGTAGCTGTGACCTGATGTTGCAAGAGAGTTAAAAAACAATCAAATTTCTTTTAACATTCCACGCCCTCCTTTGAGATGAACCTTCCCTTTGCTTACCAAGAAAGTAAATAAATTAAAGCATAGTTTGAAATGTTGAATTTGTTGCCTTTAGGCTATTGGGCCAAACTAATTATACGTGAACAAGATATTCCAAATATGTAGAGTTCCAGGAGACAAAACAAAGGTGAGAAATACAAAAAATGCTGAATATGCTTGGCTCTCCAAGCGCGATTCAACATGTCAACATCCATCTCCTCTTACATAAAGCCTTATGGACAGAAAAGTACGTCTTTACTGAAATACTGAATCGACTCAAACCTCAACCATACAGCTCAGGTAGCTCTTTTTCCTCACCCGGTTATAAATTTAGCCCTTACTTGAAGCCATTGTTTATTTGCCAACTCTCAAAGGGACCTCCATTGTGGTGCCACACTAGGTTGCTATGGAGATCTGTGACGCAACTGCAAAACGTCTGTGCGAGGTAAGGGTGAGTGGGTGACGTCATTAGAGCACATGTAGAAATAAACAGAGAGAGTTGTGTGCAAAGCTTATGAAGAACATTCAAGCCATTTATATCCACAAGCACACACTCACAGACTCCTACACTCTCTCGCTCTCTTTGTCTCTCTCTCTGCATCTCATAGGTGCGCACACACACACACACACAGCCGTTTAACAGCAGGTGTGTGTGTTGCTAGATTCCCAGGGCCGACACTGGACCTCCAAATGGACACGAGGCCTTAGTACATGTTGGGACGTCTGTCCGCTCCAACTGTGTGAGCTCAAACAGCCTGAAGCGCAGGACGTGAGCTGTCCGTGGAAAATGTCCCTCTGTGGCCACCATAACTTTTCAAATTGGACAAACAATGGATTATCATAACACCTGGAGCAAAAGACGTGAAATATCAAGTTGACCATTAGGGTTAAAAACAAAAAAAAACAATAGGATGCTTCCTGCGTTATATATTTTCTTTTATTATCTAAAATCTTTTTTGTGCTTGCATAAACTTGGGCAAACTCAAGAGAGTGGATAAATGCCTTCCATGAGTGGCAATAGATTGCTGCAGGGATGACATATTTTTGTAAACAAACCCGAAAGTTGCATCGCACTGGTTCCCTCGTCAAACAGCCAATGGGATTTTTGCAAGTACACACCTCGAGGCTGTAAAGGCTGATAACCACCTGTTAGCAACTACCTTTTTTGGGACCCTTTAAAGTAAAAAAAAATTCTACAGGACGTATTTTATATCGCAGAAAAATGAAAAAGTTTAAATGATGTCTTAAGCTTGTGTTAACAACATACCTTATTTCAGGCATCTTACCAAACATTCATTGACTTTGAGTTGAGGGAGTCATATCGGACAACAATAACCCGGTGCTGATTCGTAGAAGAAAACACTGGTGCGGTGCACCCTGCACACATGTGGTTTGTTAAACCACTTTTTCAATAAAAGTGAAAGAAAAAGTCGGTCTCTGGGAAAAGATCAGCTTCAAGAATGTTGTCATGTTCAACTAAAGAGTAAGCAGTAAAACAATGGCTGACAAGATTTCCCTAAAAACAATTTCAAAATATAAATGCTAAAATTGGTTTCCAAATATACCTGTGTGACTATTAATATACCTGGGTTGCCCGTCCCACTATAGTTTATATGTGGGAAACACAGCTTCTGTTTTATAATTGCTTTTACATTTTCATGGGAATGAATTTGATCTATTTAAGAAAGATTTTTGTTTGGCTATGTACTGAAACATCCCTCTCATTGAGTAGGTAGCTGTATAGCAGCCAAAAGAGCTTTTGAAGTATTTTTGTTTGTTTTTGTTTTTTCATAGGTTGTGTCATACATTAGTATTATTTAATTTGTGCTCATACAAAGACGTTGTAACGAATTGCTGAATGACTTTTAAAACAGTTCAATTATTTTTGTTTATATGAAAATGTCCTTATTTCCCTGGCACAAAAGGGAATACATAAAAAAAAGATATTACAACAATATCGGTAGGGATGTAACGATGTTAATTTGAAACTTTTCCCCATAACATTTTATGAGCATATGACAGTACTTGCAATAAAAGAAACAAGGAACTGTCAATGCTGGTTGTTATGTAGGGTGACATGACAGCAATAATAACAATGGCATGATAATTATCAGATGTACATTGATGTGTGCCAGATCAGACAAGTTTGCGCTATACTGTCCTTCCTTGTTTTCAATGGTTACGAGAAGGTATTTTGTTACGAGAAGGAGCCGCCACGGAGAGCTGTTAGATGAAGCGATGCAGGGATCTCTTCCAACTCTTCAACAAGGTAATCAACGTTTACTGTCTTTCTGTAGTGTAGAAAACTATAAGATGAAATCAGATTGCGGTTGCAACCATGAAAATGCAGGTAGTGTAAACAAAAAAAAGTGTGAATAAAGGTTTACGCCCAGGTGTTATCCAGTCATGCAAACTTGGCTAAACATGGCAGTGTAATTAAATCCCTTAAATAACATACCAAAGCAAACAAGAGAGTGCGCTTTCTTTTTAGCTTCTGTTTCCTGATGGGGCCTGAAACCGGTTAAAGCCATGTGAATAACCTTTGGAGGCAGTGGTGGAGTCCGCCATTATGTCACATGTTACATTTTTAATGGCAAAAAAAATATGTGATAGTCATTATTGTTGTCAAAAATAGTGTGAAAAGTGAGAAAAAAAATTCTGGTCTAAAAGTTTTATCTCCTGTATCTATAATTTAAAGGTGCAATAAATAAGTACTAACTAAATCTAACTGACAGTGGAACATGTGAATTTCATGCTGTTACTGTCACTTATCCAGTCAAGCTCACCATTGCTGTTGTGTACCGCCCACCAGGCCCTCTTGGTGAGTTCCTGGAGGAGCTTGACACACTAGTCTCGCACTTCCATGACGATGGCTCCGCACACATCATGCTCGGCGACTTCAACATCCAGACTGATAAGTTAGAACCACTGCTTTCCTTCCTCTCCTCCTTTGACCTCTATCGTTCCTCTTCTCCTCCTACCCACAAGGCCGGCAACCAGCTGGATCTTATCTTCACTAGACACTGTTCTACTGCTAACCTCTCTGTCACTCCCCTCCAGCTCTCGGACCACTACTTCATGTCCTACTCCCTCTCCCTCTCCTGTCCCCCCTTACTTCCTCCACCTACCCACATGGTTTCTACCTGAATCCTTCTCTCTCCTATCCCCCGATACTGCTACTGATCTTCTCCTCTCCACCCTTTCCTCCTCTTTGGACAACCCAACTCCTCCTGCCCCATGGCTGTCGGACTCAGTGCGTACTGATAGACGGAGCCTAAGAGCGGCTGAGCGTAAATGGAGAACAGGCAAACTCCCGGAGGACCTTCTTAACTTCCAATCTCTCCTTTCCACTTTTTCCTCCTCTCTAGCTACTGCTAAAGCTCTAAAATCCTAACCTCTGCTTCCAATCCTAAAAAACTCTTTGAAACTTTCTCTTCACTCCTCCAACCCCCACCCCCTCCTCCTACTTCCTCCCTTCTCCCTGATGATTTCGCCAACTTCTTTGACAAGAAGGTAAACGATATCAGATCCTCCTTCTCTCAGCCCCCCTCTCCCTGTCCACCCTCTCTCTCTCTCTACCCTCTCCAGCTCTTCCCCCTCAGCTCCCCCTTCCCTCTCCACACCCCATCTTACCCTATTTTGCTCCCCTCTCCCCTAACGAGGTCCTCGCCCTTGTTACATCTAACCGCCCCACCACGTGCTCCCTTGACCCGATCCCCTCCCCTCTTCTTCAGTCTATTGCCACTGAACTCCTTCCTTTCCTCACCCACCTCATCAACACATCTCTCGTCTCGGGATGCTTTCCCTCTGCTTTCAAGACTGCCAGAGTCACCCCCCTTCTGAAAAAACCATCACTTGACCCCTCTGATGTCAAGAACTTCAGACCGGTTTCTCTTCTACCCTTTCTATCCAGAACACTTGAACGCGCTGTCTCTAAACAACTGTCTTCCTTCCTCCACCAGAACAACCTCGTGGACCCCCACCAGTCCGGGTTCAAGGTGGGTCACTCGTCAGAGACGGCCCTCCTTGCGGTGACAGAGTCGATTCACACCGCGAGAGCGAACTCTCTCTCCTCTGTCCTGATTCTCCTGGACCTGTCAGCGGCGTTTGACACGGTGAACCACCAGATCCTCCTCTCCACCCTCGAGGGGATGGGCGTCTCAGGCTCTGCACTCTCCCTGTTTGCATCCTACCTGACAGGCCATCTCTGGGTTCTGTTATTCGCTCGCACGACTTCTCTTACCATTGTTATGCCGATGACACCCAGCTGGTCTTGTCATTTCCTCCCGGTGACACCCAAGTGGAGGCACGCATTGCTGCGTGCTTGGCTGACATCTCGAAGTGGATGGCGACACACCACCTGAAGCTCAACCTGGACAAAACCGAGCTACTGTTCCTCCCGGGGAAGGGTTGCCCGCACCGAGACCTGTCCATCACCATTGACGATGCCGTGGTGACGCCAACTCGGACTGTGAGGAATCTGGGTGTGACCCTGGACAACCAACTGTCGTTCTCAGCAAACATTGCATCGGTCACACGCTCCTGCAGATTCCTCCTCTACAACATCAGGAGGATTCGCCCCTTCCTCACTGAGGAGACGGCGCAGGTGCTCATCCAGGCTCTGGTCATCTCCCGCCTGGACTACTGCAACTCACTACTTGCCGGAGCCCCGGCGTCGGCCATCAGACCTCTGGAGCTTGTCCAGAAAGCTGCAGCACGTCTGGTGTTCAATCACCCCAAGTTCTCCCACACAACTTCCCTTCTCCGTTCTCTACACTGGCTCCCTGTAAGAGCTCGCATCCAGTTTAAGACTCTGGTGCTAGCCTACAGGGCAGTGAAAGGAACAGCTCCTTCCTATCTCCAGGCCTTGGTCAAGCCCTACACCCCCGCCCGACCACTTCGCTCTGCTGCCTCGGGGCGACTGGTTGCCCCGTCGCTCAGAGGTCCCTGCGGCCGATCCACCCGGTCACAGCTTTTTCTGGCCTGGCCCCTCAGTGGTGGAATGAACTCCCCACTGACGTCAGGACAGCAGAGTCGCTGCCCATCTTTCGGCGCAGGCTGAAAACTCACCTCTTCAAGAAGTACTACCCTGAGCCTTCCTCGTAGCACTTATTGCATTCATATTAGTTGTTGCACTTATTGTATTCGTATCAGTTTGTTGCACTTATTGTATTCGTATTCGTTTACTGCACTTATCCTATTCGTATTAGTTTGTAGCACTTATTGTATTCGTATTAGTCTGTTGCAATTATTGTTTTCGTAGTAATTTGCCTCTGCACTATACTTTTGCTCTGGTTTATGCTTTAAAGCTAGGGTGGGCGAAAACAGCCGTTGAGATTCCGTCGCGTGCTCTCTGGCCTCTCCCTGCCACGCTACCTGCTGTAGCTCCTCCCACCGAACGTCAGTTATGCGCGTTCATGTGAATTCAGTTACATTGATAGGAAGACGAAACACGCAGGGACGCACCAACGTCGTTGCCAAGGTGACCGGACAGTCCCACAGCCAATAAGAACGGAGAATCGGAGCCTCGCTCTGATTGGTCAAAGTGTACATGAGCGGTGGCAATTTTTGGGTGCGGCCCACAGAGGCAGGGGAGAGCAAAGTTATGAGCAGATATTCTCAGAGCACTTCACCTACATATAGCTGACTGGCTATTAGGACAGTTTTGCCAAATATTACAGTAAAGAAATTAATTAATTAATACCCACCCTAGCTTTAAGATGCTTGTTTAAGAAAGGTGATGCACTTATGACTTCTGGTGACTAGTAGTTCTCTTGAATACCTATGTTGAATACACTTCCTGTAAGTCGCTTAAAAAAATCCACTGCGTTTTTACCGACCATCAAGCCCTGTCTGTCTTTTTGCCGGCCGTGTCTGTGTGCCTGTCGTTAGGCGTGTGAATGAGAGCGTGCCGCAGGCAAGTTTGCGACCGATGGTTACGAGAAGGTATTTTGTTGATTGTGAAAATACCTCAACGCCTTCAGAAAAACATTGTTATGATCTTCCAGTTTAGGCGTTATCTTTTTTCGTGTCTAAAAACACTTCATGTTATTTATAACAAAACACTGTTTAGATTTTCTTGTGACGGCGTCACAATAAAGGTTTACCCCCAGGTGTTATCCAGTCATGCAAACTTTAAATAACATACCAAAGCAAACAAGGGAGTGCGCTTTCTTTTTAGTTTCTGTTTCCTGATGGGGCCTGAAACCGGTTAAAGCCATGTGAATAACCTTTGGAGGCAGTGGTGGAGTCCGCCATTATGTCACATGTTATATTTTTAATTTAATTTAATTTAATTGTGTGAAAAGTGAGAAAAAAAATTCTGGTCTAAAAGTTTTATCTCCTGTATCTAAAACTTAAAGGTGCAATAAATAAGTACTAACTAAATCTAACTTACAGTGGAACATGAGAGGAATAAGAAGTAGAGTTTCCCCAAGGGCTTGTCAATAATACAGCTGTGGATTGTGTATATTTTCCTAGTTTGTTTATTGGATTAAATCAAAAAATGGCGACTCGCACTCTTCCCCGTCCAGGTCCGGGGGATTGATCCCGAAACTTTCAATTCCTGAATGAAAAATGGTTTACCCAACTCTTTAAGATCATCCATTCATAATCTCATTAAAAAACAGCGTGCCATAAATTTGTAGATTGGCAGAAATAATTTCTTAAAAAAATTTAAGAAATATACCAATGGTCCCAGGCAATACACAATCTCTGCAATAATGATACACTAGCTGACTATTATAAAACCCCACAATGTGCCAAAGATCAACCACATTTCTAAAGTTATCAGACTATCACAAATAGTGTCTCTAGGTGGAAAGCCAAACAAACTCATTCGAAGACGCTGACGTTTCAGAGCTTCCACTGGGCACTGACTCATCCTGAGCAGAGAGAGTTTGGTCACCTCAGCCGGTCTTGTGGGTCCGCCGTCTGTTTTTGATTCAGACGACTGGAGCGATGAGCGATACCACTGTTGGCTTGAGGGCCCTGACGTATGAGATGGTAGCATTCTGCCATAATCCCAAACATAGACCCGTGACCAATGTTTAGCCTGGTATACCGGGCGCACACACTCTTGTGTCTGCATGCTCACACAAACTTAACACACACACACACACACACACACACACACACACACACACACACACACACACACACACACACACACACACACACACACACACACACACACACACACACACACAAAAGCCTTTCCTAAAATAAGAACTGGAGACCCCTAGGGCCAACTGAGGAGCTCCACAGAATTCATTCACAGAGTCGTTTTTTTTTCCTTTACTCAGTGATTTACAAGTAAATACACCTTGAATGGACAATGAAGCATTCTATTTTTGTTTCACCTAATAATACAACATCTGGATAATAAAATAAAAATTAAATTAAATTGAAATTATTTCCCTAAAGGCGTTCCTTTGATATCGCTTTCACAAGAATGGTACGGACAGACATAACGACGTACATACAAGGAGATGTACTGGAGGAATGATACTTCTTTGTGAATGAAAGCATAGAAAGTGGGATATATTGGCTTCTCTGTCAGTATATCTGCAAGAAAACCAGAAACGTTTAGCTTTAAGGGATCGAAAGATAGCAAATGAGTAAGTTAAATATTGAAGCTATGACAGTAAAGTCAGTAATTACAACACTTTTTTTTTTAAAAACGTGCAGTTAATTAAACATAGAAAGGACAGATTAAAAACTTAAATAAACTTGGTTTTCCACATAGGGTAAATTTCTGTTAAACTAAGTGCTGCTGTTGTTAAAAGAAACAGCACAGTCTGACACACGGATGGATCGATTACAACACAATTAAATCTAACAACATAAGCCGATACTCAGACAGATACAACTTGCAACACAGCAGTCTAATCTGTTTAACTACCAGTAGGGTGTGAACAACAGGTTCTTCTGTAAACCCCTTTTAATACTCAATAACTTGTACAAACATTTAGAAAAGCCGCAAGCCCATGTCAGGCTCTTGTTCGCAGACTTTTCATCGGCATTCAACACGATGCAGCCGCATCTTTTAATAGAAAGGTTGCTATATGATTTTAAATTACCTCATCAGATTGTGTTATGGATTTTGGACTTCTTGACTGACAGAGTGCAGAGAGTGTCTGTAAATGGCCGTTTCTCCGATTCTCTAATTATGTCCACAGGCTCGCCACAAGGGTGTGTCCTTTCGCCCTTACTCTTTATTATGTATACTGACGGATGCAGGAGCAGTCAGGAGGGCAGCAGCTATTTGGTCAAATTTTCTGACGATACCGCGTTATTGTCCCTTCTCCAAGGCTCAGAATCAGACCACGGGAATGCTCTCACTGATTTTATTTCTTGGTGTGATGATAACTTCTTGGACTTAAATGTTTCTAAAACCAAGGAACTGATCATTGATTTTAGACGGAACAGGAATACAGCCAAAGAGTGTATCATACATAAGGAAAGTGTGGAAATAGTAACATCTTATAAATATCTGGGAACTATTTTCGATGATCACCTTAAGTTTGATGTAAACACTGAGGCTATTGTGAAGCGAGGGCAACAGAGAATTCACCTTCTCCGCAAACTAAATTCCTTTTCTGTAAGTCCTGTCATCCTCTGTCGTTTTTATCAATCTTTTATTGAGAGTCTCCTGAGCTTTTCTTTTATCTGCTGGTTTCACAGCCTCACAGTAAAAGACAGAAACAGCCTGAACAGTATTGTCAACATCTGTTCTAAGATCACCGGAGTTAAACAAAGGGACTTGAATTCTTTTTGCAATCGGCAAATCATTAAGAAAGCAGCAGGTATTTTGGCTTCTTCTGGTCATGCTCTTAAAAGTGAATTCTCTCTATTGCCATCAGGGCGTCGCTACGCTTTACCTGCTTGCAGAACAAACCGCCATTCCAAGTCGTTCATCCCCTCTGCAATTCGACTACTAAATGCTCCGTAGTTGTGTATATGTATTTGTTGTTTGTATGTTACTGTGTCTGTATGCAAGCTGCTCAAACAAATTGCCCCTAGTGGGATAAATAAAGTTGTATTGTATTGTATTGTATTGTAGAAAAGTAAGTAATTACGACACCTTTTAAAAAAAACTTAGGGCAAATTTATCTTAAACTCAGTGCTGCTGTTGTTAAAAGAAACGACAGAGTCTGACGCACAGATGGATCAGTTACAACGCAGGAACACACTTAAGTTTAACAATAGTACACTCAGACAGGTACAACTTGCTCGATCTTACATGTCGCCCTCAGCGTTTACAACTGTAATCGACACCAGCACAAAACACAAAGTAGCAGTCTAACCTGTATTTTGGAAATCCGGCTGGAGTCCGCCCAGAGAACCTGAGGGAGCTATGAAGCGACGGGACTCCTATGTTCAGAGCCCCAAGCTTAGTGCTGAACGACTGAAGGCCTGTGATCATTATTTACAGCTTTGCGGGTCAAATATCATGTCTATTAATTCAGATACATAGCTCTCTATCTCTATATCTATCTATAATCGGAAATCCCTGTTTCCACATTATCTTGATCTGTAAATTGCCTTAAAAAAACCTTGCATTATGTACATGTCCATCCTTTGTTGGTTCCTCATTAGCAGGATTATGTCAGGATTATGTTGATGGTGTAATGTTGTATCTCGTGAATAAAAGTGCTACATTTGTTCACCATATTGTCGTTGTATCGGTTAAATGTTAATGAAGCAAACAGTTCTTGTGTTGTTCTTTTAGGTCCCTGCAGACTTTTACCGAAAATAACCAAGAACTAATCAGAACCAGTGCTTAGAGTTGGCCAAACATAACCACATTTTTTCATTAAGAAGTTTACCTTGCTTTTGCAAATTATAAATAAAGTAGTATGTAAAGCTTATATCTACAAGACCAGGTTGAATAAGCAGGTAAGCACACTGTAGGTTATAAGAAGTTGACAATGTCAATGTATATTATAACATATATATTTTTTTCCATTTGATTATATGCACATGGTAAAAAAAAAGAGTTGCTCTTTCCGCCTCAAAGTGAAAGTGCTCATGGGTGGTCAATAACTGGCACAAAATGTTTAAAACTGAGAAATAAAATGGGAAAAACATAGAAAAACAGATCTTGTCCAGCATAGCATCAAAACACAGCTCTTCAATGTGACATTAAAGACTATCTGAGTTTGTTATATTGATGTCTGTCCATGCATGCTGCTGAGTGTGACTTGAGCTTACCTACCATCAGGTTTAACTACCAGTAGGGTGTGAACAACAGGTTCTTCTGCAAACTGCTATTGTTAACACACACATGCACACATTGGCAAGTGGGCCTACAGTCTGTCCTCTCATGCATATGGTGTGTGATTATTCCATGACATGCCTCTACCAACAAATATTCACTGCCGTGCCCTGCATACCTGTTAGTCAAGTCTACAGCTATTCACGACACTAAGCGATGACCATTCATCACTCCTTTCCTCGACTCGACCTCCATCAATCCCCATTTCCTCCTCAGTCTAATGGCTTCCGCAGTATTCCCATAACACATCAGCCAATAAGGCTGCCAATGTGCAGCAACACACCACCTCCGGTCATTATGGCACATCCTGATTGTTCATTTGTGCTTAAGTATATTCTTACCAAAAGAATTACGGTGGTAAGAATGATAAGGGCGTAGGAAATCTTTATTTTCCTTTTTATTTTTGTGGAGAGGTCGACTTTGGAAAAGTGTTAGGGCAGAAGACTGATACTAAAAAGTGGAACACAAGTAAGAGACAACTGTTGCAAAGACTAAAGACTAATTTTGGATTGAAAATCAACCCTAGTGCAATTTCATAGACTTTTTGACTAAATCTAGCTGTGAGCAGAATGACATCCCAGAAATGAGATATTGCCTGAAAACCAAATAAGCAGTCCTCTGGGATATGAATATGGGATATATTGAAGGCATTAAAATTCTCATAAAACTCTCATTTCATAAAAGCTAGAGAGCGCAAGCTGATAAAAAAAAAAGAAGAGTTCTCTCACTTGCAGAGGGTGTTTCGGCGTGGACGGGAGGTGTGGAAGGGATGAAGGTGGGGAAGAAGAAGGAGCGCAGAGATCGCTCGGAGTGGAGGGGCGAGCGCTGCGTGGGCAGATTCTCACAGCTGCCCACGCTGCTGTGGATCTTAAGGTTCAAGGGCTTGGTCTTCTTCTTGGCTCTGAGGGAAACAGGACAAAGAAAGAAAAACAATTAGATTGACAGATATGTGTACACACCCCTAGTTGGTTTCATCAAGACAGAGTTTGTTTTTGTTTTTTTATTTTGACAGTGATGAATGACTGCACTATTAATGTGTTACTTTCGATAAGTGTCAAAATGTATGTTCAACTAGTTACACGATACAACACTTTATGGGAAATGGTTTGCCCTTTAATTTATGACCAGCTATTCTGTTAATTACAAGTGGAAGGTGTAGCCAGTATGAACTTGAATAAATACAGTTGTCTGAAGATGTTTTCAGAGCAATATGAAAGAAAGATTAGAGAGAGGGTAATAAACATAATTAAAACTACTGATGCCAGGGTTATTTTTAATCGGAGCAAGTATATAAATAAAATACAATAATTGAATCTTATTCATTCGAATTGAATCGAAAACAAATTATTGTCCGTGCTTCAAAACTATACCATGATATAAATTTTAGGCCATGCAACCCAGCTCTGGCTGCTCTGACATATGAGATTAAAGGCCTGGCTGCTGAACAGAAGAAAATTGGTCTTTTGAAAAAACTAAAAAAGACTAACACAAATATTTGCCTGCTCTTTGTCTTTTATGGTTTAAATGTCTTTTATGGTTTAAACTATTTGATGAATTGCAATGGCATTTGGTTCAGACATTTATGGTTCACAGAGAATAAATCTTAATGACCTTGGGGATCCCCTGACTATTTCTCAAGCACCAACATGAGGTTAACATTTTTGGGCTTGAGTTAAATATCTCAATAACTACCTTGTGGATTTCCAGGAATTTAGGTACAGACTTTGATCTATGACCAAATTCCAGCAAAACTAAGGACATTATCTAACCTTACCAGCTCAACAGTCCAATAAAAATATTGCACATTCACAAGCTCTGTTTATCTTGTCATCTCTGGAATTTGTGACCTCAACAACACCGACTAGAACAACCATAAATCCAACCAATTACAATATCTTTTTTGGCAGTTAGAAAATAAACGGTGTGACAGTAACTTTAATGACAGTAATAATTGTGTGATGTAAAATATCTATGGGATTAACTCATCATGATGCAGTGAGTCAGGCTGGGTGTTATGTTCATAAACTTACCAGGCACCAGGCCAGAAATAAATCAACATGACAACTTTCTGATGGAATTTGTTTTCATCAAATGTTATAGAACTGGTTCTTGTAAATCTTGGGTACATTTCAGTATCACCTGTAAGAACATCCATAAAATCGTCATGTGACAGTAAGGCAACTGTGACCTGAATGAACTAAGTGACATAATCTATACAGTTTGGGCTCAATTTGATAAAAAGAAAATTTAAAATGATCTCATTTGAGTATTTCATCTGCTTACTTATGTGTTTAGTGTTTCATAAATACAAAAGGACAAGCTGTATTAAAGCCAGGGGGCATAGATAAAATAAATGGATTATCCCGCAAACTCTAGACTTAATTAAGACTTTCTGGAATAAAGAAGCTGGCTTACTTTAAAACCAAGCAGGTCGCCATGGTAAACTATGTTTTACTGCCAACTTGCTGGTTAACTTCAGTGGATCAGATCAAACGACTACTGACATATCTGTATGCACTGGAATTACCATACTAGTTTCCAGTAGCTTCCATTTCTGCTGTCACAATGATCAAATTTCTTCTCGGTCATCCCCGTTTCATCTTCTTATAATAAGTATGGTTCTGATGATTGTTGATTGTATTTGCGGCCTCTTTCACAGAAACCAATAATTCTAAGGCAAGGTCTGAACTTCATAAACTGATATTTCCTTTTCTTAGGCTTTCTAAGCAGATGTATGCATGTTTATTTGCCATGGACATTAGAGACATAGGAGATATCATTCAGTGATTGATATTGATATGTGTTTGATATGTGTTTCATGTCTTTGTTAAGGATCAGAGATGGAATACCATTTTTGAGATGGAGTACCAAATTCACCTCACGCAACCTCCCCTTGTTAATCCCGTCTGAATGGATCCTGAGTTTGAAGTTGCTTCTTAATATAGGCCCCGGGAGGTAAACACAGATGAAAATATACATAACTAACCTCAGGTCTGCATGCATATTGATATTAAAACAGACACACAAAAAAAGCAACCTCCTTTTTAACCAGAGTTAACAACATTGTGTCCTCAGGCTTATCTTAAGTCTAATGAATGAGTCTTCTGAGCGCATTTCAGCTTGTGGCCTTCATCAAGGTAGTTATGAAACACATAACAGACAACAGCTAAATAGGGTAGATATGGTGAAGAAACAAATATATTAATGAATCATATTCATCCACACCCATATCAGGTTTGGTATTTGGTCATATGGCTTCATGCCAGTCGTTGCCTGAGGCTGGTAGCTAGACGAGGGGAGTATCCAATGAGGGACATGGGTGACACTATATTAACTCATAAACTGGAGAAGTGTAATTATGGGGTTGTATTAAAGTTCTATAGAAGAGGCCTTAACCTAAAATGGTCCTATTTGTTGTTACATAAAACATTTAAATTTAAAAAACCTTTTAATAAAGTGCTATATATTGGAGTTTGAGGAACAAGATTCATCAAAATAATACGCCATAAGAACTACATCATAAAGATTTTAATAGGAAAGACCATTTCTAAACCATGCAAGTATAAGATATTACAGAGCCACTACAACAATAACTCATTAATTGAGAAAGTCCTCATGCATGCCCTTTAGAAATAAACTTTTGAAATAGAAAATCTCCTGACTTCTCAAGTTCGGCAACAACATCAGATTCGTAAGTATATAAATTGACTCAGAAAACACAGCCCAGACAGTGAAGGACAGATCAAAGAGACGCAAAGAGAGTGAGATAGAAAGACCGGAATCAGAGATTATGAAAGTAAACGCTGTAGAGAAGAACCAGTACTGGTGGCAAAGAAAACAAGTCAAACAGCAGACAAGAGCAGGCTGATATTCAAACAGAGGAAAAGACATTGCTAAAATCCAGACACAGACAGGTGAGGAAAAAGTGAGAACAGGAAAGAAAAAGAGAAATCATCCATCACCAACACTTTTGAAAGTGAAAAAAACATAGTGTTAAAACCCACAGGATTTTTTTTCCTCCCATGTCAGTCTCTCACTCCCCAAACTGAGTCATGCAATTAGACCTGTAAACCAGCTCGGCACTTCACTCCCATCTCCTGCAATAAGGAAGCAGCCTGCAGGTTATCACTTCTCCGTCATAGAGCTTTTGTCAGCTATTCCGATTAGCCCACTTTATGCAATTTGAATCTAAATTAAACCATTCATCTCCCTGTATGCATGCCTTTATCCTATCCCCCCGAATGATTTGTAGATGATCAGTGAGGGGAAAAGTGAAAATGAATGTAGAGAGAAGAGAGAGGATTCCCAATTTTTTTTAGTTTTCAAAACGGCTGTCGGTGATGACGGGCGGGCGGAGGAGGGTACTGTCAACTTCACGGTAGTTAGAGCATCTTTTCAGATACCCCTTTTTCTACTCTGCATATGAAAAGTTACAGGAAAGGGAATTTTTTTACACACCTCCGAAAGACAGAAGAAGAGGAAGGCGGATGACTTGTCAAGTGTTAAGAGAAACCAGCGAAGGTGTGAATAGTAGAGTTGTCTTTTGATCTAGTCTAGGATTCTGCATCACGACGCATTTCCCACAGATGGAAATCACTGCATACTTGTTATTTCAAGGTAGCATTCGAGTCTTTAATCCCCAATGGGCTTTCCTTACTCAGTAAACAGGAACTCCAAAGTTGTTTTTCATAGTATGATTCAGATTTCCTCTCAACATATTGTAGTGATTAAATGACCCATTGTGTCATGCTTATTACCTACTGATTTGGGGATTTCTTAGTCATATTCTTTCTTCGTGTTGAACAATGTCCCAGTTAAAGAATCAGTTAAGTTCTCTTCAATCGATTCTGAAGTGAGTGAGAGTGCAAAATTGAATATGCACAACATGATTTGGCACTAATCCAAGGTCATGAAAAATGAAATGTGTCTCAATCTCCAAACCATGTTTCGATTTGAACTTCGCCTTTAGGACCACAATTCAATCAACTTTTTGAATTAAAAACAATTAAAAGCTATGCTATCGTAAGGGTTCTTTTTTAGTCTGGATAGAGGGAAAAAATATACAAGGGTGCATTTAAGTTCTGGTCTGGTCTGGTCTGGTCTGGTCTGGTCTGGTCGCACTAACTTTTTACAAACAAATCAAGAGGAAAAAACAAAGTTTTACCGACTCGTTTATTGGATCATTTGGGCGATTGTCTTCATCGGGACCATCAGGGGAAATCAAACCCCGGTGGCTGACATAAGTTTATGCAGCACTTTAATACTTAGTAATAGTGGATAATAATCAACAAGGATGTAAAACGTCGGGGGGTGTATTACTGTGGCATCACTTTTTTAGTGAGAACAGCTTTTCACGTATTAATCACAAAGATCACCAGAGCTGACGTGCTTCTACACGTGGTTCTGAACACAGATCAATTATTTGATCGCTTCCTGCACAGATGGATGTCTTAGTAGTTTTTTTTAAATTATGCTAAAACCACATATCTGCTCTCACTAAACAAATTTTTAAACCACAAAAAAAAAAAACACGCCAGCTGGGGTGGAGGAAAAAACACTAGAAGAATTGTTGATCCTGCTTTCGAGGGTCGAAAGCAAGAGCTCATTGTGATCATTTTTTGATTTAGAATCTAAATTGTGACACCCCTATTTTAGGCAATGGCTTGATTTTTCTTCCAATTGATCTGAGAAGATTAGACTTTGTCATCAATCCTGCCCAATTTTGTGTAGGAAGGTTGGATCAAAGCTTTCCTAGATGGTTTATATTTTTTGAAAGACGAGATTTTCACCTCACACTATGCAAACAAGGATAAAAAAAAAGTCTAACATTCATCCACCCACTGCCTCAAAACCAACTTCCCCCACACTAATTACAGTGGCACCTTCAAGTAAAAGTTTGATTTGATCAAGGACAGCAGAGAGCACAGGAGAGCGGCCTTACTTCAAATGACATATTTCCTTTACGTTCTGACATATCAAGAGGATTCTAAAAAGGCAGGGTGATGCATATTGCACAGCTTTCTGCATAGCTAACCAGCTATCAGTTGATCATCCAAATGGCATGTCTTAACAGTGAGGCTGCGAATCTTCAAAGCATTCAAGCTGTCTAATTAACACGTGTCAATCAAGAGTTATTACTTTTGCGATTCCATTCGCATACCTCTACTTGTTACCTCAGAAATATGCAGAGAGCTCTGCCAAGATCCATATGGGCGAGAAGAAAAGCACCCTGTTGCGTTTTATGCAAATTGAACAGTGGAGTAATATCTCTGCCAGCCACTGCTCTATTCTGCTTTAATAAGAAATGGTGGGAAATGGAATAAAGGTGGCTAGAATAATGATTACAAGAGCGAATTACAGTGAGCCCTTTGAGCTCATCCAAAGCAGGTTGTCTCGCTTTCAGAAGTCTGAGTTGAATAAAAGCTGGCAGTCTGCTACCCTGGGTAGACTTTTTATTTTTATTTCCTGAGGCAGTGTAGTTAAGTCAAAGCCAAACTTAATCTAAAGGGAGTTTAGTGCAAAAAGTGCAAAAATCCAAAACAATACTAAATTACCTTAATTACAAAACTTTTAAATGTGTTTCGTATGATTCACCTTGTCACAGACTGTTTAATAAACAGGGAATCTACAAACTTCACCACTTTGTTGTGTGAAAAAGGAGGCAATTAAAACAAACATACTAGGGAGAATGATGGCGATGTCATTTGTTTGTGAAAAAATATAATGGTCATAAGATTATTTAACATTTATTATTATCATTATTTGAATTAACTGAGTATGATTTTACAGGGCAAACATTGCCAGAAGAATCAAATGTTAAGACAAAGGCTATGATATTTGTAAATGAAAACAATTATTTGATTATAGCAAGGTGTGTCTTTCAGCTTTTGGGGAGATATCTATTGTAATAATAATTATTATTAATTAAATTGCATAGTTTTAAGACAAAAGAAACCCTAAAATATTCTAGGGGGAGGATCCCCGAACCAAATATCTCCTTTTTATTTACTTTAGAAAATCAAAATGTCTTTCTATCCTGCTGCATGATATGTACGAACATCCTGAAGGGGACACTGCTCCTAAAACCTGAATGAATAGCCCTCAGCTCTGCATGCAAACGTGCCTGTCTGCTGTTGATTTAAGGCTGAGGCATTCCATATTATATGAAAAGCAATACTATAGGCTACAAATTACACAGGAAAGCACTTTAAGTATTAACACTATGAGAAAAAATGGAATACTATTATTATTGGCCTACTATAGAAGATTCATAGCCCAAGTATAATAATGTAATAATAATATTAAAGTAAAGTATAACATACTTAAAGATATAATAAATAAAATAAATAAAAAAGTAGCAAGAGATTGCTAATACACACACTGACATGTGTATAAGAGGAGTACTAGCAATACTTTTTTCACACTTCAAGCACTTGCTTAATCCAAACCTTTTTTTTTGTCAGAGGAGTGACGCACAGATGTTGAGTCAGGTCATCCAAGAAACGACAAGACACTTCTATGCTGCCGTTGCAGACATCTTTACTAAATTAACACCATCACACATGTTTCATGGACACAGAGACGGGGGCGTTTCTGTCAATCCATGTGTGTAGGCGTGTGCATGACCCTGGGTTTTGTTCAGGGCGTCATTTGAGGTCTCATCGTGACGACATCTGCTGATCATCTGTCGAGATGCTCGTGTGACAACAACACATAGGGTAAAAAAAAAAACATCTCTTGGTATCTCTTTAACTGTCAGCGTCTCCCACTGGGATACGGGCGGGTGTCACTGCGCTGTCAAGAGGCCAGGGGAGGCACCGCACTCTCATTGGGAATAGGAATCGTGTGTGTGTGGGTTGTGGATTGAAAGCCGAGAATGATGATAAGGAGACAGCAAGACACCCAAGGTGGAAAAAAAAAAAGTGAAACAAAGGATTGAAAAAAGGGGGCAAAGCTGTGTGGGAGGCAGAAAATGAGAGGGGGGAAAGAAGGGGGGTGGAGGATGCAGATGACCAGATGAGAGGCGAGGCGGGTGGTTTGGGACCGGGGGAACAGACGCAGCAGGTGACAAGTTGACAGGAAGGCGGACTGTGACATGTTGTCTTTTCAGTATCTTCCCAGGGATGTGTGTGCACAGCCTGTCTTGTTTAAAATTGTGTTGTTTTTTTTGCTGTTGACATATAAAGCCAGGAGCAATGGTATGGTAATGTCTTTATGGGTATAAAATAGCTAAACAACAGCTGTTTCTTGCAAGAATAAACTTCACCACACATTATAAAAGGAAAGCATCTTTCAGTTGTAACTACTGGTAACTGCAGTAGCACTTGAAACTAGCTTCAATTCAAATCAATGCTGAAATAGTTAATACATTAATGGATTTGCCAACACTCACAACTTAAACCTTCTCTTTGCTGCTTGTATTTGTTTTATATCACTCTAAATTGAATATATTTGGATTCTGGACTGTTGGGTCAAAACAAGCAATTTGAAGCCACGTTTGGTTGTGGGACATTGTAAGAGGCTTATCACCTCCCACTCTAGTGGCTTGGCTGTAGGGATGTCAGTCTTTCAGCTGCTTGATCAACCGCTAGGATCCAGATTGAATGGAGTGTTGTTGTACTGACATTCATGGTTCCCAAATGATGAATCCTAATGACTTTGATAATCCCTAAACTTTTACTCTAGCAGCACAATAAGGTCAAAGTCATACATTTTCCAATACTTTGCTTTAAAACCAAATATTTGTTAGCATGCTACCATGCTAAACTAGGTGGACACTGGAATGAATACACCTGCTAAACATGTTAACATTGTCACTGTAATGTGACATGTTAATATAAGCATTTAGCTGAAATCAAAGTGATGCTTCACAATTTAAATTTGCTTTTATTGAAGATTATTGTCTGAATAATCAATAATGAAAATAGTTAACACCATCTGAAACTTTCATACTACCACTGACCAAGACATCATACAGTAACTTCCACTGCGAAGCAATGCAGGAGAAAAAAATGAATAGAAACTATGGTTTTGAGCAAAATGAAAACATTTATAAGGCCAGCTCAGATCAAAGAAAAGTCACAGTATTCTGGTTGAGGGCAAATAGAATGTAAAAATCATTGGGGTCAAAGTAAGGGCTCTGCGTATAGTCAGTACTTAATATGCTGCTCTGTGAATAAGAACGAGATGCTAAAAAAAAAAAAAAAAAACCGTCGCCCTCCATCTCTGCATTAATTTGGTTGATACAAATTTTAACATAATTTGCAACTACTAAGCTAGAGGGAGCGGTCTTTGGGGATATTCAGTTTGAAAACTTGAGTCAAGCGTTTGACCCACAATCTTTGTTGACAGGTATGCCCAAAAGACAATAGGTCTCAGACACTTGACTCGAGTTTCAAAGTGCGTATACCGAAAGAAAGTTGACGAGCATTTCTCTTATGAATCTGTTTAAGAATCATCTGGTTTTGCAATCAAATAGAAATTTAAACAGGTTGCAGGACTCATTTTTTCCTCAATCAATCAAACAGTTAAGTGACAGAAAAGATGAGTTTTCAGTGAGCCACATTATGTGCAGTTAGTTCCTAAACTGTTCTATAACTGACAATGTGTACCTGTATTGTCAGACACAGCATATTCGGCATCGCAATACAACTTTTTGTAGTAGTATTATATTCAGTACTTTGATGTATTTACTCTTGTACGTGAGAACACTTTGCTGCTGACGCAAGATGAATTTCAGAGGACAAAAAAAGTGTCATTTAATCTAAAAAACAGGCACACTTTCTTCTCTATGACGCCTTTAGCTTTTAAGGCTCAGACTCTACAACATCCATTTTGCCCTTTGAAGGATGTACAGTGCTTAGCTCCACTGTTTCAACTGTAAAAATGGAACCAAACCCCAGGTGAGAAAGTATAGGAAGCAGAAGTGGAGACAAAGGAGAGAGGTGTTGTCATGGAGATAGAAGAAAGCATCTCTGCTTGTCAGTCAGATGGGATTTGGTCGGTGTTCGTTTGCTGTTTTTGCATTGTGAGTTTTAAGCCTTCTCATTGTGAGTCTATGAGATGAGATGAATTACAGAGGCAATCTTCAGGTTCACATTTTTAGAAAGGAATTGGACAGAAATACCTTTCGTCTGTCTTCTCTCCATTTTGTAATGGATCAATGTAGCCGGCAGGCCTGAAAAAGCTTTCTTAAAGCTAACGGCCAGCTACACTAAACAATCACAAAACAGAGAAAAAACAGATGGGAGATATTTCTGACCTTTACATTTGTTTGTTTTTAATTCACCTGTAATCATGCGTTTGTCATTTGGAATGGACACAAATCTGCCAGAGAAGGCAAAACAACAAATTCATTTTCATTTTCTATGCATGGATGCCTTCTCAATGTGTAGCAAAAGAACATTGTGCATGACCAATGAGTTGGCTTTTTTGAATGAAACACTGGGGGAAAAAACTATTTTATCCAATTTATAATTGCTCAATTAAAATGACTAATTAACAGATTGACCAATTATCAAAAAAGAAAAAAGTTGCTGCCCTAATGTGGAACATGCAAACCATAGGCACTCCTCAAATCAATCAGAAAGATCCAAAACATCCCCCCCAAAAATTAAGATCCTTCTTCATTCACCTGTTTGTGTGTATGTATAAGTGAACCATGAGAAATGTCTTGGGAAATAATCAAAAGGCATTGCAGAGGTGAATGTTTAAAATGTGCGAATTTACCTTTGTTTTCTATGAACAATGAAATATATCAGACAATGCACAGGCAATTTAGCAAAATCCCTGTAGTTCCAGATATAAAATCAAGACTCCTCTTTGTCCGAGGCTGAGATAAAATTGAGTAAAAATGCGATTGATTCCAAAATTAGTCCAATAGAAAAGTGATCTTTAGACCAAGACCAATCTCGAGTACTACAATACGGGTTTCCGCACAACTTTCTCTGAAATACGTGACATTTGTTTTAAGCAGTAATGACTGTGATCCAAAGCAACTCAAGAGGACTAATTCTTAAAACTTCTTCAGTCTAGTACCATTTCCTCAGGCACCATTGTTTCCTGTGGTGTACATCAGCCATCTCCACCACCTGGTGATAATTTTCTTGTTTGGAAAGACGTTCTGTGAGCGAGTCTGTATTTAACTGATAGTTTGGCTCAGGGTTACAACAGAGCAATTCTTCAGAGAATAAATGTTCTGAAAGCCAACAATCAGGAAAAGTTGTGCAGATTAGTGATGAAATATTCTTGGCTCCCAACTTTTGGATGTTTGCCACCGATGGACTCGATTCAAAAACTGCCATTTGAACACCCAAAGGCACGGCTCTGTCTAAGTATGCCTCATTTGCAGCTGAATTGTCTGGGATGAATAGGAATAAAGAACCATTCATCTCTGAGGAATTAAAATACAAACAGGTTTTCAAAGATCCTTTGTTATTACGTGAAAAACAAGAAAAGTATAAATTGTTGGCACATTTCCTATTGTTGCCTGGCGAGTTATGGCCAGCATGTGAATTGAAGTTGAATTATAATGACAACTGATTGTTCTTTTGAGAGTTTTTGTAACAGCAGAGCCCCGAGGCAGTGCTGCCATCTGCGTGAAACAGTTCATGTAGGGCTGTCAAATAAGAATATCCCTGTCAGTTTGTTTAACCACATAATCAGTTTCTTCTTCAGGGCAAGCTAAATCATCCTTTTATCATTCTAAACGTGCCAAAAAAACATTTTAAAGCTTTTTAAACAGGCCGTTTAGGCAAAAAAGTAACAATTTAGATTCCCAATATTTGATCAGTCTATCCAAATAACGCCCGATAGGAAATTTAAGAATACATTTTTGGAGCTGTGTGAGACTGGCCGCTCGGTGTACAAATAGCAAATGTCAACAGTGTTTTTGTAATTTAGTTACTTTATCTTTTTAACGTGTTTTCACTGCTGAATCAGTTTGATATTCTCTTTATATCCTTCAAATGCATATTGTAGCCCCTTCTGTCTGCAGGGAGTGCGCTAGTGACATTGTGGGCTCCATGGTAGCTCTGACAGCTTGACGGAGTAGCAGCGGGGGGCGGGGCTTATGGAAGGGTCAATTTATCAGATGGCTGCCATTAATAGAGGTGATATAGAGTCTCCGGCTGCACTGCACTTACTGGGATGCAGAGGAGTAAATATAGAAAATCCTCTTCGACTTTGACTTGTGACTCTCAGTCGGATGCGTTTGTGGTCATAGTGACGGCAGCTGTTTAAAACGCAAACAGAACATGAAGATGTCCTTATAAATACACACTCACCTGTGTTTATCATCTATGCCAACCATTTTCATTAGTTATTGTGAGCAATCATGGACGCATCGGCTGGAAGTCACCAGTTAACACGGTCACTCCTTAAACCGAAACACCTGTTGCACTGAAACGGTCGTGATTCTGTCGGAATTCTGTAGAACTCAAGTCCGCTGTTGGAATATCGATTCTGAACAAAAACCAGACATTTTGATGCCGTTAACAGTTTTAATTCAATGTTTAAAGCTTGCTAACTCGTCTGGATGAATGAGGCAAAACCTGACTTCCGTTGACAACATGCGCACAGAATTTTTTATGATGTTGTGAAGGGTCTATAATAATGATCTATCACCATTATAGATAATAGCTAATTTTCTTTCTTTCTACTTCTAAATGTGTGAATGTTTAGTTTTTTGTTAACCAATATATTAGCAAAGGGACCAATATATTAAGGCCTAACTGAACTGTATTGTAAAAGTATAAATGATGTACCTGTACACTGATGTTCCCCATTGAATCAAATTTGTTTGTACAAAACTATAATATATTTGCTTTTTTTATGAAAGCAATGATCGGTCTTGAGGTTGTATCATGTTCTAGTGTCCTTCTCTTATCTGTCACCTGCAAACCAGCAAGTCTACGTGTTTTTTCCCCAGCATCAAATTCAATAAGAATTAATTTCTTTGATTCAACCAAAATGAAACCATAGCTCAAACCTTAAACTCTCTAACCCAAGTATTAAAGCAACAGCATGGTAAGCGAGAACAGCTATCTGGCCCACAGTCTTGTGGGTTAAGTGGTGGTTTTGAATCACAGGCAGAGCAGTAAGTGACAGCGAGGCCTAAAAAAGGAGGGGGTCAGAGACAATATGGAACCTGGAGCTGATATTATCTGTCTTGACTTCAACATCAGAGAGAAACACTGAGATGAAAGCCTCCACTTGATGGCCTGAATGATGAACGATGGTAATAACTCTCTTTATGGTCATTGGACAGCCGTAAATGTAGCCTGTTTTTTAGTTTGCTTGGTCTCTTTTAGAGCGTCGTTTGACATCATCTCACATTTCAAATTTAGTGTTTCATCTTTCCATAAAACGGATTGAAATGAAACACTAATGATCGTAATGGGAAACTTACGATCCATATAATTGAATCAAAAGCAAAACAAAATTTCCATGAAATAAACCAAATGCTTTGAGCAAAGTGTAAATGCTATAAAATCTCATAAAGCGTAAAGCTTGGTTATTTCTCAGAGGTCCTTTTTTTCCCATCGTCTTAGATAAGAATAACGCAACTTTTAAGGACATTTCTAATCATTCACTCAAATCCTGTTTTGCGCCCCAACCCAGCTCCCACTTGTTCACAAATTACCACAGAAAAACCATCACACTAATAAATCCATCCTCCACCAGCAAGAGTGGCATTTGGGCTAACCGCCACTCCTAAACACTCATATAAATTCATAATCATGACTCCAATTTCTGGGCCGCCGGTGGAGCCAGGGATGAGCACTCATTACGGCCGATGGATGGGTGGATGGATGGGTGGAGCGGAGGGTTTGCAGCGTCTGGTTGTTAAGGGCCTGGTATTGACATCCCCTTTCACCTGACTTGTCATTAATGGCAAAGGGGCCAAAACCCTGATTAACATGGATGAGCCTTTGTCCGCAGAGAAAAATAAGACACACGCTCACATTCCACCGTTAGGCACCACTGGATCTGCAGCTTTCCTCTCTCAACACACACACACATATATTATCCTACCACTCTGACATACACGGCTTTGTGCAGTACACTCAACTACGCAGTGAATGTCCCACGCAGCAGAGCATGTGGGACCAATAATCCTCCGGGGTCAGAGATCGCCGGCTAATGTGTGTGTGTCGAGGGTGGAGGCAGATCTGTATCTCAGCGGATCGTCTGGGGAGCAGCGACATCGATTTGACGCTCATGAGGTTTTTTTTCCTTCTCAATGAAACACAATAAACATGTCGTCAGAATACAGATCGCTTCATGAAACAAAGCTCTGCACCAGTAAGGAGTCATTTTAGTCGACTGAGTTGAGTCATATAGTTTCCTGCATTTATTTGTGAGATTAGTCTTACTTTTTTTGCAGCTGTTGTAATGGAGCCATGGAGCCTTTTTTTTGTGTTTTGTTAGGACAACCATAAAAGAAATCAAACCAAACTACAAACTTTTAAATATAATTATCCCACCGTCGCAGAAAATACTTAATGTGTCTGATTGATTGTCAGATGTCTGTCCAATCCCATATTGGACAGCTCAAGTGTAGCTACAGCCAACAGTTGAATCACCGTTCTAGTGCACAGGTGTAGTAAGCTGCAGGTAACCATAGCAATGGTACATCTTCTTCAGTCGATGATTCCAGATTAGCCTGTTTCCAGACCTCTGAACCGTCGCCCACATCCCAGATTTGTTCAGCAACCAAAATCTGTCTTGTGTTGTGCCAGTTGACGGCCGTTTCATCCAGTTTGAGATACAGTTGACCAATCAGAGTTTAGATTGTATCTTCCTAAATAGCTAGCTGCACATAAAAAAAAAATGCTGGAAATATGGCATCAAGGTTGAATAAGGCTGATGCCACTGTACAAATTATCGTAAAATGAAAGATTAATGTCTCAAAAGTCATAAACTTATCAGTACTGTGTAGGCGTTGTATATTGACAGTGACTCAGAAACATATGCACAATCTGCCAGGCAGCTGCTTTGGGGTCAGCGTAAGATGTATACCTCGTTCAGAGTCTTGACTATTTTGTCATAGTTACACATACAGCATACATTTTTTTACACACAATGTGTGTTTTGATTTAAGAGATTGACTTCATAAACATCAAATGCTGAATAAAAAACTTGTGTGATGATTTTTATAGTACAAGAAATAATAATTTAGTATGGAGTTCACCTTGAATGGTTACCTTAATATCAATTAACAACAATTAACAATCGATTGACATAGAGACATGAGGATAAACTGGATAATGTAACAAGCCTATTGTTGATGAACACCAGTTTTCATGCTTTTAACTTTGTTTAAGAAATTCAGTTTTGCTGTGGTTTAGAGCTCTAAGTACTACAATACCCATGAGCCTTTGCCCCGTTGCATTCGAGAAGAATCAGGTCAAAAATACGGTCAGAAAACTGTCACTAACTACAATGAGTTTTTATGCACACAGACTTATACTTATGACTGGTCATTCTTGACCTCAGAATCCCAACTCAAGCTCCACGTGATATATTTTCCCAGAGCTTGGTACCATATCACTGGGTTTCTTCAGCAGAAGAAGTGGTAATTTACATTGTTATTCCTGCTGAGGGCCATTGTCATGCCAATTACTGTATTGTATATATTTTTTTGTTCTCCAAACCATTTTAATAAGGTCTACAGTTAATACATTTAAAACGGAATCAGTCTTTGTCAATTCTCTTTTTTTTTCTTTTAGTAATGGCTAATAAATAATCACAATACTTCACTCTGAGGTATACTGATCTAGAAAACAATGGGCTTGCTTTGTGGTGTTTTTTGCCTTCTTCTACATTTTTAATCTCCTTAATACGTAGTGCTTAGTTGCTTCATTTGCATCTTTTACCAAGCTAATTATTCTTTAATTTAAATACATGAATAACAAGCATAGGCACAGCCATGATCATAGAGTTTGACTTCTGAATGAAAAAGAAAGAAAGCTTTTTTGTAGTTCAGGTCACATTATCATTTAAAATATAAATATATTTTACTGCTGCTGATGTAAACAAACCTTAAACCGCATTAGACAAGAAAATGTTATAACATCCATATTTAGCAGCATGTCTACTGTTAATTAATAAATTAAAACGCCTTTGCATGTCGAAGTGCACTGAACCATAAGTTGCTCCCGGCAGCTTCTCAGAGTTCAAATTTCATGTATGTAATGTAAAATGACGACTGTTACAAAGTTTAAGTTTTAAGATGTTATCTTTAAGTATGTAACATCTCATAGCAGTTCTTTAGCAGATTCTCTCTCAGTGATATTCAACCCTTGATCTCAGTCAACACTGCCACAACCCTTTCTTCGCCACATTGAGAAAACTAGACCCAATAAAAAACGTATTTTCTGTGGGAATCGGTAGATGTTATGGATGACGACGAAATAACACATTGACAGGTTCTCAAAAGAGACGCATAATGAGAGGGGTGAGCACAGAAAGAAAAGGAAACAGAGAGAGAAAAGGGGAAAGGAAAGGGGGGAGAGAAATATATGATTTTGTACACCAGCTCAGTGAAAGCAAACAGCTAAATTAATCATGGAATGGATGCAAATTTGCATCCCCTGAGCTTTTGCATGGTAGAATTACCCCGAGAGAAGCAGAGGGTGAATCATGCCAACCCCCGGCGCCATGTGATTTATTAGCAAACATCAAATTCAATAAGAAAGTGCTTAACATTCAAAAAGCTGTGAAAGTCTCATAAGGTGGCATTAACTATATGATGATACCGCTTCCACTGGCGGAGCCGGGTGGGGGGGGGGGGCAAGACAAGAGGTCGTCGGAAAAAACAAACACGCCCACTTTCCAGAAAGATCTTGGTGTGACGTGCCAAGTGGGACTGTGACAGAATAAAAACTCACTTGGCCTTTTCCACGCATGCATGTTACTACTCATTAACATAGACAACGAGGCTCATTCATTGACACTCCATCCCGAAGAGGCCTCTCTGCTTTGAAAAGGGCACAGGCAGACAGAGGTGGGGGGGGAGGGAGTAGAAAGGCTGGAACATAAGCTAAATGAAATTACCATTGCACTCCTGGCTGGAAAATAAAGTTTAAGTGGTGCTGGGTATTCAGCGCACTTTTGCTTTTAAGTAAAACTATCAACATGTGACAACAGCTATCGGAGGTCTCAAAGAAAAATTCGACCCGCGCATACTTCTACGGCATTCGATATAATGAACTTGTGGTGATTAACATGTTTCAGAAGGTAAAAATAGGGTGTTTTTGGATCAAACTGTTACGGGAAATCCCTGAAAGGAACTGCCTACTGGGGAGCTCCAATGAGAACTTCATACCTTTGCCATTAAAGCTTGTTCACAGTCCCAGAATCCAAAAAATTATTCAAACCATCCTGAAGTCGGGTACTTAGAAACATTTTTTAGATTTTTAGCATTTAAATGACATCACCAGAAACAAATCACAAAACACCAATAGGATAACAGGTCCAAGAAACAAGAAAACAACTCTACCGAAATATCTGCCGATCGTTGAGATTTTTATGTTTAGGTTGAACTTACTCTCATTAGCCAACTTAACACAGCTCTTGTGTAAGAATAAGAGTTTGTCATATTTGCCATTTATTTTTTACAAACAAATGAAAATAATCGTGCAGCCCGAATAATCCCTTGTTTTTCAGCGATGATGAATGCTGCCTAATAACAAAATGACTTCAGGCCTAAATCCTCTAGAATAAAAGCAATTACCTCCAGAATTTCAGCACAAAAGTGCACAAATCGTAGCTCAATTGCTCCCACTCTTCAGATTACCACATCACTCTCTCCTCTTACCTTTAATCAGCTCATAAAACATTACTAGAACTACTAATGCCATTACAAATTGTATTAATAAGAACAAAATATTTCATTTCCTGATCATTTGAACTGTTTGTTTTTATGTGAATAACCACTACAGATGACAATAACAAAGTAAAAACCTGACATTTAGAGTTTTTGAGGTTTACAATATTACATACAGTTTAAAAAGTAGCTTTATAGTCCTTTATCAGTCTACAAGATTTTTGTCTTGTGAATTAAATTCTGCACAACTGAAGTACAAAGAAAAGAACAGAGTAGAGGAGAATGGAGATGAGTGATTATTGATGTAGATGTGCATTCTGCAAATATGGGTACCGATTTTAATATTATAATCATTCAGTGGGTTTTCTATTATAATTTTTATTATTTTTTAACTATTATTATTATTGATCAAGTGTGGTTGTTTTCGTCGTATTTACCCTGTTTTTATGTGTAAGGCATTTTTGCCTCTATTTATTTTACTATTATTCATTTTATCTAATCTTTATCACTTTGTATATTATGTGGTAAACAGGAATGCACAAAAGGGAGTTACAGAATTGAAAGTGTAATTAATAGGATCATACAACGGCACTTTTGGGTTGATTGATTTGCTGATTGTGTGAGTCTGTGCATTGTGTATACGATTAAGTGTTTGCAGGTGCTAAGTGGGATGGGTAGAAATGAATTGATTGCAGAAAACGGTTCTTACATTTCAAATTAGCATACGTGGGGAGACGATGGCGTCATTAAGTCATTCTCACCTAGCTGAGAAGATGTTAATGGAAATATATTAATAGGGAAAATGTTCTTTCACTTAAGGAAATATGAACACAACAAGGAAGGTTTTGAAGAAACAACATCAGAAAGGGTTACCAATGATTTGATGACATTTTCACAGTGCGCCAGCAGACACTTCAGTCATCACACCTAAACAAACAGTGATATTGGCACTGTATTGATCCCCCTCGGGTGTGCTCTTTAACCCATTCTGTGGCAGATCCCATTTGGGAAAACCGGTTTTCAAGATTGATGTGTTGAGAGAAAGTATCTGTGTTTTTTACCGATGATCAGAAGATTTTTTTTTTGTGTTCAGCTTTGAGAAGGGATGTAAACTTCAACCACAGCACCCCTTCATGCAAGGCACTAATCTTGCCAGTCAACAGTTAATGATATATTAATGAGGGTATTGGCTAATGGTCAGAAAAGTAAAAAAGTTAATAAGCATCTCTAGCTTGGAATGATCTTTTCTGTTTATGTTAGTTTAAAAGTAAGGTATCATATTTTAAATCATGTAGATCCAAGAGCTATTCTTCTATTTTTATTCTTTGGATGAAATTTAAATAAAATGTATATTTCTCTGGTTTGCAATTTAGGAGAAAGAGCCAAGAATGAAACTGCCAACCTTGTGTTCAAAGCTTTACCCACTGAGTTACAACTGCCCTGTTATTGTGACTTTATCAAAAATGGAAAAATAAATTACACATTTGAGAAATCATTGATATTGTCAACACGTTTTTTCTGTGGTCGATGTTCATTTCATTATGTTGGCCTTCTCAAGCATGAGGAACATCTGGCTATCAAATGTCAACATCTTCAATCTTGTATCTATGAGGTTAGCTCACATTTTATACACAGAAGGAAATGAACCGAACAAATAGTTCACATAAAGGGCTTCTTGGTGAAAATCTCCTCTGGCATAAGACTCTAAACTTTTATGTATCCATAGTTTTCATTGTGGTTTAATTTGCTTATTGATTAGTGGTCTGGTTTTTGCAGCATGAGATACCTTATATAGAGACTTCTACTTCCACGACAAAAAAAGAAGGGACTTAATGTGCTTAATTGTACAAAACACAAAAGTAAATCAGTGTATATTTAAATATGAACTATAGTCCCCAACTGTATATGCATATTTATTGTGAAAGTTCACTTCATGACTCAGACTAATTTAAAACTTATTGCTTTCCTATATTCCCTCAATTTTGTCAATATTCCCAGACTTAGAATGTGTTTTGATACCTTGTAGTCATCAGAAATTGACATTGATGGTAAAGATGTAAAGATGTAAACAAGTATGGTGAGTGTAAAACTTGCTTTTCATTTTACAAAAAGTTTGTTTTCAGAGGGTTCCTTTAAACGTACAATAATACAATTTATGCAAATGCAACACAGATATCACTGTATCACAACCAGCAAAGAAAAAAATTTGTGATCTTGCATGGTAATGTGAGGTTGAAGCGACTAAAATATAACGGCTTCCGCTGTAATAGCATACGACTTCACACGCTACTCATTTGCAAGATTATGCTACTTGTTAAAGACATGCAAGAAGTTCTATTTTTAGATTACATCTATGAACCAAAAGCATGAGTCATTACCATATGAACAAGAAAAATCTGCTCAGTGTCTTTCTCCGAGTTGAAAATCATGATATTTTAAAAATATTTCATGTTTTACATGTGTCTAAAGAAGCCGTGTTTCTATTTACATATTTTCATGCACATTTGGAATATTTTGCATCAGAAAAGTCTTATGGAGACGGCAAAATTCGAGGTGTTTTTTTTTTTCGTGGAAAATAGTTGATGCACTATGTGGATTATGGAAACGCCTTTGCCGTGAACATTTAACTCACATGACTAATCAGCTGTTTGCGCTGTTGCCGTCTTCTCTGATTGTCCCAAAATAGTGGGAATGCTGTTCTTTGACACCATGAAATAAGGCTATACTAGCTAACATGACAATAAAAACTTGCCCAATTTAGGCAAATTCCTGTAGACCTCCATTCTTGTCTTGTAGATGGTCACATGGTCAAGCCGACTTGTTTGGTTTTCAGGTTGCAACCTATACTTCTTCTACTCTTTTTACTGGCATTTTACAGCCATTAGCAGCCTTTAGCGCTAACTTCTGACAAAACTACACTGTAGCTGAGTTCATTCACTCCAAACCAGTCGATGGAGACACACTTTATTTGCATTTCTTTTATTGTGAAATTTCAAAAAGCCTGAAATTGTTTCGACAACGGAACGAAAAATTTGATGGGCATTTTATATCTAATTTAACATGTATCCCTCTTCCTAAATTCTTCTTCCTGGGTAATATTTATGTAGGAAAATGTGGATCAAGTGTTGCTAATCCTCCAAAGAATCAACACCTCACTTTACAGCTCTGTATTGCCTCATAAAACTACGGTTAACCAAGAATTACCATATCTGCTCAGTCCAAAATGGCTAAATGTGAAAAGAGTCTACTGTATTGAGCCAAACAGACCTTTGTCAGACCAATCCAGGGCTGAAACACAACTGAATATATTTGGACTTGCAGGTGGTGAGAAAGAAGATTAACAATTTCTCCCATGCAGGTGAAAGTTTGCTTTCTTATGCATTACAACTTCCAAAATTGGCAGCTGTTTCATCTCAGGGTGAGATTTTCTTGGAATTATAGATAGTACTGAACATATTTGGTAAGGAGGCAATTTGCTCAATATTCCTATCCAGAATGATATAAACCAACCTGTGGTTTACTGCCAGCTGAAAGGAAAACACATTATCTCACAGGAAAAGCGTATTAAACCAAGAAGCACAAAGCCATGAGGGAGAAGATGAGGGTCCGCACAGAGATATCGGAGTGTTTGCTGAGTTTTTTACAATAGAAGCGTCTGAAAAACAATTTTTGGACCATGATTGCAGAGACAATCTGGTACAGTATCTAAAAAACATCTTGTGCAGCTGAAGATAAATAAACATTAATATGGAGGCTATTACTCACTGGAAAGGTCGGATGCCCTGAAAGCACTTGAAGGCAACTTTAGAGACAAAGCACAATGTAGCCAACCTTAATAAAAAAAATTTCTAGTGTGTATTAAACCAAAAATGAACCATATTTGAAAATCCAGCTTCCTTTGATCATCAATTACCAGAGTAGATTCTCCAGTTTTCAGATTGTTGTGACTATAACATACTAAAAAGGGAGAAAGTGCTCTAGCAAAGCAGAATACAATTAACTAACATTTTCAACATTTGTCCATGTATAATGTGTGGAACAGCAATTACGTCATCTTTTATAAGTTGATATTCAGTTTTTTATAACTTAATGGAATTAGTTGAATGTTACCAAAGCAAAAAAAGACAATGTGCAATTATTAAATTTCATAAAATAACATTTCACTTATCCATCAGTGCCAAAACCAAACCTCAGTTTCTCTTCAACATAGTTACTGACCATTCTTGCACATTCAGCTCCATAGTCTGTGTGCTGTATTATGCAGTGATAATGAGATGTTAGGCCTTATCTCATTAAGATAAAGGGAGAAAAATGACCCTTGGGGTCAGAGGGTAATCCCTGGTTATTGTGTCCTGGCCACAGTGCCAGGCAATTAGGCGAGAGAAAATGAAAACCTCAGGAGCACTGAGAGCTTATTGAAATCGTGAGGTTGGTAATGGGGGGAAATATTGGTAGTATGGAAGGGGTCAGGAATTACAGAAAACCAGCATTAAACTAGCCTTTACTATGATATTTTAGATATTTTCTTCAGGGTTTGGTTTGCTGTGGTGAAATGTTTGAATGTTTTGTTTTTTTATCTGCAAAAATAGAGCTGGGCAATAAATGGCTTTTTCCTATTAATTCAAATTAATGTTCAAGGATGATGTTTAAAAATAAAAACTGATTTTTCAACACTTCCCTGATTCCTGGAGGTAGTGTTGGTGTTGTTCCACCGATGTACTGGATGTGAATGAAAAGTGCCCCATCAGAGAGGGTCTTTAGTGTGTATGTGTTATGTGTGTGTTTTTTAACAAAAGCATCTTTCATTTATTAAAAAAAATGGGTAATTTGAGGAAAGTAAGGTTTCCACCTTATTAGTCCCAATTAGGTAATTAATCTTTGTCTGTTTGCTATTTTAAATACCTTGTATTATTAATAAAATAAAAAAAAGCCAATTTGAATAATTTAATTTGTCTTTTGTGGATGTAGTTAGTTTTAAAGGGGGTAAAATCTGATTAAATAAATCACGTTATGTGTGAAAAAAATCTGAGATTGTATTTTTAAGGCCATATCGCCAAGCCCTTTGAGGAAGGTGAGGAAAATTAATTTGCAGGATTTTAGAAAATATAGCAGGGCATGAACTTTCAGCCTTCTAACTCCAGGTATTTACTTTTGCATCAAGGAAAAAAGCAGACGCCAACTTTGCAATGAAGCCAATTCCCTCGCGCACACAGATAAGAAGTAAACAAGGACGAGAGCCTCATGCCAGAACTGAGCCACCAGCTTGATGCTTGCCAGCTCCATCCTCCAACCAATTATGATGTATTACGAGAGGTACTTGGCCATCAGAGAAGCCAGCAGATCTGCCCCGTCTCGATGAGTTGCAACATTTCCAGGCACACACACAGGCCATTGATTAGAGGGGGCTCAACTTACAGCCTGCGGTCTATCAGCGCTCAGGGACCGGTAATCAATTCTCTAATGCCGTTTGAGCCTATTCACTGCAGCTATGATCCACTCCTCGCTGTGCGGATACAGACGCACACACGCCGACATGTGCACACACCAAGTATAACCCAGATGGCCATCGTGGAAGCAGAGGGACGACTCCCAAATATTAGTTTACCAAGTGTAGCAGTGATAGGGCGCTGTCATCTAATGGCATTATCAGAATGAGTGCAGCTCTCCTGAGGCGGACTCTGGTTCCTGATTACCTCCAAGTTGTGGACCCTGTTTGTGGTCAAATCTGATCAGCATAGCACCAGACACAGGCATGGCCGGTCAGGAAACTCAGCCCCAAGGCCCCTTATCTCTACCGACAGGCAGTTGGTTCTTTATGGGCAATGATGTCCTCCCATGCAGGAATTAATCTGATTGGGCTCTGGTGGAAGATTATGCTCTAAAACTACTGAAAGGGGGGGCCCTAACTTCCTTTGCTTTCTACTTGGATCAAATCGGAATTACGTTGTGAGACCTTGTACAGATCAGAGAGAGCGAGGACTGAATCTCTCAACGTTCGCCTCAGGCCGGTCATCTCCTAAAATTGACTGACCAACAGCAACTCTAAGTATTGTCTCTAAGAAACTTGATAAACGAGATCATTTCAACAAATAAATGCGTGCAATAAAAAACATTCTGCCTTAGTCCTAAATTACAAGAATATTTGGCATCATTTTGTTGATGATTCCGCATCAACAAATTCATTAAACGCGTCCATTTTCCTTCCAAGTACAAACCAGTTTTCTGAATTATTAGTACTTTTACTTTTGATAAACTTGCATATAATATTGACATACTTTAGATGGCTCTTTAATGCAGGACTTTTACTAGTAATTGAGTTGTTTTGTATTGCGGAATTACTAATTTTACTCAAGTAAAAGATCCGAATACTTCCTCCCTTGATTATTATTATTATTATTATTATTATTATTATTATTATTATTATTATTATTATTATTATTATTATTATTGTCTCTAATGCAAGGTTTGCTGTTATAATCAATTCAGTTTCAAATATCAATACATAAAATACTATTTAATATGTTGCCAAATGGGTAAATAATCCACATTTCTATTTGGGAATATGCAAAGAAAAATAAAAAGTGAGCCGCCACACTCCGACTGGTTAACAAGGTGACCACTCAGCGTGTTATCATAGAAAGCAAACAACTACTCAACTTTTCCTGCAGTTCAATACAGGACTGTTCACTGGGGAATTATCTCAAATGGTAGCGCGCTTGCTTAACTTGCAATCAATTCCCTCGCCCTCCGAAAGACTTTATAAGATCAGACTGATCTAAAACACAAAACTCATGAATGTTCTCATCAATGAAATCATGATGTGTTCCTTTAGAAAATCATAGAAGGGTGGTGTTTCAGTAACAACGGACATACATGCTTGGCACCATATGTATGTATATCTGTGCTGAATTTATAACTGAAGACTTTGCAAGGGACAAAACGTATTATTTTGTGTGTGTTCCATCTCATCAGCATATAACAACATCAGAATGCAACATAATTAAGTTTTTTGTCTACTTCTCCCTTTTTGTATTAATAGACCTTTCAGTCAATTTGAGAGTGATAGCAGTTTCAGGTCCTGTGCTTTGAATTTAGGTGATCATTTGACCTTTGCGTTTGCATTCGTATCAGGGTTTTGGCTTTTAAGTCAACAAAACAATTGTGAAAAGCTGTTTGTCGTTAAATAAATCCAGAGTTTAACACTTACTTTGGTGTCTGTGTGTCCTCCACACGGTTCCCCAGCTGGAACTCGTGGGACTTGCTGCGGTGCAGTGCGGTGAAGCCCGGCAGCAGATGGATGAGCTTGCGGCTCGGCGGCGGTGGCGTGCCCGGGGCCTTCACTTTGTTCCTTCGCCTCATGGGGGGAGTGCCAGGTGGGGTCATGGTGTTGACCACCAAGGGAGTCCGAGGAGGCGTGTGGCCAAAGTGTCTCTGGCGGGGCGACGGAGGAAGGGAGCGATGACCAAAGTCCAGGGGAGGGAAGAGCCCTGTGGCTGGGCTGTCGACGGTCAGCCGATCGGCATATAAAGGGGGAGCCAGGGCCTGGGGGCTGTGGCACATGTGCTGGTTGTACTTGGACTGGACTTTGGGGCTTTGGGAGAGCTGGTACCGGATCCACTGACTGACCTCTGGTTGGCACACCGGAGTGTTTTCTTTGCCCGATTCAGAGGTGGGCCACTGGATGGACCAGTCCTGCTTCGCCTGGCTCCCTGTTGGAAGAGCACAGAGATAGAGAATACATTTAACACCAACGGCGCACCTGGTTGTGACAAATGTTCACAGCAATTACAAATTAATATGAACAAGGTTATTGCTTATCTGCAATTTAGTTTCTATCCATGCTTATAGCTTCGGTTTAATTTAACCAGGATTTGAGATACCTGTCTGTAAACCCTCTGCTTTGAAACCTATAAAATGGAGGTAAATGGATTTTTGTTCATGCTGGTCACAGCTTTTTAAAAAGGCCATCGGAAAAACAAACGGCAACAATGTCCCAGTTACTCAGGAGAATCCATAAACCTCATAACTTTCATTGGAACTACTTTCTACTCAATAATTAGTCCCTTCAGAAACTACTGAAACCTCATCCTAAAAAAAAATAAACTATGCTGCTGTTGAATTAGTATCTCCATTGTATAAATCTAAGGGAAAGATGTCTCAAAATCTGGGCAAATAAAACCCAAACTCTTTGCACGTCTAGATACCACTTGTGTTGAGTGGGAAAATATGTTATTATTTCATAATTTGGGCAGACACTTTTGTGTAATATGGTGTTTAACATGAGGTTAAACTAAATTGGTTCTAGTCAAGCACTTGATTCTAAAAACACCCATTAGCTCTACTTCTTGATTGCAGCAGTAAGAGTAATCCTGGCAGCGGTAGGTATTTATCACCAGCAAATATACTCAATTTGGGTAATGAAGATTAACAGCGCTGTTATCAGATGTGAACATTCAGTGCAGTGGCGTTTAAATATGCTGATGTGAAGCAGATTAAGCATGAATGGATGGAGCAAGAGAGTGAGAAAAATGGGGGACTGCACCAAAACACAACGGGTCAAAGCTCAAAGCTGTATGAGTCATAACACAAGCCGACTTCTACCAAAAACTAAACTTTCTGTTGAATGAGACAGAGAGAGCGGCAGAGGCAAAATAATTGAAGGTGAGCAGCCAAAATGAGTGTTTTTTGAACTCAGATGACAATACTTTACCTCCGTTACTGTGCAATTTATCCTCCTCAAGTTGTTCTTCAGAAAGAGACAAAAAAAAATAAGAATGTGTTTATTGATCTGGCAGAGGCACAGCTGAAATAGTCTGCAGCTTCCTACTTGTCTTTCCATCTGCAGTTATGTATAGCCACGAGGCTGTTCAGCAAAACAAAACACAATGTTGGTAGAATTGATCCTGGGTACATCTCGGCAGATGCAGCATCTCATACATGACTATGGGCAAAATTTACCTCACAATCTTCAAAAACTGCTATTGACCGCCAAGTCACATTTTTAATGCAAATTTCTGTCAACAACACTTCACTTATTTCTTCTTTTTTTTTTGTTTAGTGTCATTATTTTTTCTTCCCCGTCACAATGTCTCCAAGGAACTATAAGCATAAAAAAAAAACAAACTTCAAACACAATATCAACACAAGCAACATCAAATGAAGCACGGAAAATATATCTCCCACAAAAGGTCCCGGTGGAGTTGCTAAACTTGATAGGAAAAGAAGCCAGCGGCCTTTCCTAATCTGTAATGTTGTGAAAAAGAGGCCGCGAGGAATGACGCGTTGCGGGAAGAGACGGCTGCAAAGACACAAGGGACATAATGCACAGGGATTTTTAAGGGTCTCATTTTCTTCTTTTAAATACACTTTAAAATGTATCATTAAAACCTCCCCAAAAAAGACTTTACAAGTTTTCATTCACCAAAGGTTATGTTAAGCGCTACTGAAACATAGCTAAACATTTTGTTTAAACAGGAACAGTTGTGTAGTCAATGTCCTGCAGCTGGGTGGGTTTAATAATTGTTAATACAGCAAATTAATGTAGTTCTGTAACAATTCTCAGAGAACTTTAAAAGCAAAACTTATGTCTCATCTTGTCTTCTTGAATATAATAGCTAATTGGGAGGACTTTGGAAATCCTTCTTTATGAGGTAAGTAAATTTGAGCACTTGGGCATTTATCTCTCCTGGTCGAATCATAAGTACAGACGATGAGCAGATGCATCACATCAAATCTGAGAGTTTTTTAGTTTGGTAAAAAGGTTCCAAACAGCAAGCTTAAAATTCTGTTTAATGCACCGCTAATGGAAAACAGAAGCTAAAGAAAAACACTTTGTAGAAACCTGATATTAGTTTAAGCTGAATATTTGCGATGACTGCATGTTCAGTCATGTGAAAACTCAGAGAATTATCACCTCACTCAGCAATCAAATTGCATCGTGGGGCTTTGGCAAGGAAAAATAAAGCAGAGAATAAAAAAGATTTTAACTAGTCCAACAATGTTGAAGAAGTACAATTTTGGGCTGTCAACAAATATTCTAAATTCTTATTCATGTGAATAGTAAAAAACTTATATATGAATATGAAAATGAATATTCAATAGTGGGGTAAAAAGCAGTAGTACCGCCGTTGTCTACCTCGTGCGCACTGAATGCACCTATGACAGGATATACTTTCATTAAGTGTAAATTAAATGTAAAGTTAGGTCAAACTGAGAGAGGAATAATTTAAAAAAATCGTAATGATGGCAGAGAACTCCGCCAGATGTCACCTTATTTAGTTTTTTGTGGTAAAATGACGAGGACTCCCCATTTCAACTTCACAAATCAGACGTTACTCGTCCATTGTGAGCTTTCAAAGGTTGGCCAATGAACCCATGTTCTTTTTTATTAAGAACAAATATTTGAACATCAGTTTTGGCCAAGGTCTTGACTCTTTAGTTTACATATGACACATCCACCAAACAGGAGCAAAAGCATGTCAAAGGCTGTCGAACAATGTAACCCAACACTACAAAACCAATGTTCAAAGAAAAAAAGACTGTTTTGCTAATCAGGGAACCTGGTGTTGTCTCCGGTTGTCATGGAAACCTGCAGGTTTTCAGCACTGCTTGGCACGTAGTTATCAATCCCCTGCACCAAATATGTTTGTGTGAAAAACTCAAAGTACATAATGTGAAATGGAAAAACTTGAGAGCTTACGTTGGAAGAAATGTAGCCACATTATTATGCCCCAGAAATACATATCACATTTACAAGGATTACTCTCTGGAATATGCACCTTGTTGACAACTGTAATTCACACCTATGGATATTAGTCAGTAGGGGCTCTCGATTGAAGCCGTCGCTGACACTCTGCTCTCGGTGTGGCGGCCTGAGGACCACGCTCACACTTCAAACCCCTTCAGAAAGACATCAAGATGCAGAAAAGGGACGAATCGCCCCACAAGATCGTCCACATATGTAAATAAAGACGAGGGGGGGATGCTGAATCAAGCCTCCTTTATTAGCAGGAATAAAACCACAACAGGCCACTCAGATGTGTACAAGTTCAGCTTGACCCTCGCACGAATGACTGAAACTAATCAACGGCCTTTGAAGGGTTCAAACCAACAAGATTAAAAAAACAGATGAGAGGCAAGAAAAAAAGCTGATTGCTTTTAGTCAAGTCTAGAGCGGCTTCACACCTGACACATGAGTTGCCAATTTGTACTGTCCATTTTAGAATTAGTACCTTGCAAAATCCAACTAGATACGTTTTTGAAAATGTTCAACCAATAACCTTTGATTTAAATGATGAGCTTCTCTTTGGTAATTACATTCCTGCATGCCACACGTTAAAAGAAAAACGCCTTTGACAGCGTGTATCAAGCTGTTATCCAAGTGAAATTTCTCTGCAAGAGAAGCAATGAACTGGAATCATACTCATGAAAACTGTTGCTTCAAGTAATGAATCAATTCATCAAATGCACTAGTATCTTAGCAACTGCTCCGGTGAAATGGTAACAAGACCTGACTTGTGAATCTCTTGTTTCACGTGAACTCCAAGTTCTGATTAAGTTAATTTGTGTGGCTTGTGCTTGCTAGAAAGCAAGTTTTAGAAGTTACATTTCATGCAGAACTTTGATAGAAAAACGTATTGAGACGTGAAGTTTATCACAACTTTTAGAAGCCATTTCAACATATCAGGGCTTGACTACACACAATTCCTTTCTGTGAAAACATTCCAACTACTGCTTTATTCACATTACTTCTCCTTTTACTTTATTGCTACTTTTCTTCAAGATGCATGAAGTAATGTTTATCTTACAAAATATGATGACGTTTTGAGCAAGCAACCAATGTCACCGTCTTAGATCCATCTTTCTTAACAGCCATTGTTGTAGTCAACACCACCTGACGTTACTGTTTGTGCCACTGTGTGCCGACGTAAGGTGGCACATGTGTTTAAATTCGACTGTTGGCCGATCAACTTAAAACCGTCCGGTTTCGATCAGCAATCTCTTTAAAGTGGCCCTATTATGCTTTTCCACTTTTGCCCTCTCCTTTAGTGTGTTGTATATATTTTTGTACATGTAAAAGGTCTGTAGAGTGTAAAACCTGAAGTCCACGCCTAAAAGGAGTTACCCTCCCCCTCAGAAGCTCCTGAGCTCCTGAAACGGCTCCATTGAATTCTCTCCTTCACTTCTGTAACTTTATGAGGTCACAATGTTACGGAAGTGACGTAAAACTCCTTCTGGCTAGTTTGGCCCTTAAACAACAAAAGAGAGAGACGGAGCTGAAGCTCCAGAGGAAGAGTTTTTTGAAATGTGAAACGTTGACCAATCACAACAGAGCGGGCTAGCTGACCAATCAGGGCAGACTTTGCTTTCTGGAGGGAGGAGCAAGCGCTACAACGGAGAATTTCAGAGAGAGGGTGAGAAGAGGTGCTGCAGGACAGCCAGGATGAGAAAAACAAGGAGGATTATGAGCATTAACGCATGTAAACATGTTGTAACAGTAACTTGAGATAGAAAATATGCACCCGGAAAATAGCATAATAGGGCCTGTTTAAGTATTGGTATCGGTGAATCTCTAGTCTCAAGACTTACAACACTGGTATTTCCAAAATGCTGCTTGCAATTTTTGCATAACTTCAGATGTAATATTGGAGTCACATCATAATCAATCCTCCATTCTCTCCTTTCGCCTGAAAACCCTGCATCTCCCCCCAATCAACTGTCAAAACCAAACAATGCACCTGACGCATTAAGCTTCTCCTCTGCGCTGATTAATGCAAATGGCACACCGCAACATCATTAATGGGACGATCTTTAAAACATGTGGTGGGGCTTTGAGAAAGGCAGATAACAGCCTCATAATTGGACTAATTACCTCTATAGATGTGTTGCCTCTTTGGGGCTAAATGGCAGTGAAATGCCACCAGGACAGTCGCTGCTTTATCGTGTAAACAGGATCTCGGCTTCAGTCAATAGATGCAGCGTCCCTTTTTTAATCTTGACTCTTTTAAGTTGAAGGGTTTGTGGAACGTTCTTGCAGTGTAATCAGTGGGACTCAACGTTAAGACTCTGCTAATTAGTTAACAGCCAAGAAGGAGCACCCAGGGGTGTCAGGAAGATGGGTGTTGGGGGGGGGGGGGTTCGGTCAATGCTTCTTTTGGTCATTTTCCTTCCCCTGTTGCATCTGCTCTTTTCTCTTCTCGACATGACAACGTTTCTTCTTCTTCGCCTCCTGTCATCATTGCCTCTTTTTCTCACCCTCATTTTCTCTCATGTTATTCCGCGTCATTCTTTCCCCACATGCCTCCTTCACTTTCCCCCCCCCTCGACCTGCTCTCTCTCATATATTCTGCACCTCGATCTCCCCTCTGCCTTTTCTTCGTTTCTTTTTCTTGATGATGGCATTTGAAGCCAATTAGGGTGTTTGTACGCATGTACAGCTGTCAGGAGTCCGGGGTACGGGGACATTCCTTTTCGCTCTCAAAGATTACTAAAGCCAAAGCACCGAGGAGACCTGTCGTGCTGAGCAAAGATCAACACTATTAGCCTGATCAGGCCTGAACTCATATTCAAGAAATTGTCCATATGAAAATGTTTGTGTGTGTTTGTGTGTGTGTGAGGACTTGTCTAGAGGGGCGGGCTGGATAATGTGTGTATATTGCGGCACAAAGGACCGACCGGCTGCCTCTGAATCGTATGACTCATCCTGATCGCAACTCGTGGACTGCAATCCCGAGAGCCTGTAGTGACAAAAAAGAAATTCTATTAACTTGCATTAGTTTCCTTCCTCCACCATTACGCCACAGAGCAACATGCATTCTCTTTTGCGCCGGTTATGTGAGATATATATATAACTGCCAAAACTGTAAAGTATATGAATGTCCATGTCTGCCAATTTTAACATAATTCCTGATGACTCATAAACTGGATCAACATATTTTTTCTTTGAGAAAAAAAAACCCAAACATGTGGCATAAATCTTTAAATCCTCTTCTGTGCTCTTCTTATTCATGATGGTTGAATATATGTGTACTTTTGCAACAACCCCCAGATTTTTAATAGATATATATAACTCTTTAAAAAGACTGAAGATGTAAGAACATCCTCCGCTTTTTGCTTAGAAGTGTATAAGCAATAAATGCTCTCATGTGGATGCGTAACCCTCTAAAACACATGCACGTCTTCTAGAATTGCATACATATATATACATGCACACACACCGCAAGGACGTATCTCCCTCTCCAAGCTCCATCTGGGTTAAGAATATGAAGAACGCCGCCGCACAGCCTGTATTTCTCTCGGCTGAAAGTGCCTCTCACCGCTCTGTGTGGTGGTGGTGGTGGTGCATTCACACAACTCTAGCCAGCCCCCTTTTTTAAGAGAGCCCATTAGTGGCTCTTTGTGGCCAGACCCTGCCTTTGGAGAGCCAGAGAGGGAGAGCGGAGTCAGGGAGGGAGGGGAGTACGACCGAGGCAATAAGCAAAGGAGACGAGCAGAGAATAGAATTATAAAGGAGAGGAAAGAGAGCTGGAGAGTGACGAAATGAAACAAACACGGAGAAACACACAAAAGAAGTCCAGATCTTCATGTCAAGATTTTTGTATGTTTGTTTTTTTTTGTCCATACAGGATGTAAGCCTTGGTGTAATACTCATAGGTTTGTCAACACAACTTAAATTCGAAGCTTTAAACTACATCTAAAAGCCTTTTCTTTTGCATAGTGTGATCCATGTATGGTGCTTTGGTCATGTGACAACAGGTGGTCGTACATGGATGGAGATCATAACCCATATCTCTTTTCAAAGATGTTTTTTGGGGTCAGTTGTGAAAGGACTCCAACACCTTTAACCCCTGCTGATTACAAAAGATAGTCAATACATATCCATAAGTTAAAATCATATATAAATGGAAATAAACCTATAACTGTACTGGGTAATCGTGACAACAAATCTAACAAGTATTGTGAGTATTTTAACGAGGAATCATTCAACAAGCGACAATCAATGCTGTGATTGGTTTTAGTTCTTTGACTCAAGACCCAAACGGACTCTGCTAAAACAACAGAGATGCCCAGACACGTCCTGGTGAGACCAGAGTCTTCAAGTCACAAGGAGTCACTGCTTTAACACCTTAGGACCCATGCTGTTACACCTCAAAGACAGCAACTCCCCTGTGAGGAAGACTGGAGTATGACATGTCATGCTGTAATAAAAACACTATACAGATTGACGGCCAGGACCATGGACAGCTCCTGAGTGAACACAAGGAAAAGACAAGTAGTCTGTAAAAAAAAAAAACAGCAGACCAGAATCAAAACCAGTCAGAAAGGCCAGACAAAGATCCAGAAGGCCATTCACATTGGATTATTTTTGGACAGAGACAGGGGTTACCATGTTCCATGCTTAGGTCATGTGATGACAACTGAGCTACCTCCATCCAGGGAAGAAGATGTAGTTGAAAGTTCCAGGGAAAAAAATAGAGTGATTTGCTAGGACTGATAGAAATTACGTGTAGATGCTAAGAAACATATTTAAACGCCAGTTTGTTAAAGGGCAGTGCTGTGAAAACTGACCTATAGTAAACAATTTCCTAGAAAAAATCTACAGGAAAGAGCTGCCAATACATACAGTGCATCGGGTCGGGGGATTAATAAGAAGACAGTTAGCAGCTGGACATTTATCTTCTGTAACCAGCTTATTCTAGATAGAAGCCTTTGCTATATTTGTAGTGGGCAGGCTGGTCAAAGCCACTAAATGTGAGGCAGGCTGTGGACCATCAGGTTACAAAGGTCAAGAATCAGATTAATGACATAAAGATTAAGTTATTGCCATTTCCAAACTGGATTATTTTTGCACTCATTCTGATTCAGAATAAGGTGGAAGTGGAAATTGAAAAAAAGTAGTGTGACAGTGACGGCAAAAGAGAGTTGGTTTTCCAGAGAAGCATGAGGCCTGAACCCAGCTGGACTGATGCATGGGCGGCAAGGACCGACTACGCCAGAGGACGCCTGCCTGTCTGTCTGCCTGCCTGTCTGTCTTTCTGTACAACAACAACCGCCCCCATCAAGCCGATGAAGGCAGTAAGAGAAGCACACAGGTGGCGAGCAACTCCAACAGTCTGACAAACGAGCAGCAGAGAGGTGTGAATATTTCGAGAGGCCAGCTGGGTACCTGCAGAACCACAAAAGAGCCTGTTTTTTAGGGCTGAGCTTTAGAGACCTGTCCCTCTGAATGCCTGAATCCTTATTTAACACGTGAAAAAAATATCAAAAAATGCTTTGAAGAACAGCCAAGTTAAACCTCCTCTAATAAAGCACTCTTTTAATGAAGTACAGTTTTGTTAAGGGCACATTGAAGAAAAACTACTCATCAAGTTAATTTGGTTAATTATTCAGCTGAGCCTTCCGCCTGAAAGGACATCTGTTACAGAACAGTTTGTGTGTGCGTTTGTGTATATATGTGTGTGCGTGTGTGAGAGTGGGAGTAGAGGAGAAACAGATATGTTATCAAACGGGTTTACAAAAGGTTGTTACTAAACCGAACAGCCCAGTTTTTGGTGATGTTCTACTGCCCCCTTCTGGTTAGTTTGTATCATTGCAAAAAGACCAGACTGAAAACAAAGTGCGGCCTGTGACGCCACCTGGTGTGCAACCACGAAACAAAAGAAATGCACTTGTGGCATCACAGTAAATGCATAAGCAAGTCCACAATGTTTTGTAAAAGCAACAAAATATACAAAAAATAACGGTCTACCAGCTTCGATTTAATTCTAAGAAACATAATGGTGGAAAAACAAAGATCTTACAACAGTTATATTGTGAGACGGGCATCTTTACAATAAAAAAAGTGTATTTAATCACCAAACTAAAGGAGAAAATTAATTATTTTGCTAACACGCATTGCATCAAATAACACCTTTCCCAATAACGCAATTTAAGAACATCTAAAATACTTATCATTTGCACACTCAAGAGGAAGATTTGGTCGTCCACTAATCACAGGGGTTAGTGGTTCGATCCCAAGCTCATCCTCCCTATATATCAAAGTGTCCTTGAGCAACACACTGATCCATAAATTGCTTGCAATGTTGAGGCAAGCGCCATGCTTGGTAGCTCGTTGCCATCGGTGTGTCAGTTTGTGTGTAAATGGGCTATAAAGTGCTATACAAATACAATATGCTCCTTTGTGGACAGCATTAACCTTCATATAAACCTCTGCAGCCACATAAACGCTCAATAAAATAAAATGATTCTTCATTGGAGCTCAACATGTACGTCAGCATGTACGTCAACAAAGGAAAACATTAAGAGAAACCACCGACCATTTAGACTTCAGGTCAATTAGAATTTTAAAGTTTCTTATTCAATAGAATACAATGAAATTAGCGTCGATATTTTCTTTGTAGAGAAGCAGTTGGACAAGTGCTTCATATAGTGTAGCAGCCATCAGAGCAGATAAAAGTGGACGATGAAGTGAAACAACATGGAGTTTCACTCGTCTTTTAAAGACAAAAAATAATAATAATCAATGGGTGAATCAATTTGACTTCATATTGACAATACACTTCTAAGAAACATGCAATTCAAAGATGGCGAACCTGAAGAAGCTGGATGTGAAATTTGTTATTTTACAAGAAAATAAACTCTATTTAAAGCAGGAATAAACAATAACTTGTTTATCGTGAGATTTTAACTTCTACAACAGTAACATTTCCTTTTTTGCACTACAAACATGTGACTGCTTAATCAGCGTTAATTACAGTGGTTCTCTGCACCCCTGCAGGATATTAGAATAAATACGTACATTAAAGGGCTCTTAGAGGCCCTGCACATCCACAGGTGTTTCCATTAAGCCTGGTTGATTAGAGCTCTGCTCAGGTTGAATGTAGGTGGATTAATGTGGTATGAGATTTATGTGGTTTATAAGCAGTAACACTGATCCTAGCTGCTGAAAAATACATTATAATAATTAATACTTTATGTCACATTATGAAAAACAAAAAGATTGTTAAGGAAAGGCAGTGAAGTTTTCAAATGATGTAAAAAGTGTGTGGCCCTGAAAGTTCAATGCACAAATTAAGAAAATAACTAAATCAAATAAAAAAGCATCTTCACCAATTTGACACACATTTTTTAAAATGTAAGATTTAATAAAAGCGCTGTAAAAAGCTCACAACACAACTAAAACTGTTTCCAGAGGACTCTAAAAAGTGGTTCACACTGCTGGAACATGCAACGCTGGTTGTTACTTTTTGTGGATTATGAAATTATTGAAAACTCTTCAATCAATCCCTGGTGTTTGAATTGATCTAAAATATATAATATTTTGGCTTATTTAAACATCGTCATTGCATGATTCAGATATTATTGCAGTAAATCGATCTGCTGTGTCAGTCTTTTGTTTGTTGTCAAATTGCTGAAGATATTTCTCCATATTGGAATTGGGTTTATTTGCATTTTCTTATTTTGCAGTGAGTTGAACTCTCAGGGCCACCGTACAAAAGAGCAAAAACACCATCAGACATATTACCTACATACAGTTTGACTCATTCAACACAGAACCTAAACTGTTAAAGTGAGTTTGCAGACCTTTCTATGCAAGTGCATGGGTTTGTCCTTTACATGGTCACATGACTGTGACACAGGAATTTGATGTAGCACATCTTTTAAATTGCTACCAATGATGGCTTTAATATTTATTCATAATAACATAGTAGGGATTTATCGACATCATAAAAGCTGTTGCTCTCAATAGATGGGGTCTTATTTTTTTTAAATAACACTAACCGTCTCGTTTAAATGACAGATATTTAGAATACAGAGAAGAGCTGAACCACCGTGGCTGAACATATGAAGACAACAGTGCCACCTAGAGAAAAACAAACAGTACTGAGGATTCTGTGGATTTCAAAATGAATTTCTAGGACTGGCAGTGAATTAACACCACTGCAAAGACTGACTAACATATGACAATCAAACAGCTGGAAATGGTTTGAATCTTTATGAATGCTGAGTTAAATAAGGCAAAGCTTTCTGTCTGAAATCAGAAATGAGTTGGCCTTTCTTTTATGTCCTATGAATGTTATAAAAATGCATTACATGCATCAAACTAAAGATGATGACTGCTGTCAATGTTAGTCTTGCTTTCATAGTCCATAAACATAGACGTCATAAATGTACAAAATGTTTTAGTGAAGGCATGAAGAATTCAAAGATAACGTCACGGATCACTAATAAACTTTGTTTCTTTGTGTCATGAAAAAATAAACTGCAACCATTGCATACAACATATAGTTCATTATGTAGATGTATGAATAATATGCTTAACAAATGTTTCTTTCTTTTTTTTAAATCTACATCACAGACACAAATACGATCTGAACACTATATTAATTGCATATACCGTGGTAATAAATATTATGTTTGGGATATGACTAATGCTCCGATTATACATAAGTAAACACAATTTAAATATCAATATACACCCTATAATCTATAGTTTAATTTGTTTTTTTACCTGCTTGTCATTCCTGTCACTGTTTTTACTTTTCTAAACTACACTCTTGATAACTAATATAGATACACACATAATAAAACAAAGCTATATATTCCACTCCTGTTCTATTTCTAATCTTATCATCTCTATATCAAATATTTTCTAAATTCATTAAGAAATTACATAATGAATCTTACTCATCTTGAGTATACATGTCCTGCTAAAACAGGATTATGAGGTAATTGTTGGGAGTTGCTAAATACAGCAGGATGTAAACAAGAATCTTTCTGATTTTAATTGGTTGCACAACAGTGTCTTTGTATGTTTTGGCTCATTAACTACAAATTGTAAATATTTCACATTACTACAAGCCCGTTTCTAAACCATACTGCGTTTTTCGATTGATTTCAGTCTTTCTAGGCAAACATTTAGTACTTCAGTTTGTATAAAAATCTAATTGCAAATATTGAACATAAGTAATACATCGTAGTTAAACTCACTTTATTTGTTTCTCGAATAAATATTGTCTAGTGCATTTAAAGATGATTCATCTAATATTAACAAGTTCAAGACCAAAAGTAAAGAATTCATAAGTTGTTGGGAAATCAGACCCAAACAATAAGTGAAAACACCTGTTGTGAAAATAATTTTAAGAATTTAGGTTTTAAAAAATGATAGCTCTCTACTCTATAATGTCTCACAAAAGCATAAGTATCCACAATAAATACTTTTAACAAAAACAAGAGTCCTTGAATGCAACAAAGATAATCTTCCAAAACAGCCCTCCTTCAAATTATGTTACCCTGCCACAATTATATAACTTTGGTGACAAAAAACATCATAATTATTTAAAAACATGATAAATAACTGAGGAAAAGTGTTCCCTATTGTGTACTGTCTACCTAAAGCAAGACATACGATCTTATCATCTTGTAAAAATAAAATAATGGCAATTAATGGCAGCATCAATCAAGGAAATAAACCAAAAATGCATATTTTTTGAGTACATTACTGCTGGCATTTCTTTTTGTACCCTACAAAAAATAATACAGGCTAACCACAATTTACATTGAGTTTTATTTTCTTTCTGTCAATTGTTTATTTACATTAGAGTGCCCTACGCCTCCTGTCAATCTGCAAGAGCAAAACACAAAATCTTCTTATAAATAATATCTTTGTTGGCTTACACGGCATTTTTACTATTAAGCTAGATAGAAGGTTATTTAAAAATGCATTTTAAATTAGTTAGGAATGTACTTTTACACGTTGTAGTGGTAAATTGTGATAACTCTAAAGGACACATGTATTTTCCGTTAAGGACATTTAAAGGCAGGTGTTTCTATGGATGTGTGAGCTCATCTCTGTGTGTTTTGGGTTGACCCCTTACCAAGCTGGTGGGCCTTTCTGAGGCAGGACAGGGAGGCGTTGAGTCGGGCGCACTCCTCCTCGTTGGCGCCAAACTTCTGCAGCAGCTCACACACCTCCTCCTCGCTCTTCTCCAGCAGGCCCTCCAGGGTCACCTCACCTGGGCTCATCTCCTGCAAAACACAAAACATATGCAAACACATGAAAAAGATACACACACATTGTTAAACTCTCATACGAAACACTTTTGTGTTGTGGAGAAAATTGTAACCTTTCTCAGTTTATTGTATGTTAAAAGTGGAAGGAGGTCATGGACTGTAAAAAACACTGGCTTTTCTGTGTCACTTTTTTAAAGCATGGATTTGGGTTAATCTTTTGCCACAAATGAGACATAAATCTATATCTTAAAACCAAACGAGCATCAAACACCATGGCTGACTGTAATGGCTTAAGACACCTGCAAATTGAGTAAAAATGCCTGAAAAATATAAGCTTTGATAGCTCATTAATGGAACAATTCATCTTTAAACTGCCACAATAAAAGATGCGATATTAACTTTTGAGAGAATAAACTTCTGTGGAAAAAATTGACAGTGTTTAGAGAGAAATGTTGAAAGGTTTTCTTGAAGCCAGCATCTAGTGGCTGTTAGAGGAACTGCAGCATAAAACAGTTCTACAGTGGGGGTTTCTGCTGATTGATAGAAAAAAAGACTACACGATAAAAATGTGACATGCAAAAAATGCCTTGAGGCCAGTATTATGTCATGTTTGGTATCGATATAAACTACCAGGTTTATTTGAGATCAATTTTAAAAAAGAAAAAACAAATACTAAACTAAAACCATATCACACACATAGCATAGTTTACTTCAGTTACCCATCTCAGCGATCACTTAATAGCAAAAAATGTGAAAGGTGACACAAATTAAAGAAAACCTCTGATTAAATGATGGAAGAAACTTAATAAATTAAGATAATTCCATAAAAGAAACAAGCAGTCACTGGATGGTTTGATGATTCTAAAAAGTAATATGTGGCCTTCAAGTAAAAGTCTAAATTGGAGCTACAACATCTTACGTTCCTCCATCGTTATTATGGGAGAGAAGATGAGCGTCTTTCCAGACCGGACATGTTACCTGTGTGACCTCCTTCCTCAGGTTGACGATGCGGAACCAGTGGCCGAGGCGAGGGAAGTCCTCCAGCTCGACACTGCGCTCCTCTAAGGCCACTTTGCACTTACAGGACAGCTGGCGGCTGAAGTACTTCACCAACTTCCCCTGAGAACAAGAGGGACAAACACAGTGAGACAGGGCAGCACATTACACTTCAATTTATTTAATGCAGATGAACCCTTTACCCCCCTTTTTGACATTTCCACATAAACAATAAATACATTTCTGTTAGTTCTTCCAAAGTACATCTGAAGCAAAAATCTGATGCAGACCAGGGAAATGAAATCATGAAAACACCTTTAATTAGCAAAGCTGGATATGATTTAAAGAAATAAACTCACTTGATTAATTTTTTGGCACTTAAACATGAAATATGTCACAAATCACTTCTTTGTTGACTGGGCCTGTCTGAAGAACTGTTTAATCACAAACAAGACTGACAATAAATAGAAACCCAATAAGAATAAAGTTGCTGCAAGGTAGATATTGTTCCTGTTAAATCAAGTTAAGAGTAGCTTATTGTTCTGGAAAAGGAAAGTATTTAAATACTGATATCACATTTGTTCACTATTAATCTCAATAACTCTAACTTTATTAACATAAGATGTTTTTTCAAAGAGATTTCTGCACATTTTTTTCAATTAATTTTACAATTTGTTGCCTATTTTTGCAGGAACTTTTAAAAACTCCAGACCAAAGTTGCTTGAAATATGACAATAAAGAAAAACTATCCACATCCTTAAGATGTCACTGAAAAGTCACTGAAATCCCTGATAGGCTGAATAACCAGTGTGACATTCTCTTTTCCCTCAACCAGCACCACCAAGATTACTCAACACCTGTTCACACCAGTAGAGCTGCTCAGTGGCCAGTGGTTGAAAGCTGTGGTTATACTGGTGAGCTCCTTCAGACTGGTATCAAAGTATATGGGTTTTATTATCCCACTTCAATGCACACAAATGAATAACCTGATTATCACAATACATTACATCCTGTGACATCAGTGAAACCATAACCCTATTGACACCTTTGAGTTACTCAACCGTTAAATTATGCCGTAATGTAAACATTTAAGTCACATGTCATGCTACAAAGGTCAGAGGTGTGTCTCTTTACACAGATAACAACACGGTGAGCAGCTGTGGTGAAGGAGAGATTAAAAACACAAAGACTGAAACACATGCTTCAAAGCTTCGACCGTTGCCATGGTAATCAACGTCAAAATCAGTATTTGCATGCATTGTGGTTTTGTTGTTGTCTGTTTTTTTTTTTCAATACATGCATTACCCAAATAATCACAATTAGCGCTGTGTGTGGTGTGAAGAGAGTGTGTTTGTGTTGCTTCAGCACTGTCCCTGGTACTGAAACGCAGCAGAAACCAACAAAACCAGGTCTTTTTATTTTAAATGTTTACATAGGCTACATTTTATTTATTTACTAATGTGTTTATAGGCCTTAATATGAGCAAATTCGGTTTTTTTTGTCTATCAATGTCATTTATCTGATGTGATTATTGCACATTTTGTAGCCGTTTTTTGTTTCAATAAAAAGGAAAATCCTTTAAGTCTGAGTTTTGTCCTCATCTCCTGTTAGAAAATAATAGCAAATAAAAGTATAAAGTACATAATGACGGCAACTTTGAAGAAAGTTTGACAGCTTGTGTTGCCGCTGTCGTCCCCCCTCCCACCCCTGAGTGCGTGTGTGTGCATGTGTGTGTGTGTGTGTGTAAGGTTGCATATGCATTATAATAGGCTATGTGTGTGAGAGATACAGTTGGCCTTCAATGAGCCGGCCCTTAATTTTTTAGAAACGCAATTTCTGTAACACATGCTTTAAATATTGTTGAATATTTCTCTCTGAAGCTTCAAAGCCCCAAAAATGGTATTCGGTACAGCCCTACAAAACACAGATATTTGTATTGAACAAACCAAATGGGACTTTGCATGCCACAAAACCACACGTCCTCAGTTCAATTCCACCCGTGGGACCTTTGTTACATGTCATTCCTCTCTCTTTTCACATTTCCAGTCAGAAACTACACTCTTAATCTGTCCAATGAAGGCAATAATACCCCAAAAACATATTTTTTAAAAATGCATAGCTAATTGAAGTGCTATTTCTTGGTAATTACATTTCAGATACAATATTATTTATACATAAAATAACAGCGACATATAGTTCTGTTCAGTCCTTTTGGAATATATGTGATAAACCACTGTTAAATTAAATAAAGTGATGAGATTGGCCTGTCTCCCCTTTCATTTTTGTTACACATTACTTGAACCTTTCCTATGTTTAGTAAAAAATGAATTCTGTTGTAACAGCTGACCACCTAATGAACACTTCCTTGCAGTAGTGAGCCTTCAGTTGAGTCTTCAGGTTTTAAGTGCAGTGAAGTACAATAAAGTTTAAAATTACATGTAGAACCACTTAATTCAACACATGTAATTATAAATGCACATTTGACCTGATGTTGTGGCGCAGAGACAATAACAGATCACTTGATATAAGATATGATATAATCAAGTTTCATTTTGTGTTATTATCAAGTTAGAAAGTTTGAAATTCTGTGTACATGATATATAAGTTATTAAAGACTAAATGTGACATATTTCCTCGAGTAAATCTTAAATAAATAAAAGTGCACTCAGTAAAGTGCAGATGTCAGTCAAGTGAGTCTGCAACTAACACTGCTGTAATGTTTGATTACATAAAATAACTTTTCTAGTTAAAATGTTGTATCTCGCTTGTTTCATTTGCCCAAAAATAGAAGTACAAGAATGTGTGGTTTTAGGGGGAGTAACATGCTGTACGAAACAGCAGTTCAAGCATTTGTCAAGCAATTCTGTGTGCCAACTGTTTTTTTCGCAAGACATGAAGCACAAAGCTTCCCTTAAAAAACACAAATTGCCATAACTTTATTTGTTTGTGTACAGATTAAATAAAAAAGCCGCAAAGAGTTAATACGTTTGTAGGTGTATTTTTGAACCTTGGACATAGTCAGTCTAACGTTAGCGGTTTTCACTGCTTTCATCCTCAGCTAAGCTAAACATGTCCCAGCTCAACACAGGCACAACGATAAAATCGATAGTGCTCCAAATAAAGTAATATATTCTTACACATATTCTCCTTATTAAACAGAAAATACAACTTAACTAACGTTACACCTTTTGGATTGAATTCTTCTCTTTCTCTGAAGTAAAAATAATGTGAGCTTAACCTGAGGCGGAAGCTATGTTAACTATTGGCATTAAAGCGATTGAAATGTATGCAGAGGGACAATGCAGAGCATACAAAACTGAGTCTACTTTCCTGTATACAAATACATCAAATACTTTATGGAAACAAGGCAGAATAAAGCTAAGGACAACCAATAAGGCATCATGTTTTCATTCTTCAACATGGACCCATTTCTCAATCACTTCTAACAAACATCTTATTAATCACATCATTACAGAGCGAGCAACGCAAGTGGTAGGAATCAGCCAACTACATTTACTCAACTACTGTACTCAAATGCAATTTTAAGGTACTTGTACTTTGCAGTATTTCCCTATTTATGATTTATACAACAGTATACTTCTACTCCACTACATTTCAGGGGAAACACGTTTAACTCCAACATATTGTTTTGACAGTTTTTTAAGTTATTTACTGAAAGCATTTGTTTTATTATTCTTTTTTTTTGTAGATTAAACTACCAAACTGTAAATTGCATAAGTAGCATTAAGCTCAATATGCAATAGTAAAATATTACTACGACATTAATGTATCAGTAATCATAATATAATATGTATTAAAATTAAGCAAACAACAGCCGTTTTTTTATTGTGATTACTTCTACTTTTGACAATGTGGTTCTTTTTGCAGATAATACTTTTACTTCATTTTGATATAAGACCTTTACTTTTAATAGACTTTTTCTATACTGTAGCACATTTACTTGAAAAAAGGACCTGAATAGTTATTTCACTACTGCTTATATCTTACTTACTCACAATTCTTTATAAGCCTTATTCAAAAACATCTTAAACTGTAAACATGTAAACATTTTTTATTTTGTGATCTGGCAACTTATTGATTAAATTATTGAAGAATGAGATAGCTGCAAAACTATATTAGATATATTTTTACAAATTTGAATTACATCTTTTCAGTTAAAGACAAGATAAATTGCAACATGAATGATAAATATTCTGAAAAGACATATTTTGCTTGTGTTGACGTGTCAGGAAGAATAAACAGCAAGTATATTTGTAGTGAAGCAATTTTTGAGAAGAAACAATTGGTCTGATTGAAAATGATGGTAGAAAAATGTCCAGGCCCACAGTGGGTGACGTGATGCTTGAAGACTAAAAAGATGATACATTTGGATGGCCCCATTCCAAGCATACACCTACAAAAAAATGACTGCTAGAAATTAGACGGTGCTGGCCTACATCAGTGCATACCAAAGTAGAAACCAGTGGAGGAGGGACTCGCAAGTCACCTCTGAATGCAGAAAACCCTCCAGCAGCTGCCCACGGCTGCTAACGCTCAGCCCAATGAGGTGACTGCTCAGTCAACACCTACAGAGAAACACACATCTACCCCGTCTAAATGTGTTGACTTCTTACTGTTTATCATATTCTTACCAAAAGGGTCAGGGGACCTCTGGCCTTCACAAACAAAATGTAAATCAAAGATACATATACCAACCAAGAAGAGGCTCAAAATGACCACAAAGATACACAAAAAGACTATAAAGAGACCAAAACAACTACAAAGACGCACAAAAAGACAAAGAGATACAAATAAACTACAAATACACTAGAAATGACTACAAATAGATGCAGAACGACTACAAAAAGTCCAAAACAATTATTAAATGACGCAAAATAACTATAAGGGCACAAAAAACAACCACAAAAGGACACCAATTAAACAACTATAAATCTGTATGTCTTGGCAGTGGGGCCTTTTGCATGTCTGTGCCCATGCAGGGGCCCATTGTCTCATAATTCACTCAAAAATAAATGTGTCTTGGCATTTTTCCTTTACTTTACTGTTTACAGGATCATGGCATAAATGCAACAACATGGCATTACAAAGCATAAAGTAACTGGTGCTTATTTAATGCAAGTGAAAGACAGAGGATGAGCGTGATAGAGAGAAAGAAAGAGAGAGATAGAGCAGGACAGAAAGACAGACAGCAACTTTTAATTCACTTCTTCTATTATCGTGTGTCTATGTGTGTCTTTTTTTACACAATCTTATTCTAGTTTGGCTATAGACTCATATTGTTGTTTAAGAGGCCTAAAACCACTCGCCGATTAAACTATTTCATAGGGCTCGCCACATGTTATTCGAATTTATTGTTAAATCTAGCTCATAAAGAAAATCTACACTTAACATTGAGCAAACAAGCAACTCGGATTCACAGCAGTTCACCTGGCACCAGCATGACTTTTTCTACACATAAAATAGGGGTTGACCAGAAGCACTGCAGCCAGTTCAATGAAAAGTGGACAACTGATTATATTCATGTAGTTTAATGTGAATTATCTGTCTCCTCTGCCATTCTCAAGAAATCTCAATCTCAAGTGTTATTGGGGCCTTACTTGACTAACCATGTAGAATAGTTCTATAGTAGGTATGAAGAGGAAAGAAAAAAGGGGAGTTTCTCATCTTTCTTTACATTGTATATAGTTCAAATGCATTGTTGCAAAAAAAGTTTTGCTTGCATTGAGCACTCAAAAAGCCCCGCACGGTGAGAACAGTTTGTGGGTAAAGTGAGTTTAATGGTCCTGATCTAACGCGTAAAACCATCCACCAAACTGCATCGCCATCCTTAAACTCCAGTCAGAGCAGATTTGGCAAAGCAGACTTTACTCCCTCTCAGAAAGCCAGAAGGGACTGAACATACTGTACTGTGGGCAGGTGCACAAGCATAAGCTGCTAGTGCTAGCAGGTTAACAATAGCAGGCCACAAGCTGAAAAGTCTCCCTGTTTTATAACACTTTATTATCTTTACCTTCTGGATCTGCACTTGCTCACACTGAAGCAGAATCCCTGTGATAATGCTGCTTGTATTTTTTTTTACAACAGTTACAAAAACAATCAATGCTTTCTGAACAAAACAGACAAACCCATCCTGCCTCCTAAACTGCGTGGTCATTGGTCGGACAAGGTTGGATCTAGCTCTCCATGTAGCACCTCAAAGGAATTAAAGTAACAGCAAATTTAAGTGCAATTTGCCGGGCACCAAATTTGTTAAAGTAAGACTAGTTAAGTGCACAAAATTGATCAAAAAGACCAATTTTCGTCCACTGTGAAACAATAAATGGAGGTGAGAGTACCTTTTACAGTCACTGTAGCTCTGGCTGACATAAATACTGAAACCAGCATATTTTTTTTAAATGATGGAGTGCTCCTTTAAGTTTGAAAGTGGATTAGCCTGTATGGTGATATTCCCATTTGACACAAGCTAAACTGACCTCTTCTCAAATGCTACACTCCCCGTTAATCCAGATAAACTGAAACACTTAATGATTGTACAGAAGACTTTAACTTCCACGAAATATAAATATTATCTCACCTGATAAACTAGAGTCAAGCACTATCATTCAAGCTCATTCAAGAGTATAACAAATGGTCTTTCAGCAAAGGTTGGTTCACTTCCGATAAAGGCACAACTAAAAGTCATATAGCTTAAAATGTACACATTTTTATGCATATAGTACTTTAAAGCAGTAATTCCTTAATGAGTAGACTCATAATTTAGCCTACTGAGCTGCAGCATACTGTAGAAAATATATAATTTAGCAACCAAACTAGTTTGTATGTTAAAAATGAAATAGGAAAAGACATGTGTGAAGGCATTGTCTGTGTGCTGATGTTCAATACATAGGTGTATACTATAAAAAATATAGTATTATTCTTATTATTAATTGAAAGTATGTTCGTAAACTTAAAGGGTCCGAAACACCTCAGAAAATGTTTTTCCTGATCTCATTGCTAATGACTCAGGTAAAGTTTAATAGCAAGGGAACACAATTGTTTTGGGCAGTTGATTATCCACAGGTCAGAAAGAGTCAATCAAATAAACCATATCAAAGCAGAAACATATCACAATTGTACTACAATCATTTAGTAGTGCACTTCCCTAGAATTGGGAAAATTCAGCCCACAGCAGGAATCTGTTTTCAGTGAAAATAATTTAGGCTGAATTTAGCAGCCGAAAAAAGCCAAATATTTCCCTCAGGAGACCAAAACAGAGCTAAAGTCAATATTTCAATATTCGACTTACGCATGCAAAGTGGCCAGAAACACACAACTATCCAAACTAATGATGATGTTGCTCCGTAACTCCTGGACGTGTACATTTAGCATCTGTTTGCTAACATTTTTGCCACATCAACTTAAAAAAAGGGGAAGCTTGCAGTGTGACAATCATGCCCACAATTGGCAACAGGTGTGAAAGTAAGGTAGGGTTTGAACTTCTCCCTCTTTTTTTCATTCCTGTCTTAAAGGAGACATTTTTTTTTCTGCACAACATCATGTCATCGTGCAGTTTGATACAGACAAGAGGAAGGTTTAACGGTAGGCTTTTCATAAACCCTTCGAGTGTGGCAACAGGTATAAACACTTGTTTCTTAACAACACTTTGTATGACCTGGTTTGCTTCAAGCACAATGAACCCTTTAACCTTCTAGGCTACAGTAAAAAAAAAAAAAAAAAAAAAACGACCATATTTCCACCTTTGAAGCAAAAAACAACAGCTGATGCTACACTTAACACTTAGCTTAAATAACCATTATAAACCCTGTCACATATGTACTTGAATATTAATGAATAACAACACTTGTTTTGACCTGCCCTCTTTGCTGTTACATGAATTACATAATTGAATCACATGACATGCTCCATCATGATCATTCCAGTGTAACCAAGGGATACCAACAGGCAATGCATAATGGTATTAATGGAAACCAGTATCAACACTTCATCAGATTGTGGCACAATCTGGGTGCTTTGGTTAATAATAGAGATGGAAAACAGCGATGTGGTTGAGGAATCTCCCATACACACACACACACACACACACACACACACACACACACACACACACACACACACACACACACACACACACACACACACACACACACACAGAGCACTCGATGAAGATCAGGGGCAGGTTAATGAGGAAGGCTTTGCGTGCGGCTGACGTCATTGTGGTCCTCATCAAAACCCCTGGTGGACAACTCATTTGTCGTCGAGGCAATAAGAGCACCGACAACCTGAACGCTCTCCAACTCGGAGGATTTGAGGAAGATTAGACAGTTCTCAGGAGTCCCTACTTTTTTTTTTTTTGCACTTGTGAATTAACTGTTGAGTGTGTCATCATTTCCAATACAAGTTTCTTTCTGTTGAGCATTTCTTTTACACATTAGTTTATTTAATTTCTGCTTAGAAAAATCTCACTAAATTAGATTATACAAAAAGCTGATATGCAGTTCCATCCAGAATGAGTAGCCCAAGTTATATTACGTATATTGTGTTGGTTCCCAGGTTATTGATAAAACGTTATTTTTACCAGAGGAATGTTCCAACAGAAGAATCACAGCCCACAACAGTACGTGACTACCAAAATATCTCACTCTGACCTGAATACATGTCGGTGTCTCTATTATTTTGACTGGTGGGAACACACTTAATAAATCTGATCTGATGTCCTAGTAGCATATAAAACAATTTTCTCATTATTTCTTTTAATAAGTCTATTGTGAAGAGTGCTACAGTACAGCATCGTCAAATCAGTATTAATCCAAAACTTCAACACGGAGCTACAACTTGCTGTTGCAGTCGAACAAGTGAAGTTTTCCTGCTACATCACTCGCTGCTGCTGCTTCATTTAAAGCTTTCAGACGTCAGCAACAAATGTCAAAACCATCACAGGATCGTGGGTTTCTGTGCAGTTAAGAAAATGGAGAAAAAGATCAAAGATATATATATAAATTGAGATTTTAATTGTCCTGGGGACTCCACAACTTGGAAGTGTGGAGTGGTGATACTGGACCATAGGGGGGTAATGGAAATGTGAATTTGATATACAGATTAAAACCAGCCCAGCACCAAACAACAGAGAGACAATACAGCAACCAGCTGGTGAATGTAACGGAGCTAAAGAGACAGATATCTTATATTAAGTTGAAGGAGACCAAAACAGAGCGAAGGGAAAGTGAATACTGGACATTATATTCATAGAAAGGCAGAAAAACTTGCCTTCAAACTAAACAAATAAATGCTAATGTCCCTCTGTGTCTGTTAGTTGAATAAATAGTGAAGTTTTTGCTATAACCTCAGCTACTACCACTGCGTTATATGTCAGACATTGTGTTGTGGAATTATTCTGCCCTCAAGTGACTAAAATAACTATTAATACAACTGTAAAACAATAACTGCATTAATCTGGATATGCTGTGTCTGCTTCACCGCAAGATTCATTTAACCTGTCATAAACGTTAGCTCAAATTTTGTATTGTAATATTTGTATAAATAATTGTCTGCAGCTTTCAGTAATAGTAATTTGGGTTTACTTAGCAAACTGCTAGTGTTATTAAATGGAAACATGATTAGTATATAAACCGCCTCCAAAAACAACCACCACATTGTTACCTATTAATGGTATGGGAAATGTTTTTCCAATGTACAGTAACAAAACTTTGCACAAACAAGTTTATTTAATGGAAACTAATCTTTACCTTACTTACTCTGCAGAAACCATGAAAGTGGAATTAACATGCTAGAGAAAGGTTTGTTGTCCACTATTAAGAACCGTATTTATTTAGTCGAGTAAAACAAGTGATACAAACACTACGGCTTCGCTAAAACAGTCTACAGCACCAACAGTGGTCCAAAGCTCTGCAGGGACTCTTTAACTGTCACTGCAAATAAACATAAAAAGTTTAAAGAACTTGAGATATTGCCATCACTTTTATTAAAGGACAGTATGTTAATAGAACGTGTAATGTGCATTATCAGTGTACATATCAACAAAAATAAAGACCCTTCAATGCTTTTCCAAAACAGTCAGACTACCTTACCTTTAGCCAATTTACTCTTTAAGATTGCCAATGTGTACATGCGAAAAAATACACATATATTATCCAGGTAAATCCTTAATTCCACTATATGGAACAGGCTTCATCCCCCCAAAAAATGGTAAAGTAACAACCATATCCACAAAAAGTTCTAATTATAACCAAATCCATCCAAAAAGAAGCTCATATCAATAAATTGCAACATAAAACAATACTTCTGTCAAGTTTACAACAAATAAGCCAGTACCCACAATGCTTTGCAAGCAATTCAGGGGTGATAGTGGGCCCTTAATATTAGTCCCCTCTCCTGTTGGATTTACCTTCCTGTCCTTCTCCTGTGCAACACTTACAGACTTCACTTAATGGCTCAGGCACAGAATAGAATTGGCAAATATAAACCACTATATGATGATATATGTTATGATATAGCCTCATATTCCTGTGGGGGTTTTTGGGTTTAGCCTGTGGCCCTCACAAGTGACTTTATTTCCCTGGGATATCTCAATGATGTCCCCTCTGGAGCTGAAAGTGTGTTGACGGTACACAGACAGCTCAGCACTGAGTTTATGGCGACCTTATCACGCATAATGGTATTTGTTTAAATCTCCCGAGGCATCACCATAACATTTCTTACAGGCCCTTAACGCTGTGGTGAGTTTTTTCCATGACCTTATCGCACTTTATGGCATTTTTTCTTTTTGTTGTTGTTAATGTCCCATAGCAGCCTCTCACTCACTGGTGAGGAGGAGGAGGAGGAGGAAGAGGAGAAGGAGGAGGAGGAGGAGGAGGAGGAGGAGGAGGGGGGGGGGGGGGGGGGATTTGGACTGGTTTAAGTGGTCTTATTAAAAAAAAAAAAAAAAAAAAAAAAAAAACGGACAGTCTGGTATCTCGAGCACAACACCGAGTTATTATGGCCATTACATAACACAATTTACTGAACACCCCACGGGCCAATTAAAAACGGATTAAACGATATTTTGTAACCATTTCGGCCAATCACCCTTTTTTTTTTTGTTGCCTGTGCGTAAAAGCTGGGCCTTTTACGCACAGATGCGCAGGCTGGCATCCATCGGCCGATGGGTGGTGTAAACACGGGGCTGCCTATAGGCCTCGGCTGCCTCAGATATTATTCTGATGGAGAAGAGCCACCTTTCTCTCCCCACCACCTGCAGAATGCGCAAGTCCATAACAGCCCCACTGCAGCCCAGTATAGCCTCCTCCTGGTTTACTGCGCTGCACAACACAGACAGCAGCAGCAGCAAAGGATGGAGAGGAAATCTTTTTTTTTTGCACATTAATGCAAAGAAACACATTAAAAAAAACAGTTTTGTCGTTGAAAAGGGTTGTGAAAAATATGCATAGTGGCCTAGGCATAAATAGCAGACAGTGACAGCCCCCCCTCCTCTCTCTCCTCTCTCTCCTTGTATTGATTTAGATGAAGATGCACAGCAGAAATTCAGTCATTCCGCTCAAATGGTGCTTACCTCCAGCGTTCGTATCTCTTTTTGTGTCAAGTCGTTGGATGTGGCACATTTGGTCCGTAAACCCTCCAGACTAGAAATGCTTATGTCTATCATATTTTGCACCAACTCGCACTGCTGCAAGGCTTTCTGCAAACTAAGATGCTGCTCCTCGCTTTTTGTCATCTCCTCGTTCATAGTTTGGCGATGCAGTGGTCGTTATTTGTCCCCTTTTGCACTTAGAAATAAAAAAAAAAAGAATTAAATAACAAAAGAAAAAAAGAAAAAGCAACAACTGTATATATATATATATGTATATATATAAATATATATATATATATATATATATATATAAAAAAAAAAAAAATCAGAGAATAAACGTGGAGAAGCCCACGGAATAGAGCAACCTGCGAAACGCCATGAAGAGAGATGCTGTCGGGTTTACAGACGCGGTTTGAGCCGTGACAGAGTCGACTCCATTGCAACAACAATCCTCGTAGTTCCTGCTGTTTCATCAAAGGTGTCTCCGGCTCTGGAGGCTTAAATCAAACACGATATATGAAGACACCGAGCGGGGACTACACGGTTTGCCACAGCATCCATTGGGTGTCCCCTCCGTTCTCAAATGGATGGGGGTTGTTGTTTTTTTTGTTGTTGTTTTTTGAGAAGAAGAAGAAGAAGAAGAAGACCAAAAAAAAAAAAAAAAAAAAAAAAAAAAAGAGAAGCAGTTCAGCGCATCATAAGAGGACGCATCGTGGAGGGTGGTGGTGGTGGTGGTGGGTGTGTGTGTGTGTGTGTGTGTGTGGAGGGGGGGGGGTGGTGGGGGGGGGAAGCCTGGTGGGTTTTTTTTTTAAAGGTGCTGATGTGTGGATTGGATGCAGGTACTCCCTGTCTCCCTTGGCAGCAGCTGCATCCCGGTTCGCTCCCACCACACCGACATGTTTCCTGTCAATCAAACCCACAGCAACAGCATCAGCATCAGCATCAGCATCGCATTGTGAGGGGAGAAGCTCTCGCGAGATTAGCGCGCAAGTGCGGTGCTTCACCTATATGTATGGCTCAGGCCTGGTTAAAAGTGTTTGGAGAATAATCAAAGTTTGCACACACACTTAGATGTTTGCACTCATAAACAGGACACATACACATATATGTATATCAAGAAGCACTACCCTGAGCTCAAGAAGCACTACCCTGAGCCTTCCTCGTAGCACTTATTTGCATTCGTATTAGTTGTTGCACTTACTGTATTCGTATCAGTTCGCTGCACTTATTGAATTCGTATTCGTTTACTGCACTTATTATATTCGTAGTAGTTTGTAGCACTTATTATATTCGTATTAGTCTGTTGCAATTATTGTTTTCGTAGTAAATTGCCTCTGCACTATACTTTTGCTCTGGTTTATGCTTTAAGATGCTTGTTTAAGAAAGGAGATGCACTTATGACTTCTGGTGACTAGTAGATCTCTTGAATACCTATGTTGAATACACTTCCTGTAAGTCGCTTTGGATAAAAGCGTCTGCTAAATGACTGTAATGTAATGTAATGTAATATATGTACATTTATAGACTACACAAACACTGCGTTCCAGATCGCATACTTTTTGTTTTTACTTTCAGTACATCCTGCAGCTGCCCTTACAAAGTGCGTACTGTAGCTTGCAGTATGCACTCAGTTTGGACATACCACTTTGTTATAAATTCACCTTGCATGCTGGCTTGAATACTGCAGAAATACATCCTGCATTTAACATATGTTGGTACATACTTAATCCATTATGGCATACTAAATAGTATGTGAGTGCGGGTATTGGAGCACTGTTTCTATTGCTCAGAATCAGAATCAGCTTTATTGGCCATGTATGCATAAGCATAAAAGGAATTTGACTCCGGTTTCTTCCGCTCACTAATACAAAGAAATAGACAAATAAACAAAAAAACACAAGGAGATCCAAGAGGAACAAAGGATAAACATTCAACTATTATGTACAACATGAAAAATTAAAATGCAAAAGTATATACATCAACACAAAAATGCAAAAAACAACGACAATGAAATGTAGATACAAATGCTAGCATGAGTTGGTCAGTGGAGCTGTTTTGTCCTCATGACTTTACAGGGATTTTATGTAACTTTTCTTTTACGTATAACATAACATAACATAACATATGTTAAATGTAGCATTTTAACCTTACATTTTCTATCTTTTTAGAGATGTGTGTGATTGTTTCTGTTGAGTGTTTGAGTGTGACTAGCTGTGTTTTATTGTGTGTCTTTATTGTTATTTCTTCTTCTGTACTCAGGTCTCTCTTGCAAAACAAATCTTGTTCTCAATGAGGTTACCTGATTAAAGAAAATTAGAATCCAGACCTTAAAAATATATTTATTTTATTTACATTTAACCCTTATTTAGCCAGGATAATTCCATCGTGATTTGGAATCCTTTTTACAAGGGGGTCCTGGGCAAGATGGCGGCGTTAAAGTTACACCGTATAAAATCATGATTAAGGTATCGTATCATTAATCTTTTACATGGCATCAAGACACTGCTTCATTTTAAGAGTCACAAGCCAAAAAAGGTTGGAAACTATACTGCTATGAGGATAAATTGGATTAAAAAAAGTCATCCAAATGCAGGCAAGACACACTCTCTGAAAAATACGCAGCTACATTGCACTTTCTGACATATGTATATAAATAACAATATTTGATTGCCAAATATTGTCCCCATAACTGAAAATACATTTAAATTAGTACAGAAAAGGCTTGAACAAAACTGTCTTTATCATTCCATCAAATGGCACTGCAAGATCAGGTACAAATGATCTGAAGATCATTAGATAACTGAATGTAGGACATATTGTATGTACAGACACAGGACAGTTTTTATGAGTTATAGAGACCAGGCTGTTCTCAGACTGTCCCTTTGTGTCTTGAAGTGTCATTTCCAAAGATAAAGTGTCATTTCTCATGATTGAAAATAAATTGCTATACAAAAAAGGTTAATTTTTATATAAAGAGTTAGTTTAAGAGGGGAATGAATAGGCTATATTCCTGAAATTTAGCAGAAATTTGGAGGTGTGTGTGTAAAATTGTATGGCCAAGACTACAGACTTTTTTATTGTTCGATCATGCTTCACAACCATAACTAACGGATCATAGCAGTATCATAATGTTAAGGACATGTAAAATTCACATGGGTTTGCCTCTCTATACACTATACAACAATGCCATTTCCCATGAGGCAGAGGGGGACACTGGTAAAAATGTTTATGGCATTATCTATGTGTCACCTGCAAAGACTTCAGACAGCATTGGGACCGGCCCTGTTGAAACCACTGTTTGGTAAAGAGAGAAAGATAAATCACCGCATTAAGCTGACTCTCTGTTGAATTATTTTACATTACATTACATTACAGTCATTTAGCAGACGCTTTTATCCAAAGCGACTTACAATAAGTGTATTCAACATAGGTATTCAAGAGAACTACTAGTCACCAGAAGTCATAAGTGCATCTCCTTTCTTAAACAAGCATCTAAGAGCATAAACCAGAGCAAAAGTATAGTGCAGAAACAAACTAATACGAATACAATAAGTGCAACAAACTAATACGAATACAATAAGTGCAACAAACTACATAAGTGAATACAATAAGTGCAACAAACTAATACGAATACAATAAGTGCTACAAACTAATACGAATACAATAAGTGCAACAAACTAATACGAATACAATAAGTGCAACAAACTAATACGAATACAATAAGTGCAACAGACTAATACGAATACAATAAGTGCAACAGACTAATACGAATACAATAAGTGCAACAGACTAATACGAATACAATAAGTGCAACAAACTAATAGGAATACAATAAGTGCAACAAACTAATAAGTGCTACAATAAGTGCAACAAACTAATACGAATACAATAAGTGCTACAAACTAATACAATAAGTGCAATACAATAAGTGCAACAAACTAATATGAATACAATAAGTGACTAATACGAATACAATAAGTGCAACAGACTCATATGAATACAATAAGTGCTAAGTGGAAGGCTCAGGGTATTTTAATAATGATATAAATTATTTTAATAATATATTTTTTCCTCAAAGGTATTTACAAAGTGGACTAACAATATATTCAGCATTGTATATGTTTTTTTAAAAACTAGAAATGTCACATTTAGTGTCTTTTTGCTGTCTCACACACGTTTTACAGTGGGCATTGGTGTTGTCACCGAGACCCCGCCCATTTGAGCTGGCAGAGCGATCCCATTGGCTGTACGCCGTGACGTCAGACGCACGTTTTTGTTGCGGAGCGCGCCAAAGTGCCAAAGCGGAAGTGCTAAGAACTCTGCAAGCATTGAGCCCAGCTGAGAGCTAAATACACAGTTTAACAGGACAAATGGCTTCTACAAATAAAATACCACTGCAGGAAAGAAACCTACCGTGGTGAGTTCAGAGTCTTTATCAAAAATAGGATATGATATTGGATATTGCATACAAAAAAATGGATTCTTGCTGCTGCATTAAGGCACATTAATGTTATATTTTCTGGTATATCATAAGGTATATTGCATATTAAGCCATGTGAGCTTCCTTTTAATTCTGCATACATAATAACTAGTCAATGCATCCTAGCTTTGCCTTGATGCCACTTTAACCAGACGGAAGAGCTGCAGTGTCTACTAGGAAACAATCATAAAGAACATGTGTATGACATTTCTGTGCATGCATATTGCAGGTATATGAATGCCGAATTGCAGAGTGGTATCTAAACATTTGATTTATTTCATAAGTCAAATATTATAACATATATTTACCCAAATATGCAAGTAGGTTGCTTTAAAAGTAGTTATTCTTAATGCAGTTCGTTTTGCAAGACATTGTGCTATTCTTACTGTAACTTCTCCTAATGTTGCAGTCATTTGTTATTTAGCAATTGGATGTATTTATTATTGATCACATTATTGATTGGATGATGTCTTTCTTCTCTATATTCCAGGGTTGAAAAGTACAGACCACAGAAACTTGATGATCTGATCTCACACAAAGATATTCTGAGCACCAGTAAGTATGAGAACTACCAGAAATAATATGTATTCCTCATTATAAAGTGATCCAGCACAAGTAACCCTTAATAGTACATAAATATGAATTACACAATTGTACTATTCCCTGTGTTGGGGTGACTCTCTGTCCTGATTGCCTTTATTGTCCACCGATGTTTTAAATTAATAACGCCATTCAAAAGTTCATTTTCAGACTGTTCATTGTGTTTCCTTGTTTTTTTTTACCTTGTTTTGCATCTCTTCTGTGCAATACTATAACTACTATTATTTTTTAGTTATTGTGAATTTTTTTTAAATTTGTTTTTCACTTATTTAATATTCTTTCCTGTTTAGTACTTTTATTACTTATTTATAATACAGTTTTTTTTTCTACAATGTCTCTTGTTTGAACTATATCCATGCTGCTGTAATCCTGTAAATGTCCCCGCTGCGGGACTAATAAAGGATTATCTTATTTTATCTTATGTCAAATCTTCAGTCCAGAAGTTTATCAGTGAGGACAAGCTTCCCCATCTCTTGTTCTATGGCCCCCCCGGAACCGGCAAAACCTCCACCATCCTCGCCTGTGCCAAGCAGCTGTACAAGGAGAAGGAGTTCACCTCCATGGTGTTGGAGGTATATAACAGCTCCTCATAACAAGCTTTTTGGTTTATTGGGCTTATCTTTTTAACGTTGCATCTTCGGTAGTTTAGCGACAAAACCACGTGTCTCTTTGATTTGATGTCTAGTTTTGTTTTGCAGCTAAACGCATCAGATGACAGAGGTATTGATGTTGTACGAGGTCCCGTTCTGAGTTTTGCCAGCACCAGGACCATCTTCAAGTAAGACAAAAAAAATATGTCCTCAAAACTTGTCACATGACTCAATTCAGAAATTAATGTTCTTAATTCTTTTATGTAAAACTCATAACTGCAAGGGGAGTTATTTAAACTGCTACCTTTTCTTTCGAACCCTCTTGTCCTCCAGGAGGGGCTTTAAGTTGGTGATACTGGACGAGGCCGATCACATGACCCAGGATGCCCAGAATGCATTGCGGCGAGGTAAGCCATCTGTTCGGCCGGTTGGTGCCCACTGTGAGCCACACGGCTCACTGAGCAGCCAGGCAATTTGCTTACTGGTGAATTACTGCATATCTGCTGGTACACACTGATACTCACCCTAAAATAGTAATACCTATTGGAAGATTTGGTTTTAACTATTGTTAAACTGGAACAATTTGCGGTTCTTATTATTATTCATATAAGAAATTGTACATAGTCATTAACAAGCATATGTAGTTTCTAGTTGAAGTAACATAGCAGGAAGGTGTGAACAGTGTGGATGTTCCCAACAAGAATTCAGAAAATCAAGTGTCTCTAAGCTACAAAGTTGTATTTTTCTAATTTCTTAGTTACATTGATTTCTAACTTGTGTTTCTCCTGCTCTCATCTCTCTCTCTCTCTCTCTCTCTCTCTCTCTCTCTCTCTCTCTCTCTCTCTCTCTCTGTCAGTGATTGAGAAGTATACAGAAAACACTCGGTTCTGTCTGATCTGCAACTACCTGTCTAAGATCATCCCAGCTCTGCAGTCGCGATGCACCAGATTTCGCTTCGGCCCGCTGTCCCCGGACCAGATGATCCCTCGGCTAGAATATGTTGTACAGCAGGAGAGGTGAGTGTGTGTGTGGAGAATGTTTTCTTCTCCATCTACCAATAAATAAATCTGAGGTAGAAGAAAGAGATTTGAAGGCGCTGTGTGTATTTAAGTTCATGCTTACTTAATCCTATTAGCACTTGTTTTTCCCTGAAACTTGTGAGACTATATCCAAAATAATTTTCTTATTTGTTATCATGCTAATGGTTGGGGTTTCACAGAAAATGTGTTGGTATTTTATAGCACAGTGAGGAATTATTTTAGTAAAATAAACAAAAGAGAAGCACAGATTTCAGCAAACATAGTTTTTTTGCTGGGACTGATGATGAAAATAAAATATTTAATTTATACCATCAGCGAGAAATCGAAGAAACCAACCAATCGTTTGTTTGACAATAATACATTTCTTTTTAATAGAGGAATTAAGCTTTACATTGATCTGACTGTTGATTTGAAAGAGTGGATGTTTTTGTTTCAGTATTGACATAAATCCAGGTGGAATGAAGGCCATTGTGACCTTATCATCAGGCGATATGAGAAGATCGCTCAACATACTGCAGGTACGACCAAAAGCTCGTCTTGATCATTTTGCCTCATTGTGATGTGTCACTTTTTACTTTAAGTTTCAGTGTTTTCATTCATATTGTGCTTTAAAACAGCTGAAAACATATTTTTAAAGATTCATTGTAGAAGTAAAATGTACCATCTGTTTTCCACCTGTGATTTTTTTTTTTTTTTTTTTTTTTTAAGAGCACCAGTATGGCGTACGGGAAGGTCACAGAGGACACAGTGTACACCTGCACAGGTCACCCCCTCCGCTCAGACATAGCAAACATCCTCGACTGGTCACTGAACAAAGACTTCACCTCCGCGTACAAGGGTATCCTTCAGGAAAATCCACTCTGGAAGCTTTACGTTAGAATAATAAATCTATATTTCTATTCCCTAAACTACAACCTTTTTTTTTTTTTTTTTTTTACTTGTGAAATGTCTACCAGCGTTTAAAGTATTATTCTGTACAATTAAGAAAAAGCTCAACATCTTGAAGTTGCTGCATATTCAGTGCATTTCTTTCTTGCAACCGATTATACTTAATAGAAGCTAGCTGTAGCTAAATAGTTAAATCTACCAGTCAACTCACTTTCAAACTGGACGATTTGAAATACAAATGGCTGATAATTGCAGGAGCACATCAACATATTTACCATGCAACACATGTTTTGCATGATTTGATACAAGGTTTTGGGATTTCTTGGGTTAAATCCTTTGTGTTAGTACTCTTTAACACGTCATTCACAGAAATCCTTCAGCTGAAGACGTTGAAAGGTTTGGCCCTGAACGACATCCTCACTGAGGTTCATCTGCTCATACACAGAGGTAAGTTTTTCTTCAAGGGAAAAGGTCATATTTAGTTTAAAACCAGGAGGCTATGTTTTAAAATGAATTTTCCATTTAAGAGAAATTACTGGGGGTTAAATCCCACCAACCTCTGAGCACGATACAAGTGCTGAATATTTCTCCATTTTGATGCCTTTTAGCTATTTTTGCTTTAGTAGTTGCATGTTTTTTTATGCAAGGGCCCAAGCATGATAACCAATTTAAAGATGTGTGTGGTTTACATGTTGACTGTCACATGACTTAACAATGTCTAGTAGAATAACCTTCAGTTCTTCATTTTGATTCCAAGTATCTGTATTTCTATTAATTTTTTTTCCCCTTTTCCAGTGGACTTTCCTCCAGCGATTCGGATTGGTCTGCTCATCAAGTTGGCTGACATCGAGTACGTGAGATCACTTGTGCTTCCTCTCATAAACTAATAACTGTAATATCATTAAAGTGTTGCTTTTGGACTCATTGCGTGTCATCTCCTCAGACACAGGCTCGCCTCAGGAACCAATGAGAAGATCCAGCTGAGCTCCATGGTTGCAGCTTTCCAGGCCGTCAGAGACCTGGTGGTCAGTGAGGCCTCATAGATAAAGTAACCGCCGTACGCCACAAAGAAGTTCTGTCTTTCTTGAATGCAAACCAACGGTGAAGGGGAACCTTTTCAGCAAATCCCTTGGTGACTACCATCACTGATCAGTACACTTTTCATGATGAGAAATAGGCGGCGTCACTTCAGTTGAGCTTATTTAGAAAGAAAATAGATACTCATAAGTAATTGCTGCATGGTTGCCCTCCAGTGCTCAAAATAATTGATGCACAGCAAAGAAACGAATGCTCTTAACTATGTTAGTCACTTACATCTGCATACAAACTGAGGAAAATGGAAGGCAGTCGTTTGTTACTCATAATAAAAAAGATGATCATTTGGTCACTTAAAATGTGGATTTGGAAAATTTACTGTCATAAATCCATCCATTAGAAATATGCGATGATGTCAAAGAAATGTGTCAAGAAACATGCCATAACAAATGTTACAAATGTGTTTGAATGTGTTTAATAAAACAATTTCCTATATTTCCGGTCTCTGTTATCTTCTATTAACAATTAACATGTGCAGGTACAGCGCAGTAAGTACAGTAGTATGTGCTGTTTTATGATAAACACAGAAATTAGAAATACATATGTATATATTTGATATTTACACAATAAATTAATAGTATAAAATGGTGATATTCAAGTCAATTAAGCATGTGAACATGATATGCATCGTCTTACAGATGTAGTGCAATAAATGAAATCCTTAATGTAGGAAGGCTGCATCTAAAGTAGATTACTTTGAGAGATGTTTCCTGTGCTAATCTCGATCTGCAAACTAAAGGCTCTTTTCTTTTTTTTTTTGTTATGCGTGACAATCACTCGCTGTTAATGTCAGTTGTTGCATTGTGTTAGTGTTCCTATTTAACCCTCCCAGTCCTCTTCGTCGGAGGAGCAGCAGGTCTTGAGGCGGTCGGGGATGTTCCTGTAGGTGAGGTACTGGAGGATCCTCTTGGGGAGGGGCAGCGGCTCCATCTGGTGGGTGGAGACCGAGTGGCGCAGGATGGATCGGCACAGGTGGCACAGGCTGGGCACCGTCCGGGGGGCCTTCCAGAACCTCACGTGGCCGTCTCTGGTTCTGTCACAGGAGAGGGGGTGGTTAGTGTCAGTTATGTGGGGGCCAAGAACGTACTTGACTATGTACAAGGGTGTCCTGAATTATGTTACTACTTATATTAATATTCTCTCTTCTTATATTGTTTCTGTAACCTTTGTAAAAGGTAAATAATGCATAACTTTGTCATTTTAATCTTATATTCTGTTTTTAGGGTGACTTTAAACATCTGTCTTGGGACTACAGATGAAAAATAGCCTCTTCTCTAACACTGGTACATTTACAGAAATGTTTTATTAATGTGCTCTGTCCCTACCAAATAAACCAATAAAAAAATAAGAAGGCTTAATGTAGGGAAAACATGCAAACTAGAAAAGGATATCTCGCTTACGATGAAAATTGCAGGTGTAAAACGTTAATTGTTTTGCATATGAGATGTTAAATAGGGGGGAGGGCAGTTTTAGTAAAAGCACTGGAAGCAGTTGTTTCATTTAATGCGTAAGAAATAAAAGCTGGTTAAGTGACGGATATATTTTGAGAATTTGAGCTACTTTAAACTGAAACACAAGCAAATTTATATGAGACACTGTACTGTGTGTTTCTGTAGGTGGCGTATGTGTTCCCTACATCTGTGAAGCTTGAACTAGCAAATATTTGTCATTTTTCTGTGATAAATTAATTAATAATATGTTTGATTAATGATCGAAATTGTCAATTGTTGAGCAATTAACTGGACGATCATTCTACGGTTATGTTACGGCTAAAACATTTGAGTTTGGAGCATGTTAAGCATGCGAATGTCATGCAGGGAAATGGGTTAAGAAGTTCTATGACTGTTTTGATATTTCTTTTTCGTCTTGTAACTGAGTCACCACTGACATCCACTATGACTCTATGCTGAATCCAGCCTCCACAAGATACAGCATTTTCTAAACTAAACTCTGAAAGTCTTTTTTATATTCAAATAAATAAAAAAAATTGTGACGGGAGCTTGAGTTTTTGTTTTACCCCGTGGCGACCACTCCCCCCTGTGGATGGTATTTGCAGCAGAGTCCATTAGAGTCTCGGTCCACTTTGGTCTGCATCTCCATCCCTTTCTGCCCCGGCTCCCAGATCCGGAGAGCTCTGAAATAACGAAACATCCGTCTGAAATCATTTCTGTCTGTTGAGGGAAACGTTTACATGATTACATAATATAAAAGATTTATGAGATGGGAGCTAGTAAACTACCCACCTGTCGTCGGTCACCATCGCCAAGTGCAAACCGTTGGGAGAGAACTGTATTGCTGAGATTTGGTTTTGCCCGTAATCTTCAAAATAGTCACTGTGAAGAAAAGAAAAAACGTAGGAGATTTTAAGAATGATATTTCCCCGTAGTAGTCATAGTCAGACATCAGTAGTGCTTATGACTTAGATGTTAGATTACACATTATATGCTAACCCGAAAACAGGTTGCACAAGATATAGGACACCAGGAAGTACTTTCAGGCAATGAATCAGATGTAAACAGTGATAGTGACAGTGTAGGATGTGTTCTGTTCACAGCTTCAAACTCATTTGTGCATTGAAATAAACTGCCATCAAAAATAAAACTCAAAATCCAATTTCTTGGAGCAAAATCAAGTTTTGTATTTAAAAATGTTTACCGACAGTATTAGCATTAGATATGCTATTTACTGTCTTCATGTGTCAAAAAAAGTGCAGTCCGAGATGCATTTGCCACCCAGTTGAAAGTTCAGGATAAACGTGTGTAAACTTACACCAGAGTGGCCAGTTTCTCTGCAGTGTACGGGTCCCAGAGGTCGATCCACCAGCTGGATCCACTGAAGGCGGCGGTGGCGAGCAACGCCCCGTCAGGAGAGAAGTCACAGGAGGAGAGGAGGTACAAGGTCTTGTGGATCCCTCCTGCCAGGTTCCTGATGAACGTATAAGACCGCAGACTCCACAGACACACCATCTAATGAGGTGAAATCACAAAGGAGTCTTTTATGCCTTGCTGTAAGGTTTTTAATGTGGAATAACATTGGTTAATTCTGCCCTACAGAAGTTATTGCAGAAGTTTCAATGCCAAAAAATCTAGCAATTTGATTCTTAACGATGTACTGACTCAGTAAATGTCAACAGGACAGGCTGGAACACGCAGCGAAACAGTTTAAAGTGTAACTGTGATCTTAAACTCTGGTATTACACAATGTTAAGCTGCCTGCTTTTCTTTGCAAATGTGAAGGTGTCAAATTAGTAGTTTGACAGGAGTGGGAAGAGCTCCCCGGTGCTCCAAATGTCTCCACACAAAAGAGGACAAAAAAAAAAATCAAACTACATAACTTGTTACATAGTCGTAAGCGACAGACTTAGCCAAAACTCTGCACTGGAAAGAAATGTCTTAAAAGCTAGATGTGACTCAGTTAAACCCAATTTAGTTTAATACCTGCCTGTCAAAAACAATTAATTAAAGTTAGTGCAAATCAAATGAGTAGCCATAAAAAAGGAAATGCTGCTATAATGATCGGGAAAACCCTGAGGGAGAAGAGTTGAAAAGAAAAATACCTGAAATACTTGATGCAGGATTATATTAACAAAGTTGTGCAACAGTAAAGTATTGTCGTTTAATCTACACATAGATAAAAATGTATAACTACTTAAAAACAAACAAAACAAAATGTCCTTCGGGATCTACAGTCACATATTTTTGTGTTTCTGTGTTGCAATGTCTCTGCCTTGAATAAGAATCAACATGCTTAAGATAAGATAAGATAAGATAATCTTTTATTCGTCCCGCAGCGGGAAAATTTGTAGGCTTACAGCAGCATAGGGTAAAGTGCACACAAGAGACATAGTAAAAGAAAGGCAAGATAAAAATGAAATAAAAAAACAAGTATTATAAATAAGCAATAAAAAACAGTAGAAAATCAACAATAACTGAAATATTATATTTACAGACAGAAAAAAACAACTCACTCTGTCAAATCTGCCGACAGAAGCAATCATGCTGCAGTCTGAAGATACGCAGCAGCAGCTGATCCAGTCTTTGTGGCCAGAGAGCACCTGCACCTTTTTACCTGCAACAGAAAGAAACCAACGTCTAACTGAACAGAACGAGACACAATGCTAAAATCATCACAGGATAGAAAATACAACGTTCACACATTTATCTCCTGAGGTGTTGGAGAATGTGACTGGTATATGTGTGAACATAAACATTTGTTTGCTTCGACCTGTCGCATTCTAACAGGAGGTTTAGTTCAGTTTGACTGCACGGTGACAAAACACATGGGCGAGGTGCTAAATACACAGAGCAGAAAAATGATTATTCAAAAACAAAAATTGCACGCCCCTGATGCTTAATAGCCGCTGCTTATCAATGCATCCCATGAGCCTCTAGATTGTTTTCCAACATTCATGGCAGCCACTGCTTCCCTTCAAAACAACACAGTATCAGACTTGGTTTGCAGAGCCTTGAAAAGTGTTGGGTAACACCTCGCCTTCAGCCTTTATTGGCATTAATGTTTGACCAGGGTGCGTTCAAGGGTGCGTTCAAGGATGCTCCAACATTTGATATTGCATACCCAAAACCAAACCAAACCAAAAAACTGGCAAGTACATCATGAATGTATAATGTGACATTCGTTACCTATTGCATTAAATCTGAGCTGGAAATACCATTCTTGTGAGATTTGTCAAATTGTAGTATTGCTTTACAGGAAGATAAATGTTAAGTCTTAAATGTTAATTAAATAATTGTGTTTTGGGGTGGATTATCAACCTCAGTGAGCTGCTTGGTATTAAATGAAACCATTGGCTGCCTTAAAGGCTTGGTATCAATATACAAACATCTGATATGCTTTAAAAAAATGTTTACAGTAATGCACAGTACAGCTGGATTAAGTGTAACGGAAATTTCATTAAAACTAAACAAAGCATGTTTTATAATGCAATCGGTCTTCAGTTAGTTCCTCCCTGAATGTAAACAACCACTTCCTTACTCATGAAACAGTGTGTTTGCATTGCATTTTGATAAGCAAACACTAACAGTTATATCAGTAGGACTGTTTGTGAACACCACTCATAATTATGTTAGCACATGAGAGGAGGTGAAACATTACCCGCCTGAAAATGTTTTAGGATTTAGTGGTTGAGGAGTCTGGAGTTCTTAAAGTACACACTGCACACACACACACCTTTCTGAGCCAGGTCCCAAATCCTCAAAGTCTTGTCCCGAGAGGTCGATATGAGTGTGAGCGTCCCGTTCTGAGGGAAGACCAGGTCTCTCACGACACCTTCATGGCCGTGGAGGTCAAATACAGCTTCACCTGAAAACACATAAAATAAAGCGTTTTAAAAGATCAGCTTACCCCGGCAAAGGTGACACCTTCACCAGCAGAAATGAAGATCTCACCTGTTAACACATTCCAGATTTTGATCACCCCGTTCTCCAGGCCGGTGGCCAGAAGCAGGCTGTTGTTTCCGTTTGATGATGCTTTAGCCGGCCTTGCAGCTGCAGCTGATTTATGGGGTCTGGGTCCGAAGGCGAGGCCCCAAACGGGATGACCACAACTGAAGCTCTTGTCTCCTCGGTCGGTCTCTCCATTCTGACTGTCTCTGTGGGCGAGAAGAGCATCGAGTAAGCAGATGCCATAAAAAGCACTCTAATGTGGGCAGGTGAGAAGCCGGAGCTGGTGGTTGAAAGATGCTGCCTTTAAGTGCTGTGGGATACAGACGTAAACGACCCAACAGTGAGGTTCATACATCAGGAAAGACGGATTTCTCTGGTTCCAACCAGGGCTGTGTTGATATATTCACTACATGATTATCGTGGACAAAATAATTCACCATAACATATAACATATATCTAAAGAAAATTTAAAAAACAATAATAACGTTATCAGCCAAATTCATCTTTTTCTTTGTGTATTTTCTCTTATTTTGCCAAATTAATTACACTGAAAATGCAAGAGCAGGGAGGCAGAGAGAGTCTGTAATCATCAACGTGTATATGAAATAACTTAACAGGCGCTGGCTTATTTACAAAATATTATCATATGAGGCGGCTGTGGCGTAGTGGAGAGCAAGGTAGTTCTCCAATCAGAGGATCGGTGGTTCGATACCCAGCTTCAGTCGATGTGTCCTTGGGCAAGACACTTAACCCCAAGTTGCTCCTGAAGGCTTGCCATCGGTGTGGACTGGATGATGAATGTTAGTTAGAGTCTGATGGTGGCACCTTGCATGGTAGCCTGTCATCAGTGTGTGAATGGGTGAATGATATGTAATATACTACTGATTGTAAGTCGCTTTGGATAAAAGCGTCTGCTAAATGACTGTAATGTAATGTGCATTATAACTATAATATCATTGTTTATTTATAAATATCACAGTTATCATCATTATCGTTATATCGTTACACCCATTATATTTGATTTGCTTCCTTTTATATTGCCTCTGCTACCTCCATATTATTATTTAATTGTCCAATGTTTAAAGTTGGCACTGATAAGATTCTTCGGCTCTTTCACTTGATCACATAGTTTCTGTTATTAATGTAGACTACTTCTTTAAGCAGGCATATTTATCTTATTTACATTTTAAATAAAGCAATTTGATGGCTTTGTTAAAGGTATTGTTTAAATATTTGGTACCTAAATTGCAGTTATCAAATAATTTAAAGTGTACTAACTCCAGAGCAAATAATGTAAAGTCCCAAAGGCTTTAATATTAATAAATACATAAGACACTTTAAATAATAAATAAAAAAGTAAACAAGTATCTTAATATTTAATAAAGCTATAAAATTGTGAAGTAATCCAATAAATATTAAAAACTCTATGCAAAATACTATTTTTAATTCTTCATCTTTTCACTAGCCCATCAAAAGCTGTTTATTGCAGTTCATTTTTATTTCAAAATGTCTTTCTATTTCGCAATATCTTTTTCCCCAACATACCATTTAATTTCATAATGCAACTTTTTATCACTAAGTCTTTGACATTCAAGACAAACATGGTCGTTATTTTAGTTTTTAGCCTGAATGAATAAACACCATTCTTTCTTATTTGACTATTGGGATTAGAATATTTGTTGCACAATGTTTTGTTTATTTGTGACAGTCATTGTTGCATTTAAATAAACCAATTTTTTTTTACAAGTTATGCAAAGAAAAAGGTGTAATTATTATTATTATTGTTGCATTTAAATAAACATTTTTTTTTTTTAGTTATGCAAAGAAAAAGGTGTAATCATATTTTCAATTATTAAAGTTTAAATAAACATTTTTATTTTTTTAGTTATGCAAAGAAAAAGGTGTAATCATATTTTCACTCTTATTGTATTTCTAATGGGTCGAAATAAACATTTTTTTTAAAGTCAAAGGCATTAATTATTATTATTATTGTTGCATTTAAATAAACCCACAAAGAAAAAGGTGTAATCATATTTTCACTCTTATTGTATTTGAAAACAAGCACAATATTTATCCTTTTCCTAACCCACTGTGACACAACCCGATAAATAAACCTATTTTTTTTACAAGTTATTATTATTATCATTGCAAAATAAAAAAGGTGTAATTATTATTATTATTATTATTATTATTATTTATTATTATCATTGTTGCATTTAAATAAACATTTTTTTTTACAATCTAGCAAAGACAAAAGGTGTAATTATTATTATTATTATTATTATAAACATTTTTTTACAAGCTAGCATTTAAATAAACATTTTTTTTAAATAAACATTACAAGCTAGCAAAGAAAAAGGTGTAATTATTATTATTATTATTTTTGCATTTAAATAAACAGCAAAGAAAAAAGGTGGTATTATTATTATTATTATTATCATTGTTGCATTTAAATAAACATTTTTTTACAAGCTAGCAAAGAAAAATTATTATTGTTGCATGTAATTATATTTTCATCATTGTTGCATTTAAATAAACATTTTAGTTATGCAAAGAAAAAGGTGTAATCATATTTTCACTCTTAAATATTATAATTAAAGTCAGGCATTAATTACATATCCCTAACCCATTGTGGCTTAAAAACAACCACAATATTCATCCTTTGTGACACAACCCGAATGTACGAGCGACACCTGAACGCATCACGTCCATTCTAAACGTACAGAGAGTCGAGCGGCCAGGCGACCACCCAGACGATGCCGTGTCCCATCGACCAGGCGAACCAGGCTCCGTCCGGGGAGAAGTCCACGCTCCATGTCTCGCATCCCGCTCTGCCCTCCAAGGACGGCGGACGCCTGGTCTTCAGCTCCAGCAGCAGAGCGGGGTCGGACGCTGTAAAATAAAGGACAACCACAATTAAATACAAAACCAGACTGACGTACTCATTCTCCCGAAACTCGAATCTCCGACATTCTTGAACGCCCCCCTGCGTTCTTTTTCTCCGCTGCCTAGTTACGGAGCGTTGCGATGACAACGACATATAGAACCCGTATATAAGCGACTTACACGTCCGCTGCAGCTCCCTGTTGGTTCCCGTCGAGCACATCGTCTCTCTTCCTTCACATTATTCGCTCTAACTTCCTAAATACGTCCTGTGTGTCCGACTCCAGCCGTCCATTTAAATTGCGGCGGTAGAGACGACGTCGATGTTAAAAAAATGTGCAAAGCGGAAAAACAAAATGTTCAGCCTACTTCCGGTTGTCTGAGTCACTTCCGAGGCTGCCATTGGCTGAAATGTTGCCTACGTCATCACGTTTTTTTTTATTGTATTGCGTAACCTCAAAGCCACGCCCCCCCTCATTAAATGATATTGTTTGTCAATGATGAATGGTTTCCACTGATGATTAACTGTCATGAGGAGGATGATGTCATTATTAAAACATGGAGTTGAAATCAAGAATAGTAACCAAGATAGATACATAGAAAAGTTTGTGAAATAATTCCCCAAAATACACTTTATATGTTTATCACAATACTATTATTTTAACTTGAGTTTATGTCCAAACTTTCTGTCGTTCAAAACCAAAACCAAGTGAAAAGGGTGAAATCATGGATGTCAGACCAATAACAAAGGCTGCATAATATAAAATATTATATATACAGTACCAGTCAAAGGTTTGGACACACCTTCTCATTCAATGGTTTTTCTTTATTTCCATTTTTTTCTACATTGTAGATTAATATTGAAGACATCCAAACTATGAAGGAACACATATGGAATTATGTGGTAAACAAACAAATGTTCAACAAACCAGAATATGTTTTATATTTTAGATTCTTCAAAGTAGTTGAATAAGAAGGTGTGTCCAAACTTTTGACTGGTACTGTATATATATTTAAAAAAAAATGTTCATGTACAAGTATTTCCATTCAAGCCAGATTTAAAAAGTTAATATTTTTAACTGCCTATAACTGAACCATAAGCCATTTTTTATGTCACACTTTTAACCTATCTTTTGTCTATTTGTATTTTTCATTTATTAAAAAAATGTTTGTTTTACTTTTAAATTTCATTGTAATGTGTAATGTCCGCTCAGTGTTTTAATGTATTATGAAAATACATGCCTGCGTATTAAATGTGCTATTCAAAGAAACTTGCACTGTCTTATGTTTATTGAAATACATGGAAATATTAATACAGTCATGACAAAAACACCTTAGAAAACATGTTCTAAAGTGGCATACAGGCTTTGAATGTTTTACTTTAAGAATAATTATCTACTTTATATTAAGTGTTTTCATTCAATTTTAGACATCTTGTGTTCGTTTTAATGCCGCAATTAACTATTTTCATGATCATTGCTGAAGAATTTTCTGTAGATCAATTAATTTGTAATTTTTCTTAACAATATTAGCAATATTGAATAATCAAGGGGATATTTAAAAGGAAAATTTGCAATTCAAAAGGTTACAGACCTCAGTTGACAGAGCTCATTTTTTTTTACTTAAAAAAATTCTAAAGATTTTCTGTGATTTCACTTTAAGATCATAGTTAAAATATTTACAAAGAACAAACTTATCTCAAAATATTGTTAAAGTACCAATACTCACATACGGAGTATAAAAAACGGTATTTCACGCTCACTAATGCCCCAGATCTCATTTCAACTTGGCTGGATTTAAGTGATTTCCGGAAGGTGAGAAATCTGAGTTTCTGTATTTTTACCCTCCACTACATCCTACACAAATAACACGACTGACAAACTCACTCCACCACATATTTAAAATGGTTCACAGTCTAAAGTACATCGTCATAGCTCATCTCTGAATGATATGTGTACAAGTACAACACGGGGGGGATTGTATGTATGGGAGTAAGTACTAATAGATCGTCTCACATCACATTATGTTTCAAACAGCTTAATTTACTGCACAAATGTCAATATCAGAGCAAAACATTCACAATGCTGTACAAACAAAATCATAGAAATAAGCTTACAAAAAATGTATAACCCTGTTTAAAAAAATTAACAAATTAGAAAGGCATTGATTTTCTTTTTTTTTTGTGTCTTCCACCAATTCTGTTCACATTGTCATTGGGACTAAATGGTATCCACGGAAATTAAAACACGTATCTAAAAAACACCCAAAACCTAAAATGTTACAAGATCCACTGGCTCCTCCGTCTGTACAGTGTCCTCCTGCTGCTGAGGGCTTGTGTCAGCAGTTTCTGTGTCCTCATGATCACCTTAAAAATAAAAAAAACACACACACACACAGGGTTATTTTTACATAACCATATACTTCCTCATTAACAAATAATAAAAATCAATGTCAACTGGCACGTTGTGGTCATACTCGATGGGATCCGGTGTATCTGGACGAGCGTCGTCTGGTGTCCGTTGGTTAACGGGGGCAGACGGGGAACGGCATCTTGAAAGATCTGCTCGTCGTCCGACTCCACCAGACTCAGCACGTCTCCTCTGTCATCGTCCACTTGCCTTAAGAGTAGAAATACAGGACGGTAAATACACAGAGACTCTTTTACACGGTTACATATCATCAAATATTTGCTGGTGAACGCATTCCAGGAGTTGTTTTTGTGTTGTGTCAACGTCTGTATCAAAACTCCGAGGAGCTTTTGAGAATGTAGAGCATTCACTCTGGAAAAGTGACCCTCTGGATGTTTTGATCACTATTAGCATTACGGAGCAATGTGTTTAGAGGTTTTTTACTCGTTTTGTTAGTACCTTGTGCACAATGACGCCCGTGCACATGATACACACTCAACTATTTGACAGTTGGCGACAGTAACTTTGCAATTCGCCAACAAAAGCTGTGGAGAAGAATAAAGCTAGCTAGCATACATGGACGTAAAAAAAATGAAGGTTTCAAAATTCCTCCCAAAAATCTGCTCTGCAAATGTTTTATATATATTTAAAGGAAATGCTTTCAACACATTAATGAGGCCTAAAGGATAAACACAGTGTGTTTTGGTGAGAAGCATTAAATGTTAACATAATATTTGTTTGCCAAGAAAAACTTCACAGGGTGCCTTTAACTTTACAAAAATAACCATTTGTCCCAAACTGAAATGCATGATGGAAATTCAGGAGCGTATAGATACTATGAGAGTGGTATCAATCTTCCCCATCTAAAATATTCCCCATATTATTTAACTAATTATATAACAGGCCTTGCAGCTGCATTGCATTATGGTCTATTATGGCCACAATACGTGCATAAATTGTTATCTCTGCTTCTTTTTGGATATATTTATACCACTGTGATAACTGAACGCAGGTGATTGATTCTAATATCTGATGTTTACTGTTACAACAAATCTAGTTAATTTTAATTTAAGCTCCAATGTAATAAAACAAGAGTCTGTCTACATTATGGTTAGCCAGGTGTTTGCAGGAATATTTCAAATAAACTACTTAATGAAAAATATAACAAACAAGACAATAAACATGAAACCCAGATTGCATTACATACTCTATTATGTAATGCAGTTTTTAATCCCTTTAATGGTTTGGGGGACTAAAATAAGCATGCAGTGTGTATAAGATAAGTAAATGTGAGATACTCACCCAAAGCCGTCACCTAAAAACAAAAATATGAACAGAAATTGTGAAATTAGTATAAGTTTATAATTGTTTCCTCATATACGACAATAAACGTGCAGTATATGAGATTTTAATGTGTGGAAAGAATGATTATAACATAAGTTAATGTAAAATGTGTTGCATGAATTTGAGACAAAAGGTTACCCAGGCAAATTCTGTGTCGGTTGAAGTAAAGGGTTTTAGCTAAGATTGCAGCGGATCCCACGATCAGAGCGGCGATAAAGACTCCGATGATCGCTCCCGTGTATGCAGAGGAGGCTGTCGAGACATAAAAAAAAACCGAGATGACAGGAGAAGATCATGAGTCAGAAAGAAAGGAGGAGCAGCAGGTTTATCAGCATTCCAGAGGTGGAGTCGACATCTGCAGTTTTTTATTCTGCAGTCAACTCTCTACAAAAATGCAATAACATGCACATTATGATCATGATACAGCCCAAACTCACTCTTCTTCACAGTGAGGTAGACTTCCAGCACTCGGATGGCGAGGGGGTTCTCGCTGCGGCAGAAGTAGACGCCTTCGTCGTCCTTGCTGACGTTGAGTATTTGCAGCTTGAGGACGGGGCCTTCCTCAGACAGGACGTACTTCGATCCGGGGATGATGTCCTCCTGCTGGAGCCCCTTTCTCCAAGTGGTGTTGGCGGGGGGGATGGACACCAACTCGGTGCAGGTTAGGGTCACGTTGGTCTCCTCCAGCGCCGTGGCCAGCGGCTCGCCTTCAGGGTACGGAGATTCTGGGAGAAAGGAACAGACATTAAAACTGATTATTTGTCAGGAATCAGCGTCTAAATGGGATGACATTTTTATTAAAGTTGGCCTCAGTGGGACTCAAACCCTTCAATAATCTTAATTGAAAAAGACACAACGCATCTTCAAAGCTTTCTAAACATCCAAAAATTCAGATAAGCTATTGCATAATTCATAATTCGCACACACTTTTGCGTCATGTCATTGTTTGTGCAATGCCGTCTTGTGATGATAACCCTTACCCCACTGACTCACTAACTGTCCACATGTCCTGCATGCATCACTGTGTCCTCATGGGCACGCTACCAAATGGGTGGCTCTGGCTGTGTTTGTATCCACAGCAATACTTAAAACCTAAGGTGAACTAATTATGATAACATTAATTATGAGAATAAAACAAGGAGCTTATGAACGCCTTAAACCCAACGATGTTACACTGAAGTTTCTACAGTAAGCAGAGTGATGTGATGAAGAAAAAAGTGTTTTGCTTCATAGGAAACAGAGTGGACGATAAACATTGTGACTGGAGTTTATGACAGGAAGTGTTTGTCTTCTATGGGGAAGGAATTAATTTGAGTATGAATTCATTGTGAGAAAGTTGTGGCAGCACTGATTCCCCAACAGGAAGAGGAAGAAGCTGTTTCCACCCAAATTGTAGAGAAATATTTACTGGGAGAAACAAATCCCGCAAGTTCCTTTATAATTTAAAAACACATCCTTAATAATAATAATGAGAAAATGCCTCTTCAATTATGATAATTTAATAACATTTTACTGATGTTGGTCATTGGTGCTTTTTATATATATTTATACCCAATTTTTTTTACTACTTGTGTACAAATTCTGACTATTCTTGACCAAAATAAAGTATCTTTTATCCGTCCTTGTCCCTAGCTTTTATTACTATTTCTTTGTAAGTACATTAAGAGAGATTCAAAAGCACAAGTTTCAAATTCCTTATATGTGCACGCATTCATGGCCAATAAAGCAGATTCTGTTTCTGATGAAATGCTTCTTCAATAATAAACAAAAGTCAGAAGAAAATATTAAATTAAAATAAACCAATTAAGAAAAGAACAGGTGTGTAAAAAATATCGATACATTTGAGTATCACCATGTAATGCTTCGTGATACTGTATCGATTCTCAAAAACGATTTTTAATCAATAGTTTACATGAAAAGATTCATTGAGGACTTTTATTTTGTGTTTTTGTTTAAACCCCAGTATGCTTCATAGCAGAGTTGTAATTTATCGTCAAGTTTGATTCGTCCACTCCAACATAACAATGTAAACTGACACAGGAAGCGGAGTGAGGGCTAACCGCTAACATTTGTTTAAACTGAGATTGCAAGCATATGGTAGTGTGTTCTTTATGCAGTATCCCAATATATTGAATCGCAACCCCTGTACAATGATACATATTGTATCGCCAAGTTATTGCCAACACACATTCCTACAAAAAGCCTGCAGGATTTAGGCAAGCCCAAACTCCTGCACGAATAGCACAAAGGTCTGCTCCGATGCAAATAACCTGAAGGTGTTCTCAAATATTCACCCAAAATCACACTCAATCTGAAAAGTTAAGGGACTAAAAACCAGAGTTTCTGTCTGAATCTGCTAAATGAGGTCTGCGTTACATCAAGGAAGGATCAGAACGGCCTGAGTGTGCAGTTCCCCACTTCTCTTAAGCCCTAAAGAAAAAGGCGTCGACACGCTCTGATTGGTCGAGAAGATAAATGCACCAAGCTGCTCTCAATTCTCAATTAGAAGCCGGTTCTCACATCCTGCACATCCTTAACAGGTGATCTGAATAACCAATCAACTCAGGGGAGTTGTGACATTCAGCTCAAAATGAATTGGGAAAATGGAAATGACAGCAAGTGGACAGCTACATGAGCATGAACTACTCACAATGTTTCTTACTTTTGGTGTAAATCTGGTGTGGTATCTGTGCAGACAGTTTATAACACTGCTTTGAAGCTTTGAGATATTTGTCCCTGAGATGTTTACCTCCATCCCAGTACAATCAAGGTAAAATATTAGTTTTTTGGGGGGCGTTTGAAACACTGAAAAACTACGTTTTAAATTAAGCAGAAACAGCATCAGTTACTCTGGAGAGTCCTCAGATCTGCACTGTGGACAGTTTTCATTATACAGTCCAAATGAAAAATGTCCACAGTGAGAACCGCTCATCGCTCGTTGACTCCAGGGAAATTAAGAAGAGTTTCGTTGTCATGTTAGTATATTCAGCATCCAGCAGGGAATGTGTGCTGCAGACATCAAGTTGTGACCTGTAAAGGGTGACTCAATCTGCAGAGCGCTAAAAAACCCTCCCCACTGTGGCACAGAGCGCTCTCCGCTTGCTTTATTTAAACTTGATTACTATTAAAGGTTTTGCGTTTCCAAATTGCACAAACTTAGACTTCCTTTGGTCTCCAGCAGTACACCAGCAAAGTGTAAAGTAGATTAGATGTTTTTTGAGATATATATGAGGACATACAGAAATACAGACAGACAAAGATTCCTTGCTTTATAATTAAATGTCTTTTTTTCAATGCATAGAATGCCGAAAACCAAATTCTATTGACGTCCATTGCACCGGAGTGGAGGATGAAATCTCAGAGACGGATATCTGAAAGCCTCAGCAGATGAACCCACATGAACCCCGGTGTCAAAAAACTATCTGCATGGCTAGATACCATACCATACCACACCATATTTCTTTGTTTCTAGAAAGTATATTTAAAAATGTTCGTCTGCAATAATCTGAGCACCAAAAACTAATTTATGTTCTCCTAAATTGTGCTGATGTGAAGGCACAAACCTCATAGAAAGAATAATCAAAACCTGAACGAATGAATACTAAACTATATTTAAATGCTAGTAATTGCAAAATATGTCCGATTTTTTTTTTTTTGTTGCATTTGGATGAACCGACTCTTTCAATCAAATTAAAAGGTCAACGCTATAAATACCGAGTACAAGTACACATTGTCAACCATCTCCCTGAGGAGTGTCAGTGTGACTCTGAAGTGGAAAGCACATAAAACATTCAGCAGTGTCTCCTCTCAGGATGTCTTACTGAGGGTAAACGAACACGACTTCTCCGGCCCGGGACCGAGCGCTAGGTGCTGGGCTTTGCACCGCACCGTCTGCCCGTCCGACATCATGGAGCGGTTCAGCGTCACCGACAGGCTCTCCGTCATCTCCGACGCGTAAACGTTTCCACTCCCGGGAGCTCCTTGGTCGCCCTGGTCGACCCCCCAGCCTAGCGTCGGGACGGGATACGCTCCGAACCAGATGCAGTTGAAGTGGACGTGGGAGGAGTCCTGAGCTGGTGCCCACATGCACTCAGGGTGTCTGTCCGGGACATCTAGTCAGGAAAGAAACATCGGTGAGGAAACTGAACACAACTACAGGAAGCAGATTAAATATCAAGTTGAATTTTGGCCACCATTGTTGCATTTGCATTTATCACTCTGGGATTTAGGCACACTCATCCTTAAGTATTTAAACAAAGGATACAGAAGGAAAAATTGGAAAACGATCTGAAGTAGTGTCTAAATTCGGAAAATTATAATCTATATTTTCCGTGGTGCATGGGTACAGCAGTTAACAGGGTTCATTTTACTTGCAGAAGATCTTCAGTGGGTAGACACCCCATATTCCCTGATATGAAACATCCCACCTTCTCCCAAAAAGGCTGAATATATGGACCAAACATGTGTGTATTGTGTTGAAGTGCTGAACTGCTCTCTCTCCAGCTAGAGTGCTGGATCCTAGTGATTGTACATTTCTGCTTAAGAGGAAAAACAAATAAGATTTTCTAGAAAAACTTTTCCCTACTCTCATTGAATCGTTTCATTTTTATCTCTTTTTCCCAACATTTCCTTAAATAATGTGTTGGGTTTTTATTCATTGAGGTGATACCTTTGCGCTATACATTTCTTAAAGGGACAGTGTAGGATTTGGTGGCATCTAGCGATGTTGTTGCAGATTGCAACCAACTAAATACACCTCCACTCACTCAGAGGACACGCTCCGTATGTAGACATGAGGGACTCATTCTAAGCTAACGAGAACCTGATTATTACTTTCAGAAGATTATACACTAATGCAAACATAGTTGTGAATACTATATTCCATTCTGCAAATAGATCCTCTAAATGCTACACGCTGGCCTTTCTAAAAACATTTTTTTTACTTTTATCTCGTCAACATCGTGTTAAATTATCTGCTCACATCCCCCCCCCCCCATTTAAGTTATTTTCATTTTATTTAAAAAAAAATCTTAATTAAAAAGCACTTCACTCCTGCATAACGAAAAGTCTACTGAAAAAAGTTGACTAATAAATCAATCAGTATAACTCATCACACATCCCAGTAGAAGCTAATAAATAATCAATATTGTATTTTATTATGAAGGCTCATATTGTCCGAATACGTTTCCTGTGAAGAACCTTGTTATTTGGTACTAATTATAGAAACATTATTAGAGAGTTGTTTGATATCCAGAGGAATTTCCTGAGAATCTTCTCCATTTAGAGCCAAGTAAATATTGATTTATTAAGCATCTATTATTAGAAAGTTTTTTTTCTCCAAATACAGGTTGTTGTACTGTTTTCTTGCATGTTCAGCTGGATTACAAGGAAACCAGAAATTTTTGTATAAACGGGATGATGCATAAAAGAGGAAAATCTAGGAAAACAAGTTTGGAGCTGGCCTTGCCTGTAAAAAGGTCATTGATCTGTGAGTGATTCTAGGAAGTCAGCAAAAACACAGGAAATGTTTCGGGTGTCGAGAATTTAGGAAGTCTGTTCAATGTTCCGTTATCCCCGCAGATAAAACTGTTTACTTTATAACTGAGGCCACACAGAGGAAATGATTTACTTTAGAGTGAATAACTGCGTTAACTTGATCTCATCATGTTCTCATTCTGGCACTTTTTTTGACTTCGTCTCAGGTGCTTTTTGATAATGACTCAGCTTTTTTCCTGCCTATCTAGACGTTTCTTTTTTTTTTCACCCTGTTTACCCTTATGTTCTGCCAAAGAAGCATAGTAAGAGATCACACCTGTGTGTTTAATGAACACTCATACGTCATGCACTGGTTTCTTTATAAGTTTAAAAGGTAGAACACAAGTTCCATAAAGAGATTATTATACTCAGGAAACTATTTTAGAACTTGGAAAGACATGAATATGAAAACATTACAGTGCCTATCAAACAGGGAGTTGTTCTGTTGAACCTAAAGGGGATTAGATGTGACTTTTCGGACAATGACCAGAAGTGACCCTTTAATGTCAAATTGAAAACATCTCTACAAAGATAATTAAATTACTGTAAACCTTACAACACTGTAATATTGCATTACTCAATCTTGACATATTGTCTTTGGAGATAGCGGCTGCAATATTATTTCAAGTGCATGATTCAAATAATAAATGTAGATCACATTAATTAAATGACACAATTGCCAGAATGTCTATTTTCATCATATTTCTTCCTTTTTTCTCTCCCCGTTAGCTCCTTCCATCATTGATTTTGTGTGGAGATTTTTTTTAACTCATATGATATCAAATAGGTGCATTGCCTTTTATGCATTTGATGCTGCATTGGAGGCATTTCCGATAGATTGTTCTTTCGTATGGGAACCAGTGTTGAAACAAAATGTTGCTTTATAAACGAGAATATATATATATTCTTTACTCATGGCATTATTAAAACAAGACTGACTTGCAACTTCCAGCTTCCTCTCTAAGGTGCAGCCAACGTAACCATAAAATATTACTTTTCAACAGAAGACCCTTAGTTGAAGAAGGGCATTGTGGGTATTCTGCTCATGATACTTACAGTATACTAGCAGCTGTGTGCTCTTGTTGACTGCCTGATCAGAGACCGGGTTGTGGGCCATGCAGCTATAAACTCCCTGAGCGCTGGGCTGAACGTCCTCCATCCTGAAGTCCAGCCAGGACCCGTTGTTGGAGGCCAGAGACTCGTTGCTGGACGAGTCTCCTCTGAAGGCCCAGGTGAGCCGCTGAGACGGGTAGGAGGAGCCGGAGCAGTTAAAGGAGACGCTCGACCCCCGAAAGACGATGAGCGTCCCGTTGGAGAGGGCGGTCGCTGGACCGATGGACGCGGAAACATTTTCTGGACCACCTGAAAGGAGAACAAGCAGTACTTTACAAATGTGTGTATTCTCATCCATCAGTACTCTCAAAAGTGAATTTGAAATGTTACCTTTTAGGGTAAATGATTAGATTAACTTTGTTATTACTTGATAAACGTGTCTTATTATGTGATAAGTCAATTGTCCTGTTTGCAAGAGTAAATGTTGCAAATCTTTACGACAAATATTCATAACTGGACGAGATTTAAAAAAATGTATTGTGTGGAGTTTTTGGCCTCAGTTGATGAGTAATTTTATGACAAACGAGGGATGTTATTCAAACTTTTCATGACGGCAGAGCAAAGTAACACCATTGTAAAACATGAGGGGTTTTGCAAATGTTTTCTAAAGGTAGTGAATTAATTCAACATAAGTGCTGTAACAAAAAGGGCAGTGTATGTTTAATAATTCAAATAGAAAGCACAACATAATGAAATAAAAAAGAACTACAACAATATTGTTAATTGATTATTGTTAGATTATTTTAAAGCCAAAAAAATGATAGTAAGTGTGAGATTTTGCTATTTTCCTCTGTTTAAAATCATTGTTGACTGATAATCTTTAGGTTTTGATCTGATGAAAAATAAAACAAGCAGTATGAAGAGATCACCTTGGAGTCTCTGAAAATAGTGGCAACATTTTTCACTCTTTTCTTAAATTTTAAAGACACAATTATTTGCAAATAACAGCAAATCCTCACAAAGCTTAAACTATATCAGTAGCACAGGAAGAACTCAGCTCTTTTACTTTAGTAAAAGTAGTAATACCACAGTTTAAAAAATACTCTGTCACAAGTAAAAACTTTCCGTTTAAGCTTGTACTTATGTAAAAGCACAAAAGTATTAGCAATCAAATTAAACTTATAGTACTAAACATAAAGTACTTATTGCAGAATGGAAATAATATATATATTACTGGATTATAACTCACGATGCATCAATGTGTTCATCACTATAACGTTGCAACAGGTGAAGGTGGGGGTAATTTTAATTACTTTGTATACTGCTGGACAGCTTATCCTATAATATATATATATATATAATAATTATTATATATATATATACACACCATAATATATATTCCTGTATCTATATTCCTATATTTATATATATTTTGTATTAATAATATACACCTGCAAAGTAAATATTGTAAAATAAATGCAGTAAAGTAGTATAAAGTAAGTATAAAGTAAGTATAAAGTAGTATAAAGTAAGTATAAAGTAAGTATAAAGTAGTATAAAGTAGTATAAAGTAAGTATAAAGTAAGTATAAAGTAAGTATAAAGTAAGTATAAAGTAGTATAAAGTAAGTATAAAGTAAGTATAAAGTAGTATAAAGTAAGTATAAAGTAAGTATAAAGTAAGTATAAAGTAGTATGAAGTAAGTATAAAGTAACATAGAATGGAAATACTTGATTATGTGCATATACCTCAAAATTGTGCTATGTACAACACTTTAGTAAATAAACTTAACTCAACCCTACTACCAAGATATTGGTTTAAAACAAGATAAACCAATACTCAATAATACAAATATTTTACTTTTTGGTCAATAGATCTACATTACATTACATTACAGTCATTTAGCAGACGCTTTTATCCAAAGCGACTTACAATAAGTGTATTCAACATAGGTATTCAAGAGAACTACTAGTCACCAGAAGTCATAAGTGCATCTCCTTTCTTAAACAAGCATCTTAAAGCATAAACCAGAGCAAAAGTATAGTGCAGAGGCAAATTACTACGAAAACAATAATTGCAACAGACTAATACGAATACAATAAGTGCTACAAACTACTACGAATAGGATAAGTGCAGTAAACGAATACGAATACAATAAGTGCAGCAACTATTTATAAATGATTCAAAATCTTAACTTAAGATTAGAAAACATGTTTCAGCTGATAATGAGAATAAAGCTCAGTCTCAGCTTTAAGTATCATTCATCCCAGTAGAAGAACCAGTTTGTTTACTACCCTCATACTGGTCTAAACACTTCACCATGTCCACTTACTGGTGACTTGCAGCGACACCCGTGCGTGGAAGGTGTTGTTTCCCGGCAGCGTGGAGCCGCACAGGTAGTCTCCCTCATCTCCAAGCATCACCTGTTTGATTTTCAGACTGCCGAAGTTCGTCACCTCCAGGCGAAGTTCGCCGGGCGAAGAAGCTTCGCCTGTCATGACCTCTCGCCCATTCTTCGTCCACGTCGTGCGAAGCGGTGTCGCCTTACCGACGGTGTAACAAGGAAGCTCGGCGACGTCGCCCGGTGCTGCCACCAGAGCCGTTTCGGTGGAGTCACTATCCGAAACTGCAGCTTTGACAGGAAGAAAGCAAAAAAAAAAAAAGAAAAAGAGAGTTTTGAGGATTTTTAAGACTCACCTGTGTTACCTGTGCGGTGCGTTCACGCTCAAAACTCACCTGAGGCGCAAAAGCAAAGGTGCAGAAACGCTGCAGTTGTCACAATCTTCATGGTTTAAATGTCCAAAAGGCTACATTGCATTCAAAAAAAAAAAAAAAAAAAAAAAAAAAAGTGAACATAAGCACTTCCAGTCCAAACCAGTCTGACTAGTCCACCTGTCTCACCTGTGTGAGCCAAACCAGTCCAACCATTATGAGCCACCAGGTGACCAGTCTGACATGATGTGGCTCCAGTCTGAAGACCTGTTTGTTTACTAGAGCATGCTGATCCGGGAACTTTGTCAGGAATAAACCACACCTGGACCTCACCTTGTTAAAGGGACAGGGACACTATTGTGATGATTCTTGCAGGTTTAATGGTGTTATGAGGCTGACATTACATCATTATGACATTATGCATTGGGACAGGTTGATAATAATAACTTTTATTTATATAGCACCTTTTTAAAAACAAGGTTTACAAAGTGCTTCGACAGACAAGCCAGCAAATAGAAATAGAAGAAACATTAAGAACAATCGTTAGGATAAAACTAAACTAAGAAACAAATAAATAAACAAAATAAATAAATAAAATAAATAAAATAAATAAAATAAATAAAATAAATAAATAAAAAAATAAATAAAATAAAATCAAGTGAAATAGGTAAAATATAGTAAACGAATATAAGATAAAATACTAAAACGAAAGATTAAAGCAATTTCACGTTTAGTAATAATAATAATAATAATAATAATAATAATAATAACTTTATTTATATAGCACCTTTTAAAAACAAGGTTTACAAAGTGCTTCGACAGACAAGCCAGCAAAACAGTGCAATAGAAGAAACATTAAGAACAATCGTTAGGATAAAACTAAACAAAGAAACAAAATGAAATAACAAGTGACAATCAAATAAAATAAATAAAATAAATAAAATAAATAAAATAAATAAAATAAATAAAATAAATAAAATAAATAAAATAAAATCAAGTGAAATAGGTAAAATATAGTAAACGAATATAAGATAAAATACTAAACCCAAATGAAAACGAAAGATTAAAGCGACGACATCACATAAAAGCCATTCTGTAAAAATGTGTTTTAAGAAGATTACTGATTCTGCAAGCCTTATCTCCTCCGGCAGGTCGTTCCAACGGTTGAGGAAACATCTCCATGAGTGTTTTTTGTATACTTTTTTTTAAAAGAAGCATTGAAATACAACAAAACATAGTAGAAACAAACAGTTGGTCACCTCTGCATTCATGCAAATGTTACACTGATATAAATACTTGCCCGTTCACACAGTAACCGATCATCTCATGACTGAAGGGAACAAATACAGTCCAGTTTCCCCAGCATTGCAAAAATTGTATCAACATGTAGATTTAGCAGAAAGAAAGTTAACTATTTTTGTGTTCATTAATTATTATAAAATACATCTATGAGATGTATCCTGGCTCATCAAGTCACATGAAATGCATGCAAGGAACTCTTATTTAGCAGTCGCATGACATTTTCTGAGAGTTGTAATGCAATTTTGATCCATAACAATGTCAGAAACTGACTTAAATTAAGTGTAATTTGATTTACTATAGAATAACTGGTCATTTATGTAGGCTCAGGCCACTAAAATGATCTAAGTCAACAATAACAAACATATTCACATAAAGGGAATCAATACGACTAAATCTTTACAAATCTGTGTTTAGTGTGTAAATGTGTCCTATATTGATTACCTATAAAAGGCTACTATAACAATACTGCATCTTAATGAGGAGGACATGCACATTCCTCTGCTTTGACAGGTAATTTATATAATTTATATAATACATTTACTTAAATAATGAAACAACTCTCACAGTCAGACCCCAGTTTCTAAAAATGGACATGTCTGGATACAGAAAGTGTGTCAATGGAGCATGTCAGCAAACCAAAGGTCACGTGGTGGAGATGTGGCAGCGCCCTCTGGCGGCCACCTGCCGATAGTGTTGTTTGTGGCGTTCACGTGTAGTCAGATTGCTCGGAAATTATACACATTTTACCACACAGGAACACATTAGATTAAGAACAATCGTTAGGATAAAACTAAACAAAACGCATAAATAAAATAAATAAAATAAATAAAATAAATAAAATAAATAAAATAAAATAAAATAAAATAAAATAAAATAAATAAAATAAATAAAATAAAATAAATAAAATAAATAAAATAAATAAAATAAATAAAATAAATAAAATAAATAAAATAAAATAAAGACTTCATTAAGAACAATCGAATGAAATAACAAGTGACAATCAAATAAACGAACAAAATAAATAAAATAAATAAAAAAATAAATAAAATAAATAAAATAAATAAAATAAAAAAATAAAATAAATAAAATAAATAAATAAAATAAAATAAAATCAAGTGAAATAGGTAAAATATACCTATTTCACAATTGTATTGCTCTACATTTACAATTGTGAATTTTATTTCATTAACTTTAAAACACAAATAATATATTCTGCAGTTGTTAAAGGCCAATTTGAAATCCACAAATAAATATATTTTGGATCAAAATAGTCTGACCTTTGACCTAAACGAGCACATTCTTCACATGTGTCTTTATCACAGAGTCGTACTTGAACGCATCACTTTCTGCAGAGCTCCAGTGAAGCAGCGTCTGCAGACCGACCATAAGCCGAACATGCCTGCAGATCTCAGCCAGTGGACCGGGCCTCTCACCCTGCAGGAGGTCGAGGAGAAGCCTGGAGAGCCTCTGACTGTTAAATACGACTCTGTGGAGGTGGACGAGCTGGGCAAAGTGCTGACTCCCACACAGGTGTGTACTGACACCATGCATTATATATATATATATATATATATATATATATATATATATATATATATATATATATATATATATATATATATTAAGAAGAACTGGTTTTTAATTGTTTATTTGGTCTCAGCCTGTTTGCAGACAATGAATCAGGTTACATAATGTCTCCAGCGTGGCTGCAGCTTTAATAGATGGACAATAGCGCCCCCTAATGGGCATCCAACCACACTAATCAGTAATCTCTTTAAATCACTTCTTAAAACACATTTTTACAGAATGGTTTCGTTTTCATTTGGTCTTAGTATTTAATCTTATATTTGTTTACTATATTTTACCTATTTCACTTGATTTAATTTATTTATTTTATTTATTTATTTATTTTATTTGATTGTCACTTGTTATTTCATTTTGTTTCTTTGTTTAGTTTTATCCTAACGATTGTTCTTAATGTTTCTTCTATTGCACTGTTTTGCTGGCTTGTCTGTCGAAGCACTTTGTAAACCTTGTTTTTAAAAGGTGCTATATAAATAAAAGTTATTATTATTATTACTAAACGTGAAATTGCTGCACCGGTACTAATCATTTTCACCTGTTTTGCACCTGCAGGTTCAGAGCAGACCCACCTGTATGGAGTGGGAGGGATGTGACTCCACTAAGTTGTACACTTTGGCCCTGACTGACCCCGATGCTCCCAGCAGGAAAGACCCCAAATTCAGGTGAGGAGAGCTGGAGGTCCTGGATGGTTGCAGCCCGAATGCATTAATTAATAGTCTTTTATTGTTTTCATCTTCTAAGAGAAATATCACAGCATTGTAAGCAACCAAAAGGGGTCCAGTCTTGTGGTCATAGGGTCACGGTTCTCTTTCAAATTGTCAAATCATCTGGTGCATCCCATCCACTTTCTGTGTATTGTGCCTGAACACTGCTGCATTCAAGTACTTCAATTCATTCAAGTCCACACAGTAGACTTTACATACAGTACCAGTCAAAAGTTTGGACACACCTTCTCATTCAATGGTTTTTCTTTATTTTTTTCTACATTGTAGATTAATATTGAAGACATCCAAACTATGAAGGAACACATATGGAATTATGTGGTAAACAAAGAAATGCTCAACAAACCAGAATATGTTTTATATTTTAGATTCTTCAAAGTAGTTGAATGAGAAGGTGTGTCCAAACTTTTGACTGGTACTGTATATGCTTAGATATGTCTTGCCCAGAGTGCTAGATTACTACATTGGCCCGGTTTCCTTTGTGTCTAACATGTTTTTTTAGAGACAAGTTTTAGATTTCTTGATAACTAGTTTCTTTTGTTTGCCTTTCATCATAGGGAGTGGCACCACTTTCTGGTGATCAACATGAAAGGGAATGATGTGTCGTCCGGCTGCGTCATGTCGGACTACGTGGGCTCTGGTCCTCCCAAGGGCACAGGTAAGATGAAGCTTAGAGAAAGCATTATTAAAATGACAATTTGACTATTGTTTGTCCAACCATGATTGGGTGGATTTGTGCCCATGTTTTGCTAAATGTCCTGTATTTGAGGTGGATTTTGTTGTCTTGCAGCGTTGAAACACAACATTTAAAATCCTCTGTCTTTGTCCCCCTCAGGTCTCCACAGGTACGTGTGGCTGGTCTATGAGCAGCCGGGCAGCCTGTCCTGCACCGAGACCGTCCTCACTAACCGGTCTGGAGACTGCCGCGGCAAGTTCCAGATCCAGAGTTTCAGGAAGAAATACAAACTGGGAGCCCCGGTGGCGGGAACCTGCTACCAGGCCGAGTGGGACGACTACGTCCCCAAACTTTACGAGCAGCTAGCCGGAAAATAAATGAAAATAACTGATCCTAGAGGACCATCAGCACTAGGAACTCCCACATAGGCTGATGGTTTGTTGGATATTCCCTTTCTTGCAAGAGGCAAAAAAACACAACAGTAACGAGCTATTTTTTTTTTTGTGTGTGTGCAACTGAATATTATTTTCATTCACGCTGTTGCCTTCCCAATGCTGTGACAAAAATAACTCCTCCTCTCAATGATGTCACCCGCACTCCTCTGCAATAAATGTGTTAAACACAGAATTAGTTGCATAATGTTTTGAAATGTTTTCTGATCCTGTGGTGGCTGATAAATGCAACTTGCAGCCTCCATAACATATTTGTATTAATCATTACATGATGTTTCACGATAATCGGTGAGAGGATTACTTATGAGATTATTTTTCTTCTTTTGAGATGTAAATAACTAGAACCAGGAGTATTGCTTTTTTTGGAATGAATATGAAGATGTGAGCAATTCATATCGGACATACATAACAACACGCCCTTAGTTTGTGTGATGAGCACTTTATTTACAAATATAATTAAAAGCTCTGACAGATTCATGCTTTCTTTTATCCTGGAAAAAAAAATTAAAGTGCATGCAATAATAAAGCATCATACTGGTCTGGTTTATAAGAAAATACACAGCTTGGGAGTTGTGTAAAGCCCAAAAAAAAAGAAAAGAAAAATCAGATGGAAATCCCATTGATACATGACATGAACCTCAAATACTATCTGAGTAGGGGGGGAGGGGGAAAAAAGCGTCTTTAAAAATGATTTTGTTGATTTGAGTGACAGTTAAAATACAATACGAAAATAAGTAAAAGCTCTCCATAAATCCTTCTATACACAAAGTACAAGTCCCCCCCCCACCATGAAGCCCTTTGTGCTAGCTGGGAGTTGGACTTCACGTGTATTATTATTATTATTCACATTGGCTGCCAGTGCAGAGAAATCAGTACGATACACGTGTTGAGTACCACGATTCACCCTCAGTAATCAAAATCACCCGTCACATTAATTATAAGCGTACCTGTATGTACATGATATTTGTGTCTCAAAGTATCAAATTATTCAAATTTGTCATAAAAATGTCCTGATGAATAAATACCAAAAAAGTGTTGAAAGAAGCAGCTCGGACTATCGGCTGCAGGACGATCAGCTGTTTGATTTATCGCTCGAGAAACCCCCGTTTAAAACAAATAATAATCACCTGTAAAAAAGCATGTTTGTGGAGCGATGACGCTCATCCCACTGCCCTCGGTTTTCTCTCCCTCCTTCTCTCATCTTCCAACTTCAAGTCACAACAAAAGTGTCATCATTGCACAAGAAAACACCGTGACTACGTTATCAGTATTCTTACAAAAAACATGACAACTACAGGAAGTTATCCAGCATATCTGTTGGTTTTTTTTTTTTTTTTTGCCATCTTGTGACATCATGAGAGGCGAGGAGGGGGAGGAAGTTTAGATGGGTTTTGGGGTGGGGGGTGTGGGGGTTTGAGGACTCAGAAAAACACACCAATTCTGGAGCCGTTTTTTCTTTTTTGTTTGTGTTGTTTTTTTCTTTGTGTTTGAGTTATGACGTCAGCAGCAGTGGACACCTGCACTGTCAGGTAAAAGGAGAGGAGGGAGTGTACTGAGTCAGACGGACGCCCTCGGAGGGGTAGGGGGGGACGGACTACAAGAGACGAGGGTGGCGTTGGTGACAGCAGCCCCCTCATCTGTAGTCGTCCTTGGGGAGGTCCAGGGTGCCCAGGTTGCAGAAGCCCAGCCGCATGCTCTCCATGTCGAAGCTGTCGATCTCTCGCTCCTGGCGCTCCAGCAGGTGTTTGATCCGGTCGGTTCTCTCCTTCTGAATGGAAACCAGCTCCTCTTCAATCTGCAGGAGACACGGACGATATTCAGGGTTAATGTATGCGATGGAGTAGACGTTTATAATTAGTTTAAGTCTGGAGAGGTGCACACTGGTTAAGAAACTGGTGAAAAGGTCAAAAACACTGCAGCTCCAACACAAACCAAAAAAGTTTATGAATGCACAACCTAGCAGATAGATGACTAGAGCAATATAACATAACATAACTAAATCCAAACCAAGAATATAATAGAATCATTTAAAAATCATTTTGTCATTTGTTATCTGAAATGCCGGATGAAAGTTGCTTGGCTGACAAACAACAACTCAAAACATTTAACTTAAGTGTTGACAGTGTGTGGGAGCTGATTGTTGTTCCTCTGACCAAATACTTCCATTAAAATAAGAATGTCAGACATTTAAAGGTGTCTTGTCTCAACATGTGCAACACAATGAACAGGAAAAGTGAGAGAGATACCCATCAAGGTTAATCTGTACACATCTACACAGTCCTGGACTTTAAAAACAACAGCTTTTTTAAAGAGCAGTTTGTGATAAAACCTGATTTTAACGTCTAATATTAAATTTCTATTGTTGGTATTTGACAGAGATGGACTCAAATAAAAGAAAAGCCTTACAGTGTAATGCAGCTCAATACACCACATTACAAACTGCAGCAAATCGTTCACTTCAGACAGTCAGATTGTAACCTTTACAGATGCTGTATTCAATGTGTTTGATTCCACGATACTGCAGAGTTGTTCATGACCTTTCTATCTGTAGCCATTTTTCATCCTCGATGTGGTTTATTACAACACGTGCCACTGGATGCAGACTTTCATGTGCATTGTTTAAACTGTAAAAGGTGTCTGTGTGGCAAGTTGCATTGTTCAGGTTGTGTCTGCTGGATCTTTCTGTCGAAAAAACACACACACACACACACACACATCCGTAGGTGCAGACAGAACACTGCATGGCGCAATACGGCAATCTGGCCAACTACTGAGCATGCACAGAAAACTCCAGACTCTGACCATGAGCCCAAACCGGAGGACAATAGTGCTTCTAAAAAACCATGACATCATCTCAGTCCTGTGGTGCAGGGCCAGTTTGCGGCCAGGAGGTGGCGACAGACCACCGCGGAGGTCCACCGGTCCCAGCAGAACTGGATCGAGGCTGCATTTAAAAAAAAAAAAAAAAAAAAAACGTCTCTTCCTTTGTTGTCGGAGTGCTGTCTACTAGACTGTGGCGATGACGTCGGTCACTCTGGAAGGAGGCGTTGCTCGGCCGTTCTAATCTTATCACATGTCATATGTGTACACGGCAGCTTGACTGAACAGCCACGTTAAAGATGCGTCTCAATCAGGAGTGTCATGCAACCAAATTTGGGGGACACAGATTCATAAAAACTGGGTCAAATTTATGTGAAGAAATGCAAAATTGTGACAAAGTATGAGAGCAAGTTGCCAGCTTGCAACAAAGCAAATAAGACAATACGACTACTTCATAATTGATCATAATTGATGGAAAGTTTAGGCATATCTAAAGGCTGCATTCCCAATTAAGACCGGACACATGCAACCACCAGTTAAGAGCGAGCCATAATAATAATAAGCCTGACTGTATTGATTGTGTCGTGTTATAAACTGAGGACGAAAAAAAAAAATGTCGTAACAAGAGAACCACACTGTAGAGCTTTCATCAACATTAGGGGTGTGTGGGAGAGAAATGGTTGTCTGCTCCCTGCAGGAAGGCATGCCACTGTCATCACCACCTGTGGAGAGGGAAATCTGTGTGTGTGTGTGTGTGTGTGTGTGTGTGTGTGTGTGTGTGTGTGTGTGTGTGTGTGTGTGTGTGTGTGTGTGTGTGTGTGTGTGTGTGTGTGTGTGTGTCTGGGTCGCCTTTCATGCCCGTACTGCCTGCTGAGGTGGATGCAAATGTGTATCCGGACCTTTTCGCCTAAGCATTGAGGCGTAGGACTGTTTATGTTTCAACGTATTACTGCCTCTGTGTGTGTGTTTTGTCTACACACCTGAATGATTTATATCTTTAAAAAGGTGTCATTACTTCCTGTTTGTGAGGTTCTGTAAGTCCTGTTGGAGCAGGATGTTGGAGGACAGAATACAATTATGGATTATTCTAAACTTTGTGTCTTCTTGTGCAGGAGGGGTCCCTTTATGGAGTCTTATGGGGAGTTTTAAGTATTCCATGACTCAAAAAAGGTTCAGTGTGCTTCAAATTAAGTATTTTTTTATTTACCTTAAGGCAAAAATATTTCTAGGTATATACAAATACCTGAGGGCTTACTTTCTCTGTGCACACCTGGAGGGAGGTCGGTGTGCCTGGCAGATTCAGAAAGTCGCCATCTGTTGTTGCCATTTCGACAATCTGACAAGCACTTTGTTTGAAGCCTATGAGAAATGCAGCCTTTGGATGATCGTGGCCTTGAATTGACCCAACCATATCATACATTTTTAAACTCAACAAGTTAACTTTTCATGTTTTATTACACTTTTATTCATTGGCCTTAAACTATGTCTAACCTCACTTTATGTCTGTATTTATTTTCTTTTGAGGCCCGCGGTTGCTTCTTGTCTCTCTCTGTAACAGTTGTCTTGTGAATTGTCCTGAATTAGTGATTTTTATCTCTTTTGTTCCTTTGTTTGTTTGTTTAGAAAGCCCTTTGGATAAACTGTGTTGTGTTTAAAGTAAAAACATTAATGAACGAGGTGGATGAAAGGATTGAATGCGTCTTGAAACTCAAACTTTTGTGGATCTTTTTACTGAAATACCAGGTGTAGGCCAGATGATAAGTTGTTTTTACACTGAGAGGGATACTTTCTCTCCAATATTTGTATTTTTAAAATAATGTAGACATTTAGGGAATTCGTTCTTCTCTTGAAACACTTTCTCCAAGTACGTCCAACATTAAACAAAACAAATGGCTCTTTTAAAATGACGAGTGTTTCGGTCAGCACACCTTTTGTTCCAGGTGAGCCCGTCGCAGCGACACCTTCTGCTCCAGCTTCTGCTGCTCGCGCTCGTGCTGCGCCTCGGTCTGCATCTTGATCTTGCTCTGGTAGGCATTGAGCAGCTCCATCTCCTGCTGCAGCTGCAGCCTCAGGGCCTGGCACTCGGCTTCCTGGGCCTCGTCCAGACGCAGCTGACACAGCCGACCATGGACCGCAACAGGGGGAGAGTGAGGGGAGGTACAAAGAGAGAGACAGAAAGAGGGGGAGGGAGAGGGATGGGTAGATTGAGGGGGAGGGTTTGGGGTACATTGATAAGACACCCAGAAAGGGAGTGAGAGGAGAAAGAGGGAATAATGACAGAAAGTAGGAGAGGGGACGCAGAAACAAAGGGATGGAAGAAGATGGAAGGGCAACAAGGACAGACAGGACAAGAAAAGAATGGAAAAGGAGGAGAGGAGGAAGGTTTAGAGATTTCATAAAGATAGATAAATAAAAGGTGAGATGACAAGATATGAGATAAGGACAAACAAGGAGGAGAAAAAAGTGAAATCATGAGCAACAGGTGGAGAGAAAAGGCCTCATCATCATCATCTTCAAAAGCCTTAAATCATTTCTAATCTCAAAATATTCCCTCCTGCATTTATAAAAACAACACATTTATGTCCAGAAAGAAAAAAAGAATAAATAAAGATGGCGTAAATGTGTCCTCCACTCACCGCCTGCGAGGCCATCATCTCGTTGATGCTCTGCTCGTATTGCTCAGCCAGGATGGCCAGCTTGCGCGTCTGCTCATCCTTCAGGGCCTTGAGCACCGTCTTGTGCTCGGCCTTGGGCGTAACCTCCATCTGGTGGTGGCGCAGGGCCTTGTACTGCTTGGTCTGCACCTTACATGTGTCCTGGAACTGCTTCTTGATTTGCAGCTCCAGAGCCTGGAGGAGGAGTGGGGACAGAGACAGAAGAGTGTTACATTTATTTTTAAAGTTTGTCGTGGTTAATAATTCTAACAATTCTGCTGCTAGAGGTCGAAGGTTAAAAAGGCAAAGTGCAAAAATCAGACTTCTGCCTCCTGTTATCCTCAAAATTAAACTGAAATGACATTCGGAGATGACACTATTGTATGTTCTTTCACCATTTCTTCCAGATTAATTTGTTACATCCACGTTGCATCACTGCTTCATCAAAATCTCTCCAAAGATATGAAAGACGTTGCTCACGGCTTGCGCCATCTTAGAGGTGGATCCAATTTGTGTTTTCAAAGACACAAGATGAAATCGAAAAATGGTATCCAGGCATTTCAAACAAGTTTTTCGTTGTTTTTTTTTTTTTTACCGTTGTTCCGAACAACAACTGGATCGAAAACTCACTTTGAGGTTCTTGGGCTGCTGCCGGAGCTCCAGCACATGTTTGCGGTGGAGTTCCCGCTCACGCCGGTTGTTGTACTCGATCTGGTTCTCCAGCTCCGTCTGGTGCTGCAGGCGGATCAGGTCCATCCGCAGCTTCTGCAGGATCTTCAGCTGCCTGTACTCCAGCTCCTGCATGGACTCGTCGTGGCGGATCAGCATGGCGTGCTCCATCTCTTTCTGGGTCTTCTTCTTGTTCAGCTCCTAAGAGGACCAGGAGGAAAGATGGAGGAAGAGGAAAAGGATATTATGGATGACTGGAAGTGGGCTCTATTGATTAACATTGTTAGCTGAGCTTGTTTTCACTGTGACATTCACATTTTCACATGTAGAAATCAATTTTCCTCTTTGTTTGTTTTCAGGATTAGAACGTTGGCTCAACAGCTAAAAAAGAAATAAAAAAGAAATCAATAAATATCTCTTAATCTTTCATTTAAATAGTTCCTTTTTTTCTATTGAGCTAAACATTAAAACTATCATCTAAAACATGACTCAGAGTTTTTATGTATTTTTCTCACAGAAAGCTTTTGGGCCTTCTAAGACCTCATCCAGATTTACACAACAGCTTTTCGGATTGTGACATTGCTGGCTTGCTTTACTCTGTAATAATCTTCTTATAGTTAATAAGAAGAACTCCACAGATCTAAAGAACAAGGGGTGTCATTATAAACACAATGCTGGGAAAAATATTTTGGTGTTATACATCACACTGGGCCTTTTCACCGCAACATCACAAACAATTACAGCTAATAAACATGGAGTTTTGTGGATTTAGTTTATTCATAATGTATGCATGTGATGATTTTAAAGATGTACGTCCTCCGCACCTCTCGGATCTGTTCCTGCTCCAAGTCGTGCCTCTTAATCATGACTTTGCGCTTGAAGGCGCGGCAGTTCCTGTCGTAGAAGACTCTCTGCTGGGCCAGGAGGTGGGCCTCCTCCTCGGCCTGGGAATGCTGCATGTTCTCCTTGTGCTTGGACAGACGCTCCTGCTTCTCCTTCTTGGGTGTGCTGTGGTCCTCGTTCATCTCCTGAGAGAGGGGTGAGAGATTGAAGCAGAGGAATTTAGGAACTATGTGGAGATTTTTCAGACAAGTAGAGGACAGAAGAGAGTCAGAATTAATATGAGGCTGTTTTATTTGGGCTGTTGTTGGTCGGTTTATCTGACGAGGGAAATGTATTTGTCATTAAAAGTTGTAATTAGCGATGCGAATATTAGTTTAACTGGTCAAATAAAGACAATGGGTAATACATTTATGGGCAGTTGGGTGAGGAGATATAAATACCAGTATATGACATGCAAATATTATCTAAAGCAAGAAGAAAATGTCCAAACTATCTGTTACATATGCATGTTTTGAATGTGAAAATGAACAAAGCTTCGATAAACTGCCTATATAAAGAAAAGTGTTCACGATATCAAGTGTTTGTATAGAGAACATACGGAAAACTCAAATTGACCGTGTGTCTGGAAGGACTTTCATAGCCAGAGGAGGGTTGGAACCAAAAAAGATGATTCAGCCACATCCATCCCTTCTCAGTTTGAGTTCTCTTTCTCTTTCATGGGCTTTAAGGTAATCTACAACTCCAGCTAATGCACTTAACACATGAGCCTGATCCCCGTTCTCTGCGGTGTCTAATTCCGCTATAGCCCCTCAGTTGGTGGGAAATATCTCTCCCTTCCAGCGATGCTTTCTTTTAACTGTGCTGACCTAATTTTGGTCACTTATCTTGTAACTGAAAAACACAGAGTATCACACTCCCAGCCCACAGGAGTATTCTCTGGGCTCAGTTTGAAGGTTGTTGAGGCACACAAATGATACACTGTGCGTATGGATTTGTGGGTTTTCCCTGCTGGTGTGAATCTACATGTGTAGGTACACAGCGAGTAGGCCGAGTGACTCAACACAGCGTCCAAAAGAGAGACCACTTTTGGTGGTTTTGAATGTGCATGTTTGTGTGGAGGAGGGCTGATTCAACAGTTAACGGCACACAGGACTGCACGTAACACGCGAGAGAGAGAGGGGCGTACAAAAGGAGCTCGCTGGAGGAGGAAAAAAAGGAAACCAACACACAAACGGGGCACACCTCCTTTATCTTCTCCTTGCAGAGCTTGTACTGCTTCTTTTGATTGTCCAGAAAGGTGGTCAGCTCCTTCTTCTGCTGGGCCACGATCTGCTGCTGGAACTTCTTCTCATCTGTCAACGCCGTCTTCATCTGGGGGACAACAGAGACGAGTGGCTGTTAGCTTAGCATTAAGCTAAATACAGACTACAAGTTCATCACTAAACAGTGAACAAATTAAGTCGTATACCGGCCGGATATTTAAAAAAACATGAAGATGTCACCTTGAGTTAACGGAAACTCTAACTGGCATTTTTTTTAATTGTATCAACAAAAAAGTAATCCATTAATTAAGCAAATATTTTGAAGATTAATCGTCAGTGAAAATAATAGTTAGTTGCAGCTCTTTTATGCTGGTTAACTTTTTATATGTTTGCCATGTATTTTATATTATATTATGACCAGTTAAACACACTGCACTGATTGGTTGATTAGCTTATAGCTGTTGTATTGTTATTGTTAACAAAATTGCAATATGAGAACATTTTGTTCTGTTTGGAGATTCATTATGTCAGTAATTTGAATAAACTGGGTTATTGTCCAGCCATAATTCAGAAGTTTGATTTCCATTAAAAAACATCAGTATTCCAAAAAATGGAAGATTTAATTGCCAAAACAACCCACTTTAGACCATGTTCTCTGATGTAAGCCAATATCTAGTGTCTTATTGGTTGAGCTGAGTGACATGTGACGTTGTGTGTTCAGGGCGCTGTTCAAGGCGTTCAACAGATATACTATCTCCCTGGCTGGTCTTAGGTCAGGTGCTGCGTGCTAATCACAGAGATATGCAGCTTGTTTTTCACAGCGTGACATACTGTGACCAACTTCTGTCCTTGTGTTTCATCTTATGTATCATGTAACATCGCAGCAGTGCTTAAAGTCTGAGCGAGACTTTTTCAATGTAAGATTGGAGCTTCGTCAAAGCGTTAACGATGTTTTGATCAGAATGAAACAAACTATAACTTTATATAATTATTAGAACTTTAGCATCATGTCCTAAAGTCCACCTTTAGGAAATAACTTCTGGGTTACTGTACTTCTGCATCCACTCACGTCCTATAACCCCCCCAACACCCCAACACCCCTCACAAATCCCCACCTCCTTCTCAGAATGCACGGCGTGGCGCTTGGCCAGCTTCTCCAGCTCGATGTAGGCGTTGTTGGCCTGCGTCTCCACCTCCTTCTGCAGCTTGAGCCGGTGCTCGTCCATCTCGGCCTTCAGCTTGTTCTCCAGGGCGATCAGCTGCTTCTGGTGCTGCCGCCGCATGCGCTTGTAGCCCGACATCTGCTCCCGCAGCTCGCTCTCCTGCTCATGCTCGTGGATCTGCTTGGTCACCTGTGGAGAAGGAGAAGGAGTTAGGAGACGTGAGCGTCCCAATATATCGGATTTCTGATCAGACCCAAAAAAAAATTACAAAAAATTACACAACAAATACACAGCAGTTATTAAAATATAGTGTGCATCCAAAAAGCAACGCTTAACATGTCAACTGACCTTTTTGAATATGATATATACATTTATTTAACTTTTCCAAGACAAACTGAAAACAGAATTCACTCGATACTGTAAAGCATCACAGTTAAGGTGCTACTGTAACACTTTCAACCAGCGAAGGAAATCTACGACCTTAAAAAAGAGAAATACTCTGAATTCCTTTAGATCCTTTAGATGAAGTTGCCACTGGAGCCCAACAAAAGCTCTTTTATCTGACCATCGCACATACACAGCTACACAACCACTGCACAGATCGGACAACCACAAAGGATCTCAAATGTGTTCAAAGATAGAGAAAGAAAAAAGTTATAAAAACAATTTTAAACAGTTGTAAGGTCCTTTTCTTGCCTTAGACAAGGCAAGAAAAGGACCTTACTGACAGGCTTTACATCAATGTCACCCATCTTTTTTTTTGCAGCAAAACCTGACACACCAACCTGAGGACAGAAAGGGTTCTCCACATCTAGGTAGTACTCGCTCCGCATCTTCTCATAACTTCCACCTGAACTCCTCAGGCCAAACATGATGGCGACTTTAGCCAAGTGCACCAGCATCCAGGAACCTTGTGCAGCATCCTATGCCCGACAGAACCCTGCCTGCGGATCCGATGCCACCCGGAGACCCACCCTTACTGGACGACTCCGACGACCCCCCCACCTCCCCTTTCTCCTTGGTTCGTGCCCTGGGCACGCAGCTCGCCAAGGCAGGCGTGTGAACTGTGAATGAGGCCGGCCGGCCGCGCGGGCCAACAAGAGCACAGAGCGCCCCTTTAGTGGGGCTAACGCTAAGCGGCGGACAGCAGGTGGGTCACATGAATACCTCATTGAGAAAGAGTGAGAGAAGTTGGAGGGGGGGATGTGTGTGTGTGTTAGAGACGGGCAGGCAGAGAGATGAGGGGAGGTGGAGGAGGGGGGGGTGATTGCAAAGGAGAAACAGCAGATGGAGGAAGACTGGAAAAGAGTTAAGAGGAAAAAATGGAAATTATGAGAAGTAAAATAAGAGCATCTAGAGGTATAAAGGGGGAGTTTGTGTGATTATAGGTGGAGGTTGAGCTCCCCCCCCCCACCTCCTTAATCTGTGCTGAATCAATACCCCACTGTAACAGCAGCCCCAAATCCCAGTCACTTGCTCCGCTGCCACCCTTGCATGCTGCCACAAAGGGCCAAGTCACGTCATGTGACGGCCTCTTTCACACAAGGCTCAGGGAGGGAAAGGAGATCATATTCAGGGCGAGGAGGGGGAGGAGGGGAGGGGAGGAGAGGGAGGGATGCAGGCTAAAGGGTAAATATTCCAGTGAGATCAGTGCGAATTAAGCAGCTGATCTTAGTTTTTCTGCTTATGTTGCAGTTCAGGATAATGTTGCACTGAATGGACATGATTTGTTGAACATAAGAAACGCCGTGCTGGTGGTGGTTGATGTGACTGATCTGTGTTATAACAAATAAGTAGGGCAGCACTCACAATTTGTCTTCTTGCATTTTCTCCTTTTATCATATTAATAACAGTATTTAGACACATGGATGGTTTGAGCTCTGCGTGTTCACCAGGTGTCTGGTGCCGACGAGTCTGAATTGGCCTCAGCTCTGCTCCTCGATAACGCGTTCTAATAAAGGGCTCTGAGAAATGTAATACAATGTAATATTCATTAATGTAATATTTGGAACAAGCGAGCCGCTCTTTTATGTACACAGCTAATATTTTATTTCAGAGTAGAAGGAAGGTATTTCTTCTTCCAAAAAGACTGCTCTTCCCAATTACATTGCACAATGTTAAAAGCCTGAACTGTTCCTTTGTTAGGTGCAAGATAGAAGAAGAAGACACGGTTGTGCTTTGCCACATGTGTAAAAATGACATATGGTGAAGTAATTTTGCTAAAAAGAGGAAGCAAAACACATCTATAGACATTTCTTTATTGTTCTGTGTGTGTTTTCTTGTAGATGCACAAATATGGGGAGGGTCTGTATTCTCATGTGTCTGTTTGGGCTTCAAAAGAAAATCTGGTTTAACCCAAACCTCTGACATTAACATGTTTCATAAGTCTTTTGATTATGTTTAAATGCATAGCAGATACCAATAAAGCATGAGGCTGCTCGGTTGTTGACGTGCTGATAGTTTTTTACAGGCTGTCAAGTTACAACCCCGCAAGACGAGTCAAGCTGCAGACGAGTCAAGCTGCAGACGAGGTGAAATGTCTAACAACGATGTCGTCTCTCACATCAGCCCAACGCCTCAGTCAGTCACTTCATCTGACCTATAATAAGCCCGGCCCTCCCTCCCACTCCTTCGCTAGTTATTTCTCACATTCGTTCTCGTTCTTACTTTACATCCATCTCGTCCTCCTTTTTCCCTTTCCGTCCATCTCCCTTGATGTTTTTTTTATTCATCCTGCTATCTTTCTCTTCCTTTTTCTTGACCTCTCCCTATTATCTTTCATCTGTCCTTTCCTTTAGATTCAGCCCCTCCTTTTCTTCTCACCTTCCATGTTTTCCCTCCTCTACATCAGATCGGACTCTACCTCCATCACTCTTTCTCAACTTGTCCTCATTTGACATTCCAGATTTCAATCTGCACTTCTCCTTTTGTCTCCCCTCTGTTTGTTTATCTGTCCTTCTCATCCCCCCTCTGATATCTGCCGTCTGTGTCCTCCACCGCGACTTTAACCTCCTGCAGCCACCATGCTCCATCATTCATTCGCTCTTTAATCTCCTCATATCTCCCTCCATCACTATGATTTCTTTCTTTGTCGTTTGGAAGTGTGAGCACATTTCATTCAACATTAATATCTCACTCGGGAATTTGCATACTTGTTTTTTGAGGACGTAACTTATTACTGGTGTTTTTTTTTTTACTATTTTTCTCTCAAACAATTCATTCCTCTTGTCAGTGTTCTCTCTCCGTCTTCCTCTCTCTCTCTCTCTTCTTTAGTGATCCATCACCCTTCACCGTCTGGACCCCCCCGTTCTTCTCTCTCCCTCTCTCTTTTGTCTACCTGCTGATTCCAGTCTCGGCGAGTCGAGGCCAATCTGAGGACGTCTGCGCTTTCGAGAAGAAAAAGATGATGTCATCTCTCTCTTTCTCTCTCTCAGCGCCGGCGGGCAGGACCGGTGCTTTCACACCACACAGATACTGTGGTTTACACGATGCCGCCGCTTTTCAGGACAGGCAGACACAGTGCGTGCCACCTCAGCTGCTTACATCTGAGGTATTTTAGTTCGACTTGAATCCAACTTGCTTAAAAGCAGGAATGAATAAATAGGAACTATGTGGTAAAGTGATTGTAAATTATGGGCAAAGCATAAATGAGGAGTTGGTAAGAGGGTAGGATTGCTTTTCTTTTTAAGCTTAATTATTGTTAGTAGAGGATACAGGTAACTATTACATATCTTTTATGCATAGGAACAAATTTATTTATGTGGACTTAGCTAGTAGCTAGCTTAGCAGCGAATACTAAACAGTGTACCTAAAGCTAGAGCAGAGATTTTGTGATTTTTGGGATGAACGGACAGGAAAAAAATGATTTCTAATAATCATGAGATAATATATAAACAATTAATATATGAATCATAATTATGGGCTAGTCCCTTTATGAGCATAATTAATAATTACAAGTTAATATGTCATAATTATGAGAAGATAAAAAAAATCATCTTCAATAAAGGTTGTTGTTTTGTCACTGTAGTAATGGGACAGTTTTGCTACACAAAGTTATATTGGTTTTTTTCCAGACTTTGTTGTATGGTTTGCTTTATTAGATCATTATTCGGGCCTCTAAAAATTAACATTGAACAAGAAAATCAACTCTGTAGTCTCAACTGGTACAGAGACAACCAGAGATAAGTGGTTGCAAGTAGACATTGCTTCATTTTACAGGGGTCGAAAGTCAAAACCTTTGGGAACCACTGGATTAGAAACCTTGAAGACAACGTGTCCCTCAGAGAGACACACATGTTTGGGAGGGAACTGACATAAAGCTATCTATGTTTAGCTACGCATCCACAGAAGGAACAGTGTGGCATGAGTGTAGAAATACATAAGGTAAGGTACATCATCAACAGATGCATTAGGACAAATTCTTTGTATTCAATATCTCACTTTGGGAATTTTAGAGCTTCTGCTTTTTGGGGACTGTGGCATGTTTTTATTTACAACCCTCACATTTTAAACGATTTAAAACTTGACAAGGTCTGTAAGATTAACAAAAAAGGAATTTCCAGTAGTATGTGAATACAGATAAAGGCGACCTGTTGTCATTTAAAAAAAAAAAAAAAAAAAAAGCCCACACGGTGCTGGAATATCAGTGGTTCTTCCTCTGATCAAGGACAGTGTAAATTCTATTCAACTCAAGAACTCACACACGTCTTCTTTACTCATGCTCTCTCGTGTCTGGTTTAAGACCCGACAGCAGAAGGGGATTCACAATTAAAACCACTGGGTCATGGATGGGTGAACACACACACACACACACACACACACACACACACACACACACACACACACACACACACACACACACACACACACACACACACACACACACACACACACACACACACACACACACACACACTACTTACTAGTTACTAGAGCCGGTTTCCATGACAACAGACGGGGAGGGGGAGGGAGAGAGAGAGAGAGAGAGAGAGAGAGAGAGAGACATGGAGAGAGAGAAAGAATTCCACCCCCTTTATCCCAGGATATAGAGTCAGATCTAAGAATGATGTATGATCAAGTGCAAGAGAGGGAGAAATAAAGGAGAGGGTGGAGGGAGGGAGGTGGAAGTGTGAAGCGTAGTACAAGAGGAGTAAACAAAGGGAGAGAGGTGAACGAGAGGAAAGGAGGCGTAAAGAAATAGAGATATGCTGCAGAGACCGAGGCCAAAACTGAATCTCAGAGACAAAGAGACAGGAAGAGGTCAAAAAATCCAAAAGCAGACGGACGGGCAGGTCGAATAAATATCTACACAGGAAGCGCTGCTTCTGCTTTTATAGCCGTTTTTTGAAACATTAGGTTGTTCCAACATGGATTACCATCACATTTCTTCAGCGTGGAGACGTTACCCAACGTTCAACCGCCACATTCGCTGACTTTCTTTTTTAAAACAGAGGGAAACAAAAACAAGGCCCCATTGTGTCCTTGTATGCGTCTATTGTGTAAACACAAAACTGAGAAAGATCACTTTGACTTCTCCAAAACACGTTCGTTTTCCTTTTTTTGGGGGGTATTTAAAGCAACAAGGTCAATGTTGCACAACTAGATGATCAAAAAAAGAGGAAAGAGTTTTGTTAAACGTACCAGCGAGGCTGATTTGATGGTGGCAAAGCGGCCCTGGTTCTTGTAGTTCTGGGCCTGGCTGCTCTTGTCGGAGGAGGACGGCCTCAGCCCCTGCATTTGGTCCCTGTGGACCCCATCGTCCCAGTTGTACGGTTGGTCCTGTTTGAAACGCACAAAATTACAAACAGCACTGAGAAATGCAAACTGAGCACAAGTCATCATCCTTTGATTGTCAGAGTTGTCATCTTTTTAAAACCATACAAGAAAAAAATGACACTGAAGTGGTAAATAACGAACGTACACTTGACAGATTTTAACACTAAAAACTGGGCTGGAGTTTTAACTCTTCACCATTTTTTTTATGACTATTTGAATAACAAAATTCCCCATAGATTTTAAGCGTACAACGTCAAAACTTCAGAAGAATTCTTTATTTTTCTAAAAACTGTGTCAACTGTAACCTTGCAAAACGTGATGAAATGTCAACACTCAATCCCCGCCCCATTAAAAAACATTTTCAGTAACCAGGGGACTAAAGAGTTGATTCATGTGAGGAGGGGAACTTCATCAGCGTCTGAAAACAATGTGTGTCACTTTCATTTGTTCTCAGCTCAGCCCCTGAACTTGAAACAACGCATTGGCTGTCTGTTCACAGAAGTGACATCCTTATTCATGCACTGTCAGAAACACAAAGAGCAGAGTGAAGAAAGAGAATGAAGGAGCAGTGACAGCCCTCTCTCCACGGATTGTTCAAGTCATACGAGAATGTCAGGCATTGTGTTGACCTGTGTGTACTGAACCTGTGTGTGTGTGTGTGTGTGTGTGTGTGTGTGTGTGTGTGTGTGTGTGTGTGTGTGTGTGTGTGTGTGTGTGTGTGTGTGTGTGTGTGTGTGTGTGTGTGTGCAGTATGACAGAGCTATACGTAGGGAAATGGTGGTGAGAGTGTGCTGCTTGTCGACATGTGTACACAGTGTTTGTTCTCTGGATGAGAACGGTGGTTGTGGTGAACTTGAAGCGATCTGCCAAACAGTGAGGACTGTGTCGATGGTTGCCATGGTTGCCGGATGGGGGGGTGGGGTGGTTACGCATACACTTGAAAATAGTAAGAGAGAACCAAGAGGATGTTTTGCATGGAGCAATGTGTCCTTTCAATTTTAGATTGCACAGTTTTAGAGGAAGTGATTGTTCTAGAAATGCTGTGTTTTTATGTAGTAAAATCCTTTGAAACCTACGTACAAGGTATTCTTGCAAAGGTGTTTACTACTTTTTGCTAAAGTACTACGTGGCCAAATCAAAATAAAGGACAATTATTGGGAAGGTAAAAAAGTTTTCCTTGTCTGTAATCAGGCTTTAGCTCCTCCAAGGAAGATTCACTTTTGTTTGTGTTTACTTGTTTGTCTCTTTATCAGGAGGAGATTTAAAAAACCTGAATGGAGATCAATGGAATTTGGTGGACAGATGGGCCTGGCGTGAATGAACAACGGATGAGATCTTTTCCTTTGTGATTCCAGTCATTAGATATATTTTTTTTCTTTTTGCCATGATGAAACGCTAATTTTTAAGCATAGGAATCAGATTAACTCAAACGAAAATAAATTAGAGCAGTGTTTCCCACACAGGGGCACATATACATGAAAACATTGCGAGGTTGGTCAGCTAACTTGAAAGTTTAGATTTGGTCAAATAAAAAATATATATTTGTTAAGGAGGAAAATAAACACATAATCTGGATTACAGATTTTTGGTCACAATCAGAGGTGCTGATTCCAGCTTGTTTCCATTTATACATTAAACTCTCTTCGTGTCCTGACTAGACCCCTTTAGGTTTTGACCCCTCGGTGCGTTCTGAAAATGATATAGAAGTGCTTCACTTAGCGTCACCACTTAAACCGCTGCAATCAAATCAACTATAATTGGATCTCAGAAGCGCAGAATAACTATTACACAGAGGCCTTTGCAGCTAGTACAAAACGTGTCCATAATCAAATAGATCTTTCAATAAACACAAACGTTAAAACAAGGTAGAGTGAGTGTGTAGTGCACAAAGACTTAGAACCCCCGTCTCTGGAGGTGACTGACTTTATTTGTTTTGTATTTGTTTTCGTATTTCCCCATCAGCACCCTCTCTCTCTTACTTCCCGTCATCCAGATGTCTATTCTTTAAATTAGCAAAACAGTGCAAGCTTTTCTTAGGTTCTCTTAGTTGTTTTTTTTATCGTGTCTGACCTCAGGACAGTTTGGACAGGATGGTGTGGCATAATGAGCTGTGACTCTGTGCTATAACGAGTTTAAGATAAACGCATTTGGGACATGACAGGTGGTACGGATGAAAGGGGACACTTGAGCTCATCTCATCAGACGAGGTGTTTTGGGAACTTCTCTCCACTTTCCCAGCTCCGGTTTTGGTACATTGGGACCTTTTGACCCCTTACCCTCCCACCACCCATCTTTTTTACCTTCTTGGTGTGCGGGGAGGACTCCAGGGTGCTGCTGTAGTCCTGCGGGTGCATCATGGTCATGTCGGAGCAGCTGTCGTCCAGCACCTCCTGCATGCTGTTCACGCTGCTGCTCTGGCTGCCTGTGCTGACCGAGGTGCTGGGGATGGAGTGGTTGCTTCCCAGGCTGTTCATCTTACAGCTGGCCGCCTCGCTGTCCTACAAGGGTACATCCATCCACACATATTCATAAACACATGCTCCCACAAATGAGGAGTCATGAAATTATGGAAAGATGCAACTATATACACACACACACATACTTCAGCCCCAATATACACAGGTCTCTACAAATTTTCTGCAGTCACTTCAATACATGTAAAATAACTAATGACCTCTAGATTGCATAATGTTTAATTGTCTATTAACCTCAAATTGCTCAGATGTGTTTGTGTTTGTACCATTCACCTGTGTAAATTCTCATATTAATGCACATCTATATGCCTGAAATGCGTTCAGATTAGAAGGCCACTTGAGTGTGTGTACATGATGGTTAAAGGGAGTCAAGCTACACAGCTTTTAGGTGTAGTAGACGTTAACATTATTTATATTAGGATGTTAAAATGAGTCTTTCCACATGTGAAAATGAGGTGTTGGACTGCAGGTTTTCTCAGTAAAGCCTTCAGCGGCGTTGAGGTCTGCTCTGAATTACGCCACGTGGTGTAGGATGACACGAGTGTGTGCTGCTGTTCATTCTGCCTCAGGTCGGGTCAATCAAGTGTCAATGTCAGACTACCGTGGCTGCAGGTGGAAGGCTCCTGTTTGGTGTTATGTAAAAAGCTAATAACTGTATCCTTGTCTTCTATCTAACTTTATTAGAACAAAAAAAAAAAACCAAACCTTTAGACAAGAGTACAGTATCTGGCTCCTCCCTCTGAACATCACTTCAGACAAACTATCCTGTTCTCACACTTTGTGCACGCGAGTCTGAACTCCTGCATAGTGGAACCAATAAAGTTAAAAACCACCTCACTGCAGTGCAACACAGGGGCTAAAATAAACAACTGTAGAGCTGCAAAGGATAAGTCGACAATTTTAATAATTGATTATTGCGAGCGCAGTGCGAGGGCCCGATCATCGCTGCTTGCAGCTTTAATTGATTATCGTTTCGGTAATTATTCCATCAAAAATTGTTAGTTCCAGCTTGTCAGATGTGAAGATTTGCTGATTTTCTCGGTTTAATATCATTATAATGTGAATGTATGAGTGGGTAGGACTGCTGGAAGCACAAAGACTTTTTAAGAAGTCAACTTGCGCTCTAGGAAATGTGATTAGCATTTGTCAATATTTTCAGATATTTCACAGATCAAGCAATTGATGGATTTATCTGGAAAATAACGAGCAGATTAAACGTTAATAAAGACATATCATTAGTTGCAGTCCTGTACTGTTCTATGTAGCCTGTTCTTGTCAAACTGTTTGTTGCTTTTTAGCAGACTGCCTGGTTAATATTCATCTCTTTTTTTATCAACTATTGTCTCTATTGTTGTTCTGTGAGTATAAACTGTGGACTTGTAAAGTGTCTGTTGATACAAACGTTTCTTTCTGTGAGGATAAAGCTGAATTGAATTTGGTTTTCCATGAACAAATTAAAAAAATATGAGTAGAGACTTCACTTTGAGGTGAACAGAATTTAAATGGAGCTCATATGATTTCATGTTTTTAACCCTTTGTTCTCCCCTCGTCTCCTGCGACTGCTACTCCTGATAAACTCTTTAATCTTTGTCTCCGTAGTATTTCTCTTTTCACTGATCTTTTACATCAACCCTTCCCCTCCTCCCTCCTCCCTCTCCCTTTTCCTCCCACCTCCTCCTCCTCCTGGCTCTCTCCCATTGGTCCGTTGTGTTTCTCCTGGTAGAGGATCTTCTTCATCTTGCGGTACTGCAGGTTGTCCAGCTCGCGCACCGCATCCTTGGTCCTCTGGATGAGTTCGAGGAGAATGCGCGGCGAGCGTTCACGACGCACAAAATCATGCTGGACGAAAAAAAAGAATAGGGAGAAGGCGAGTTAGTGGGGTTGGTTGGGTCAGGAGTTATTTAAAATAGGATAAAAGGAGGAAACCATTGTATTAGGTATTTAAATAAATTTTTTTTACATGGTAATCTGATTTAATTGAAGTATTGTTCCAACTTCAGCTTTCATACCATACAATTTAGGGATTTAATGCATTTTTTCCCCTAAAATAGCTCAATGGCAATATGAAAATGTCCTCTTTAAGTCGTCTATGTGTACTGTTTTTGTGTATCTCCAAAGTTTTTCACCTTAAGATATTTGTTACAGCCTACATATTCAAAATTAAATAAACTAAATATTTATATTAAATTATAATTCTAGCAGAAAATAAACATTTATTTGCTAAATAACATCAAACAAAAAAGTGGTTTTCGCACAAATGATGTAAGAAATGTATGATATAAGATTTATTTCTAAGTAAAGTTGAAAAATATGGTTCGAAATCATATCATAGTTGGTGGACCTTATTGTTTTGACATCCGTCTGCTTTTAATGATCTCATAAATTTTGTCTAATGTAACACTTTTGGACTGAACTGCCTTCAACTTCTTTCTTTCAGTGTATTATTTCAAAGAGAACCTCAACGGTGACCGTCACTAGAGGGCGCCTGTATGTTGCTCTGCCCGTCATGGGAGTCCCAGCACTCTTCATCATCTTCTACACTGAACACATGGGATCTGTGCAAGATTGTCCATAAAATCAATTTTCACAAATACTCTTAATCCTTTTCATTCCAATACATGAATTCTTAACTGTATTTCGCTTTGGCACCAAATTAATGACAGCTTCAAAAAGAATTATACAATCATTTAGTAATGTGCTGCTAATTAATTGAGAGGTTTTAGTTTTTTAATCTGGAAGGCCTATACACATTAACCTCTCTTGAAATAAAACTGTATTTGAGGGCATATTTGGGAATTAATAGCAGAATTTGTGGGAAAGAAAAGTAAAAAAACACCCCATTGAATAAAAAAAACTAGATATTAACAACCTAAAAAAGTCAAAGTCCTACTGCAAGAAAGTTAAATCCCTGTATAAATAGAAGACATGAAAACATGATTACTCAATGATGTATTTCTATAACTGTTGTACTATAAACTCAGGTTAAACTCATTTAGAGCACATTTTCAAGTCGTGACCAGCTGTACTGTAAAGAAACAAACTTTCTGTAATTTGATGGAGGTGTAATTTGGTGGAGGTTGGTGCATTATGCTTTCATGTAATTATTTATTTCATGTTTCATAACCAGCAGGTCAGAGTGGGTGTGTGGGGCTGGTGGAGGTCGGGTTAGAATGAGGGGGCGAATATGTGTGTTGAAATATCTTTTTTAGCATTTAACTGTACTCGCATCAAGATAAAAAAGAAAGAAAACACACTCTCCTCCTCCCTGCACTTCCACCCACAAACACATACATTCATACCTCCCCTTAGTCACGCTCATTCATAAAATATTGTGTGGCTGAAATGTATGCAACCTCAGAGTACAGGCCTAAAATATATATACTGTATAAAAACATCTTAGGTCTATTTCCAGCTCTCTTTCCCTGCACACCTTCCCCTCTCCATGTGACAGATGCTGCTGTAATGGGTTAGTCAGGACACAGGGGAATGACATCACGCTCTGAAAATAGAGATGGGAGTGATTTGTCCCGTTTTCTGACGGACCTACACCAGAGTGTGGGAGGTTGGCCTCCTCCGTCCCGTCCACAAGCCAGAAGCTATCGGCGGGATTCTTCCTCATTAGGAGGTTAGTGTTAAGAAGAAGCGACAGCACTGAATGTCACTGAATGTACAATATAATGTTTTTTACCAGAAATACTAATTCATCCTCAGTGATTGAATCTGTTAGGCATCATCAATATGTGATGTTAAATGCAGTTTATTACATATTATTATAACATTTTGTTTTATTTATATAAAGATGATCATTTATGTGTTTATTTCTTAAACATTAGGTTAATTATTTAGGTTGTTTAAGTCATAAAATTGACTTTTGCCTACTCCTTTATGAGCACAGGTCTGTTTATTTAGTTTATTTTTAGCTTGTTGTATATTTTAGTGTTCATTTTATTAGTTATTCTTGTTTTTTCTTATTATTTGTGACATGTAAAACAATATATATATATATATATATATATACTTTTTGGGGTTCCCACTTTGCTCGAGTCCATCTTGTTTACTTCTACTGCAATTAAGGGAGCAGTGGTGACGGAAAACCAGCCTTACATGCTTGATGTATTAAAGGGATAGTTCAACATTTGGGGAAATACACATATTTTATTTTGTGCCAAGAGTTAGACGAGATAAATTGATATAGCTGGAGCATGCCGCATGTTAGCTTAGCCTAGCATAAAGACTGGAAACAAGGGGAAACAGCTAGCCTGGCTCTGCTGGATCCACCTTCATATATTACAACACAGATAGCTTCAATCTTTTCATCTGACACAATGTATTTTGTTAATGCATTTATTACTATTTATTTTATTTATTTATTATTGGTCATATGTAAAGGAAAATACCATTCACTGGTTCCAGCTTCTCAAATGAGAGAATTTGCTGCTTTTTCGGATTTATATTATTCTAGTTGAATAATCTTTGGGGTTTTGACAGTCGGACAACATAATCAATTATAACTCATTCTCTGCTGTGAGAAAATGTTTAATTTATGCTATTAAAAAAACATACCCCTGAAAACCAAACAACCCAGAGCTATTTTTAACTGTTCAAACTACACATTTTTTGGGCTTAAAACTATTGAGTACTTTTTGGAGCAGGTCACTGTGAGGTTTTTATTTCATTATTTGCATAATTACTATTATTCTGAATGAGGTATACAGGGAGAGAGTTTGTTTAACCTGAAGCCTGAACAGTGATAGCTCAAGGCCCCCAGATTAGTGACCTGATTTCCCCTTTGAAAAGCTTGGGGGGGCGTGTGCCTGTATGTGTGTGTGTGTGTGTGTGTGTGTGTGTGTGTGTGTGTGTGTGTGTGTGCACTGAAAGAAAGAGTAATTTTGTGTGTGTCTGAGAGGAGAAAGTGGGGTATTAATCATAAGCTAACACCCCACCCCCCCAAGCCTTCACCATAAAGCAGCCCCTTTTACACTGATCCCAAGTCTGTTTGGTGCTTATCCCTCTTTAATGTTTTTTTTTTTGGTCAGGATTTAGGTCAGCAGTGTTGGGAAAAGTGAATCCCAGTCTAAACGTCGAACGTATCCACTCGACAGTCCAGAGCTCCTTAGTTAACCGCTACCTGACCTCACACCCTCCCTCAGGTGGGGTAGGTGTGAAAACTCCCCCCCCTCGAGCTCCAGCACTGTTGAGCGTGATCGCCAAGAACATTAAACTCTTAGTGGGCCAATAGGATTACCTGTTGGTCACACAAACAAAAAGATCAACCCCTCATTTACAGGGAAACACAATGAACATACGCGGATAAACGCTGTGTACGTTCATTGTGTGTTTTAGTCGGGTGTTATAGGGTCGGATGAATGAATATCACAAAGTATTTGACCAAATACCTAAATATCAATATTACGTTGATATTGTAGGGCTGACTATTAGTGCTTTTACTGAATATTTAAAAGAGACTTTTGATGATTAATTATCAGTAATGTAGATGCAATGATTTAGTAGTTCAATAATATAATTCAGTCAGTTCAGAAAGTTACATCACTTTACTCTAATGCAGCTTTTAAAACCAGGAAAAGACAGCACTTATGCCATATGATGATATCCTAAATCTATGACATCATCTAGACTGAGATCATATCAATATATATAGTGATGTATTGCCAAGTCCTGGCAAGATGTCAAAAAAATGCCATTATTAAAAGGCAGACTTTATGATTTTTAAATCTTCATTTTATGGGGAAATTGTGTCTTTTATTTGACAAATAACAGAGGGGAGTGACAGGATGAGCGTGAGGATGACATGTAACAACATCATCTTAATATTTGTAATATTAGCATCCATGTTTGACCTTGGATAGTGCAGTTTTACAATAAAATCTTATAATCCGCTCTTACAAGTAGTACTTTTTTTCCTCCAAAACTTCAGAGAGGTCCAACTAACTTGACCTTGTAATACATTTTTTTTGCAAAAACGTTCGATAACAAAAGAGTGAGTCCTTTTTGGTGTTTTATTTATATACTCTACTCGTGGACACAAACATGTGATTGTTTTGTACTTCCTTGTTCTGCAATGTTGCCTTTTGTCTTGTTTTAAATGTCTGAGTCAACTGCATATGATGGAGCGTATTTATGTTGTCAACCATGGACAATTGTGTGTGTGGTGTGAATGGGTTGTGGAATAAGGGTGGGGGGGGTTGTATGTATATATTTTTGATGCATATTATTTTGTACTTTCTTTAAAAAATAATGAAAAAAACTATTTATCAAAGATAGAATTGGGCTCCTGGTGGCGTAGAGGTTAAAGGCACTAAACATGAACCCCAACATCGACTTTTGTTGCATGTCCTTTCCTGTCTCTCTCCCTCTCTTTTACTCTACCCTCATTTTGTATCATCTTATTACTGTCTTACTATCAATAAAAGGCATAAATTGCCAAAACAACTGATGTGAAAGCAGCAAAAATACAGGCAGCTCTATGGCGCCTTTAAGGACCGTGGCTGCGAAGCAGAGCTACAACAAAAGAAGAAATGAAAAGAAGAGAGAGAGAATAAGCTGTTCTCAGCGGGGTGCTTGGAGAAGACACTGTGTGTATGCTTGCGTATTAGGGAGTCGTGGGTGGGTGCGAGTGACTCATCCGCATTGCTCGGGGACTGAGTGAGACAGGAAGTGAGGTCACAGCTGGAGGGATAACAGAGGAAGCCCACTCACTCGTAGCAGCTCCCCCGAGGAGGGTCTGTCCTGAGGAATTTTCAGTAGGCAGTAGTCGACGAAGCTCCGGAAGGGGTCAGACCTGGGTGAGGAGAACAGAGAGCGGGTGAGTTCTCAGTCGAACATGTTTTAAATCGGAGTAACATAAGCAGACATAGCAGTGACAGTCTAATTATAGGTTGACTTCAGCCACACCAGAGTGTCAATGAATGTTTAACTCGATGAGTAATCTTCTGTTGGGACGTGTTAGTCCTAACAATGAATCAAACCCGGAACAATCCTACGTAATCTCTGCGTGCATCCCCATGGATGAACCACGTATGGATTATGTAAATATGTGGGGCAATAAATATATAGGAGCCACTGGAGCTGTGGAACACTGTGACACTGACTGTGATCTAAAAATACCCTCATGAGAACACAGTACATGTATCACTGTGTGTTGGGATTACTAACATTAAAGTGAAATACGGTGCTATTTGAGATTTCGGGGTCATTGCAGGGTCAGTAAATGCACCCATCCACCATAATCCTCTTTCTCAACCTCAACATCGAACGTCTTCTGTGGTTCGACGAGGTCCATGAGTGCACTTGCATGTCATGCCAATGTGTGTGTGTACAGTGTGGCCTTTTCTGCTGAAGTTACAGAGCTGATGTCTCGGCTTGTCTCATCTGGCGGGATGTTGCTAACGCCTGGGGGGCCTCTGGAGCTCCTCCAAAAATACCACAACCCTGCGCCCGCCCCGCACAAAACGCTCGCCTCAGCGCGATGCTAGAAGCCAACGCTAATTTCACAACTTCTGTTCTCCATGCAGTCATAAGGCAGTGAATTTCCAACTAAAAGAAGACTCCCACCTGCTTCGTGTTTCTGATGACTGAGCCCATGATTTATGTTCTCTTTCAAAAGGTGTAAAAAGTGTATTTAATTGAGAGTTTGGTTTGGAAGGTTCAAGAATGTCTTCAGGCTGAGCTGAGGCAGGTAGAGAACAATTTACAGCCTCTCGCCTCAGTCATGCAGAACACACGAGATTCTTGCAACATACAAGCAAACACCGACACGACTCTGCACGCTCAGACCACACAACGCTTCACTTTCATACCACGGTAGTGATTGCATAAATAGAAGAACCCAGAAGGTAAATTACAGGGAGAACATCAAACAAAGGGTTAATATTTGATGAGCGTTGTTTCCCCCTCATGGGAATCACACCTCACATGCAGCGTGTGAGTGGTGGCTTCTGCGACTCAGAGGATCGGTGGAATATTTGCTGCCTTGCTGATTTCCTGCTAGCGACCTTTTAGATCACCTACTTCTCTATACGTTTACACTCCTACGTATTTATCCTTTTTCCCCCTGCTGCGTGACATAAGTTAACCTAATCTCATATTATATTCATTCATTTCTTACACTTTTATCTCCAGGTTTGTGCAAGCAAAAAGATTATGAGAGTGGAATATTTACTGCTTTGTTGAGTATATATATAAATATATAAAACATAAATTCGCTGGGTGTGATGGCTAGCTTAGAGCATACAGTAAGTGTTAACATTAATGCTCAGGCTAGCCCAAATAACTTGTTGATAAAATAATGAATCTTCCTAAACTGGAGTCCTCCAATCCACAATTTAAACCAATGATGTTATAAATAAAAACAAAAACAATTAAAAACAGAACCAATCAGGTTTATTCATTTAAAAAAGGTGCACATCAAACGTGTGGGTGAGTTTCTGTTGCAAAGACACAGCTAAGAGCTGTTTAAAACCTGCTGGCCTAAATCAAATTGTTTCTTTTTTTTTTATGTCTGGAAGGACAGTCTCTAGAGGATCTATTAGCATCCACAATCATAAGCTGTGATGCTGAGAACAGCAAAAAAAAGTATTGGCTGTTTTCCCATAATACTTCTAGAACAAAGAAATACCCTAGTTAGTCTGGCAAACACAATAAAATGTTTCGACCACTAGAATAAAATTAGAATAATCACGCTGCTTTGTTTTGATGTTGTTGTAGATGAAACTATGCCCTACAGCCCTGCAGGAATGATGTGGTATTTACGCAGTATTACTTTAGTAGAGGTCTCACAGGTAATTACATAAGAGACTTAGAGTGTGACCTTGCACAAGGCATGTTGCAGGGATCACAGGTCGTGCAGATTAACACAGGGATGTTTTACCGTGACTGAGCCCGGATCAGATTGGCCTCTAATGTTCACAGTTAAGTGGAAGTATTGTATCAGCAGTTTCACTGAATTTTCTTGGTTTGTGGAGAATATTTTAAAGCTTTTTTTAAAGCAATTTATTAGATTTTGTTGTGTGTCAGTTTGACTGATCCTATATTGGACAGCATTCTCCAAAGACTATTGTAAAAAACTAAATCTTAATGGTAATGTTTAGAGAGCGTGTGTTTTGAACTCACCACTCATTGGACTGTAGCGTGGGAGAGTCGTTCTGTGCGATGTGATATAAGGCACTCATGGCATTCATGTTGAACAAGGGTGGTTTGCGCTCCGCTAAAAAAAAAGGAAAAAAGAAGGCGAGAAGTCAGAGAAAGATGTAGAAGAGAAGATGTTTCAGTGCCAAATCAGATTCTCCTTTAATGAGGCAGATACAGGCATGCAGGAACAAATCCTCCTGTTTCACTAATCATTAAAAGTGAGCTTCAATTTGTTACATTTCTAAATTCATGGGCCTCTAAATGCATCTTTTCACCAGTAGGTAGATGTGTGCTCACCAAGTTCAATACAGGTGATCCCCAGGGACCAGATGTCCACTTTCCCCTCGTACTGACCCTCGTCCATGGCTAGGATCACTTCTGGGGCCATCCTGAGGACATGCAAATGCACAAACACGCATAGTTTATTAAGTATGGGGAGGAAAAATGTTATCCATGAAAATGTTATAATCTGCTAAGCCTCTCAGAGCTTTTAAAGACTCTGGTGTGCTGTGATAGCAGCTCAGTTTTAGGAAAATATGAGTGCGTTTCTGTAAAACGTGGAGTGGTACAACTTGTGTTTGTGTGTGTTTGTATGTGTGAATTTAACAGAACAAGTGAGATGAAGTTGTGTGCTGCTTGCTTATGGCATTGTGAGAGTCCATCGCTGGTCCAGCTGTTTATGTATTGACTTTCATTCACCATCAAAGCTGCATGAAGTGTGTGAGTGAGATTTATGGTGCGTAAGGTAGAGCTGAGGGTTTTCTACATGATAGACAAACAACAGAGGACATCACAGCAGCTTCTGTTAGCAATATATAATAGATAGGTTCAAGTCCTTTTCAGACTGGTGTGCGAGAGGAAATGGTCTGTCCGTCTGTCCTTCGAGTCGGTCATCAGACATTTGTGTGAAATTGTCATAATAAGCATATATATATATTCTTGAGTTATGGCCAAAAACACATTTTAGGAGGTCACAGTGACCTTGACCTTTGACAAACATAATCTAATCAGTCCATCCTTGAGTCCAAGTGGACGTTTGTGCAAAAGTTGAAGAAATTCCTTCCAGGTTTTCCTTAGATATCACCTTCACAAGGGCCATACATCTGTACGTACGTACAAAATGAAAACATAATGCCTTTAGCCATGGCTGTCACGACGTATTAAAAACAATCCTATGATTTATGAGGTTGGTGTGAGGTGTCGAAATTAAAAAAATCTCTGACTGCCTGATGGCAGACAAGATAAAGAAACTCACACAGTGCAAAAACAGACGATAAAGCCTTAAGAGCAGCAAACCTGTGCAAAACAGTTATGTAATTTCTACACCAACTGTATATATATTTCAGTTTGTGTGGTTTTCTCAGTGTGTGTAGTCCTGTGTCATCTTATTATTATTATTATTATATTCCTTTATTGATCCCCATGGGGGAAATTCGGATGTTGCAGCAGCTCAACTATGTAGAAACAGATAATAAATAAAAACATATTTTACAATAAAAATAAAATAAAAAATAAAAAAATACAAATGTACAGTATATCCACATGGGGGGGGGGGGGCTTCTGTACCTTATCATATGTGTGTGTCTTGACCCGTTAATACTCACCAGTAAGGTGTTCCCACAAAGGAGTTGGCAGGTGAGGCAATGGAGGCAGAGCCAAAGTCGGCCAGTTTGACCTGACCCAGCTCAGTCAGCAGGATGTTACCAGCTTTCACATCTCTGGATTGGGGGAGAAAATAAAGACTGTGAGCATATATATATATATAGACATGGTAGCCAAGAGAAACCACATCAGTTCCAAAAGGATCTATAATACGTCATGCAGTGTATTTATAGATGTGATATGTTTATTTAATTGGGGGTTTATTACTTATAAAACATTGTGCAATGAGACCTGTGATGTCACAGCACAGTCAAACGTGATTCATGCAACCATCGTTGGATGCTAATCATATTTGACTGCCATAAAAGATTACTGTGTGGACACCAGTGAGACCGGAGGGTTGTTACCTCCCCACAGCGAAGGATGTAACGTACGTACAGAGAAAAAGGTTTTACAGCTTAATTAGTAAACGCTGCAGTAAAGGGAGAACATTAGCGTCTCTCGTCTTATCGTCCGTCTTATCATGTTCCTCGTTAAGTCACTTAATGTTCCTGATGGGAAATGTTTGCAACCAGGAAACAAAATCACTCACCTGTGAATCATATTATGGGAATGTAGGTAAGCCAGTCCTAGCAAGGCACCATGGGTAATGGCAGCAATTTCCAACTCTTGCAGTGGTTTCTTGTGAACTTGGGGAGAAATTGGTACAGTGGAAGTGAGAAGGAGTCCTCTGAAGATTGAGTTATATAAGAATGAACTGTAACAGTTCTGCACAAATACATTCATAATAAATAAAGCCTTTGCATGAAGTTATGAAGTGCAAACTTGCATGAGAAAAGTCCCAAAACATCATAGTTTTTAGTGAAAGAAAAGTATGCAATATGTCCTGCTGATTCAGCAGTGAGAAAGTTCTCTCTTGGCATCTAGCATATGGATAACATGGGCTCCTAAGCTGGCTCCCTGTGGGCTGTTGACTGCGTGCCAAAGCAAAAGGTCACGGCAGAACTCTAAAAGTCCCCAAAAACAGGCCAGGGCCAACTGTCGTGACTATGTCAGTGACGGGTGCACACATAGGTGCTTAAAATAACACATTAGCTTCAGGTCAGGGATGCTGAGAGGATGTTTTTGTTATTTTAAAAGCAAGTAGTTAAGCTAAAGCCAAGAAACATCGATTTGTTCTCCCATCTGTATAAATCGTGTGAATCAAAGTGCTGTGTAAGGACTAATGTATGGAGTACTTTGTTCTGTTTTCTCTTATTTTTTAGTTAAGGTTAATATGTCTTAATCAGGGTTTAAGAGGTAAATGCAGAAATCGTATAGCAGGCAGTTCCTCATGTCTAGAAAGTCTGACAAAACCTCATGAACTAAGGTCATACAGTCATCTGGACTGACTTTCATAATCAGCTACTGAGGAGTAAAATCAGGTATAATACATAAAGAGAGAATACAGTCTAAGTCTAGTCCAAGTCAAGGCAAGTCTAAAGCTAAAGCGAACTAATGAACATGTTATATGTCGTTTGTTTAATCCATACAATAACACAAAAGAAAAAATAAGTCTTGTTTTTTACAGGGTTTTCTCCCTGTATTGAATAGCTTGAATGAGTAGTTCCAAGAATATGTAGGATGTTCATGAATCGTCACATATATAGTTTATGTATGTAGTACTTTGTTCTGTTTCCTCTCATTTTTTACGTAAGGTTCACATGTCTTAAATCATATCAAATAACTGCAGGAAACAACCACAGACACAACATGGGGTTTTAAGGATATAAGAGGTAAATGCAGACGTCGTCTAGCAGGCAGTTCCTCATGTCTGGAAAGTCATGAACTAATGTCGTACAGTCATGAACTAATGTCGTACAGTCATGAACTAATGTCGTACAGTCATCTAGACTGATGGTTGTATTCAGCTACTGAGGAGTAAAATCAGATATAATGCATACAGAGAGAATACAGTCTAAGTCTAGGCAAGTTTAAAAGCTAACTAATGAACATGTTTGTTTAATCCATACAATAACACAAAAGAAAAAACAAGTCTTGGTTTTTTTTCTAGTTCAAGAATATTCAGGTATGTTAATTAATCATCCAAATATACTTTATATATACAGTACCAGTCAAAAGTTTGGACATACCTTCTCATTCAATGGTTTTTCTTTATTTGTATTTTTTTCTACATTGTAGATTAATATTGAAGACATCCAAACTATGAAGGAACACATATGGAATTATGTGGTAAACAAACAAATGCTCAACAAACCAGAATATGTTTTATATTTTAGATTCTTCAAAGTAGTTGAATGAGAAGGTGTGTCCAAACTTTTGACTGGTACTGTATGTGTAGGCCGACTATCCAAATACAGTTACCGAAAAAAGTTCAAGATTTTAAACTTGTAAAAGAAACTGTTTTATAATCGTAAAAGTATAAACGTGTGTGTGTGTGTGTGAGCGCATTAAACATTAATAAACACACTTACCCTCTAGTAAATCTGATGCGGAGCCCAGGCAGTACTCCATCACCAGCTGAAACAGAATACAGTTAGAGCTGAGTAACTTATCATTCACATGGTGTGTTAAATATCCTTAATACAATGCTTCAGGTCACGTTTGTGAATACTTGTTGTGGTTTTTTTTTTCTCAAGCAAAGGGATCACATTGTGATGTCTGCAATGGAGGTGGTAGTACAACAGTAGTAGGCAGTAAGGAAACACAGCACAGCAGCAGGATACACAAATAAATGACATTGAGGAAAGGAATCAGACAAAGAGGACGGGAAGAAGAAGATAAACAAACCATGTCGCAAGACTGAAACAAAGAGTGGAACAAAGGGAGATGTGGACACGGATCCACTAACCCAGGCAGTGTTGTCTTTCAAGTAGCAGCCTTTGTACTCAATCGTGTTTGGGTGTCGCAGCTGTCCCAAAAACTTGACCTCCTTAATGATGTCCTGCCACTTCTGCAAAACAGACACACAGGTGGTTAACATACTGCAGGTTCAATCAGAGATACACTTGAGTGGGAACTGCTGGGACTTTGATTGCAGCTGGCTTCACTGTAGTAACCACTTGAACAAGTATTATGAACTTTATGCATCTGTTACCTTTGTGTATAGACAGACAGGAAGGTTTTTCAATACGTTTTACACAGATAAACTATACATTTCACAGTAATAAAATGCAAAAATGGAAAGCTATCTCTCAGAGGAGTTATTAAAGCACATTTGTTAGCTAGTTAGGAACAATTCCATGCAAGAGCCCTCACATAAAACAATCACTCAAAGGTTTATAAGAAGAAGAAAGTTAACTAAAACACAGATATGATGCCTTGAGTTCAGCTGTTATCACATAGTTCGCCTTCTGAAATATGCTGGTGCGTAAACTTTTTTCAGTGCTTCAGGGAGGCACATGTTTTTGCCCAAACTTTGCATCTGGTGGTGAGTAATTAGTTCTTACTCTTTCACCATCTTTTTGTTCCTTTAGGGTCAATAACCATCAAAAAATGAGACACCTCAGTCTCACAAGCTAGAGTCGAGCTTTGGGTGAATATAATTAGACAGTGACATTTAGCACGTCGAGCACTTGTTCTAGCTGTTACTGGCTTTGTGCCAAAAGCAAGAGAAAATAAGACAATGTTATGTGGTTCGGGGACAAAAACACCTAATTGTGGTGATTCCTTTACAGTGGAACTGGCATTTTGAAGGCAAAGTTTGGCATGTTTATTTGAGTGAGGGAAGTCTTTCTTACTTCGGTAGTCTGCTTGCCATTATAGGACATCTTTTTAATGGCCACCACCTCATTGGAGTAGGAGTTGCGTGCCTGGAGAAAAAAAAAACAGAGATCAGATTCTGGTAAAGTCTTGAAATTTGACCTATTGAAACGTACAGACGGACAAAAACTCTCAAAAATACACAGTAATCCTCTCTAAGGGCTTTCTTTTTTCCTGGTTAAAAACACTATAAAAAGAATATGGCATAAATAAATCAGTAACTAACATACATTTATATAACACACTGGTTATAAAAGTTATTTAATTGCTGTATGTGACAAGACTTTAGAATGATCAATATTCCTAAAAATGGTCAATCTTTCCATTAAGCTTCACACATTATAACAAAAGCATCCCATGCAGCATTGTACTATACTGTACACTAACAGAGTGAAGCAGCAGGGAAATGATTATTCAAATTGAAAATGTATGAACACTTTACTTTAACCTCCCTATTTAGCATTTATAAGCACTATATAAACATTTAATAATAGTGTCATTCACTGTCTGTTTAAACGCCAGCCTCCACTTATGGGTGTTAAAGTTGTTTAGAAACACATTAATAAACACTTAATTCTATGAATACATTACTGTGTGTTATAAACCATACATTTTTATATTTGAATGCTAAATAGGGGGTTTAAATCAAGGTGTTACTAACTCATGTAATGCCTTAAAGGTGATCCAGATGTGAGCCGGATAAATTCAGTGCATGCAAAGCATCATAATGACCGCCTGCACGAAAGCAATACATCTACAACCGAGTGATACGGCAGGAACAGATTCTCTCATTTGAATTTAAGCACATCTCCGTCTGATCAAAGCACTCAGCGACGTGATTAAGGGAAGCCTGCAGGTAAGTGATATGTGGTTGTTCTGCAGCCACTGTTGGTGTTTGACTTGTCTGAGCCCATCCACATGCCCGTGCTAAACCCGTGGTGTTAACCTCAAAGGCATTTGGCCTCAGGAGCAGCTAGGCTGCAGCTCAGCCTAAGCCCTTATCTCTGCTTCATCCCACTCACAAATGAACGGGAATTTCATGTTGAGATTCAAATGGAATTACAGTAACAGCAGGCAACGGAGTATTCCCATTTGATATCGGTTTTTTTTTCCACATTCATTTGATCCCTATGATTGCCTGTCAGTTCATGCATAATAGTCGTTCCCTCTGGTGTAATGTATAGATAGATGGTTATAGAAGAGGGAAAAAAAAAAAGGGCATGTAACGCTGAAATATTGAAATACATTCAGGATAATCGTCATTGTAGAAGAAAGGGGATGCATCAATAATTACAGAGACTAATTTGTTCAACATGCACTTTACAGTAGTGGTGTGTGTGTGTGTGTGTGTGTGTGTGTGTGTGTGTGTGTGTGTGTGTGTGTGTGTGTGTGTGTGTGTGTGTGCATGCATACCCAGCAGGGGGAATTCCTCTTGTACTCTTCTATAATAGAGTTCCGCCTTAATCTTAACATGCACACACCATGAATGCACATTCAACTACATGCAGTTTATTGAATATGCATGCATATTCATTAATAACCTAGAGAATATGCACGCATTTACAAAAGGGAAACACTGTGCCACTTCTACCTTTTCCCTTCCAACATGCACTTAACGAGCTGCTGTTATCTTTTATAGTGCTAGTATTGCAAGCAATTACTTCTTAAATGTTATATAATACAACCGGATCAAAGTACTGTAAGAGCACAGCTTATCGTTGTTGTTTTGTTATACCAGCATAATAACCGATGTCATCAGAAGGTGCTATTCTGCTACATGTGTGCTTGAATATTTGTTAGCAGATCACGCATTTCAGGATGTAAACTTAGCAGGAAATGTATTTTATTTCCACTAAAGCTGCTCGGGCTGCTAGCTAAAACTAGCAGTGTACCAGTTGTAATGCGGACCGCATAAGTGTGTCAGTGAGCACATCAGGGCAGGATTTAGACGCACACTGGAGCCTGTTAGCCAGACGGACATGGGCACCAGGGTTACTGCTGATGTACTGAGGCTGTGTGTGTGTGCGTGTGTAAATGACATAGCAGAGACGAGGATGGTTAAACCCTGCCAGCTGAGAATATCCTGCCCCACTATCGACGGCCTCTGTTTTTTCTATAGCAAGAAAAACAGCTGTCTTAGGAGGGAGGGAGGAGGCTTATCGCCCCCAGCCCCCCATCTGGAGGAGAGGAGAGGAGAGGAGAAGAGAAGAGAGGAGAGGAGAAATGTAGAGAGAGCAAAGAGACCCGATCTACTGTCGACCCCCCTTCCACACAGCTTTAGAATCGAAGGCTTGAGGAGTAATTAGTGATGATGAGATAAATAAAAAAAGGCTACAGAGAAAGTGCAGGGGGGGAATCTGTCTCTACTTAATTGCATTCATGGAGCCTTGATGTAACGGGCTACACTTACAACACGTGTATACATCAATGAATCGATAAAGGGGGGACTTGCTCATAAATAAATCAAAGCCATACTCGTGTATGCATAACTATCACGTAGTAAAGGGCTAAGAGTGCATCATTTAAAAAGCAGTATTAAGATTATTAAATGGTCCAGCCCATCATTCACATGCTGTCTTTCTTTCTTCAATGAACAGTGAGGCTAAAGCTAAATAGAGGACACATTTCTACACTACATCTTTGTTGTTCAAGTTTCTTTTAAACTTTGTCCGAAAGAGACTTGCAATGCCACTGAATAGGGCTGAATATGATTTGGCGAGACTCCATACAAAAAGATGTGGTCGATACAGAAGTAAATGTCTGACAGAAACTTTTTTTTTATTCCAAGATTGTCATCTGAAATGTCTTGATAAAGTGGCCATGACAGCAGCTTTTCATGTCATGTACAATGTCCTCTACTGAGATTTGTTCAACATCATTTCTGGAGCGGTTACATTCCAGTTTAGATGAGGTCCTTCAAAAAAAATTCATGTCTTGTGAAAGTTTTACAAAAAAGGTGAATTTGCACTTACGAAGTAGACGGCCCCGAAGCTGCCATGTCCGATCTCGTGCAGGTCACAGAAGACATCCTCGGGGTCGTCTTTGAAGAAGAGGTCGGCCAGCTCGGGGTCCTTCGGCACACCTTTCCGTGTGGACGACGGCATCATGGGATGGACATGAGCTAGGCGCCGGGGACGACGCTCACGTACACACAACTACTGATGCTGCTGCTGCTGCCGCCACCAGATGTCCACGACGGGCCCGGCATTGGCCAGCTAGACCTGCGAAAAAACAGAACGGACATTTGTTGCATTCAGGATATGGAGATTCTCTTCAATTTAAGCCTTACCCTAAACACATCACTTCCTGTGTGCATGAGAATTTTGACCTCACTCAGGTAAACAAATATTAAAACTATTTTAACAATGTATAGAGTGAATTACTATGAATATAATCAGTGTTATCGTAATTGCGAACTACATGAATGCTAAAGATTTACACTGACTCAAACACGACACAATGCTGGTCAATTATACTTGGAAACATCCAGACACTGTTTGATCTAAAATTACTTCAAAGCCCCTTCGAAGAATATTCAAATTCATGTCTGTGTGTGTGTGTCTGTGTGTGTGTGTGTGTGTGTGTGTGTGTGTGTGTGTGTGTGTGTGTGTGTGTGTGTGCATGGTTTTCTATTGTGCATTTGTGCAGACTTAAGATGGGAAAAAAGACATTCATATGATGACGGCTAGCTGTCTAGTCCTGCTGCTTATCCAAGTCACAGTCACACTTAAACACGCACGCACACACACACACACACACAACACCCTTTACAGCTGAAGCTGAGTCACTGATGCATCATTTCCACACATGCACAAAGTGTAACAGTTGCCTGCGTACACGTACACGCACGCACGCACGCACACAAAATGTTTTGTATCACAAGGCTGCAGCCAGTCCGTCAAGCGTGTACGCATCCTGGACACCCTGCTCCAGTTAGCTTCGCTGCACATGCATCACACACACATGCACACAGTCACACGCCATCTCTCTCATTTCTATTTCTATTTCTCTCTCTCTCTTTTTTCTCTCCACCATGAAATCTCTGTGCACACCGGCCAGATGCAGTAAGCAGAATCTGGCTCCAAAGGCCAGCCACACACAGAGCAAGCTGACATACAGGCAGAGGCAGCAAGACACACAGGCGCACAGGCCGAGACACTAAGCATCAGCATCATCCTAATCCCCCCCGCTCTTAAAAGGGATCCAAGCCATCACACCCACTCCAAAAATATCAGTCTTAAAGGAAAAGCCCTGTGCTCTCTGTTCTATGGCACCAGATGTATAAACATGGCCGCCTTGAAGCTTTGGGAGGGATTATTTAAGGTTATACTATTTAAATGAGAAACTTCAACAATGACCTGATTCTAAATTGTTCTCCACATCTCAATGCGGTGGTTATATTTGGCTAGAAATACTTGCACATTGTGTCATGTGAGGTCAAATCCAACCAATTACATTTTCCAAGTTGTTATTTTATTTTATTTAATATTATAACTAACTTTACCCAGAGGTTGTAAATTCTGAGGTTTCAAATGGGGCCAGAAGGTTCAGCATCATCATACTCTCATTAACATCATCTATTATGCCAGTGTTGATGTGTTGAAGGCTCAGGCTGTACATCAAGTGGATGTAGCGGACCGAATCATGTTGACGTCCCCTGTTGGTTTGTGGACTGCCATTTTGAAGCCTTGTATTCAGCGTCTTGGTCGTCGCCATCTTGGTTTCTTGCCAGTGAACAGAAGTGATCATATTGGGACTGCAGAGGAGTGATATAGAGACGTTGTATAAGGCTCTGGTGGTCTATTTTACCCTAAATGGACCATAATTTGCTAAATCAACTTCATGCTGTATTGAAGATGATTGATTGGATCCATAAACTCATGTTTACAATGTTTACTGAGGTAATAAATCAAGTGAGAAGTATTGTCATGTTCTCTTAGTTCCATCCAATCGGAAACCAGAGGAGTCGCCCCTCGATGGCCAGTAGAGAGAATTCAAGTTTAAGACACTTTCGCATTGGCGTCACTTTTCAGAAGCGGAGGTTGCAGCTTGGTTAAAAGGACTATACATCAAACGATGCTGGTTATTTGTTAGGCTGTGATGTATGGATCATTTAACTGGAAAATACTGATTCCAAACGCTTTGTGATGGCAGTGAGGCGGTGATGAGCATCAAAGTTGTGACTATATAAATCAGGGGTTTATTTTCGAGGCGTCATGCCAACCTGCCGCCGACTACAAAGCTGCCATAACGTAACACCTCAGCATTGGGAATGGCAGCCCGTCGTAGTGTAGCCTGACTAAAGTCGATTTCATAGCTTTGATTTCTCTCTAAGAATGCTTCGACACATGCTTGTAAATGGAAACCACAACAGGCATGGTTTCAGTTCACTCGCTTATATAATGTGAAAGATCACATATACAGGCTCACAAGCTTGTTGCCTGAAGGCATCTCCTGATCGCTGAGGCATTTTTGAGGAGCATGACGGCTTCAGCTGAGACCTCCACACCTGTGATGATAAATTAAGTGTAGAGTACAGCGGAGCGATGTAGCCGTATGCATTAAACCTGTAGGTATTTGTATGTAGTATTCATGGTTACTAGCGGTTAAGAGAAAACCACTTGGTAACACTGCTCCTAAGTATTCTTCTCTGTGCTTAAAGACTTTCATTAGATGCTTCGTGTTATTCCGTTTCTTCAGATCAATGAACTATTTTAGCACCGAAAGTTTGTTTGTTTAGCACCAAAGCAATTATGTACTTACACAAATTCGACCTTGCAAGAAAACCATGCAGTGTCTCTATTTGTATGTGCGTTTCTTTGTGTATTACTTCTGTTTGTGTGTATATTTCCCAGTGTGGGCGTGTGTGTGTGTTTTTGTCTGTTTACCTACACAATATGAACTTGTGTGTGACAACGTGTGTGTTTAGTGAATCTGTGTGTCTCCTGGTTGCATCAGCGCTGTCTGTCTCTCATCTCTCCAGATAGCTACTGAAACCCCCATCGCAACCCCTCTCCCTATCAAAAACACAGCACGAGCACACACACACACAGATATATCTTACGATAATTTAAAATGCGATAAGAGTAAAAAGTTACAAAATAATTGAGAAAAACTGAAAATCGACTGAGCAGATCTCAACCGCGATGATGGAAGGACTCAGAAGATGAGTAAAAAGACAAATAAAAATGGAGCAAATGAACACTTATGTCATGTGATCACTCTGGAGACTCTGCACACCTCCCTCTCACCCTCTTTTTCACTCTTCCTCCTCCTCCTCTTCCTCCGTTAAGATGTGTGAAGTGATGCAATGTGGCAACAACAGGTTGTAACACGGGGGGCTCGGTAAAGCTGCCACTAGTCCGGCAAAGCCCGGTGCTTGGACAGATCACTGTGTGTGTGTGTGTGTGTGTGTGTGTGTGTGTGTGTGTGTGTGTGTGTGTGTGTGTGTGTGTGTGTGTGTGTGTGTGTGTGTGTGTGTGTGTCTACTGGGGATCTATGAATGGTATTGTGCTGAGAGAGAGCTGATTAGGCAAATGGCTTAGACAGATTTAACGCTCAGTGGGTGTGTGTGTGTGTGTGTGTGTGTGTGTGTGTGTGTGTGTGTGTGTGTGTGTGTACACGTGTGTGTGAATTCGTTTACTAGATGTGCTCTGCTACACGCGACTGTATGACACTGTACTTGATGTGTAGGTGTGCATTAGTGCGCCTTGCGTGCACACACTGGTGTGAGAGTGAGCACATGAGGCGGCGTGTGTGTGGGTCACTGTGGGGGTGGGTGATGGTGATGGTGCTAAAAGATTTGTTACATACAATACATCATTAAAAAAATGATATGTAAAAGAGATTATGTGTTTTATGATAATCTGGCCTGGGTTTCACACACACACGACATTTACATACGTTTACACATCCCTGCACGACTCTTACTCTTTAAATAGACACCTAACACTTTAATAACAGATTTATTTTAACATACTCTTATATTGTTTGTTTGTTTATCATATTATATTGTACATGTTCATATTTGTATTTTTAATTATGACTTTCTTTAATGCACTAATCACCAATTCATATTCCTCGTATGTGCAAACATACTTGGCAATAAACTGTTTCTGATTCTGAAACATCTGAATTCCACATTTAATTTAAAGGACAATAAAAAAGGGTTTTGCAGTGATATTCTTTATAGCTAATAACTAAAAGTTTGGGCAAGAAATTTCAAAATAATTGTGATAATAATCGTATAAAATGCACGTTTGCAAATACATTTTATTCTGGAAGCGTTGAAAGAAAAAAAAGAAACGTGTGAATGCAATCTAAAAAAAACCCACATGATCTTATTATGGGACTTCTCTGCTGTATCTGTACATCAACACATGCTGTGGGCCAAAGTTCAACATGCATACACAAGAAACACACAAACAAATACCGTACACACTCCCACCCCCAGGGCCTCCGTTGGTTCTCTTATGACTAATTGATGTTCCAACATGTTGTTGCAGGACCAAGTCCATCAGGCTGGTGGATACGGCTCTATGTGCTGCCACAGACATGTTTAAATGGGACATCCCATTGTCTACACTCTTGGCCAATTCTATGCAAGAATAAGAAATATGCACCGTAAAACAAATGCTGCAGAAATGTAAAGTTCATCGGCAATATTGATTTGTTTGATATGCATTAAGAAAAAGAAGGACACTGCTTCATATTGAGCCAAAGTCTGTTAGTGAGCTGAAGAATATTACGTTTGGGGAAGAAAAAAATAAACTGTGCACAACATTTTGAACAGAATCAAGGTCAACCACAACTTATAAGTCGTGCAACAAAAATAAAATAAAATAATAATAATATTAATAATCTTACAGTGTGTTACAATCTAAGCATTTAGAGAAACAATCCAAAGTTATTATTTTTTAAAGTAAAATAAGTAAAATATTATGAGGATTTAGAAAAAATTACTCAAGTTCTTGCAAATAGTGCAAGATCATAGGAACTAACAGATCGGACACATACAAGACATCAAAGATGATTATATCAGATGGCATTATTGTATATTTGCCCTTGTGGACGATATAAATGCATGAAACCATCTCTTCACTGAGACGTGTTGGATTGAGTTTGATAGAAAAGCAGAAACACTGAGTTCTCTCTCTGTGTGGATTCATCTAATTCTCCCTCCCATCTTATCCTACACAAGTCCCTTCAGTCTTGCTTCTTAACTCCATCATTTCTATAACTCTTCTCTTTGATCATCCAGTTTTGAAAAGAAAAGCTTTGACATGGAAGAAAATGTGATTTTTCTTATCGTTCGTTTCACACTCCGTCTCCTGGGTTTGGGTTCTAAACTCTTATGAGAGTGCAAGTGAAGTGCATTCTACTGAATATGTGTGTGCACGAAGAAAATAATGTATTTGCACCATTACACCAGTGCACACAAGCATCCATATGTGTGTGTGTGTGTGTGTGTGTGTGTGTATATAGCCAAGGGGGGTTTAGCGGCTTACTGGCCCCCCTACCGGCTTTAGGCAGGAACAGGAATTAGACAGACTGTGGGAATTCTTACTGGGATTAAAATCACCAGCTCTAATCAGAAACGGAGGAGAAAAAAAGGAAAAAAGAAATGGTAAATCCGCTAAATTGTGCATTGAGACATAGCGAGGGCAGTATGTGTGTAAGAAAAGGAATTACGTAATGATTCAGTACTATCATGACATTATAGAGAGCAGGCTTAGAGCTCTGGTGCTGTCTGAGTGAAAGTGTGTGAAAGTGCACATGTATGTATAAGTGAGCAAGGAAGCCTGGATCATACACACACACACACACACTCACTGAAAAAAACAAAACTGCACTTCAATAATCCTTTCAAATAAAAACTGAGATAGAGAATGACTTATCTCACTAGAATGTAAGGGTCCCTAGAGAGAGCTGCATGTGTGTGTGTGTGTGTGTGACGTGTACCTGCGTGTGTGTGTGTGCAGGCCTCCTGCATGACATTAAATGGGTCAACCCACGTTATGAATTATATAGAAGCCTGATTAAATGCACAATGCCAGGTTGCACAGTGATGACGAGCCAATATAAAAAGGGGGCCAAATGTGATACGGTTGTTTTCTTATCAATGGAAAATCTGAAGAGGCTGTTTCTCCTGTGACGCAATGCACATCGCATGGATGCATGGACGCATGGACGGCACTGGTATCCATGTATGTAAACCTTATTAGCATATTAGTTAGTTCAAAGGTCAAACCTCCATACGGACCCATCGTGGACTTCAGTCATATCTATAATGAAGTGTCTGAAGTTCTCACGGTCTTTATGTCAAGTTTGAGTAAAATAAAGTGCTATATATTATTATTTTTATCTGAAACCCTCAAATGAAGATTCTAAGGCCGTCGTCATTTAATCATCAGCAGAATTGTCCTATTGGGAGAGGTCGCCTGGATTCAACATCTCGTTTTCATAAAAAGAGGGCGTTACAATTGTATGTGGTTGCATGATTTTTTTCTAAGCATTGTGATAAACAAACATTGTTTCATCATCATGGTTTAGATTTGTTTGTGTCATTTTACATTTGTATCATTTTAAGATCTTTATTTTTTTTTTTTACTTGCTGCACCTGAAGCAGACCCTCACTTGCCCACACAGGTGTTTTTAAATGATTTTACTGATTGAACTTTTGTTCAGGTCGAGGTTGGGTGGATCTTTCGCTGGGGTTAACAATCTCAACAAGATAAAATAGGAACGATAATAGAAGTGTTTCCGCCTTTAGAAGGTGCAACTACAGGGAGGAGGCGTTAAGGATGTTTTGTACACATCTCCACTGCCGTAAAAAGAGCGAATAAGGACTAGTGTTCAAGAGAGATGAAGTGCAGACATTTTAAATCAGCCGTACTGTTACCCAAAACACCTCTAACACACATGATCCCCACAGGCTCTTTCCCCCACTCAGGGTGTGACTCAGCAGCGAGATTTGCCAACGGCACGGAATGTAAACGTAGAAACGCTGGCCTGACTTCCCGCTGAATCCAATGATTGGTGTTGTTGGCTCTCTCTCAAGTTGACAGAAGGATTTACATTATTACCCAATTCATAAAAAAGACTCCGAACCGCAGGCAAACCTCGGGTTCCCTTTAATCACTGCAGCTTAAGAAGAGGCACGAGCAAGACAACTTTCTATGAAAAATGAAAGCAAAATATTTCAGAACTACATAGAGCAAAAATTTCAACCACATTCTACTGCAATATTTCATTTCTAATCATTTTACAAATACTATGACTGCTGTATTTACTTGGATACAAGAGATTAGGAGTGAAGTGCGTCTACAAAATGCAAATGTAAAGTCTAACACATAGGTCGACCATGAACGATGGAGTCTGGGCTAGCAGGCCTCCAGTTTAAAGTATCCCACAATTCCTTTTTCCTGCATGCTGCCAATAATCAGCCTCAAATAGTTATGTTGCAGCAATCCCCACACACAGGAATTCACATGTGCATGCACACACACGCACGCACACACACACACACACACACACACACACACACACAGGCAACTTGAGAAAGCCGTGGTACAGTACAGGCCTTCAGACTCAGCTTTTAACACAGTGTGACAGAGGGTTGGTTAGCTGCTGTGTACATGAGAGAGCTTTCATTACGACGCAAACAAGACCTAGTTTACAGTCGGCTGATTTTGAGACACACACACACACACACACACACGCACACGCACACACACACGCACACACCTTCACTGTACAAACCATGAAACCAGATGAACTGGACGGTGACCTTAATGAGACAAACGTGAGTTGTACTGTCAGATTTTTCCAACAATCTGCTTACTAGATACATAACTTCCATATCCTGTCGGACATTTTGCTCATTTTACTTATTTGCATGCTGGAGATTACAATATAATTAAAGCCATAAAAAAATAAATAAAAAAAAAAGGAACAGATGTGATATTGCATGATTAGTTGCCCTGATGTATAACAAATAATGGACCAGACAGCGTCAGATGTGTGTATAACTCACCAGCGGGAAATGTGTAAAGGTGGATGTCAGATCTGCCTCCGTCTCCGTCTCTTTCTCTCTCTTTAGTTTAAGTCCAGAGATGTCTTGTTGCTGATTGCGTCATGACTGGAATAAAACTGTACCTGAGGAAAGAGAGAGGAAGACACAGAAGAAGGGTTAGAGGGTTAAATTAAGTGAAACGCACAAGACATGTGTGGCTGTGATAATGTGAGTAAAACTGAAATGCTAATCGATCAAAAGAATATTAATCAGCAACTATTTTGATAATAGGTTAAACATTTTAAGAATTATTTTATGCACAATTGCCAAAAATGTACTTGTTTCAAACTCAATTTCTGACATTTTATACACCAAACAATTCTTAGATTTATGGAGAAAAAGAATTGAAAAATGAAAAAAAGTATTTATTTGAGCATTAGTTGCAGCCCTAAATGTGACTATTCTATATCACCCTCCATTTTTAAATATGGGTTTTTCACTTCAGTCTTTTTGTTGTTGCTCTTTGTGTCCGAGAGCAACTTCTGCAAACATCTAAATGCCAAAAATGAAGTTAGTCTTCCTTTTTGTCTTTTGTTTATTATATTAACAATTTTACTGACATATAACCAAACACAAGACTAGAAGACTATTAGCAGCAACAAGAATCTGCACTGCCATTTATACATTAAATAACATGAGCCACGGAGTCAGATTTTATAAGATATTTGCAGGTTTGCTTTACAGCACAATGGGTTGCTGCTTTTTAGTACAAACAAAGAAAAAGCTTTACTTTCCCAGCAGCAGATGGTGAGATGACTCAACAGACAATGAAAAGCTCTTTAATGACCGTCAGTGATTATCCTCTGAACCACACCAGGATCCACAGCAATGACCCGTTCTTTTATCAGACAATACATCTTCAACAACTACAAGTTATACTTCTTCTAAGAAGTATTGCCACTAATCACCAGTATAAGATAAAGGCTGTTAGTGATATCAGTCTGGCTTTGATGTCTTAAAACCCACAGGTGTCACTTTATTGAGCATAAGATGGTAAAATACAGGAACACTCTTCATTGTAATTGATTTTCCACATCTGCTTGTCCACATTCAGGGTCACAGCAGGACCCCGAATGTCTATCCCAGAATGCATTGGGCCGACGATATCTCAAACTAAAGGTCTTGGCATTTCATACAAGAGAAGTGCCTCCTGTTCACAGACGGACGCGTCCTCTTTCTTCCTCTTTCAAACACACCAGTTCAAGGACGCCACACACACACACACACACACACACACACACACACACACACACACACACACACACACACACACACACACACACACACACACACACACACACACACACACACACACACACACACACACACACACACACACACACACACACACACATCGCCTCGGACTAACACAAACACCCACAAGCGGGAACAAATTCAATATTTTGCTTTCTTCCACACTTACATACATACACACACAGTATCACACACATACACAAATACACACAGTATACCCTCACATACACATCAGAAAAATCGGAGCGAGTTGTTCTGACAGCAGAGCGCTGTCAGCTACTAGACTGTGTGTTTGTTTTGACAGGCAGGTGGAGCAGCATCCACCACGTAACCAACCACAACCCTCATTTACAAGCGCAGCACACAATAAAACCACCTGTCGTCCACAAGCAGCCCGATAATCAGGAAGTACAGTAGATCCATCATTCAGCCGGGAAACTGACCCCGTGACCTTTACTTTGAGACGATTAATTCCTGTGTGGAATCAAAACTGGAACGCCTCACTTCTTCTCCTCCTCTACCTCTCCCATTTATGATCAATTTCTCACCCTTCCCCTCTTGTCTTATTGGTTTCACCTCCTCCTCCTCATCCTCCTCCTCCTCTCTCTCTTTGATTATGTCGAGCGGCAGATTGGGTTCTCGGAGGAACCGCGTTCAATAATAAAAAAGGAGAGAGGATGGAGGGATGGAGAGGAGGAGGATAAAAATGTATTGTGCCCCTTCTGAGTGTCCCTGAATGATTTATAACACAAACTGACGCTTGCATGAGCCTCTGGGGAAGTTGTTGCTGCACTTCTCCTCCTCCTCCTCCTCCCCTTCCTCTTCCTCCACCCCGCTTGGCATTTGTGACCAACCAGCAAGAGAGCGGTATAAAAAGATGGAGAGAAAGTGTAAAGGGTGGGATTGTGTTTTGTGTGTCTTTTACTTGAAACTCGATAAATCTGCCAATTATTTCCTTGATTAGTCGATTTATTGTCTGTAAAACTGTGAAAAAAGGCCCATGGCAAGTGTACAGAGCTCAAGGTGACGTTTCCAAATGTCAGAAAACAAAACAAATATCAGAAAAAATGATATCCAGTTTGCGATAAGTTTTGAATTTATATAATACATTGCTTGAATGGAAAAAGAAATGAATCTCAGAAGAAAACTTTGGTTGATTGAATAATCAGGTAGTAGTAGAAATATTCTGTTTTTTGGGGGTTTACCCTTTCATTTCATAAAAGAACAAACCCTTGTTTAGGAATATATCCCAAACTACTTGATTTGGAGCAGATACATAATGATGTCTACTGATGTTAAAACATATTCAATGTATAGTGCAGTGAAAAGGATTTACAGTAGCGAAACGACACTGTTGCTTAGGGATACGTATAGGATATCATTGCTAAACTTTTATAGTTGGTTCAATGAGTAAGAATTATGATATTGGATTATCGGTTTTATTTAAGTGAGCAAATTCTTACTTCTTCCAAGATCTGAAGGGTGAAGTTCACAAAATGTAGGCTCAGTATAGTCAGATAAACATCACTCCATCTCTCTGGTAGTACCAAAGGCTTTCTGACAAAGTTCGTTGGTACATTGGCTTATGATTAAAATCTTGATATCCAACTCCTACTTTCTGTTCCTCCTGTTACACGACACACGCTGTGATATGAATCATAAATCGTGAGTCACGAGCCGTCCATTTCTGAGGCAAACAACTTGGCCATGCAACATGTTTTCGAAAGCAAGACCTTGCATTGCTTTTCTGTTCTTGGGCAAAAACAATCCACTAGAACAGCTTTGGGAGGGATCGGCCAAACAATGCATCAAGCTGGTACTTCGGGCCAATTTCAGGCCTCTTTTTGGATCAAGTTATTCCACATACAGACTTCCAAGAGTTCACGAAATGCTAAGCAACAAACAGGCTGCTGCAGGTATCTACGATGACATCGCTTCCTGGGTGTCTTTACCTCAGGAATTCTGTGTAAAGGGAATTATTCCCACTTCGCCAGGAGCCGTTTAAAGTACAAAGTACTGTTGAGCAAGTCACTAAACCAGCAATTATTTCAGAAAAACTGCTCATTATGTGTCCGTAGATTAAAAATGTTGAACTAATTAGCTGAACGCATGTTGTGAATCTGAATTAATGTTCACTTAAAAGCACTACAAACAAATATAAAACTGGTTATAATACTTTGAATGTCTTTATCATTGCTTTGAGCCGTGATTTTCCTGAATCTTATCAATGATAATGAGACTCAATGGTCACAAATGTAACATTCAATGATTCCCAGAGTGCCTGCTGATGACTGAGGTGGGCTTTTGATGAGTCATTGCTGCTGCAGGTATGTGTGCTTTAAAAAAAAAAACACACGTCCCCTCAGTGAAATGCTGCTTTAAATAAAAAGCTGAGACAACCGAATACGAGGCGATTTCCACAATACGCTGAAAAATTCTCACCGGATGAAAATAAACTAATCCACGGAGATAGAAGGAAACTAAACATTATGTCCTGATTATCCTGCCAGGGCGGCATGGTGTGGATTTTTATAGCAGTGACTCATTCTCACAGAGCGAAGAATACACACACACACACACACACACACACACACACACACACACACACACACACACACACACACACACACACACACACACACACACACACACACACACACACACACACACACACACAAACACACACACTCTACACTCTAAAGCAGGATTTGGAGACTTGGGGGCAGCTCTCATCGCAGAGGCTTAGTGACACTATTGAGACATGCATGCAAACAAACACACACATGTATATACACACACACACACACACACACACACACACACACACACACACACACACACACACACACACACACACACACACACACACACACCAAAGACTGTTACCTTCAGATTAGCTTTAAAAGGCTAATGCCAACATAAATGTGGGTGTTGGTGGATTGAGGGACAAATACGAGACAAATAAGTGGCCTATCCAGCGACTTAAAACCCTGGGCCAACTCTAAATCTCTAGATTATTTCAAGTGATTTCTTCTGGTTGCCTTAAAGCAAAAACAGCCCAAAACCACACAATGGCGACTCAACTTGTGTTGTGGATGTTTAAAAAAAAACAAAAAACTTGCCACCGATGACCTTTTTACGGATCATACTTTTACATCTTGCTCGAGCACTCGGGGGATGAAGTGCTCACCGTGAACTTGTGTCGCTTTCAATCCGGACTTTAACTACAGGAGAGACTAAACAAATCCGTGTCCTCGGGGGGGGAAGACTTGTGAGCAATGATCTTAGTGGGACAGTAGGACAATCGCACACACACACACACACACACAGTCTGTGCCCAGTGCACATGCATATATATTTCCCAGCTATTCTGGTGTTTCAAAGCAGAAACCTTTTGGTCAATGTGTGGTTGGGAGATGCTGCCAAAAAAGATGGAATGTTGTTCACATTACATTATATGAATATGTTTTGGCTTAGAGATGCATGTGATTATACATGCACGTGCCACGTTATGCCTCAGCAGCATGCCCGTACACCGCAGAGCTGAGGGATACAATGTTAAGTATTTAGCAAATATGTCTGTGACACTATTGACCCTTCGCTGAGCCTCGCCCCATCTGCTACTCCGTCAAGCTTTCAGAGCCACCGTGGAGCCCACACTGCCACTAACTGCACTCCATGCATATTTTGGGAAAAATTAAAAAAGTGATTTCAGAGAGAAGCAGACAGTAGGGTTTTACAATATGCGTTAAAGGGATATATCCAGGAAGTCAAACTTATTTAGTAGTGAAAACAGGTTAAAAGGATAAAGACGACAGATCACAGCGTAAAAGTAAACCACCACGTCGTCTGGAGATCGAGACAGAAGACAATGAAATTAAGGAACAACACTGTTCCTGCAAATCATTAAAAAGCAAAAGCACCATGCGTAGACATTCAGTATAGCTGCAGGAGCT